>NC_082699.1:78796002-80043243 GCF_949987515.2 Delphinus delphis
GGGAGGCCCTGGAAGGACCCAGCCAGGTGGAGAGGTCCGGGTGCAGGTCTGGCTGCCCTCGGCATGCTGAAAGGTTGGGGCCCGTGGCTGGGGCAGAGAGCCCCGAGTTGGCACCAGCAGACACGACCTCCAGCCCTGCCTCCGCCCCGTCCTGCAGATACATGCCGTCGCCCCCCCTTGGCGTGGTGTTCTCCAGCTGTCACGTGTGGCCTGCGCGTGTCGCCCTGACTTAGGCGTCTAGTGGCCACTGACAGAGAAAAGGGGAGGCCAGCAGTGGGGCCAGCCTCCACCCCACGACGCACTCTCGTGGAGTCCAGCAGCCTCCCGTCCCGCGTGCGCTCTGCCCACTGGGCTCCCTGAGGGACGGGAAGCCTGGGAAGGGAGCGCAGCTGCTAGGAGGGGCCGCTCTTTCCCACGCTTCGCCCCACCCACAGCCCTGCCTGGTCCAGACCGTCACCCTGTGCCCTCTCCTCCCCGCTAAGGCAACTGGAGTCCCTTGCCCAGCACAGCCCTGACTTCCCAAAGCCCCCAGGGAACAGGACGTCATCCATCATCTCTCCCCGGCCCCCTCCCTGCTCCCGCCGGCACGGCCCCCACGCAGCTGTCCGCACCCCGGCCTGGGGCGTCCCGAGCTCGCCCGGGCAGCCCCTTCCTTGGCCTCTGTCCCCTCTGCCAGGACAACTCCTGCTCAGCGCTACCCCAGGAAGCCCTCCCTGCCTCGGCTGGCCCAGGGCCCTCGCGTCACTGGACTGGACTGTCCACCCCGCCCTCCCCTAGGACGCACGCTCCAGGAGAGATGCGCTCTGTGGGCTCCACCCCTGCGAGTCGGGGCGCAGCACGGAGCGGAGGGCCAGTGAGTGACAGCGAGCAAGCGGAGGGCGGCTGCGGGCCCCCCCTCCCTGCTGGACCCAGGTCCAAGCCTGCCTGGCCCAGTCAGGGGCTCACGCGGTGGCTGCAGGTCAGCACGGCAGCCCGGCATTGGTCCCCAAGGCTACCCTAAGCCCATCTCAAGCAAATCAGGGTCAGATATTTGTCCTCACTCCCTCTGAGCCGGCCAACTCGTCCCAAGCAGAGAGGGCCCCACCAGCTCCAGCCGGGGGCCAGGCCAGGGGCAGACACGGCCACACCCGGCCCAGCGGCCGGAAGGCCAGGCGGCCCTCTCCGTGGTCCGCGCCCTCCAGGAAGGCAGCAGACACCGACAGACCCATCCTGCCCTTCTGAGAATAAGGGAGAAGCCGCAGAGCTTCCTGCAGGGGCAGCTGGGGTGCCGCACACCCTGGGAACAGGGAGACACAGCAACGTCGGCACCCACTGCAGCGAGACCCAGCTGGTGGGCACTGCTCCTGGCCGCCCCTCACCCCTGCCCTCTCACTTCACTGCTGAGCGGTGGGCAGAAGCCCCGGCCGCGCTCTCGGCGGCGCGGTTGGGGGAGGGGGTGGTGCAGACTAGGGGGAGGCGGGACCTCCCACCCTGGGCATGCGGCCCGCAACCCCTTCCTCTCCCCTCCCCCATAGCAGCCCGCCTGGGCGCAGAGAAGACCCTGCGGGCCTGCCCCTCCCGGGCGCGGGCAGGGGCCGGAGGGGCGGCGGGCTGTCCCCTCACACTGACTTACTTGGTGCCGGCTGGCTCCGGCCAGGAGCTCGCTGGCCGCCTCTGCGTGCGAGGACGCAGCCTCAAGGCCGGCTTCAATACTATCTGCAAATCAAGACAACAGAAGCAATTATAGAGTGGAGACCCTGAGGTCGCCCAGGGCCGTGCGGACGGGGCGTGGACGGCATCTGCCCCCCGGTGATCACTCCAGGCACAAGCGGGGAGTCCAGCCTCCAGAGAACAGAGGCTGCAGCGAGGGGGCACCGGTCGGCCCCCTGGCGTGGGCGCTGGCCGGCCTGAGCTGTCCGGACAGAGAGCCCAGGAGTGCCTGTCCCCTGGAGCCACGGCAGCCCACTCGGGAAAGAGTGAGGCCCGGCTCTGCAATGACTGCACGCTCACAGTCACCGTGAAGACGGCGAGACGGCCTGGGAACACCCTCCTCCGCACTCGGCCCTGGACGTCAGCAAGTGCACTAAGCGGCCGGTCCTGACAACACTGAGGGGCTGAGTGCGGACCAGGACTTCAGGCAGGGGCCGGCTGGGCGCGTCCACGCAGCCCCCCAGAGGTGCCAGCCCCACAGCACACCTGAGCCGCCCTGACGAGGCCCGGGGCCGCCCTTGCACGCCAGGAGACTCCCCTCCGCGACGCCCTTGGTAAAAAGGCAGCATCACAGAAAACAGGGGCCAGATCCATCCTTGCCCCGCTGTGGCTGCACAGCCCAGCTGGAGGGCACGCAGGGCAGGGGTGAGTCAGGACCGCGGTGCTTGACCCCAGCAGGAACCGGGTTTGCACCCAGCTGAGAACCAGGGCGATTCTCTATGCTGTTTTCTCTCCTCCCAAAGGGAAGGACCGCCCAGACGATCAGGGAGTGGGCACGGCCATGGGCACGGCCCTCAGCAGGGACCAGGCGCAGAGGTGCATCAAGTACATTCTTGTAGGAAAACAGGACAAGCCTCCAAATTCATGCATTTTGGTGAGTACTCCAGAGGCGGAAACGGCTAAATGCCCACGTCTCCCTGGAGAGCTGCGCTCCCGGGCGCCACCCAGGCCCAGGCAGGGACCGTTCCCATAAACGCAGGTGCCGCCCAGGCACCAAGTCCCCTGGGCCCCGGGCTGAGCAGGGGGCGTCTTCCCTGCCTGTGGTGCCCTCCCTGAAGCCTGAGTCCGGCCGCTCCATGGGGAGCCCCATCAGGAGGGGCACAGGCAGGGCCACAGGCCCCCGGGCTCCCCCCCAGTCCCCGCGGCAGGTGCTCAGCGGGGGCTGCCCTGGAGGCCTCTGCTCTGGGGGTCTCCGGGGCACCCAGACTCTGGGTCAGGCCCCCCGGGACCAAAGAGAAGCCCCTCAGCACCACTCCCCCAAACATGGACAGAGCCACAGGCACGCCGGGGGCGGGTGGCCTGCACTCTGCCAGCCAGCCGTCCGCAGCCCTGCAGCCGGACCCTGCCCAAGCCCCAGGCCAGAACTGACCCAGAGGCAGGAGCCAGTGGGGCTGGGCCTCGAGCCACCCCCAAACCAGGCGTGGCAGCCACTCCCCTGCTTGGTCTCAGCCCACCGGAGCGGAGAGTGGGTGTCCTGCCCCTACCCCTCTCTCTCACTCATTCAGCAAACCTCTCTGAGTCAGCACTGTGCCAGCCGATGCCAAGAGGAGCTCGCTGCCAGCGTACCGTCCCGACGGAGGAGAGCCGGGGGCCACGGGGCCCGGGAGAGGGGCCGCCGGCCCACCAGAGCAGGCAGGGGCGTCTGCGCCAGGCTGGGCCTCGTGACCGAGGAGCGTGCCGAGCGCCGCACCCGGGGGCCACCAGGAGAAACACAGCCACCAAGCTCCTGCCTTGATCCGGGGCTGGGAACTCGCGGGACGGGTCTCAACACCCAGGGCCACACCCGTGCCACCTGCTGCCAGCCCCCCTCGGCCCTTAGAGTGTGCCCACCCTGCAGCACCCCAAAACCAGGTCTGGCTCTGCCTGTGGGGGAGCAGGTGGCCTCCCGAACTAGGCCCCTCCCCACGGTCCAGCCCAGGGCACGGCCGTGTCCTGGGTCTGCGTGCATCTCTGATCCGCCCAGCCCTGCTTGGTGCAGACCCCCACTAGAAGGTCTGCTGGGGCCTCTGCTGGGGCGTCTGTGGCCCCTGCTCGTCCCCACGAGGCTGAATCCTGCCGCCCACTCTGCAGCCCTCAGGAGGGAGCTGGTCCTGCTTCTGCCATCGTCTCCAAAGTCCTTCCAGCAGCTCCCCAGGAAGGGGTGAGGCAAGGGTCCGGTGGAGCTCAGCTTGGAGCTGTGGGTGGAGCCATTACGCGCAGACAGAAGGCAGCCCGGCGAAGGGCACCCCTGACGGACACTGAGAGGCGCCTCGAGGAGGAGGAGGAAAACGGGTGCGGGGAGGAGATGCTGAGGCGCCCCGGAGGGCCCGGCCCGCCCTCCACACCAGGCTCAGAAACTTCTGCAAAGCTGGCCTCGGCGGTGGGCCCTGGGAGGCTGCGAGCCCCAGACACTGCCCTGGCCTGTTCTGGGGGCTGAGTGACCCAGGGAGAAGGGACCCCACTCCGAGAGCCCAAGAGGGCGTCAGGAGGTGAGCTCACCTGCCCTGCCTGCACCACGCCCAAGACAGGGCACGGCAGGGGCAGGGAGGTGAGCTGAGCCGGGCCAGTGATGGAGGAAACGGTGCCGGCCTCCCACGAGCACCCGAGCGATTCACTTTCCGAGGTCTCGGAGGCCCCGCGGAGGCCCTGTCATGTGGGGCGACCCCAGATGGACCTGGCTCTGAGCCTCAGCTCCTTCACGCCCAGGACTGGCCTGGAGCCTCGGTCTCCCCAGCAGACGCACAGGGGCCTCAGCTCTCCCCGTGGTTCTTGCTCGAAGCTCCGTGCAGGCTGTTGAGGGTCCACTTACTCGGCAGGGCCTCGGCGGGCTGGCCCTCGCCGGCGGGGCCGGGGGCCGTGAAGGTCTCAGCCACCATGCGCTCGACGGGCGTGAGGACGGGGCCGGGGGCCCGGGGGCGCTCGGCCAGCTTCCTGCGCACCACCCCTCGCAGGTCCCGCCACTTGTGCTTGACGTCGCCCAGGTCGCGGCGGCAGTAGCCCAGCGCGTTCACCGCCTGCAGGATGCGGCTCCACACGCGGTGCTTCCGGGCGGGTGGGCCCCGCAGAGCCCCGAACAGCAGCGGGTAGTGGCGCGTCACCCTCTGCACCAGCACCTCGGTCTCCTGCGGGCTGAAGTTGGGCTTCCGCGTCTTGGTGCGTGAGTGGGAGCCCGGCCGCAGGGGCGCACAGCCCGGCCCGGGCAGCAGGGCCACCACGGCCGGCTCGGGGCTGGAGCTGCGCCGGCACACGGCCTTGCCGCTGCTGGACCCTGGAAAGGCACCAGAGGCTCAGGGCGGGCGGAGGCCAACAGGCGCCTGGCAGCAGATGGGACGGGCCGTGGAGAGCAGAGCCCCCGACCCCGGCTCGTGGCCCCGGGTCTCCACTGCACCCCGTAGAGGGGACGGTGGCCCCAGACCGACAACCATCATCGCAGGGACACCCATAACAGCACGCAGCACGCAGCGGGGGCCCGTCTGGGCCCAGGTGCCCATCCCCTCTGCCGGGCCCCAACCAGGGTCACAGCAGGTGAGCCCTCACCACCTCCCCGCCCGGGACACAGCCCCTCCCGATCAGTGATGGGGCTCAGTGACCATCCGGGTGACACCTGGGTGTCCATCTGGAGCGTAAAAGTCTCCTGCACACCCAGACGAGACGGCAGCCAGAGCGAGGTGAGGGAGGACGTGGAGACAGACGGGGCCCTGGGGAGACGGGCGGCCCCGCCAGAGCAGGGTCCTGCGGGAACCCAGGCTCTGCAGCTGAGCGAGGGGCCTGAGGCGGCGCAGCCCGACTCTCTCCAGTCGCTCTGTTCCTGGGGGTGCAGCACACCCCGAGGAAGGCAGCCGGGCCGCCCGCTGGGGAGCAGGGCATGCATGGGCCTCAGCACCTCGCCGGCGCCCAGGCCTGAGAGGCGGGAGGCTACTCAGAGCCAGGGGACCCCAGTGAGGCAACGACTCGGCAGGGGAAAGGGTGAGGGTGGGGGGCAGCCCTGGGCCGTGGCTGGGTGCTGACTGCTGGCCGAGTGGCTCGGGGTGCCCCGAGCCGCCTTGCTCTTCCAGGCCAGGGGCTGTGAGTACCCCCTCCCCGACCTCCCCGCTGCCCAGGGCAGCCGGGCACTCAGGGCAGCAGCAGGAAAGCCTTAAGGCCACAGCAGGTGGCAGGCCAGGCTGGGTGGGGCCGAGGCCCTCACGTTGGGGAGACTGGGAAACAGCAGGGACGTCAGCTCCCCCCTCACAGCCCTGTAACCCACCACGTACGTTTCCTGGGAAGCGGCTCCCGGCTGCACACCCCCAGCAGTCTCCGTGGGGGGACCCACTGCAGCCCATCCCCCGCCCAGGACAGCTTGTCCTCCCCCTGGGGAGTCCCTGGCTGGGGAGGAAGGCCCGGGGCGGGGGGGCGGGGGCAGGCAGGCCAGGGCTCTTCCAAGAGCAGAACGGGTGGGCCAGCCTCTTGCGTGAAACTCCTCAGGCCCGGCCTTCCCGAGGGGCTGGGGGCGACCTGAGGAGGTGGGGAGGGAATGCGGCAGACGCCCAGACCTCCAAACCTGCCCGGGCCTTGCCGTCTGCCCGCGCCTGGGGGAACGGGCAGGTGGCTGGGTGGATGGCATGGGTACCCACCGATGGCCTCTCCTTGCTCTGACACCATGGAGGCCAAGTCCTTGATGATCTGGTTCACATCCAACAGGTCACTCTGTGGAAACAAGATGGCAGCCATTAGGTCAAGGGCACGGCCACCAAGAGTGCTAAGTGAGAGGCAAGGACCAGAACAAGCCCAGGGTCACCCCGCAAGTCAGAGACATTGCTGGGATCTGAAACACTGTCTCCTGACCCCGAGGCCAAACCCCATGCTGAGGATCCCAGGGCTGCGCGCTCCCTTGCCGTGTACAGAGGACCCTGGAAGGCTGCAGTCTAGTCTAGTGCAGGGCTGTGGCCCCAGCACTGTCCTGCAGGCCTGACTGAAGGGGGAAGGAGGCTGAGAGCAGAGGGCACAGTCTGCACCTCCCACAGGCCTGTCAGTCCTGCAGGCACCTCACTCCTCATTCCCTCCTGGGGGGGCTCCTTGACAGAGGGTCCACTTTTCCTTCTCTGTACACTCGGCACCTAGCGTGGGCCAGCACACGTGGGTGGGTGGTGGGTGGATGGATGGATAGACGATGGATGGATGGTGGTGGGTGGGTGGATGGACGGTAGCCCCACTGCTGTCTAAAGAATGAGTAACTTTGTGAAGCTAGTGAATGGGGTAAGAAGCAGAACTGAGCCCAGGAAACTCTGGGGTACCTCCCGCCCTGCATGTCACGCTGGCCTCTTGCATCTTCCGTGCCGCCCACCTCTATCCTAACTCCACTTTGCCCAGCAACAGTACCAGTGATGCTGGTGAGGGGTGTGGCCACAGACCACCTGCCTGGGGTGGTGCCAGGGGCACCTCACACACGGCACCTTCACACCTGGCAGCACCTGTGAAGGGAGGTCACAGCACCCACCTGACAATGGAGGCTGCGGGGCCCGGAAAGGTGTGTGCCCTCCCGGGCCTCACAGAAAGGGGGAGGGCTGGGATGGGCACCGATGCCCGCTGACTTGAAGCCCTCTCCCTGCAGGAGACGGCTCCTCCACCGGCCAGCCAGGTGACCCTGCGCAAAGCCACTCACCTCGGAGCCAGGTTCCCCCACCTACCACTGGGCAAATCCAAACCTCCTCCTCCCTCAGTGCCCAGCGCCTGGCCAGGGTAGAGCCAGAGGGAAGGTTCCTTCACGCCCGTGAGACGGCGGGGAGCGTTCACAGCCCGCCCCTGCCCCTGCCACCCTGCAGCTCACGCGGAGCCTGGACTGACTTCCACAAGGCTCATTTCACCCCACTGCAAAATATCACCAGGAGACTCATCCCCTTTTTAGGAGTGCTCTGGGAGATGAAGCAATTAGCCTGATCTTAAACCAACACGTACTATCAACTGCAATTCCACCACGGGGCTCACACACGGCGGAGGCGGCGGCTCTGCTGGGACGGGGCCCACGGCCGGGAAGGTGGTGGTGAGCGTGGGGCCTCGAGTGGCCTTGGCCTGGGCCCATTTCCGGGATCCGCATCCCCACGGCTCTCCCTGGCTGAGGCCACTGGGGGGGAGGCCAAGCTTAGGCGCCACCCTAAGGTCCAGACCTCAAGGTCACACGCGACAGCGGCGGGCTCAGCCAGGCCTCAGGCAGACAGACACACCTCTTCACACTTCCAGGTTCCCGTCCCAAGGCCACCAGACCACCAACCTTGACCTCGGCCCCTGAGCTTGCCCGGTGGGCCGCGGACAGAAGTCTCTCTCGCACAGGCTGGCCTGGGGGCCCTGAGCCTGACCGTGGGTGCACTTGGACTCGGGGGCTCAGAGGAGCTTTTCTAGGGCACACAGCCTCCCATGCTGTGTGAGGGCACCGCTGGTACCCCCACTTCACAGACGGGGAAATCGTCACCAGAGGTTAAGGGACTTGCCCCGGGACACGCAGCTGGGGAATACCGGCACCCGCGTTCACGCCTGCCCGGCCCCCCTTCCCTGGGTCACCGCCGGGAGCGGGGCAGCCCCGGCAGTCGGGACACCTGATCAGCACCCAGGGGTGGCGGGTGCTCCCAGGGACGTCTGGTGCCACAGCCACTGGCACCGGCAGACTTAATGTGCACGCGCTGGACCCCTTCCCGTGGGCACAGGGATGGAGCCTCGCAAGGGAGAGGACAGGGAGGGGGTGGCTGAGCAGGGGCCTGGGAGCGAGCCCACCGCCCCTGGAGCACGAGCAGCCGTGCGTCGCCGCGGCCTGGCCTCGGCGGGACACACGGCTGCTGCAGCAGCACTGACCCCGAGAACCCAGGACAGCCCGGGTGGAACACGGGGTCCCCGGTCCGGCTCACGTTCTGGGCTTCAGGAGAGGCCCCCACAGAGATGCAGCAGCCAACGCAAGCCCCCAAATGCTGCAAACACGCAGGTGCAGGGGCTGCCGACCAGCTCTGCACACGGCCGTCTCCACCAGGGCCTTGTCTCCTCCCCACGCGACCTTTCTGTAGCGAGCAGCCCTCCGAACACGGTCAGGGCTGTGGCCAAGGACGCCGGCCCGGAGCGGCAATGACCCGGTCCGCTGGCGTGAGCTGAGACGCACCCAGAGCGCCGGGCACACAGGCCAGCAGCACCGAGGAGGCTGAGCCTCACGCAGGCGACCCGCCCGGACTGCGCTCCAAGGGCACCCGCATCTCACCCTCCAGAAGCTCATCATCACGGCTGCCTCCTGGGAGGTCTCCACTCGCTGCGGTCTGGGGAGTCGATGTAACCTTTGACACGGACACCCTCCTTCATTCCCAGCCTCCCTCTTTTTAAGACGCCTGAGACTCCGGCCGCTGACCGTCGCCACCGCTCGGCTGGCGTTGAGGAGCGCCTCCAGCCCCACGTCTTCTGCAGACTGTCCTGGGGCCCTGCTTCGCCCTCAGACCCATGACCCTCCGAGCTGTTCGGCGATGAATAAACCCCTCGCTTGGAAGAGACGCTCAGGCTGGGCTCCTGGCGACGCTCCGTGCTCCAGGGACGGCTTTCTGCAGAGACCCTTCCCCACGTGACGCAGACCTGACTCGCCCAGGACGAGGCTGGGCCCGGACCCCTAATTCCCTCTCTGCCTCACACAAGATGAACCGAACCACTCATCCCGCGACCCGCTGGGGCAGGAGGCGTGCTGGCCAAGTGTCAGCCCAGCTCCTTTCCATGGCCTGCGCCCCCCGCGGATGCCCCAGCCCAGCCCCTCCGGCTCGGCGCACTCCCTTGCAGACGAGAAGCCAGTCCCGACTCCCAGGTGTTTGCACGTCGTACAGCACAGCGTCCTCCTCGCTCAAGAGCCCCCCACTCCCTGGAACAATCCTTCTGAATAAAGATCTTACCCACTCAAAAAAGAAGGAAGCCGCGTGGGGGGGATAAGAGGAGCGAGGGTGTCCAGGGCCACCCGCTCCAGCGGGTCTCCACCAGCTTGGTGGCCAAGGGAGCGAGGATGGGAGCAGGGGACACTGCCCCAGCACCAGGCTGACCCCCGACCTCGGGCCACCGTGAGGGGCTCAGCAGGGTGCGCCCCCCCCCCCCCACCACGCAGAACCAGACGGACCACGGGAAAAGGGTGGCAGGCAAGCCTGGGGCCACAGACCCCTCCTGGACTCCCAGGCAGAAGCCTCCTATGTGACCTCAGAGAACGGACCAGACTGGCTCCGAGGGGCTGCTCAGAGCATGGGGACCCCAGGATCCCAGCTCCCAGCCAGATGAGCCTGTGGGCACACAGCCTCCAGCCCCCCTGCAAGGTCTGGGGCGGGGAGCCCCACGCGCACGTCCCTAGTAATGTGGAGCAGGTGTGACCCTGGCTGCCCGGGGTCTGCGGCCCCACCCCAGCCCCAGGCCTCTGGCCGGTGGGGGAGTCTGTGGGCTAGCGCCTCCTCCTCGTCCAGGATCACTCACGGCTGCTGGGACGTGCTGGCTGGGGGTAGACCTGATGACGGGCCAGGAGAGGGCGGGCCCAGGGGAGGGGGCAGCACACAGAGCGGCAGTATCTGGGCACAGGCGACCGGCACGGATGGCTGTCCCTCCGGTCACCGTGCTGGGCACCTGAGCAGGCCTGGGCTCCCGATGGAGGATGCCAAGGGCAAATGAGGGGGCTGTGCCAGAGATCTGGGCCCCACCAGGAGCTGGGGTAGGAGCCGAGCTCCAGGCAGAAGTCCAGGACTCAGTCCCCGGGGTGTGACCTCAAGGCCTGGCTGGTCACAGGGGCCATGCTGGGAGCCCAGAAGCCCCCCAGGGCTGCCCTAGGATGGAGCCCCCGGGGCAGCCCCAGCCACGACGCACGAGGGCGGCACTGGGAGCCATGTGCCCAGGCGTGGGCACCAGAGAGCGGGAGAGACTATAAAGCACCTTAACTTAGTAAATGTTTAAAGCAGGCAATTATTTTCCTGATGGCTTCTAAAACTAGAACTCATTAAAAGCTCTCACGGAATCTTCTCTCTTTTTACTGGCGCTGAGGAATAACAACCTTGCATAGGACATAATAAAACCTCGTGTGTGTGTGTGTGTGTGTGTGTGTGTGTGTGTGTGTGTGTGTGTGTGTGTGTGTGTGTGTGTGTGTGTGTGTGTGTGTGTCCTCCACCTTTAAAAGCAAAAGGAAAGAAAATGCCGCTGCACTTTTCTCTATCACGCAATCTCTTCTCGTAATTAGGATCTTGGCAACCATCCACCTACAGAGACGCGGTCCCAGTTCACGGAATAGCCAAACTTTATTTATCGATTTATTCCCATGTTTATAGCTAGATATTGGCCAGATCAACAACCCCCCACCCTCTGGCCGCACAATGCCAGCTACGGGCAGGGTGGCTGAGGCCCCACACGCTCTGCTCAGCCTGGAGGCCCTTCCTGGCCCCTCTCTACCCCAGCCTGCTCCCTCCTCGGCCTGCCAGGTAGCCATGGCAACAGAGCAGCTGGTGAGCACAGAGCTCTGCACCTGGGTCAGGTGACACAGCAGCTCAGGAGGGGAACAGGTAGCGCCAGGCCTCACAGGTGAGATCAGGTGAGCTGGGCTTGGCACAAGGAGCCGGTGAAGACATGGCACACAGGCCGCGGGCAGAGCTGGCTGGGAGGCAACATGTGAGTCGGCCAGACCCATGCCTGGCAAGCCCGTTCCATGCTGGCAGTGGCTGGGGGCACGTGCCCGTCTCATTCGAACTCCTCCCGACCCCCTGGGGAGACCAGGCACCGCCCTGCCCTCCAGACAGGAGGAGCCCACCTCAACCAGAGTTCAGAGACCGGCCATGGGCAGGCGGAGCTGGGCCTCGTGGGCTGGCTCCTGGGCTCCGCCAACCCCTCGTGGGGCGATCTCAGTGCCCTGCTGCAACCTCCTCATCTGGGGAAGGTGTCAGAGCATCACGGTCGGGATAGCCCCGCTCTCAAGTCAGGCGGCTGGGCTCCGGTCCCGGCTCTGCCACACGCAAGCCGTGCGGCCTGTGGCCCGGCCAGGTGGCGACTCCGCCAAGGCTCCACCTCATCTCTGGCCAAGCTGGAGCGCCGCGCTGCTCACGTTCACAGGGCTTTTGTGTGGGCTGACGAGAAGCTGCGTGTAAATAAAGGCAGCAGAGCCCTTTTATTAGAACACAAATCTTCTGCGGAGTCCCAACACGTACAACTTTTCACCCATTCACCTGCCATCCACTCAACCCTGTCCATCTACCCACCCATCCCCCACCCATGCCCCTACCATCCATCTATCTACCCACCCCTCCATCCCCCATCCCCTTGATTGTTCCAGAGAGAGTCACTGAGTGCCCAGACAGTGTCGTGCACCCTCTGGGGCGCCAGGACTAAAACAGACGAAAATCCCTGCCTCCATGGGGCTTACATTCTCCTGGAAGAAGAGAAATAATAACGAGGTGTATGTTAGACAATGCAGAGGACAACTGAAATTTTAGACAGGCAACATCTAAGTCAAAACCTGAAAATAAAAGGAAACAAGTTGCTGGAGTGTCTGGAGGAACAAGGGTCCAGGCTCGGGACGGGGGTGGGGCTGGAGGGACGCACTGGCCCGGTCCTGGCACTGCGACCTCGGCCGCACTCAGGGAGGAGGGACAGGGCAGCCCACTTCGGGGGCAACGAGGAGCCCAGGTCTGGGAGGTGGGACCAAACTGCCCCCAGGCTGGAGAGGGCCGCCCCACCGAGAACCTGGGAGGACGTGGGCCCAGAGCTGGCCAGGGGGCAGCAGGAGCACGGGGGTGTGGAGGCACCCCTGGCAGAGGCGAGGGGCAGCCGTGCAGGGACAAAGCAGGGGTCACCCGTTAGCACTTGGGCAGCAGGGAGGGCCCTGAGGGTCCATGAAGACCACCGGCCGCAGCTATAGGGACGGCAGGCAAGCCACTGGCCAGAGGGAGACTGGGGCTCTGAGGGCGGCCTTGTCTCCAGAAGAGGAAGCTCTGGAGGCCTTGCCTCCGCCCTCTGGGAGGATGGGCTCCCGGGAAAGGGGCCCCGGCGGAGGGCTGGGCACTTGAGGGAGTGTGGTGGGGACCTGCAGGCACCCCTCCTGCCCCTCGGGAGAGGCCTCGCCCTGTCTCCCAGCCCCCAGCTCAGCCTGCAGCCCCAGGGGTCACCACAGTGGCACCCAGGGATGCCCCACATTCCAGTCCGCCAAGCACCCCGCAGCCCATTATCTGAGAGTCCCCCATTTCTGACCGCCCCACAGGACTAAGAAACAGGCTCAGAGAGGGGACCTGAGGCTGGAAGGGATGCGAGGGGGGGCCCGCTGGGAGAGCCGGCTCTCCTCAGGCTGGCCACAGCCTTGCTGTGTGTCTGAAGGGACCCCAGCCCTGCTTTCGGGACCCCACATGCTCAGTTACAGAAGGCACAGGGTGGAGGGTTCACGGCCACTGAGAATGGGCAGTGGGCACCCAGCCCTGCAGGCCAGACTCCAGAGGAGGGAGGGCCGAGGCCCTGGAGGACGCAGGGCTCTGGCACAGCTGCAGGTGGGGATACAGGCCGTCGAGGGGCAGAGGACAGGCCTGGGGACAGAGCTGCCGCTGGCCGACAGTGGGGAGGGGCAGCAGCTCCTGGACACTACTTCACCGGGAGCCCAGACACCTCCTGACGCCCACCGATCCCGCCGCTGCCTGCCCACTCCCAGCCTCACGCCGCTGCCCGAACCCACGTACAGCTCACACTCCATAACGAGATGGACGTTCCCTCTCCTCTCTGCTCCAAACAGGGCCACTGGCCAGGAGGCTGCGAGCCGCCACCTCTGCCCCAGCAGCACCCCTCCCCGACCCTCGGGGTCCTGGGAGGTTTGGGGCCCCTGAGGCCTGACCCACCTGGAACCAGTGTCAGGGAGGTGCCCTCAGCTGGGAAGCCAGAGACCAGCCGCCTCCAAAGCAGGGCGGGGGGAAGGAGCCCGAGAGGGGAGCCAAGGGCTGGCAGGGGGTGCATGGTGCCGCAGGTGCCCTCTCGTCGGAGGGACCCGCCCCGCAGACCAGGCTCCTGTATGCTCGGAGCTCCCCTCGGCCTGGCACGGCCCTCCTGATGCGCCCCACCTGGGTGCGGCCAGGGCTCAGACCACCTGGGTCCCAGCCGTGTGGCGTGCCTGTGGGGAAGCGGGTACCGACATCCTGGCTCCACGGGATCACGTGCCAGGGACACGTGTGCCCTGGGTTGGCGCGGCTCCCCTTCGTGATGAGCCACTCTGCCCTCTGGAGCCACGAGGTGCCCCCCTATCCAGAGGGGTCTCCTGCACTCTGGGAGCCCGCAGGCCAAGCACAGCCGTCCTTCGGGCAGGGAGCCAGCTACTGGAACCCCAGGCACACAGCTCTCCATCGCCAGGGCCGCCTCTAGAGCTCCAGGCAGAGGGCAGAGCAGGGGAGGGGCGGCAGCCAGCAGTACCCGGATCTGGGAAGGGGCTTCCGGGCGGCAGGAGCCACAGGAGCAGCAGGTGAGGCGCATTCTGGGCATCACAGGAGCCCAGGGGTGGGGAGGAGGGTGTCTGCGGGGTAACAGGGAAGAGAGCAGTGGGGGCCATCTCATCGTGCCCACAAATGGGGAGCCCCCAAAGGGTCTTAAAGGACATTCTGTGCTGCCAGAGGACGGGCTGCCCGAGGAGGTTGGGTGGAGGTCTTTACGGCGCCCCCAGGGCAGGATGCCCTCGCTCGAAACCTAACTGAGCAGGTCCAGGGGCCACTGAGCCAGGGAAGGGCCCAGAACCACTGCGGGAGGCCCTGGCAGCCCTCAGTCTCCTGCCCACTCACCACCTGATCCCTGGCCAGCAAGCCAAGGTGCCGGTCGCCCCTGACAGCCCTCCATGGGCCATCTGAAATGGCAGGGCCCCGAGAAGGAGGCTCCTCCCTGACCCACCCATTTCACAGATGAAATGACCGAGGCGAGAGGCAGGCCCAAGGTCACCCAGCCAGTTAGTGGAGACTTGGGTCTAAAGCCAGGAAAAGGCACCCCAGGCTGGCATTTTATTTTGTCCCATAAGGTGACTCGGGGAGGGGGAGGAGAGCAGGGACAGAGACGCTGAGTGGACCCATCAGCTCCACACCCTCCGCGCCAGGCTGCTCGGCGCCCAGCAGCCACCCCGGAAATGCCCATCATGGACCAGAAAGCAGAAAGAGAAGATTATGAAGGAATCGGATGTGATTAACCTGTTGTCGGGACTTTAATTCCACCTTCTGGGCCTCCGTTTCCCCATCCGTCCACACCCCCTACCCCCCACCTAACAGGTAAGTCCTTCAAGGCAGAACAGGGCCTCAAAGGGGCTCCCTGGGACCACAAGTCTCACTCCAGTAACACTGTGAACGCATAAACCCATGCAAGTCCAAAAGCCCCCCGGAATGTGGGGGGCAGTAGGGGGGGTACGGTAAGGAGTTTCCACACGGAACCAGTCTGCAGCCTGCCAAGGTGAGAAATGCCACGTGTGTCTTCCTGAGGCTGTTCCCACAGTCCCCTTCCCAGAGCACCGGCCCACTCACCACAGCCCAGCCCCCGACAGGCCATGCAGATCTGGACAAACAAGCCCCAAGAAACCTAAGCAGCGGGGTTCTGGCCGTCTCTGCTGCCGAGACTGAGTCTCGGCACCTTCCCAACAAGTCCTGTTAGAGATGTGCTGTCACCAGGACAGATGCAAACCTGGGGGAGGGCTTTTTAAACGCTAATGACAATTTTCGTTTGTCTTTCCCACCTCCAAAGACCCTGAAGTGGGGGAGGGAGGGTTGCAGGGAGGGAGGAAGGGATGCAGGGAGGTGTGGTGCCCAAGACCAGTGATGCTGACTCCCCGTCCCACGCCATCACCCTCTGGCCAGCACCTGCTTCGTACCCACACCACCCACGCTGCAGATGAGGAAACAAGCTAGTCAGTGAGGCTGGCCTCAGGCCCCGCCCACGGCCCCCCAGGAAGCTCCAGCCTGGCTCTGAGGGCCACAGACAAGACATTGAATTCAGGCTGGCCCTGCATCAACCGAGGTCCTGGTCGGCCCAGAGCCCCACTCCTCTCCCACCAGCCCGTGCCCCTCCATCTTGGCTAAATGACAGCAGTGGCCTCCACGTGGGGCCCCCTCACCCCCGGTAAAGCCCACCCCCTGCCTGTACTCACCACTCGCACGAGGAGGGGCTGGCGGTACCTGGGCCCTCTGCTCCCCCGAACCCCGGCTGGGGGCCTCTGCGTGAGCACAGAGCTGTGCATCTGGCCCCTACCTCAACCTGGCGGCCACGAGAGGCTGCCCAAAGCACTGGCTGACCCCCTGAGCAAACCCCACGACCTCCTGGGGCTTTGCCCTCAGAGCGGAGGGCCCACCTGCTCAGGAGCTCCCAGCATTTCCTGGGGGGCAGCCCTCACCCCACTCACATCCCCAGGCCCTGGGCCCTGCTGGGGAGCCTGCACCTCTGCTCCCTATGTGCCGGACCAAGGCCAAGTCCGTCCGTCCTAAGCAGCCGCTTCATTCCACCTCACACAGGCGGTGCAGACCCCCGGGTGTGCCCGAGGGGCTGTCGGGGGCTCCCCCTAAGAGGGCTTCAGCTCTCGAGCTGCAGGAAGAAGCGGGTCCCTCTCTGCTCAGGCCTGCCGGCACCTGGAGCTGTCAGGGCGATGGCTCCTAATTTGTTCTCAGCTTCTCTGGGAAAGCAGGTCTCACTGTGCCAACGGCAGGATAAAAACATCTCTGTGTGTCTGGTCCTTTCTGGACCATCTCGGCAAGAGGAAGAGGGCTGCCTTCCGAGACACGGCCCCCGTGTGGCCGCCTTCCTCTCTGGGCAGCGAGGTCTGGTGGGGGGAGGCGGTCCACTGAGGCAGGTCCTCTGTCGGGTGCTGAAGAAACAAGCATTCCTCCACCAGGCCAAAGTGTGGGGGTGCGCAGAAGGGGGGGGTCGAACCCCGCCTCTCAGGGGGGCGTCCACCTCCTTCAAGAGTGTAGGACCTGCTCATTGCAGACACGGTAACAGGGCCTGGGCCAGTGACTCAGTTTACCAACCTGCCCAAGTCTCTGCTTTTCTAAAAGAATCTGCTTTTAGGGAAATTTTGTTCCAGAAACCCAGCTCCTGAGAGCTTCGGGGCAGGCAGGCCCCCCAACTCCTCTGCCGGCAGGCAAAACCAAGGCCCAGAGGGAGGAGGGGACACACACTCAGAGGCTCAGGGTCCACCACCAAGAGAACCAGGCGGCCCAACGGCTGCATTCTACATGCACCTCCCACATCAGGAGGCCCCCTCGCACACTCACTGGCACACCTGCCCCTGCACCTGCACGTCCACCCACATACTGGCACACCCACTCAGGCACCCGCTCCCACAGGTCCATCTCAGGGAACTGCACACCTCTGGCAGTTGTCACAGGTCATCCACGGCCAGCAAAACATCTGGCAGCACCTATTACACACATGCAAACTTGAGAAGAACAAAGAACTAGCAGCCCCCCACACCCCATGGTCGGACACTGACAACACCACCGCCACCTGCTGGCAGCCGCCCCAAATTACAGGTTCAGTTCTCTCGGCAGTTCACTCAACCACCCAAAAACTATCCGCTGGAACTAACTGGGCGCTGAATGGCCTCATCAGAGCGAAATGGCTTCCTGGAAACCTAAGCGTGCAGTGAAGGAAGCAGCCACGGAGACTGGCACGTGCCACCACGTGGCCAGAGGGCTGAGTCCACTAGGAAAACACGGGGGGCAGGGCGATGAGACACAGGGTGAGACGCTGTTGGGTTCCCTGGACTCCCTCTCTCCACCGGGCGGCCCAGGTGGCCAAGCTCAGGCAATGCCCTGGGAGCCCAGGTCCAGCCCCTCTGGGCTCGGGCAGGGGGCAGGCCTCAGTCTGCTGGTCACAGAGCAGTGGCACCACCAAAGGGCCGGCCCAGTCTCCACTGCTGGAGCGCCGAGAGCCGCCACGGCAGCCGGGGACACCCATGGGCACACACACATGCACGCACGCGTGCGCACGCCAGCCCGCACCTCGATCTGCAGGATGGCCTCCTCACGCAGCCGGATGGCCTCCAGGTCCTCCTCGGTGATCTCTGGAAGCAGCGCCTGCCCCTGGGCCTGCCACACGCCGTCACCCCCGTTAAAGATCTTCTCGTCCTCGGACAGCTCGGCAAATGGGGCCTGGGGGCTCTGCCGAGACACAGACCAAGGTTACCCGCACGCACAGCCCGCTGCCACCAGGCCGAGCTCTCGGCAGGCACCCAGGAGCCCCCAGCCTGCAGCCCTGAAGGGGCGGGGGGGCGGGCTCCACCCTGTCACTCGAGGGACGTCCCCACAGGGTCCCGGGTGCTGGGGCTGCCGTAGATGGTGGGCAGACACTGGGCCCTGTGGCCGTCCCAGGCCTGGCTGCGGGGAGCACTCGGCAGGACCCCACAGCCCCCTAGAGCCAGGGCCACACAGAAGACCCTGCAGAGCACAGCCGCCACGTTCCCAGCTCTCGAGGGATCACAAGCCTCTTCATGAGCCCCCAGGAAATGTCCCTACAAGCACACAAACCCCAGCTATTCGTCGGGGGGCTGTGGCCCCCCTGGGAAGCCCATCCCAGAGCTGGTTACAGACCAAGTGCAGCTGCCGGGCAGGGGCCGTGGAAACCGAAGCATGGACGTCACCCAGTAGGGCACAGACCCGCCCCAGCTGGGACCAGATCACGGGGAAGGAAAGCCTGAGGGGGGTTTTCAAGTTGTCTTATCCTTTACTCATTCCTTTAATTCACCAAATTTTCGAATGCAATAAACTAGCAGCTTCTCCCTTTAATGAATTCTATCTGTCCCCTGAGGGAACAACCTGGGTACAAGTGAGCTGACATCCACCCCTGAGGTGCCAGTCCCGAGTGGGGAGTGGGGTGCCAGTGGGGGGCCGCGCCTACCCAATCCCCACAGAGATGAGACAGCAGGAGCCAGGGATACCCCTCCTCCCAGAGCCATGGCTTCACACGAACAATGCTTCCAATTTACCTGCAAATTTTCAGCAGCAAAGCCTACTGACCTGCACCCCACGGCACCCCCCCAGGAAGACAGATAACGGCACACTCACTCCCCCCAGCCCCGCTCCCCCAGGCCTGTCGTGATGACCAGAGCAAGAGGAGAAGGCACAGAGGACGGGCAGAGCCCCGGGAGGGCAGCCTGCCCACCAGTGCCCCTCACCTCCCACGTGTGTCGAAGCTCCTTGGAGCCGCTGTCTCTGACGCTCCCAACATCCTTGCAGGGAGCAGCCAGGAGCCCACTTTACAGATGAGGCCGCAGAGGCCGAGAGGCCAAGGAACCCAGAAGAGCCGGGAAGTGGAGCAGGGCTCCGGGCTCCCACCTGGCACAGGGAGCTCCAGGGCGAGAACCACAGACCAGGAGAGAGGACGGTGCCGGCACAATGCTGACCACACGCCCTCCTCCCGGCCCGGGGACACACTGCCCTGGAGGCAGAGGTCAGTGCTGGGCGCACAGACAGACGGGGGGACGGCTGCCGCTCTTCTTGAGCCCCTCCTACAGGTGTCTGGGCAGCGGGGACGGGGCTGAAACACAGGACTGCCGTCGCCCACGGAACGGCCCTCTGTCACATCCCCAGGACACTTGGCGTCGGTCACCTTGGAAGGAGGCTGCAGACGCTGCCACTTGCCTATTTTCTGTTTCCCCTTTGTTACAGGCCCCTGATGTCTGCCTGCAATGAAGACCACCTTCCCATGCCCTGTGCAGCTCAGGGTCACATGGCAGTCCTGGCCACACTGACGCCAGAGAAGTGACTCTGGGTGTGTGGGGGGGGGCGGGCGGGTAGTCCAGGGGTCCACTCGGCTCCACAGGACGGTCTCTGTGCCTGTCCTCCCAGCAGACCCTGCTCCCTGCGGGCCCTGCCACACCGCCTACAGGAGGCCCCGCGGGTCAGCAGGAAGAGAACACAGTCTAGTGTCCACATTCTTTCCTGCACTTTGGGGCCCACGATGGCCACCGCAGGCCTGGCCTGCGTGCGGTGGAGCGGGTGACACTGCCCACACATACTCAGCTGGGCACCAAGAGCGGCAAATGGCACAGAAAAGAGCCTTGGGGCACCTGGACGAACGCCACCACAGGCGGGCGCAGGCACTGGAAAGCCACGCGTGACTGCGCCTAGGGAAGGGGACACACCGGATGCCACCCTTTCCATTGCTCGAGCCCCCACAGGGTGGGCACGCTCCCCTCGGTCACAGGGGGACGCGTCTGCACACACCCCGTCCTCCTCCCAAGGCTGGCACTCTCCCTACAGACCACACCGATACACGCAGCACCTCGTCCCCACCGTCAGCAGAGGCCTTTGAATAAATCAATACGTGGATACGTGAACACAGAATAAAAGATCCACAAATTCTGCTGACGGGCGCTCCTCGTCCAAGGCGGCAGTCACCACCTCCCTTCCCGGTGTGGGCGGGAGGAAGTGAGCAGTGCCAGGCGGGCAGGAGCGGGGTGCGGGCTGGCCCCGCGCCAGGCCGCGCGCCTCCACCGCCCCCCTTCTGCGCTTCCCAGGCCCCGCCTAGGCTGCAAAGCCCAGTCAGGTTCCGGCCCAGCACTGGCACCGTCGGGCCAGCGGCACACTCTCAGGGCCTCAGCGTTCTCCTCCACAGGACGGGAAGAGTGACCCGCGCCCAAGGCCTGTGGCCTGTGTTCACCACACAGCAGCTGTGCTGTCTGCACCCCCTGTCCCGTCCCTTCCCCGTGCTGCCCAGCACACCCCTCACTCCCAGCAGGAGCCGCGGCATCTGGTGCCCCTCGCTGATCCCATGCCCTCAGTCCAAGGCGGGGAGGGACCGAGAAAGCTCGGCTCTGCCGCTTACTGGCTGTGTGACACTGCCGAGGTCCTTACCTTCTCCAGCCTCAGCCTTCGCTTCCCTAAGACGGGGCGACACCGCCCGCGTCCCAGAGTCACATGAAGAAGTGACTGGGATGCAGGAGAGGCACTGACCAGCGAGCACACGCGAAAATGAGATGCCAATGGAGAGCCCAGGTCAGGTGCCACGCAGGGCCGGCCGTCCCCGGGCAAGTGAGTTACAGGCACAGGACACGCGTGCCTGCGGGGGACCCCAACAGTGCACCCCTCCCGGCAGCAGCTGCTCCAGAACAGGACACCCAGCCCTGAGCTGCACTGACGCCGGCCCCCCACCCACCTGACTCCATTGGCCTGGGGCACCGCCTGGACAGGGGCTTCTAAAGGCCTCCCTGGCAAACCTAACAGCCCCCGTGGGAAGAGCCCTGGCCCGCGCACCCAGGGGCACGCCCACTGCAGCTCTGCTGTAAAGCACAACGTGACCAGCGGCGGGGGGCAGGAGCACGGGGGCGCAGCCTGCAGTGAGCACCACGGACCAGCTGAAAGTGAGTCAGACACTATGGTGCAGAAGTGACACGACGGGTGTCGCGTGAAGCCTCCTGGAGTCTGGGTTTCCGTGGAAGCTCCAGAAAGCCGAAGCAAAGGGTGCCGGCCTCCCTGCAGGCGTGGGTACGGCGCCTGGCCTCCACAGGTATCGGCCGCCTTCCCCAAGCGGCTCAGGACAAGGGAGCAGGGAGGGAGAGAGGGCTGATCCCGCCGCGGCCCCCCTCCTGTAAGGATCAGAAAGCACCCTTTATTCTCCTCACAAAGCCTCAATGTGGGTCTTGAGCTCTGAAGCCAGGATTAGGATGTGCTGGCAGGGTGGGCGCTGGGGCCGCAGCGCAAGGGATAGCCGTGTGATGGCTTTCCAGCTTGCGGGGCAGCCAACAAAGGCGGCTTTCTCTTTGCTCCAAGGCCCAGGGCTTGGGTTCCGTTCCGACACGTCCATTAGAAGCCCACAGTCCAACGAGACTGCTGGGGGGCGGGCCCAGCGGTTTCCCGTGAGAAGAGATGGAGCCCGATGGGGGTTCAGGGAGGCCAGGAGGGCGCGTGGCGGGGGCTCAGCGTGGCCCCCCACCCAGGGCCAGTGAGCAGCGACCCAGGGCTCTCAGGGGCTCTGGGAAACGGGCCACTGTCTCGCCAATTCCGGCCCAGGGCTCTGCATGGGAAGCCCGTGACCTCGGCGGGAGGGCAAGCGTCAGAACGACAGAACGAGAGCTGGTCGCACACTTGGGAAACAGCTTCTGCGTAGTAGCCCGAGGCTGGTCATCCACTTCTCCAAACAGCGAAAGGCTGTATGTGTGAGCTGACGGAAGGCTGGAGGCCAGTAAAGCCCAGGACACAGAACAGGCGTGACTGTCGCCATCCTTCCCTGGCCCCATATTAAATAAAGGCGCTGGGGCCCAGGGGCAGGGCCAGCCCGCCCTGCGCCTGGCGGGGACCGCAACTAGGGTACTTCCCAGCAGACGTGGAGGTGAGGTGGTCTTTATTGCTGCTGCTGGGAGCACGGGGCTCTGGTGAACCCACACCGAGCTGGCGACGGCAATGCAGACTTCGGAGTGTTCCCAGCGCTGGACAGGCACAGCCCTGCCTTGGGACAGAGGCCAGCCCAGAAGCACCTGGCGGCTGCCCACTGCCTAGGCCTGGGTAGGAGACTGACCCAGGACCCAGCTGAGGCTGCGGCCGACAACAGCCAAGAAGGTTGACTCCAGAGAAGCCAACCTGCCCCTGCTCACAGCCACACCCAGCACTCAGCTCAGAAGAGAGCCAGCAGGCAGCGGCCACCCCTGCTCCTGCCAGGACCAGGACCACCGGTCCGCAGATGACAGCCCGGAAGTCCGGATCATCAATGCGGCCACACCCCCGGGCTGAATCCTGCAGTGTATCATCTCATCAACTACAGCTTCCAAAATTCCTGGAAATAATCTAATCTTTCATAACTTCTCAGAAGCACTGTTGACCACTGTCTTCCTCTTTAAGAAAAACTCTACTGAAATAGGACATCAGTAGTTGAATGCACAAATCACAAGTGTAGATCGGTCTGTGAACTGTAACAAAAGGAAGACTTCCGGGTCAAGATACGGACATTCCAGCCTCCTCCTCATCATGCTGTCCCCTACCAAGGGTAGGGGCTTCTAACTCTGCCCGTTGGTTTGGTCCGGTTTTGACCTCTATCCTCTTTGGGCTCAGCCTGTGTCCGAGGTGTCACCGGGGCCTTGCTGGCCACAGCACAACCCTTCTGCTGCCACAGTCTCCCATTTACGGACTCCGCACAAATGCTGTCCATCCCACCGCAGGCTGGCTCTCTCCCAGGTGTCTGCTGCTGTATGTCACGTGTGCTCAGCGTTCTTCTATGTGACTTTTCACTGGGTATACATTTAAGGTGGAGCTGCAAGGCCACAGACAGGACGTTTCACTCCCCAGGTGTGTTCAGCTACCAGAGCGGGGGCACCACTCACACTCCCGTCTACTGCACAAGGTCTCCGGCTGCCCCACAGCCCTGCCGGCACTCGGCGCGCTCCTGCATTTTCATTAGTTCTTTTTAGTCGTGTTGGTGGGGATGAGGTGTGCAGAGATGCAGCATCGTGGGTTAACTCTGCCTGCTTCTAATGACACGTGCTGAGCACACACCCATGTGCTTACCAGCCATGCTGACGTCCCTTTTGAACGTGCATGCCCCAGGGTGTTTGCCCTTTTATGTTTCTGAATTGAGTTGTTTGTCTTTTTCCTACTGATTTGTAAGAGATCTTTACACATTATGAAGTCCTTTCAGATACGTGATGTGCAAATGCCTTCTCTCACTCTGTGGGTCACCTCTTCGCTCTCTGAGGGTTGTACAGACTGTAACAAAGTCAAGTTTATCACTTTTTCTTTACAGTAAGTACATTTTCATCTGTGTGGGAGGAAGACAGCCTCCTATGGTAGCCTCTAGAAGCTTCACTGCCTTACCACTCACATTTAGATGTGTGATCCAGGGAAGTGTTCTGAGCCTGGGTGAACCGGGGTGAAGGATCTGTTGTGCCAGCAGTGCTCCAGCCCCCTCCCAGCCACAGAGCGATGGCCCTGGGCCCGCAGCACTTCCTGGCTGAGAGGGTACTCACAGCCTGAGCTGGCTTGTCGCCTCGTGTGGACATCCTGCCCTTCGCTCCTCAGTCACTCTGACACCAAGATGCAGTGGGCGGGGTGTTCGGACCTGTACTTGCCGTGTGCTCAACAGGACCTTTCCCAGCTCAACCATCAGCCAATCAGCATCAAGTCCTGTGCAAATCCTGTGCCTCCCACTGCGTGGCAGTGCACCTCCCACAAACCAGGTAATCACGTATGTGTGAGTCTGCATCTATATGCGACTCTGATCCCACTGGTCTGTTTGCTTAGCCTTCAACAAATACCACACTGTTCCAATTTCTATTGCTTTATATTGTGTTCTGATACCTGGGAATGTAAACCCTCAGTTCTGTTCTTCAAAACTGTCTTCATTATTCGGGGGTCTTTATATTTCCATATAGATTTTATGATCAGTTTGACAATTTACACACGCGTCATATACAAACACATATTCAAAACCTGCTAGGATTTTTATTTGGATTGTATTGAACCTACAGAACCACTTGGTGAGAACTGACATCTTTATACATCAAAGTTTCCAATCTACAAATATGGTGTACCCCTCCATTATTTAATCTTCTGTAATTTCTCTCAGTAATGTTTTATAGTTTTCTATATAGAAGCTTCAACAACTGGTCATGGATGTCTTCCTGGTTTTGACGCTATTATAAATGCTGTCACTTTTTAAGTATCATTTCCAAATTGTCTTTTGCCGGCACACACAATGTTTTCTTGCACACTGACATGATAACAGAAATCCTGTTACATTCACTTACGAACTCTCAAGTTTCATCAGATTCATTCACATTTTCTAGTTACACAATCATGTTGTCTGTGAAGGGGTTTTAAACCTTCCCAATTTTAAACCTTTTATTTCTTTTTCATCTCTTATTGCACTGGACATGCCCTCAGTGCAATGGAGAATAGAAGCAATAATACTGGACACCATGTCTCCTCCTCACTCTCAGGAGAAAAGATTTTAATATCTCACCAGTGAGTGTGCTGCTGTTAGACTTTTGCAGGTACCCTTTATCAGATTAAAGGCATTCCTATCTACTCCTAGTTTGCGGAAAGTTTTGAGTCCCCCTAAGTGGGTGCTGAATTTTACCAAATGCTCTTCCGTGTCTATGGAGATGATCAAATAGATTTTCTTTCTTACTGAATTAACATGGTAAATTACTCTGATTATTTCTGAATGTAAACCAACCTTGCATCCCTAGAATAAATCCTACTTTATAATGATGTATTACCTTTATATATATTGCTAGACTTAGCTTATTAACATTTTGGTTAGGATTTTTGCTTCTATGCTCGTGAGACAGCACGTTATTTTCCATTTACTAGCCTCATAAAGCAAGGTGGGACGTATACCCTCTTTTTATATTCTATATAAGAGTTTGTGTAAACTGGTATTATTTATTCCTCAAATATTTGGGAGAATTCATCAGTAAAGCCATCTAGTCTGAAGTTTTATTGCTAGGATGCTTGTTAATTATGGATTTCATTTCTTTAATAAATACTGGACTTTCCAGATTTTTTACACATCCTGGGAGGTCACATTTTTCTTTAAAAACTTGTACTTCATGTAAGTTGTCAAATTTATGGGTATGAAGTTGCTAACAGTATCTTATTACTTTTTTTTTTAGTTTTTAGAAGCTATAATGATATAGCCGTTTTCATTACTGATGCTAGTAATTTGTATTTTCTCTCTGTATCTTGATTAACCTTGTAGGATTTAACAATTTTATTAATCATTCTAAAGAACCAATCTTTGGCTTTGTTGAATTTGTCTATCGTACATCTATTTTATTTTTCACTTGTTTCTGCTTTTTCCTATATATTTTCTTTGGATTTAATTTTTTGTTGTTTTTCTAGCCATTTGAGATTGAGAATTAGATCACTAATTTTCACACGTGCTTCTTTTCTAATATATGTGTTTAAAGTTATAAACTTCCCTCTAAGCACTGCTTTAGTTGCAACCCATAAGCTTTAATTTCTTGCATTTTCATTTTTGTTCAGTTCAAGATTATTTCTAATTTCTACTAGGGTTTCTTCTTTGATCCATGGGTTATTTCAAATTATATTATTTAAATTCTCAACCCCTGGTGTTGAGAATTTTGTTACCAGATTCTAGTTTAATTGCACTCTGGTTAGAGAACATATTCAGTATTATGTCAGTCATTTAGAATCTGCTGAGACTTGCTTTACCATCTAGCATATGCATTATGTGTATATTCTCTTAGTGTCATAAATATCAATTAGGTCAGTGTATTAATCAGTAGTATTGCTTGAATATTTTATATCCTTCCTGAATTTTTTCAATTTATTTTATTAGTCATTTAGAGTGGTGTGTCATAATTTCCGACTGTGATCGTGGATTTACTAGCTTTCCTTTTACTACTATCAGTTTTGCTTTATATTTCTATTTTTGAGGGTATATTGTTAGGTACATATAAATTTAAAATTATGTCTTCCATTTGAATTAACTTTTTATCCTTACAAAATATACCTCTGTCTGCCCACTAAGAATTCTTCACGTGAAGTCTACTTATTCTGATATTAATATGGCTCTGTCTGCCCACTAAGAATTCTTCATGTGGAGTCTGCTTCTTCTGATGTTAATATGGCTTTACCAGCTTGCTTTAGCGTTTGGTTGCACAGTATATTTTTTTCCATATTTTTACTTTCAACATTTTTCTGGATTTATATTTAAGGTTTGACTCTTCTGAGCACTACACAGCTTTTTTCTTTTAACCAAGGCTGACCATCTGTGCCTTTTAATTGGAAGGGTTAGTCCATTTTAGCTTAGCATAAGTGGTATAAATCAGCCATCTTACAATTTATTTCCTATTTTTTCCTGTTTTGTGTTGATTTCTTTTTTTTTTTTTTGCTTTTAAATTAAGCATTTGTTTTATTATTTCATAGGTACCTCTCTATTGATGTTACGCTGTCTATTCTTGTATTGTCCTTTTAGTATTACCCACAATGCAATATGCATCCTTGGATTATTACAGCCTACCTTGCGTTGGTATTTTCGTTTCTTCTCTGATGACGCAAGGACATTACAGTACCTTAACACCATTCACCTCCTTTATGTCCTCTGTGCTGTTGTTGTGCAAGTATTTTCATTTGCCCCATACCTTAAGCCTCACAAGTCATCATTATTATTACTCAACAGTCAACATGGATTTAGGTGTATCCACATTTTATTGTTTTCAGTGCCCATAATTCCTTCCTCCATTACTATGCTTCCATCTGGGATTATCTTCCTTCTTCTACTTTTAGAGAGTTCTGCTGATGAATTCTCTCAGTTTTTGTTTCTCTAAATATGTTTTCATTTCACCTTTCCTTCTGAAAAATATTTTCACCAGATGTAGAATTCCAGGTTGGTAGTTATTTTCTTTCAACTGTCCTCTGGTTTCCACTGTTTCTTTTAAAACGTCCAGTGTAAGTCTCATTGCTTTTTTAAAAATAATGTGACTTTTTCTTGGGCATCTAAGACTTTTTTTCTGGCTTTAATCTGCCTTTAAGATTTTATTTTTGTCTTTGGTTTTCAAGTTTTTATTATGATGTGACTAAGCGTAGCTTTAAGAAACAGGATAACTTTATCCTATTCATCATAGAGCTTCTTCAATCTGTGGCTTGAAGTATTTGGACAGTTTTGGAAAATTCTCAACCATAACCTCTTCAAATATTGTTTCTGTCCATTCTCTCTCTCCCCCGTTCATCTAGGACTCCAATTACACCCTTTACTGGATTTTCTATCATTCCTACTCACAGGAGGGTTGGTCTAATACAAGTTGGTCCTGTACAGTAGGTAGAACTGTCAGCAAGCACTTCCCTGTATCAAGCCCATGCCAGAGACCTGAGGGTAAAATGTCAATTTCTTTTTCTATTTTAAGGATATTTAATTCATTATTTTATTTTATTTTATTTATTTTACCTACATTTTTATTGAAGTCTAGTTGATTTACAATATTGTGTTAACTTCTGCTGTACAGCAAAGTGATTCAGTTATACATGTATACATTATTTTTTATATTCTTTTCCATTACGGTTTATCATACGATACTGACTACAGTTCTCTGTGCCATACGGTAGGACCTTGGTCCTCCCCGCCCTTCCCTGGAGCCCCAGTGGCACCGGATTCTAAGCTGTCCTCTAACACCCCTGGCCAGGTAAATACTCAGCACCCACCTGCTGCTTGCCAACCCTCTGTGCTGTGGGAAGCAGTGCTCTGGACTTTTCTGCAATTCTCTGTTGGATAAAGTACAAGAAAAGGGAGACGGGAAGAACAGAAAAGGTGGGGAAAAGAGAAGAAACAGTCAGATAAACACAAAGCACTGGACGATGACACAGCAAAGCACACCTTCAGCTGCCCCAGGACTCTAACTGGGAGCCTGGCTGGGCTTGGGGGCTGATCGGCTAGATGGCTTCCTCCCACATCCTCGGGCGGCTGTGGAAGGATGGGTGATACCTGTTCTCCCACCTCCCACGGGGCTGTCATGAGGACCCTCTTAGGCAGCGCTCCAGAGGTAAACATCCCTCGCTTGCACGCATGCTGTGGTCCCACCAGCCAGATCCTGGCGATTATCCAACGTCTGCAAGGTGGCCCTTCCTCTGCTTTGGGGGGTGGGACTGTACCAGGCCGACCCAGAGTGGGTGCTCAGGGGACCTGCAGGGGCCTCACCTTTTGCACCACTCCATAGCTCTGGATGGCGTCTGAAAGCTGAGTTTTCAGACGGTCCAGCTGAAGACGCTCCTGCTGCAAAGAGTGGGGGGCGGCTTCAACAGGCTGCCGAGGCCTCATCTTGCCCCCGCGGCCCCTCCATCCCTGGGCACTTCAGTTCACTATGCTCCTGTGCCCCTCCCGTCCCTCCTGGCAGCACCTGCACCACAGCGTCCCCGTCCATCCATCTCCAGCCTCACGGCCGTCACCACCCCCTCTGCCATTAGAACTGGGTTCATCCCCATCTTCATCAGCCGGTGCCGTCATCTCCATCACCTCAAACACCAGCAAGGGCTCCACGGGCTCAGCCAGCATCACCGTGAACACCATCTCCACCCAAACCACAGGCATCATCAATACTGACCTCGGGGCCAGCCGCTCTAACGTGATATGCCTGTCCTGTCCCCAAAACAAACTACTCGGGTGAGAGGTGTTACAATCCCCACCTAGCAGCTCAGGAGATCTTGGGCACAAGTTCTAAGTGGCCTGTTCCAGGTCACACAGGCGGTGAGGCTGCATCTCAGCCCCAGCATCAGAACTGCGGCCGGCAAACCATCCATCCTGCCCCCAGCACCGCAGCCCTCACACACGGCCTCTGTCCTCCTGCTGGAATGGGACCTCGTCTCTCGTTCGTCTCTGCACCCCAGCGTCAAGGATGAAACCCGGCACAGAGCCAGCACCCAAGGCATACTGACAAACGAGGGAACGGGCAAGCAAGCCCTGGACCCTGACACCGCCAGGCCATCAGGAGCCACAGCCCCTCCTCTCTCACCACACAGCACTAGCACCAATGGAGCCATGCCAGTCCCAGGGTCCTTGGACCAGGACGCGGACACAGGCTCCTGGTCCCCTCCTGCCCCCAGCACCTCCTGTCAGCTCCCAGGAGGGCCCTGGACACTCCCCAGACCCTGCGTCTCAAGTCCCAGAACCCAGCCCTCACTGCCACCATGCACCCGTGCAAGCCCATGGGTGAGAAGGGGCCACGGGGCACCAGCAGGCCAGGCGCGTTTCGGGAGACCAGCTCTCCAACACCTGCCCTTCCAGGGCACTTGGCAGTGTCTGGGCCTCACAGCTCTGTGGAGTCTGTTCCAGTGTCCAGGTAAGGCTCTTATAATTGGCACCACATGTATGCCCCAGGACAGACCTAAGGGCCCAAGGGGCTATTTAGTGCTTTTGAGCAAAACATCTCCAGCTCTGCAGCCCACGTGCTCCAGCACCAGCTCCAGGTGACGGGCTCAGCCTCTCTTCCCTGCGAGAGCAGTGACCCACGCTGCCCCCCTGGACAAGACGTCCTCCCGCAGGACCTCACTTGTGTTCTCCCAGCATCTGGCAGAGTAGGTGTGCAATAAATGTTTGTTGGTTCTCAGATGGATGGATGGGTGGGTAGGTGGCTGGGTAAGTCGGTGGACAGGCAGGTAAATGGATGGAGGGACAGATGGACAGACGGGGGGCTGGTGGGTGGGTGGATGGAAAGAAGGAAGGATATATTAGGCTAAAAGTGAGCCCTCTGAACTCCCAAGGGGGTCAACTCTGCTTTCCAGCCCTCGTGACATACACAGAGCCGGGGACATGCGTCACAAGGCCACACGTGAACAGGCCCATGAACACCAAGGCCTCAGAACCGCTGCAGACGCTGCCCTGTGCTGCGTGAACCCTGGGCGAACCCTGGCCCAGGCGCCCGCCTCTGGTCCCGACGACCAGGCTGTGACCGTTATATCGCATGCAGAGCAGCGCCCGCCACTCCCAGCAGAGCTCTGAGTGCTTCCTCCACCTGAGACCTCGGGTGCATCCTGCCCACGCCATGCAGGGACACCTGACCCCTGATCCTAGGACGTTTTTTTAAGTGTATTTTTTTTTTTTTAATCGAAGTGTAACTCAAGTTTTCGAGCTGGGTCTACTTTATTAGGTGAAACTCCATCTATCTTAAGTGTACAGCTCACCTTAAGTGTAAGCTTCAGTTGTACAACCAGCACCAGCACCTGGTTTTAGAACATTTCCATCACCCCCAAAGCCCTCTGTGTCCTCCCGAGACCAGTCCCCACGTCTGCTTTCTGTCTCCAAAGGGACCTCCGGGCACCTGGGACGAACAGAACACACACGTGCTCCTCTCACCCCGCGGGAGCTCTGTGCTCCCCCAGGCTGAGCAGCATCAGTGGTCCACGCCTGCCCACTGCTGGACGGCGCCCGCGGGGCTCACCACGGGGCCTGAGTCTTCCTCACCAGAGGCAGGGCCTCTCTGCGAGGGGCCACACTTCAGCTTTTAGGGTTTGGAGGTGGGTCTCTGCTGTTGTAGCTGCTGGCAGCCCTGGGCCACATGTAAACGAATGGGCAACAAACAAGCTTCACTGAAGAAAACAGGCCCCTGCTCTGTAAGCCGCGAGGGCTTAACAACACTGCATGCTCTGGGCTCCCCCAACCTCTGGGGGAGCAGGTAGGGTGTGGATAACAGACAGCCGGCCAGGGCTGGAGGGCACGTGAGAGGCCAGTGGGGAGGGGCAGCGGGGACATGGGGGCTGTGAAGGGGCCGTGGTCTGGGATGCAGTGGCCGTGACCACGCTGAGGAGGCCGACGGTGAGTGCAGTGGCAGGAAGGGCACACGTAGAGGTGGCAGGTGGGTGAGGGGCACGTAGAGCAGGGCAGGGGGACAGGGCACTCTTGCCCAGGAGGCCGGGAGCCCACGGCACCTGCACCGCTGCCCGGCCCATGGCCCGGTGAACAGAGGAACGCGCGACCTCTGCCCCGAGCAACCGTGTGGTCAGCATCTGTCTCCCCACCCCCGCCCCGGGCCCTGGCCCCCTCCGGCCCCCAGCGAACATACCCGGGAGCAGCCCCGCAGGAGCTCAGCCATCTGCTTCAGGGCACTGGTGCTGGCTGCGATCGCGTGGTTGGTCTGCTGCTGCACCGTGTGCCTGGAGTGGGTGTGGAGGGGACGGAAGGCCAGGGGGCGGGCAGCAGAAAGGGGGGATGACACAGAAGGGCAGCACGGCAGGTGGCGGGCTCGTGGAGGGACGGGAAAGTGCACAGGAAAGGAGGAGTCGTGCAGAGGAAAAAGGGAACAGACGGGAAGGACGTAAAGATAGGCCCAGGGAGGGACAGACACGGGAGAGGGGCAGGCGAGGCGGGGGGAGGGGGGAAATGACATGACACGGTGAACTCAGGTCAGCGTCACCAGGCCCCTCACCTCCGAGCCCCCATGGACCCCATACCCAAGCCACGGGCTCGGTAGCTGCACCCCCGGGGCCCCAGCCATGAGCCCTCCCTGTGGAAAGGCCGCTGTGGGTCAGCACCGGTCGGGGCCCAGGAAGCACGGTGGCTGCACAGGTGGCCCTGGGACCACTGCTGAGGAAAGCCCAGCCTTCTCCCAGGCCTCTGGGGGCCCCGGTGAGACTCCCACCTCCAGACCCAGGAACAGGGGGAGGCCGGGCCCAGGGCCTCTCCCAGCCCCTCAGTTTATGATTCTGAGTGTGACCTTGAAGGTGCTGAAAAGACCAGCCCCTCACCGCCTGGGGCTGACCACTGCCCCTGCGGATGGAGTGACACAGGGCAGACCCTGTCCTCAGGCCTCCTGCGGGCTCACAGGCCCAAGTGAGGGAAGGGCCCTGGCCTGGCTACGGGGCGCAGACACTAGAGACCCTCCCGACCTTCAAGCTGCAGCGCAGATGCCCCCCTTTGCCCCCTGTGGGACCCCCACGTGGCAGCAGCGGGCGTGGGCACCAGGCCACCCCGGGCTGAACATGGGAAGCTCCGGACAGGCCACCCACGGAGCCGGGTGCCGTCTGCCGAGGTGGACGCCCCGGGAGGCACGGGCAGGCCCCAGGCCCCAACGCTGGCCCCTGGGTCACACGGAGCTGCAGCATGCGGAAAGGGGGATGGGGGTGGCATAGGAAGGAGACTCTGCACCAGCCTAAGGGGGCGCGGGCCGAGGACGCGGTGCAGGGACCCTTTCCTCCCAGGTCGCCCGGAGGCCACAGGAAACAGCAGGGACACACGCCGTGTTTCCCCTCGGGATTTGGTCACGTGGTCGCTGGTGCCACAGAGCCCTCCCTCCTTGTCACACCTCCCATCCAGATAAGGAAATATTACGAATCCCAAGTGCCAATAAATTTGACAGCTAAGATGAAAAAGAAAAATTCCTTGAAAGACAAGAATTATCAAAGCTGACTCAGGAAGAAACAGAAAACCTAAACAGCTCTACACCTACTGAAGGAATTAAATTTGTTCTCGAAAACATTCCTACAGATACAGACGACTTCACCATCAAATATTTAAAGAAGTAATATCAATACTATAGAGTCCTCCAGAAAACAGACAAGAAGGGACACTTACATTTTACGCGGCCAGCATTACCCTGATACCAAAACCTAAACAAAGAATCTAAAAGCAAAGGGCAGCAAAAGTCACATAACAGAGCAGCAAAAATCCTGCACAAAATATTAGAAACTTGAATCCAACCACATACAAAAAGGATAACATCGTCCAAGGAACGCAAGGTTGGTGTGACATCCAAAATCAATTAATGTAATCCTCATACTAACAGAACAAATTTAAAAGGGAGAAAATCATCTCAATAAACTATGCAGAAAAAGCATCTGACAAAATTCAACAAGAATTCATGACAAGAGCTCTAAGAAAACTAGAAAAGAGAAGGGAAGGTGATCAACTTGATGAAGAGACACTGTAAGGACAAAGCAGCCTCCTGTCACTGCCAGGACAGGCGGGCGGCTCCCCCCGAACGGGCACCGGCACAGGCGTACACTTCCAGGACTGCCTACCTCCACGTGGAACTTTATAGGTTTATGACATTCTAACTATAAAAGGGCACGGTTACAACACTGTAACGGGACGAAAGAGGTAAGCAGCACAGAGATTTAAAACAAAGAAGTGGAAGAGTCTCTGTCACAGACGACAGGTTCATTTATGTAGAAAAATCCTAGGGAATATGGAATCTAACGAGGGCACAGGGCACAGGCGATAAACAGAATCAGCTCTATTTCCATGTAGCGGAACCAAAAATGGGAAATGAAATTTAAGCAACGATACCTCTTACAACAGTATAAAAATATAGGGACTTCCCTGGTGGTGCAGTGGTTAAGAATTCACCTGTCAATGCAGGAGACACGGGTTCGATCCCTGGTCCAGGAAGATCCCACATGCCACAGAGCAACTAAGCCCATTAGCTACAACTACTGAGCCTGTGCTCTGGAGCCCGCGAGACATAACTACTGAGCCCGCGTGCCACAACTACTGAAGCCTACGCACCTAGAGCCTGGGCTCCATAACAAAAGAAGCCACTGCAGTGAGAAGCCTGCACACCACAATGAAGAGTAGCCCCCGCTCGGGGCAACTAGAGAAAGCCTGCGCGCAGCAACGAAGACCCAACACGGCCAAAAATAAATTAATTAATTAATTAATTTTAAAATATATACATATGAAATCATTACCATAAATTTAACAAAATACATGCAAGACCAGTGCACTAAAACCTACAAGGAACTTCTGGGAAAAAAACACCTGTAAATGAGACGAAAGCCGACCATGTTCATGGCCAGGAAGACTCAGGATCCCTGTGAGGCCAGTTCTCTTTAAACGGGTCTGCAGAGTCACTGTGACCCCATATAAAATTAGAGCAAGCTTCAAACATCAGAAAAGGACAAGCTGACTCTAAAATTTATGTTGAAATACAACCAATCGGAAGTAGCCAAGACAATTTCAGAAAAGATGAGCAGAGCTGGAGGACGTCCAGCAGGGAGGTGCGGCCGCAGGGCAGGCTTCCTGCCCGGGGCTCCTGGAAGGACCGTCCATTCATTCAGCTACTCTTGCCGGGGGGGCCCAGCAGTGCCCTGGGCTGACACTGATGAGCCTCACCTTCACTCCCCGGCCACCTCGGCCAGTCTGGGAGCCGTGCTGGGGGGCGGGACAGAGCCACTCACGGTGGCTCACAGAAATGACAAAGCCCACGCCTGTCTCACGCAAGATGAGAAAAACAGGTTCAACCTTGTGAGGTTCTCGTGAAGCTATATTTATTCAATTTGAAAGATTGTTCTTTCTCCTGAGATCAGGTCCTGCCTACTTCAGGAGTACTGAAATATCTTTATTTTTTAATATGATGGCAATAGTGGATGGTAGCGTACTTTTTTTTTTTTAATGTCCTTACTTGGCAAAATACAAAAGCTGGTGACTGTCAATGTGGAGAAAATATAGACCTGACAACTCCATGCTGTCTCAAGTCATTTAAAAATGCTAACGGCGGGCTTCCCTGGTGGCGCAGTGGTTGAGAGTCCGCCTGCCAATGCAGGGGACGCGGGTTCGTGCCCTGGTCCAGGAAGATCCCACATGCCGTGGAGCGGCTGGGCCCGTGAGCCATGGGCGCTGAGCCTGCGCGTCCAGAGCCTGTGCTCCGCAACGGGAGAGGCCACAGCAGTGAGAGGCCCGTGTACCGCAAAGAAAAAAAGAAAAATGCTAACGGTCCAGGAGGTGCACAAATTCCCCCCACATATGTGGCCATGGAAGGCTCTGGAAGGCCAGGACACACAGGCTAGGGAGCCTGGTCAGCCCCACCTGGAGGAGGGGCAGAGGGCTGGGGTTCCTGAGGGGTGGAGCGGGGCAGGAAGGCACTCAGCGAGCTGTGGACCTGGAAGCTGAGGCTGCAGGGGCGGGTGGGGAGCAGCTGGGGCCCGCGGAAGGGCCCGCTCCCCTCTCCAGACCCACATCGGTGATGGCATCCTCCAGCCCCCAGCCCAGGCAGCCCAGGAAACGCGCTCAAGGGTCAGGGCTCTGAGAAGGCCACCTGTCTGACCCTGGGGACCGCACTCCGGGAGCCCAACCCAGAAACAGGCAGCAGCACAGAGACAGACTGCACGTTCCTGATGCTGAAGACGGACCAGCCCGAGAGCGGTCCCGCATCTCAGCTGAACAACCACACAGAGCTGACAGCGCCATCTGTGCCTCTGAAAGGCACATCTTCAGTGTGCGACGGGGGCACGCATAGCCCCAGCCCTAAGTGTGTCCCTAAGGACATCAGTGACTGAAACGCGACTCCACGAAACGCCTGTGGGCCTGAGAAGAGGCTGGCAGGAGGCCACCCGAGTGCCCACGAGCACGCACTGCTTTCACCATCAGGAAACAATACATGCTACTTTCAAAAAGAAACGTAAAGAATAACTTAAAGCAGAATTGCACACAAAATCTGCCCAGGGCCCTCTGTTGCCTGGCTCTGCGCCCCGAGACTTGGCAGGGGTGGTCCCAGACTGCTTGGGTGGACGGAGAGAAGGAAGGAGGGGTGGGGGGACGGACGGACGAGTGGGTGGCTGGGTTCTGGCCTGTCCACTGAGAGAGGTGCAGCCTGAGCCACACGTCCAGCCCCTCCCGGGGCCTCAGAGTCTTCCTCCCTGAAGGGGAACAGCCTTACCTGCCCCCTTCCTTCCCAGGGTACTTGCGGGATGCAAGGAGCCGAGGGCAGGGCTGAGCCCCGCCAGCAGGAAGCCCTACCTGCTGCCACAAGCTAATTCCAAAGCATCAGGAATCATCAGGGCAGAGAACGCTAAACCCACTGGTGACTGGCCCAGACCTCGGAGGTGCAGCCGGAGCTCTGGTGTGTGGCAGACACGTGAGGGGACAGTCAGTGAAGCAAAAAGTGTGCAAGAGACGCATGTCCCGCCACCTGAGTGCACACCTGTACACAGGTGTGTCTACATGGGTGTCACACATCTGTGTTGGGGGTGGCCCCACGTGAGCCCAGCCAGCTGTCGGGCTGGTGTGTAGATGGGCCGGCATGCGAGTGGGTGCAGGGCACATCCGTGTACACCCACACGCACCACACGCACACTCACAGGCTGTCCCGCAGCTCCTGCGTGCCACTTGGCGTCCCCAGGGACCGGAGGCTCTGCTCCAAGAAGGCCACTGCCGAGAGAAGGGGGCAGGAGTCAGGGGCAGCGGGGCGCCACCACGCAGTCCCACCTCCAGGATGCGCCCCCAGCCTGCCTCTGTGCAGGGACGTGGGCACCGAGACCCCACAGCAGGGCCCCAGGGCAGCCCTCTCCCCAGCTGTCCAGAGACAGAGGCCCTGAGTGGGGCTCAGGGACCCTGGGGAGCTGCCCCAGTGGGCCTCGCCCTGGCTTTGGGGAGGGAGGGGCTTCTCTCCCCCGCTGGTCAGCGCTCTCTGACCTGGGAGAGCTCAGAGTTCAGGGCAAATGCGAGCTCCCACCCACGAGGGTACAGGGAGCCCGGGCCACCCTGTGCCCATGCCCCCGTGTCCTGAGGGAGTGGAGGACAAGCCCTGTCCTCGTGGGCTGTGGCTCTCGCCCTGACCCCTAGCCTCGGTGACCTGTGAGGGGGCGGCCCTGCCAGTCTGAGGGAGGCTCTGACACGCTCCTCCCCAGGGGGCCCATCCAGGTCCCAGGTGTGCGACGGGGGAGGGAGGAACGGGCCCAAGAGGGCACCTGCCAAGGACACAGCCCAGCCTGAGCCCAAAGCACTGGGCTCATGCCCTGCCCCCACCTCGCTGTCCTGCGTCGGCAGGGCCTGGGCCACAGGGCACCCTAGTGCGGGAGGCCACCACCCCGAACCTCCCGCAGTGCACTCCGCGGCCCGGACCAGGGCAGGGTGAGGCCAGGGCACTGACTCACCATTGGAGTTGATTCGGAAGACGCTGGCCGACGTCTCCTGGAACAGCTCCTGGAGGTCACTCAGGTCCATCTCAGTGGCTGTGAGGAGACAGGAGGGGGAGGTCACATCTTCACTGCGCAGCCTGAAGGCGGGTCCCTGGGTGGATCCCAGGGCCACCATGCTTGGGCAGAGCCACCCCCTCCCAGCTGTGTCCCCTCGGGGTCCAGCAGAGCCTCAGAGACAGAACAGGAGCCGCAATGCTCAGTGGGGGCCGAAGAGAAGGGCAAAGGGGGCAGCTCCTTGGGCCAAGCCCCCACTGCTGGGCACAGCCCAGGGCAACGGCAGCCTCAGAAACTGCGGAAGTCAGAAAACCCCGCAATAACATCTTTAAGCACTGAAAAGAAAGGAAAAAAAAATCAGTCAACCAGAACTCTGTACCCAGTGGAGATATATTTCAAAACTAGAGGCAAAATAAAGACTGATTCTCAGACAGAAAAAAGCTGAGAGAAGCTCTTTCAGCCAGAGATGCAGGACAGGAAATGTTGAAAGCAGCTCAGGAGGGCAAAGGACGCTTGGATCGGCCGGAGGAGCTGAAGACCGCAGTGGGCGAGCGTGCGGGCAAGCGAAGACATACTGTCTCGCTCTTGACCTAGTTCAGAGTCAGATCATCGGAGCCAAACGAGCACCAACGGCGTTAGACATGACGTATGTGCGGGGTGCAGGGGCGCAGACGGGAGTCCTGTAAGGAGCTCACACACCAGGAGCAGGCGAGGCTGTTCCTCGAGGGAAGGCCACGGACGCTAAAGACGCTGGTTACACACTCCAAGCAAAGCCGCTCAAAACCAGAACACCCCTAAGCCAACAGCGGAGGGAACACAGAGCACTGCACCCCACTCGGTCACTCCAAAGAAAGAAGGCACAGCGGAGGTAACACAGAGCACTGCACCACGCTCGGTCACGCCAGAGAAAGAAGGCACAGCGGAGGTAACACAGAGCACTGCACCCCACTCGGTCACACCAAAGGAAGAAGGCACAGCGGAGGTAGCACAGAACACTGCACCACGCTCGGTCACGCCAAAGGAAGAAGGCAGAGAGAAGAAGGACGAGGGGTCACAGGGAAACAAAGGAAGCAACTATCGACGTGGCAGATTTACCCCAAACACACACGTTTTGACACGAGAGAGAACCCATCTAAGGCAGGGTCATGCATCACAGCCCACGCATGACCAGTAAAGATCACGCTGGAGTGTGGATTCAGAACATCTCTGTCATCACCGGAAGCTCAGGGTGAACTGCTGCCACCACTCAATCCACAGCAGAGATGTCAGATGGGACAAAAGCAAACTCGACGGCACGCCGAACACGAGAAACCCAGCTCACGTGTAAAATCAGATACAGCTTATAAAGTAAAGGATTGGAAAGTGCATCCATGTAACAGTAATCATGAGACAGCTGGAGGGGCCACGACTGACATCAGACAGAGTAGCACTCAGGACGATGGGTCCAACCAGAGACCAAAAGGACGTGGTTACAATGGTATCGGGGACGAGCGACAAAGACAAATGACCTAAATATGCACCTCGTATCACTGTGTGAAAATACACGAAGTAGAAACTGGCAAAACTGAGACTCGCCGACACCCCACTCTCAGGAGTTCCCAGTACGAGCAGACAGAAGATCCGCTGTCTGTCAGTGCTCTCCAGCAACTTGACCGGAATGAACATCGCAGGACGCGCCACCCAGGAGCAGCGGAACGCACATCCTTGTCAGACACACAAGCAACTCGCAGAGGATGCCGATACCTCAGGCCATAAAGCAAGTCTCGATTGTTGATAATAGTTGAAATTACGCACAGTATATTCTCTGACCACAACAGAACTAGGAACCAATAACAGAAAGAGATCTGGAAATAGACACTTATTTGAAAAACAACACATTTCCAAATAACCATTAGGAAAGAAAAAAATCACAAAGGAAATTAGAAAATATTTTAAACTGAATGAAAACATAATACAAATGTGTGTAAGTAAAGCAATGTGCTGAGGATAATTTATAGCAATAAATACTTACATTAGAAAAGGATAAAAGTCCCAAGTCAACGATCTAACAGAAACAAATCAACCCCAAAGTAGAAAGGAAATAATAAAGGTCAGCAGAAATCAGTTAAATCGAAGTGGGTAAATAGAGAAAATTGATGAAGTAAAAATCTGGCTCTTTGAAACTATCAACAAAATTGATAGACTTGCAGCCAGACTAGTTGAGAACAAAACAGAAAAGAAACAAATTAGCAACATCAGGAAGGAAGGAGGAGCTCTCACTACAGGTCCTACAGGCATTCAGATGACACGAGGGGAACTTTAGGAACAACTCGTGCCAGCAACTCTGACAACTTGGACAAAACAGGCAAGTCCCTCGAAAGACACAAAACAATGAAGCTCGCTCGAGAAGGACCGCAGCAAGGGTGGCACAGACTGTTAGAGAGACTGTGGGTGACAATCCTCCCACAGAGAAAGAAAGGCCGTCTCAGATGGTGGCCACACATTTAAGGGAAGAATAATACCAATTCTACAGAAAGCCTTTCGGAAAACAGGAGGAAACGATTCCCCACTCATTTCAATACTGGCCTCATAGTTTCCCTAATCAGACAGCGTGGGCTGTATAAGCAGAGACACAGATTGAAAGAAACATGGAAACAGAGGCGCCCGGGTCATTCCATGTTCAACCAACAGTGCGGTAACTGGGTATCTACAGAACCTCGACCCCAAATCCACCACACTCAAAAATGAACTCAACGTGGACCACAGGTTCAATACAGGTGTCTGGCAGGTCCCTTGCCTTGTCTCCAGAATCAAGGTTGAGCAGATGCACGCGACAGGCCAGCAGCCCAGGAAGAGACGGACGTGGGTGTGAGCAGACGCTGCACCAAAGAAGAAGGATGAACGGACAGACAGCACAGGACAAGCCCCTGGTGCAGAGACCGGGCTGCATCGCAGCGAGGCCCCTCTCCCGCCAGCTCTGTGTGGCTGAAGCCAGCATGACTGCCAGCAGGGACGCCAAGCAGAGGGCTTCTCACAGCTGCCCTGGGGCCTGAAAACGTACAACCGCTGTGGACGATGGCTCGGCAGTTTCTTACAAAGTTAAACTTACACTCACGCTGGACCAGCAATTCGACTCTCAGGTGTTTATCCAAACCCGCCAAGAAAGCGAGGACGTGTTTCCACACAGATGTTCACACGCCCTTTTACTGCGCCAAAAGCCGGCAACGAGGAGCCCGCCCACCACGTGGACAGACACAAACCGTAGAGCGGCCCCTCCCGAGCAACAGAAGGACAAGCTATGACACACCCCACACCCACGGCCAGTCCTCGAACATATTAGGACAGGGGAGGAAGCCGGAGCCGAAGGAGAGCAGCCCGCAGACCTCACACAGGCTGGGAGGGAGAGCAGAGCTGGGCCGGCATCTGGAGGGGAGCAGGGGCCACACACTGCAGCCCCGGCTCTAGGCCAGCCCAGCCCCAGGGCAGCACGGAGATGTGACACTCGTGCAGCGGGGACCCAGCGCAGGTACTGGGCGCCCTCACCCTCCTACGGCTCCACAGCTGCTGCCACGAGGGCCTCACACAGCAGTTCTGCGGCCCGTGTGCCGCCCAGACGGCACCTATTATTACCGCCCCAGCGCTCTCTGGGCTGCCAGACAGCAGGCCTGCGCTGACCTCGCCCTCCCTGACCCGCTGTGCCTGACTGCAGCCTCTGTGGAGAAGTCAGGCCCCGCAGAGCGATGCTCCCCTGGAAAGCCCGGGAAGGGCTCTGCCTGGGAGGCCCGAGGTAACCGGGGTAACAGGGTCTCAGGTCCCCACCCGCCCATCCTGAAGCTGCAGGGCCAGCCCAGCCCGAGCCAAGGCCTCGTCTGGACACTGAACCAGAAACAGAGAGAGAAAAGCAAGCGCGTGTGGGACGGAGCAGGGTAAGCGCTGCCCTGGAGACCCTGTGTTTCAGCTTCACGTGTGACACTGCCAGGAGAAGAGGTCTTCCTCACTGTAGGTCACAGCCCAAAGGCTGGAACCAGGTGCCCTTGAGAAGACAGCTGCATCTTGTCTGTGCCTGGCTCTGCTCTGCGACGGGTGAGGGAGGGGACGAGCACCACCGAGGAGGAAGCCAAGCCCCTGGACGCCTGGGGTTTAGACGCTGTCACGTGCACGACGGCCGGCTGGGCGAGCACGTGAGTGAAGGAGCAGAGGATGAAGGACAGGAAGGATCCAGAGATCGTGGAGGGAGGACTGAGGGGAGGGACAGTGGCCTTCAGTGGCCACGAGCTTCCTGCCGGCTGAGCTGGGCGATGAACTCACCTCTGGGCAACTCGGGGCTGAGGCCCTCAGAGGGCAGAGACTGGCAGGAGAAGGTCTTGGCCACGACCTGCTCCACAGGCGTGAGAGCCAGGGCCTGGGGCTTGGCAGGGCCGGGGCCAGGGGCCACTCCACGCAGGTCGCCCAGCTTGCGCCGCACGACGGCACGCAGGTCCCGCCACTTGTGCTTGAGGTCCACGATGTCGCGGCGGCAGTAGCCCAGCGCGTTCACGGCCTGCAGGATGCGGCTCCACACGCGGTACCTCCGGGTGGGCTCGGCCCTCAGCAGCCCGGTGCCAAACAGCAGCTGGTGGTGCTTGCTGACCTTGGCCACCAGCACCTCCGTCTCCTGCGGACAGAAGTTGGGCTTCCTCTTCTTGGCCCGGGAGGCCCTGGGCCCCGCCACCCGGCCATGGGCCCTTGCAGCCAAGTCCTTCCTCGGGCCGGCAGGCGGCGAGGTGCGCTCCGATGTCCCGCTGCCGTCCGTGGCGACCCCTGGCCCTGGAAAGGCACCAAAAGGCGGGTGTTTAAGGCCCCGGCCAGTGGAGTGGCAGATACGGTGGAGGCTCCCGGGGAGCCTCTTCAGATCCAGAACATTGCTGCCAGCTCCCACCCACCGGTCCCCTCCCTGCTGGGTTGTCCAGAGGCCTGGGTCCAAGTCCTGGCCCTGCAGCTGCCTGGCTGGGCGCCATGCGGCAAGGACCTCACTTCCGGGCCATGGTGCCCATCTACCTCCAAAAAGGGCCACCCAGCCCTACCTGCCTCCAGAAGCTGATGTCAGGGGCAAAGGAGTGAGAAGGTTGGGACAGCTGTCTCCTGTCCGCAGGGAGAAGGCCCTCTGGGGCCAGGGCCAGCCTGGGGACAGCACTCACCACTGACACGCCAGACACCCTGGCCAAGAACCCACCCCTTGGGGCGCCACTGACCCCTGCCTTCCTGCCCAGCTGCATGAGTCCTGCCCTCGGCTTCCCCTCCCACGCAGCGTCCTCCTGAAGCACACGCCGAGGACCCGACACTCGCCTGCCAGCCCCCTCTGCAAGGAGGATGCAGGCTCTGGGGCCAAGAGACCAAGGGGTCACGGGAGCCGGTCCAGCCCCTCACTCTGTCCTGTAGGGTCAGCCTCGTCCCTGAAGCCCACAGGGCCCTGACAGCCTGGCAACATCCCTCCTGCCACTGGTCCAGCCCCACCACGCCATCAGCTGGCCCTGGGAAGGGACATGCTGGTGGGGGTGAGGGTGGAGACGGGCCAGGCCCCCGCTTTTAGTGTTTGTCTGTTTTTAATATTTATTTATTTATTTGGTTGCACCAGGTCCTAGTTGCAGCACGTGGGCCCCTTAGTTGCAGCTTGCCAGCTCCTCAGTTGCAGCATGCGAACCCTTAGTTGCCTCATGTATGTGGGATCTAGTTCCCTGACCAGGGATCGAACCCAGGTCCCCTGCATTGTGAGCAAGGAGTCTTATCCACTGTGCCACCAGGGAAGCACCCACAGCCTGAGCCCCTGGAAGTCCATGCCCCGCCTGACCCTGCCTCCTCAGTGCTCATCATCTCTGGGTGGCCTTCACTGGGACCCCCAGACCCAGCATCCCAGCGGAAGTACCTCGCTTCCTGGCCCTTGGGCCTCTGGGTGTACCGGCCGGCCCCAGATCACCTTCCCCGTCCTTGCCCACACAGGGGTCCTGCAGGCTGCTCTCTGGCGACGGGCAGGGGAAATGACGGATTCCGTACTCAGTCCAACATTTAGCGCACTCTACAGACAGCAAGGGACAGTCTCGGTTATGCCCCGCCTGCCTGCAGAGTGGCTCAGGGTGCCGCTGGTAGAACAAGGCTCTCACGCAGCACAGCAGGTGTGCCAGGCCCTCCAAACATCCATGTTGACAGCTCCACTCACTCAGACCCACCTCCTCCAGGAAGCCCTCCCTGACTGCCACACCCTCCAGAACGCCCCGTTTGCTGAAAGAGAGCAATCAGTTCAGAACTTTAAATTTTCCAATCTTTCTCCACACCCAGGTTCTTCTGAAAGGTAATTCCAAACCAGTACGAAACTCCTTAGAGCAGAGCCTCAGATGTGGCCCACAGACCAGGCCAGGCCTTTGACAGGTGTTATCTGTGTGCAACAAACAGCGCGGCAAAAATGGAGAATAAGGCCTTGGGAACGTCTGTGGCAATTTGAAATCGCCGCAACACCAGCACAGGACCATACTGCTGTATTTCATGAAAACACTGTTCCTGGTGTACTGGAAGTGAAAATAAAAACGAGTTCCCCTGACACTTGGCTGCCGAGCTGAGGAGCAACTGTGGGGTTTCCTCTCCGATAATTTTCGTTCATTGAGAAACACTTCCTGCACAGGTCTGCCAAAATTCCTGAGCCCTAAGATGCACGTCGTGAAGACACTCAGACACCTCTCTGAGCAAGCTGCCTTCTGTCCGCGGCACCTTGGGGCCCACGGAGGCGGTGGTGCCGGGCAGAGGCTACACGCCAGAGCCCATGAGGCTGCGTGGGCCCTGCTCCGCCTGGCTCTACGAGGAGGGCACTTGCCAGAAGCCTGCTCCAGGGGAGACATCTGAGCACGTTGACAGTCTGGCAAAGTCCTGGGGACTGGCAGTCCCGGCCCGTCTCAGCGCTGAGCTCCTACAGCGGCAGCTCCTTCGCAGAAAAGGCCTCCACGTTGGGTGTATCTGCGGGTCTGAGGGTCCAGGACAGGGCCCATCTCACACGAGGTCAGGGCCTAACCTCCCCTCTTCCCCAGGGGCTTCCTGGGGAGCCTCCAGGCAGGGTCTCCTCCTCAGGCACCCACCCAGCCTCCCCTGCAGGCAGACACTCCCCAGGCCCGGGAACTCCGGCCCCAGTGACGGCTGCCCAGACAGCACTGTGTAGGGTGGAGATGCAGCCGCCCAGGTCCCGGGCGATGGGGTCACCCTTCTGCTTCGTGGGGAGCAGGGAGACCGCAGGCCCGGCTGGCAGGCCAGGTGCCACTCGATGCCCAAGCCTCGCTGGCATCCGGTCACCAGGAGTCCAGACCCTGCCCACCTCCCCCTGGTTGCTCCACAAGGTTCCCAGACACCCATGGAGGGGCCAGTCTGATCTGCCCTCCGGAATCACGTGAATTTTGAACTTTGGGGGGTGGGGGGGGAACTGGGACAATTTACATGTAAATGCAGACAATTAAAAAGGAAACAATAAAGATCATTTGCAACCACACATCCCTAGGTAAACACTGTCCACACTCGGGCTGAGGTCTCACGCATCTAGAAGACTGTGGACGGGCTTTGCCTGTTTCATTCCCCACGTCCGTCTGTCATCCCACCGGGCCGTGGATGGGTCGTCGGCACTCTCCAACAACTGATCCCCACGGCGGCCGGCTCTCTTCACTGTCTCCCCAGGCTGAGGGGTGATGGCATTTCTGAACTCTGTCTCCTACCCCCATGTGGCAAACACCTCTGCCTGTATCTCTGATTATTCCCTAACAGAGAAGAGGCGTGGCTGGGCTGAGAGGGAAGGCAGCGGGGTCTGGAGGCAGGGAGCCGTGTGCCCTCCCCTCCGGGGGAGCCCCCCCGCCACAGCCTGGCCACGGGAGAATGGCCAAGTTCACTTCCAGCTCTCCAGGTACCGGTGAGGCCGAGTGCCTTCTCCCGTGCTGCGAGCCATCCCGATCCTGTCACAGATCTGGCCCACCCGCATGAAGATTTGGCGGCGGGGGCAGTTCCTTCTATTTATGTGAACTCTTTGTGTGTTAGTCACGTCCCACTTGGCTTTTTGCTGCATTCGCGATGGGATTTTACGATAAGGGCCCACTCTGAGCTCTTCATAGTTAACTTTAGGGTCCCCGAGTAAGCCGTAACACACGGCGCTTGGCACACAGCAGGTACTGGTGACGGCAGCTGCTCCCACACCTGGGGTCTCCGCAGGGCCCCACCATTCTGGCTGGGAGGCCCAGCCCTGCCTCCCTGGGAGCCTTCCTGGTCACCCCCAGAATCACACCAGCATCCCAGAAGCAGCTGTGGTCTCAACAGCTGTCAACAAATCAGGAAGATGCAGACCCTTCTCTGACAGAAATGCAATTAACTTAGAAATCATTTTAAAAAGACAATTAGAAAGAAATATGTATGTTTGGAAATGACGAACTATAATTCTAAATAAATCCTGGATCAAAGAAGAAATCATAATGGACATAAAATATTTACAACTAAACACTAACAAAAAAATACTATATATTTTTAAATGTGTGAGATTTGACTAAAACAGTGATTATTTGGACATTTATAATCTTAAATACTTTTATTAGAAAAGAATAAAAACTAAATTTGAATGAGGTAAACATCCAGCTTAGGAGTCAGAAAAATAAAACAGCGTCAACTCAAAGAAAGGAGGAGGAAAATAGTAAAAACATGGGCAGAAATCCATCAAATTTTAAAACTAGCATATGACAGAGATCAAGAAAGTCAAGTCAGCTCTTTGGAGAGGCTCATAACACTGCCAAGGGTCTGGCAATATTGTTTACGAAAGAAGAAAACAGGAAGGTACAAATAAACAACACTAGGAATAAAAAAGAGAATGTGATCCAGGTACCACAGATGTTACCAAAACAACAGGAACAGAGCTTCACCGGGTTAACTTGCTCAGTCTCCACCACGACAGGAGGGAAGCCTAACCTGGTCCATTTTCAGGTGGTCAGGACACAGCTGGAACACGGCAGGGCAGGGGGTCGGAACCAGAGCAGCTACCCTCAGAGCTATGCCCTTGACCAAACAATAATGCTGCCCAGGTCCGACTGGACAGTGACACGCTACCACGCACGATGTCATTTCAATCCATTTGAACATTTAGACGAAGCAGACACATGTCCAGAAGAACACAACAAACTGACCCAAGAAGAAACAGAGAGCCTGGACAGCCTTCACAGATGGAGGGAGCAACGGGCAGCCCCAAGCAGCCCACAAAGAACACTCCAGGCCCGCGCAGCAGCTTTACAGCAAAATCCCAGATGCCTGTGAGGAACACAGAGACCTCTTCGCCCCAAAACTCACACAGAACATAAGCACCATTTCTACTCAACCCTGAACTAGAGCATCGGGCCGGCTCCAGACGGCAGGAAAAATAAGTGAAAGATAAAAGCATTGAAATAGAAGAGGAAAATACTGTTGCTATTCATAAATGACACTGTCTATACAGAAAACCCAAGATTCTACAAATTATTACAATTAATAAAAAGACTTTAGCAAAATGGCAGGACAAAGTCAGTGGGCAAAAGTCAATTACACTCCACAGGGAGAAATTGGCTTCCTCAAGAAATAAAGTTCAGGAGGAAAAAAGAAAAACTAAGATGGAGGAGAATCTAGAGATTTGGAAAGACTTAAAAGGCGCATCATCGACTACAACGCGTGGATCTCGTAAGGACCCCGTGGAAACGCGTGTCTCTGTGGTGCTCCGGAACCCAGCGGTGGGCAGGAAGCCACGGCTGCAACTGTACGACACTTGGTCATGGAAAAGAGACACACCCTGAAATACTCACACAGGAGATGTGCTGACGTCTCGGGCTTCCTTCTCAATGCCCTGGGCAGAGGGGTCATGAGGGCAGAGGTGAGGCTGGACCAGCCACGGGGGAGGCCCCTCACCCCAAAACCCAGTGGACGGGTGCTGGGTTCATGATATCACTGCGTCTACTGCTCTGTTTGAAGTATCTCACATTTAGAAAGTTAAAAAATAGGATGTAAAAATTAAACAAAACCTCTGGACTTTCCTTCTTAAAACAACCAGTCGTGTGTGCGTGCACCAGCAACCATGACTTGGAACGTGTAATCTATACCATTCATAATGGTACCAATTATCAAAGCAGCAAAAAACATGTTGTCATTTTGCTAAGTTTAATGGAAGATATGTAAGATCTTTATGGAGAAAATTATAAACCTTTATTGAAAGAGGTTAAAGACCCAATAAACAGAAAGACCGACACGTTCATGGGCTGGAAGACTGGTGGTGACAGAGATTCCGATTCTCACACGCTAACACAGCGGAAGCAAAGCAATCGCAGTCCAAGTCTGACGCAGGGATTCTATAATCTATTCAGCAGCAAAAGGCCAAAATACCCAAGACACTTCTAAGGAAAAACAAGTGGAGCTACTTGCCCTAAAAAATATCAAAGTTACAACAACCGCATGAAAATTAGGGTAGAACTTTGCACAGGAATAGAAAACCTGACCAGGAGAACCTGTAAGGGAAACTGTACTCATCACAGAGCTGGCACTGCAGGTCTGCAGAAAGGGATGGAATTTTCAGTCAAGGGCCCAGGGACCATCTGTTATACGGAGAAAAGTGCTATTGCACTCCACCCGCCCCTCCCCACCTCTCACCATAAACAAAAATCAATTCCAGGTGATTGCAAGACTTAAATATGAAAAACAAATTATATAAGCTTTAGAGGAAGTAAAGGCAAAATCATTATCACCGTATCATAGAGTTTATTAAACAGAAAACGCACACCGTGACAGGGATGATTGATAAACTCAGCTACGTCGTGATTAAGAACCTGCTTTCCTCAGCAGCACCATAATGAAAAGCCAGCCCAGTGGACAAAGGTTTCACCTCCAGAAACCTTGTACATCGACAAGAACAAGACAAACTCAAAGGAAAAATACACGAAGGAGTTACCCAGAGAGCCCCAAATGCCCAGTGATCACACGAAAACCTGATCAATCCCATGAGTTACCAGAGAAATGTGAATTACAACCAGAAGACACCATTCCACGCCCACAGACGGGCAAACAGTTAAGGCCGCCACCGCCCGGTGCTGAAGGGATGGGAAGCAGGGGCAGGTCAGCACAACCACCGGTCACCGAGCTGGCCACCCCCGGCCACCCCCTCGCTTGGGCCGTCCCGACAGCGCCAGCGTCCAAGGGTCCTCAGCACCACCACGCAACAGGGCCCAAAACAGGTGCCCTAACAGCCCCTCGCCCATGGACCAGGAACGCCTGCCATGGCCACACACGTGACCCAGCGCCACAGTGAAGGGAGATGGAAGGGCAGCCACGTGAACGGCAGTGACTCAGGGGCAAAACAGCAAAACCAGCAAACTGCAGAATAATTCAACCGTACAGAGTCCCAAAACACGCAGACTCACAAGGTCTGTGTGAGACTATGACATGTAGCAGCAAAACCACAAGCAAGAGCCAGGAAGCCGTAACCCACAGCCCAGGGGTGACGGGAAGGAACTGGGATCCAGGGGAGGCACCTGGGAGTCCACGTCGCCAAGCCTTAAACGTCACATTTAAAGTCCCCATGCACGCTCACTCACACTCACTGAGTCGCACATCTGCCTGGCACCCCCAAGGACACGAAATCAGTTACGTAAGCCACACGTCCTGCCGAAAACCCCCTTGGCCCAGGGAAGGGAGCCAGCGAGTGAGCAGACTGTGCGGTCAGCCTGTGGGGTGAGGGCTCGGCACCCGGAAACCTAGAAGCGGATCCCGCCCGGTGTAGCTCAGGACAGTGTCCAGCACCCCGTGGGCCTCGCTTCCCGCACTGCACACTGCACGCTAACACCTGCTCCACAGTCACCCACTCAGCCATCTGCCAAGCACCCGCAGGCCACCGCAGAATGACCGCAGACACCTAAGTCCACCCCACAGCAGAGCAGCCTGTCCTACTCTGCTCTCTCCTGGTGCCGACTCAGCCCAACGCCAATGGCGCCATCCCAGCCCAGGGCCAGGGTCACCCCTGGTCCCGGGTCACAGGCAGCGCCGGCCAGGACAGAACCCATCTACAGCCACCAACACAGCACAGTGGAGACCCGCCCACACTGCCCACTGCTGTCCTTACCTAGGGGCTGATAGCCTTGTGTGGAGGGCCCCCCAAAAGGGCCGTGGCTCCCCAGGCCGCCGCTGCCAGCGATGGATCCGTAGGACATCTTCTCACAGAAGGCAGGGCCGCCGCCTTCCTGCAGAGCTGGAAGAAACCAAACCCGGGCAGGGAGGGAGGGAAGAGGGTTTAGTGCTGGGATTCAGGATGCACTCTGGCCCCGCCCACCCTGCCTAGGAGTCTGACTCTGCTGCACCCTCACCTTGCAAGTCAACAAATAATGTGTAAATGTTGAAAAAAATCAAGCAGTAGCGACACGAGTGTGTTATTCAGAGGAAAGCATCAAAGATCTACTAGAAGAATCCAAAGCAGCTGACTCGGGACAGGAAGGAGGGCGGCCAGGGGTGACTTTTCTCTGAATTAACCATGTAGCGCTCCTTTACTCCATAAACTTCATGGATGGATAACGTAAAAATATTAAAGCTTAATTTGCAAAATTCCAGTAAGATCCTCCTCCAGAAAGATCAGTGTGGAAACAAGAGCTGCGGCTGCAGGGGTGTCTGCCTTGAGCAGACAAGATCCAGGTGGGGGCCCAGCATCTCCTCAGATCTCTGGAAGGCCGCCCCATCATTGTCCTGTGCGGCCATGCAGACCCCAGGCAGGCACAGGGACCCGAGAGGACTCGGTCCAGTTCCACAGGTGCACCCGTGCACCTACTGTGCACCAGGCAATGTGTCCAACGTGGTCAAGGGGGCCTGGCCCTGGGGACCTGAGCATCGAGTGGGCGACAAGGGATCCAACAGCAGCTTTCAGAGACCCTGGGGGCACAGCAGAGCCACAGACCGGTGGGTCCCCAGGGCAGCAGCTCAAGCGGGATCTGAGCCGGGAGCAGAGAGCAGGTGGCCAAGCCGCAGAGCCACGGTTTGAAGGGAGGGGCAGGGCAGCCCTGGGAAGACAGGAGGGACAGCAAGTGTAAGGCGGTCCCACAGCCACCTGGGGGACTGGCGGAGGCTGCGGGGCGGCACTAGGGACCCTCCAACCCAAAGGCCCACCGTGCGCCCAGCCACAGACGGGCAACTGGAAGGGACTGCGGGGCCCAGCCAACAGCACCTGTTGCTTGAGAGGCAAAAACAATCCAAGGGACTGCCACCGATGTCCAGGCAGGTGAGGGGTCGTGGCAGTCCTGGTCTGAGAAGGGCAAGTCCCCAGCCTGCCATCTCATCTAACCTGCAGTCTCACACGGCCTCTGCCTTTGCTCAGGAACTGGGAGATGGAGGCCATCCCACCGCTGGGCCACAAAGACTCAGCCCAGCCCGAGGACACTGGTCTGGGAACACGAAACGCCACCGGGCAGGACTCTGGGCCTCAAGGCCCTGGGGACCCGGAGCCCAGCGGGCCCGTCCCCGGTGGCTCGCAGCCACCCACCCCACGTGCCAGGCTGCACCCTCAGCTTCCTCCCCGCCGCTCCCGCCCATCCACCCGCAGCCAGTTCACGCCCCGACTTCTGCACCAAGGTGTCCCCCAGCAAGGGCAGGCAGCAGGCAGCAAGGACCCAAACAAAGAAGAGGGAAGGAGCCGCTGGCAACCCAGAGGGCGGGCGGAAGCTGCAGCAGGGCCAGGCCAGAGGGCCGGGCGGATGCTGCTGGGCTGTGGTGTCCCAGGGCAGCCCCAGGCTGCCTCCAAACTGCTGGGCAGAGGCCAAGGGAGCAATGCCCGCTCCCCGGGAGGCCTCCTACCAAGCGGCTTCCACCGCCCACCAGGGCTGCCAGCCTCCTCCAGCCTCGTGCCCCTGGCTCATGTTGGCGCCAGGCTGTGCCCTGGACGTCAGCCCCCTGCCCCCCAGCAGCCTGAAGGGAGCCGTCTGTCCTCAGACTGCCCAGATCCTGTCCCCCAGGCACCAGAGGAAGTGCGGGTGCCAGGGGACGCCCCCAGCAATGCAGCCCTGCCTGCAGGACAAAGCCCCCAGGCCCGGGGGAGGAGCGGCCCGCCAGCAGGATGCCAGGGGACACGGGCTAGAGGGGGCACCCGGACACGGCTCAGGCTGGGGGCCAACAAGCCGAGCTCCAGGGCCAGCGCTAGGCTGTGGTAGGGCCGTCTCTGCCCCGGATGGGCTCCCACGCAGGGCGTGACCTCTGCCTGCAGCTCTCTCCTGCCGGCCTGGGTCTCTCAGAGGCTGGGGCCCCCCAAGACCAGGGTCGACCTTCCCAGCAGCAGACAAGGAACGGTACTGTCTAGACGGGGGTGCCACAGAATGGGCCCTGCCCCCCTCACTAAGCTGAAGGGACCCCCCTCCCCAAGGATGGAGAGCCGGTCCTCCCAAGCTGGGGCCTGCACAAGTCACTTCACCCCCCTGGTCCTGCTTTCTCATCTGTAATAGGGGGTAGCACGCCCGCCCTTAGCAGATCAGGGTGAGGCGTCAATCAGTGACCTTCAGGAGCTCACCTGTGAGCCTGTGCCCCGTGGTGACATGGGGCCACATGCGGCACTGGACAGCAGCGGCGCTGAGTGAGGGCCAGGCCTGGGGGCCGGAGAAGCGAGAGCAGCATGGCTGTCCCTCCTTCCTCCCGCCCTCAGCCTCCCGAAGGCCTGAGCCCACAAGGAACCGCAAGATGCGCCCAAAACCCAGAGCAGGAGGAGGGCACGGGGACCCCGCAGCCCCCCTGGAGGTACGAGCTGACCTCTGCCCGATGGCTGCGCCTCGCCCTGCACCTCGCTCCTGCTGGAGCCTCTCTGAGGCCCTCCCGGCCGAGGTGATGGGCCTGACAGCAGCAGCAGGTGTCCTCCCCACTGGAGGGTCCACTCCCGGGCCCGCCCCACACCCACCTGCAGGGGAGCTGCTGGGGCAGACCTGCCCCGATTCTGCTCTGCGCTCTGCTCCACCCTGGGCCCAGCGGCATGGCTCCGGGTCCTGACCTGCGTTGCTTAGAGACTGCAGAGCTGCCCCGGCGAGGGCGAGGGCGAGGGCGAGGTAGGAGGCAACACTGATGCCCAGTCCCACCCACGCCACTCCAGGCAGAGGCGGAGCAGCCCAGGCTGCTGCCCACTGAGGGCCAGGAGGACACGGTGAGTCGGCCCGCACACGGCAGCCCTCAAGCTAGACCCACACTTCCCCCCACTGACCACCCCCCATGGGCCCACCGAAGGGGCTTCCGATGGGGGGCATTGGGGAAGCCAAAGCAGCTTGGAGACCCCGGGAGGAAGGCAAGGACATCACTCAAGACCAGGCTGCCCGGCACCAGGCCCCGCATCTGGAGTGTCCTGCAGAGAAGACATCTGGGACCTGTCTGGGGTCATGGGGGCCTTGGAGGATGACAGGCGTCTACCGTGGGCCCAGGGGAGGGGGTGGAGGTCCCTGTGCCAGGCATCCCCTGATCTAGCTCAAACCCCCAATTTTTTTTTTAACATCTTTATTGGAGTATAATTGCTTTACAATGGTGTGTTAGTTTCTGCTGTATAACAAAGTGGATCAGCTACACGTATACATGCATCCCCATATCTCCTCCCTCTTGCATTTCCCCCCCACCCTCCCTATCCCACCCCTCTAGGCGTTCACAAAGCACCGAGCTGATCTCCCTGTGCTATGCGGCTGCTTCCCACTATCTATTTTACATTTGGTAGTGTGTATATGTCCATGCCACTCTCTCACTTCGTTTCGGCTTACCCTTCCACCTCCCCGTGTCCTCAAGTTCATTCTCTATGTCTCCGTCTTTATTCCTGTCCTGCCCCTAGGTTCTTCAGAAACTTTTTTTTTTTTTAGATTCCAAATATATGCGTTAGCATACAGTATTTGTTTTTCTCTTTCTGACTTACTTCACTCTGTATGACAGTCTTTAGGTCCATCCACCTCACTACAAATAACTCATTTTCATTTCTTTTTATGGCTGAGTAATATTCCATTGTATACATGTGCCACATCTTCTTTATCCATTCATCTGTTGATGGACACCTAGGTTGCTTCCATGTCCTGGCTGTTGTAAACAGTGCTGCAATGAACACTGTGGTACATGACTCTTTTTGAATTACGGTTTTCTCAGGGTATATGCCCAGTAGTGGGATTGCTGGGTCATATGGTAGTTCTATTTGTAGTTTTTTAGGAACCTCCATACTGTTCTCCATAGTGGCTGTATCAATTTACATTCCTCCCTTTTCTCCACACCCTCTTCAGCATTTGTTTGTAGATTTTTTAATGATGGCCATTCTGACTGGTGTGAGGTGACACCTCACTGTAGTTTTGATTTGCATTTCTCTAATGGTTAGTGATGTTGAGCATCCTTTCATGTGTTTGTTGGCAGTCTGTATATCTTCTTTGGAGAAATGTCTGTTTAGGTCTTCTGCCCATTTTTGGATTGGGCTGTTTGTTTTTTTGATATTGAGCTGCATGAGCTGCTCGTATATTTTGGAGATTAATCCTTTGTCAGTTGCTTCGTTTGCAAATATTTTCTCCCATTCTGAAGGTTGTCTTTTCGTCTTGTTAATGGTTTCCTTTGTTGTGCAAAAGCTTTTAAGTTTCATTAGGTCCCATTTGTTTATTTTTGTTTTTATTTCCATTTCTCTAGGAGGTGGGTCAAAAAGGATCTTGCTGTGATTTATGTCACAGAGTGTTCTGCCTATGTTTTCCTCTAAGAGTTTGATAGTTTCTGGCCTTACATTTAGGTCTTTAATCCATTTTGAGCTTATTTTTGTCTATGGTGTTAGGTAGTGTTCTAATTTCATTCTTTTACATGTAGCTGTCTAGTTTTCCCAGCACCACTTATTGAAGAGGCTGTCTTTTCTCCATTGTATATTCTTGCCTCCTTTATCAAAGATAAGGTGACCATATGTGTGTGGGTTTATCTCTGGGCTTTCTATCCTGTTCCATTGATCTCTATTTCTGTTTTTATGCCAGTACCATACTATCTTGATTACTTTTGTAGCTTTGTAGTATAGTCTGAAGTCCAGGAGCCTGATTCCTCCAGCTCCATCTTTCTTTCTCAAGATTGCTTTGGCTACTCGGGGTCTTTTGTGTTTCCATACAAATTGTGAACTTTTTTGTTCTAGTTCTTTGGAAAATGCCACTGGTAGTTTGATAGGGATTGCACTGAATCTGTAGATGGCTTTGGGTAGTATAGTCATTGTCACAATGTTGATTCTTCCAATCTAAGAACATGGTATATCTCTCCATCTGTTTGTATCATCTTTTATTTCTTTCATCAGTGTCTTATAGTTTTCTGCATACAGGTCTTTTGTCTCCTTAGCAAAGTTTATTCCTAGGTATTTTATTCTTTTTGTTGCAATGGTAAATTGGAGTGTTTCCTTAATTTCTCTTTCAGATTTTTCATCATTAGTGTATAGGAATGCAAGAGATTTCTGTGCATTAATTTCATATCCTGCTACTTTACCAAATTCATTGATTAGCTCTAGTAGTTTTCTGGTAGCATCTTTAGGATTCTTTACGTATAGTATCGTGTCATCTCAAACAATGACAGTTTTACTTCTTTTCTGATTTGGATTCCTTTTCTTTCTTTTTCTTCTCTGACTGCTGTGGCTATAACTTCCAAAACTATGTTGAATGATAGCATTGAGAGTGGGCAACCTTGTCTTGTTCCTGATCTTAGCGGAAATGGTTTCAGTTTTTCACCATTGAGAATGATGCTGGCTGTGGGTCAAACCCCAATTTTTAAGAAGAGAAACTGAACTCAGGGAGGGAAACCGACTCACCCAAGTCACAGAGACAGACGGGGTCTAGGAAGCCCCCCAACACCCCTCCCCATGGCTGCAGTCCTCCCACCCGCCCTCCCCAGTACTCTCTGCCCTGGGTACTACGGTCCCACTGTGGTCCCACAGCTGGGGAGGAAGAAAAGAGCAACTCCCGCACCTGCCTGGTACCCTGCCAGCGCCCTCCCTGCCCACTGGAGCTGGCAGGCGGCGTGTGAATGCAGTCTGCACTGCACACAGACGGTGCAGAGAGAGATGTGAGTGGGTACACGGAGCCGCACAAGGACCAGTCGTTCACACAGCTGTGAGTGTGATGTTCATCTTCTTCCCAGCCTTGTCCCCTAAGACGGGGTAATGCCCCAGAGCAACGGACACGCCCAGCACGCAGATTTTGGTTACAAAGTACCATTCTTCACAAAAAGGAATTAAGACTGCTTGGAGAAATGGTTGATTCCAGGACTGGGCAGAGAAAGTAAAAGATAAGCCTAGAATATTCTGTTACACAAAAGAGTACGGAAGTGCTCGAAGCAAGGTGGGGCTGTCCCCAAAGGACACAGGAACCAGCCTGAAAGGCTTCCACTGGCTAAATCTGGAACAACCTGAGCATGAAAATAGACAATAGCGGAACTTCCCTGGTGGCGCAGTCGTTAAGAATCCGCCTGCCAATGCAGGGGACACGGGTTCGAGCCCTGGTCTGGGAAGATCTCACATGCCGTGGAGCAACTAAGCCCGTGCGCCACAATTACTGAGCCTGCGCTCTAGAGCCCACAAGCCACAGCTACTGAAGCCCGCGTGCCTAGAGCCAGTGCTCACAACAAGAGAAGCTACCACAATGAGGAGCCTGCGCACCGCAACGAAGAGTAGCCCCTGCTCGCCACAGCTAAAAGAATGCCCACACACAGCAATGAAAACCCAATGCAGCCAATAAATAAATAAATAAATAAATTTAAAAAAAAAAAAGAATCCGCCTGCCAATGCAGCAGATATGGGTTCGAGCCCTGGTCTGGGAAGATCCCACATGCCATGGAGCAACTAAGCCCGTGTGCCACAACTACTGAGCCTGTGCTCTAGAGCCTGCAGGCCACAACTACTGAGCCCATGTGCCAAGAGCCCATGCTCCGCAACAAGAGAAGCCACCACAATGAGAAGCCCCCGCGCTGCAACTAGAGAAAAGCCCGCACGCAGCAACGAAGACCCGATGCAGCCAAAAAATACTTAATTTTTAAAAAATAGACAATGGTAGTAAAAGATAATTTTTATTTATTATAGCCTTATAATAAAGAAGTAAAACAGAAATCCATGAGTCCACATGGTTATAAACAAATAAACAAGTGAAAAAAAGGAAAAAGCTCTTTCTTAGAGCATATACTGACAACTGGGGAAGGAATGATGGAATTAGCAACATTGTGACCATAATTGATTCAGGCAAGAATGTCCAGTGGACCTTAGAGCTGGTGGGTGAAAGTCCCATGAGTAACAGGATATTCACATAGTCTCAAAGTATCTTCCCCAAGAAACTTACTAATTAAAAATGGAAAAAGAATAACCTTGTAGAGGAGAAACCTGGCAGACTAGTCACCTTAACCCAAGGACCTACATCACACCATCGGGGACACATCAGACGTCATGTGCCTCCTGCTGCCACACGCGCTGAGGAGGACACGGCAGCGCCTTCCAGGTCCGCCTGCCAAGAACAAACAATTGTGGAGACATCAGACACACCCAGCTGAGTGAAAGCCTGCAAAACAACTGACCTGCAGTCTTCACCAATGTCAGTTTCGGGAAACAAAGACAGAGGAACTAACCGTACAGGTTCAAGGAGGCTAAAGGGACGTCACTCCCCAAAACCAACACACAATCCTGGATTTCATTTTGCTAAGACGAGTTACTGGGATCCCTCACAAGGTCTGTCCCGTGAACACCAGTAAGACCCTTAGGCTAGAGTACTGGCTGGTTAATGTCCTGATTTTGATAACCGCCCTGCAGTTACGTAAGAGATCATGTATTTGGGGATCGAGGAGCATCACATCTGCAGCTCACCGAGCAGTTCAGAAGAACACACGACGTTCACACGAACATGAAGAGGGAAGGAGATGAAGCAAATACGGGGAAACGGTAACACATGGGGAATCTGGTGGAAAGGTAGGCTTTCTGTTAATTTGGTAACTTTTCTTTAAAACTAGAATTACTGCGTCCAAGAGTTTTAAGTTCAAAATAAAATGAAAATTCTACTAGAGTTTTTTTTTAATAAATTTAAGAAAGATGCAAGATCTGTGTACTGAAAACTAAAATAAAAAAAAATTATTAAAAGTAAAGGAAACATAAAACAAATGAGGGGCCACGCCGTGTTCGTGGTCTGGGCACCAAGACTGCACAGCTACAGAACCAGCTGTAACACACTTCACTGGCAGTAACCTGCACACATGTCCGACATAGCTTCTAAAACCAAGAAGTTCCTCCCACTTCAAAAATAATTAGACAAGTCTTGGAGAAAAAGGAAAAAATACCCACTAAAATGAAGAAATTTCTTTAAAAAAAAGTGAAAACACTACATGTGAAAACCAACAAAACACACTTAAAGCAGTGACCAGACGAAAAGTCATAACCCTTAGCATTTCATGAAAAAAAAAAAAGGAAACAAATGGACTTCATTCTTAGCTCAAAAGGTTGGAAAAGAGCAAAAAAAAAAGTCAAAAGTAACCACAAGGAAGGAAACAATATATATATAAGTTAATAATATTAATGAGGTATAAAACAAAAACAATAGACCTAATTATAAATCAAAATCCTGTTTTCTAAAAAGTACTAACAAAAAAGACAACTAATAGCTGACTTAGTCAGGAAAAGAGGGAAGAAGCCACAAATACACAATATAAGAAATGAAAAAGGAGGCAAATCACTGAAACAAAAATGTTAAGGAATCATTAAGGCTCTACTTTCAAATCTCTATACGAATAAATCGTAAAACATGGACAAGATGGATAATATCTTAGGAAAACGAAGTTCACCAAAAAAAAAAAAAAGCTACCCACTGGAGACAGAGAGCTCTAACAGACAAATTTGGATAAACGAAATAGAAAGTTATCATAAAAACCACCCAACAGAAAATACCAGGACCAGATGGTTTTGTGGGGGGTTGGGGGGAGGGGGGATGATTCCCCCACATTTCCAAAGCCACATATTTCCCGAGCTCCATAAATTATTCCAGTGTGTTGACGATGCAGGAGAATCTCCTGATTCTTTTATGAAACATGTACAACATTGATACGGAAACCTGATGAATGCAGTCCAAAAAATGGGAAAGTTACGAACCAGTACTGGCTATGAATATTGATGCCAAAACACTAAATAAGATACTAAGAAACAAAATTCAAACCTGATTTGTTTATTTTTCTAGGAATGTGGGGCACGTTCCACATTAGGAACCCATTAACATGACACCACGTTAACAGACCGAAGGGAAAGGCTTATGAGTTTCTCCACAGGTGCCAAAAACAGACGCATCAACAAAACTCCTGATGAAAACAATCAAAAATCTTTCTTAAAATGGTAAACACCCTTTAACCCTAAAACAAGCATCTGTTTAAAGGGAAAGCACTGGAAGCAATTCCCAGGGATGCAGGAGAGGGCAGAGGTTCCCTGCGTGCGCAGCACCACCCAGCACTGCTCCGGAGGCGTCGGCAACACAGGTTAACAGGCGAGACCAACGGGACGTGGGAAACAGAAGTGGGACCAGTGCCAACGGCATGACGGTGACTGGGAAACCCTGAGACAAGGTTCAAATTCCAAGAAGTAAAGACTTGGGCAAAGCAGCAGAACATAAAACTCACATACAGAAAGCAACCGTCTTCACATACACACACCCAGTTAGAGGACAGAATCGTAAGGAAAACCCGTCACCAGAGTAACACATCAAGGAATGAAGCTAACATGAAATGGGAAATACCTCTGAGCGGAAGCTTTAAAACACTCCAGAAGATGGAAGGCCAAGAGGATCGCATGGAAAGCCATCCTTGTCCTTGAACAGGATGACCCTATTCACAAAAACATCCCTTCTTCCACCCCAATAAAAATACCAACCAGCATCTTTATAGAGCCAGACAGGCCGAGGGAGTTCATGTAAGAAAACGCTACACGAACAAGCAGGTAAAAAGCACTGCTTCCCCCAGACTTAAAAATCCCAGAGAAAGAAGTGCTGATGCTGCTGCAACACAGATGAATCCTGGAAACGCTGCACTGAGGAGCCGGACACGGAGGTCACACGCGCACGATCCCACGTCTGTGAAATGCCCGGGACAGGCAGGTCCACGGAAACAGGACACAGGCAGGTGGTTGCTAGAGGCTTGGGTGGGGGGGGGGGGGCAGGGGAGTGACTGCTAACGGGTGTGGGGCTTCATCTAGGGTGATGAGACGTCCTGGGCTTTGATGGCGGTGATGAATGTACAACTCTGCGTAGATACTGAAAACCACTGGACCGTACGTGTCAGAAGGGTGAACTGTAGGGTACGTGAGTTATATCTCAACAAAGCTATCATAACAAATGCTAGAAAGTCTCTATAATTAAAACCAGGCAGGAAAACACAAACAAACCAATGGAATAAGAAAGGAAGTCTAAAATTAGAGCCGCATATGTATGGATGTTTAGGATAAAATAAATGCAGCACCTCAAATCAAAGGAGAACTTTTTAATAAATGGTGCTGGGACATCTGGCTATCTACGTGGGAAAAAAAGTGGTTCATACCTAACACAATAAAAAGAACATATGCTAAAGGGATCACGGCTATCCAAGTAAAGGATAAAACAAAGTATCTGAGAAAAGAAGAGCTCCTCTTCAACCTGTACGCAGGGCAAGTTTCCTAAGTAGGACTCAAAATCAGATGCTGTGAACGAAGAGACTGGCACATGTGACCACTGCCTCGCGGACGCTCCCCTCACCCGGCCTCCTCCTCCACGACTGCCCGACCACAGCACCGGCCCCCCAAGGGGTGCAGGGGTAAGGGAGCTGTGTGTGCAAAAGGCCGCAGAACCAATGCTCCCGTCCGTCCCTGCTGTTTCCTGCCCCAGCACCCGGGGGTCAAAGGGACACATGCTCACCAAGGCCACGCGGCCTCTTCCGGGTCCTAGCCAAGCCCTGCACCTGCTTCTGGATCCTTCCTCCGCTCCTCCAGGCCACCTCCCCATCCCGACTGCAGCAATGCCCCAGCACTCCCCTGCCTCGCCAGTCTGCTGAGACCCCAAGCTCTCTGGGACGCCTCTCCGTGTGTCTCCCCCCAGAAAAATTGTGGGGGTAGGGCAGGCCCCCAGGACTGGGCAGGGGGCACGTGGACCAGGCTGGGAGCTGAGCACAACTCCCTGGGGAAGAAAACCATCTGGTCTTTGAAGGAGCCACAGGGCGCAGACCCAGGGCCACGGGAGCTGGCTCAGGCCAGGCGCAGGCACCTTCAAAGGACAGCTGGGCGGTCTTAAAGGCCCTGCGAGCCAATGCCTGTCCCGGCGGAGTTCACACACACGGGAGAGGGGACAAACACCCCACCCACGAGGGAGGCTGTGACAGCCTGATTCTGCCCCAACGCCTCACCCCCAGCTTGCCTGAGAAACCAGGACACAGGCACTGAAGACAAGTCAGCCTGGCCATCCCCAGGAAGGAGGCCCAGGGCGGCCTCAGGCCTCCTGCCTGCACCATCCGTCGGCCACAACCCCCAGGACCTGTCCCAGGCCACTGCGGGAGCCGGGGTTGTGAGAGGTGGGGAGCCCCGAGAGTGGGGGATCCCAAGACCACCACACCGCAGAGGAGCACTGACCCCGGCTCAGAGGAGATGACCCCCCGACCATACCAGGATGTGCCCGGACCCAGGCTCCTGACCACAGGCTGGGCAAGGGGAGGCTAGGCAGAGCCGAGGACAGGCCTGGCAGAGAACCACGCCAGGGACCCACCAGCTACCTGCTGGGCCGGGGCTCCAGAGCCCAAGAACCTGGCCTGAGCCCGTGGCTGTCGGAGCCCAGCAGGGACCGAGACCCCTCCTGGCAAGGACAGAGACGCAAGAATGTGAGACAGAGGGAGGCCTCGACATAGATGGGAAAGGAGGGAGGGACACAGCCCCACGTGATGAAAAAGCAAAAAGGAAGAGCCCCCTTGGCCTCCTCTGAATGTGCGAAGGAGCGGGTCTTCTCGAGATGTTAGTTACAAAATTCAGGGAAATTAAACCTAAAGTTCATTCGCTGGGGACTTTGGCTTCCAAGCACATCACTTTAGAAGTGGGAAATCCATGAATTTCAGGCCCCTGGAGGGTTCTCGCAAATGAAAACCATTTGAAATCGGGGAGAGACACTGAGATTCAGACAGAACCAGTGGGGCAGGGAGAGGCCAGGCAGCGGAGGGAGGGACCCAGCCAGCCCCACCTCGGTGCCCTGCCCTCAGTGGGGGGTGGGGGGGAACCCTGCAAAGAAAGTCCCCACGGCTCGCCCCCCCACATCAGCTAGACAAACCCACGCAGGACAGAACGTGCGAGGGCCCAGCGCCTGGCAGAGCCACACACCCAGCCCCCTGACCCCAGGGAGGCGCCGGGCTCAGTGAGAAGATGAAACCCAACATCACAGCACAGCAGGAGTGGTCCCCCACCCGAGAGCGCACCCCCAAGCAGCCGGGGTCCACTGCAGAGGGATCGGGGCTGGTGGCCCTGGGGGTGCAGAGGCAAACCGATCTGCAGAAGGCACCACGCCCTGCACCCCAAGAGCTCTGCTCCAGGAGCCAGACAGGAAGCACTCGGAAGCCAGAAGCATTACAAAATAAAAGCCAGAAAGCTAAAACAACCAAAATAGCAGCAATAAACAATTAAATGCATCCCGTTAGGTATCTAAACAGGGCGTGATGAAGCGACTTTAAATAGGGTTAAATATATCCCGTTAGGTGTCTAAACAGGGCGTGATGAAGCGACTTTAAATAGGGTTAAACGCATCCCATTAGGTGTCTAAACAGGGTGTGATGAAGCGACCTTAAATAGGGTTAAATACATCCTGTTAGGCATCTAAACAGGGTGTGATGAAGCAACTTTAAATAGTGCTAAAAGTATATATTCAGTCGTGGGCGGAAAATGCTCACACGTGACGCCAAGGTGAAAAATGATGCTACAAACACAAGACACACAGTTACCCTGAGGAGTGCATGTCCTGGCCACAGGGACGGAGGAACCGCCACTCAGGAGAACTGCTCAGCAGATTCTTATAAAGACACATCTACCTCCGCCAGGGTCACCCCACTCCTGGGCACCTGGTCATCATCACCCACCCTGAAAGTAGCCCAGACGCACACCAACAGGAGAGGGAACACGCCGGGACCCTCCATCTGCTCAGGCTGCTGACGTGAGCTACACACGCAGGGCTCGCAGAATCCTCATGTCGAGCACGAGAAGCCAGAACAGAGGCCCCCCATTGCCCCCGCCCCCGGTGGTCGCGTTCACGCGACAGTGGGAAGAGGCACGAGGAACCTCCAGGGATCACATCCCAGACCCACGGCACACGTGCACGGACCAAAGACTGGAAGGAAACGCATCACCAGGGCCTTGAAAACACGGTGAGGTGGGGAGGCAGCCACCACAGAGGAACACGCGGTGCCAGACCCCGTCCACGTGAGACGTCAGAACACACAAATCCACAGAGACAGGACGTGGCCCCGGCTGCCAGGGGGAATCAGAAGTGGGAATGGGGAGTGACCGCCATGGGTACGGGGTTCATGTGCAGGTGTGGAAAAGTTCTGGAATTAGACCTTGGTAATGGTTGCACAACATGGCAAATGGGTTAGAAATCACTAAACTGTACTCTGTAACGGGTGAGCTGTACGGTGTGTGAATCACATCCCATGGCGATTACCAAGCTGCTCAGAGCGCCGTGGCTGGTGGCGGGTCACCGGAGGCTGCGGGCAGATACACTGCACTCGGGACCCAGGGCGTGCTCGGGGTGTGAGCCAGGGGCCCCCGAAGCTCTTGGCCAGGCATACACGTCACTTTTACAATCAGGAAAAATACATGTGGTCACTTAACCCAGCAAGCAAACATGCTAGCGCTGCTGGGCTGGACGCACAGGCCAGCGGTGGCACTCCACAAGGCCAGGGCTGCATTTTGGCCATGGTCCCCGGGGTGGACCAGTGCACAGCAGGTCCTCAGGTAGTTTGCTGGCTGATGGACCCACGGCACGCCAACAACCCACACGGGCCACCTGGTGCCCTGGGAGCTGCCCGGGGAAACCACCTGAGACAGCCCACACCTGCAGAGCACACGGCCGGGAGTGACCGACGCATCCACGTCCTGCCCGGCCAGCCTCGGCAAGTGGACACACCCCATTTGGTTTAGGATCATTCTGTTAACTCATGCAGCTTGGTGAAGGCTGAAGACCCAACCAGTCCACCGAGGAGACTTCATCCCCGGCCAGAGCCTAGCCCAGGAGGGACCCAGCCTGACCCCTGATTCGGTCGCAATTGGGTCGGGCCAGGTCACATGGTGACCCCTGACCCTGGCCACACACCAGCCCGCACCCTGGGATACCCTGGCCCCTCACCTCCCAGCTAAGAGACCATGGATGAGAATGCAGCCTCCTGCCTCCCTGCACCGGCAACAAGGAGACAGCTGCCACAGACCTACTTCTCCAGTGGCTGGGGAGTCAATGAGTTAAGACACGTAAGCGCTTCGAAAGCACCAGGCGTGTTCGGCGCTCCATCCGTGTGCTAGCCATGCGCCACCACCCCAACAGGGGACCCTGAGGCACAGAGCCTGGCTCGGGCCGCCTCTCCCCACGCACGCACCTGGGCCAGACCCCAAGGGCCCCTCGCACGGGTGCCTGTGTGCGCAAAGGCAGAGGAGGGGCCAGGGGCTGCAGTGGCATGCGGTGGAGTGTTGCTATAGCAACTTGGACTCCTCGTCAAACAGAGCGCCAGCCAGGCGCCCCAGGCACCCCGAGAATGATGCCCAGAATGGCCACGGAGAAGCAGGACTGCTGACAGCACCAAAGGGCGGTTGGGATGCCAGCCACTCATGCCCTTCTCCCATCCCACCTGCCACACCACCCCTCCCCCACCCCCACGCCCCTCCCCGAAAAGGCCACGGGAGGCCCGGCTTCAGGGCCTAGCTCTGCCCACCGCCCTGCCGCCTGCCCGTCAGCCAGGCCCTCTCCCAGGATGGTGGCAGCCAAGGAGCAAGACTGTGCCTGAGTCACGAGGGCGGGGCCCACAGCACAGCCGCACACGGCAAGGACCCAGCTCCCCTTCAGACCCCAAGACTCCCCGGGCCGTGGGGTGGAGAAGGATCACGGCCTGAAGCCGGAGCTGGAGGCCCCGACCTCCCGGGCGCGGCCCACGCAGGCGGGAAGCCAGCCCACTTCAGCAGGCAGCCCGGCTCTCCAGGGACAGGCTACCCAGCGGGCCCTGGACTCACAGCCCGTGGTCACCACTTAACTGTGGGGAAGGAACCTTTGTTGTCACACTCCATGGACAGGAAACTGAGGCTCAGAGAGGTGAGGAACTTGCCCAGGAAGCCCAGCTGATCCGAGGCCAAGGTGGGAACCAGACCCAGGTCTGTCTCTGGGCAAAGCCAGTGCTGTCCCCACCCCACATGGCCACGGCCCCGCCAGAGCGGCGGCAGCAGCAGGCCGCAGCTCAGGCCACACCAGGCTCACAGTCCAGCTCTCCTAACAGGGGCCAGCGAGGCAAGCACGGCCACGGTCATCCGACGAGACAGCAGAAGCCCCAGGACTCTCCCCCGGCCCTTCGTGGGGAGCCACAGGGCGGAGGGGCTGCCACACACCTGCCACGTCCTAAGAACAGGCTGGCTGAGGGCGCTGCTGAGCCCAGCGGTCGCGGGGAAAGGGGGTAGGCACAAACCTGAAACCTCAATCCTAAGGGCACAGGCTTCATGACCCCCACACCCAGAGCTCCTTCTCCCTGCCTCGCCCCCCCCTCACCCTCACCCAGGCAGACAGGCGCATACTGACTACCGCTACGGAGGGCAGCCAGTGCCGAACGCTGGGGGCCCCGTGGGGAAGCCCCGTGCAGAGGGAGCGGGGAGACAGGGGGCCTAGTGCGCTGAGATCTGGGCCTTCTTCTGAGCCACCGTCACCACCTGAGTGTCCAGGGTGCAGCTGCATCCCAGTCTCACCACCACATCACACCACCCCGCCAGGAGCAGCGTGACCGGACAGTGTCACCACACCACCCTGGCCACCGGAAAACCTCCACTGCCATCCCCACCCCTCAGTACCGCCCCCCCAGTGGCAGCATCGCCAGGCCAACCCTCAGCAGCAGCCCTGTCCTCCTATGAGCCACCGGCCCCACTGCCACCCCCCAGGTCATCGCCACCTCCTCCCTCGCAGAGGACAGCATGATGAGGGCCAAGGAGGCAGGGGCTGCTGGACAGCTTGTTGTCTGCCGCTTTAATGAGGAGGGCAAGACCTCTCCTGCAGGAGACGGGGTGGCGGCAGGAAGACGCGGGGTCCCCCTTTCTACAGATGGCAGAGGTAAGCCACAAGTGTCACTGCTCAGAGTGACAGGCAGGAGGCGTGGGCTGGACCCCCAAAGCCCACGCTCTTTGCCCCGGACCTGAAAGTGCAGACCCAGCTAGAGGGGCCCCTGGGGAAAGGAGAGCTTGCCCTCAGCCCCAAACCCACAGTAGCACCCTGCAGCCCCTGCCCTGACTGCCCACCAACCCGCTGGTATTGATGCCAGGGCAGGCCAGTGGCTCAGACCCGAGGGCAGCCCTGGGCCTCCAGCCCTGCCCCAAGGCCTGCAGGGAGGAGGTGTCCGTTGGCAGGATGGGCTGCAGGGATGGAGGCCCCGCCCTAGGAGCTGTCCGCGGTGCTGAGAACAACGGGCCCAGAGACAGCCGGCTGGCCGTCACTTAACGGCACTGAGTTTAACTTCTCTAGTCAAAGAAAAAAAGATTCTCAGATTGGATCACAAAGCAAATCCAACCTCATGCTTATGGAACAGACAGACACCCACGAAGGAACGCAGGAGGTGACGGGCAGAAGGATGGAGAAGGCGCGCCAGGCAAACCAAGAGGGAGGGCAGCGCACCATGATCCCGAAGTCAGGCCGCGTGGAGACGAAACAAAGTACGCAATTCCGAATAAAAACGATAGTTGTACCACAGACGCCAGCAGTCACAGGAGACACAGGAGGAAGGGGCAGAAACAGACCTACGGCAGGACTGCAATTCCCTTCTCTCAGTCCACGACAGAGCAGGCAAACAAAAACTATGACCTATGTGACCCACGACACGATCAGGTGGTGAAACTGACTGACACACACGTCAACTGCTGTTCACCCAAAAGAGAGAACAGATCTCCTTTTCAAGTGCCTGTGGAACAATGGTGAAAACTGACTCCGTGTTAGAACTACAAGAAAAACCACATAAAACCCAAAAAGTTCGACAGAGAATAGTCAACATTCTCTGATCAACATGCAATTAAGGGCTTCCCTGGTGGCGCAGTGGTTGAGAGTCCGCCTGCCGATGCAGGGGACGCGGGTTCGTGCCCCGGTCCGGGAGGATCCCACGTGCCGCAGAGCGGCTGGGCCTGTGAGCCGTGGCCGCTGAGCCTGCGCGTCCAGAGCCTGTGCTCTGCAACGGGAGAGGCCACAAGAGTGAGAGGCCCGCGTACCGCAAAAGAAAAAAAAAAATGCAATTAAAACCAGAATAACAACAAAACCAAGAAATCAAAAGATGCTTTTCAGACTTGCTCCTCAACAGCTCTTGGACCAAAAAAGAGACAAAGCAAAATTATAGCACTTCCAGACAGCACTGATAAGGAAAACACATACTCTCAGAACTGAAGGAACGGCCTTTAAACATTAAACACTTTTTTGAAAAGAACAGAAACAAGTTAATCAAGCATCTAAACATCTAGGGAAAAGGATGCTAAGATAAACTGAGACAAAGCAAATGGAATTCTTAACTATAAGCAAAAAGGGATGCATTAAGAAGCAGGAAAAAAAAGGACAATGAATTTTTTAAAATACCCAAAAGATGGCTCTTTGAAGAAAAAGAAAAACCATAAAATGGAAACAACTAGCCAATCCAACCAAGAAAAAACAGGAACAAATAAGATGGAAATAATCACAGAAACCAAGAAAATTAAGAGAAGAGTGAGAGATAATTACACTCAAGTCTACGTGAATAAATCTGACAACCTGGACAAAACTGACAATTTTCTAGGAAAATATAATTTCTAAAACTGACCCCCAGAAAAGAAAGAAAAAGTTTACAGGATTTTCTTGCTCAAAACAAAAACAAAACTAACAGAAGAGCACCGGGTCTCAACAGTTTCACAAAGTCTACCAACACTTTAAAAACCAGGTATTTCAACGCTATTAAACTACTCTAGAAATGCATCAGAAAGAAAACGTTTATTTTTATGAAGCAGATGCGACCCTGATATCAAAACCTAGAAGAAAGTGCACACACACCAAAAACGAAATGACAGACCAAGCCTACTTATGAAGAGCAATACAGATGCTAAATTAAACAGCACAAAGTATCCAGCAGCACCTTAAAGGAATCCCACATCAGACCAAGTGAAGGGCATTCTAGGAACTCAAGAATGTCTCGCTGTTAGCAACTCCCATTAGTGTGATTCATCAGATTACTATATCTAAGGAGAAAAGTCATATGATCATCCCATAGATGATTTTTTTTTAAAGAAACTGACAAAATTCGACAATAATTCTTGATTTTTATAAATAAGACCCTCAGTAAAATGGGCAGGACAGGCTCTTCCTTGACACGTGGAAGGCATGTATCTCATTCCAAATCCACATCTGCCCCACGGGGAAACACCAGGGGCGCTCAAGAGAGGTGGCCTCCACCAGCTCCTCGGAGACACTGAAGGATGAGTCCACGCAGTTACGTAACAGAAGGAACCTGGGATATAAAGACTGGAAAGGGGAAGGTTAAATATCACTATTTGCCGCTGCTACGATCGGATACCTGGAGAACTCAAGGTAATTAACTATTGGGTTGGCCAAAACGTTTGTTCGGGTTTTCGTAACATCTTACAGAAAATCCCGAATGAACATTTTGGCCAACCCAATTAAAAACACAGAATTCAGCAAGGTAGCATGGGGCAAACTCATATGAAGAAATCAAGAGTATTCATACATGTGTATACAAACACAGGATAACACAGAAGAAAAGACTCCTAACCATCACATTTAAAAGGATAAAATTCCTGCAAATAAACTTGAAAACATTACAGAAAAAGAGACCTAAGCAATTGGGAAAGTACAGCACATTCTTTTTTTTTTTTAATAATTTTTTTTACTTATTTATTTATTTATTTTTGGCTGCATTGGGTCTTCGTTGCTGTGAGCAGGCTTTCTCTAGTTGCGGTGAGCGGGGGCTACTCTTCACTGCGGTGTGCAGGCTTCTCACTGCGGTGGCTTCTCTTGTTGCAGAGCACGGGCTCTAGGCACATGGGCTTCAGTAGTTGTGGCACGTGGGCTCAGCAGTTGTGGCTCACGGGCTCTAGAGTGCAGGCTCAGTAATTGTGGCACACGGGCTTAGTTGCTCCACAGCATGTGGGATCTTCCCCGACCAGGGCTCGAACCCGTGTCCCCTTCATTGGCAGGCAGATTCTTAACCACTGAGCCACCAGGGAAGCCCTACAGCACATTCTTAAGAAGGAAGATTCAATGTCATAAAGATGTCGCTCTCCCTAAGTTAGTCTGTACATGTAACATAATTCCAACCCAAAACCAATCAGGTTTTAGGGATGCGAGTGTGTGTATGTGTATGTTTGGTGGGGGGGACTGAGTAAAGAATAGACAAGCTAATTCAAAGTTCATATGTAAAGATAATCTAGAATAGGCAAAAAAATTATGACAAAAGAGCAATGAGTTCTTTGATATACCAAAACACAGTATAAGGCCTTAAAAATTAAAATAGATGGGCTTCCCTGGTGGCGCAGTGGTTGAGAGTCCACCTGCCGATGGAGGGGACACGGGTTCGTGCCCCGGTCCGGGAAGATCCCACATGCCGCGGAGCGGCTGAGCCCGTGAGCCATGGCCGCTGAGCCTGCGCATCCGGAGCCTGTGCTCTGCAACGGGAGAGGCCACAAGAGTGAGAGGCCCGCGTACCGCCAAAAAAAAAAAAAAAAAATTAAAAGAGAGGTTACAACTGTACACATGGACAGTGGAACAGCTTACAGGCAAACAAACGTAATCAATCTTGAGAAAGAACAATAAAGTTGGACGCATCACCCATCCTGATTTCAACATATACTACAAAGTGACAGTCACTGAAACAGTATGCTACTGGCATAAGACGAGCACACAGACCAATGGCACAGAATAGGGAGCCCAGAAAGAAATCGACACAGTCACTGGATCTGCCAAGGGTGCCAAGAACACAGAGCGGGGAGAGGACAGTCTCCGCAACAAATGATGCCAGGAAACTGAAGCTGAACCTGCAAGAGAATGAACTTGGACCCTATGTTACACCACGCACACAAGTCAACTCAAAATCAATTAAGGACTTAAAACACGAGACCCAAACTGTAAAACTCCTAGAGGAAAGCACAGGGGAGAGGCTCACAGCACTGGGCTTGGCAGTGACTCCATGGGTATGATGCCAAAAGCACAAAGTAACAGAAACAAGAAACAGCTAAGTGGGACTACATCAAACTACAAAGCTGCCGCAAAGCAAAGGAAGTAGTCATCGAGCGAAAAGGCACCTACGGAGCGGGAGACCTTCCTCGCCTCACAATGGGGCTGCACCCTGACAAACCCACGGTAAACTGAAGGTAAGTCGAAAATGCATTTAAAACACTGAACCTACCGAAGGTCACAGCTTAGCCTGGCCTTCCTGAAACGTGCTCAGAACACGCACATTAGCCTACAAGTGGGCAAAACCATCTAGCACAAAGCCTATTTTACACTAAAGTGTGGACTATCTCATGTGACTGATTGAACACTGTACTAAAATTGAATACAGAATAGCTGTCTGGGCACCGGCTGGTCACCCTCGTGACCTCGGGGCTGATGGGGAGCTGTGGTTGCCACTGCCCAGCATCACAAGAGTATCCACCCCACATCTCTGGTCCAGGAAAAGATCACAATTCAAAATTCGAATCATGGTTTCTACTGAATGCGTATCACTTTCACACCATGAAACGTCAAAAAAACTGTAAAATCGTTAAGAGGAACCATGCTAAGTATACGACTGTGTGCATCGTATAAGGGGTTAATCTCCAAATCATATAAGGAACTCCTACAATTCAATAGTTTAAGAAAACTAATAAATTACCCAATTATAAAACGGGCTAAGGACTTGAATAGACATGTTTCCAAGAAAGACATACCAATGGCCAAGAGGCACATGAAAAGATGTTCAACGTAAGTAATCATCAGAGAGATGCAAATCGAAACCACAATGAGATGTCATCTCACACCTGTCAGAATGGGTATTATCAAAAAAAGAAGAAAAAAAAAAAAAAAAAGAAGAAGAAAAGAGAGAGAGAGAGAATAAGCGCTGGCAAGGATGTGGAGAAACTGGAACCCTGTACACTGACCGTGGGAACACGAAACGGCACAGCCGCTATGGAAAACAGTATGAAGCTTCCTCAAAAATTAAAAATAGAACTACCATGTGATCCAGCAGTACCGCTTCTGAGCATTTATTCCAAAGAATTAAAATCAGGATCTCCAAGGTACTCTGTGCCCCATGTTCACTGCAGTGTTATTCACAACAGCCAAGATATGGAAACAACCGAAGCATCTGTCTGCAGATGCATGGGTAAAGGAGACGCAGCATATCCATATAATGGATATCATTCAGCCTTTAAAAAGGAAATTCTGCAGTGCGTGACAACACGGATGGACCTTGAGGACATTATGCAAAGTGAAATAAGCCAGTCACAGAAGGACAGACACTGCATGACTCCGCCTATACGAGGGATCTATAACATAGTCCAGTTCAAAGAACTACCGAGTGGAACGGTGGCTGCCAGGTGCTGGGGCAGGGGACGTGCAGAGCTGCTAATCAGCACGCACAAGCAACATGATGTGGCTCCAGAGCGCGCGTGGGCAACGCCGCACCTGGTCGACAGCATGCGGCACTTGCACTGTGCACGCAGTCCTGTACTGTGCACTTCAATCTGCGAAGGGGGCAGGTCTCACGTGAAGGGCTGTTACCAGGATAAATACATTATTTTAAAATTTAAGTACAGATGGCCGTTTAGGGCATGACTAAGCTAGAACCTAAAGCCGGTGGGGGAAGAAACGGATTCTTTAATAACTCGGACAGGACTACTAGTAGACCATCTGGGAAAAAATTAAGGTCAGACTCGTACCTCACACCACACACCAGGATAAAAGACAAATGAATAAAAACTTTAAAAGGAAATCAACGAAAATGAGAAGAAAACACAGGACTTCTTTTTAAACTTGAAGAAAAGAAGCATTCGTTAACTACGACTCAAAATCCAAACACCACATGTGAAAGTTGACGGATCTGACTACACGAAAGGACAACAAAAGGCAGCAGCAAATGCCCTGCATTCATCTGACGTTCAAAGAACTCATCTCCATAATCTACAGGGAAAAATCAACAACGCAGTTTTTAAAACATGGACCATGTCAAGGAACAGAAAGCTCACAACTAAAACACAAACGGCTCTTTGATACATAAAAAGATACCATCATCCATCAGAAAGGAAATGCAGATGTGTCCCCGCTCTGAAGCCTGATCACACTCAGCATGCGAGCAGCTGGGGGATGGGCGCGACAGCTTTCCATGGGTATGTGGACCAGTGCCTCCCCTTCGGAGGGGGGCTGGCAGGGTGTGTCCTCATGAGGAAAGTCTGAGTCTTCTGACCCAGCACCTGCACTCAGAGCATACATCCTACATACATGCATCAAATGACATACGAAGAGGTCATTCATTCTGTAATAGGCAAAGACTGAAAATAACCTAAATTTCTATCAACAAAAGACTACATTAAATCGATTCTGACATACCCATACTCGAAATATTCTGCAGTTGTCAACGAGAAAAAGAGAAGCTCTCTGTACTAATATAGGAAGACCTCCAGGACGTTTTGGTTAGTGGGGGGAAAAATTAAAACCAAGGTGGGGAAGAAATTTATAACATGACTTGTGACAGAAAAAGGAAAAATATCAAAGTGTAGATTTGTATGTGGTAGATAATCGCATTCTTACGTATCTGGAAGGATAGATAAGAGACCAAGAGCAGGGTCACATGTGGAGACAAGGACCGGGCCGGCTGGGATGGGGAGACTTTCAACTTTCTACTGGACGCTTCCTCGTGTGTTTCTACTTTTGAACCATATACACTATTCAAAAAGTGCAAGAGCACTGGAACAGGTAAACCGTGGTCCGTTCACACCATGGAACAGGACTTGGTGATCAACACAAACAAACTACAGGTACATGTGCCAACCCTGAGAAACCTCCGGGGAATCACACCAGATGAAAAGAGCCAGTCCCCAAGGGCTACACACTGTATGATTCTATTTGTAGAACATTCTTGAAATGACATAAGAAAAAAGGAGGACAGACTGGGGCCTCCCAGGAGTTCAGGAGGGTGAAGGTAGCAGGGAGGGGGGTGTGGCTACAAAAGGGCAACCAGGTGACAGCGACAGCCTGCATTCTGACTGCACCCATTGCTGGTATCCTGGGTGTGACACGGTGCTACAGCTCTGTGAGACGCTACCTTTAGGGAAACTGGGTGAAGGTACACAGGAAGGCTCAGAATCAGTTCTTACAGTTGTACATGTGAACACACAATGTCTCAAAATATAAAGTTTAACAATTAAAAAAACAAAAACCAAAGACACTGGGCTGTCAATCTCCATGCCCGAGGTCACCAAGTGGCCAGAGCAGAGAACATATCCAGCCTGATCTGCTTCCCAAGTGCCTGCCTCCTAGGACATGGGGGCCACAAGGGAGGTGACCCCACAGGGCTCAACCTCTGTCTGAGCACAGGGCAATCCTTCAAGGAAAAGGGGAAGCCCGGCGAGGAAGGGTGTCCTTCCCAATGCACAAAGCTGACTCTGTGGTTTTAAGCTGCTGGCACCTGGGGGATACTTGTTACCGCAGCAAGACCTACCCTACACCATTAAGACTTCTGTCCATCCAATCACATCCGTGCCTGCACCTGCTGCCTGACTTCACTCCTGCCCACCTGGCCCTCCTGGCCCATAAGACAGAACCCCGCCTGCTGCCTGTGGGGCCCCCCTCCACGGGCCTCCAGCCCCTCCTGCAGGTGGGCAGCGGCACACGCTGCCAGACGGAAGAGGCAGGGCAAGGCTGCACCCCACAGCAGCAGGCGGCTCTGGCCCCTGCCTCCCCAGGTGTAGAATGAGGGCTGAACCAGCTTTAGAGCTTTTCCCAGCTACAGAATCCTTCCTTCAAACACAATCATCCTCAGAAGGTCCAGGTGAAATGGATGAGATCAGAGCTGCTCTGGCTAAAGGAAGAGGATGCTGCCAGCTGGGGTGACTAGAGCCCCTCCAGTTCCGGGGACCCCCTCAAGCCACTGGTCCAGCAGCTCTCCACAACCCTGGGTCGGTAACGCTGTGGGGCAGAGTGGGAAAGCCCAGGTTCTAGGGCTGGACACGCCAGGTCCTACGCCCAGAACGCTCTGCACTTCGTGGCCTTGGGAAAACAGGCATCACCTCGTGAGGTCTAAGAGGAAATGACTGCCCCGCTTCCCTGCTCTGACCAGTGGCACCAAAACCACCACATCCTCCACTCGGAGCTGCGGCCCCGCTCCTCAGGGTCCCTACAGCATGTTCCACGTGCCACCCACCTGCAGGGCCCTGGAAGACTCATCCCCACACAGCTCCGCCCCCTGCAAGCTACAACCCACCCTCTGCAAGCTGCCGTCTCCCTTCTGCTCCGAGGAGCCAGGACACACATGTGAAGCACCTGCTCACGGCTGGCCCACCTTAGATGCAGGTGGCCCCTGGCACGGCAGATGCCCAGAAACCAGCTGAAAGAGCTGAGAAATACCCCTTTCCAATAGCTAGCTTGTGCTTACATGAGCATTTATCGAGCACCTACTGTGCGCTCTTCCTGTGCTGGGCCACAGAGACAGACAGGGTCCTGGCCCTGGAGAGTACACGGGGAGCCCGACACCAAATGACCACAAGGAAACGAGGAAGCAGCCACGCAAGGCTTTCCATCAGTCTGCAGCCCCTCCCCTGCCCTGGGCCAGGCCCCCGAGGACGGGCCAGGCTTCCACACGGCCGCACAGACCTGAGCCTTGACCGGTCGGAGGACGTCCCCTGGGGCGCTGGCGCCCGGCCATTCCAGCCAGAGGGGCAGCCAAGCTGATCCCAGAGGGCAGCCTTGGGCAGCCGAGAAATCGGCCCAGCAGGTTGACCAGAGGCTGGGGAGACATTCAGGTCACGCCGTGAGAGCTGCAAAGGCCAAGTGTGGAGGCGGCCCGATGCTGCAGATGGGCGCCCTGAGACAGGTCAGCCGGGGAAACACGCCAGAGCGGCCCCCGGGCCAGAGGAGCCAGGACACTGAGAGGGGATTACGGGGTCCAGGCTGGAGGCTGCGGACCAGCCAGACGTCCGCCCTGTGACTGAAGGCTTTCCGGACCCTGGACCCGGAAGACACAGAACCGACTCACCTCCCAAGCCCAGGCCCGTCTCCCACCTGCCCAGGCTCATTAGCACCCTGGCTGTGGGCGAGGCCGTAGCGGGGAAGGAGGGCAGACCCGAGGCGGGGATCCAGCTCCTCGGTGGTACCGCCACCGAAAGCCTGTGCTGAGAGGGCAGCCAGGCCCGGGAAGGGGGCTGCTGTGCCGAGTTCACGTGGGAGAGGTTGATTCCGGGCTGCCGGTGTAAAACTGTCCCTTTCCGAATACTCGGCAGGAACAGATCATGGCTCCCGGTGGAGGGCAGCCAGCCAGCGGTGTCTGGGGCGGAAGGCGGGGGGGCTGCCCCTGGCCGGCTCTGTCTGGCGCCGACTCCCTGAACAGAGCTCTGATGCCCCTGCCATCCCCCGGGGTGCCTGCCCCCCGTCTTCCCCAGAAAACATCCCACCGCCCTCCTTCCCCACCACCCCGCACCCCTAACATCCAGCTTCCTAGTTGGTGCAGGCGCAGCCTGTGACCCCGCGACCACATCCAGGGTCTGGCTCGGGCAACAGTAGGACAGACGTGGACAGACAGGTGCCCGAGCATGGCACCTGGTCCCAAAGCCCTAAGGACCTGACTCCTTTCCACAGGTCCCAGAGAGGAGCCATGGCCAATGGTGGGCTCACTGTAACCCCCTTTCATCCGGCCACACTGGGAACAAGAATGCCAAGTTCCAGCCCAGCCGCGACCCCCCGCCCCCGACGAGAGATACCACACTTCCAGAGCTGGACTCCCTGACGCCCTCGACCCGTGCCAGGCACTCCTTTAGAACATCAGTTCAATACGGAGGGAAAGTCAGGATAAAGTCTTTATTAGTATAATCATCACCACTACCAAAGTCGTTCTCCAACTCAAAAGGCATCCTCTGGGGCGGTGGCATCTTCCAATCTGGTCCTCGCAGGAAGCAGCAGAGCAGGAAGGCTGGGCGGGCGGGGCAGCAGAGCTGGGCGGGCTCTGGAGCCAGAGTGCTGGAGGCAAATCCTGGCCGCTCACTTACGCGCCTGTGACTCCGGGTAAGTTACTCAGCCCGGAAAGTGTCCTGATCTTAGGAATATGAGGAACCTAGCAGGTGCTAGGTCCATAAACGGTGCTGACTATCACGATGATGATACAAAAGGCTGACGATGGCCAGTTCTCCTGGGTTCCCGCTAACCCACCTCAAACGCAGGCCAGAGAGCAGTCTCTGGAGCCGGAGGGCTGCTCAGAAGAGGAGCAGCTGCACCAGCCTCCCGGGCACCCCCTGACTCCACAGCCCCTCCCAGAGCTTCAGCGCCTGTGTCTCTGCGATGGCGCGGATGCCACCACCTCCCGGTGGCTGCGGGATCAGAAAGGACAGAGGGCGGGGACGTGCTAATGAGGAACGTGACTCAGGACCCCACAGCTGAGACTCAGCCACGCTGTGTCCGCAGGATTTCACTGTTCGTACCAGGATGCTGACGCAGTCAGGGCTGGGTCCCCATCCTTCCCATGGGGGACATCAAGAGGCAGAAAATGAGACAGTCTTCCATCAACCCACGTAAAGAAAACAATAAAACTTTATCGACTGGGAGCTCCGAGATGGGGGCTCACAGGGTCAGCACGACTGCCTGGTCTGCTCTCCTGCGTCCACCTCGGGGCGGGCTGCCCTCTCCTGGAGGCGGGAGCGCAGGGCTGCTGGGACTGTGTGCAGCCTGCCGCGCCGGTTCCCAGGAAGACCCCGCTCTCCCCAGCCAGCAATCACGCCAGGGAAAGGTCCACGGCACTGCTACCACCATCGTGGACCCAGCCACACGATACGGAGCCCAGGGGCCGACAGCCTGGACTCTGCGGGCTGGGAGGGGGCGCACACCTCTAGCCACAGACCCCTCGTGTGGTCCGGCCCAGACCCCAGACGTCAGACCCCTGGTCCCTGCTCCCCACAGCCCTGTCTCGGCTGCTCTTCAAGTGACTCTCAGCGCGGCACAGGCTGGCCCTCCTGGGACCAGCACCAAATCCATACCTCACCTGCCTCCCTCGGGTCTGCCGCTGTTCATTCCCGCTTCACTTAGTCTCATGTCACCCACTCCTCCATTCAGGGGTCCAGCAAACACTTAGCAGCCAGGCGGTGCTGAACGTTCTGGCAGAAAACAGAGGAATCCGAGAGGCGGCCTACCTTTACAGCCCAGCAAGTCCGTCATTACAGACATGGCACAGATCACAATTCAAAGAACAGAAAGAATGACGGCTGGACTGAGCCACCCAGGTTAAATTCCATTTGTAGCAAATAACACAATCAAAACAAACCCAACAGCCACAGATATGCCTGTGCGCATTAAAAAAATCTAAGCCTTGGCCAACAGTTTGCTTCTCCCAAACACTAGTCCAAACACTAGTCAGAGCAACGAAACTCTCAGTAACACAGAAAGGTGCTGTGTGCTGTGAGCCGTGGTCATAAACGTGGGTGAACCGACCCAGGAGAGGAAGGGGACAGGAAAGCGTCCAAAGAGAACCGGAGTACAAGGCATTCCAAGTGGAAGGCACAGACATGAGAAAAGACATGGGCTGTGCAGGAAACAAGGGCTTGTGCACTGGCAGGGCACACGAAGCAAGTGGGTGGAAGGTGTGGCTGGAGCAGTAGGCAGGAACAGGGTCCCGAACAGGGTCCCGACCTTCACCTTGCAGGAGGGGACTTAAGGACTCCTATCTGCCCATGAGCCCCCAAACCCCTAGATGGCAGTGCCCGTGTATAGGTGCCCACCTCAGGGCCCTGCAGAGGAGCGCCCGGAGAAGGTAGCCTGGATACAGTCAGAGCAATCAAAGGAGGAGAGAAATGTGCAGGTGGCCCAGGAAGCTCCGCCTCCTCCAGGAAGCCTTCTCGGACTGCCACTCTCCCACAGCTACTGCAGTCACAACTGGGCTCCTGCACTGTCCTGGGCAGGCTGCGCCGGTTTCTACCGAGGACCTACAACATATGAGGCTGACCACTCAGAAGTACCATTTTAATAGGCTGAAGCCCTCCAATACTGACATACTTCACCTGGACCTCACCCTGACACTGTCCACCCTGGGGCTATAGTGAGGAACAGTCCCAATCCCTGCCTCCTGGGGACCCAAGATAAAGCGGAAAACAAGCAAACAAGCGACAGTGACAAAACATGAAGTGCTGAGAAGGAAAAGAGAAAGGACCTGAACCAGGGTACTGGTAGGAGAGGGCGGTCAGCAAAGTGGGCTGTGACCTGCCGTAAAGATGGTGAGCTGCCATCCCACCAGGAACTAAGACAAGGGCAGGAAGAGGGTGGGTGAGGAAGAGGCCAGGTGTGGCTGCAATGGCAGCAGGCCCATCTAGTCCAGCAGCTCGACCCAAAGAATTTTCTGCCATGACCGGAGTGTTCCATGCCTGCGCCGCGCTGGCTAGTGGCCGCCACACTGGACGGCGCACAAAGAGCCCAGAGGGCAAAGGAGGAGTGAAACGTGAGTCTCCCAACAGGAAGCCCCTGGAGGGCTTCCGTGGGGGCAGCACAGATCAGAGGCACCTGGAAGCTGGACGGGAGGGAGGGCCCCTACCCTCCGTGCCCCAGAGGCACGTTTTAAGCCAAACGTAGAGAAAAGGCAGAAAGGAGCGGAAAGGAGGCACATCGTGTCCGGCTCTCCCTCAAGGGCTGCCTCCCGCTCGCTGGTGATGAGCAGCGTCCCTGGCGCCCAACACGTGTGCACCCGGGCCTCGGTGCGAGCGCTCCGCCCCCGAGACCCTGCCCCTCCCACGACCCTGCCCCTCGGCCCCGCCCCTCCCATGGCGGTCCCGCCCCTCCCGGAGGCCCTCCCGCCGCGCGGGCCCCGCCCCACCCCGCCCCCGACCACCCCGGGCCCCGCGCGCCCCTCCCGGCCCCGGCCTCCGCCGCCCCCGCCTCCGGCCTCGCCCCCTCCCAGCCAAGCCAGCCTCCCCCCGCCGGCCCGCCCCCGCCGGCCCGGCACCACCGCACGCCGCTGCCTCACCTGGGCTTCGGTGGCTCCCGGGCGCGTTCCGTGCTTTCTCGGAGGGAGGGGCGGTACGGGGGGCGGAGCCGGCACCCAAACATCACGTGACGGCCTCTCTCGCGCCGGCGAGGGCCTCGAGGCCGCCCCCCTTCCGCCCCGTCGGCCCCGACGCCTCGCGCCAGCCAATGGCCGCCGAGCCGCGGACGAGCTGAGGACGGCGTGAGCCCTGGGACTACAAGTCCCAGAGTGCCCCGCGCGGGCGGCGGAAACGGCCTGGGACGGCGGCCGGAGGGGGCCAGAAAGCCTGCGCCCGGCGGGAGCCCCCCGCGGCTACCCAGGGCCGCGGCCCTCGAGGGCCACCGAGGGCGCGCCGTCCCGGCCTGCCGGGCTGGGCCGAGCCGTTCCCGCCGCCTTACCGGGCCTGTAGGTGGCCGGCTTACTCGCACCCCCGATCCTCAGTACCCCCATCTGTGGAACGGGGGTGACAGACGCGGAGTGCGCGGTCCCCGCCTCAGAGGCCCGACCGGATCTCAGGGGTCTGAGAGGCCGAGCCGCGGCGGCGCAGTGGCCGTGCGGGCCCCGGACTCGGGTCCGGAGGGCACAAGGGCCAGCGCCCGGGTCTAGGGCGGCCGCTGAGCACTGCCGGGAGGGGCCGTGCCCTGCGGACCCCACGCCTTGGTCCGTGCCAGCGGGGGAGTAGACGGGATCGTCACCACACCCCAAAGCCTTTCCGCGGAGGGCCCTCAGGGGACGGGTCTGCAGAGAGCGGGGTCTGAGGGTGCTCCGGCCACGCCCCACCCTCAGCGGGCGCGGGTGTGGAGGAAAGGAGGGGAAAGCGAAGTACACCTCCTCCCCGACGACCACCTGCAGAGTGTGCTTCCCGCCTACCCAGCGGGCCGAGCGGGTGCCCCGGGGCTGCGGACCGGGTGGTCTAGCGCAAGCAGGGCCGCCCGGGGCGGGTGCTCAGTACCTGCTGCCTCCTCCCTAGTCTGGGGCGAGGGCCCCTACCGCCCCTCGGAGAAGCAGGAGAGACGGCCCCCCCTCCATCAGGACCCGGACGGGTGAGGGTCAAGGGGATGGCCAAGAGACCCCCAGAGGAAGAGCGGAGGGAAGAAGCTGCCGCAGCCCCCACGGGGCATCTGCCCGCTGCACTGCATCCTCGCTGTGCCCGCGGGGTCTTCAGAAGAAGCCTCCATGTAGCGCCCACCAAAGCCGACCCCAGAAACGCTCGCTGTAACAGGGGTAGCCGCCTGGGCTTCTGCGTGGTGGTACCAGATCCCTGGGTCAAACACTGTGAACCTGGGGTCTGCAGCGAGTTCCCCTCCCCCACCCTTCCTGTCTATCCCCTGAAGACCGGCTCCCAGGTCAGCTTCTCTGGGAAATCAGCCCACCCAGCACCGTCCGGAGGAAGAAGGTGTTTACACTTCCACTCTGCCCCGCCACACCCCGACCCAGCACGTGGCAGCCCTCACTCACTCACCACAGACCCTCCTCCATCAAATCCCGTGAGCAGGTCATCCCTGCGGCCCAGTCCCCCTTTGTCCCTTCCCAACAGAACCCATTTTGTTCAAGGCAGCAAGGTAGTGCTGGCCCGGAGGAAGACGGCAGAGGACTCAGTGAGTCTTCAGACCCAGAAGGGACCGAAGTAGCCAGCTAGCCCTCTGCCTTCTCTTGTTCCAGCCTGGAATGTGGGCACGGTCTCCCAAGGAGAGCAGCCATTTGGGGAGCAAAGGGGTGGGTCCCAAGCTGCGGACAGGGAGCAGCTGCATGGTGGAGCCTCCGCCCCAGCTGTACCCGCTCATCAGAGAGGAAACAAGCCCCTGCTTCCTCCACACTGCTGCTGGCACCCCTCCTAGCCCGTACAACCGCATCCAGGCGTGACGACCACCCTTTTAGGCTTGTGACCTGCCCACCGTGCAACAGGCCTCTTGAGGGCAGGCCCATGTGGTTGAATTTGCATCTCGGCGCTCAGCAGGGCACCCTGCATGTGGTGTGGCCTCGGGGAGTGATGACAAGTCAGCAAGCACACCAGCTGCACTCACGGGGGCCTAGTGTTCACTCTGTGTCCCCACAGAGCCTACTCTCTTTTAACACCAAACCTATCCCTGTGTTGCTGTGTGATGTTGAGCAGTGACACCTTCTCCGGGCGTGTTCAAAGCGGTGATGTGGGAGCCGGCTGGAGAACAGGCATGGGAGGGGCAGGGTGGCGCACCGCTACCCTGTCACCTGTCACCTGTACGGGGCAGTGTCACTGGGGGACATGTGCTGGGAAAGGGCTGGCGCAGGCCCAGCACCTAGCGGGGGCTTGACCAACACAAGCACCTCACCCCCAAGTGTTCGAGACCAGTCTCAGGCGCTTAGAAAACTGACTCCACATGAGACTCCTAGCAGCCTCCCAAGGTATTTATCACCAAGCAGGAGTGGCAAAAAAAAAAAAAAAGAAAGAAACTCCACGACAGGAGCACTTGAGTGTCATCTTTGCTAACTTCTGTGAAGGAGGAGTTTGCCGCCCCTCCTGGGAAGTAGCAGAAACTGCTTATTCCCCACCCCCATGGGAGGAGGCATCTCCACACCCCAAGGAGCCAGTCTGTCTGTCCGTCACCCAGCACCCAGGCTTGCTACCTGGCACAGCGTCCCCCTCTCCTCTTGCCAAATCTTATCCTGTTTGCCATCATTTATTCATTCAACAACCTTCCGATGTCAGGCAACATGCTAGGCCTTGGGGATGCCACACAATTAGATTTGGTTGCTAATGCCAGAAAATCCCAATAACAGTGGCTTAAATATAATCAACATTTACTTTCAGTGGTACACATTCAAGTCCAAATAGGCCATAGGGCTGGGAGGGTGGGCCTCACAATCATCAGTACCCTGGACTCCTTTAATCTTGTTCCTTCGACCCTCGAATGGGGCCTCTGCCTCATGGCACAAAATGGCTGTGTAAGTGCCAGCCATCACGTCTGCTTTCCAACATCAGGAAGGAGAACTGGATAGTGGGAATGCACACACCCCCAATCCCATCCTTTTAAGGACACTTCCTGGATACTGTACACCCCATATCTGCTTACACCCCCCCAACCCCACCACCACCACCCCTCTTGGCCAAAACTGGGTCCCTTGGGTACTTTTAGTTGCAAAGGAGGCTAGGAAATGTCGTCTTCCTGAGGACTATGTTCCCAGCGGCCATCTGGGCTCTTGTACCAAGTAAGAAGGGGAGGATGGGGCCCATCTAATAGTCTCCACCAAGACTCAGCCCTTGTCACAGTGCTTGCTGTTTAGCATGCAGGCCACAAAACGCACAAATGTGCACTAGGAACCTGGGTGAAAGCTGTGCAGGAGCAGAACGGGGGCGTGGGGGATCCAAAGGGGGCTGGGGGTCAGGGAAGTCCAAGGAGGCCTGGCACAGGGGAGTCTTGAGGGGTAGCGTTTCTGGGAGGTGAGTTGGGAGTGTCCAGCAGGAAGGCAGGGAGCCTGTGGACATCCGTGTGCCACTGTCACACCTCCTGTGTGGAGGCGTCCTGACCTCTCCAGCCGCTGATGGCCTCAGAGCCCCTGCCGCTCAGACCACCCCTTGTGCTCCCTCAGCCACAGGTGGGGAACCTGGCCCTGGCAGCGAGGGGCACACACAGGTCCACAAGGGGCCTCAGCAGCCCTGGGGCCCCAGGCCTGTCTCTGACGCCCAGGCCAGGGCTCTACCTCTACATCACAGCCCGCACCCCTCGGGGCTTAAGATCATGGGCATGTAGTGGCCTTCAGATCATGGGCCGTGGGCTCGAAGACCAGCCCAGTGGACTTTAGGGAGGGTCTCGTCTACCTCTCCCTTTAAGGTCCACCACACACAATCTGGCCTGGTTACCTGTGCCCGGTGTGTGCACTGATGGGCAGTACACCTGCACCCAGGTGACACTTGGAGCCCATGAGGGCCGTAAGCGTGCTGGCCACACCCCCAGCCCCTGAGCAGCCTGCGGTACTCACGTGGGGGGAGAGAGTAGAATGGACGGGAAGACAGACACTGAAGGGGACACCTTGGGGACCAACCAAGGCAGCCAGTGCTCACTGGTGCTTACTTCTCTGCCCAGGACACACCCACATTTTGTGGCCTCCTGGGCAGTTTGGCGGCCCCGTGGCTGGCCCCAGACATAAGACCAGGAGCAGCAGTGAGGGCGCCTCTTTCCAGCTGCACCAAGCCTGCCCCGCTGTCCTGCGTCATCCCCCTTGTCACCAGGACGTAGAGGAGCTCCACCGGCTTGAGGGCCTCCAGCTGATGCCGGACAGGCCCCAGGAGGGAAGGGCCCCGGGCCGAGGCGCTCTCTCACCCATGGGCTACTGAGTGTGAGAGGAGAGGACAAAGGTGGGGCTACAGGAAGCAGACAGAGGAAAAGGCACTGCCTCTGCAGGGCCTGGACCGCTAGCCGAGCCCCAGACAGCACGTGGGGTTTGGGGAAGGGGGTGCGTCAGCCCAGCGCTGTTTCCCAGGGGCTCGGGGAGTTGGGGTGAGGAGCTGGCAGGTGGGGGAGGAAGAGAAGTAAAGAGCAGGGGGTGTAGGGGAGGGGGAGGGGAGCAGGGGGCCCCTCCGGCACCCCGCGTGGGTCTGGCTCACCCCCAGGTAGGGTGTTGGGAGCTGGGCCTGCATTTGGGCTCCTCTGGGAGGAGTGTGGTGAGTTCTCTTGGCCCGAGGCGTCCCCATGCCGGGACCCACGTGGCTGCTGCCCGCACCCCGCCTTGATTTCCTCTGAGGTGCTCTGCACACGTGGCACCTTGTTCTTTTGGTACCAAGTCTCTGTTTAGGGACAGACAGACTCCTTCTCCTCTCCCTGTCCCTCTTCTCCCTCCAGCTGGGCCTCCAGATCACTGGCCACACTGGCCACCAACCCTGCAGCGCCTCCCCCGGCTCTACCACTGGCCAGCAGGGGCGGCCCGTCGACACCTGCCCTGAGCCTTGACTTCCTCAGATCTGCGGCATGGATCACAGTGTTCCCTGCTCCGTGGAGCTGACGTGAGGCTTGTGGGGGCCAACGCCTGCGAAGCCTTCACTGCCCTTAGCCCAGACCTGGTCCGCTGGAGACCCTGGGCACGTGTGAGCACATGGCCTGTCTGACTTGTCATTGATCTCTTGGGTGCGTGCTGAGCACCAGTGCCAAATACCAGGGCCAAGAGCATGTGGATGCCACCCTCAAGGTGTCTCAGAGGAGCAGAAGGAGACAGACAGGCCCAAAGAATCACCTACTGGGCTGTAAGTCTGTTGTTAGAAGGTTGTATGAGGAAACAGGGTGTTGGAAAGGTTTCCCAGAGAAGGGGCATTTGGATTGGGTGCTGAAGGATGAGTAGGAGTTTGCCAGCAGGAACGGTATGAATCTAACGTGGCTGCTGAAGAAGGTCACCATGTCCACCTCCTGTGTCGGATTCTGCCCAAACTCCTATCCCAAACCTAACACATGGGGGTTTGCCCGGTCTCCTGCCTGCTTCCCCCTCCTCTCCTCCCTGCACACGTTGACATTGACACAAACACAGTCCCACACACTCATACAGAGTCACACACATTCTCACACTCATAGAGTCAAGAACTGATTTCAGTGTGTTCCTCCCCATCCCCACCCGCCACGCGCAGGGAACCGCGGTAACGAGATGCTAACGAGCAAAGGTAAAGCTCAGAGAGAACTGCATTTTACAAAATCAAAACACTTTGTGCTTCCAGGGACACCTCCCGGCAAGTGAACTGCCAAACCTCACGACAGCGCTGTGTGTGGGCAGAAAGCACCCGCCAGCCCCACCTCCCGGGTAGTTGATGAAGTAAGAGGGGTCTGTGAGGTAGCAGAGTGGGAGAGCAGACTCCAGGCCCTGCCGGATGCTGCCGCAAGCCCACGGCCACTAACTCTCCAGGTGCATCCTCTCACCTGTGCCCAGCCGGGTCTCTCTGCCTGGGAGGTGACATCCCCACCCTTCAAGCTGTCCCTCCCACACACCTGCACCTCAGCCTGGGCCTGGGGTCTCCTCCGAGCTCCCCGGCCCCGGGCTTGCCTCCTTCACAGCACTGATCACACTGTCCATGCCTCTACCCCTGCCCCCAACCCCAGCATACAGAGAGCGACCTGTCAGCAGCATCTGTCACGTGGCTGCTTTTCACTGTGTGTTAATGGAAGGAATGAATGAGTGAGTGAATGAGTGACAGACGGAGTGGCTGAGCTGAAGAGGTCTTGGAGGTCATGTGGCCTGTTCTGGGGGAAACTGAGCCCCAGAGCAGGGAGGTGGCCCCCCAAGGCTGCCTAGCCATGAGGCAGAACTGGGCCTGGAGCCTGCCCGTCCGATGCCCTTCCCTCCTCCTCTGACTGCTGACATCCCCAGGGCTGGGGGCTCTGCCCTTGCTACGATGGTCTGTCCCCTTTCCTGGGGTCCCCACGACCCTCGAGCTCCATCAGCTCCCTCTCAGCGCAGACACATGACCATCCCTCCTCCCTCTCGGGTACCTGCCCCCTGGCCGAGCTGTGGGCTCTGAAAACAGGTGGGCTGGGGGGCTTAAGAGCATGGCTGGGGGCTTCTCCCTGGAGCTGGTGGGCCCTGCGCGCCTTCACCTTCGGAGGTGTCCGACACCAGAACGAACAGCGTCTCTGGCCCCTCAGAAGTCAAGGAGGCCTAGAGGAAGGGAATCCAGGCTGGACCACAGTGGGCTGCTTCCTCGGCCTATCTGCAGGGAGCTCCCAGGGCCTATGAGGCCATGGGATGAGGGTCTTGGAGCCCCCTGGGCAGTGCACAGGTACTGGGTGGAGTTATCCTGGTGTTGACCATGGAGCAGACAACCCAGGCGTCTCCCCTGTTTCCATCAAGGTGGGTGTTTAACAAGGCATGATTACAGAGGCCAGCCGCGTGGGGGTCCAGCACAGTCCCCGTGTAATGGGGGAACCTGGGGGAGGGGCGGCACACGGTGCCAGAGCGGCTCCCCTGTGCCCGGCTAAGGCCGAGCCCTTAGCGGTGCCCCGGGGAAAAGTGCCCAGGCCCCTGCAGGGCCAGCCAGGCCCAGGAATGGTGGTCAGTGGGGTGAGATCAGGGAAGACCAAGCCCCAGCCTGACCTTGACTCCCCGTGTCCTGAGCCACATCAGCATTTCCGGACGTTCCTTTCCCATCTGGAAAAAGAAGACATCGGCCTTGATTCCAAGTCTCACCTGGGGGCACCGTCACCTTGGGGGACAGAGCAGAGCCTCCTGGCTGGGGAGCAACACCCACGTTGGTTTTCTGGATTTATGGGCCCCTCGTCCTGCCCCTGCCTGGGAACCTCCCACCAGTCCTGCAGGTGAGCTGCAGCGCCCCTCCTCCCTCCATACCTTGACAGATCCCCATCCGTGAGGAGGGGCTGCACTGACCCCATCATGTACTCAGTGGGGCCATTATTTCCTGTCCTCCATCCATCTACCCACCCACCCACCCATCCCTCCTTCCTTCCATTCATCCATCCATCCATCCACTCACTCAACGAACATTCACAGAGGGTCTTGACCAAGCACTGGGGACAGAAGAGACTGAAACCAGCGAAGCCCCTGTCCCCTCCAGGAGTGGGCATTGGGCGTGGGGAAATGACCACATACGATGTCCACTCAGGTTGTCACCCCCATTTCTCTAATGGAAAAACTGAGATCCAGAGATCTCAGGGAAAGAAAATGTCCTTGGCGTCACACATGAAAAGAAAGACGAGAGGCGCCAGCATGTCCACTGTGGGGGAGACGGGGTCTGTCCCAGGGCTCCCAGCTGAGGACCTGCCACACCTCCCCTAGAGCCTCGTGTGTCTGTCCCTCTGCCCCGGGCCCCCGGCTGTGTGGGTGGCAACACCGCGGGCAGGAGGCGTTGGGCACATTGACTGTATTTGGTGATCACTGCTGTATTTATAGGGCTTGATGGGGATAAAAATAAAGTGAGGGAGCATTGCAGGAGTCATCGTGCAGCACCGCGAGCGTGCGTGGTCCCTGCCTCTCCCGCCAGGAGTCGGGGTCTCGGGGGCAGTGGGGAGGGAGTAGGGGCACATGGGCCCAGGACAAGGTGTAGACCTGCTGGTGGATGTCAGTAGAGCCACGTGCCCAGCTCAGGGTGGGGTCCCCATAACCACTGCCCTTCTGCTTCTCCTCCCCAGGCTTCCCTGTGGCCAAGGACTGTGCCACTGGGCTGTCCAGTGAGGTAAGGGCTCAGACTGGGACCAGGGTCAGCCTGTGACCAGGTTCAGGGCTCAGCGCGCGCCGAGGCTGGGTCTCAGTCTGGCCCCGAAGTGGGAGGTCTCCCACGGTCCTGGAACCCCAGGAGGAGCAGCGCTCAGGTCCTGTCTGGGAACCTGGGAGCCTGTGAGAGTGTTCCCAGCAAGCATCGCTGGGTCTGGATCCCCTCCGAGTCACTCTCCTGGCGAGTCCCTCACGATCAACCAGAGCAGTTCTGTGTGGAAGGTGGGCACCCTGCTGGCCCTCCCCGTCGAAGGCCCCCAGCCCTGTCCTCCAGGGGTAAAGCTTCCTCTCCAGCTCCATCCCACCAACTATTTTTGCTTTGAATTCAGCCCCACGAAGTCACCATGTTGGGGACGAGCTGGGAGGAGCGAGGTCAGCAATGACCCCACCCCGGGCCACGGGGCTTGCAGTGGCTTCCGGGGACACACCCCCTGATTCTCCTTCAGGCCAGGCACCGGCTCTCCAGCGTTAGGGTGCTGCCAGCCCCATCCGGTTCCCTTTGTGGGACCAGCCTGGCTGGAAGGAGCCTCCTTGCCGTCCAATGCAGGGCAGCCCACAGCCCAGGACTGGTGCATAGACTCTGCAGAGGCCCAGTTTGGGACAGCTCTACAGGGTCGTCCCCCCTCCTGTGAGGCCAGCTGAGGTCTCTGGGTCGAGGGCACCTAGTGCGGTCTCTCCCTCGGGCCAGCCACCCCCCGCCAGCCCAGGAGCTGTTCCCGTCTGCTTTCCACAGTAAACTTCCAGCAGGCAAATCTCTCAGGACCCAGAGACGGGACTTTGGCTGTGGACCACCACCTCCCGTCCCCCACCCCAGACTGTGAAGGGATCCTACCGGGTGATGGCCCGTCCCCACTCCTGATTCCGGCAGGGGCGGGAGGAATCGGAGGACAGATGCAGCGGGCAGAAGACCATACCCTCCACCCGACAGCCCCAGCAGCTTTAGGCCAAACTCCTGTCCGGGTCCCACAAGGCAGGCGTGGTCACCGTCCAGCCTCCACCGTCTGATGTCAGGTCGGGCTCATGCACCAGGCGTGCGGTGACTGTGACAGTGGGGATCCCGCTGCTGGGCGCGGGTCCAAATGTCCGCACCACCGTCAGCCATTGCCTTCACTTCACCGCGGGCTCCATCCCTGCCGTCACCATGGGACCACCGACAACTCCGCTGTCCCCACGGTCACTGCTGTGCGTGGTGCCACCTCACGTCCCCCCTGCTGCCATCACTGTGCAGTCACCAACACTCAGCCCCATCGCCCACCCCCCCGGAGGCCCACCAGCTCTCACGTCCCCCCTGCTGCCATCACTGTGCAGTCACCAACACTCGGCCCCATCGCCCACCCCCACCCCTGAGGCCCACCAGCTCTCAGGCCTGGGAATTCTGTCCTTCACCTAATGGACGTTTGGTTTTTCCACCCCTTTGATGACAGAAAAGGATGCAAACTTTGGAACAAACATCTAAAGGCACAGAGGGCCAGCATCTCATGAGAAGATAAAGGCTTTTCTTAAGGGTCGAGGAGGGAAGTTTAGTTTTAGGCAGTGCAGGGAGAGTCCAAGAACCTTCAGGAGGTCAGACGATGACTCTCCTCCCACCTGTCCTTCCTGAATTCTGGATGACTCTGGGAGCCGTACTCAGGCCGAGTGGCCAGCGAGGGCTTCGCATCTTGCCTACCCTGTCGTGTGGCCTGGCTCGCTTCACCCCAGCCTTCTGCGCGTGGGGTGATGCTTGGCTTGGCGGGTCAAGCCTAGGCCCTCCCTAGTGTCCCAGATGGAGGGTCTATGACTCCTCTGTGTTGGAAAGACAGATAATTAAATGGGGGAACCCCATCCCCTTTTGCCTTCTCCTCCCGTTTGGAGACAGGTGGGGGGCCCCAGAGGCTGAGGCCGTGGGGAAGGGAGGTTGGTGTTAAAGTCTCTGGGGGCTCAGCTGCGGGTAGGACGGTGCAGGCACACACACACCCTCATTGATCGTGGCTGCAAACCCAGAAGGAGCGCCTGCAGCAGTGTGAGGGGCTCTCGCAAGTAAAGGTTAGCAGGTGCCTGGGAAGAAAACTGGACTTTGAAGCACCCTCAACTCACTGGCCAGTTCCCCCCTTTTTCCCTCATGTCCTCCAGCTTAGATCAAGGCCGCCTGAAGTCTGGAATGGGCATCAGTGCCACCAGAGAGAGTTCAAAGAAAATCCCCCTACTTATGGCTCAAAGAAGAGGACTACTAACACTGAAAGAGAGTGGGAGAGGTGCCCAATTTATTTTTCTTTTCTCTGTAGTCCCACACCCAACCCCCAGGCAGTCCTTGCAGTGGCCAGCTTGGCAACGGCAACAACAGTAGGCCCGAGGGCATTAAGTGTGCTAAAGGAGGGGAGATTCCCTCCCTAATCAGGAGCTGTGCTCTCAAGAAGGCCAGGTGGACCCACTTTTTTTGTCTCTCACTCCCTCCTCACTCCACTTGGTCCTGGATGTGGACACAGACATGGGAAGTAGATAGCAGAGTGTCCTAGTGAAAACCCCATCCTTCGGCCAGAAGACCAAAGGGAGGCATCCCAGGAAACAAGCGATCGGGAGAACACAGAGAGGGGGCTTGGAAAAGTGCCCCCTTACTTGTTTATGATCGCTGAGGATCACCCCAAGCTAAGCGGGCGTGGACCCCAAACGGTGAGCCAAAAATTCTGAGAAATTAGCTTCAGGGTAGGTACCGCCCAGTCCCAGAATGTCCACTGGATGCTCACAGAGGACGGATCTGAATAGCACTGAAATGCTCGAAACTCTGACCTGAGGTGGGAATCACAACCCCTGAAGACGGGTCGGAACCTGCAGCCTGGACCCAACTGTGTTGATTGCCTGCTAAAGTCTAAGTGTCTATTTCATACATCTCCACAGGACTTAGAACATACCCAGAGCCTTATAAAATAATATTCAAAATTTCTAGGATACAATCCAAAATGATTTGGCATATGAAGAAACAGGAAAATCACAACTTGCATTTTTCATGGAACAAAATGATAAACAGGAGCCAACTTGAGATATCACAGACGTCAGGATTATCAAACAGAGACTTAAAAGCAGCCATTATAAAAATGTTCCAACAAGTAAGGGCAAACGGTCTTGAAATAAACAGGAATATAGGAAGCCTTAGCAAAAAAAAAAGACATAAAGAAGAACCAAATGGAGACATGACAACTGAAAAATACATAACCAAAGTAAAGGTACATAACCAAAGTAAAAATACTCAGGGTATGAATTCAATAGCAGAACGGAGATGCCAGAAGAAATTACTAGTGAACATGAACACAGATCAATAGAAAGTATCTGACGTGAGCAGGAGAGGAAGATAGATTTAAAGAAGAAAAATAGAGCTCTATGACCTGTAGGGTAATATCAGAAGGTCTAATCTTCACAGGCTTGGGGTCCCAGAGGGAAACAAAAAATTGTGATGCAGAAAAAAATATTTGAAGAAAGAATGGCTGAAAATTCCCCAAATTTAGTAAAATACGTAAACCTACAGATTCAGGAAGATCCACGAACCAAAGAAATTCATTCTCAGACACATCAAGATCAAACTGCTAAAAACTAAAGACAAATGAAGCAGAAAGAAAAGCAACGAATTATTTATAAAGGGAAAACTACCCAGACGGCTTTGCTGTCTCATCAGAAACCATGGAGGCCAGACAGAAGGAGAACAGTATTTCCCAAGCGCTGAAAGAAAGAGCTGAAGTTCCGACTTCTATGTCCAGGGAAAATACCTTTCAGGCATGAAGGTGAAATGAAGACATTCCCAAATGAAGGATTTCTCTCTCTGTGGAAATTTCATAACCTCCTGTGGGTCTATCATGGTTTTGAAATAAAAAGTTAAGGGAATAAAAAGGGCAAAAGATTTGAAAAGACATACCACCGAAGAAGATATTCAGATTATAAACAGGCATATGGGAAAATATTCAACGTCACTAGTGACTAGGGAAATGCAAATTCAAACCGTGCTGAGATACCACTTCATACCTATTAGAACAGCTGAAATAAAGAATACCAACCATACCTGACAACGTCGAGCAACAGGAACGTTCACTGCCGGTGAGAATGTAAACTAGGACAGCCACTCTGAAACACAGTCTGGTGGTTTCTTATCAAGTTAGACGTACACATAATGCGGGGCCCATAAGATTCCTGGTAAGTGGATACCTACCCTAGGAATTTACCCAAGTGAAACCAAGACTCATGTTCGCAAAAACCTGTACACAAGTGTTCATAGCACCTTTATTTGTCATAACCCCAAATTGGAAATAACTGGATGTCCTTCAAAGGATGATGGTTAAACCAGCTGTGGTACCTGCGTGCAGTGGAACGGTCACCAGCAGGAAAAAGAAAACAGCAACAGTGCGGGTGGATCGCCACAGCTTTACGCGGAGCAGACGAAGCCAGCCTCAGAATTCGGCAGCTGTGTGAGTCCCCGGACAGGACAGCCTCGAAAGAACAAAACTGTAGTGATGGAGGACACACACGTGGTGGCCAGGGATGAGGGGTCAGGGGAAGGCGTGAGCACGGACGGGTAGCCTGGGGGAGTTTTGGCGGGGACGAGACTGTTCGTATCCTGATAGTTGTGGTGGACAAACACCAGCTTCTCCAGGGCAGACAGGTTTGCCACTCCTCCCTCGTCTGGCCACAGCACGTGGCAGGCAGACACACATACATGTGACAAAGCCACGTGCCCGCGCTCTTATACAAGTGAGGTCTGCACAGACCTCGTGTATTTGTGTTTACATTCGCATGCATGAGTGTCCGCGTGTGTGACACGTGTGCACGCCGGCTGTGTTTGTGCAGTGCACCATACCTGTGGCCTTGCCCGTGTGCATACACGTGGGTGCACACGTATGCATGGGTGTGGTGTGCGTGCCTGTGCCTCTGTGCATGCGCACCTGCACTGCGTAGCGTGTGTGCACACACCAGCGTACGTGCAGGCACACGTGGGTTGCACACACAGGCACGTGCCAATACACCTGCTTTCCCTCCAGAGTCAGCCGTGACAGAAGCACTGGGGGTGGCACAGGGTGGGCCCAGGCCCGGCCTGGACTGAGGGGTGTCCTGCCCGCCCCGCTCAGGCCCCCACTGTGGCAGAGCCGTAGGGGTCACTGACCAGACTCTGGGCACAGCTGCGGCCAGGGGCAGATGTCAGGAAATCCAGCTCAGTGCCTACCCTCCAGGCAATGCCTGAGCTCAGTCCAGATCCTCAGACCGCGTCCCCTCTCACCACGCGTCTGCAAAATGAGTGTCCCGTCTCCCTCGCGGACTCTGAGGAAAGCAGGACACGTGGGCTGTGGACACACCAAGAAGCCCTCCAGTCAGGGCGGCCCTGCCCCACCTCGCCCGATGCCGGGACGGTGCCCACTGCCCTCGCCTTCTGAAGCGAGGCTTCCGCAAGTCAGGAGGTTGGCACGTAGACTCGGGACGGTGGAACTGAAGCCCTGGAGCTCTCTGCTGTGGCCCTGATCTCGGCTCTGGGAGAGGCCAGACGGCTCCTTCCCAGGACCCAGGGAACCTCGGCGCCAGTGGAGGTCCCAGGAGCCGAGCCCCTCCCCTCCAAGGAAACCCAGATTCCGCTCTTGGCAGGGTGGGTCCAGGCCGGCTGGCTGCACCAGGAGGCAGGGGTGCCGTGCTTTGGGGGGTGGGCACATAGGTGAAGGCACCACCCACCTTCAGATCAGCGCTCTGGCTCCAAGGGCAGGGAGGGGGCGGGGCGGGGAGAAGCCCTGTGTCTTTTCTCCTTTTATGAGTTGGGAAATGGCCTTCCCCACATTCTCAGGGTTTGGGGAGCTGCTGATCTTCACGCGTCTAAATCTGGGGCCGGCAGGTCGCGGGCGCCGAGGGCACTAAGGAGGTCAGCCCAGGAGGGACAAGCTGCACAGCCCCGACCCTGTTTGTGACCCATATCGCCGCCCATGGCACTCGGGATGCCGCCCCCGGGGTGCAATGTGATTCTGGGGATGGGGGTGGGGGTGTGCTGAGACCATCACTCCTTACACACATGCACACACGCGCACACGCACATGCACACACGCACACACACGCACTGGCCTGCTCTCCTTATAGATGGCCCCTGGGCGTGTCCCCTAGGCCCCTCTCTCCCCACACCTCATCTGAGAAGCTCTGGGTCTGTCCTGGGCAGGAGCCGGACCAGGCAGCCCCTCATGCCAGGCCCCGGGGTGATCCCAGGCCAGGGCGGACCCTCCATTTCATTGCCTCCGCGCCCTCTGTCTGTCAGCTCCACCAGACACCCTGCCCCGCCTGCCACGTCCCCTCCCACCCCCGCCGCCTTTGCCTTCGGGGAAGAGTCTGGCTGCAGAAACAGGAAAAGTCAGAGGTCGAGCAACACAGACGACCTACCGAACAGTGAAGTGACCGGCCCCAGGCCTCATGACCTTTCGGGCTCAGAGCCAGGATCTAAGCCCCGCCCCGGCTGGGGACTCCCATCACCCGCCTGACAGCAACATCACCCAGCCCCCAATCCACCAGCCACCTTGCCATCCATCTCCTTGGCGCCACGCCCTCCTCCTCGTAACAAGCACCCCGCCCTGCAGCCCCAGCACCCCCAGCTGTGCTTCTGTCGCGTCACACACTGTGGCGGCAGCACCGGGGAGAAGGGCACAGGCGGCCAGCGGCACACCTGTCCCGCCAGCTCCACCTTCACCAGGCCCGTAGGCGGCATCACCCTCCTGCCCTCCCCTCCCCACGGATGGCGAGCTCTCCCTCGGGGCGCGGGACCCTCCAGTACACATTATACTCTTCGGAGCCTGCGGCCGGCCGGGCCCTGCTCCAGGTGCCAGGTGAGCCTCACCTGGAGCTGTCCGGGCTCGCACTCCCCCCGCCCGGTGCCCGGGCCTTGTGCGCTCAGCTGGCCGCTCCCCTTCCCAGAATGAGCACTAACGCACCCTCTCGGATGGCTGGGCTGGGTGTTGGTTTCCTGTTTATTTTCTTCCTCTTTGTGTCAAACTCCCTTTTCTCACTCTAAACTGGCACGAGAGGGGGATTCACAATTCACCCTCCCGGCTCCCATCCCAGCACACGCACCTCGCTGCAGTCTTAATCATCTAGTTTGTAATATTTCATCTCCCCTCCCTTTCATCTCCCTCCGAACACCTCGACCGGTTAGAATAAACATGTAGTTTTAATTCTGAGGCACCTAATTTAGTCTGGCAGGCAGCGTTCCGCCACTCACTGGCATGCACCTCCGCTGAGTCACACTCCAGCTCACCAGGCACGCCGGCCCCCGCCCACACTGCCAGGGGCTGCGTGGGGAGAGGGCTCGGGGCCGCGTTCCCAGGAGGCAGGCCTGGGACAGGTGGCAGTGCCCTCCCCCAGTGGTGTCCTTTCCTGGAGAGGCCGCAGGACACCGCCAAGGACTCCAGCGTCACTCACCTTCCTCTCTCCAGGGCTGGGCCATGTACGCAGGAGGGCCTGTCAGCAGGTGAGCGGGTAGAGGCCCCCAGGCCGGTAGCAGTTGCCCCTTCTTGGTCTCCGTGGGCATATTTCTGGCCCCTCCTCCCCTTTGCAGGGCTTGGTCAGCAAGGTGGACCTCATTCTGGGTGGCTCCTCTCAGACCACTCAGAGGCCATTGTCACCTCCCTGGAGACCACCGACACCCGACTGCATTGCCATCCTTGACCCCGGCCTGGGGCCTGCCACTCTGCTCTCTCTCCCCTGCCCACCAAGCTGCTGGGCCTGGCCGTACGTTCCACAGGTCACAGGAGTTGACAGGTGACAGGTGAGGGGTGGCACCCGGCCTGCTTGAAGCAAGGGTGCCTGAGAGGACGGGAAGCCGGAGCCCCAGCCCTGTGTCCCCTGGCCAGGCCTGGCTCTGATGAGGCTGGAGGGCTCACCCAGGGGGACCTCAGACCCCCACTCGCCCAAAGACCATGTTGGAACCCATTACCTTAAGCAGTTGGCTGCAGGTGATTTAACATCCCTAAGTCAGTGGACATCTTGCCTCCCAAGTGAAGTCTTCTCCAGCTAGTCTGTTTTTCATTCATTCATTCATGCATTCATGGGTCATCTGCTCATTCATTGGTCCAAAAAGTGTCTGGCTGGCCAGGAAGGAGGGGCTCCAGGGATTCAGAAATGAGCTGTGTTGGAAGATGGGCTTCTGAAGCCAGGAAGGTTGTGTACTTAAAGCTGAGGCAGTGGGAGTGAAGACAAGCCCCCAGGCCCTGGGGTCTCTCTCACGGGCCACAGCTGCCACTCCCGCCGCTGCTCAGAGCAGGAACCTGAATCTGGGTTACACCTGGACCAGGGCCTGGCCTGCGCTGGCCTGGGCATTTCTGCCAGTCCCAGGGCCTCCAGGCAGCGGATCTGAGGCCTCTCCAAGTCCTTACTGATGATCCGCTCCAACCTGCCCATCTCTGTCCCTTCCCACTCAGCTTCCAAAGCCGACGGAACACCTGAGGGACAGGAAATGACGAATGGCCACCGTGTGAGATTTCATTCGTGCCCCTAGGCAGGACCTGCTACAAGGACAGGGGAGGTGACGGCCAGCTCCCCAAGGGTGTGTGTGCCCCAGGGCTCATCCACACTGGACAGCTCAAGCTTCACGGGCCCTTTGGCCCAGCGCTTCTCTTCCTGGATGCACATCCCAGAGAAAGTCCACCCTGTGCACCAAGGGGTCACCCGCAGGACGTTCCACCCAGCTTGCTGTGGAGACGGCAGCCAGGCCCTGCTGGAAGCTCGTCCACAGAGCCGCACCTGGGGAAACGGAAGTTCCGGGAATGGGAGAGAGGATGGATAAAAGGCCTGTGGCCCCATCCAGGATGGAGCACCTCGTGGCCGGGAGGATGAGGCAGCACTGGGCTACAACCTTCGTGTGCATTCTCCCCACAGGGCTGAGTTAATTGCTGAAAGGAGTTAGCTTGGGACACCACTCACCCATGTCTCAGGGGCCCATAGACCGCGTCAGTTCACTGTTTGGATAAGTGCGTACCGCCCGGAGATGTAGAGAACGAGGCAGAGGTGTGATTGGCTCAAACACGGGCAGAAGAGGGTCCACGTGTGCTGGGAAAGTCACAGAGAACCTGTCCACGTTAGCGAGGTTTTCTCCCCTTAAAACCAGAAAGATCTCAGGCCAAACACTAAGCTCTGATGAAGCTGGGTCCTGGGCCGGGGCTCCCCCATAATTGTTGCCCCCCCATACTTATCAGCATACTTGAAACATTATATAGGGACTTCCCTGGTGGTCCAGTGGCTAGGGCTCCACACTCCCAATGCAGGAGGCCCAGGGTTCGATCCCTGGTCAGGGAACTAGATCCCACGTGCCGCAGTTAAGACCCGGCGCAGCCAAATAAATAAATATTTTTTTTAAAAAAAAAGTGATATAAGTTTCAAGGGAGAAAAATGCATCTATTAACTCCTCACCATGAAGGTGTAAAATGCTGATGACCCAGCAGCCCTGGAGGCTCTGGGCAAGCGCAGCGTTCCCTAAAGGGAACAGGGGCTCATGGGGGGCCATGGGGCTCCTTGACCAGCAAAGGTGGCAGGCTCAGAGTGGAGCTCCTCCTGGACCCTCTGCAAACATCTCGGCGGGTTGGTTCCCAAGGTGGCAGAGTCTACATCTAAGCCCGTCTGAAGAGTTTAGGGACCAACCCCAACCTGCTCAGGGAGAATGGGCCCCCCTTTCTCTCTCCCTGCGGTACTGACCCCGCCAGCTCCCAGGGGCGCTCAAGTTGGTTGATTCTCAGAAAGGATCCTTTGCAGCCACAGCTCCCTCCCTGGGAATGTACAAGTCCGGCTGGGTGACACCCATAAGGAGACTGGCTGGACCCTGTGGAGGCTCGGGGGTGGCATTCAAGGCCACACGGGGTGCAGCAGGGTGAGCACATCCTGGTTTCAGGAGAACAGACCCCCGGGCTGGCTCTGCTCTGCCTGGCAGCGTGATCTGGGCCTGCGTGCTGGGTCGTGTGTGGATGTGGGTGTGTGTGATCGTGTGTGAGTGGGGGGGTGGGGGTTGGTGTCTGCGTTTGTGTGCCAGTGTGTGTGCACAAGGCTGAGACCAGCAGTGAACCTGGAACCAACAGAGCCCTGCGGGCCCTGTGGAGCCAGGTTCTAGGACGAGGGCAGAGAGGGGCAGGAGCAGGTGCCTGCCTGGCCCTGGACGCGGTCATGGGCAGGGTAGGGAAGAGGGCCGCAGAGGGGTGGAGGCTCTTGGGGTCTAAGGAGCTGCTCCCTTGTCTTATCGTATCTCCACATCTGGACTCATTCAGGCATCTACTCATCACACACTGGCCAAGTAAGGCAGCTCCTCGAGGTAGGGGCCAAGACAAACGAAGAAATAAGGATGCCCAGGCCATGCCACCCGAGTGCTGAGAGAGACAGCACAGCCTGAGGGGGCTGCCTGGGAGAACAGGATATGGGGAGAGCACTGAGAAAGGAGCAATTCCCCACCCTCCCAGAGCTCCAGATGAGGAGGGGATGGTGGACTAGCCACAGGCAGAAGGACAGAGGCATAAGATAAGCCAGCCACTGGCTCCAGAATCTTCGAGGAAAGAGGCACAGATTCCTGACTTTGGCTTCATGAGTCATCCACACCGGGCAGGCCCACGCTCTTCAACATCATCAGAATCACCACTGCCCTTACCATCACCATCATGATCACCATCACCACCACCAGCACCAGCACCACCAGCCCCATCACCGCCATCACCATCATCACCATCACCATCATCACCACCACCATCACTATCACCACCATCATCACCATCACCATCATCACCATCACCATCATCACCATCACCATCATCACCACCACCATCACCATCACCACCATCACCATCACCACCATCACCATCACCACCACCACCACCACCATCACCACCATCACCATCATCACCACCACCACCACCATCACCACCATCACCATCACCATCACCACCACCACCATCATCACCATCACCATCACCACCACCACCACCACCATCACCATCATCACCATCACCACCATCACCATCACCACCACCACCATCATCACCATCACCATCACCACCACCACCACCACCATCACCATCATCACCATCACCATCATCACCACCACCACCACCATCACCATCATCACCACCATCACCACCATCACCACCATCACCATCATCACCATCACCATCATCACCACCACCATCACCATCACCACCATCACCATCATCACCACCACCACCACCACCATCACCACCACCATCACCATCATCACCATCACCATCACCACCACCATCACTACCATCACCATCACCACCACCATCACCACCATCTCCATCACCATCACCATCACCACCACCACCACCATCACCACCACCATCACCACCATCACCACCGCCACTATCACCACCATCACCACCACCACCAGCACCATCACCACCATCACCACCACCACCACCACCACCATCACCACTATCACCATCACCACCACCAGCACCATCACCACCACCAGCACCAGCACCACCAGAACCATCACCACCACCACCATTCTCCTCCCACATTAGGTTCTGGGTAGAGGACTGTGTACGTCAGAGCAGGCAGCTGGATAGCCAGGGCTATTGAGGAGTCGGCGGGAAGAGCAGGAGAGGATTTGTGGGATCCAGATCCTTGTCGGGGTCCTTGCTTGTCATGTGGCCTCGCACAACTGGCTTGTCATTTCTGAGCCTCAGCTCCCCGCCCTTTGAGAGCAGGGTTATTCTCCATGACCCCACTACTTTTCGATGTTGTTTTGAGAGTGAAATAAATTGAACTATTTGAAGGTGTTACGTAAATTTGAGAGTGGTGAGCAAATGTTATGCATTCTTCTCAGCATGTAGATTCCATTCCCAGCTGAGCCCCTCTCTCTGCCCCCCCTCCCAGCAACCACACACTTACCAGGTCCTGGGAGTGTGAGGTTCCAGGAACCAACCCCAGGAGCTGGAAGATTGACGCCACCTTTGACTGGAATGCAAACAACATGCAAATGAACAAGCAAATTCCCTCTCCTCCTTCCGGAGGGCCCTACCTGGTCCTGGTTGGGCTGCCCTGCCCTGGCTCTTGTTCAGGACAGGTGGTGGAGGGACAGGGCTGCGGAGTTCCAGGCGGAAGGAGGGGCCTGGAAACACCACACGTCACAGAGCACCCAGCAGGTCCATGTTCTCGCCCTGTCTCTGCTCCACAAAATACCCATGCGTCTTCCGGAGCTGCAAGCTTCCCTCCCTCGTCTCAAACGTGGCATCCGTCCCCGTCACTCCGCCCTCCTCTCTCTCCTCCCTTCTGTCCTTCCTCCAACTTTCCCTGGGGGCCCTTGCAGGCCCCGGACTTGGTGTCCACCACCGGCACTTGGGCTCCAGGAGAGAGACTAACAAGAGGCCATGGCCCCGCAGTCCCAGCTCACGGTGCAGAGTGTCACCCTATGGTCCCCCGGGGGTCCGAGGCTACTCCTTGAGAAGCCTTGGCGTGGAGCTGCGTGTCTGCCACCCTCCACATGTCTGTCTGTCTGGCCACCCACCACCCGGGCTGGGCTGTGTCCTAAGTGTCAGCTAGTGAGACCTCCTGTTGGGGCCACGGGGATGGGACATCAGAGCCCGGGGGGGCAGGGGAGGACCCATGTGGAGGCTGAGGTGGTGTCCAGGGTCCCTGTGGACACCTGGGGCCTCTTTGGCACTCAGGGGTGGTGAGAGTGGGGTCGTGCACCTGTCCTGGGGGCCTGGGCAGGGCACCAGCTCGCGGGGGAGAACTCGGCCTGCGCCTGCAGGGGGGCCAACGCCTCATCCGTGCCACTTGGAGCCCGCGGGGCGCCAGGTGTGGTGGGCAGGTGTGCAAAGCCGCTGGGCCGTCTCAAGCCTCAGCTCCCTCGGCTCTGTGATCCCTGCGATTGTCTGCACTGATTTTCACTGCACGGTTTATTCAATGCTTAATCTCCCTCCACTGAAAGCTCCGAGAGCGGAGCGGCGTCCTCAGTCCCAAGGGCCTGCTAAGCCCAGGGGAAGGCCTGACAGAAGCCGGGCGGCTACTGGCACAGGCCCTGAGTCCACACAGCCTCTGCCCTGGGAACCGGGGCGGCAGGGGTGGCGTGGGGACTGGCCCGGTGTCAGCAGGTGCCAGGCCCACGGGAGGCGCCCGAGGAGGCCGGTCAAATGGCGGCCGTTGATAGCCACCCTCAGGGGTGCCTGGGGAGGGTCAGGGCTCAGTCTGTGATATGGACTAGGGATCAGTACGCCCAGGACCAGGGCTCAGTCAGGACGTCGTGAGGACTGGAAGTGGTGCTTCAGAAGTGTCCAGGGCCGGAGGCAGGAACTGCGTGTAACGACCCTCCTTCCCTTTCTGCCCTGTCCATCCTGAAGACCCCCTTTGAAGAACGAGTCCATGAGTCTCGATCGCACCTGGTCGGAGTGAAGGCTTCGGTGCCAATCCTAGTGCCCGGCTGTGTGAGCTTGGGCCAGTCACATCACCATTCTGAACCACGAGATGCCCAGCTCCAGGATGGCCCCACGCCTTGCAGCCTTTGGGGGTTACAGATGGAGATGGGCATACAGTGGGCTGGCCAGCACAGCTGCTGAGGACATGTCAGGAGGGTGCCCTTCAGCTGCCCACTTGCAGGGCCGTGAAGGCCCTTGGGCGCCCCCAGCCGGCCCCACCCCGGGTCCCCAGAGCAGCAACAGTGCCACCTGCGGGCTGGCGCCACCGCACCTCTCCCTGACCTGCATTTCCTCTGCCGGCCCCCGTGGGGGGTGGGGAGGGAAACCCGCCACTCGCACCTGGTTCTCAGTCAAGAGTTGTGACAACGAGTGGTTGAAAATAGTCTGAAACTATCCCAGCCTCGTCCTCCCCAGGGAGGGCAGGGCAGGCGAGGGGTGCCGAGGAATGGGCAGCACGCTCCGGTTACATAAGCTCGGCGCCCTGGGCGCCCCAGGCTCCCCGGGAGAAGGCAGATGGCTCAGCCCCATGGCCGGGAAGCCAGGTGTCCTGGGCCTGCGGACAGGTCCTGCGGGCAGGGCATGGGCTGTGGGCCCGGCAGAAGCTGCGGGGCACGGTTGGCCGCGCAGTCTTTCCCGGGCCTGAGGACCAGGTGGACGAAACTCTCCAATCCCTTGGTCCTGAGTCCCCCAAACAAGTGCCCCATTCCTCCTCGTTCCCCCAGAAGCCCGCCTGAGTCCCGCCTGATGGAGACCCTCCAGCGCCTTCGCCGCTCTGAGCCTTTCCCGGAGAGCTCAAAGAAACGACGCCGCCCAGCCGACAAGGGCAGCCTCGGCCGCAGAGGCGGGCTCGGCAGGGTCCAGAGTAAGACTGGCCGATCTGCCCCTCACCTCTGCCCACCTGCTCCCCCTCTCAGGAGGCATGTCCCTCTCCTGGGTACCCACACCCTAGTGCCCCCATGGCTTCGATGCCATCCACAGAAGCTGAAGGGAACTCTGTCTTTCCAGGCCTGGTGTCCCCCCGAGTGACCCTCAACCTGAGGTTTCTGCGTCCAGCAGGCCTGCTGTTCTCCAGGGCCTTAGGCAGAGGTGGTGAGCGGGGAGCAGGTGGAGCGCCGGGGCCCGTGCTGCAGCAAGAGAGCTTAAGGCCAGGCGTAGGAGGAACTTCCAAGGGCTGAGGGTAGTGACAGCTGGAATCATGGGCCAGCTCTTCCCTCCTGTCTCCTGCCCTTCCACTCCCGAGGCCCATCACTCAGCCAGCCAGCCCGGGTGTGGGTGGTGGCCCCAGAGGACCCCCGGGGCCAGGGCCACACTGAGGGTGTGCACAGTGGTCCACGGGAAATTCGTTCCTTGGCACTGGGGGCGGGTGGCAGGAGCTCAAGGCGTCAGGGCCAGACAGGGAACAAAGCCATGGGCAGCCAACTGCCGTCTGCTGCCGTCATGCCGCCTGACCCCAAGGGGCTGCAGGGAGGGGGTCCTGTCCTGTGGGCTGGGCTGAGTCAGGGCAGGGAGGCAAGCGGGCGTGGGGCAGGAGCTGGGCCCCAGCCAGGAAGCTTGGCACCAGAGAGCAGGAAAACTGGGGCTCTGGCGTGGAGCCCACACCTCCATTGGTATTTGCCATCTGTGCCAGGCCCTCCTTGATTTACTCATTTAATCCTGACAAAGACCACATAGGTGGTACTATTATCGTCCCCATTACAGATGAAGCAGGCACAGAGTGGGTAAGTTGCCTGAGGTCACACAGCTAGAAAGTGGAGCAGTCAGGACACAACCCAGCCTCCCGTCTGGCTGCAGCCACTGCACCAGCACGCCCTGAGGACACCCCACTCTCACCTGGACCCCCGATGTGTGGAGGGGACAGGTGCTGGGCGGCTCACGAGCTCTGCGGCCGAGCCTGGAGCCGCAGGTCACATGCTCGCCCTCCCAAGGGAGCCTCAGGACTCCTGGATGCCAGACCCCGGCAGGGATGGCCGGCCACAGCCGCAATAGGGCAGCCACCAGCCACACGTGGCTGTTTCAAGTGAAATTAGTCTAAAGTACGTAAAATTACAAATTCAGCTCCTCAGGCACACAAGCCACATTTCAAGGGCTCGGGAGCCACACATGGCCAGTGGTGGATGTGTTGGACGGTGCAACACAGAACGTGGCCACCGTCCATTCTGTTGGACAGCTCTGTAGGGCCATCTTTGGAGACCGGCCTTCTCTGCTCTTTGCCACTCCCGCCCCCGGCCCAGAGGCGGGCAGCCTGGGGAGAGGGGCAAGGGGATGGTGGGAGGGGAGGTCGGCCTCCCTGGGCCCTCTCACTGCCCACCTCCTGGTAACTCACCCTGACGCTGGCCCTGAACCTAGTCTGCTAGAACACAGACCACAACTGGGTCGCTGCTGTGTGTCCAGACCTGGCCTGGGCTGGTGAAGGGTGATGGTCCACGCAGGACCGTGGACTTCACGGAATGGAAGCTGCGGCACATCTGCCCAAGACCCACCATGTGCTGGCCCAGTCACCCAGCTCTGGGCTGGCCCTGGCGTGCAGAGCCCCTGTGGAGGGTCCCGTCACTGTCACTGGGCCCAGGGAGGGTCTCGGACTGTCTGACTTTGTGGATGGGCTGAGATGTGTCTGGTGTGTTCCCGGGATACAGCGAGGGGCCATGCCTGCCGATGAGATCACCGGGGAGGATGGAGGACTTCCTGGAGGAGGGGCCCTTCTGAGCTTCACCCTTTAGAACCCGTGGTTAACCGGAGGAGCTGGGAGCCCCTGGCCTTGCTGTCCTTCCTCCCCAACCATCCCTCCTCTTTTTCCTCCCCTCACAGTTGCACAGCCTGAAGGGACCAGGGCTGAGTGGGGTTGGGAAGGAGGGGGACCCAGAAGGCGGAGCTGCCACAGGGCGGGGCCCCGCTTCTGCTGAGTGGCAGTGCAAGCCCTTCGTGTCCTGGCTGGGAGGCTAATCATGGCATGTTGCATCCACAACTAATTATGTGCATGTGAATCAGCTAATTACTCACCATGCTCAGCGCCCGCCACCCCAACTCTGGCTGGCAAAGTTCACGGAGTGGTTGGAGAGGACCACGAATGTTCCCAGGCTGGGAATCCTGTGCAGTCCCCTACTGCCCAGCCCCCACGTGGCCTCTGAAGGCCCGAGAAGGGCTGCCAGATGCTAAGGGCTCTCGCTCCACCTCTGTCCCAGGAGCCAGGAGTCAGGGAGCTTGGTTCTAGACCACGCTGCTCCGCACGCGACCGCACGTAGGTCCCCCCTTCTCCCCTGAGGAGAGGACTGTCCTATACGAAAATGCTTGGAAATAGACAGGGCCTCGAGGTATGCTTCCTGCTGCTCCACTGGGGGTCCCCCCAGCCCCCCACAGAGTTCCTGTTTCTCATCCCTCAGGGATGCCTGAGCGTGGACACTCAGGCCTGGGAATAAAGAACTGGATGCGTAAGACTGCCGTGAGGACGGGGCTCAGAGTGGGACCAGGGCCAGGGCTCAGAGTGGGACCAGGGCTCAGAGTGGGACCAGGGCTCAGAGTGGGACCAGGGCCAGGGCTCAGGGTGGGACCAGGGTCAGGGCTCAGGGTGGGACCAGGGCCAGGGCTCAGCATGGGACCAGGGTCAGGGCTCAACGTGTGAGCAGGGTCAGTCAGAGCTCAGAGTGGGACCAGGGCTCAGCGTGGGACCAGGGTCAGGGCTCAGCATGGGACCAGGGTCAGGGCTCAGAGTGGGACCAGGGTAAGTCAGGGCTCAGTGTGACCAGGATAGGGGCTCAGAGTGGGACCAGGGCCAGGGCTCAGAGTATGACCAGGGTCAGGGCTCAGAGTGTGACCAGGGTAGGGGTTCAGAGTGGGACCAGGGTCAGGGCTCAGAGTGTGACCAGGGTAGGGGTTCAGCATGGGACCAGAGTCAGGGCTCAGTGTGTGACCAGGGTCAGGGCTCAGAGTGTGACCAGGGTCAGGGCTCAACGTGTGAGCAGGGTCAGTCAGGGCTCAGTGTGACCAGGATAGGGGCTCAGAGTGGGACTAGGGTAGGGGTTCAGCATGGGACCAGGGTAGGGGTTCAGCATGGGACCACGGTAGGGGTTCAGCATGGGACCAGGGTCGGGGCTCAGTGTGTGACCAGGGTCAGGCCTCAGCATGTGACCACGGTCAGGGCTCAGCGTGTGACCACGGTCAGGGTCAATGTGTGACCAGGGTCAGTGATCAGTGAGTCAGTGGCTGTGGTGAGGGATTGGTTCATGGCCATGAAGAGGGCTTTTAATGTCATGCGCTCTCTGCGGCTGGGGGAAGAAGTTCTAGAACCTGGATAGGGTTGACCTGCCAGGGGATCGTCAGTTTCAACCTCCTGTGCTAAGCCCACTCCGGGTTTCTTCAAGCTGTGGCCCCGCCCTCAGGTGGCTGTGAGATGGTCAAGGGTTTGCACAAGCTTTGGTGGAAGGTGCTGGATGTAAACTGGTAGCAAATCTCTGGAAGAGTGGCCATTGGCTTAGAGTTCTAGAATCCTGGGGTGTCTGGGCTGCAAGAAACCTTCAGAACCCTTCTGTCCCGGTACTCACGCGCCCATCGGGACACTGAGGCTGCAGCAGGGCCGGTGTGACTCTGTTCATTTCAGGGCACTCAGCTGGGTGTGGGCCTGGGGCAGTGGATAGAAGCCCTGCCCTGGAATTTCAGGGGCCATGCTGACTTTGCTCCCTCCTCAAGGAGGAGCATGGGGGCAGTTAGGCACCTCTGCTTCTAGGAGGGGGAACTGTCTGGGGTCTGGATCAGGAACTGGGGCAAGGGGACACTTTTCTAAAAGGGGCAAGTAATGGAGGGAGGCAAGGAGTCCCAGAGCAGGGAGGGGGAGACATGGCCCTGCTGAGAAGCCCCGTCTGAGGGGACACCACCTTGCGCTGGATGGCCTGGGTGGAGGGGGTCCCAGCCTTGCCCTGGGAACCCCAGGCGGGGGTCCCAAAGCAGAGGAGTGGGATGGCTGCTATCCTCCCCCATCCACGGGAGAAAGGTTGGTGGCAAAGCGGCAGCTGAAATCCTGACTCAGAGCTACCGGCACCCTTGGCGGGGCCTTGTGGCCTAATACCAGAGGACCCCTGGTGGCCACGAGCTGCTAGTGCAGGGAGGAGATGGAAGCAAGGGCAGCGGGCAGAGAGGATCTGGGCTAGGAAGGGTGGGAGGCGCAGATGGGGCAGCACCTCACCCCCACCCCGCCGGGGGCACCACCTCCATCTCTTCCCCCAGTTCAAAGACTTTGGGAAGAAGGTCCTTTCCCCGGGAGGGAGGGGGAAGAATAAGGCTGGCCTGGAGGTTGACTGGGAAACGGGCCTCCCCTGCCCTCCCAATTGCCTTGGGATCTGTGTCTCCCTAGCTCTTCCGACCAGCCCCTCAGGACACCCCTAGAGGCTTAGGCCACAGGCTGGCCTTTCGAGAGGGACTGGTTTGGACGGAGCTCCACCTGATGAGGGGAGCAATGTGCAGTGACCAGAGATGGTGCTGACTGTGGCGCTGATGTAGTGGCTCTGTCCGGGGGTTGTGGCAATGGTCATGGAGAGAGCAGTGTGGGGGTGGCTGCTGACATTCAGGTTGAGAATGGTGACAATGATTGCGGATTAATGTTTGGTGGTGACAGCGATGACACCCTGCTGGAGCCTCCTGGGAGGAAGCTGAGAAAAGCAGACGGTTGGACCAGATGCTGGGCTTGGGCAGCAAAGGCATTAGTGGACTGCTAAGATGATAAATGTATATAGTATTGGATATTCAGGCGGACCCAAAGAAGATTTTGCATTCAGAGTGGACCACAAGTTATGAAAAAGAAGCAAGGGGCTGGGAGGCATAAACATCCTGGTAGAGAAGGACCCTGAAGTAATCTCCCTGAGGTCATTCCTCCAAGATTCTGTATTTCATTCTAGGGAGGCCCCCTATGGGTATCTGGCCAAAGGTCTCAGAAGAAGAGGGACTGTTGTCACTTTAAGATGGGAGATGAAGCAGCTAAAGGGGCCATTTCCATCAGCTTATGGAAAACAAAATCTAAATATGCGACTGGGATGTCCTCACTGTCACCAAGTCAAAGGAGGATGCATGGAGGATGTGAATGTGGATGGAATGGCTGAGGACAGCTCCACAGGGTAAATGGTGGTCTGGACCTCACTTTCAAACCCTTGGCTCTTCTCCCATCCCCTCCCTCAGCGTCTCTCAGAACAGAGTACCCCTGAGGAGACTCGACAAATCCAACCTGGGCAGTTCAAACTGGCCCTTCCCACGTCCGCCAACCTCTGATCCTCTTGGATGGGGTCCAGAGTCTGTGCCTCTGACTCTGTCTCTTGCCCATCACTCATTCCATCTTCCATCCAACCCGCCCACCCACTCTCATCCACCTATCCATGCATCACCCTTCTAATTGCACGGCCCACCCCATCTCTTCAGCCCTCCACTCATGCGCCATCCATCCATCTATGCACCTACCCTGCCCATCCTCAGCCGCCTCTTTCCTCCATCCATCCACCCACCCTCCACCCTTCCATCTACCGTCCCACCCGTCTCTCTAGGCATCTGTCCATCCACCCAGCCTCCGGAGCACCTCCTCAATCTACACCCACTTACCTCATCCACCCTTCCACACATCCCATCCTCTCATGGACCTCTGTGCATTGTTCACGCACAACCCCATATAACTTCCTTCCCTCCATCCATCTGCCCTCTGTCTACCCATGCATCCCCCTGTCCACCTATCCACCCATCCATTTATCCAGCCGGCCAGCGGCAGCCACTCCTCGGCTCCTGGGAGAGGCAGAGGGCTGAGACCCAACTCTTGGTTTTCCTGCTGCATGGGGCAGGAGCTGGGCTTTCCTCGGTGTGCGCGCTTGTGTGCGTTTTACCCGTGCCCCCAACCCCGTTATCTCTCTCCCCTCCCCCACACCCCGCCCCCCGCTCGCGCTCCCCTCTAATGTGTGATCTGGAAGCTCTATAAAGCCTGATGTAATCCGTAATGCAGTCTCTGGCTCCCGATTCGGGATCCAGTTTCAGAGAGGGAGAGATTGGGGAGCGCCGGCAGCCCGGTGGGGGGAAGCAGCTCGCCTCTCTCCTCCTCCTTCTCCTCGTCCTCGGCCTCCTCCTCCTCCTCCCCGCGCCGCCCCGCCCCCGGCTCGGCTCGGCTCGGCTCGCCCCCCCCCCCCCCAGGAAGGGGAAAAAAGGCGAGAGGAGCGGGGCAGGCGACAGGAGCGGAGCGGCGGCGGCGGCCGGAGAGGGAGCGGCGGGCGCAGGCGGCGGCGGGCGCGGCGTTGGCGGCGGCCCCGGCGGAGCGAGCGTGGAGCCGGCGAGCCGGGAACACAGGCGGCCGCGCCGCGTCCTGGCCGGGCCCGGGCCCGCGCGCTCCGCATCGCCCGCAGCCCGGGCATCCGGACCTCCCCGGCGCCCGGGGGGCGCCGGCAGGCGGGGGGAGGGGAGGGGGCCTGCGCGCGCCGGCGGGTGCGCTCCCGGGGACGTCGCTGCTAGGCCTGGAGCGGGCCGGGGGCGACGGAGGCAGGAGGACCCCCCCGTCCGCCCGGACGCCCGGCTCGGCCGCCGGCGACGCGCGGCGCTCCTGGGTATTTGCAACTCGCCGGATCAAGTCTTCGCCAGCGGGGCCGCTGCTGCCGGGAAGGTAAGGAAGGCTCCGGCGCGCGGCTGGGGGCTGGGGGCGCGGCGAGAGGGGGTGCAGCGAGGGTGGGAGGGGGCCGGGGGAGGGGCGGACGCCCGGACTTCTTAACTTCGCCGTTTGGAGCTTCGCAGCTCCGAGGTTTGCGCTCGGAGCACCGGAGTTTGGACCCCCCTCTCCCCCCGCCCCCTGCCTCCTCCAGCGGCCGCGACGGAATCTGGCAGGTCTCCGCGCGCCCGCATTGGGAGGCTGAGGAGGGGGCGACCTGGACGTGGGAGAGGCTCCTCGGCGCTGCTCACCTGCCCCCAGTCCACACACACGCAGCCTGGCCGGGGTGGCAGGCCAGGCTGGGGAAGACACCCCCTCCCCGTCATAGGCACAGACCCAGGGCAGGCTGGGGAAGGCGTTCCCGTTGTGTCCTCACCACATACGGACGCTGGCAGGGGCCTCAGGGAGCCCCAGATGTCCCCACAGCCACACGCAGACCCAGGTAGGTTCAGGAGGGACACCCCAGTGTGTCCCCCTTCCCCTCATCATAGCCAGAGCCCCTACAGACATTGTAGGGGCCCGAGATGTCCTCCCCCACGCACAGTGCCTCCCTCGAAGCCTCACGGTAGACCCGGCACTGGCGGTGGACACTCCCCGGAGGTTCTCTTATCCCCAGATCGGGCGGAGGGCTACCCTAGCGCCCGTCCGCCCCCCTCCACACACACGAAAGCCCTGACTCGTTCCGTTCTCAGCTTCTTTTCCGCTCGCTCGGACAGGCCGCGCGGATAAGCCGCTCCGAACTTTGGGTCGGCCCTGTGCCCTCTCCGCGGGAAGCGGGGAGGCCAGGCGCCGGGCACTCCTCGGTCCCCATTCCCAGCGGGCGGAGGCCGCCGGCCCTCCGCGGCCGCCGCGCTCGCTTGGAGCCGCGCGGAGCTGCCTCGAGGAATGAGCCTGGCCCCCGCCCCCTCCCGGGCAGGCTGGGGCTCTGGGCCCGGCCGGGTGCCCTCTCCCACTAGTCTCCGCGGCCCCCTGGGCAGGGCAGAACGCGTCTCGGGCCTGCCTCGGGAGGGGGCGGCGGAGCTGAAAATCGCCGCGAAGCAAGGTGGCCAGGAAGGCTCGTCAGAGGATGCGGCTCCCAGCCCCAGTACCTCTGCCGGGCCGCGGCGGCTCCTGCTGGGGTCACTTCCCAGGCAGCCTAGAGAAAGCGCCCGTTCAGGCACCCAAACCCCGGCCCGCTGGGCACCTTACCCTCCCCACTTTTATTTTCGGCTTCCAAGTTTCTTGGAGCGCAGGGAGGCAGGATGGGACCGGACGAGTCCTAACCCGCCCCTCCTTCAGCACCCTTTCCCTCCGCGCGCTCCCCAACACGTCCCATTCCCCCGGGTCTGGGTCGAGGATTCCTTAGCGGCAACTACCGAGGAGTTGAAAGGTGTGCAGGTGTGTGGGTGGGCAGGGGGCGCGCACCCACGCCCCAGAGGAGCGGATTGGCAAACGTGGTGGGGAGGGAGCCGGGAGGTCTGCGCTCCCAACCCACCTTCGGGACCTACGGGGACCCCCAGTGCCTTCCGCCACTACACAGACACACGCCCCCTACGAGCAGCGGCCGCGCGGGCGGGGTGGAGAGGGCAAACGGGAGGCTGGGGTCCCTTTTCACATCCGGAGGTGGCACACGGTGTATCTGGGGTCTGAGGAGGCGGCCAGAGCGTCTCCTAGAACCCGAAGCCTTCCATTTCTTGGCGACCCCCGCCGCCGCGGAGGCAGCGAGGGAGGTCGAGGGAGAGAGCCGCTCCCTCACTACCGCAGGCGGCAGCGAAACTCTGCGTCCCGACGCCCGGGTGCCGCCGGGTCCTGCTTTGAGTACCCGAGCAAGGTCAAGCAGGCGAAGGAAGGGGCGGGGGCTCCTGGGCGCGCCCCCGCCCGTGCAGAGTCGGGGCCTTGGGAGGGGGTGTGGGCCGCCCACCGAGTCAGCCCCGAGAGCCCGCTGCCCGCGCCCGGTCCCCGGAGGCGGACGTTGCGCGCGTTCCGGGATCCCGGAGCGCCCCGCGCCCGGCCCGGTGCCCTTCCTCCCGGCTAGCTTGCTGGCGCTCGGCGCTGCTTTCAGACTTGTTGCTCCTGGATGCGGGGGACGGGGGGGGGGCCGGCCTGGGATCACCGGAGCCCGGGCGGCGGGGGGCCGAGCGCGAGGCCGGCGGGAATGCGCCAGGGCGGCGCGCGGCTCCGCGGGCGGGCGCGGCGCGGAGGCTCGAGCAGGGAGTTTGCCGCCTCCGATCCCGGAGAAGGGCGCTTGTCCCCGCCACGCTCCCGCGCGGGGGCGGAAAAGACGATTCGTCGCCCTCGGCATAACGCCGGTCTCCTCCAGACCCTGGGCCGGGAGGGGACGCAGCCAAGTTGTCGAGCCCTCCCTTGTCCGGCTCCGGCCCCTCTCGGACCTCTGTGGCCGCGTCCGTGAAATGGGGGCGAGGGTGGGGGTCTCGGAGCCCTTCCGGCTCAGGCCCTCGGCGCTCGTCCCGATGTCCAGCGTGCTGGGCCCGCAGCGTGCTGGGTCTGCGGCGTCCCGACCGGCCGGGTCCGGAGGCAGCTGGGCGCCTGCGGACGCGCGGCCGCGGGGACGGGCACGAGGCGGACCCGGCAAAGCCAGACGAGCAGCGGGGCTCGAGCAACCTCCCGTGGAGTCCTCGCCCCCCTGGCCGGCCCGCCCGGTCCGGCCCCGCCTCCGGAACGAGTCCTGGGGCCCAAGCCCGCCCCCTGGGGACGCCTCCAGCTCAGGCAGGGGCGGCGGGCGCAGGGCTGCGGTGGCGGTGGCGGAGGGCGGCGCGCTGTCGCGTTCGGCCGAGAGAGGGCGCCCGCGCCGCCGGCCGCCTGCCCGCCCCTTCCGTCTCTTCCGTGGCCCAGGCGCCCGCCCCATCCTGGGCAGCCCTGGCCGCCCCCGCCCTCTCGCCGGTGCCGCCGGTCCCTCCGCTCCCGCGTCTGGGCGGGAGCGCTGTGACCTGTGTCTCTCCACGCTCGCCTGGCCCCCGGACCTCCGTGCCCTGTGCACGGGCGTGAGGAGCATGTTTGTGTACATGTGTGCTACGCGTGCAGGTGTGTGTCCGGCCGGCAGGCTGGCGGCATGTGTGGGCAGGCACGCAAACTGCCACGTGTGTGTGTGTGGCGCGGAGCGGGTCTGTGTGGATGTGCGCCCTGGATGGCAGTATTTAACCGCACCACATTTTACCTGTGGCAGGTCCTGTAACTGGCTGTGTGCAAGAGGTGGACCCTTGGGAGTAAAGCTCTAACCCCGCCCCCCAAACCTCAAACCTGGAGGGTTTTGTTAACTCTATCCGAGCCAGCAAACCCACACTATCCCATTGTCCTCTGGAACCCTCTGGCCTCCAGCCTCCACGGCTGCAGCTGCGCCATCGGTCAGAGCTGTGATTTCTGTGTAAACACACACGGCCTGGATACCCTTGTGCACAGCTTGCACGCACACACATACTGTATGTGTGGGTGCCCACGTGTACACACTCGCACTAGTGGTGCAGCCCCGACGAGGAAGAGGGCATGCCCCCCACCCGGTGTGAAGGCTGGTGGGAATACGGGAGGAAGGAGACCCTGCTCGGCTCAGTGAATGGACCCTGGGGGTGGAAGGCAGCAGCCTGCAGGAGCCCAGAGGTGGGGCTCCCCGAGAACCCTCCACGGGGAAGTGGCAGCTAAGCTGGGAGAAGAGCAGTGGTGGTGGTGACGATGAGGAGGGTCTCAGTATGGGACCAGCCATGCAAAGGCCCTGTGGCAGGTGTGAGGCGTAGACAGGAGCTGGAAAAGAGGTGAATGGCAGGACCAGGGCTTCAGAGGGAGCGGGGCCAGACCGCAGATCCCTGTAGGCCTCGGGCTATGTCCTGGGAGTGGTGGGGGCCACGGGGGGGTGTAAACAGAGGTGATCACTTGGCCTGATGGACACGCCAAAGATAGCGGGTGCTCCTAGGGGCAGCCAGGTTGCATGGGGCTGCCCCGCCCACAACTGCGCTGGACTCCAGACTTCACTTGTCACCACAGAACAGCCATCACCCTGATACCACCTGAGAGCCCCATCAGTGCGCACCACAAACAGCCCACGGCACAGCACAGAACGCGAGCGTGCGCTGCCCTGGAGTCTGGGCCCCGAGGTGGACATTCATGTCCGGGGACATGGTGTCGCTCCGAGGACCCTGGGGCTGCAGGGCACCGGGAGAGCCCCTCTTCCCACCCACTGCCCATTTACGGTTGTTGGAAAAGTAAGGCCAGAGAGGGGAAGAGCTTCCCATTGGAACTTTGATTCCAGGCCTTTGCCTCCGCGCAGCTGCAGGCGACAGAGGCACAAGGCCCGCCCCCTGCAGGGCGGGGCTTCGCAGGGAGACCCCAGGGCCTGTGGCCTCAGCTGAGTGTAAACCCCTGGGTTCAGATCTCTTAGGGAGCCGTCCCTGCGTCCCAGTGTCCTCCTGGCTCCCAGGGTAGGGGAGGACGGGCGCCGCCGGGGAAAGCACACCGCGGGCGGGAGGGTGCCGCCCTGGGGGGCGGGGCTGCCAGTGCAGGTCTCGGGGAGGGCCCAGTTGTCCCAGAGGGATGCGAGTGCCTTCAGAACACAGAGAGCGCTGTCCCTGCTCCCCGCCAGAGCCCTGACCGTTTGGGTCCCAGCGCGCAGGGGCGCCTCCGGAAAGCCTTCCACGCACACACGTGCACACCTGCACACATTCACCCCGTACATGGCGACCCTCCCTGCTGCCGCGCACACGCTCCCTCACGCACTGCACACGCGTGTGCATAGGTGCCCCCGCGCACGCACACTGGTCCCTCCGCAGTCCTGTCCCGGTCTTGGGGTCCACCTCCCCGGCGCTCACCGTGGGCTGCAGGTTGGCTTGCCCTTTCTCCTCCGGGCCCGCCCTCTGCCACCCTCGCTCACCTCGGCCGTCCTGGAGAGAGGGGAGAGGGCGCCCCGTGGGTCTCGGGGAGGCCCAGGTCCGGAGCCTTGATACCTCTGGGCACCAGGTACCAAGGTACGTCTTGGGACGGCCAGTCCTGCCACAGCTGCTGGCACCATTAGGGTGGGTACAGGGGACGTCAGGAGCCAGGAGACCTGGGTTTCCTGAAGCACGTCCAGGCTAAGCACCCCCTTCCTCTGTTGTCATCCCCCCTCTCCCCACTCCATGCTGTCAGGACCTCTGCGTCCCCACCTGGCCAGGCTTATCCGGGACGTCCCTGGGACCTCAGTGTTGTCTGCCGGCCGCCAGGGCCCTTCCTGACCGCCTCTTCCGATCTTGTCACCGTCCTCACACCCTTCCCGTGTGGCCTTGGACAGGTGACCTTGGATGAGCCCCCCTTCCTGGGAACCTCAGGCACGGATCCTGGTGTGGGGTGTGGGTGGGCATCACTTGTAGGCCAGCCGCTGAGCGGGCGTGGAAGGTGTGTCTCCCTCTCTGGGAACAGGGGCTTAATCTGGGTACCGAGCAGGGGGACACAGAGGGGAGAGGGCAGTGACGTATGTCACACCCAGAATTTTAGGAGCCTCCCCTCCTCAGGAGAGTTCCCCGCTCCGGGGGTTGCCCCAGTTGATGGGGCAGACGCTCTCACTGTCCCCGCCTGGGACTCTCCAGAGAGCGTGTCTGTGTGCACGCGAGGGCATCGTGTGCGTGTGTATGCAACCACGTGTGTGCATGCCCGGGGCGCAGGACGCAGTGGAGCTCAGAGCGGGAGGGGTCCGGCAGGCTCAGGTAAGGCTTCTAGGACAGCCATCTGGCCCGTGTCCTGAAGGACAGGTGGGTGTCTGCTGGGCAGGGGCCAGGGCAGCGGGGGCAGCCCGGGAGCTTGAGGGCACGGGGTGTCTTCAAGGCCTACAGGTGGTTTGGGGTAACAGGCTCCTGGGCAAGAAGAGGTGTGATGAGGGTGAGGGTGTGCACGGGGAGGCCTGGAGCAGAGCCAGAGGGCCCTCCCTCCACCCCCCAGCAGTGGACCTTCCGGGGCACCTTTCTTTTTCCTCCTGGGGAGCTCTGCCTGGCCTCCGGCCAGATTCCCCTGGCAGCCCCTGTGCCCAGGCAGGCAGGTAGGCAGGGGAAGGAGGCCTCCCTGCCGGCAGCCCCGCCCCGCCCAGGCGGCCCCTCCCGCCCCGGGGGATACCTCACTGTCAAGCTCCACCTTTCTGCTGTGAGTGGAACATGGCCGGGGCCTCCTTGGGGGAGGCCTGGGGTGCGCCACACGCCAGTCAGGAGGGCTGGGGGCAGGATCTCCGAGCGGCGCCCCCAGCTCTGCTCATGAACGGAGGCTCTGCCTGTCGGCCTGACCTGCCACGGCCCAGGAGGGCGGCCCCCGCTGGGCGGTCAGGTGCCCCCGGGGGGCCTCCCCTGCGTGTTCTCCCAGCCCCACCCGGCCGCCGGCTCCGAGCCGCGGATGCCCACGCGCCCCTCCCCCAGTGCAGCCTTCCCCAGGACACACAGGCGGGCACTGTTCAGAGTGCCGGGCGGGACAACAGAGCGCCTTTTGTGGCTGGTGTCGGGGGATGCCATTGGCGGCCTGGGGTGGGTGGGGAGGGATGGAGGCAGGGCCTGGGTCAGGCCTGTGTGTTGGACAGTTGCGGTGGGGTGGTGGGGGGGTGGTGGTGGGGGGGGAATCCCACGGACTGAGGTGAGGCTGGAGGCTTCTGGAGGCTGATGGGTGGGCATCCAGCCCACGCCCCTGAGGCGCCCAGGGCTTCTGATCGAGGCCAGGGGCTGGATGGTCCCCCGTGCGCAGATACGTCTGGGACGGTGGTGGGAGGAGGGCGCGTCACCCCTCAGCGGGCGGCGACCCTGCCAGCTGTGAAGTGGGGCCGCTGCTGCTCCTGCCTCCTGGGGTCCCGTGTGCGGTCAGCGCTCAGTAACCAGCCACCGTCTCCCTCTCTCGTCGCCGTGACTCCAGATCCCCGTCCTCCGCCTGCCGTGGTCGGCTCTCTGGGGTCCCCCACCCCTCACCCCGAGGCCACCCTGCAGGCTCTGAGAGGCCGCGTGGTAGGTTCGGGGCAGAGGCTGGCCAAAGGGGTGGGGGCCAGACACCAGGAGGGTTTCCCTGCAGCAGGGCAGTTTGGCCCTGAGAAGGTGATGGGAGAGGCGGGGGCCTGAGGGGGCTTGGGTGCTAATTGGCCACCGTCCTTGGGACCCCAAGATGGGCAGGGGGTGATGGATGCCGCAATGACCCAGGTTGGGATATGGGAACCCGAGGACCAGACAGGGGGCCTGCAGCCCCAGGGAGACAGTCCCCCCGTGAGCACCTCTGGAGAGGAGCGACCCGCAGCCTCGCTGGACCCCGGCCCCGAGGCCAGGAGCCTCCTCCAGGCCCCTCACCTGTGGTCGCCAGGCTTGTAGAGTTTGACCCCCAGCGGAGGCCTGGGCGCTGGGTGTGGCCGAGGGGAGCAGGCGTGAGCCAGCCCGGGGGAGCCACAGCCCCAGTCACCTGCACCCAGTGTGGAGCCGGCCTTCTGCCGGCCTGGCCCTTCTCTGAGGCCCTGCCTTGGCCTCCGTGGGGCTCCGTCCTGGCCATGGGCTCCCCCTCCAGGCAAGCACTCCTCTCCCAGCCCCAGTCCCTGTCCCACTGCCCTGCGCGTCCCATGATTAAACGCTGAGCCCTCCTCCTGCTGGGAGCCTTGCACAAGCGTGCTGCTACACGTGTGCGTGTGTGCGTCTGCAGACACAGTGCAGGCACGCACACACATGTGCGCCCACAGAGACGTAGGTGTTTGCACACGCACGTGCGTGCACATGTACGGGCACACGTCTACTCCCCCCAGCTCAGCGAGGGTCCCCACCGCCTATGGCCCACATGCTCAAGCTACAGGCCTGGTCACCTCCATGACCCTGTTTGTCCTCTGACCACCCTCCCAGCCCAGACACCACACAAGCCTCCCCCCGGCTCTCCCTGCCTGTGCCCCCTCCCCCATCAGAGGAATCCCCCAGTGAAGGTCGACGCTGTCCCCCTCATCCCGGGACCCTTCCCCAGCACTGCCCCCTCCAGGACACTATCCCTGGGTGCCAGGTGGGGTCAGGGGCTCCCCTGCACTCCCCACCCCGTCTCAGCTCTGCTTGCCCGGGCCTGGGATGGATTCAACTGGGCGGCCTCCACCACGGCTGTGTGACCTGGGGCCTGACACGGGCGTCCCCCGGACCAAGGCTAGAGGGGACCTCTGAGCCGTTTATCCAAGGCCTTGTTGGAGGGTTACAGGCAGGCAGTTAATGGGGATGGAGAGGCCTCAGCCTCTGGAAAGCACCTGTGGGTCTGTTGGGGGCGGGGCGGAGGGCAGGGTGTGGGGTGCGGGCAGGTGGAGGGTGAGTGACCGCTGGCAGGCACGGGAGCTGTCCGTGCTGACGGCCTGGGCCTCCTGCCCAGCTCTGCCCCGAGACCCAGCCAGAAGAGGCAGGGCCAGGCCAGTTCTGTGGCACTCAGACTCGGAGCTGGGGCAGCGTTCTGGCCAGCAGAGCCCTGCCCAAGGCCCGGGAGGCGTAGAGGAGGCCTGGCCCCTGGTGGCCCCAGTGGTCGGCGCTGTGGAACCCTGTGTGAACACCCCATGGGCGGGCCCTGCTAGGCCGTCTCCTGGCCCCAGGAGCCTGTCGAAGGCTCATAGCAGAGCCTCAGTCCCGGGGGTGAGGCGTCCTGAGCTGCCACTTAGCCCCTGTCCCCATGGGCGCCTCCCCAGGGTCCAGGCCAGCAGCGTCGCCTCCACATCGCAGCGCCCAGCCGGGGCCGGGGCCGCTCTCTTCTGCGTCCTGCACATCCTTGCCCTGCCTCCTTCCTCGCCCCCAGGCCAAGCCCTGTGCTGCCGCCCTTCTACGGGGCAGTTCTGAACGGGGCGCTGCCCCACACCTCATCCTCGCTTCTCCCTCTCGCCCGCTGTGCGGGACCCTGGGCTGGGCCTCGCTCCCCTGACAGGCCCTCAAGGAGCGGAGTGAGCTGGCGTGGATGAGGGCCAGCCAGCAGGGATGCTAGGAGGGCCCCGGCTCGGCCCAGCTCCCGCGGGCCCTGGGACAGGGGCAGGATCAGGGCCGGTTCTGCCGGGCCTAGGGCAGTGCCAGCTCTCAGAGGGCAGGGGCTTTGTGCGGCAGACCTGGGCCCAGACCCTGCCTCAGGCGCCCAGCACCAGCAAGCCCCCACCAGGGTTGTTCGTCTGTGGCCCCCACGTGCCCGTCCGCACAACCGCGCCATAGCAGGGGCCCCAGGATTGCTCCTACGGAGACAGAGTGCCCCGCGCAGGATCGAGCCCAACATTGGTCCCCTCCCCGCCACGAGCCCTGCTTCTCCTGTGCTTTCCCTCCACGCTGGGCCTGGCTGGGACGCCCCTCCAGGCCTGCGAGCCCACAGGGTGGTGGAGGCAGCTGTGCAGCCTTGAGGCTGAGTGTCTGAGACACCTGAGGCCGGGTGTGTGCGCCAGGCTGTACCCACATTCCACACGGGAGGGCTGTGGCGTGGGCCGCCAGGGGCTGGGGTGGGGAGGGGAGAGTGCGGGCCCGGCCTGGGCCGTCTCAGGACCGGGCAGGCCCCTCTGGGGGAAGGTGCTGTGTTTTGGGGTGGCCTTGACCCCAGGTCAAGGGGGATGAGTCAGAAGGAGTCGGCTGTCGCGTGGCGGGGGTCAGGGTGGTGCTGGGGAAACGCCCGACTGTGATCAGGGTTTCTGCTGGGCTTTGCCGACTTCCACCTGGGATTCTCCGGGGCATCGGAGAGGGTTTGTCCCGGGGCTGGGGCCCCAGCTGGGGGCCTGGTGGCTGCATTAGGTCCCAGCCTGGGACCAAGGGAGGGGGCGCTGCAGCCGGGGCTGGGGTTCAGGTGAGGTTTCGGATGCCATGGCCACCCCTGCAGGCAGCCTCCTAGGTCTGGGATTGACTGTGGGACCCTGGCCCCAGCCTCTCGGTTCCCACACATGGCAGTGGGTGGCCAGGGCAGGCGGCTGTGCTATGCTGGCGTCCGAGGCTGGCCCCCGGATGGCCTAGAGGCGCGACCAGAAGAGGGGCTTCCTGGAGGCAGGGGCCAAGTGCAGGGTCTGCATGAGGGGTCTGCAAGTCCTTTCCTCAGGGGACCTGAGCGTTGGCCACTGAAGAGCCCCACAGGGCCGCCCCTGGTGATCCGGAGCCCCTGCCGCGGGTGCCTGCTGCCCCATCTCTGGGTAAACCCGCAGGCCCAGCGCTGACCTCATGCCGGGAGAATGAGGCTGGGAAGTGAGGGCCTTGGCCGAGTCCACGCTGCCATGAGCGGGGCAGCCCGTGTCCAGCCATCCTGGCCAGCCCGAGGCCGCCCACGCCCAGCTCCCTGCTCTGCCGACGAGGCCTGCCAGGAAGGACGCCAGGAGGGGACTGCAGAGCAGTGACCGACCTTGTGTCGCCGGCCAGCTGGGCCCAGGCAGCGAGAAGCAGCGAGTCCCTGTGGGCAGGCGGCTGGCGTGCGCACGGTCGGCGGAGCCGAGGCGCCGGCACCAGGCCAGGCGGGCTGCGGGGGGCTGCCGTGGCTCCCCCCCCTTTGCCCACATGCTCAGCTGCTGCTGCCCGGACGACGCCCAGCAGGGGCTCTGGGGGGAGGGTGGGGAAGCTGAGGTTTAGGCAGAAGGAGCTTTGCAGGGTCCACGTGGAGGCGCGTCAGGACGGGCAGCGTTGGCTCCCCGGGCCCGGGACGGCTCCGCTGTGTCCCTGCTGACCTGGCCCGGGAGCTGCCCCCACCCCAGGTGTGAGCCGGCGGCACGCAGCCAGTGCCCACTCCTGGTGCAGCGCAGGTGACCCCAGGGCCACAAGGTTGGGGTCAATCTGGGGGTGTTCAAGTGTGGGTACTGCCGCCCCCTGCCTGTGACCCCGTCTGAGCCTTGATGTCCTCATCGTGAGATGGGAGGCAGGGAGCGGCCTGGCTAAGTGGGGAGGGGCAGGCCGAAGCCTGGTCCCGGTGGCGGCAGGTGACTCCGGGGCGGGGAGAGGGAGGCTCCCTGGCAGGAACATGGCTGGTGGGCCAAAGGGGGCACCTGAGTGGCTGTGTGAGCAGGAAGGGGGGGCAATAGGAGGTGGGTGGGTGTCACAGTCACAGCCAGAGACCCAGAGACGGGGCACCAATCCTACCCTCACCCCCCAAAAACTGGTCACTCCTGCTGTGACGAAGCAGAAGTGGGAGGGGTCTCTGCGCCTGCCCCGGGCAAGGCCCAGAGGGGCGGGGCTGCAGGGAAGCTGGGCAACGGCAGGAATGACCTGTCTCCTCTGCTCCCCTGCCCTGCTTCCCCTCTGGCTGGGTTTGCAGACGCTTCCCTGAAAGAGGGCTGGAGAGGGGTACGGTCTGAGAGGCCACAGAGGCCCAGGGGCAGCATGGCCTCCGTGGCCACCCCACGGCAGGCGGTCGGGCCCAGAGACCGTGGAGCCACGCCAGGCTGCCCAGCCAGACGGGCACAGCCGAGGCCCCTGTGGCCTGCGGCCCTGGCCAGGGCAGCCCACCGCTTCCTGCTCAGGCTTGGTGGGGGAGGAGGGGCCCCGGCCCCTGGCTCCTGCCCCTGCAGGTGGACATGCTGGCAGGTGGCAGACAGACAGGTGGGCAGAGCAGGTGCCTGAGAGCGAGGCCAGGGCCTATGTCGGGGGCCCAGAGCCCGGGGCGGGCACTGCCCCCAGCGTGCCAAGTCCCAGCCTCCCCCGGGGGCTCACACGAACCCTCTCTGCTCTTTCTCTTCCAGCTGCTGCTGGCGGCCACAGGCAGGCACTGGGGCCCCGGACGTTAGGAGCCGCCCCTGCCCACTCAGTCGCCTGAAGCCGTCTCCTCCTCCTGCCCTCGCTTGAAGGCCCTGCCCCCGGCCCCGGCCCGCTCCGCTCGCTGCTGCCGGACCCTGGCATGTCAAGGCCTGGCTCGCGCCTGCCTGCCCAGCCGGCGGAACCCTGGCGGCCCCGCGAGCTAGGATGAGGGGCCAGGCCGCCGCCCCGGGCGCCCTCTGGATCCTCGGGCCACTGCTGCTGCTGCTGGGGCACCAGGCGGGCCCGGCCGCGGGGACAGACGCGGGGCCCGGGGCCGAGCCGTGCGCCACGCTGGTGCAGGGCAAGTTCTTCGGGTACTTCTCGGCAGCCGCCGTGTTCCCGGCCAACGCCTCGCGCTGCTCCTGGACGCTGCGCAACCCGGACCCGCGCCGCTACACGCTCTACGTGAAGGTGGCCAAGGCGCCCTCCTGCAGCGGCCCCAGCCGCGTCCGCACCTACCAGTTCGACTCCTTCCTGGAGTCCACACGCACCTACCTGGGCGTGGAGAGCTTCGACGAGGTGCTGAGGCTCTGCGACCCCTCGGCGCCCCTGGCCTTCCTGCAGGCCAGCAAGCAATTTCTGCAGATGCAGCGGCAGCGGCCGCCGCAGGACGACGGCCCCGCGCCCCAGGACGGGCCCCCCGGTCCCAGCGACGACTTCGCTGTGGAGTACCTGGTCGTGGGCAACCGCAACCCCAGCCGGGCCGCCTGCCAGATGCTGTGCCGCTGGCTGGACGCCTGTCTGGCTGGCAGCCGCAGCTCACACCCCTGTGGCATCATGCAGACCCCCTGTGCCTGCCTGGGCGGGGACACCGGCGACCCTGCCTCCGGCTCCCTGGTGCCTCGCGGGGATGTCTGCCTGAGGGACGGCGTGGCTGGTGGCCCCGAGAACTGCCTCACCAGCCTGACCCAGGACCGGGGCGGGGATGGCGCTCCAGGTGAGTGACGGCTAGGAGAGGCCCTGGGGTGGCTCTCTGGGCATACGGTGGGTGGGAAGGGTCTTCTCTGCAGGGCTGCCCTGGCCACCGATCCCCCGAGCACTTCGGGGAAGCCAAGTGCAAAGAGAGAAGTTCTCTGCAGGCTCGCTGAGAATGGGCAGCCTGGGTGCTTGCCTCTGGCCCCCAGGGTGCTGGGGTGCCTGCCTCATGGGTGGTGCTTGCTAAGTGCTCAGGGAAGGGAGGGAGGGATGGAGGGAGGGAGGGAAGGAAGGAAGAGCGGGTCTCATTTCTCCCAGGATGAGGGAGTTTTAGATTCCTGGCTGCGGGGAGGGTCCCTCCCGGTCCCTCCCTTTTCGCAGGCAGGACCATTCTCATGGGCCAGCAGGCTGCTGTGGCCTGTGGCCGGGGTCTGCAGGGGCCTCCTGGGACACGGGAGAAAAAGTGAGCAGAGTGGACTCATGTGGTCAAGGAGATGCAGTGTGGGGCTTGCACTTGGTTACAGCCATGCAAACCGTCAAGCAGCAGTTAGTTACCCAGCGCCTGTGAGGTGTTCTAGGCGCCGGGGACACGCAAGGAAGACAAGAAACAACAAAAACAAAACAAAACAAAACAAAAGCCCCGCTCTCGCTCTCGTGGAGCTGCCTTCTGGGTCTGGGCGGTGTTAAACGGCAAAGCACAAGAAACAGGCACGTCAGGTGGTGATGAAGACACCGCAGGGGGAGGGACCCTGGTGGCGGGGCTGCATGTCACCTGGAGGTCAGGGGGCCATGTTCGAGGTTCTGGGAGGGGTGCGGGTGAGCCCCGTGCGGGTCAGAGGGCAGGGCAGGGCAAAGGTGGGGTTGGGCGTGTGCTCAGCTGGTCCCACCTTCTTAGCAGTTTGGGTTCCTCGGTGAGACGGCCACCTGCACAGGAGGGCGCCATCAGTGGAATGGGACACCGAGCGGGCCCCCTGGCATCGGGCAGGAGGGAGACCCTGTGCGTGCTTGGAGCGGGACGCCCAGGGTGTCTCGGGAGGCTGGGGCCGCGTCAGGGGACAGCTCTTCACCGAACGTGGAGTTTGAGACACCAGACAGCGTGCCAGGCGTCCGGGGCCAGGCTGGGCTGGGCGTTCATGCGGGCAGGTCACCATGAGACCAGGTGACATGGTCCAGGGCTCTTGGTGTCTCCGGAGCCAGTAAGGCCGATGGATTCCTCCGAGTGACGTCTGTAAAGGCATCAGAGAAGCTACGTGGGGTTACAGAGGAAACCAGCTATCCTGGAACATGGTTCTATTCATGGGCCCCGGGCCGTGGATCCCAGATTAGAAACCTCCGTGGAGCGGTGAGCATAGCTGGAGGGGATCAGGAGAGGAGGGAAGAGGCAGGCAGCGCCCCGGGAGGTGGAGGCGGTGTGGTGTCCAGGAAGCCGGCAGAAAAGCCCCATCTTCCATCAGTTGTGTCAGGGCCCCCAGCGATGGCGTGGGAGGCTGGGAGGGCTGACCTTCGGGCTGGGCAAGGTAGAGGTCACTGTGACCTTGGCGTGGGCAGACCCCGCAGCGTGGTGGTGGGAGTGGTCCTCAGGGTGTGGCAGGGAGGAGGATGGAGCAGAGATGCCGGGTCGGCGGCTAGTTTGGGAGGTGGGCGGATACAGGAGGACCAGTGGGGCAGCGGCCTGGCCGGACATGTCGCTCAGCCACTCCCCAGTGGTCACCTGCCCCTGAGCCTCAGCGTCTTCGCTGGCAGAGTGCTGAGTGCTTTGAGGGACTCTTCAGTCACCTCAGACCTGATTGCCCTGGGGCCTGGCCCACACTGGAAACCAAAGCGCAAGAGCTGCTCTCTGTTAGCATCTCGGGGCAGTGACCGTGCCGGGTAGATACCTGGTACAGCTGGAGCCGTGTGGAGCTTGCGGGAGAAGGTCAAGGGGACGGGGCTGGTGTGATACATGTGTGGCAAGTGGCAGGAGCTTGTGGTGCTGTGACGTTGGTGCTGGAGGGAGCAGGCCCTGCTGCTGGAGTCGGGTACGGTGGTGGACAGGCCTCCTGGCCGGAGTTTGCATGTTATCATGAGAGCTGAAGGGCCATGGGGGGCTTTAAGCAGAAGGGTGACATCGCTGGGGCTGTACATGCAATGTCTGGCTCAGAGGGGGAATCCGGGGCAGGGACAGGGCACTGCAGGCATCCAGGAGGGAGCAGACGCTGGCCTGGGTGGGAGGAAGCGGGAGGATCTTGGGGGGGGTGGAGCTGACGGACTTGCTGATGCAAATGATGTGGGCGTGGAGGCAGGAGACGGCTGGACCCCTCCCAGGTTTCTGGCCAGGAGTGAGGACCTCGGCCGAGGTGGGGAAGTGGCGGGGAGGACCGGGCTGGGGTGGAAGATCCAGAGGACAGAGCGGGACCTGACCGTGACAGGCCCGTGGGTCATCTGGTGGGAATGTCGTTTGAGAGGGAGCCTGGGACCTGGCGCCCCAGGATAGGACCAGGTCAGGTTCAAATCCCAGCCCGCCCCACACTCGCTGTGTCCCCGGGCCTTGTCTTTCAAATGGAAAGAGTAAAAAGTCTTCTTTTCTTGATTGTTATGAGGAATGAGAACTGGGGTGAAAGTGTTTCTAAGCAGAAGCAACGTCAGTGACGAAATGCCACTATCTGTGTTTACTATGAGGTAGAGGATCTGGAGGGCTTGGGGGGCAAAGAGGCAGACTGGAGGAGCGGAGCTGTTTGGAGACCACAGCTGGGTGCTTCGGGCTTGCACAGAGATTCTGAGAATGGGCATGTTTGGAACTGGTGCTGGAAAGGGGTGGGCAGGCGTGCGTGTGTGTGTGCATGTCCTCATGCGCCCATGTGCATGTGTGTGTGCCGTGTGTTACGTGAGCATGTGTGTGTTCGTGCATCCATGTGTACACGTATGCGTGCGTGCATGTGTGTGTACACACGGCATGTATTATGTGTTCACATGCACGTTGCCAGTATGTGTGCTGTGCGTGCACGGTGTGTGTGTGCGTGTGTGCAGTGCATCGGGCATGTGTGTGAGTCTGTGCATGAGTGTATGGTTGGTGTATACATGTGTGCGTGCCTGTGTGCAGTGCGTCGTGTTTGTGCGCGTGTGCATGTGAGCGTGTGCAGGTGTGCACTTGTGGTATGTACTTGCTGTGTGTATGTGTGTGTTAGGCTGGCTCTGTGCGAGCCGATTTCAGCAATCCTGACAAAGCGGAAGTCCAGGCTACGAGGCAGGGCTGGCAGTCTCGTGGAAGACAGTTCGGAGGGCATGAGGGCTGGGGCTGCCACCATGAAGCGAGGAGCTCGACTCTGCGGGGCGGGGGGCACGGGACATGGTCGCCCAGGCCCACAGGCAGCTCAGACCCCGTGCCCATGCCCTGGACTCAGAAGGTCCTGATGCTTCTGAGACCTTGGGAGTAAACCTGATCTTAGTAGTGGCAGTAGCCGCGTTCTGCGTTTTCCTTTGTGCAGGAAGCACCCACATCTTAACCAGTTAGCTCTTGCCAGTTGCCCAGAGATGGCTCCCCAGCGAGGCACCTGCCTCCCTGCCCAAGGCCTTTGCGTGGGCTGCTCCCTGGCCTGGAACGCCCTCCCCGCGTGCCCGCAGGGTCCCTCCCTCGAGTGCTTGCCCGGATAGCACCTTCTCAAGACGCCCTGGCCCTGCTGCGGAAAGCGGCAGCAGCCGCAGCCCTGCTGTCGCCTCACTCTCTCTCCCTCTCCCTCTTTCTCTCTCTTCCCACACGGTATCGCCTGTGAGCACTGGAGAATTTCCTGTGTCCTTATTCTCCGCCCCTGCCAGGATGTACCCACCACAGGGCAGGGGAGTTTGCCCTGCTCTCTGACGAAGCCCCGTGTGTGGACCAGTACCTGGCACACAGCAGGCCCTTGATTAATTCTTGTTGAGTGGAAGGAGGCACAGAGACGTTAAGGCAGCAGCCAGGGTCACACAGCTTGTAAGGGGGAGACAGAGAGCAGAGCCAGCTCTTGGTCACCTGGTGGTCCTGCCTGGGGCTTCTCCTGCAAGAAGGAGAGGATGTGTGTGTGTGTGTTCATGTGTGCGTAGGGGTGGGGTGGTATACGGACCAGAGAGGTCCAGCAGTAATTCAGAAGACACACAGCAGATCCAGACCCCGTATCTTGCCTGCCGAGCCTGTGCCCAGGGAGCTGCGTCCCCTCACGCATGCCAGGGGAGGCTGGGTCAGGCGCGTCCCTCCATAGCCACGGAGCCGGAGCCGGAGCAAGCAGGAGGCCCAGGCCAGCCCGTGGCCCATTTTCAGCCCTGCCCCCGCCCGGCCTGTCCAAATGCCACATGGCCACGTCACGCATCCGACTGGCAAGCGTTCCTCAGGCCAGAGCAACTGTTCCCTCTCCCCTGCCCCGCCGGCTGCCCCTCTGCGCTGCCTGCCTGCTCCCGCGTGCTCTCGGGCTGTCCCTCCTTCCCCCTCCCAGAGTCTCTCTGCGTTTTTCTGCCTCTGGTGAGATGTGCCGTTTCTCTCAAGGGTTGTTTTAAATATTCACGTTTTAATTAAAGAATTTTATTGCAGAAGTGACATGTAAGATAATGAAGAAGCCGCATCCTGAGGGCTGGGGGTGAGCGTGCGTGTGTCTCCTTGTGTGTGTGTCCCTGTGTGTGTGTGCCCATGTGCCCCCTCCATATGCCTGCATGGGGCGGGGGGTGGGGGGTGGGCTGGAGCCTGAGCGTGTGAGTGTGTGACATCCCGGGCATGTGCTGGGCCGCGATGCCGGCCTGGGGGCCGTGACCTGCCCAAGGCCACACGCCAGGGGAGATGCCGAGCGCTCCACCCGCCTCCTCCAGGCCCCTCGCCTCTCAGCTGGGGCGCCCCTGCCCTGAAAACCCCCCCCCAAGGGATTTGGAGTCTTTCCAACCCTAAATGCCCCACAACTTCCCTCAGGGGGAGGCTGCGAGCCCTCTCTGGGGCCTGCAGGTTGTGGAGGGGAGCTGGGCTGGGGGGAGGGACGAGTGGGGAATCCCAGGGGGAAGGGCGTGTCTCTGGAGTTTGGGGGCAACTGGGCGCTTGGGGGTGGGGAGCAGGGTCGGGGTGGGAGTAGGAAGGGTTAGGGCCTCCCTGCCAGGACTGGGTTTGTCATCCCAGCCAGGGGAGCTGCGCTTTTGCACAAGGGGCAATTTAGAAAAATCTGGAAAACAAGGTTTCAGGCTCCATTGTAGACAGCCCCCATTCCAGATGGAAATAGCAAGATGTGACCCCATGAAAACAATAAGTACGCACGGGGCATCACCCACAGAGGAACTGCCACGAGCGGCCAGAGCTCACCCCACACCACCCGGTGGCCAGGGAGACTGGAAGCTGTGGCCCTGCTGGGGTCCCACTTCCCTAAAAGGTGGGGAGAAGCGCTGTCGGCCGTATAGCCAAGGCTGAGGGAGGAGAAGAGACCTGCCCAGGTCATCCAGCGCCGAAGGGCAAAGCCAGGTGGGACCCAGCCCTTCGAGCTTGTAACGGGCACCCTTCTTAGGGGGCACCTGCCTGGCTCAGGGAAAGCAGCATTGAGAAAGTGAGCAACCCCGCAGACGGGGCCAAGTCGCCCCTCAGCTTCCCTTCTGTGAAAACAGGGATGGCACAGCTCCTGCTCATAGGGTCTTGGCGCCTCTGCCACGCTTGGAGGAGACCCCCTTGTCCTCCTTCTCTGGCAAGTGGCCCCATGGGCAGTGGGCACGGCTCTCAGCCCGTCCTGAGATCCAGGGGTGCCTGCGGCAGCTGGGCAGACTGCTGGTCACTCGGGCCCCGATAGTGGGAGCTGCAGGCCTTGGTGAAGGATGCACCAGGTCTGGACCTGTGGAGCCAGGGGCGCTGTGGACTGGGGATTGGGTTGGAGAGGGGCTTCAGGGAGCTGTCCAGTTTCCCTGTGGTCCTCGTTTGCACATCCATGTAGGGGGCTGAGAGGAGGAGCCTGCATGCCGCAGTACACACCTTCACTCGGTGGGGGGTAGGGGTCCGCACAGGGGCTGGACTTCGCCGAGGTGGATGTGCACGGAACCCGGCCTGACGGTCGGGGAAGGGGCGGGGCGGGAATGGGCAGGGGCTGACCCCCCAGCCGGGTGCTGCCTGACCTGCTAGACTGGGGAGACCTCTGCTGGAGGAGATGGGAAGTGCACCGCTCCCCTCCTCCAAAGGGGACCCAGGAGGCGGGAAGGCCCAGCGGGAAGAGGGCCTCCCCCCCAGCGCCCTCATCCCAGCTGACTGAGGGCGCAGGGACCAGGGAGGCCATGGCCTGAAGGCTGGGGCACCGGGGTGGGAAGGGGGCCAGGAGCCCCCCTCTCCGTGTGCTCTCTCTCCTGGGCGGCCAAGGCTGCCTGGCGGCCATTAATTGGCTCTATTCATCCCTTAATGAGATGGAAATGAGGCTTCCAGACAGAGGGGGCATTGAGCCCGGGAAGAATGGCGGCTTCTTTCCGGGCCTGGAGGGGCAGCCCACCCCCCAGCCTTGCCCACTCCTCTGCTGCCCCCTCAAAGCCCACCCGGCCCAGGAGCACCGTGGCCACCCAGGAAAGGGTGGCCTGAGTTCCCCTGTGCCCAGCTCTGCGGGCCCCAGGAGCCCTGCCTGGGTAATTCCCTGGTCGTGGCTGCATTTGCTTGACAAACATTTATCAGGTGTCAGCCGTGCGGGGGACACACGTTAAAAATAAAAATGATAACAAAGATAGCAGCTACCATTAACCGAGTGTTCATCGGTGGTGGGAGTGCGGCCAAGGTCGGATCGGTCCGTGACTGGGATCAGGGCTCAGTATGTGACAGGGGATCAGGGATCCTGTGTCCAGGATCAGAAGGCAATCTGTGAAGAGGATTAAGGCCCAGTGTGTGGTCAGGGTCAGGGCTAGGCCTGGGGGGCAGTCTGTGCTCTGAGCCAGTGGACCCCCTGCCTGGCCTCTCCCGATATGACCCCTCCTCTCCTCCCCCTCCCCCCACCACATCCCCACCCCCTGGGTCACCAAGGTAACCAGCCCTGAAATTGTGGGTGTTTTGGCAGCGGAGGCCTAACCTGAGTCTATCCTGAAAGACTGAGCTCTGCGGCAGTTGCCATGGGAACCAAGTGGCATCCCGCGATTAGCCAGCATGGACACCCTCTCTCTCCCACCCACTTCCAGCTTCCGCGTCACTCAGGCTTCCGCGCGGGGGCTGGGCTGGGGCAGCAAGGGGGGCCAGGCAGGACGTGTCCACTTTGTCCCTGCCGGCAGGCCTGTCTCCCTGGACTCCAGGCCTCCCTGTTCCTTTGTCTCAGTATGACGGGACAGGGTGGCTTCAGCAGGTGAGACCACTGAGGCCTGGAGTGCCAGGCTGGGGGTGGTCCTGGCGGGCAGCCTCTGCCTGGGGGGCAGTGTAGGGGGAGCGCTTGGAATCTGATCATGGGTCCAGTCCCAGCTCCTCTCCTTGTCCGTCCGGTGGGTAACTTGGCCTCCCTGTCTGCACCTGCCAGGTGAGCGTGGTTGCGGGGCTGATGGTCCCCAGAGTGAAGGCACCTAGAGTGGCAGCAGTGAGGGCCCCATATCTGCGCAGCCTCAGGGCCGAGCCGCTCACCAGTCCTGCCCACCAGTCCTGCCGTGTGCACCTGGGGGCTCCCCACCCCCTCCCCCGGGGCCCTGGCCTGTTTGTCTCTCACCCCCAGGGCATGGACATTTCTGTCCACAAGGAAGTCGTATTTGTGTAGCGTCCTCCATACTTCTGGTTCTTACTCAGCCCTGGGGACCCTGGCGCCTGTCTTCTGAGGCTCGGGCCTCCATGCCTCCTCAACTCTAGGGCAGATCCTCCTTCCGGGGGGGGGGGGGGAATCGCCAGCCCCTGACTGTCTGGACCACCCCTCTTTGAGCCTCAGTTTGCTCTGCTGTAAGTGGGGTGAGCACTTGGTTCCTGGGTGGACTGGGACTCGAGGTTCCTGAGGCATCTGGCACGGAGTGGGGGAGACAGGGGTGGGGGAGTCAGTACTCGCCTGCCCAGGATGCCGCCCTGAGAGCCGGCCTTGAGGGAAGCAACCGTCCTTGAAGGGTGTATGGGCCGGGTCCAACAACCTGGGCGATTCCTGCTCGGCCCCCTCGTAACTGGGGGAGTACGCGCATCCCGTCACTAGGGCAGGCCTCGATCTTCCCATCTGAACAATGGGAGCAGAGAGGCCTCCCTTGTGGGAGCACAAGCCGTCACGCCCAGACCCAGGAAGGGGCTCAGAACCGGGCCCCTCGGCCCCCTGAAGCGAGGGTCCCTGCAAAGCTCAGTCGGGCTCCCACAGAGTGAGAAGCTCCTCCCTGGGCCGCCGCTGCACGGCTAGGAACCAAGTGTTACTGCGCGTGCGCGAGGGGCAGAGCCGGGTCCACGCCCACCCCCAGACGACAGCGATTAAGGTCCGAGCCGGCCCCCGCTACGGGTCCCTGTCTGGGTGCGTCGGCCCGCCCACCTGCCCCACCCACCTGCGTGACCCACCAGCATGGCAAGTCTGGAGGACAGGAGGCTTGACTTCTGTGTGCCCTTGGCCCGTTGATGCTCTTCGTCTCTGGGCTCAGGGGGAAGTGAGACGTATGGGAGGGTGGGTTCTGCAAGGGGAGAGAAGATTCCTCAAGGGCTTGGGGGCGTGGAGGGAGAAATGAGCCCCGCCTTCCAAACCGGGGAAATTGGGCTCCCTCCCCCGCCTCCCGTTCATTTGCTTCCGGCGCCCCCTGCTGGTCGGTTCCCAGCACAGGCGCAGGGACCACTGGGAGGGGCTCTGGCACCTTTCAAGCGGCCCTCCACAGACCAGAGCACCTGGACGCCCAAGTTGCTGCCAATCAGAGTTCTCTGGGATCGACTCCGACCCCAGTGACGCCCACACCTGTCGTCGCCCAGCCATTTCTTGCCATTTACCCTCACAGGTGTAAGTCCTAGGAAGTAGTGCCCTCGTCCTCTGGCGAGGGGTGTGAGGCCAGGGCAGGGTGGACTTAACCATCCCATGGTCGTGGGTGCTGGGGCCACCATGTGAACCTGGCCTTTCGGCTCCAGTGCCCACCCTCCAGGATCTGCACAGTCCTCATTCCCACCCTATGTGCTCCCCAGATAAGCCAGCCTCCAGGAGGCATCAGGGACGCTCCTGCTGGGCCAGGTGTGACCTGCCCTCGGCCAGCCTGGCTCCTCTGCTCCAGCCCCGGGTGAGCAGGCAGCATGGGGCAGTGGCCCAGCTCTAGTGCAGCTCCCAGTGCTGGGCCTTGGCAATGCCATCTCCTCGCCTCCTCATACATGGGTGCCGTGTCGGGGGGCTGGCTGTGTGCAGGGTGCCTGGCGCAAAGTAGGTGCTCGGTGAGGCTGCGTGCCCTTGTTGAGTCTGCCCTGACCCTGCTATGCTGGGAGTGTAGGGGCCCCGGGGTTCTCCAGGACAAATGGGGTGGCGGCACCAGAGTCCCTCGAGGCAGGAGTGATCTGGGCACCTTAAGTGTGGCCTTTGAACAGAAAGCCTGGATGAAGCGGCCCCTTCCTGAGCGAATCAGTGCAGCCTCCAGCTCTGGCCCAAGATGTGTGGCCTCCCTGCTTCTCACCCCTCAATGGCTCCCCAGTACTTTGAGGCTGTCCCTCTTAGTGTCCTTGGTGGCACTGGGGCCACCAAGGGGCTCAGAACTTCAGGGGCACGAGGTCATGATGGTTGGGGGGATGGGGCCGGGATGGAGAAGACCCTTGAGAGGGCTGAAGGAGGGTGGCCATAGGGGCCTGGAGGCCCTCAGCAGCCAGTGTCTGCTGGGTCTGGGGGACGCTCCGTCTGGTGGGGCCCTGGGTGTGAGACCCCACTCGGCTACCAGGGGTGGGACCTCGGTCACCTCTGGTGTCCCTGCGGGAGCTGGGGGAATGAGCACATGGGTCATGGCAGGGGATGGGGGGATGAGCAAACTGAGGCTCAGAGGATACTGGACTGAGGACCATGGGGAGGGGGTTCAGCAGGGCGCGAGGCTCGGTGCCAGGCAGGAGAGCCCCTCTGCCCCCAGCCCATCACCCGGCCCTCGATATAAGGCAGCCCTTGGGGTGGGCAGGGGTGTCATTCATTCATTCATTCATTCATTCTCCAGACCCAGCTGGGGCTCCAGCTCTGTGTCCAGCCCCACACTGGGGACCTGGATTCAAAGCCAGTGGAGACCCTGGCCCAGGTGCCTGTAGACAGAGCCGGAGAGCACAGAGACTCCAGAGAGAAGTGGGGTGGGCCCCGGACCACAACTTACCTGGCACCTCTGCCCCTCCCGGCCCTGTCGGCCTCTGCTTCACACTCCATCACCAACCCCGTCCAGGCCCACACTTGCCTCCTAGCTGACCCTCCAGGGTGCTAGGCTGGTTCCGACGCGGAGGCCTCTTCGCAGGGGCTGCTGTGCCCCAGATCCCTGCCTGGGAGACCCCTAGAGGTCACTCCCCGAAAGACACCGCAGCCCTTTGCCCCTGGCCCTGACCCCTGCCCTCTGGTCCCCACCAGGCGGCTGGAAGCTGTGGTCCCTGTGGGGCGAGTGCACGCGGGACTGCGGGGGAGGCCTGCAGACGCGGACGCGCACCTGCCTGCCCGCACCGGGCATTGAAGGCGGCGGCTGCGAGGGGGTGCTGGAGGAGGGCCGCCTGTGCAACCGCAAGGCCTGCGGCCGTGAGTGCGCGGACAGGCGGGTCCCGGGCGGAGCCGGGGGAGGGAGGGGCTCGGGGCGGGGTCAGGTGGAGGCAGGAACCAGGACTGGGCCGGGCCGGGCGGGGAAAAGGGCGGGGAGGGGCGGGCAGGGCCTGGCCAGGTGAGGGAGGGAGGGAGGGCGCTCGGGGCGGGGCCGGGCCAGGCAAGGCCTGGGCTACGAGGGGCGGGACCTGGGACAGGGGCGGGGTCAGAGGGTGGAGCCTTCCAGGGGCGGGACCAGTAGAAGTAAGGGCCCAGGAGGAAGGGTGGGACCCGGTGTTAGGACTGGATGGGCCTTTCTTAGCAACTGTGGATTGGGAATTCTGGGGTGCACGTGGAAAGCCGGCTGAGGGGCTTGTTCCGCCACCGCCATCCCTAGCCCTGGCCAGACCCGACTGTCCCAGCCGGATGCTGCCTCCAGGATGTATTTCTTTAATAAGGCTCTCTAATGACCTCATGCATATTTTAGCTGCTTCCATAAAATTAAATCAAGTTATAATGAGATTGTCATTCTTCGGGTTGTTTTTTCCCCGACGAACTTTCCTGGGGAGAGGAGCTCATCTCCGAAGCCTGGAGAGGGCCCTGGGGTGTCGGGGCTGGGCCGCGGGGGGCAGGATCGCTGCCGGGATGCTCAGCAGCGGAGAGCAGTAGCCATTCAGACGTGCTGACCCGCAGGTGACTCCTGCGGGCCCCGGAGGAAGAGAGGGAGGGGCGCAGGGCAGGGGAGACTGGACCAGACAGGGATTGGCGCCAGGCCAGGGTGCCCTGGTCCGGAGTTTCCCACCTGTCCGGTGCGGCCAAGTGGCCCTGGTGCTGACAAGCCCGGACCCCGCTGCGGCTGGGGACCGAGGGACCAAGGGCCGAGAGCGCCCCTCTAGAGCTGCAGGGCGGGGGCTGCAGGCCACGGCCTGGACGCTTACCTGAACCCGCCCTGCAGCCGCCGGGCGCACCAACTCCCGGAGCCAGTCCCTGCGGTCCACGGATGCCCGGCGGCGCGAGGAGCTGGGAGACGAGCTGCAGCAGTTTGGGTTTCCTGCCCCGCAGACAGGTGAGTGGCAGCGGCTGGGCGGGGCTGACAACGCAAATGCACTAAAACCCTGGGAAGTGGGGAAAGTTGGTTTCAGGGGACTAGGTCTTTGGGCAAGTACTATACGTTATTAATTGTTGTTGCTTCTAAGTAATGACTGTAATAATTTTCCATAATTAGACTAACCTCTCAGGTGCCAGGCTCCTGTCTCCAGGCACACTGGATTTAGGGGAAGTGGTGTGAGGAGAAGGCGACTGTCGAGAATAAAAAACGGGTGGGGTGCTCAAGGGCTTTGCTGCGGCCGCCTGACGGTCTGACCGTAGCTCGGCTGCAGGGGCAGCAGCAGGCCTGTGATGCTGTAGGTCTGGGCCCACAGGTGACCCCGCGGCCGAGGAGTGGTCCCCGTGGAGCGTGTGCTCCAGCACCTGCGGTGAGGGCTGGCAGACTCGCACGCGCTTCTGTGTGTCGTCCTCCTACAGCACGCAGTGCAGCGGGCCCCTGCGGGAGCAGCGGCTGTGCAACAACTCCGCTGTGTGTCCAGGTGGGCGGCGCGCCGTGGGGGGCGGGGGAATAACAGGAGCAGGGGGCGGGGCGTCCGGGTCAGAGGGCGGGGCATCAGGGGCGGGTGACCGGGCTGCGGGCTCGGGCAGACAGGGGTCGCAGAGTGCTTTGTTCCTTCCGTAGTGCATGGCGCCTGGGACGAGTGGTCGCCTTGGAGCCTGTGCTCCAGCACCTGCGGCCGCGGCTTCCGGGACCGCACGCGCACCTGCAGGCCACCCCAGTTTGGAGGCAACCCCTGTGAGGGCCCGGAGAAGCAAACCAAGTTCTGCAACATCGCTCTGTGCCCTGGTAGGTGAGAGGGAGGGCGCTGGGTGAGGTGGGACAGGGGCGGGAAGGGAAGGGAAGGGCCCAGTGGGCCACCGGCCAGCCCTGCCCTGGGAGCCCCGCTTTGCCCGCTCAGACCCACCCGCTAGGGGGCTCAGGTTGGAAGCTCAGGCTGTGATCAGGCTGAAGGTTGGAGACCTTGGGGCGTTCTCACTCGCGTACCGTGGGCGTTGGGGTGATGGGCCCTCTTGGGTGTCACACCCATGCCTCAGACTTCGTGGGGGGGGGCACACCTGTGGGGTGTTCACACCTGTGCCCCAGGCTGGGTGTGGGCCCTGGGTGTTCACGCTGCCTTCCTGTCCCCTTCCTCCCCTGGGCCGGGCAGTGGATGGAAACTGGAATGAGTGGTCAAGCTGGAGCTCGTGCTCCGCCAGCTGCTCTCAGGGCCGGCAGCAGCGCACGCGCGAGTGCAACGGGCCTTCGTACGGGGGCGCCGAGTGCCAGGGCCACTGGGTGGAAACGCGAGACTGCTTCCTGCAGCAGTGTCCAGGTCAGGGCCATGCTCCAGGGCCTGCGGGTGGGGGGATCTGGTGGGCGTGAGCCACTCGGGAGGGGTGAGACCTCGGGGGGCTCCTGGTGGGCCCTTGTACACGGCCCTGGGGGGTGTGGGGGGCGGGGGGGTGACCGTGAGGGACCAGTGCACAGGAGGCATTTGTCTGATCCTGTATCAGTCTGGGCTCTGGCTTCCCCGCCCTGGGTCTCGACTTCTTTCTCCTCGTGGCTTCCTGCCCCTGCGTCCCTGTGTCCGCACCCTCCTCACCCCCATCCTCGTGGCTCTGTGCATGGCCGTGTCCCACAGTGGACGGGAAGTGGCAGGCCTGGACGCCGTGGGGCGGCTGCAGCGTCACGTGTGGAGGTGGCACGCAGCGGCGGGAGCGCGCCTGCTTGGGGCCCTTCTTCGGGGGAGCAGCCTGCCGGGGCCCACAAGATGAATACCGGCAGTGCAGTGCCCAGCGGTGTCCCGGTGAGCGTCCCGCACTCCCACCCCACCGCTGGACTCTGGGGAGGGGCCTCCTGAGTGGCGGGGGAGGGAGCTTGGAGCTTAGTTCTGCTGGGGAAGGACTCCCCCTCGTGAGGGTAGATGTCTCGCAAGGGCCTTGGCCTTCCTGACCCTGTTGCCAGGTCTCGGCCCGCCCCCCGTGCCCCACCCCCACTCACGTGTCTAGCCCCTTGGCAGAGCCGCATGAGATCTGCGCTGAGGACAGCTTGGGCGCTGTGATCTGGAAGGAGACCCCGGCCGGAGAGGTGGCTGCAGTGCGGTGTCCTCGCAACGCCACAGGTGAGGGCCGGTGGGGCAGGTGTTGTGCGGGGCTCTTGTCCTCTCCTCACAGAGGTGCAGGGGAGGCACCGAGATGCCCCTTCAGGCCCGCCCACGGAGCTGTCAGCTCAGGGCACGTGGCCCAGACCCTGCCCAGACAGCCCTGTGCACACAGAGGCTGGCACAGTACAGGCGGGGGTCCGGGGCCGCCGCGTCCTGAGAGCTCACCAGGAGCCAGCGCCAGCATGAAGCCCTTTAGTGCGATGTCCCACAAAGTCACCCATTTACACGTGGGAAACTGAGGCACAGAGGAATTAACACACTTGCCCTGGGCTTGGGGGCCATTAAGTAGGAAATTGGCTTTGAACACGGTCATCTTAATCCCCGTGCAACCCTGTGGAGTGATGGGAGGTGTGGAAGAAGCAGGGTGGGCTCCCAGAAGGGGCCGGACGCATCAAGCTTGGCTTGGTTTTCTTTGCCCCTCTTATCTGAGGAGTGCATGCAGTTTTGTACCCCTGTTTGCTGTGTGACATCCGGGAAGTGACTAAACCTCTCTGAACTTTGTTTTCCTTCTGTAAAACAAGTGTGTTGTGAGTTCCCCACCACCCGACAGGGCTGGTCCACGTGGTAGAGGCTGTGTATTTCCAGCTGTGGTTGTAGCCCCCCTACCCAGAATAATACATGTTCTGGGTAGCGTCTTACAAATACAGGGAAGCCAAATGAATAAATACACGTCACGGACTGGTGTGACTCCCCTGGCCTCTTGTCTGCATGTGCGACCTCTCGTCTGGCCTCTGCGCCATGCTGTGCAGCAGGTGTGGTGTCCTGTCCTGCCCCGTGGCTCCTGTTGGGTGACAGGGTTGTGGCAGTTCCCTAAGGTCATCACCACTGTGTGTGCACAGCTGTGCCCGGCTCCCTGGGAGTAAGTTCTGAGTCATAGGCTGTGCCTGTGTTCCAGGCCGTCGACACCTGATGCCAGTCAGCCCCGAGGCTGCCCAGTGTCCGCAGCACACCCGGGCCATCGGGGGCCCCCTGATCCCAGGGGTGGAGCTAGGCAGGGGCCGGGCCGTTGGGTTCTCCCTGGGGCTCTGGATAGGAAGGGGCCCGAGGAGAGGCCCTGGGCTGGACACTGAAGCCCCTCACTCGGCCCAGGGCTCTGCCTCCACGCCGGTGGGATGCCTGCAGGTTTGGCTCCTGCCAGGTGCCAGTGCTTGGCCTGTGGCGTCTGCTCAGAAATGCTTCGAGTGAGGGAATTCCCTGGCGGTCCAGTGCTTAGGACTCCGAGCTCTCGTTGCTGAGAGCCGGGGTGCAATCCCTGGTTGGGAATCTAAAATCCCACAAGCCACACGGCCAAACAAAACAAAACAAAGCAACAAACAAACAAACACTTAAAAAAAGAAATGTTTTGAGTGAAAGAAACTAAGGGATGCCTGGCCCCCACGCCAGCTCTGCTCTTGGAATGAGGCCACAGGCGAGTCCCTGCCCCTAGGGCTGCAGGGTCTCATCCGGAGGGGCTTGTGCCTGGGAGCCGGGGGTGGGCCTCCCACCCGGGACACGGGCATGTACCAGAGAAGTGGGAGACGGAGCTGACCCCCCGTCTCCGCAGGCCTCATCCTGCGACGCTGTGAGCTGGACGAAGTGGGCATCGCCTACTGGGAGCCCCCCACCTACATCCGCTGTGTCTCCATCGACTACCGGAACATCCAGATGATGGTGAGGCCGGCCCCGGGGTCTCCCGCCCCACCCGTCACTCCAGGGCTCGCCTCTGCCCTCCGTCCTCAGACATAGCCCTGTGTCCCCAGTGGCACACCCTGTGGACGTGAGTCAGCCACAGCCACTGGCTGCGGGCTGCAGAGGACCCTCTGGGCATGGGAGGTCCTTGGTACCTGCAGAATCATGGCACTCATACCCTCCACCTCCCCAGACCCGGGAGCACCTGGCAAAGGCTCAGCGCGGGCTGCCCGGAGAGGGGGTCTCCGAGGTCATCCAGACACTGGTAGAGATCTCCCAGGACGGGACCAGCTACAGCGGGGACCTGCTCTCCACCATCGATGTCCTGAGGAACATGACAGAGATCTTCCGGAGGGCGTACTACAGCCCCACCCCGGGGGATGTACAGGTGGGCGCCCAGGAGGGCGGTCCTCCCCCCCAGCGTTAGACCGAGCCCTGACCGCAGATGGAGCCCTGACCCTGGTCACGTCTGGGCCGTGATTCTGTGCCTCATCCTCTGCTCACTGGCCTTTCTCCCTCTTCCTTTCAGAACTTTGTCCAGATCATCAGCAACCTGCTGGCGGAGGAGAACCGGGACAAGTGGGAGGAGGCCCAGCTGGTAGGGATGCCAGTCCGGGACCCTTGCGGCCAGAGCAGCAGGATGGGCGCGGGCCTCTCTGGTGGCTCCCTGAGCCCCAGGCCAGCTCAGGGTGGGGTCTTGGGTTCAAATCCCAGCACAGCCTCTGCCAGTCTCGTGACTTTGAGGACGTCACTTATCCTTCCGGGCCTCGGCTTCCCCGCCCGTCAGAGGACGCACCACGCGGGGCTTGGGGAGGGGCATGAGAAAACGTGTTGGCCGTGGGGTACACACCGGGACGTGGCGTTTTCTCATCTGGAGAAATTGGTCCGCCTCCCTTCCTCCCAGGCTGACCTGGAACCTGCCAATACTCCTGTGCCCTGGGCAGCACCCGGAGTGGGGACCGCAGTGGCCGGAGACCCTCCGCTCTCCTCCCAGCTGGACCCCTGGCCACCGGGCTGGAGCGCAGCGGCCCCTCTGGCCTCAGGGTTCCCGTGCACACAGTGGCGATGGAGACTCAGGTCCCCGTCTGCTTCCCAAGTCAGGTCCAGAGCCCTGCGGGGCTAGGGAGTGACCGACAGGACCCTGATGAGGAGGGAACAGACGAGGGAAGGAGGCCGGCGGAGGCAGAGCAGTGAGAGGGCGTGTCCCTGCTGGGGCGCAGGGGTCTTTGGGGACCCTGAGCTCCGGTTGTCGGCGTTCTCGGCGCGGCTGCTCCCCGCTATGTCCCTGACCCCCGCCTCCCCTCCAGATGGGCCCCAACGCCAAGGAGCTGTTCCGGCTGGTGGAGGACTTCGTGGACGTCATCGGCTTCCGCATGAAGGACTTGCGGGACGCGTACCAGGTGACAGACAACCTGGGTAAGCCCAGCCCTCGCTGCGCCGACCTCCAGGCCCCTGCCCCGCAGTCATGGGCAGGGCGGTTCGGTCAGTCTCCTTGTCTATAAACAAGCAGCGCCAGGTGCCTCCTGCAGGACCACCGGGCCGGGTTCTAAGATGACCTCTGTATCCTCAGGTGCACAGACCCGAGTCTTCTGATGATGGTCTGATGTGACCCCGGGAGGGGGTCGGTGTAGGGGCTCTCAGACCCATACAAGGTCCTGGAGAGCTCGAATCGTGGGACACACCAGGAAGTCCCAGCCACAGCCAGTCCCTTGCTTCCACCTCCCTGGGGCTGGGGGCCAACTTGTACTTGTCCCCACCCCGCCCCGGGGCCCCCAGTGCAGGGACCTTGAAGGCAGGACTCTGTGGTCCTCCGCTCCCCGAAGTGCCTCGTCACAGGGGCCTGGCTCCACCCAGCTCCGTGGCACTGAGCGACTCTCTCTGATGGGAAGGCAGGGGCGCTGGCCTTGTGGGTCCGAAGGAGCAGTAAGTGGGCCGGGACCTGAGAGCTCGGTGGCGACCGTCGGCACAAATACTAGAGCAGTTACATTTAACGATTGTCATCCGCGTCCTCTTAAATAGCTCTTTTGGGCCTCATTTGTCAAGTCCTCCCTGTTTTGGGGTGCCTCCCCCGACAGTCTCCATTGTCAGGGTTCCTCCTCACGGTGGGGAACCCAGGAGTGGGCGCTGGACCCGGCTGTGGTCCTGACAGCACCTAGGAGGGAGATTGTCGCATCCCTTGCAGAGACACTCGGGCCTCTAGTGACATATCCTAGCTCAGCTGTGCTGCCTTAGCACACACCTGGGGACCTGCCTGGGCCGGGACAAACGTTTGCTAAACTGCAGGTTCCCAGAGTGCTGGCTGGCCCTGCCTTTCTGCCTTAGAGCTCAGGACCCCAGAGCTGGGGAGACCTCTGAGGCCAGGGGATCAGGGACAGCCATCATCTCGCAGGTGGGGAGACTTGGGCCTGGGGGGTCAGGTGCTAATGGAGGTCACCTGGCAGGTGGGATCAGTGGTGGCACCAGGCCGGCTGGGACTTCCTTGCCTTCCTTCCCTTCCTCGCTGGGCTGACTGGGCCTTTCTTCACGGTGAGATGGGAGTGGCCCAGAGAGGGGAGGGCTTTCATGAAGCCTTGCGTGAGCGGGCATGGGACCGGGTGGCTACTGCAGCTCTCAGCCCCCCTGGCCCAGGACCTCACTGTGGAGTCTGGTTCCCCAGCCGCCCAGCCCCGCCCGTGGTCCCTGGAGGGGCGCTCAGGGCCCACCCTTTGTCACCAAAGGAGGCCCTGGAGTCCTTCCCATTAGTCCTCACTAGCCATCCCACCCCACGCACCCTCACACCCCCGATCACCCCCTAGCCCCCCCATATACTCACACACCCATGTACCCCACACGCCTACACACCCTACACATTACCCATGCACCCCATGCACCCCGTGTACCCTACACCCCCAATTCACCCCCTACACCCGTCATATACTCACATACCCGTGTACCCTACACCCCGTGCGCCCCACGCACCCCGCACACCGTGCACTCCATGCACCCCCATTCACCCCCTATACCCCACGCATATACTCACACACCCCATGTACCCTATGCACCCATACACCCTGTACACCCCACGCACCCTGCACACCCATACACCCTGTACACCCCACGCACCCTGCACACCCATACGCCCTGTACACCCCATGCGCCCTACACATCATACACTCCCTACGCCCTGCTGCTGGAACACCTGCCCCAGGAATCCAAGCAGCCTAACCTCCTCCAGGGGCCTCCGGAGGCCACCTCCTCAGGGAGGACTTCCTGACCACCTTGTTTGGAAGTGCCCCACCCAGGGGTCATCACTGCCCAACAGACCACAGTCCATCTATTTCTTCCCTACTTGGGTCACTGTCTGTTTCCTCCGCTCCCTGTCAGCTCTGGGAGAGGGTCTCGCTTTCCTCTGCATCCTCAGCGTTAGAACAGTCCCAGGCACATGGTTGGGGTTCGGAAGCGTGTGGCGCGGATGAATTTGCTTCTTCGTTCTGTCCTTGGTGAGGGCCTCAGCCACAGAGGGCCAGCCATGTGCTGGGCTGGGCGCCCAGAGAGGGGCGCCCGTCCCTCTTGCAGGGAAGGTGCCCTGGGCCCCAGAGCTGACCACACAGGTGCAGGGAGGGCATGGCCAGTGGGGGAGGGGGGCACGTCCGGGTAAGCCAGGCCTGGAGGGGTACAGGAGTGCGGGCAGGCGCTGCACAAGCAAAGGTATGGAGGTGGGCATCAGCTGGTCAGTGGGGTTTTGCTGGGGAAGAGAGCCCAGGGTTGGGGGAAGGCCAGGTGACAGCCGGGCAGGTGAGGCTGTTGGTTCCTAAGCCCCTACCCCTTCCCCCTACATCTAAGGCCGCCCCGGTGCAGACCCCAACCCAGGCCGTGGGTGCTGGGTGAGGGGAGCAGTGTCTGCCTGGAGTGAGTGTGCCTGGAATGAAGGGGCTCAGAGACGATGGGACCCCACCCCACCCGCTCCTGTCCTCCCAGGCCCGTCTGCCGCTCCACCTCTGGGAAGCCTGGGGCGGGCTGGACAGAGCCCACTGGGGCTGGTGTCTTCAGGAGGCCTGCCAGGCGCCCACAGGGAGAGCTCGGGAGAAACAGCTACATGCTGCCAGCTCTCCCTGCCCTGGCCTCTCCCCATACGTGCTGTGTCCCCGCAGCCCGTCCCCCTCCACCCTGAGTGGAGCCCTTCCCCACACCCAGCACCTTCCTTCCCGGGTCCCCACTCCACCTTGGTCCATCTGTTGGCCCCTTTACAGTCCCGGCCCTGTGAGGGGGGATCTGTCCCTGTCCCTGTTACAGAGCAGAGCCCAAAGGGGGAGGGCTGGGCTCCAGTGTCCCAGGGAGGGGCACCAAGGTGGACACCACGCCCTGTGGGTCCCTCTGTGGCCGCAGACCTGCCCACAGAACCCGTCTCTGGCACCTCTGGGGCCACGGGGACTGGGTCCAGGCCTGGGTCCTCATAAGGGCCATAGGGCTCCTGCTGGGGTGGGAGTGTCATTTGAGGGCTTGGAAGGAACCAGGAAGCCGCCTGGGCCCTGGACCTCATGGGGAGGCTGGTGTCAGGCTCCCGCCTGGCTGGGTGGCCCCATGCGCGCTGCACCCACTCTGAGCCAGGAGCACCCCCGTGTCATGGTCCTGGGCTCCAGGGCCCCCTCCCCGTTCCAGGGCCGAGGCTCCTCTCGTGAACCGGCTTTGCGTCTCACTGTCTCTGTCTCCCTTCGTCTCTGTCGTCTCTCACTCCCTCCCGAACCCCAGTTCTCAGCATCCACAAGCTCCCGGCCAGTGGAGCCACGGACATCAGCTTCCCTATGAAGGGCTGGCGGGCCACGGGCGACTGGGCCAAGGTGCCAGAGGACAGGGTCACTGTGTCCAAGAGCGTCTTCTCCACGGGGCTGGCAGGTGAGGAGCCTCGGGGTGTGGGAGGGGCCCCCCAGGGTCCGAGGCTACCCCCCAGGAAGTTCCTTCTGGAGTCTGGCCTGCTGCTTCAAGAGCTAGGGTGGCGTCCGTTTCTTCTCAGTGTTCCCCAGGTTGCCCCCTCCTCCAGGAAGCCCTCCCTGCCCTCCCTGTGTTGGGAGACTCCCAGGCAATCTTGGCTGAATGGACCAATGGACGCCCTCACCACAGGGAGGGAGAGGGTCTTGCCTGGGTCACACAGAAGGTGACTCTGGTTCCCAGGAAGATGAACTGTGCCCTGCCAGCCCCCGGGTCTCAGGAGTCACTCAGGGGGACCCAGGCAGTCCCCCCAGCTCCAGGCAGTGCTGCGTCCGCAGTCGGTGGGGGGAAACACACTCCCCTTGCCCAAGCAGGGTCCCGGTTTGTGGGTGGCCAGGAGGAGGGTGACCGCGGTGCTCTCTTCCAGAGGCTGATGACTCGTCCGTGTTCGTGGTGGGCACCGTGCTCTACAGAAACCTGGGCAGCTTCCTGGCGCTGCAGAGGTGGGCACCGCGGGCACGCGGGGTGGGGGTCAGGGAGGCCAGGCCTGGGGGAGGTGAGGGCGCAGGGCTCCCGACCCCGACACGGCCCGCCGGCTCTCCCCCAGGAACACGACCGTCCTGAACTCCAAGGTCATCTCGGTGACCGTGAAGCCCCCTCCCCGCTCCCTGCTCACACCCCTGGAGATCGAGTTCGCCCACATGTACAACGTGAGTGCCCTCCGTGTGCACGTCTGCGTGCGCGTGCCCCTCTGCCTGATCCCACGTGTGGTGCGTGCTCACACGTCCCCACCTCGCATCAGCCTTGAGGGAGAGCTCCTTTACGCCCAAGTGACAGGTGGGGATGCAGGCTGGCAGAGCTGCGGGGACTTGCCCAGGGTCACCCAGCAGGGCCGTGTGGGAGCTCAACCCAGCCCCGTCGGCCTGGCCGTTCCCTCGGGAAAGAGAGAGTCGTCCTCTGCTGAGAAACGCACCTGCCCCGGCCTCACGGACCCTCTACACCCTGCTCCTTGGGGCTTTCCCTCGGGCCTCAGAGCAGCCGGCGCCACGAAGCCCTGGGACCAGCCGAGCGCCGGGAGCCGCCCCGGTTACCCAGCCAGGACAGGGCAGCGCCGGGCCAGGTTGTGGGAAGAGCCGGGCCTGCCTTTCCCGCTGTGAGGCCTTGGGGCTTTGCTCAGCCTCTCTGTGCCTTGGCTTCCCTCCCTTACAAGTGGGAACCCTGCTGTTACCGCACCGCAGCCCTCGGGATGGGGGTGTCTGCTGAGCCCCACCTGTGCCCCCGGCCCCAGGCTTTCTGCGTTAGCCCGTTTTGCGTTCAGCTGGACTGGTCAGTGGGGCGTCTAGAGTGGGGCTTCGGCCGCTGCTGCCCAGCTCTGCTCAGAGAGGGGACAGAAGATACCCAAAGCCACACAGCAGGGCTAGGGGCTGAGCCAGTCCCTTCCCTGCTCTGGGCCTCAGTTCCTCCTCCTAAAACTCTGTCTCTGGGGAACAGCGGAGGGAGGGCGCCTGGCACGCCCACGGGTGGACCCCACAGTGACCCTCGGGTGCGGCTCATAGGGCGGCAGGTGGCCTGACCCCTCCCCTCTCTCCAGGGCACCACCAACCAGACCTGTATCCTGTGGGATGAGACGGATGTGTAAGTTCATCTGGGCTTTGTGGCCTCGGCCCGACTTGGTGGGCGGATGGGGGAGGAGGCTGACCCAGTAGGGGAGGGACACGGGCTTCGGGTTCCGGGCTTCCGACCGTCCCCCCGACCCCGTCTGTCAAGCACGGTCTCTCCCCGCCTAGTTCAGGCTCTGAGGCAGCAGGGGGCCCACCCAGCCGGCCTCACACTCCTCCCAGGGAAGTCCACGGTCAGGGGTCCCGAGGGGTGTGGAAGTCCCCCGGACCAGGAGCGCCGCCACTGACCGGGGCAGCTGGGTGACACCCAGAGGGGTCAGAGAGGAAGCAGAGGCGGGGGCTTCTGGGGTCCCAGGCCCAGTTTCCTGTGCGGCACGTGGCGCAGGCCTGCGCGCGGTGCGGAGAGCACAGGTGGGTGCGGGGCATCGGTCTGGACTGGCCGGGCTGTGATTCGGGTCACGGGGCCGTGTGGGCACCCAGCGCAGGGTGTCCTCCCAGACACAAGGAGGCAAAGGGAAAGGTGGGTGGGGTCTCGTGTACTCACAGGGAAGAGTTTGCAAAGGCCCTAAGGTGGGGGCGGCCCTCAGAGGGGAGGAGGGTCAGAATCTGGGGAGACCAGGCAGGAGAGAGCTTAACGTCAGGCTCCTGATGGGCCAGGTGGGCCTGGGGAGGGCTGGGCCTTCCCCCCAAGGGGTAGTCAGAGAGCTGCGTGTCATTGTTACCACCCGCCTCCCTCAGCCCTGGCACCGCCAGTCCCCAGGCCAGCACCCGGGCCAGGGGGTACATGCGGCGAGTCCCTCGTACTATGGGCAGTGCAGTGACGGAGGTGCGTCCCAGGAGGTCAGGGGGGGCTCCCGGAGTGGCTGACACTCAAGGAGGACACCTTTTCCCTGAAAAGAACGTGAGGGAGGGGTCTCGGGCAGAAGCACAGTTTGAGCAGAAGTGTGGAGGTCGGAAGGTACAGGGGGAACATGGGGCGTGGCCAGGAAGAACAGGCAGTTAGAGAGGTGCAGGGCTGCAGGGAGGCTGCAAGGGCCATGGGGCCAGTTTGTAGGGGCAGTGTGTCAGGAACTATGGGAACTGTTGGGGAGGGATGTGATCATCATGTATCCATCCATCCTCCACCCACCCATCCATCCACCCATCCCCCATTCATCTATCCATCCACCCACCCACCCTTCTATCCGTCTATCTACCCACTTACCTATCCTCCCACCCACGTATCTACCTATCCACTCACTCATCCACCCATCCACCCCCCATCCATCCACCCATCCACCCCCCCATCCATCCACCCATCCAACCCCCATCCATCCACCCATCCACCCCCCCATCCATCCACCCACCCACTCACTCATCCACCCATCCACCCCCCCATCCATCCACCCATCCATCCACCCCCCCATCCATCCACCCATCCATCTATCCACCCATCCACCCCCCCATCCACCCACCCATCCACCCCCCCATCCATCCATCCATCCACCCACCCACCCACCAATCTACCCATCTACCCACCCACCCACCCACCTATCCCCCAGTGATTACTGACCACTGAGAAGGCACTCCTCTACAAGGTCCTGGCCCTCAGCCTCCTCCTGTGCCTGATGAGTAGGAACAGGAAATTAGGAACGTATAGATCCCTGTGAAACTGTCAGGGCGTGCCACGTGCCAAGAAGTGGAGGCAGTAGATCTAGTGGCAGGTGGGGTGAGGTGCCTTTCAGAGCAGGTTCACGGAAACCTCTCTAGGGTGGTGTTTGAGCAGAGGCCTGACACAGCACTGTACACATGGGTGTCTGGGGACAAGCATTTTGGCAGAAGGAACAGGCAGTGCAAAGGCCCCGTGTGTGCAGGGAGTGTGCAGGCCATAGGGCAGACTGCACTGCCCTTTCCCACTCTGGCTCTGAGGGTGTGAGGACAGGATCTGGGGCCGGGAGCTGGGCTGGGGGAGAGCTGGGGCGGACCCTGGAACCCTGGGAAACTGGCCCTCTGGCTTTTGTTGTCGTCGACTGTTTTTCTCTGGATTTCGCAAGCGGCATAAACTCTTTGTACAAGATGGGGTATCAGAAAAGGGTGAAAAAAGAAAAAACAAGAAAGAGGGCCCACGTTCTCACAGTACCCAGGCTGGACCCCCTGGCCATCGTGGGAGGTTGTGCAGCGGCTGCATCCCTGATGTCAGCACAAGCCCCTCCCCACAGCCCAGAAACCCTCCCAACAGGCTGTTCAAAGGCTGCCTGCAGCTCCCCGGCAGTGCCCGGTTCACCCAGCGGCCCAGCATCCTCGCTTGGACAGCGCTGCTCACATTTCTGGTTTTTTCCTTGGCTTTGAGTCCCCCAGACCATTTCAAGGTCTTGGTAGTAAGTTGCTTTCCAGAGAGGTGGACCCGTCCCCTTTGCTCTCCCAGGGCAGCAGGTCGTGAGAGGTCTGGCCAGCCCAGTGTCAAGTTCACTGTCCTTTGGGGCTGCATAGTCTGGGGCAGATTCCACCCTCCAGAAGCCTCAGCCTTCCATCCCCATGGCGGAGTCTGCCTGCTTGCGTGTGAGAGCAGAGTGGGGGAAAGGACAGCGGCCAGGTCCGTGGGGTGCTCACCCCTGGCCGTGGCCTCCACTTGCCCTTCCTCCCTCAAGTGTGGGGAGCCCACCCACTGCCCCAGGCCTGCTTTGCTCACCGCTGGTCACCTCTGGATAGATGGGATTGTTAAGCTCTCTGCACCTCGCTCCAGGGCCCCGAGGACAGTGGGAAGGTGACAACAGCTGTGCTGTGTTTGAAGCCCCCTGAAGTGCATTTTGCCCACAAGCTCCCTGTTCAGTTCTGGGTGCAGCCCTGGGAGCCCTGCTGACTGTTCCTGTTACCGCTGGGGAATCTGAGGCTCCAGAAGGACTGTGGTCCAGCTCAGAGTGGGGACGAGGCATCTGATGCAGACTGGACAGCCTGGGACCCAGAGGCTGACAGTGGGGGAGGGGGGCCACGGGAGAGGGGGGCTGGCCCTGTCCCCTCCCCCGCCCTCCCCCCTGCTCTGTGCGGAACAGCACCTCCTTCCACCGCAGGGCGGGGCCCCTTCTCACATAAATGGGCTCAAAGGAGCCAAGGGTTTCCCAGGTGACCTGAAATGGGGACCAGGGACAGGGCCCCAGGTCTGTTTCCACCAGTGTGCCCAGGGATCAGGTCTGTGCTGGTATGGGCTTGTGTTTGTGTGTGTTTGGATGAGAAAGGGTCTCACGTGTCTGCAGAATTCTGTGTGTGGGGGGCGTGCCAGTGGGGGGTGAGAGCCGTCAGTGACCATCAGCTGAGAAGTAGTGATCTCTGACCCATGACTGGGCCCCAGTCACTGAAGGAGCCTAGTTTCCCAATCCCAGGCTGAGCCCTTGTCCTGGTCCCACGCTGAGCCCTGATCCTGGTCACACTGAGCCCTGGCCCTGGTCACACGCTGAGCCCTGACCCTGGTCACACTCTGAGCCCTGAACCTGGTCACACTCTGAGCCCTGACCCTGGTCACACTGAGCCCTGGCCCTGGTCACACGCTGAGCCCTGACCCTGGTCCCACGCTGAGCCCTGAGCCTGGTCACACTCTCAGCCCTGACCCTGGTCACACTCTCAGCCCTGACCCTGGTCACACTCTGAGCCCTGAACCTGGTCCCACGCTGAGCCCTGAGCCTGGTCACACTCTGAGCCCTGGCCCTGGTCACACTCTGAGCCCTGGCCCTGGTCACACTCTGAGCCCTGACCCTGGTTCCACGCTGAGCCCTGGCCCTGGTCACACTCTCAGCCCTGATCCTGGTCACACGCTGAGCCCTGACCCTGGTCACACTCTGAGCCCTGAGCCTGGTCCCACTATGAGCCCTGGCTCTGGTCCCACTGTGAGCCCTGGCCCTGGTCACACTCAGCCCTGACCCTGGTCACACTCTCAGCCCTGAGCCTGGTCCCACACTGAGCCCTGACCCCTGGTCCCACACTGAGCCCTGATCTTGGTCACACTCTGATCCCTGACCCTGGTCCCACGCTGAGCCCTGATCCTGGTCACACTCTGATCCCTGACCCTGGTCCCACGCTGAGCCCTACCCTGTGTCTCATCTGGAGTCATCACGCATGTTCACGTGTAGTCATTCACGTGTCATGTGCGTGGAGGGCTGCCTCCTCTTCCAGCCACACGTAACAGTCCAGCATGTGACACAGTCGTCTTGGAAAGTCTGAGTCAGAGGCTTCCACCCACAGGGCAGACCCCCTCCTACCTCGCCCCCAGCTGTACACACACACAGACAACATTTACAGCCGAGGCGACTGCTCACAGCGAGGCTCAAGGCCACCCCTCCCCACCCCCACACCCCTACGCCAGCCTGACCAGTGGCAATGAGGGCCTTGGGAGCAGGGCTGTTAAGGAGGGAAAGGGGGACTTTGCAGAATTCTCAAATGTTTAGGGGGATGGAGGGGTGGATGGGGGGGTGGAGGATGGGGGCGTCGGTAGGTGGATGGATGGATGGAGGGTGGATGGGTGGGTGGATGGAGGATGGGTGCAGGGAGGATGGGCTGGTGGTGACGGGGGTTGATGAAGGGCAGGAGCACATCCTTGGAGTTAAGTTCTGTGGTTCTGAAAGGACAGCTCCCTGGATCTCTCACTGGTAGAAGCTGCAAATGTTTTGCAGTTTCCTTTTTAAAAACAGCCAAGTGTTACATAGAGCATAAAAGTCAGAGCTGGCAAGATCCTCAAATCATTTGCTCTGCCCTCGCTTGAAAATGGTGTAGTTGAGGCCCGGTGTGGGGACGTCAGGACAGGCCAGGCCTGGGCCACACGCGCTCCACGGTGCTCGTCCTGCTACGCCAGCGTTTCTTTCGGGAGGTGTTTCGCCCGATACCAGTCCCGCGTGGGCTCCAGGGAGGGCAGGGTCCTATGCCCACTGTGTCTTGGGCTCCCGGGCCCACACTCAAGTCAGCTATGAAGGCTCTGAGAAGTCCTGCAACAGCCTCTTCAGTCGGGTGGGGCGCTTGGCACCCTTACTCTGTAACTTGAGCCGGCAGAGCAGACGCTGGGACAGGCTGGTGGAGGGCATGATGTTCCCGCAGAGTCTGTGGGGTCCTTTCCCGAAACCTGAGCCCACTCCAGGCACCTTCGGAACCCTCTCATTTACTCACACAAGCTTTCTGTCCGGCTGAGGACCGGGGCTCAGAGTGACAAGCCCAGGGTCGCCCTCTCCCTGCCCGTGCCGACCCCCAGCCCTGCTGGGTGCAGCTGTCCTGGGGGACGCTGAGGACCCAGGCCCAGCCCCCTCCCCGGGGTCCTTGCCCAAGTACGTGTCCTGGTCCCTTTAAGAACCGTGCCCCTCCCCCATCCTTGGTTTCCTTGGAGAGGGCGGTGAGGGGCCAGGACGAGGGGGGCAAGCGGAAGGGAGTCTTGGCAGGGTCCCCAGGTCGCTGTCAGCAGCCGGTTCCCAGCCCAATTTCTCCCACGCCGGCTGGTTCCTGATGGGGGCAGAGGAGGCCGGCAGAGGGGGACACAGAGGGGGATGGGGTAGGAGACGGCTCGACACAGAAGGCCTCCCTGGTGGCCTGGGTAGGGCCTCGGGATCCACGTCACCAGTGAGCACGGGAGGGAGGTGGGGGGATGTGCTCTGCTCCCCCCACCTGGATGGGGGCTGGGGCTGGGGGAGGGGTGCAGAGCTGCTCCCAGAGGCGAGACCACCCACCCGTCCTAGCCTCTGCTCTGGACTCAGCCCAGCCCCTTCCCCAGTGCCTGTCCCTTCTCTGAGCCGCCCCCTACTTCGTCCTTGGGGAGCAGGGAGGCTGGCAGAGGCCCACGGTGGGCCTGCCCTCTCTTCGAGGGGCGTCTGAGCCCCGGGCCTGCGTGTTCCCTGCCGGGTTTGGGAGCTGGAAGGGACAGACAGCCATGAGGTCACGGCCCAGGGACAGCAGCTGTGCTCTGAACCTGGGGCAGTGAGCGTCCCCACTGCCTTGCTGGCAGCCCAGCTCCGCAGCCACCGCCGGCCGCCCCACGGGCCCCCTCGCCACTCCCCGCTTTGGTGCCGCTGGAACACTTGGCGCCTTTGTCCGTGGTCCCCGTGCGCTCTTCTCCAGCCTCAAAAGCCACCTGCTCCTGGAGGCCTTTCTGCCTGTTTTTCTGCATCCCCAGCCCTGTCCCCTTCCTCCCAGCTCTGACCCCCATTTGCAGCAACTCCGTGTATCCGCAGAGTGTGAGGCCCGCCGCGCGCAGGGCCTGGGTCTCCTCATGCAGCCGGCCACCTCCGCCCAGCGGGCGCACAGGAAGCCCTCGGGAGGGCTCATTCTAACGGCCCCTGCCCTCGCCCTCTTCTTCTTCCTGCTGGAAAGAGCACTGCTGGGCCAGTGGCGCCCTGGTGAGGCGCGTCTGGGGAGGGGGGCAGGGTCCGGTGCCAGGAGAAGGCTGGGAGCATCACAGACGTGTGCTCGAGGTTCGGGGGCGGGGGAATCCTGAGTGTGGGGGGCTTTCCGGGGCGGAGTCAGAGCCCACGAGTCTCCTGCTAGGCGTGTCCAGCTGCGTCCCATCCCTGTGCTTTCCCACCAATGCGGGGCCCCGTGTGTCTGGGTGCCCCTGTGTCAGTGGTGTGGGTGTGCGCCCCTATGAGTGTGGTGTCCATGGAGACTCGAGGGTGAGGCGCCAGGGCTGATGGGTCAGGGGAGGCACAGGATGTGGCCAGCCCTGAGCTCCCCGGGGCTGCTGGATGGGAGCAGGGGCCACGCCGGGCAGTGCTGGGTGGCTTGGGGTTGGGAGGGTGCCAGGGTGCCCCGGGCAGCTGTGGGTGGGGGCAGGTTGAGTCAACCACGTTGTCTTCCCTGGTCAAGTGGCCGAGGGGTCAGCGGAGTGTGGCACCGCCGGGGCCTGGGGCTGGGCGGGGCCCCTTCAAAGCCTCGCCTCCTCCTTGCCTCCTGTGCCCGCACTGGTGATGGCGGCGCTGGGGAGACAAGGAGGAGAGCCTGGCGTTGCCCTCAGGGAGGAGGGGGCGCCCACAGGGAGGTCAGTGCCGGGCCCTGAGCGCACGGGGCAGTGCCAGGAAGTGGGGAGGTTGCTCAGTTCCCTCCTCCACTGAGACCTGGGGGCTCCAAGAGGGGCCGCCTAGGGGGAGGGGGACAGCTGCCTGTTGGGCCACTTGGTGCAGGGAGGGCGCAGGTGAGGACAGAGCAGGGGCCTCTCCGGGAAGGACCAGGCCTGGCTGGAGACAGAGGTACTTGAGGCTGCTCCTGGCAGGGATTTCATCTGTCTGTCTGTCCTTCTGTTTTCGATGTTCCCGAGCTCCGTGTCTTCATAGTCAGCCCTCGGTTGAGCACTCACCCACGCCCAGCACTTGGGCCCCCTTCGTCCTCCCAGGAGGAGGGGTCAGTGCGGGGGCTGCCCCTGCCCAGACCCTGCCACCTCCCGCAGGGCCCCCGTCTGCCTCGCATCCTCCCGGAGTCCCCCGCACACCCGGGCTGCCAGGCCTTGGCCCCTGCTCTTCCCACAGTGTCCCAGGGTCGTTCCATCCGCTCCTTGCGCGGTTGTGTCAGATGGGAGGTGCGGGGCAGAGCTCTAACCTCCAGCCTGGACGCCAGTCCTGGCCCTGTTCTCACTGACGGGTGACTGTGGGCGAGCCCTTTAGCCTCCTTGAGCCTCAGTTTCTGCATCTGTCCAAGGGGCGGCTGCGATTCCTTGATGAGCTGTTGTGTTAAGGAGCTGGACCAGGAAATGCTCAGCAAGTAGACGCTGTCGTTACCGCCCCCCCCCCAAGCCCCGTTCCAAGAAGCCTGCGGGGGGACAGCAGTGAGCCACTCAGGCAAAGCACGTGCCCTCGGGGGCGGGGGGGAGGGGCACGGCTGCCCCACGTGCTGGGAATAAGGGGCCACCTCTAGGAATGGGCTTCCTGGGGAGGGGGAGCTTGGGCTGATGGTGAAGGGTGAGCTGGAGTCCCGGGGCAGGAGGGTAGTAGAGGGCCCCCATGCCCAAGGCGCAGTATGTGCAAAGGCACCGAGGCAGAGCATTTGGGGTGCTGGGGTACAAGTGGTCCAGTGAGAGGGGGCCTGGGGGCCTCCGCCAGCTCCTCTTTTTAGGAGCAGAGAGGGGTGAGCTCTCTGGCCTTGAGGTAATCAAGCACAGGCAGAATGGGACTGGGTTTTGGAAGGACAGAGTGACACTTCCTGGGCACCTGCTACGGGCCTGGTCCTTCTGCCAAAAGTTCACTCCAAGTTCAGACCAGGCCCCAGACCTCACGCAAGAGGCCTGAGGTTCAGAGTGCTCGGGAGGCTTGCGCGGGTCCCACAGCCCTTTGCGGGTCCTGACCCTGCAAAGCCCTGAACCCGGATGGCCCCAGTGATCTTGAAGAGGCCTGGTGAGGACAGGGCTGGGGGACTGCAGGGTCCCTGCCACTGGGGCGGGCCTGGAGGGCGCACGGTGACCCTCCTCCCTCGAGACACTTTCTCCCCTCTGCTCGGGGTGTGCAGTTGCTAGTTTCCTGAGGCAGGAAAGTCTTAATCAAAACCCCAGCTTGGGGCTTCCCTGGTGGCGCAGTGGTTGAGAGTCCACCTGCCGATGCAGGGGACACGAGTTCGTGCCCCAGTCCGGGAGGATCCCACATGCCGTGGAGCGGCTGGGCCCGTGAGCCATGGCCGCTGAGCCTGCGCGTCTGGAGCCTGTGCTCCACAACAGGGAGAGGCCACAGCAGTGAGAGGCCCGCGTACCGCAAAAAAAAAAAAAAAAAAAACCAGCTTGCCAGGCGGCTCAGTGGTTTGCTGGTGTGGTATTGGGAGGGCAGGGACTAATGTCCTCATCTCTGCAGGGAGCTGACTAGGGATGCGGGAGGGCAAGATGTGGGGTAGACACAGGAAAACTTGGCAGAGAGGGCAGGGTGACCGTGGGTGTCTTGGCCTTGGTGCAGAGGCACCTGGAAAGGGGGGATGATGAAACAAACTTGAGGTTCATCCTGGGGGGCAGGTGAGCTAGGAGATGCCTGGAGGGTGGGGTGTGGACACGGGTGGGATGGATAATGGCAATGGCGTGGTTGCCTGGGTTCAGCCCATCATGGTTGATGGGGCTGGTGGTGAGGCCTCCTGCAAGACGGGTCCCGCCTACACGGTGCCCTGGACGTGGCGGGTTGAGTGTTGGTGATGGGAGTTACCATCACCCTAGTGTTGGTCCACAGACATGGTGCCGGTTCAGAGGTGATGGCAGTCAGAGTAGTATTGCTAACAGCGGAGGTGAGGCTGGTGACCATGGTGATCATGTAATTGTGGTGACCAAAAAGATGGAGAAATGGTGGTGACATGGCAGTGATGATTGTGCTGTTGGTGGTGGTAGTATTGGTGGTGAGAGTGACGGCATTGGAAATGGTGTGTTGTTGATGGTAGTGAAGATGGTGACGGTGGTGGTGATGATAATGTTGGTGCAATGGTAGTGTCGCTGCTGATGGTGTGATTGGTGGTGGTGGTGGCAATGGTGGTAATAATGGTTGTGTTATTGTTGCTGCTGTTAGCGTTGGTAGTGGAGATGATGGTGAGGGTGGTAGTAATGATGATGCTATTGATAACATAATGGTGGTGGTGGTGGTGGTGATGGTGTTGCTGGTAGTGGGGATAGTGGAGATGGAGTGGAAATGGTAGCGGTACTTATGATGATATTGATGGTGATGGTGATGGTGATGGTGGGAGTAATGACTGTGGTGATGTTGGTGGTGGTGGTGATGGTGATGGTGGGAGTAATGACTGTAGTGATGGTGGTGGTGGTGATGGTGATGGTGATGATGGTGATGGTGGGAGTAATGACTGTAGTGATGGTGGTGGTGATGGTAATGGTGATGATGGTGATGGTGGGAGTAATGACTGTGGTGATGTTGGTGATGGTGATGATGGTGATGGTGGGAGTAATGACTGTCTTAGTGATGATGGTGGTGATGGTGATGATGGTGATGGTGATGATGGTGATGGTCGTAGTATGACTGTGTCGTTCTTGATGCTGACGATGGTGGTGCTGTTGATAATATAATAGTGGTGTTGAAGTTGATCGTGTTGGGAGTGGCGATGGCAGTGATGTGTGGTAATGACAGTACTGATGACATTGGTGGTGGTGGTGGTGGTAGTAATGATTGTGCTGTTGGTGGTGGTGGCGGTGTTAATGATGTTGCTGATGGTGGTGACATGGTGGTAATGGTGGTGCTGATGGTGTTGGTGGTGGTGATGGTGGTGGTGTTGGTAGTGGGGATGGTGGCGATGGAGTGGAAGTGGTGGTGGTATTGATGATATTGGTGGTGTTGGTAGTGGCAATGGTGGTGACGCAGTGGTAATGATGGTCTGATGATGTGGATGGTGGTGGTATTATTGTGTCATTCTTGATGCTGGTGGTGGGGCTGTTGATAATGTAATGCTGTTTCTTTTTCAATGTAGTAATTGTATTTTTTTATTAATTTTTATTGGAGTATAGCTGCTTATACTGTTGTGTTAGTTTCTGCTGTGCAGCAAAGTGAATCAGTTACACGTATACATATATCCCCTCTTTTTTGGATTTCCTTCCCATTTAGGTCACCACAGAGCACTGAGTAGAGTTTCCTGTGCTATACAGTAGGTTCTCATTAGTTATCTATTTTATACATAGTAGTGTGTGTATGTCAATCCCAATCTCTCAATTCATCCCACCCCCTCTTTCCCCCTTGGTTTCCATAAATTTGTTCTGGACATCTGTGTCTCTACTTCTGTTTTTGCAAATAAGTTCATTTGTACCAATTTCCTAGATTCCACATACAAGCAATATTATATGATATTTGTTTTTCTCTTTCTGACTTACTTCACTCTGTATGACAGTCTCTAGGTCCGTACACATGTCTGTAAACGGCCCTATTTATTTTATTTTATTATTTTTTTTCTTTCTTTTTTTTTTTTTTTTTGCGGTACGCGGGCCTCTCACTGTTGTGGCCTCTCCCGTTGCGGAGCACAGGCTCCGGACGCGCAGGTTCAGCGGCCATGGCTCACGGGCCCAGCCGCTCCGCGGCATGTGGGATCTTCCCGGACCGGGACACGAACCCGCGTCCCCTGCATCGGCAGGCGGACTCTCAACCACTGCGCCACCAGGGAAGCCCATGCAAATGGCCCTATTTTGTTCCTTTCTATGGCTGAGTAATATTCCATTGTATACATGTGCCACATCTTCTTTATCCATTCATCTGTCAATGGACATTTAGGTTGCTTCCATGTCCTGGCTATTGTAAATCGTGCTGCAGTGAATATTAGGGTGCATGACTCTTTTTGAATTATGATTTTCTCAGGGTATATGCCCAGTAGTGGGATTGCTGGGTCATATGGTAACTCTATTTTTAGTTTTTTAAGGAACCTCCATACTGTTCTCCACAGTGACTGTATCAATTCACAATCCCACCAGCAGTGCAAGAGGGTTCCCTTTTCTCCACACCCTCTCCAGCATTGTTTGTGGATTTTTTGATGGTGGCCATTCGGACTGGTGTGAGGTGATACCTCACTGTAGTTTCGATTTGCGTTTCTCTGGTACGTGGTGCTGGTATTGATGTTGATGGTGGTGGTGATGGTGATGGTGATGTTATTGATGTTGGTGGTAGTTTCAGTGAGAGCCATGAGGGTGGAGGTTGTGGTGACAGTTAAGGTGGTGGTGGTCTCAGCTCTTTGGGGGATTTGAAGCCCCCCCATGGGAACCAGGACGCTCCCATGGCACAGTTTTGGAGGTAGACTGCAGCAGACAGGGTCAGACGCCAGCCCGAGGAGATGAGAGGGCGGGGTGGAGGGTAGAGGGGAGTGCTCGCGAGGCCACGCAGTCTGGGAGGGTGTCTTGGAGGAGGCAAAGCTGGGCCAGCTGAGGGTGGTGAGGTTTGGGGTCTCCTGGAGCCAGGGAAGTGCCTGTGGAGGTGCCCAGTGCCCAGCACAGGGCCTGAGCAGGCGGGCGAGGGACGCGCTTGCTGAATGAGTGAGTGATGGACCAGCCTGAGCCCCAGCTGCACCAGCGGCTGGAGCGTGAGGGGGTGGGGTGTCGAGGCGCTGGCCCCTCAGCTGGTAGGGGTAGGTGACAGGCTGGACAGAGCTGGGCCAGAGGTGCACCAGGCGAAGGTCTGAGTGAGGGGCAGAGGGCTCAGGGAGGGTTCCTGGGGTGCCGGGCTCTGAGATGGGAGGAGGTGGCAGGTAGGCTGGGGTTTAGCGGGACCCTGGCCCTCCCAGGCCAGATGACTTCCTTGCGAGGCTGGGGAGCTCAGGGGCCCCAGGGGCCTTGCCCAGGTGGGTGGGGTGGGCCAGGCGAAGAGCCGCTGAGCCCTGAGGATGGCCAGGTTGCTAGCCTGGGGGCAGGCCTGCGGCCGGAAGCCCTGACTCAGAGCGTGGCTGGTGCCAGGTGGGAGCCAGGAGATTGGCATCGTGGGGAACGTGAGAAGCCCTGGAGGCCCTGGTCACAGCGCCACAGATGCTGAGCCAGCCTGAGACACTATCAGCGCCGCGAGAGCCAGCCCCACATGCGCAGGGACGCAGGCCTGCGGGGGCATGGGTCTCACCTGGCGATGCACTCAGCAAGACCCAGGGCAGGTGGATATCCATCCCCCAGCGTCCCCAGGGCCACAGGCATTGCCCCCGGGCCCTGAGCCAAGAGGGGATGGAGCTGACCTGGGCTTGCCCTGGGGGTTCTCACAGGCCAGTGACCAGCTCACCTTGGGGTGAGCTGTGCCCACTCTGGCTGCCCAGGGAGCGAGGTGGGTGGGTGAGGGTGGCGTGGTGGTGGAGGGAGGATGCACCGTGTATTCAGGACTGACCCCAAGGCGTCCAAGGGGTCGGGGGCGGCAGAGGAAACTCAGGTCTCAGCTCAGGGGGTTGGGCACAGAGCAGGAGGTTGAGGAGACTTCCTGGAGATGGCAATGCCCCGGGGGAGCCCCGAAGGACGAGGCTGAGTCAGCCAGGGGGCAGGCGGGTGTGTGGTCAGAGGGACTGGTCAAGATCAAGGCCTGGAGGCAGGAGAGGGCGCCTGCGTTCTGAGTCACCGGTGGTTCCTCTGGGCTGGCGCATGGAGGCAGGGCTGCCAGGGCTGGGATAGTGGGGGTGAGGGGGTGCTTGGGAGTCATGATGAGCTCCAGCCGCTGGGTGAGGTAGGACCCAAGAAGGGAGCCCCAGCACGGCGGCAGGGTAGGACCTGTTGGAGGAGCCAGGTGCAGCACTCAGGAACTCACGGCTTATCCAGGCAGGCTCCCTGGAAGAGGAGGCTCAGCACAAGCCTTGGTCTGTGGGTCAGAGGTCAGTAGGCGGAGGTGGGAGGTAGGCACCCTGGATGTGTGAAGTGTGATTCAGCAGGGCTTGTGCCTGGAATGCATGGTTTGGGGAGCACAACGGCCAGTCTGAGGAGTTTTCAGGGGCTCCTAGAAGCCCCTGCCTGCAGAGACACCTTGCCCACTCCCTGTTCCCTCATTGGGGTGAGCTGTGCCCACTCTGGCTTCTCTCTGCTGTGTGGGGGGACACCTGAGTCACTCACACTCCAGTGTGAATTAGCCCATCAAACCCCAGGGGACCCTGATGCACACAGTCCCATAATAGCACCTGCTTCGTGGGCCGACAGGAGGCATCCTGAATGCAGCGGAGGCCCTGGCTCAGCGGGCCGGCGGGGGGCTCTCCACGCACCCTCTGTTACTGTCCCCTGATGTCCCACGAGTGTGCTGGGGCCTGTGCTGGGCATTGTGTCCCTGTGGTCTCCCTGGACAGCATGTGGGGGAGGATTTATGCCCACTTCATAGGGGAGGCAGCTCAGCTCTGAGTGGCCGGTAGGGAATTGGCCCAGAGGTGGGAACAGGCCTCAGGTGCCCAGTTCCTCCTCCCGGGGCGGGGATGGACGAGCACGTCCGGGCACGGCAGGGACCGGGACGGAGGGGCACCATAGGCCGAGCCTCCTCCCAGGGCCTCCGACATGCCCTGGCCCCCACCCAGCCTGGGCCCCAGGGGAGGTCCCTGCGGGGTCTCCTGCGCGGGGCGGGGGCCCGGCTGCCTGCTCTGAGCCACTCACCTGGGCACCAGGTTACGGCTGTGGCTCTGGGACAGGCGCTGAGTGAGGCGGGTCTGCACTGGGCGCAAGTTGCGGGGAGCTGGGCTTCGCGGTCTGAGCGTGGCTGGAGGGGAGGCTCAAGGGGGAGAGCGGGGAGGCTCAGGGAGGAGGTGGCCAGTCCCCAGGGGCTGTGGGTCCCTGAGTGAGGAGGGAGCCGGGGGAAGGTCTTGAGTAGAGGATGACGCGTCCTGGGATATTTCAAATGGTGGCGCGGGGACAGGCGGTGGAGGGCAGGGCGGAGGCTGGCAGTGGTGGGTCCCACCAGGGTGGCAGCCACAGCGTGGGGAGCAGAAGTGAGACTCTCAGTGCATCGTGCAAAGAAGGTCAGTTGCAGATGGGTCTGTAGGTATGAGAAGGAAGGAGGGAGGGAGGGTCCTGGAGGCGGCCGCCAGGTTGGAGCGGTAAAGAGGGGCCTTGCTTGTCCACCCATAGCAAGTCCTGGCTGAGCACTCCCACCCCACTGGGGTGCGGGCAGCGGGGTGAGCCAGCCAGGCCCCAGTCCTGCCCTCCCAGAGGAGGATGCAGGTGGGAGCATCAGGCCATCACACGTGGCGGGAGAACCGGGCCGAGGCGGCAGGACCCACGGATGGAGGCCACGGGTCAGGGACGGCCTCGCCGTGAGAGCCAGGGCGCTGGCCCGTGGCTGTGGCCGTGGAGGCGGAGCCGTCCAGGCCGGGCCCAGCTGGCCGGTGTGCAGGGCACGGACAGCCACCGGAGGGGCCGTGCTCACCGTGGCGGTGACTGGCCTAACACTTTCTCAAGGAGCACTTGGGGCCGGGGAGGCCGGGGCAGGAGGCAGCTGCCCAGGGAGCGAGGTGGGTGGGTGAGGGTGGCGTGGTGGTGGAGGGAGGATGCACCGTGTGTTCAGGACTGACCCCAAGGCGTCCAAGGGGTCGGGGGCGGCAGAGGAAACTCAGGTCTCAGCTCGGGGTCAGGACGCACAGTGGGGGCCCGTGTGGAGGGGTGCCAGCTCAGAGCTCAGAAGTGGAGCAAAAGGGACGGGAAATTGTCCCTTGGGTTTGGTGACTCGGGGGCTTTGCTAGGAGCAGGGTGGGAGGAGCCTGTGGTGAGGAACTGGTGGCCTGCAGAGGGGTGGGTGATGGCTGGACCTTCCTGGGGGCCCTGGTCGATGGGGGAGGCACAGGCTTTCTCTGGGAGCTCTGACCTGAGGGGCCCAGGGCCCCCTGCAACCTCCCGTCAACTCAGGCAGGGAGGGGCTCCCGCCCTCCTCGTGCTGGCAGGGGCCCCGGCTCCAGCTCCTTCTCTCGCCCTGGACCTGGGGGTGGGGAGGCGCAGGTGGGTGTCACTGACCCAGATTCCTCGGGCCTGGGCCTGGGAGGGGGCGTGGCTCTGTGCCCCAGATACTCCAAGTTTCTGAAGCTCAGTTGAGAGGCGACCAATGGTCTCCCACATGTGGGAGTGTGTGTGAGGAGGGAACAGCCTGCCTGTGTTGCAGAGATGGTAACAGGTGTCACCTGCAGCAGAAGGGATTTCGGTCAGACACGGTGAAGAACTTCCAGATGTTGTGGGTATAAGAGGATACGTCCTAGAGGTTTTGTTGAAGAAAGAGGGCTGAGGGTCCCCGACCTCTCCCAGTTCAGGGTGTGCCTACGATGCAAGCGAGGGTCCACGGGTCAGGGACCACCCGTCCTGCTCCAGCCAGCCCTCAACTGATGCCCAGCGCAACACAGAAAGCACAGCTAATGGCCTGGGAGAGCTCCATTGACCGAGCTCTGCCCTGGTGTGGGATGGGCCTGAGGCAGGCCCCCCCCCCCCCCGCCTGGTCTGGGCCTTGGGCCATCCTTGAGGGTCCCTTTCAGATTTGCTCCGCAGAGTTCAGTGGCTCAAATACTGTAGGCCTTGTAGGTTGGTCAGACAGATAAAAAACTGGAATCCTGGCCCTCCTGCTGTCTTGCTGCATGGCCTCGGGCAATCACACCACTTCTCAGAGCCTCAGTTTCTCTATCTACACAGCTGAGTTGAGGATTATTGCAAAGATTAAATGATAAAATGCACAGGAAGCGATTAATATTGAGGTGAGGTGGGGGAGGGGACGAGGAGAGGGTCCCTGTCCCTGTGTCGCGTGTCAATGGCCTGCCAGAGCCAGGGGGACCATGGAGTGGGGAGGGGCCAAGGCCAGGGAGCTTGCAGAGGTCCTGCAGGGTCTGGGTGAGCCCAGGAGCTGCCCACCTCCCAGGCTGCCAGCCCCAGCAGTTGGTCCTCTGGACCAGGGGCGGACGCCTCCTCGTGCCCTCCGTGGCCTGAGGCTGCAGGGGCAGGCCCCGGCGAACCCGTTAGCAGGGTGGGCCCTGCTCCTTGTTGTCGCCTCCCCTGGGAGACTGATAAGCTAATTGGTGCCCATAGCAGGAGTCCTGTGGGGCGAACCAGCAGGCTGGGCTGGACTTCTCCCAGGAGGTGGCCAGCAGCCGTCAGCCTGGCGCCCTGCAGACCCGCCAGCACTGCCTGGGAACCTGCCAGCCTACCGGCCCCAGCCAGCCTGGCTCCCCTCACCCCGGCCCTTGGGGTGCTGTCCCTTCCCAACCCTCCCAGCAGCCTTCAGCAGGCGGAAAAGATGGGTTCGGGGTCCCCCCCCCACTCAGAGTAGGAGGGCTGAGGCAGCGTCGTGGCTGGACTGTGAGAACACTAGAGCTGAGATTTGAACCCAGGACCGGCCGGCCACAGACTCCTGCTCTTAGAAGCGGGCACGTGGCCAATGTCGTGGACAAGCCTGAGAGAGAGGGAGGCGCTGTCTCCAGGCCGGAACAGCCCACAGGCCTCCTCCCCGGAGCGTCCTGGGTCTTGGGGACTCCTGGCCTGCACTTCCTTGGCCATCTTGGCGTCTGGTCAGTGGCTTGCACGCGCACCCCAGGAGTGAGAATGGGGTGCTCTGGGGCCGGGAGGGACCAAGGGCAGCTGGGGCTCAGCACTCTGTGCCCATTCTGCGTAGTGCTGGGGGATGAGGGGAGACAGGAGTGCGATGTGCGCAGCACAGCTGAGGGTGCGGGGGGACCACGCTGGACCTCCCAGGACTCTCCAGGGCCCCGCACTCCCTTTCCTGATCCTTCCATCCCCCAGGTCTTGTTTCTGGTTCTGTGGTCATTGGGGTCTTCTTTTCTAGAGGAAGGAAGGGGAGAAGAGGTCTCTACCGGGCCCTTAATAGCTTTTGACTTCTGCTCCACTCCACGCCAGGGACGCCGGGTGTGCGGGATGGCGGCCCAGGAGGTGGGACCACACAGGCAGCCGAGCCCCTGGCCTCCATCCCAGGGGCTGCGGTCAAGGCTGTGGCCTTGGCCCTGGCCCTGCCTGGGCACTGCTGTGCTGTGTAGTCAGGCACACCTCGGCTCCTCCCGGGGCCAGCACGGGTTCAGGTGGGCCAAGGTGGGAAGGCGCAGGTGGAGGCATGGTCGGGAGCCGAAGAGGTGGAAGCCCCGGGGGGCCCTCCCGTGGCATTCTTTATGAGGGCCCCTACGATGGTTGAGGTTTGGGCCCCCCAAACCCTGGCCCCCATGGGCTCAGGGGCCAGTGCTAGTGAGAGGGATGCCACAGAGCCCTGATGCACCCCACGGAGCCAGGGCCTAGCCTCTGCCTAGCTGTCACCTTGGGCCTCAGTTCTCCTCTGTAACACAGGGGCAGGCCCTTCCCTTGGGGGGAAAATGAAGAGAGAAAAGCAGACTCGACCGGCCCAGAGTGTGTCCCTTCTCCCCTGGGGCCTGAAGCTCAGAGAGGAGATTGTATAACATCCCAAATTCAACAGAAGCAGCTCTGGGTTCTGGGATGCCCAGAGCTGAGACCCTAAGCTTTCCTAAAGACGTTCTTGCAGGTGCTGGGCTGGGGGGCAGGGGGGCCTTTACGGTGTCCCACCGTCAACCTCCCGACCGTCTCCTCCCCATTTTAGAGATGAGGAAACTGAAGCTAGGGCCGGTAGCTGACTTGCCAGGTGACACAGCCAGGAGGTAGCCCAGGATGGTTGCTTGCAAATCCAGGTGTTGAGCAGACGCCCGCTCAGAGTGTGGGGGTCAGGGCTCCCCTGGGAGTGCACACCCCCAGCCCGCCTTCCATACAGAGGGCCTGGGATGGGGGAGACAGGCTGACAGCTCCCTCCTTCTGGGGCTGGGGCTGAGGGATCTAGGGCGGGCAGGGGGTGGACCCTTGCCGCAGAGACCTGGAATTTCCCCCCCAAAGTCCCGGGGCAGACACCGGGTCTGAGTTATTTGGGGGCTGAGGGGGCTTTTTCGGCCCTGGGGTCAGAAGGAGACCACTCCCAGCTGTGGCTCCCGAACAGCGGTTTCAGTCTCCAGCCTGGAGCCCTCCAGCCTGCAGGCCCAGGGCCCTGGGGAGGGCACTCCATGGGCACCTTCTGCGGGCGCGCCTGGCTGGACGCTGCCAGACAAGTGGGCCGGCATGGGGGTGGGGGACTTAGATCAACAGCGACTGGTTCGCAGAGTAGTTCAGTCCGGCGCACTGAGGCCCTAAAAAGCGCTGGTTTCAAGGGAACCAGAGCCACCCCAGCGGCAAACAGCAGGAGGGCCCTGGGTCAGACGGCAGGGGGCACGCTCAGGCTGCTTCCCCGAACCCCCGGGGTCGGGGGGGGGGGGGGGGAGCGGGAAGAAGGCCGATCGGGGCCGGGGGAGGTGGCTGTGGGAGCGGGGTGGTCCCAAGGTCACCAGCGCGACGCGGAGGACGGGGGCGGAGGCGCAGAGGCGCCCCTCATCCCGCCCCGGCCCGCGCGCGCACCGCAGGCTGCCGCGCCCCCCAGCTGGCGCCCGGCTCCACGTGCGCCCACGCGCCCCTCCCGGCCCAGCGCTGGGGCGGGGCGCTCTCCGGGCGCGGGGCCAGGGCTCGGCACCCCGCCGGCCCCGCAGGCCCGCGCTCCCGCGAGTCGCTCTCCCGTGGCTCGGCGGCGGCCATGGGGCGCAGGGCTCCGAGGGCCGGCGGGGCGCGCGCGGCGGCGGGCGCAGGTGCGGACGCGGGCCGGGGACGCGGGGCCCGGGCGCGGCCGGCAGCCGCTCACGCCGCCCCTGTCTCCCCTCCCCCCGTGTGTCCCGCCCCCCAGACCCTCCTCCCCCGCCCCCCCGCAGTTCGGGCCCTGGTCGTGGCGCGGCTGCCGCACGGTGCCCCTCGATGCCCTCCGGACGCGCTGCCTCTGTGACCGGCTCTCCACCTTCGCCATCTTAGCCCAGCTCAGCGCCGACGCGGTGAGACCCCAGCCGGGCGCGCGGCGGGCGGGCGGACGGGGCGGGGGCGCGCGGGGCGGGGGCTTCCGGGGCCGACTGTCGCCTCCGGGGCCGGCGTGGGGAAGGGCGGCTGCGCCCCGCCGCCCCCCGTGGCCTGGCCGGCGGGGCCCGGGCCTCTAGAGAGGGCGGGTGGGAGCTGAGTGGGTGGCGATGTGGAGTTGGGGACTGACCTGGGAGGAGCCAGGCCGGGGCCCAGAGAGTGACTGATGGGTGAGTGAGTCCCCCACCCAATCTCTTTGGGGGCCTAGGACCCTGGAGGAAGCCGATCCTCAGGGGAGCCGGGCAGTCTGGGCCCCCGGCCCTAGGGGCTGGAGGAAGGCTTGGCCTGGCAGAGGCGGGTAGACACCTTCACTTAGTGGGCTTCCTTCCCCCAGCTGGCTGCAGGCTCCTGGCCTGCCTGGGACACGGAGGGGGAGGAGCTGCCACCTTCCTTGGAGTCCTTCCCCACCCACCCCAAGTGGACCGTGGGCTCTGGAGGCAGCTGCGTCCCCAAGTACGGGTCCCGGGGGTGGAGAGGGTGCTGGGCTTGGCCCAGGTTGGCAGCCCTCCCCAGGAAGGCCCCATCATCTCAGGGGCCTCCTTTTTGTTCTCGTGATTCTTGTGGGGGCTGCCAGTTTCTATGGCGACAGCATCTGGGGCCAGCTTGCTGGCCGGGGCCGGCCAACTGGGGCTGGTGGGCGCTCCTGCCCAGGGCCAAGCCGCACTCGCTGGATCTAGGAAAGCCGGATCCCCCAGCCGGGTCACTAGGCCCCCCGAGGAGGGAAAGGGTAGGGGTCTTTGCTCATTGAGGCCCCTGGCCCCGGCCTGGTGTGGAAGTGTCCTCAGGCGGCAGATATGGAGGGCGGACTGGGAGTGGGACACCGATCTGGGGGTGTTTGGGGTGGCTGGCCCTCGTCAGATGGGGGTAGCGCAGCTCTCTGCTCATGGAACCCCAGTTTCCATGTGGAAGATGGTCCCAGGCCTCTCTGAGAACAGTTTGCCCCCCTCCTTTGTCCTCTGAGACGTGGGGGGAGAGAGCGATATTGTCAGCCAGGATCCCCTGGAGGGTCAGAGCTGGACAGGACCTTAGAGGTCATTGCCACTAACCCTTCTATCGACAGGCAGGGAAATCGAGGCTTGGGGTGGGGGGCTTGCTCAGAGTCTTGGGGTGACTCTGCTGGAGGGGTCTGTGGTCTTGGCCCAGATCCCAGTGTGCCCTCCCCCTCAGGATGTCCCTGTGACAGGACTGTCGGTGTTACTGATTCTGGGAACCCGCCCCTGAAGGCAGCAGCCGGGGCCATGCTGGGGGCTCCCCAGAGGAGATGGCTTTCTGCACAGGGGAGCAACCAGTGGGGCTGGGACTTCCTGGGTCCCCTGCGAGGCCGGAGCAAGCAGGGCAGGGCCCGCCTTGGGGGCTGCCCTTCCTTGGGGGGCAGGGGGGGCTCCAGAGCGGGACACATGCCCAGATCCCCTCTCCCAACCCAGGGTCTGGCCTGTAGGAGGTCAGTGCCAGTCGAATCTTGAAATGCAGGCTTGTCCCTTACACACGGTGACCCTAGACTGGCCTTCAGTCTCTCTGAGCCTCGGTTTCTTCACCTGTAAAACGGAAATGGCCCCATGCTGCTCCGGGTGGCTGCGAGGGCTTCGCCGGTTGACAGGGACCCTCCTGGACGGGGCCTGGAGCGTGGCAGGGCCACTGCATCCTCGAGAGGTGGCATCCCGCTCGGGGGCTGAGCCCAGGGCCACCTGGCATGGAGAGCGTGTTGGGTGAGGGGTGAGCAGCTGACGCTGGTGGAACTCGGGGGTGGAGGAGTGGGATGCCCAGGGGGCCTTTCTCGGAAGGGCTGACCTGTAGCGGTGCCTCTGAGGGTGCGCGGACGGGAGCCCTGTGCCAGGATGGGCCGGCAGAGCTTTGGTCTCTGAAGGGTTCAAGGCTTTGCTTGGCAGGGCGCTCAGCTGCAGGCAGAGGGGCATCTGGTGTCAGCCTGATCTGCACGGGAGGGTGAGACGCAGGCTGGCAGGTCGGGGCACCCCATCCCCACATCCCAGAAGAGGCAGCTGAGTCTGAGGGTTCGGGAGCCGTCAGTGGCCACAGAGCCACCCACTGGCCCTGGGACCAAGGGCAGGCTGCCTGGCCGCTGGGAGCCTCGGTTTCCTCCTCTGTGCGATGGCACAGTAGTGGGCTCTGGCTGACCCTGTGACCCCCTGAAGGCCTGGGCGTGGCTCAGAGGAGCATGCTGGGAGGGCGCGGGGCGGGGGGGGGCTTGGCCTGTGCTGGGTTGCTCGCCTGTGCTCACCTGCTCTCAGAGCCATCGCCACCTTCCTCTCTTCTCCCAGCCAGCTCTGGCCCCAGAGATGCTGAGCGGGCAAGGGCCGAGAGGGAGAGAGAGACTGCTGGCCTGCAGCCCATCACGCTGTGCCGACCCCTCTGAGTGCCTGCGGCTGGGCCCTCGAGGGGCACGGGGCCTGACGGGGAGACAAGCCCAGGCTGGAGGGAGGAGGTGCTCTGGGGGCTCAGCGCCAGCCTCCTTCCTTCCAGGGGTAGCTTGGGAGACGGGCACGAGCAGGAGGTGTGGAGTAGGGCCCTGAGGGGTGAGCAGGAGTTCCCAGCAGGCTTGGCGGGGAGGAGGGATGGTCGCCCCAGGGACGGGGCGAAGAAGCAAGCGGAAGATCGGGTGGAGCTCGGCGGGCAGGCAGGGCGGGGGCCCGGCGAGCTAGAGCTTCAGCCCGAGGTCCGGGGAGCTGGGTGGCTGGGAGGTGGTGGGCTTGGGTCCTGGAGGGATCCCAGCAGGCGTGAGGGCAGAATAACCCACCAGCAGGTGGGGTGGTGGCAGCAGAGAGCTGGGCTGTGGGTGGGGGCGGATGCTGCCCGTCTCCACCCGCAGAGTCGGGTGTGTGCGTGGGGCGTGGGGATTCAGTCTGAGCAGGCAGAGGCCGCTGGCATCTCGGGGTATGGAGTGGTCTCGGGACGGGAGTCCAGAGCAAGGCCCCCAGAGAGGACGGAAGGGAAGGGGTGCTGTGGTCACAGCCCAGGAGCCAGGGAAGGGTTAGATCCGGGGGCACGGAGTGCAGGAAGATGAGACGCAGGCAGCCCCCGCTTGCGTGCAGCCGGAGTGTCAGGTCCCGCTGTGCCGCTGCAGGCCTGTGACCACGGAGGGTTGAGTAACTGCTCTGAGTCACATCTGAGGGGGCGAGGCCACCTGCCTCAGCCTGGTGGGGACCGAACCTGGTGAGGTATTTACAGCATCCACACAGCCTGGCGTGTAGTAAACAGTCTGTAAGGCGTAGTTGTTGGAGGCATCGCTTCTGTGATGTGCCCCAAACTGGGCTACTAATCTGACCAGAATCAAGGCTCAGCGTGTGCCCGGGATCAGGGGTCAGGCAGTGTGGAGTAGGGCTCGTTCGCGTGGGTAGCTGTGAGCCACGTGTGGTGTTGGAGCGGAGACGGGATAAAGACAGCACCATAGGAAGGAAATCAGTGTTTAGGGCACATGAGACATGTAAGAGTTGGGAGAAGATTGCAGGTAGGGAATTCACGTGGTGGAAACTGACAACAACCACGTAAATGACAAACAAGTAAAGGTGGGCGGGGGGGGGGGGGGGGGGGGGGGGGCTGGTGCCCTGAAGAGACTCAAGACAAGGGGGCGGGCAGAGAGATGAGGGGCTGGCTCAGCTTGAATGTCCAGCGAGAGCCTGTGTGCGGAGGTGACAGCCAAGGCGAGAGACGCGCCAGCCGTGTGAAGGTCAGGGGAAGAGCGCTGGGTGGCGGGACCAGCATGTGCAAAGGCCCTGGGGTGGCTCGGAGCCTGGCTGGGGAGCCAGTCTCCAGCAGGAGGCCGGCCTGCTTCTGCCTGATCTCTGTGTGGACTGGGACCAGTCTCTCACCCTTAAGGTCTCCGGTCCAGCCCTCCGAACAAGACCTTGAGATCCCTGACACCCCTGTCCACATTGTTGAGAACCTGCAGGGCTAGGGCTATCAGGAGTGATGGATGAGCCAGGCGGAGAGGAGGAGGAGGGCACAGGAGGGCAGGTGGGCGAGCTGGCGGGCGTGCGGCTGCCAGGCCTAATGAGGGCAGATGGAGGCAGATGGCCACGGAGGTCGGGGCCGGAGCCAGCCACGAAGCAGGCCTGAGCCACTTACTCGGCCACCCATGACTTGCGTGGCTGGCCGGGCCTCTGAGGTTACCGGGCGAGTGCAGGGGTGCTGGCCGCAACCCGGCGCCCTCCAGCTGCCTGTATGGAAACGCAGAAGTTTGTGCTGGCGCCTCACCCGGGCCAGGCCCCCAGGGATCGCGGATGCCTGGGTGACCTTGAACGACTTTCTCGATTTTCCCGGAGCCGCTGCCTTCCTGGTCTCCATTCATCCAGCCAGTCACACTGACCGAGCGTCCACGCCAGGCCTGCCCACGGGGGGCTCACAGGCATGAGGAGGCGGGGCTGCAGGGACAGACAGGCACCCCCAGCCATGGGACACGGCTGGGACAGAGGGACAGCAGAGGGACCTGGGGCGGGAGGTGGTACCTCCGGTGTGGGGAAGGGCAGTCCAGGCCTCGGATGGGGAGCACAGCACGGTCACCGTGGGGGGGGGGAGGCAGCTGTGTCAAGTGGGGTGGGCCCTGGGGTGCCCTGTGCAGGAGCCCCGGGACCTTAGGCTCCCAAGGAAGGTGGAAGGTCACATCTGAGGGCGGAAAGGGCCACCGTGGCTTTAGGAAGTGGGTGGGAGTCTCGCTCTGCCACGTGCTGGGGTCAGCAGGGGGTCTGAAGGGTGTCGGCCAAGTTAGACTTGGGACGGGCAGGAAGGTGTCAGCTCTGAGGTGGGGAAGCCCACGAGCAGCCCCTTGTCCCCTGGCCGAGCTTTCCCGTCATCTCCAGCCCTGGAAGCGGTGGGCACTCGCTCTCTCCAGTCCCTCCATTTGTCTTCGGGTTTTGGACACAGAGGGACCTGGGTCATTCCTCGGCAAGCACACGCGGTCTGCCTGCCGTGTGTGTCGGGCACTGGGCTGTGGTGTGGCCGTGGTTCACGCGGTCACGTCGGGGGGCACACAGGGATGCGTAAGCAAGGACCAGCCGGTGCTTAGGGCTGCGCTGGGCCACGTGGTGGGGAGCAGTGGGGTCCGTTGGCCCCTCTGAGAGGGGACAAGACCAGAATGGCCCGAGGCACTGCCACGCAACGGCTGGGCAGGGCTTCCTGGCAGAGGGCATGGCTGAGCCAGGCGCGGAGTGGGAACGAGGGGGCAGCCCAGTGCGGGGGGCTGGTCTCAAGAGCTGAAGGGGGGCAGGGCCAGACCTGGTGGCCTTTGGGGCCTTCGGACACAGCTTGGGCCGTGGTGGGGTGGCATGGGAGACTCTGAGACTGGCTCCTGCTTGGGGAAGAGCCCGGGGGCTGGCCTGGGGGCATGGAGGGCAGAGGCCCAGCCCAGACGGAAGGGGCCCACTGGAGGGAGGAGGTGGATGAGCGCCTGGTGCAGGCTGTGGGTGGAGCGGCTGTCAGGGAGGGGCCAGGTCTGGAGGGGTGGGCGCTGAGTGCCCCGTTAGATGCAGCTGGAGCTCTGGGCCCCTTTCAGAGAGCGGTGGCTTCTGCCCGCGGCCAGAACTGCAGAGCCACGGAGCCGGGGAGAGCTGTCCGTGGCGGGGCGCTGGGCCTGCTGCCTCCGTGACCTCACCTGTGACTCAGGGTGGGGGAGTCCTTCCCTGGGATTGGTAGGGGGGCGTATTGCCAGGCTGGGCACACGACTCATTCTACCAGTGGGGCCGGGGCGGGGCACAGACAAAGACCCTGCCCTCAGCAGGGGATGAGACCCCTCGCCGGGGACAGCCCAGGCCAGAAGGTGCTGGCGTTGGGGGGGGCTCAGAGCGCTGCAGAAGGGCAGCCGAGGGCTGCTGGGCAGGGGCGCCTGCGGAGGATGCAGGGGTGGAGGGGGAAGGCTCCCCCGGCATCCCCCACGGCCTGCAGGACCCTCAGTCTGCATGTCTGCCTGGGCCCCCTCACCCTGTTCTCTGTCCCCGGCTCCGGAACCCACCAGAACATGGAGAAGGCGATCGTGCCGTCGGTGGCGCTCATCGTGGGCTGCGGCGTGTCCTCCCTGACCCTGCTCATGCTCATCATCATCTACGTGTCCGTGTGGAGGTGCTGCTTCCGGCGGGCCAGGGGAGGGGGGAGGGGGGAGGGGAGCGGAGGGGGAGGGGAGCGGGCGGTGCAGGCACTTCCCAGGAAGGGGCTGACTGGGGTCGAGTCGCATCCCTTCTCCCATCAAGGGCAGCCGTGGGGGGCGGGGACCCAGCATCCTTCCTCCCCAGCTTCCCAGTTAGCAGCACCTGTCACTCCGTCGTCGCCACCACCCCGCCCGCCCTGGTGGCTGCTCCGTGGAGGCTGCGTGGCGCTGATGGCGGGGGCACAGGTGCAGGCCAGGGATGCCAGGCCTGCCTGCTCCTGCATGGCGCTGGGCCCGCACCACCGCTCACAGGGGCTGGCAGGTGCGCCCCGAGCCCACTCCCCAGCTGAGCACCCTGCCCCGTGACCACGGGGACCCCAAGATCATGACTTCCCTGCCTGTTGTCTGTTCCGTCACGTGGATGTGCAGGGTCACTCCCCAAGCCCGGGGTCAAGTGTCAGGATGGGGGTCTCTGCTGGGCCGCCTGCCCCACACCCTTTCCCCCAGGCCACAAGGCCTCTTCACAGACCCCTGTGCCCTGGGTGCTGTCTGACCAGTGTTGGCCCCTGGGGTGTGGGGCGACCCCGTCGCTGCCGGTCACCAGCCCTGGGGCAAGGGACACGTGTGCACAGACTCCCTTCCCCCAAGCGTCCCACTTTGGGCCCGGAGGAGCAGGGGTTTGGGACAGTAGGACAGGGAGGGTCAAGCCAAGGTCACCCGCCCAGCAGCCACCCGCTGGGCCCAGCCGGATTCCCAGTGTGTCAGCTCCAAGGGCAGCACGATGTCAGCCAGAGGCCAGCGAGGAGGGGTCGATGTGGCCATTGGGGGAGGGGTGGCCTCTGCTTTCCTGCCCCCCACCACCCCATCCTGCCCAAGGTCAGAGGCACCAGAGGGTCAGCGACCCGGAAACATCCAGTGCCCCCCCCACCAGCCCCTGCCCAGACCATCCGTCCTGAATCCCCTGGAGGCGTGCTTGGCCCCCTGGCCCAGCCCCTCCCCCGAGGCAGCTGTGGTTCTGAGGTTTTGGCCCACGGTCTTCAAACACCTCCTTCCCTGTGAGCTGTGTTCGGGACCCCGTGGAGTCGGCGACCCTGAGAGGGAACGTGGTGGTGGTGGAGCTGGAGATGGTGGGGATGACGGTGCTGGTACTGGCAGCGGTGCCTGCAGGGAGGAGGGGGCGCTGGCCTTAGTGGCCACAGCACCCCGGTTCTTGTGAAGCTGAGACCCTTCCGGGCGCCGATCATGGCCGCCCACCCTCTCGCACAGGTACATCCGCTCAGAGCGGTCCGTCATCCTCATCAACTTCTGCCTGTCCATCATCTCCTCCAACGCTCTCATCCTCATCGGGCAGACCCAGACCCGCAATAAGGTAAGCGGCCTGTGCTGTGCGGCGCGCGCCCCGCGTCCCAGGTTGGGGGGCGCCGGTGGCGGTGATGTGAGCCTCCACGCAGAAGCTTAGGGAGGAGGGTGCCACAGCCGTGCGGACCCCTTTGCTGTCCTTTGGCCGCAGCAGCCGCGTGGCTCAGTCCGGAGGGGCCCGTCACCTGGCCAGGGGTGGGGACTCGGTGTCTGTAGCCTCCAGCTGGACTGGCGCTTTGACACGAGCCCGCTCAAGCCCCGGCCCCGGCACACCATCGGTACCAGGCTGTCGCCGTGTGGCCTCCGGGGGACCAGCTGCTGAGCGGGTGGGCTCACACCGGGGCTTTTGGGTGGGCTCCTGCGGCATTCGGTGCATGTGTGAGTGGGTGAGGAAGCCGGGGAGAGGGGTGTCTGTCCCTGGCATTGGTGGGTGGAGTCGCGCAAGCACCCACCAGGACCGCGATGTACCACAGCCCGTCGCAGGGTGGTGGAGCGGGTGAGCGCTGGCTGGCGTCCTACCTGGGGAGTTGATTTGGTCACTGTGCGGACGCTGGACTTGGGCCCTCGCCGGGGCAGGCGGGGTCGCCGGGGCAGGCGGGGTCGGGTGAGCGAGCACCTCTCCGCCTCTCCCGCCGCTCAGGTGGTGTGCACGCTGGTGGCCGCCTTCCTGCACTTCTTCTTTCTGTCCTCCTTCTGCTGGGTGCTCACCGAGGCCTGGCAGTCCTACATGGCCGTGACGGGCCGCCTCCGGAACCGCCTGGTCCGCAAGCGCTTCCTGTGCCTGGGCTGGGGTGAGCGCCACGGGGCCCACGGGCGGCGGGGCCCCCCTCTCTGACCCGGCCCTCCTCCTGGCCCCTGGCAGCTCTCTCTCCTCTGAGCTTCCCTCCAGGCCTCCACTCCAAGGGGTTGCCTCGTTGTGTCTGAATGTCAGGTGAGGGAATAACTCTGTGGTATGAGGACGCCCCATCCAGTATTGGGGCTATACTTCTGATAGAAAGTTTTCCCATTTTTTATCTGAAATTCAGACGCGGCCAGGCGTCCCATCTTACTTGCTGATCCGGCGCCCCCCCCATTTCTGTGGGTCCTCATCCTGTCCACCTCCTGTCCCCTTTCTCACATGCTCAGTGTCACCCTCTGTTCAGGGGCTTCAGAGGTGCGTTTTGTTCCCCTTCCTGAGACGGGCGGGGCCTTGGGCAGTGGGGAGACCGACCCTTTCTTTCTGCTCCTCCCCTAGGGCTTCCTGCGCTGGTCGTGGCCATTTCCGTGGGATTTACCAAGGCCAGAGGGTACAGCACGATGAACTAGTGAGTCGGGGCGGTGGGGACGTGGTGGAGGCCGCACGGCTCCCCCAGACCCTCCCCCTGCCCTAGGAGGTGAGGGCTGGCTGGGCGCCCATCTCACAGATGAGAGAGTCAAGGTTGGGCGAGAGTGAGGGCCCCGGGAGCTGGAGGCCGGGCCCTGGGGAGGCACCTGCCTCCCATCAGCCAGCTCGTCCCGGCAGTGGGCAGCGGGGTGAAGAGAAACAGGGCTTGGGGCGGTTGGAGCCTCATTTCCTCCTTCCATGGCCTTGGACAGATGCCTTAACCTCTCAGAGCCTCAGTTTCCCCATCCGCACGATAGGGGATGCGCCCCTGTGCCGGTGTGGGGATAAGGGGGGCTGTATGGCCCCTGGGCAGGCGGGGCAGGTGGGGGTGCCCGTTTCACAGATGAAGTCACTGAGGCCCTGAAGGGTCGGCTGGGTCAGTTCCAGGGGCCTCGAATGCCAAGCCAGGAAGCTCAGGGTTATCCTGGAGGCCGTGTGGCTTCCCAAGACGGGGGGAAAGGAGCCAAAGCCTAGAGGGCCATGGCTGTGGATGTGGGGAAAAACGGGCAGCGAGAGCCAGGAGGAGGGGCCGGCAGGGCTGCGCAGGCCTGGCCCACTGCAGAGCCCCAGGGGGACAGGACGTGACCAGGCCCTGAGGCGCCCCCTGCACTCGAATGAGGACCCGTGGGGTGAGTACTGGGAAGGAAGTACGAACACCGTCCCCAGGGCTGACAGGAAGGAGCACCCAGCCTGCCGGGCTCAGGGGTGCATCGGGAGGAGGCGGGGTGTCGCAGCCGGGTTCTGAAGGGTGGAGAGCTGTGCACTTGGCACGTGGTGTGGCCGTGCAGGAAACCGAGCAGCCTTCACTGGGCTCAGGGCTCCTGTGGACGCCCTGGGTGGTGCCCAGGAGATTTGGGGAAGTAAGGCTGGGGCTGGTGACCGAGTCTGGTGGAGGGCCCAGGTCATGGTGTGAGCAGGGGCCCTGATGCAGAGGGCCTGGGTTGAGTGGGTGGGTGGAAGTCCAGGCCGGGGACCCAGCCCAACATTTTGGCATCACGTCAGGAAAGAGGGTCTGCACGTGAGATCGGGGAGGGTCTGTGAGGCAAGTTGGGGAGCCCAGGCCTGGGGGGAGAGTCGGGGGAGGGGGACGGTCAGGGTCCCTTCCTCTGGCGGCCTGGCCCTCTGCTGTGTGGTCCCCTGCTCTGGACCTGCTTCTTCATCCATAAACTTCGTCTGTCAGCTGCCTGGGGGCTCCCGTGGGTTCTGAAGCTAAAGAACGTGCGGTCACCTGGCTTCCTCCTGCCCCTTCTCAGCGTCACGCCGCCCTCCTGGGAAGCTGGTGGTGCCCAGGGTGTGACTGGATGGGGGCTCACGCCTGGCCGCTAACCAGCCTGTCTCCCTCCCCAGCTGCTGGCTCTCCCTGGAGGGGGGACTGCTGTATGCCTTCGTGGGACCGGCCGCGGCCGTCGTGCTGGTACTGACCCCCGTCCCGACATCCCAGGCTGAGCCCCTCGCCTCCCCCTGGGTCGGACTTGGGTTTTACCTGCTGCTCCATCAGGGTTGCCCTGGTCACCAGGGGTGGGTGGTGTCCACAGATCGCCCCCGACCTGCCGCAGGGGTGCGGAGGCGCGGCTGGGCTGGCAGCCTTGTGCTTCTCTGAGCACGTTCTGCCTGAGGGCTGGACCCCGGCGGTGTACCTGCCAGGAGGCCTTCCGGATTTGATGAGCGAGTGACCGTAGGGCGGGGAAGGCGGACAGGCGGACGACCGGGGCCGCAGGGCACGGCTGGGCCTGGGACTTCTCCCTCGATGGGGAGCCCGTCGCCCCCGGAGGAGGGAAGCACCTCCCCTTGCTTGACCCTCAGTGGGTGTTTTTTTCTGCTGTGCCCACGTCCGCTCAGCGAGGGTTGAGAGACGGTGCCACACGCACACGGGGTTATTGTCACCCGGTTACGGATGAGCAGGGCGAGGCTGGGGGGTATCCCGAGATCGATGGCTTCTGCCAGGCCTGGCTCAGAGCCCATCTCGCCCTCCCCTGTTGCCTGCCCCCAGGAAAGGGCATCACATCTGCAGAGTCCTGCTGTCCGGGCAGGGCCACACCTCCTTGTTGCTATATCCGAGCCAGGCTTGGGCGCAGGCTGGACAGGGCAGAGGAAAGTGAAGCCCAGGGCACCGAGGGGAGGCTGAGCCTGCAGGGGGCATGAGTTGGGGGAGCCGGGTGGGGGTGGCGTTAGTGGGCAGAATCCGTGGGCCAGCCCCAACCGGAACCAGCTCCTTTATTCCTAGAAGACGGCGGGCAGGGAAGCGGCAGTGGGCCGGGCATTTGAATGCCACTAGGCAGTGGGCCGGGCCTTCTAAGGGCAGGCGCCCCAGGAGGGGCAGGAGGGGGGATGTCAGAGGCAGGAGCCCCCCAGGTCCCTTCCCACAAAGCATCTGGAGGGCAGGGCCGGTCCTGACCCGCCGTGCGCTCCTGCCCGGGGCTCCTCCCGTAACACGGGGACATGCAGGGAAAGGCAGGCACAGAGCCTGCTGCAGGCGGGGCGGCGGCCACTGGTGTCCTGCCCTCTCCCGCCCCAGCGCTGCCACCCGGGAAAGCTGCTTTCACCCAGACGGCCAGGAGGCAGGGCTGGGGTGTGTGTGCGGCCACGAGCTTGGCTCTGGGGGGCTGCGGGGAGTCGGCCTCCCCAGACCTCTGGGTCCAGGGACCCATGGAGTCCCCGTCCCCGCCTGAGACGCAGGAACGTGGCTGGGGGTCAGGCAGCCTCTGTGCAGAGTGGAAGCCCTAGGGGAGTGAGGATGTGCGCTGGGAGCCCCCTCCACGCAGGCGAGGAGGCCAGAGGGGAGGGGAGACCAGGGCCTGCAGGCCGTGGAGGAGCTGGATGGGTGGGACGCTGGGGCAGCTTCTCTGTCTAGGCGGCAGTCTGGGGGGCAGTAGGAGAGTAGCCTCAACACCCAGAAGCACCTCCAGGGCCGGATGCCCCGCGGTGGGGGATTGAGGGAAGACGCCTGTGGGGTGGCAGCCCTGGCTTAAGGTCCCGAAAGGGCTGCGCGGTGCGGAGAGCAGTGTGGCCCCGGCAGAGCCAGACAGGAGGTGTCCCGAGGCGTCAGGTCCCGCTTGAGCTGGGCGAGCTCGTGTGTGGAAGGCGCACGAGGGGCGCTAAGGAGGGGACGCGGGGCGAGCCTGGGCGTGGGCGGCGGCTGGACTGGAGGTCCCCTGAGGTCCCTTCTGTGGTCTGAGTGGGACAAGTGCCCCAGCAGCGTGGTTCGGCCAGCCCGCTCGCCTGTTTGACTGCTCTGGTCATCCCACTCCGGGCAGGGACAGCCTCACCGTGACCCCAGCCCGACCTCTGACCTCTGGACTCCATCCCTGATGGAATCCCAGCTTCATAAACTGCCGACCCCAGTGGCGATGGCCATGGGCCTGGGGACCCGTCATGTGGGAGGCTCGAGCCGCGGTGCCCAGCCCTGGGCGGGGTGGGGGGGGACCGTGTGGCACGGAGAACCCCACCTAGCGGCTGGGGCTGTGGGAGGAGACGGCGGGGTAAAGGGACGACAGCGTGAGGGCCCCCCCACAGCCGCCCCTCCCTGCCCCGCAGGTGAACATGGTCCCTCTCCTGACCTGGGGGCCCCCCACAGCCGCCCCTCCCTGCCCTGCAGGTGAACATGGTCCCTCTCCTGACCCGGGGGCCCCCCACAGCCGCCCCTCCCTGCCCCGCAGGTGAACATGGTCCCTCTCCTGACCTGGGGCCCCCCACAGCCGCCCCTCCCTGCCCCGCAGGTGAACATGGTCCCTCTCCTGACCTGGGGACCCCCACAGCCGCCCCTCCCTGCCCCGCAGGTGAACATGGTCCCTCTCCTGACCCAGGGGCCCCCCACAGCCGCCCCTCCCTGCCCCGCAGGTGAACATGGGTCCCTCTCCTGACCCGGGGGCCCCCCACAGCCGCCCCTCCCTGCCCTGCAGGTGAACATGGTCATCGGCATCCTGGTGTTTAACAAGCTCGTGTCCAAGGACGGCATCACTGACAAGAAGCTGAAGGAGAGAGCAGGGTAGGACGGGGCCGCCGCGCCACGCCCCACCTGCAGTCGAAACGACCCAGAGCCCAGCCACCCTCGAGCCCCACCCCCCTCCCAAGCAAGTAGGAAACGGAGGCGCGGAGGGTTGCGTGGCCAGCCCCGCCTTGCTCTGTGCCTCACTTTCCCCATCTGCCCCATGACAGAGCAGGGCCTCCGTAAGTTCTCAGAAACGGTGGAACTGATCACTTTTGGAGACCCCAGGCCCACCAGAGTAGGGGGAGGGTGCCCCGGGCTTCTCCCTTCCCCACCGTGGGGTTGGATGACCCTGAACCAGGACGTGGCCTGCCCATCCTTGTGATGCCTTCAGCATGGGGACAGTGCAGGGGCCGGGCCGGATGTTCCTCCCACCTGGGAGGCTGAGCTCAGAGAGGGCAGTGCCTGGCCAGAGGGCGCACAGCACTGCAGGTGGGCGGTCCTGAGTGGCTGTGGTGCCCAGCCCTGGGGGAGGAGCAAGCTTGGAAGGGCGCTTCTCCTCCGGCTGCCAGGGGACAGGAGCACCCTGGTCTCGGCGGCCCTGCCATCACGGGTGGGGCCAACTGTGGGCTGGGACAGGCCCCCTCTCTCCTGCCCCAGCACTGAGCCGTCCTCACCTCGCCTCTGCCCGCTGCTCTGTCTGTCCCTCTGCCCTGACTGGTGTCTGCGTGGGGGTCCCCACCCCCTCCTCCACCACCCCTCCGTGCCAGTCCTGCTTGGTCTCTGTCTCTCATTGTCTCTCTCCCTCCCCCTGTCTTCCTGCTCTTGCTTTTCCCCGGGAACGAGAGCTTCTGGAATCCTTCCCCTTGGGTCCCTGGTGGGTTCTGTCCTGGTTAGAAACTTGCTTTGGGGGAGGCGTGTGACCCTGGAGAGCCTGCGGTGGCTGGGAGCCTGTCCTGGCCGTCTGTGGGCCTGGGTCCTACACTCTCTGGGCCTCTTCTCTGAGTCTGTGAAGTGGGGATTGGCAGGCTCACCACCCCCCCAGCCCAGCGCACACTGCCACCCACACGTGCTCCCAGAACAGTGGGTCACACACGGAGGAGGCCCCGGGGTGCGCAGGGGGTCAGGGCGCCAGTGAGGCGCGGCGCGCCCACCCCGCAGCACCGTCTCATTTGCTCCCTGCGGTAACTCTTGAGGCAGGGTCTGCTGTCTTGTGCCCACTCACAGCCGAGCAGACGGAGGCTGAGGCCTGGGAGCGGCTGGTGAAGCAGGGCTGGGCGCTGAATCAGAGCCCAGTGTGTCCGGGCGGCCCCCTGCCCCGTTGGGCCCCGTCCCCAGGTGCAGCGGTGCCACGGCGCGGAAGCTCGCGCGGACCCGCCCGTGAGGCCGCAGCAGCCCTGCTCCCACCCAGACAGGAGGCACCCCGTGCTCTCTGTGCCCACGCGCACAGGCACACGCTCAGGGCTGGCAGGGAGGCCACTGCCCAGGTAGCTCACAGACGCCCCCGTTGACCGTCTGGCGAACCCCTCGCTCCTTGGCGGGGGCAGTGCCTGGTCAGACCAGATGTGGGCCGACCAGAGGGAAGGGACAGTGGCTGCGCCCAGATGTCCTGCTTTTTTGTGTGAATGTGGGCGGATAGTGTCACCCTCCTGCTGGACGTGGACGCGCACGGTCCCAGCCCTGCCCTGCCCTCAGGCCAGCCGCGTCCAGCCACAGAGCTGGCGCCCCGCTCTCCACCCCTGCCCCCGCCGGGCTCCGGGTGCGTCAGGTGGAAAGAGGCCCGAGGACCCCGTCCCCGCCCACAGCGCCCCGGGACCCTGTCCCCGCCGGGGGAGGCTCGGGCTGGACGCCATCTGGTTGCTTTTGCTGTCCCCGCCCCCCGCCCCCACCCCGTGTCTGCGAGAACAGTTTTGCTTTCGTTTCAGTCTTTTAATTTCACTTGCAGTCAGCTGCCCCGGGCCCCCCTCGGGCGCGCCCTCAAATGTGCCGAGTGTGGAGCCCTCTCTGCGGCCGCCGCCACCTCCGAAGCCGCCAGTAACGCCATGTTAGTGCCGCTCATCGCCCGCCCGTCCGCCCGCCCGCCGGGCTCTGCTCGCCTCAGTTACATTTTGTTTGTTTTAAGCTTTTTCTGTCATTTCTGTCATCTCTGCCGTCCACCCCAGGGGGCCTAGGCAGCCCCTGCCCACCCTCCCCATGCTCTGGCACCTCGTTTCCTGCCCTGCCCCCACCCCTCCCCGGCCAGGCTCCCCCCGTCCATCCTCCGGGGCCTCGCGGTATCAGACTGACCGGAGGGCAGGGAGCTGGGCCAGGCCTCGGGCCGTGAGAACACGGTCAGCTGGTGGCCGTCATCAGCGTGTGGTCACGCTGGGGTCGCAGCGCTCTGCATGAGTGTGCAGGGGTGCGGCGTGTGTGCGTGTGCGTGTCGGTCACGAATTTGAATGGGAGCGCGAGAGGCAGGCGTGACCTTGGAAACAGGACGTGCTGGGGCAGCTGGCTTGTTCGCTGAGCCCGGGCCGCCACCAGGGGTCTGTGAGCAGGGCAGGGCCAGTGCGACCTGGGGTCCAGGGTGGATGCCAAATCCGGAGGGACCTTGGCTCAGATGACCCGAGAGTGGTCGTCTTGTCCCCAGACACACAGGTCCCCTGGGACCCTCCTGTTTGCTTCCTGGGATTCAGGGGCCCCGTGGAGAGGGCATTCTGGCCGCAGGGAGCGAGTGAGCAGAGGTGGACACGGTTCCGGGGTGGGGACTTGTCCGGTGGAGCCAGAAACCTCCGGGAGGGCGGGCTGCTCCTCCGTGCTGGGGTCCACGGCCCAGACGCCCTGGGTCTCCTTTGTTACACACGCAGGCCTGTGGGGTGGAGGACACAGCCTCCCAGCGGCCCTGCCCGCCCCCCTGCCCCCATCCACACTCAAAGCCCCTCCCCCAGAGGCATCTGAGTTTCCAAAGGGGGGCGGTGGTGCAGCTGCCGGGCCTCTCCCCCACCCGCCTCCTGTCCTCCCCAGCAGTCACGCCTGGACCTGCGTGACCCCTCCACAAGGCTCTCTGCAGAAATGTTTCAGAAACTGCAGAGGCTGGGCTGCAAGAATTTGAATAATTTACGGTCCCCAAGCCCCGGCCATCTGCCAGCCTGCTGCAGCATCAGGCAGTAAATGCCAGGCCTCAGGCCCAAGGGAAGATGACTCACGGTGGGATGGGAAGTTTCGGTGGGTGGGGGGGGGGTCTGCGCCTCTTGCTCAGAACACGAGGAGCCGTGTCCAGGGCTCTGGCTCGAGCAGGCCTGCTTTGGAAGGGAGGAGACAGACTGCAGCGCCCCACCCGCCGTGGTGGGCACACTGAGGCCAGGCTGCCGTCACGGGAAGGCCCCCTTCTCTCAGGCCCTGTGCCAGGTGCGGCACAGCAGGTATGGAGGGGAGAACGCCCGCAGGTGCAGGTACCCCGCCCCGGAGGCCTCCACCTGGATCGCCTGTCCTCAGTGCCGGGGGGCAGCAGGGCCCTGGAAGGGGAGGCGAGGAGAGCGGTCCGCGGTCTAGTTCTGGGGCCCGTGCTGTGCCCAGGGAAGAGGCGTGGGTGCCTCAAGGTGAGCGGTGGCTCTGGCCTGAGCCGCCGGGCAGGGGTTGGAGAGCTGTCCCCTGAGCTGGGGCAGGCCTTGGGAGGGGCAGGGTTAGAGGCTGCGTCCTGGAGGAGATACGGGGCTGGCCCTGGGACGGGGGACCCGGGTCACAGAGACGAGCTGAGGCGGACGTGGAGGCCCAGGGCCCTGCCTAGGGGCGGGAGGGCAGAAGTTCCCCATGGGGCTGGGCCCCTTGCAGGTCCAGTTGCAGGGGTGACACGGCTTCAGTGGCTGAGCCAGGCTGGAGAGGGTGGAGAAACAGAGTGTACAGTCTGGGGGGGACCTCTGCCCCCACCCCGGTCAAGGCCCCGCTGGTTTGGGGGTCCTTGACCTGGCCGGATACCAGCCTGTCTCCCCCCAGCCCTGGTGCCCCCAGCTCCTTCCTGGTGGCCTCCCTGAGGTTCTGTCCCACCTGTTCCTGCCTCTCCTTTTGACCAGGGTGATCCATGAGGGAGGAGGGGGTCCCGATGCCCCCCCCGGTGATAGTGGCAGGAACACCGGGAGCCCCTGCAGGCAGTCGCCGGCCCGGGGGGCAGAGCTGACCCTGGCTATGGTCCTCAGGCCGCAGTGGCCCCGAGACTGGTGGTAGCCGCGGGGATGGGGTTGGGGTGGGTCAGGCAGGTTCCCGACACTGTACTTCAGGCATCCTGCGGGTGCGCTTTCTGTCCCCACGCAGCCCCTTGGCTGGCGTAGTGTCCCTGCTGTGCGGACCAGGAGACAGGCTCAGAGTGGCCATGTGTGTAGGCGGTGCAGGGAGGGGCCGACTGCAGAGGGCCATGCCTGCCTTGGGGGTGCTCCTGGAGCACTACTTGGAAGAAGGGGCAAAGGCTTCGGAGCAAAGGCAGGTCCTCCCCTGGGGAGGGCAGAGCAGGGCCCGCCAAGAGGAGGAAGCGCCTGTCGTCTCTGTTCCTGTCTGTCTGTCTGTCCGCCCCATGCCCTCCCTGCCTGGCCCTGTCTGTCTGTCATCTGTCTTCTTTCCTCACAGGTTTCCTCCTTCCTTCTCCCTGAGGAGTTCTCTGGTTTCCCCCCACCCCCCACCCCGCTTCTCTCTGTCCAGAGCTCAGAGGCCTCACCAAACGCCCTCCCCTGTGGCCATCTTGCAGTTCTGGACCTGGACCCCTGGCTGGGGGCCTGAGGGCTCTGGGAGGAGAAACCTCTTCCCCCTTCCCCCAGCTGTCCCCCCTCCCTCCAGTGTGCCTCGCTCCCTGGGGCCTCCTGGACAGTCAGGAACCTTCGTCTTCCAGAGATCTCACCCCCACCCTCACTGTTGCCCAGCCCATTGGGACCACCGTCCTGAGTCCCCAGCCGCCCTGGGAGCCCTCGAGCTGGGGGTGTTGGGGCAGAACTCTGCTCCCCAGGAGAGGCGGCAGCAGGACTGAGTAGGAGAGGGTCTCTAAGGGGATGGGGAGGAGAGGATGCAGCCCAGGGCAGGGAAGGCCCAGTGGGGCCCCAAGGGAGATGTGCCCCAGGTGGGACGGGCAGCCTGGCCCTGGCCCCGGCCCCGGCCCCGGCCCCGGCCCTGGTGAGGGAGTCGGGCTGAGGCCGGGTCCCGGCCTGGGTGGCCCCTCCCAGGGGCACGGCGTGGGTGGCAGGGCCCAGGGCAGCCCTCATGCCGCCCGCCCGCCGCCCCGTCCGCAGGGCCTCGCTGTGGAGCTCCTGCGTGGTGCTGCCGCTGCTGGCGCTGACCTGGATGTCGGCCGTGCTCGCTGTCACCGACCGCCGATCCGCCCTCTTCCAGATCCTCTTTGCCGTCTTTGACTCACTGGAGGGCTTCGTCATCGTGATGGTGCACTGCATTCTGCGGAGAGAGGTGGGCCGACGGGCGGGCAGTCGGCCTTTTCCAGGCGCCACCTCCCCACGTGCTGCAGCGGGAAGGTTCTGGGAGGAGGCCCGCTAGTGGGGAGGGGCTGCTTCCTTGGCCCAGACTCTTCCGCAAGGCTGGACTTGGGCCCAGCACGCGGCCACGGCTGCCAGGAATGGTCACTCATTAAGGTGACAGCTTCTTCTAGAAGACGCCCTGGTGCCCCGCGCTGGCTCAGACCAAGGTAGCGGGTGGGCTCTGTCCTCCCGGGGCCCAGGAGCATGGGAGCCGCCGGAGGTGGGAACAGCTCTTGTGGCACCTGAGACTCCCGTTCTGGCGTTTTCTGGGCTTCTCCAGGAGGTTCAAGAGAAGGTTTTTACCAAACCATCCCGACTGCTCCCTGACCGGTAGCAATGGCTCGGGATGGGCCCCTATGTGAGGCGGGTGGGAATGTGAAAAACCACGCCTCTGGACGTCGGCGCGTGGGAGCCCGCTTCAGGGTCGTGGGGAGAGCAGCGGGCAGCACAGGGCAGCCGAGGGGCATGAGGCCGGAGCGTCCCCGGATGCCAAGGGAGAGTCTGGAGTGGACGACTGGGCATCTGTCTGCTGAGGCAGCGCTGCCCACCCAGCCTCCCCTGCCTGGAACTTCCTGTCCAGGGGGTGGACACCAGGGCCCTGGCCTGGGGGCCTGCACAGCTGAAGATGGGGATGCCACGCTGGGAACAGCTGAGTGTCCCCCCAGCTCACACCTGGAGGAGACGGGCCACCCCTCTCCAGGGGCTCCCATTGCAGGAAAGACAGGAGGAGTGAAGACCTGACGTTTCTCATGTGGAAACGGCGTTTCCACCACCTGCGAATGTCCAGCCGGTCCCGAGCGTCCACTCTCAAGTCCTGAGGGCCTGAGGAGAGTCTCCCCGGGAAAGCCGCAGATCCGCCAGCACTGGAGCCACGGAGACAGCCCAGGAGGAGGCGACCTCACAGACCCACGTTGACGCCCTCGTGCCCCCGGCCCCCGGCCCCCGACCTCCTCGCATTAGGGAGTCTCAGGACAGCCCCCCAAAGCAGCTACTGCCTGCTCCCCTTGGACAGACGGGGCGGGAGGGGGGCTGACCCAGGCTCGTGGTTCTCAGCTGCCTCGCTTCTGTGAAGCAAGGCCCACAGCTGGGACGAAAGGACACCCCGAGAACGGAAAGAGAGCCTGTAGGAATTACAAGAGCAGGAATGGAAATGCTCAGTAGACGGGGCAGACAGGGGCCGTGTCCCTGAAAGGAGGGAAGGTGGAAAACGGAAAGTGATGAGAAGGTGGGGTCGGGTGAAGGAGCCCCGAGCGAGAACAGGAGGTGCAGAGGGAGGGCTTGCCGGGTGCCAGCACGGACGCGGGGGTGTCTGGAGCACCGGGCCGCTCCATCGGGAAACGAGAAGGTGGGGTCGGGATAAAGACCCCAAGCACGCCCGCGGGGGCTGGGCCAGAGGACACGCGGGCCAGACTTCTCTGTCTGCCCTCTGTGAGCTCTAGGGTCCTGTGTGCAGGGGCCACGCTCAGGGGCCCTGCCGCCTGGGCCAGCTCGGCCATGCCGGGGAAGATGGGCCAGGAGGGGCAGACAGAGGCCGGCCCCGGGGGCATGGAGCGTTCCAGCAGGTGGACAAGCAGGGTCCTCGTCTGCGCCAGCAGAGCCTGGATGTCCTGAGGGGGGCAGAGTGGGGACGCTAGGCATCGGGGAACCCCAACTGCTGTTCAGGCCGGCGTAGGACGTGCTCTCACGTCTGCCGTCCCCTGGGTGCAGGCCCACCCCTGCTGGGCGCGTGGCAGGGCTTAGCGGGTGTTTGTCAGCCGGGTCAGCAAGTGCGAGGATGGGAGGAAGGCACACCTGTGGTGGGTTTGCTCTGAGTGTCCGGAGCTCTGAGGCCGGCAAGACCCTGGCCCTGCCTCTGACCAAGTCCCTCACAGCAGCACAGGCTCAGTGGCCGGGGTGAGTGGGACCAAGTCCGGGGGTCCATGGTGGGTCTACTGGGAGCCCTCCTCTCAGCTCTCCCCACCTTCACTCAGGACGCCTCCTCCAGGAAGCCCTCTGTGCTCAGCCCACCCCACCCTCCGTGCTTGAGCAGGCTCCCCCTTCGTTTATTCCCTTTGCTTCCCTCGGTGACCTCTGAAGCATCGGCTCCCTGAGAACGGGCACTTTGCTCACTGCTGCCCCCAGTGCCCGGCGCCTTCCATGGCAGGTGGAGGTGCCACCCGTGGCTCTTGCCCGCATTGACCGGCAGCGTCCCTGGATACACGGGCCTCCTCCTCCTCCTCTGGCAGCTCCTTTCTGTTGACCAGCTCTGGGCTGGCTGCTTGCGCGGCCCCTCGCTTGGAGCCTCCCTTACCATCCCCTCTGAAAAGTCCGAGGCCGTAATTGTTCATTTCCCTTTGGTGGAGCACGCTGGTCTCAGGGATAAGGGAGTGGGGGCCTGACCCCAGCTTGCCCCGGACATTCAGGGATGTGCAGGTCACGGTGACTCAGGACAGGTCTGGACACCAGGTGACCCACTTAGGCCAACAGTGGGCTCTTAACGGCAGATTCCAGCTAGGAGGGCCTGCAGCGTATTATCAGGGGCCCAGAGCTCCATGATTTTGAGTTTTCACCCAAAACGGGCATAGAGAAGGTGTCAAAGGTCAGAGGAGAGGCTGGGCCCCAAGGCTGGCTGCTGGCAAGGCTGCCCCGAGCCGCTGTCCCTTTTCCAGCTCGCTGATGAGCCTGTGCTCTTGGGAGCACCCCCTCCCACACTGCAGGCCCTTCCCCACGGCACGTGGGCCCGTGTGCGTCCAGGGGGCAGGGCTGCCCCTCGCTGAAATGCTGCCCTGGTGGGACTCAGCCTCCCCTTCCTGCCGTCGCGGTCGCGGGGGGCGGGCTGCCCATCGACCGCCTCTGCTCTGCTCCGCAGGTCCAGGACGCTGTGAAGTGCCGCGTGGTGGATCGCCAGGAGGAGGGCAACGGGGACTCGGGGGGCTCCTTCCAGAATGGCCACGCCCAGCTCATGGTAGGGCTCGGGGCCGGGACGCAGGCTGCCCCTGCTTGGCACCCCCACTGGGCGTCTCCACCAGGCCCCAGCAGCCCAATTAGGAGGACCTCCAAGCCCAGTTTAAGGTTGGGGAAACGGAGGCTCGCCGAGGTGAAGTCCCCAGTCCAGGGTTTGAGGATGGGCAGGGTCCAGGTGACGAGGGATCTGGGCGAGGCTGGCGTCCACCCAAGCTTACCCCCTGGTACCAGCTGTGCCCTTTGGCCAGACACCACTCTCTGGGTGTCCGGCCCTCATCTCGGCTCCTGCCCCACTCTGTACGTCTTCCAGACTTCTCATTGCGCTCCACCCGGGACGGGCCCTAGCCTGTCCACTCACTCCCCACCCCACCATGGCCTCGTCCTCAACCAGATCCTCTAAGGACCTGACTCCCTGGTCTTCTGGCATTACACACACTGTCCAGCCCCAGGCACTGCACACCCTTGTCTGTTCCTGCTGCCCACTTTGTAGGTGTCACCTCCTCCAGGCAGCCCTCCCTGACCCCCATCAGGCCACCTGTTCAGACGTTGGTAACGTGCTGGGGGAATTCCCTGTGCTGTCATTGTTGCCTGCGGCCCGCTGGGTGCCCCCTGACAGGTGGGAGGTGCTCCTTCGGTCTTTAGGTTGCTGGCCACCTCATGACAGTTGTGAGGGTCACAGGCAGGGCCTTGGCAGAAGCCGGCAGCCAGGCTCAGGGAGGCGTTTTCAAGGGTGAGGCGGGGGCCCACGGTGGGAGGAAGCCAGGTTCTGGACCTCCTGACACTTCTCCTGGCCTGATCCCTGACCTCTGGGCAAAGATCTTGTGATCTTCCCGACAACCTGACGTCTGCGTTTGCCAGGAAGGAACTTCCAGGCTTGACTGAGGGCCCCACCATCCCCTGAGGCCCCACAGTCCCTGGAGAAGGCCACCTTCCAGCCTGGGGTGGCCCGAGCTGGGTTCCCCAACCGGCCGAGCTCCCTGAGGGCGGGGCCGAGGTCACCCACTTCCGCCTCCCCCAGCTCCTAGCCTGGGACGGGGCAGGTGCTGCAGCAGGCACTGCAGCCACTGCTCCAGGGGTAGCTGGTCCCACCCTGGCACTGGACACTTGCGTCCCAACCCCACTCTGCCTCTGCTGGGCCAGCTGGTCTCCATTTCCTCGTCCCCAGGTCTGTGGTGAGGACCAAAGGGGTGATGTGGGACAGGCCCCCCCTCCCGGCACATCAGTGGGTGGTGGTGGCCTGGGCAGCAGGGCCTCTGGCGTGGGGCCCTCTGTGTGCCCCGTCCCATTGGAGGGACTCGAGGCCAAGGGCATGAGTGAGCTCTGCCTAATCCACGAATGCACTGGAGGGAGCGCGTGCTCACACGTGCGTGCACGTTCACACGCCCACAGCTGTGCACACGCGGCGCACGGGGCTTCGCTGTGGGTGAACACGTCAGCCCGTGGGCACCCTCGGCCCTCAGGAGCGTGAGCGCGCGCGCCCACACACGGCATCATACGCGCCGCTCCGAGGCGTGGCTGCAGCTCCAGGGCGGCCCTTGCCCGCAGCCCACAGGCAGCGCGGTGTGCGGGGCAGCAGCCCAGCCCTGCCCACTCGCCTTCGGACTCACTCTGCCCCGTCTCTGCCTTGCAGACCGACTTCGAGAAGGATGTGGATCTGGCCTGTAGATCAGGTGAGCGCCTGACAGGTGAGAGCGACAGGTGGCCCTTCCCCGGGCCCCCTGCCTTTTCTTTTCTCCGTGCGTCTGTCTGCTTGTCTGTCCTCATCCCACCCCCGCCAACCACCTCCATGCCTCCCATCCCCCAGCCGCTCCCCTGAGGCTGCCGGCAGGTCTGTGGGGGCAGGAGCAGAAGACTGTCCTGGGGCTCAGGCCTGGCAGGTGCGCGGCACGTCCAGTGGTGGTGGAGCCCTTAGCGCTGGAAGGAACCACCTGGGGCCTCCCCCGCCCCAGCCCTGGCCCTCTCCTCTCCCTCAGCACGCCCCAGCCCTCAGCCCACCAGCCTCCTTGTAGGGACAGTGAGGCTGGGCCAGCTCTGTGAGTCCCGGAGCTGCCCTGCCCCCTGCCCCGCCTCCCCCACCCTGCCTGCCCTCCCTCAAGGGCCCATGTTCTGTGTTGCCTCCTTTTCTTCACTGTTACTCCAGCCATGGAAGAGGGTTTGGTCGAGCTTTCAGATTGGGGGCCGTTAGTGGAAGCAGGAGAAGAGCAGTGAGAAGGACCCGCTGCTGAGCCCCAGGCTAGCCATGAGCTTCTTGGAAGAAAGTGCAAAAAGGGAATCAACCGCCTAATAGCAGGAAGCTGGCAGGCGTCGTTTCTTATGAGTCAGGCGTTTGCGGCAGAGGAAGGCCGTGTCTGGGGCTGCGGACGACTAGCTGGTTTTGGCGTTTGCGGCAGAGGAAGGCCGTGTCTGGGGCTGCGGACGACTAGCTGGTTTTGGCGTTTGCGGCAGAGGAAGGCCGTGTCTGGGGCTGCGGACGACTAGCTGGTTTTGGCGTTTGCGGCAGTGGAAGGCCGTGTCTGGGGCTGTGGACGACTAGCTGGTTTGGGTTCCTCTGCTCTGTCAGATATTTGTGGAGCATCTTTCCTAGAGATAGCCGTGGGGAGGGGCTTACAGCCCTGGGTGGGGAGTGTCTGCTGCTGCCAGGTGGACCCCAGGAAGCCTTCGTTGAGGAGGTGACCTCTGGCTTGGGCTGGACAGGAGGTGAACAGAGCATCCTTCCTGCCCCATCTTAGTCTTGTGTGCTCCAGCCAACCTCCCTGAGAGGAGAGGTGACCCCAAGACTTAGGGGCCTTTGGGGGCTTGGGCACAACCCTTTGTAGTACCGGCCTCTCTGAGCCTCCAGTTCCTTCGTCATTAGTAACATGGCCCAGCCTGGCCCTTGGGCTCGAGAGGAGTGAGCGGCCTGCAGCTGTGGGTGGGTGGTGCTGGGTGGAGAGAAGGCAGGGACCGGCACGGGGCAGCTGGGGGCCCCGGCGAGCGCACAGGAGGCCTCCTGCAGCTGGATCTGAGCAGGGAAGGCCCACGGGGCTCGACACCGGCTCCGACTTAGACAGCCGGCGGGAAGGGACACACACGGGAGAGGCAGCGAGGGAGGGAGCCTTTTCTGACCCTGACCCTGACCCTGATGCGAGGGGTGGGAAGCAGGTTTGGCAGGGAAGATGGTAGGTTCGTTGGGCCACGGGGACTGGGGGCAGAGCAGGACTGCAGACCTGGGTGCTGGTGTTGGCATCCGGAGGGTGGAGAAGAGAAGGGGCCCGAGACCTCTGGCCATCGGGGAGGCGGAGGAGGAGGACCAGGGCGGGCAAGTGACCAGCGGCCTGGGCAGCTCGGAGGGTGTGTGCTGAGGAGGTGGGCCGCGGGGAGCAGCTGGTGAGCTCTGGAGGCCGGGCGAGGGTGTGACGTGGGGGCCTGTCCACCCAGCAGTGCCAGCGTGAGAGGGTTTCCAGAGGATCAGCCCCGAGTGGGCTGTGGACTGCAGCTCTGGGCCCTCTGTGGGCCAGTGCAGGCTGCACTGACTGGCAGGGGCGAGCCGGGCGGTTGGCAAGCCTGAGCCCAGGTCAGAGGTCCAGGCAGCCTGGTCCCCACTGCTGAACAGAAGAGAGGCTGGCCCCTGGGAACGGCTGTCCCGCCCACAGTGAGGGGCTGGGTCCCCACACTTCCAGGTGGCTCGGGCCGCCTCTCACTTGCCCTTCCCAGCTACTGCGGGTGGAGGTCATCTGTCCTCTTGTGGATTGTGGAGAGGACAGAGAGGCGCCCCTGCGTCCCAGCCTTGTTTGAAAGGACAGAGAAGCTGCGGCAGCACCGAGCACAGGGCGGGTGCCCAGAGCTGCCAGCAGGTCAGACCCAGCGGGACCCGGAGCCCCTCCGCCTCCGGCCACCCTGACCCCCCTCGCCTGTCCCTACAGTGCTGAACAAAGACATTGCAGCCTGCCGCACCGCCACCATCACGGGCACGCTCAAGCGACCATCTGTGCCCGAGGAAGAGAAGCTGAAGCTAGCCCACGCCAAGGCGCCCCCCAACTTCAACAGCCTGCCGGCCAACGTGTCCAAGCTGCACCTGCACGGCTCGCCCCGCTGCCCGGGCGGCCCGCTGCCCGACTTCCCCAACCACTCGCTGACCCTCAAGAAGGACAGGGTGCCCAAGTCGTCCTTTGTTGGCGATGGGGACATCTTCAAGAAGCTGGACTCGGAGCTGAGCCGAGCCCAGGAGAAGGCCCTGGACACGAGCTACGTGATCCTGCCCACGGCGACAGCCGTGCTGCGGCCCAAGCCCCAGGAGGAGCCCAAGTACAGCATCCACATCGACCAGATGCCCCAGACGCGCCTCATCCACCTCAACATGGCGCCCGACGCCGGCCTCCCCGCCCGCAGCCCGCCCTCCCGCCAGCCCCCCGAGGCGCCCCCCACCCAGCCCCCCCCGCCCCCGCCCCCGCCGCCCCCGCCCCCTCAGCAGCCCCTGCCCCCGCCCCCCGCCCTGGAGTCAGCGCCCCCCAGCCTGGGGGAGGCTGGGGACCCCGCTGCCCACCCGGGGCCCAGCACGGGGGCCGGGGCGAAGAATGAGAACGTCTCCACCTTGTCCGCGAGCTCCCTGGAGGTAAGGGCAGCCTTGGGGGCTAGTGGACAAGGGACAGGTGCGTTGTGGGCACTGCGGGTTTGGGCGGTGGCTCCACAGGTGGGGCTGGCAGCCACCCTCAAGGAGCCCAGGCCTGGGAAGCCCGGGGCCGGCATCACCCCTGTTGGAATGAGTCCTGTTGGCAGGAAGGGAACCTGAGGCCTGTGTAGGGGAGGACTTGCCTCCCCCTCCCCCTCCCCTCCCCCTCCCCCTCCCCTCCCCCTCCCCTCCCCCTTCCCCATCCCTTCCCCATCCCTTCCCCATCCCTTCCCCATCCCTTCCCCATCCCTTCCCTTCCCCTTCCCCTTCCCCTTCCCCTGTGGGCGAGTGGCAGGGCTCTGCCTGGAGGGGGCAGCATCTACCTGTTCGCCAGCCACGCTCCCCGCACCGCCGGGCCTGCTGGGCCACCGTGACTGGGAGCTTGCGCCTGTGCTGAAATGGCCACTTGTCAGGTGGTTGCCCTCGGTGCTGGTCTCAGCCATCACTTAAGGGCTCGAGAGCTTTCGGCCTGGACACTGAGCTACACTTGAAGCGGCTTGAGTCTAGTTCCTTCCATGGCTGGGCACTCAGCGGCAGCAAGGCTCCCTTAGACCAACCTAAAACCTGCAGTTGACCCCCGAGCCCTGCTCAGCCTGTAGGACAGGGGCTCGGAGACGGCGGGGTGGGGAGCAGCCAGGCCCAGCACCCTCGGGGAGCCCCACCCTCCCCAGGCTGGGCTCCCACCTCCTGGCTCATGGCCTCTGGTGAATGCAGCCCCGGGTACCAGTTCTGTGGCCGGCCAGCAGTGCCACGGCCCTCTGTCCAGGTCTCCTTGTGCCTGGGAGCGTGTCCTGGGCCGCCTGAGCTGGACACCCTTGCCCAGCCCTGGCACTGGCCTCAGGGTGGCACAGAAGGTGAATGAGGGTTCGCCCACAGGGTGCCCCTGCCTTCTGGGTCCTTGGGCTTCTGTTTCCTTACGTCCAGTGGCCCTTCTTTCTATCCACCCTCTTCCTCCAGGGCCCCCGGCTGGGCTCCCGGTGTCTCCGGGCAGGGCTGGCCTACAGGGGGCTTGGGCACTGAGACCGATAGCTTCAGTGTAGTCAGAGGTGTGTCTGCCAGGACCAAGGGTGGGCGGGGGTGAGGGGGCCCTGGCCTCCCTCATCCTCAGGCAGGAGCTTGTGGGCTGGGGGATTTGGGGAACTGCTTGCGAGCGTGCATGAACCCTTCTCCCCACAGCGGCGGAAATCGCGCTATGCGGAACTGGACTTCGAGGTGGGTCCTGGTGTGCCCTGTCCGGATTACCTGGGCCCAGGCCTTCCAACAGGCAGGGAGGGGCTGGGGAGGAGGACCCTGCCCTGACAGGGAGGCCAGTCCCCAGGAGCCTACGCTGGGCGGGGGCGGGGCAGGGCAGCCTCTCTCCTGGCTCAGGACCGCCGCCCCTCCTCCCCCTGCAGAAAATCATGCACACCCGGAAGCGGCACCAGGACATGTTCCAGGACCTGAACCGGAAGTTGCAGCACGCCGCGGAGAAGGACAAGGATGCGCCGCTGGGCCCGGACAGCAAGGTCTGGAGGGCGGGGCTGAGGGTGGGGAGGGGTGGGGGGCAGGGTCTCAGGGGCGGAGCCTGGGCGGGGCTGTGGGACAGCCCTTAGGTAAGCTCTTCTCTCCTTCCTCCGGCCCTACTTCGTTCATTCATTTGTTCCTTCACTCAACCCTTCCCAAGGACTGGCCTGACCCAGCCCATGCTAGACCCTAGAGGGACAGGGCAGGTGGATGGGTCTGTCCCAGGGGCCATCTAGAAGCTGGGTTGTGGCTGGGCTGGGGGAGCCTGGGTAAGCTGGACTCAGAGCCAAGCGAGGGGTGCTGGGTGGGAGGCGGCCTCCAGCTGCCCTTCCCTGCAGGCCAGCCCGACTCACCCAACGGCAGGGGTCGCGACCCTCGCGCGGTCCAGGAAGGGCTCTGCGCCTGCGCTCACCCGTCCGTGCCGGGGTCTCCTTGCCGCCCGCACCTACCTGTCTGGTCCCTTCCTCACTATTCGCCTTCTTTTCTCCACTCCCCATCTGTTCTGCTCTGTGTCTCTACGTCGGGGCCCTCACCCCCTCCGCTGCCCACCGGCCAGCAGCCAGAAAAGCAGCAGACGCCCAACAAGCGGCCCTGGGAGAGTCTCCGAAAAGCGCACGGGCCCCCCGCCTGGGTGAAGAAAGAGCTGGAGCCGCTGCCGCCATCACCGCTAGAGCTGCGGAGCGTGGAGTGGGAGAAGTCAGGCGCCACCATCCCGCTGGTGGGTCAGGACATCATTGACCTCCAGACCGAGGTCTGAGCGGGCGGGCGGCGGCCACGCACCGGGCCACGGAGGAGGGATGCTGCTCTGCCCGCTCCTGCCACAGGACGGGCACAGACACGCTCACGGGCGGCGGGCAAGACCCGCGCCCCGGCCTCAGGGCGCTCGGACGGCGGCCAGGCAGAGGCCCGCAGTGCTGGGACCAGAGCCAGACGGGACAGGAGGCGGCGGCTCCGGTGGGCACAGGGCTCCAGAGGCCCAAAGGTGCCTCAGACTCTGCCCTCCTCCGGCCCAGCCCCGGCGGGCGGGCAGGCCGCCGTGGACAATGGCCAGGCCGGGTGCGGCCAGCATCCCTGGGGTGCCCACCTAAGCTGCTGCAGCAGAGGACCAGCCTGCTTGGCCTGGCCAGCCTGGCACCGTTTTTTAGACCCCCCCACCCCTCGGGAAGCAGCCAGCCCCCCCGCACCCTTCCAGGGCCCAGGGGCCCCTCCCCAGACCCAGGCGGAGAGCACAGCCCTCCCACCTACACCACCCCAGGGGCAGGACCAGAAGCCCACTCCGGGAAGAAGCAGGGGTGGGGAATCTATTTTTTCTCTCCTTTTCTTTTCTTCAATAAAAAGAATTAAAAACCCACGTCCTCACTGTGTGGCCCTCCTCTGTCCAGCACGCAAGCCAGCACCTTGGCGGGCTGGGGGTGGTCTTTGCTGACCTCGGTCCCTGGGTCCGGGGGGGCTGGGGAGGCCTAGTGGGCACTGCGCCCCGCCTGCGGTCAGGCCCATTTCTGAGCCTGAGCTCTGAAATGCTCGCCGAGAGTGCAAGTGCGGGATCCCACCTCTCCTCCGTGCTTCCAGCAGGGGGCAACCGGAGCCGCCGCAGGGAGCTGGCTGGAGAACTTCCAGGCTTGGGGGTGGAGGGCGGCTATGCAGATCCCCTCCCCTCAGGCTGTGCACCCCGCCCCGGGAAGCCAGACAGAACCCCTGGGCTCCGAGAGGCAACAGACAGAGGCCGCCTGTCCAAAGAGGAGGTGTGCAGGTGGGCCATCTGGAGGCCCAGCACCCCGAGATTATGGGCCCCCAACCATGTGATCCAAGATGAAACCGATGGCAGGCCCAGCAGAAAGGCCGGGGGCACTGCCTAGCACGGGGTTCCCATGGCGGCCTTGCTCTCCCCATTCAGGGCTCAGCTTGAGGGAATCTCACCGGGTGTGGATGCGCCTGTGACCCACCCCCCATCCAGAGTCCTCACCAGCAGGTGACGATGGGATGGGGAGGGGCCCGCTGGGTGCTGCCTCCTGCGTGAGTGACCACAGTGCCCGCGGGTGATCACGAATGACCGAGGATGGAGAGAGACACTGGTGACCACGCGTGCCTGGGAGGGGCTGAGTGACCGTGACCACAAGTGGCCCTACATGAGTGGACAACAGCGAGGGAGGGAAGTGTGGCCACAGCAGCAGCAGCAGGAGGACGTGATGCTAAGCCCTCCGGTCACGCGGCCAGCGCTCGGGAACCAGCGCTTCACGAGGGCACATGGTGTCTGAGTCCGATTCTCAACACTTCAAAAAGCCAAAATCGGTGAGATTTGGCAGCAAGACCCGACCCCAACTGAAGCTTGTTACAGCTCATCTGAACCACTAAACGCACGCATGCACGTTTTAGCGTGTCCCCCGGGGTGTTCGGTGAAATCTCACACGCGCGCTGTACTAGCTCTAAACCCGAGCCCATCTGGTCTGGGGTATTCGGATGAGGGCCGTGGCCTGCGCTGGCTTCCTCGTCCTCTGGCTGTTACAGAAGGAAGCCAGAGGGTACCTAGGAGCAGAGGGTCCAGGTGGACGATGTCCCGAGCCCCCAGCGACGCCCTCTGCTAAGGTAGCACAGAGCACCAGGCCAGGGTCTGCGAGGCTGGCTCCCTGCAGAGGGCTCGCCACCGTCCTTGCAGAGTGACCAGCGCGAGGTCTTGCCAGCTCCCTGACCTCCCTTGCCCTGTTCATGCCCAGCACCACGTGCAAAAGAAAAACGGAAAGAAAAACAAAAAAGACAAGAGGCACCCAAACCACACACTCCCTGCCTCCAAAAGGAGTGACTCTGGTGGCGTGAACCGCTGGTGTCAGGGCTTTGGCGTGGGACCAGCCTCAGGATTTAGTGAGAGGCCAGGCTCAGGGGTCAGTATGTGACCAGGGTCAGGGCTCACCGTGGAACAAAGGTCAGGCTCAGCATGTGACCAGGGTCAGGGCTCAGCATGGAACAAAAGTCAGGGTCAGCATGTGACCAGGGTCAGGGCTCAGGGTGTGACCAGGTCAGAATCATTCTGTGACCAGACTCCAATTTCCCCTCCATCCTAGGTCCTCTTTGCAAGAAGACTGTGTCTTTCTGAGATAGGCCACACACTTTGTTCTGCCTGGGCCCCACGTTCACAGCGGTTCAATGCTCTGTGACAGCCTGGCATGGTGACCAGTCACAGAAGTTGCTCTCTGCTCTCTTGCTCTCACTGCAAGAAGCCTGCCAGGGATGTTCCCACAAGACTTGCCAAAACCCTCGGGCCCTGCCTCGGGTCCTCCATCACCTTCTGGTGGTGAGCCCTGTGCTGGGCAGCATTTCAGGCCAGAGACAGTGAGGTGCTCAGAACTGGGGCAGGGACCACTGCAGGTTGAGGTTTGCCTCTGTATTCATCCAGCTGTTCAGACTGCTGGGCTCCCGACGCAGGACAAGGGCATTGGTCCTGATGGATCTGCAGATGGGAAAGCTGAAACTCATGGCGGCGAGGGGATGCTGCCGGTGCTTCACGTGTAGTGAGGGTGGGACTGCGTCTGAACCCAGCTCTCCTGGTTCTAATTCCTGGATCCTCCCCTCAATGGGTAAACTACCCAAGGGCAGCCACGCCACCTGTCACGGGTGAAGCTGAGAACACATCCTCTGCTACCCTTCATCTGCCATCAGCAGCACCACCATGCCCAAGGGGGGGTGGGGGCTGAGTGTGGTGTGGTTACCATGACGAGCAGGGACATGTGCAGTCCAGGGTGGTGGTAACAGTTCTGTGGATGGAGCTGCAGGTCTTGGTGGTCATGCTGGTGGTGGTGATGCTGCTGATGGTGATGGTGGTGATGTGGTGGTGGTCGTGGTGGTGAAGGTGGTGGTGATGGTGGTGGTGATGGTGGTGGTGGTGGTGGTGGTGGTGGTGATGGTGGTGGTGGTGGTGATGATGGTGATGGTGATGGTGGTGGTGGTGTTGGTGGTGGTGGTGGTGGTGGTCGTGGTGGTGGTGGTGGTGGTGGTGATGGTGGTGGTGGTGGTGGTGGTGGTGGTGATGATGGTGATGGTGATGGTGGTGGTGGTATTGGTGGTGGTGGTCGTGGTGGTCGTGGTGGTGAAGGTGGTGGTGATGGTGGTGGTGGTCGTGGTGGTGAAGGTGGTGGTGATGGTGGTGGTGGTGGTGGTGGTGGTGGTGGTGATGATGGTGATGGTGATGGTGGTGGTGGTGATGGTGGTGGTGGTCGTGGTGGTCGTGGTGGTGAAGGTGGTGGTGATGGTGGTGGTGGTCGTGGTGGTGAAGGTGGTGGTGATGGTGGTGGTGGTGGTGGTGGTGGTGGTGATGGTGGTGGTGATGGTGGTGGTGGTGGTGGTGATGGTGGTAATGGTGATGGTGGTGGTGGTGATGGTGGTGGTGGTGCTGGTGGTGCTGGTGGTGCTGGTGGAGCTGCAGATGGAAGTAGTGATGGTGCTGAGTGATCTTGGTGCTGATTATGCCTAAGATGGCAGCCACCATGATCTATGTTGCTGATGGTGAGGCTTCTGGGATTGAAAATAGGATCTCACCAGGTCACCTTGTCCCCAACGCCCACAGACTGGGAGCATGTGGAGGGTGAATGGGTTGGTAGGTGGAAGGAGGGATGCATAAGGACAGTGCCTAGAGCCTCTGAGTCACCTGGGGGTGGAGCCACCAGGAGTGGCAGCTGCCAGGTGCTGGCATTCCATCAGCACCCACACTCCTGAGACGGGAGGCAGCTCCTCACCTGGCTTCCACCTGCTCACTCCCTTTCGTGTCACCGACGCCAACAGTGCAGGAGCAGAGGGAGACCCAAGAAGTCCCCCCCGCTTCCCTGGGGCGGCCCTCCCTCCAGGCAGGTAGAGACATTATCTGGCCAAACCTGGTCACCCGCCTCTCCGCGCCTACTTCCTGGCCTCAACGCAGTCACAAACACACTCTCTGTCGGGAAGTCCTTCCTGTGTCTAAATTCATGCCGCAGTGGGAAAGCTTCGTGTCCACATTAGATGACATGCACTCAGTTCTCACCCTCCCTGCAGCCTGGCAACCAGTCCCTCAGTGCCGTCTGGGCTGCTCCGTGACCACCAGTAGGGCACCCCACAGCCTCTGCTGGCTCCTCTAGGTCTCATTCAAGAGGAAAGACGGAACCCCCCAGGCTTCCCACAGCAAATCCACCGTGCGCTTCATGCTCCAGGACTTGTTCCAGAATCTTCCACTAGCTGGGAGTGTCCTTCCCAGCCCTGCTCCATCTGTCCCCAGCTCACCGTGACCTCCTGAAACCAGGCCCTGTGTCGGAGAATGTAGGGCTGGGAGAGCTGCCACCTCCCTGCACCTTCGCTGTGTGACACCCCGAGGTGACAAGGCAGCTGGGGTCCCACTGAAGAAGCCCGGAAAGTGCCACATCTCGGCCATCTGCCGCCCTGGGAGGCGACCAGGCCGCTCTTTCTGATAAACGTAAGATTGGAGGCCTGAGCTGCCTGCCATCCTTCCCAGGCCCCAACAAGTGTCCTGGCTCAAGGCTTTATCCTCTCACTCCCAGGCCCTGGGGAGGGCATCAAGGCCCTGCCTGGAGCTGCCCCCAGACCTCAGAGTGCACCAGTCAGGGAAGTGAGGGTTCAGCTCTGCCACCTGCTGTCTGCGGCCGGGGAGGTCTCTCACGCCCCGCAGAGCGGGGATTCCGCAGCCCCCTCCCTGCAGACCCATAGGAGATGGTGGGGGTGAGTCTGGCCCCTGCAGGACGTCCTCCGATGCGTCCCGCTTGCTGCACCGCTGCCCACTGGGGCGTCCGTTCCCCTGGCCGGGTCTGCTCAGAGAGGCCGGTCTCCCCCGCAGCGGTGTGGGGAGCAGGGCTGAGCTGCTGAGACCCCTCCGGGCCCGCAGTCTGACTCCATGCGTCTCCGCGCGTGGGTAGCAGCAGCTCCCGAGTTATTTTGTCAGGCCCTAAAAATAACCAGGAGAGGAGGGGTGTCTCTGAACACTCCTGACTGTGCCAGTCGCTGCCCCACTCGGAGCGGAAGCACCTCCAAATAAGGCCTCAGCAGAGTCGGAAGCGAGCCCCCAGCTGGCACTGCTCACGTCAGCTCCCAGCTGTGCAGCTCCAGAAACTTCCTCCCAGGGATGCCAGCCCCAGGGCTCTCCCAGAAGGCGGTCAGGCCTGGGGCGGGGTGCGGCCCAGGGGTCCTGGAAGTCGGGCTCAGGCTGGATGCCCAGAGGCTGCCTGGGCTGGGCACCACTGCTTGATGAAAAAGCACTGGCTCCCGGAATTTAAAACACAGAACCTACATTGAATGGTCTGGAAACCTGCCTTTACACTGTGGAATCTTAGCACCATCAAGTTCAGACCCCTCCCCCCAGCTCAGGGGACAGGAGGGCCCCTCTCCTGCCCCCTCCCCACACCCACAGCCCCAGCCGCCCTCCCAGCCAGCAGGGACCCCGACTAGGGATGGAGACGGCCCGCCGCGGGGGAGTGGGGCCCAGCCGGCCCAGGAAGGCGGAGGAGGTGTTGCTCAGAATGCTTTCCGGGAGCTATGTGGACCCCGCCCCAACAGGAGTCAGCCTGAGGCAGAAGACAGCGCCCCGACAGCTCCCTCCTCCTCCGGCATCTCCCTCCTCCCTCCGCCACTGCGAGTTCCTTGGGTGGCAGATGGTGGGTGGTGGTGGCCTCAGGGGCCCTGTCCCCTCGCAGTTGTCCTCATCTGCCATCCCCACGCCTTACCTCCTGTGTCCTGCTAGATCCTTTCCAGGCTAAGCGTCCCCCAACCCGTAGAGCGGAAGCAGCTGACAGACTCCACCCCAGTCTCTCCTAAAGGCAGCCTCTGCGCCAGAGGGGGGTGGGGGGGCAGGGGTCCCGGACAGGAAAGAGGAGGGACGGAGAGGTGCTGGGGTGCCGATTCTTCAGAGGAGAGGAAGGGGAGGCCGGCTGGTGATGGGACCCTGAGAGCCGGCGGGGGCAGCCAGGACAGGGACGTGAGCCACCAAGGCTTCCTGGAGGACGGGACAGGCTGAGCCCGCAGCACGGTGGGGCAGGAGCTGGACACCCAGGTGGGCCGCCTGAACACAGACTTGGGGCCCGCTGGTGGGTGCAAGCACTTGGGAGGACAGAAAGTCCACTCTTGGACCCCGGCCCTTGGGGAATGAGGAGCCTTCTGGGGCCCATCCCAGGTCACCACCTAGTGGCTAAGAGGGAGGTGTGGCCCGGGTCACACGCTGGGTCCAGGACTGCTGCTCGGCCAGCCCCAGAAACACTGAGTCCCGTCCCCACGCCGGGAGGGCGGGCCAGCCCCCAGCAGTCTCCGCCCTCGGCTGCCAGACACTCTCCTGGCCCAGTCTCGCTGGAGTTTCCCGTCCTTGCCCCTCCCTGGTCCTGAGTCTCTCCAGAGTCCCGCGTGTTGCATCAGGCTTTGGCCTGGGCGTCCGGTCCCCCTTGGGACAGGGGCCAACCCAAACCCCAGCAGGCAGCCGGGATCCACTCTCCAGACAGCTGCGGGGGCCTGAGAGGACCTGGGGGAGCAGCCCCTGGAGCCTGCTGGGGAGGGTCCCCAGACCAACTTTACTTGCCTCCAGGCGTGCGCCAGAGGAGGGGGACAGCAGAGTGAGGCAGGACAGGCAGAGGCCGGCGTCCAGGCCTCCAGGGCATGGGCTGCTCCGGACATTCGAAGCCAAGGCAGCCTCAGTCCAGGCAAATTGCTCCGCTGGTCTCACTGGCCCATCGACGCGGTGCCTGCTGTGCGCCAGGCCTGCAGGGGCGGTGACGGTGGGTGCAGGGCTCCTGGCAGAGGCTCCTGGAGCGGGTGGACCTCAACGAGGACCAGAGCCATCACAGGACCGTCTGTTGGGACTGAGGGGTGGTGGCAGCGGGGCACATGCTGCTCCTATCATCCGCCTTCACAGAAGACTGGCCTGCAGGTAGTGGAGTGACAACACTGTGCTGGCCATCTGGGCACAACTGAACGTGCATTTCGCCTGCACCCAAGCCTGGCCCTGATGCGGGTCTCAGGCCGGAGGGCAACAGCAGCTTCTCTTCACTCCACCTGCCCACCCCGCACCCCTCCCCACACCCCTCCCCACACCCCTCCCCGCACCCCTCCCTGCACCCCTCCCCGTGCCCGTGCCCGGACGCCCTCCACTCCGCCTGTCTGCCCTTTACACCAGGGATTTGCCTCTCTTGACTCTCCCTCTCTCCCTCCCTCTGTCCCCCTCTCTCTCTCCCTCCCTCTCTCTCCCTCCCTCTCTCTCCCTCTCTTTCTCTCTCCCCCTCCCTCTCTCTCTCTCCCCCTCCCTCCCTCTCTCTCCCCTCCCTCTCTCTCTTTCTCCCTCCCCACCCTCCCCTCCCTCCCCTCCCTCTCCCTCCCCCTCCCCCTCCTCCTCCCTCTCCCTCCCCTCCCCCTCCCCCTCTCTCTTCTCCGTCTCCCTTAACTAGTCCTGCTCATCAGCATTTAATTGCAGAACTATTCAGGCTTTCTGGTTCTTCCTGAGTCACTTTTAGTAAGGCAGGTATTTTTAGAAATTCATCTATTTCAACTAAGTTTTCAAATGTATTGGAATTAAATTGCCCATAATATTCCCGTTGCTTTTTGATTCTGACGTGTCTGTAGTTGGGTCCCCTTTGTCACCCCTCGTTGTCTGAATCGCACCTTCGCCCTCTCTTTTCTTTTGTTCTTGTTTTTCAGTTATAAAGCACAAACTCTGGGCTTGGTGTTTCACTTATTTTTTTATAATCACGGACCTCTTTGGGCTTGTGTCCCATCTACTTTAGTGCTCTATATTGGCCCTGCTCTCATTCTACCTTTTTTTAAAAAAAATCCTCTTTCTTGATTTTTTTGAAGTGATTACATTTTTAAAATATTTAGTTTGAATTCACTTTTTTATTGGTCAGTAAACTGTACAGATTCTTTCTATTCCCTTTCAGCTTACCTTTGAAATTTAACCAGTTATATAACTTAACAAGGACTAAAATTTATCAATATATTACCCCCTTTCATACAATACAAGGACCTCAGAACACTTAAATAATTTTCTTGGGGCTTACATGGTAACATTTTCTATGATTTTCGTCCTGTATTTTTTTTTTTACTGCCATCAGTTAGACACTATTATCATCTTTGTAAAACAATAAGCAACATTTGGTTATATTTACTTATGTGTGTAACAGTTTCTTTGCTCACCATTTAACCGGGTTCTGCACCCAGTTCCGATTTGTGGGTGTGTAGGGGGGTGTTTCCCCACACCACCAACAAGCTATGCTCCAGACAGCAGCTGGGTGTCCTGATTCAACTCAGTTCTGACCATCTATCTGGGATAGCACCAGCTCCCACAGGTTAAGGGCCCAGGCCCACAAGGCTGCCCCCTCAACCCACACTTCAGGCGCCCATCTCAAGTCCAGGGCATCACCTGTGCTTCTGACCACCGGCTACAGGTTGAGGGTTGCCACGCCCCCACCTCGGGTTTGATTAATGGGCTAGAGCAGCTCTCAGGACTCAGAGAAACATTTCACTTGCTGGATCACTGGTTTGTGATAAAAGGGAAAGGCTCAGGAACAGCCAGCTGGAAGATGCAGAGGAAAAGCACGGGAAAAGGGCCTGGAGCTCTCAAGGTCTCTCTCAACACCTGCTCTTCCCAAATCTCCACGTGTTCACCAGCGTGGAAGCTCTCCAAATCCCATCCTTTTGGGTTTGTGTGGAGGCTTCATTACAGAGACACGACTGATTAACTCTCTGGCCTTTGGCAGAAGATTCAACCTCCAGCCCCTCTCCCTTCCCGAGGTGGGGGTGGGATTGAAAGTTCCAGCCCTCTGATACCAAGGTTAGTTCTCCTGGCAACCAGCCCCATCCTCTGGTGGTCCAAAAGTCACCTCTTTAGCATACGAAAGACTCCTCTAAGCTGTCATCACTTAGTAATTTCCAAGGGTTTGGGGAACTCTGTGCCAGGAAAAGGAGGAAGACCAAATATATGTTTCTTACTATAAATCACCGTATCACAGCACGTCATCTTATTGATACATCTCATGCCTCCTTCCTTCTTCCTGAAGTGCATTTTTCTGAGTCCTTCAGTCTGTTGATGGTAAACGCTCTCTTCTTTCCGCAAGTAGAGGACTGGAGTCTGGCACGTTATCACCGTTGGCCCACGCGTGTCCCATTCCGGCTTATTTATGTGTTTATTTATTCTCTTTTATCCCCGTAATCCTCCCACCAACCTATAAGCAACTATCCTAATTTAGTTAATGTGCCTTTTTTGGTTTGTAAGTGCTCTTGGGGAAAAAAAAGAAGTGTTTTCTGAAAGTTTTTTATTCTGAAATGATCTTAGCTTACAGAAGAGTTGCAGAGATAGGACTTCCCTGGTGGTGCAGTGGTTTAGAATCTGCCTGCCAATGCAGGGGACACAGGTTCGAGCCCTGGTCCGGGAAGATCCCACATGCTGTGGAACAACAAAACCCATGCGCCACAACTACTGAGCCCATGCGCCACAACTACTAAAGCCCACGTGCCTAGAGCCCGTGCTCCGCAACAAGAGAAGCCACCACGATGAGAAGCCCACGCACCACAACGAAGAGTAGCCCCCACTCGCCGCAACTAGAGAAAGCCCGCGCGCAGCAAGAAAGACCCAATGCAGCAAAATTAATTAATTAATTAATATTAAAAACTATTCTTCTTTAACCAAAAAAAAAGAAGAGTTGCAGAGATAGTATAGAGAGTTTCCTTACACCCTTCGCAATCTTCATCTAATGTGAGCATCTTCTATAACCACAGTACAATGACCAAGGGGATATATTTTAAATTTATCTAAATTATATATCTCATTCTGGTTTTTACTTTTTTTCCACTAAGCACTTTTTTTCTTAAAGATCCATCTGGGTTGCTATGTGTGCATCTGATCTGTTATTTCTTTTTCTTTTTTTTCTTGACATAGTTTCTTTTAATAAAAAATCCTGCCAAACGTGTAGCACAGATTACATGGAGCTGTACATAACGGCATTCTCTGTGCATAATAACGAATGCTGATGTATATCCTTGAATTTTACATTTTTTTATTCAGCTTCGTTGAGGTACAATGTATATATAAGAAGCTTCACCCATTTTAAGGATTTGATGAGTTTTGACAGCGTATAACTCTCGCAGCCAGTAGGACTGGGGTGGGGTCTAGAGGGAGACACTCATAACCTTCACACAAGTGGGGCCCGGAAGCGTCCGTTTTCTCATTGTTGAGTTTGAGTTCCTCGTATATTTTGGGCAACACTCTTCATCAGATATATGTTTTGCCGGTATTTTCTCCCAGTCCCTGGCTGGTCTCTTCAATCTTCCAGCAGTATCTTTTGCAGAGCAGGATTTTTTAATTTTAAAACCAACTCTAACATCATTTTTTTCTTTCATGGATTGTGCTTCTCGTGTTCTTCCTAAAAACTCATTGTCACGTCCAAGGTCATCCAGATTTTCTCTATGTAAACTTCTAGAAGTTTTATAGTTTTGTATTTTACATTTAGCTCCAAGATCCACTTGAGTTCATTTTTGTGAATGGCTGTGTCTGGATTCTTTTCTTTTTTTTGCTATGGATGTCCAATTGTTCCAGCACAATTTATTGAAAAGACCATCATTTTTCTGTTGAACTGACTTTTCCCCTTTATCGAGTATCAGCTGAGTGTAATTGGGTGGGTCTGTTTCTGGGCCCTCTGTTCTGTTCTATTGACCCATGTGTGGATTCTTTCGCCAATGCCACAGTCTTGGCATTTTACTCTCGTCTGCCTTCCGTTTCTCTGTTCTAGGTTTCTGTTCGCGGCACTGCTTTTTAGATCATGGTTACAACAGTTGCTTTAAAGTCTGACAATTTCAACGTCCGTGTCATCTCTTAGTTGGTATCTGTTGCACGCCTTTTCTCTTGCAGTTGAGATGTTCTTGGTTTTTCATACGCCTAGTAATTTTGGACTGCATCCTGGACATTGTAAATATTTGGTTGTGAGACTCTGGGTCTTGTTCAGATTCCATGAAGAATGTTGATTTGGGGGTTTGTTTTTGTGGGCAATCAGCTGCTGGTCCCACTTTCTTTCAGGTCAGAGAGGTTTCCAGATCTATTCAGATGTGTCTTATGTATGCATCACCCACTGGCAAGTCTGGGACCTGAGCAGTGGTCTACCCTTTAGATCAATTCTGAAAGGCTATGGTATGTTGTTTAGGGTCGGATGCAAACAGTGAGATCGGGGGAGCCCAAGGGTGCACATGCGACTTCGTGTGTTTGCTCCCCTGAACTCCACCCTCTGTGTGATTTCCCTATACGTTCTGGCTCTTAGGGGACCCCCCCACCCCCATCCTGGCCTTCTGGTTAGAAAGTTGGGCTTTCAGCTTCCCGCCCTGCTGTGCACCTTCTGCGAGTGGTTCTTTCTCCCACACCAAGTGCCAAGACAATAGAAAGAGCAAAACAGAAAAGCAATGGGCCCTCCCTCCCCACACTCGCTTTTAGGTGCCTGTGCTGCCAGAGGCTCGGGCACAGCCACGGCCTCACTGCAGATTTTCTGGGGCCTGGGGCAGAGAACAGAAAACAAGCAGAAGCCTGAGACGCCCCCACCTCTTCCCCTGCCACGTAGGAACCCAATTTCCAGCTCTTTGGACCAGACCTCGAGGGTTTCTTTTGAAGCTCTTTCTGTCTACACCTGGTGAACGCATCCAGGTCTGGCAATACCAGAGGATAAAGCAGGACATTTATCACCAGTTCAGCGGTACTTGGAGCTCCACAATCCACATGCTGGTATTTACTTTTCAAAGTCCTCAGGGAGCTGCTCCGTGCACGTGGTCCAGGAATTTTAGCTGCGTTCACAGGACAGCAGTGTGGAGGGCGCTGATCCCCTCTTGCCCAGATCGGGGCTGGTTCTCGTCCATTATTTCTTTTTTTTTTTTTTTTTTTTTTGCAGTACGCGGGCCTCTCACTGTTGTGGCCTCTCCCGTTGCGGAGCACAGGCTCTGGACGCGCAGGCCCAGCAGCCATGGCTCACGGGCCCAGCCGCTCCGCGGCATGTGGGATCTTCCCGGACCGGGGCACGAACCTGTGTCCCCTGCATCGGCAGGCGGACTCTCAACCACTGCGCCACCAGGGAAGCCCTCGTCCATTATTTCTTACTGTCTCGGGCGGGGATCTACGTGGCACGCTTTCCCTGTGTTCCGTCTGTCCACTTCTCAAACGCTTCACCATCACCAGCACTGCTGTGCTGTATATCCTCACAACGAGCCCCTTTTGGACTTGGACAGGGATTGCTTTGTTTTGTAAACTCAGAAGTGGGATCCCTGGGTCATCAGATACGTGTATTCTTAGTTTGGTCTAGGGGTCAGATTGCTCTCCACTTGCCCACACCAGTGTTTCTGAGAGGCAGCAATACATTAAAAAGTACAGTTACTGTACTTTATCCAAGATCTGGCTGTATTTTGGTGGGAGGCATCTTCAGAGCATCTAGTCTGTGCGCCGCGGAGGTGGGAAACTTCCGTCCCCACTTGCTGAGCCCGAAGTGACCTCAGGAAGAGCTCAGCCCTTTCGCCTTCCTCATCCCCAGCCTCGGGAGCGCTCCGCACAGCCCGCCCCCCGTCTGGCTGAAGATGCGTCCCTTAGCGGCTCCTGAGGCCCCACGCTGCCCCGCTCCCTCCTCTCTCAGGCAGCGTCCCCGCTGGGCTGCTCTCCTCCATCCAGCCCTGACAAGCAGGAATTCCTCAGATGCTGGCCGGCCTGCTTCTCCTTGGGGCCCAGGTGCACTGGTGCTGCAGGCGCCTCTCCACAGCTCCCTCGCCAGGCCCACACCTGCTGCCCTCAGCTTCTCTGCCCGGCCAGGTGCACTGGTGCCCCCGCCCCTCAGCACCACGTTCACACGGAGCTTGGATGCCGCAGTGGGGCCGGCCGAGCACCCAAGGACCAGCACTGTTAGGAGGAGCGCTCTGGCCTCCGTCAGGGAAGGGCCGTGGGGGGATTTTCTCCCGCCCAGTGCCCGCGCGGGCCCACATCCTCAGCAGACGCAGGTCCAGACCCCCCAGGCGGGCACCCTCAGCTACCAGCCTGGCCCCGGCCTGCCCTTCCGGCCGGACTCCCACAATCCACCCTCCCCTCCCCTCAAGCAGCACCTTCTGCCCAGACGGGCTCCCAGCTCAGCGCCTTCCAGCACCCCCTGTCCCTCAGTGTGGACCTCCTCCAGGCCGGGGACAGCAGGCCCTTCCCACCGAGCTCCCTCCCTGCCCTGGCTGGATGTGGAAGTCTCTGGGGATGCCGGGGCCTCGACACGGTCCATTCCCCACAGCTGTCCGGGGCGCGTCTGTGCTTCTCCCCAAAAGGGCCTGTGGTGCCCCGTGCAGACACGAACCGCGTCCCGGGCACCGTCCTCACTCGTTCATTGGATTCGCGTTCACTGAGGGATGACCTCGGGCCAGGAGTTTTCGGAGCAGCTGTAGATGCCATTCCCAGACCAGCCTCGGGGAGCTCAGGGGCCGTGGGGCACTGCTCGAGGGCACCCCACCTGGGCCTGGGGCAGGAAGGAAGACCCCGAACTGGAAGTGGTGGAGCCTAGGTCGGGCAGCAGGACCGCTCTGGAAAGGGCCAAGCACTGCCCACTGGGCACTGGGGAGGCAGGGAGAAGACCTCAGGCCAGAAGGCAGTGGAAGGCGGGCACCAGATCGCCAAGGGTCCCAGGGCCACGCTCCAGAGTCAAACAGGACCCTGAGGGCAGGACAGGCGTGGGGTGGGACATGCATTTAGAAATGCATGGGCGCAGGGCAGGAGGCTCGTGGCCCTGGACCAACGTGAAGCATGTGGGAAGCTTCTAGCAGTTGGGAGAAAGCATCCCTGGATCTGGAAAGGCCGGGGAGGGGAAGGGAATGGGTGCCAACGATGACCCCCAAGGCTCTGGGCCCAGTGCCCGCGGGTGGGACCCTGGCTCATGCGACCAAAGGAAACACCCAGCCGAGCTGCTGAGGACCCTGTGTCGCAAGGCCCTTTGGGCCCCAGGGCCAGTTAGTGTCTGGGTCTGGAGGGGAGGCCTGGCTGAGGAAGGGGCAGCAGGAGGGCGCGGGGGAAGAGCCCGGGGAGGCCGGAGGGAATTTGTCACATTTAATACCGAACCAAAAAACACAACGCAACACAACGCAATCAACCGCAGCCATCAGCAGCCACGGACTCAGAAGATCAGCACATGCTGGGACGGTTCAACGATGTCTTCGAAGAAGCTCTTATAGAATTTACGGCTCACGGAGCCTGGGTCCTGCTCGAGCATCTCAAAGTCTGCAGTGGAGACCCAAGTGCCCAACTGCACGGCCACTCCCGCCGCAGCGCGGCCTGCTGTGGTGCCGAGGGCAGGCACGGATGGAGGGACGGGAAACCTCGGTCTGTGCAGACACTGCCCTTCCAGGGGGCTCCGTCTCAGGGGTCCATGGGGGAGTCCCGGCCTGTCCCCGGGCCCACGTGGGGTGTGTGTGTCGGGGGATGGTCACGGCCTGTCCCGGAAGCAGTTCTCAAGGACAAGATGCTGGCCTGCCCGCGGGAGAGGCTGAGGCTGGACACAAGCCAGCAGAGGCCCCCCAGCGTCAGACGAGAGGCCCTGTGTGGGGTCCCAGCCCGGCTCAGGGTGGCCCCGTGCTTACGTTTCTTGAGGGTCTTCACGTCACCCTTCTTCAGGCAGAAGCAGAGATCGGTGAAGCAGTCCTGCAGGATTCCCCCTGCGGGGAGGGAGGGTGGAGGTGTGGTGCCCCTGCAGGCGAGCCGGGCACGGACAGGAGGCTGGTGTTTGGCTGATGGGACTGCCCGCTGGAGTGGACCCCAGGGCCCAGAAGTGTGGCTGCCACGTAGGCGGGGTGACGGCCGGCACCTACCGATGAACTGCATGGCCGTGAGCTTCAGGCGCCTGTCGGGGCTGTCCAGGGGCACCAGCGCCTGCATGAGAAACTGGTGGTAGCTGCTGCAGTTGCTTTCCACCCGGGGGGGAGGAGAGATGGGGTCGGCATCGGGCGGGGGCCCACGTGCCCCCTGGCCCTGCCTGAGGCCCCGGGCCCGGCAAGCACCCCACTCGCAGCTGTGCTCGCGAGGGTGGAAGCGGTGCCCCGATGACAGTCTGCACTCCCCAAGCCCCGTGGGTATCCTGTTCCGATTCACAGGAAGATTCCAGAGAGGCTAGTGGCGCCCTGGCCACGGAGACTTCCTTCCCAACCCCGACGGCCTCTCTCAAGGTCCAGGGGACGGGCGCCCAAGGAAAAAGTGCTGGCCCTTCACTCACCAGTCCCCAACAGCCACAGGCCCTGGACTCACGACCCCTTTAGAGAGTCCCTGCATCTCCGTGATGGGCAGAATTGTGTCGCCAAGACCCGTGTGTTGAAGTCCTAACCCCCGGTACTTCGGGATATGAATGTATTTGGAGAAAAGGTCTTTAAATAGGTGATTAAGTTAAAGCAAGGTCATGAGAGCGGCCCTAATCCAGTATGACTAGTGCCCTTATAAGAAGAGGAGATCAGGGCACAGACACGCACAGAGAGATGACCACGTGAGGACACAGGGAGGAGATGGCTGTCTAAACGCCAAAGAGAGAGGCCGCAGGCGAACCAGCCCTGCCAAGGTCTGGATCTCAGTGGCAATATCTGTGGTGGTTCATTACGGCAACCCAAGCTGGCTAAGACAGGCCCCATTCCCAAGCCTGGCCTCTCCCTCCTTGCTGAGTTGGGAACAACCTGACTGGTCTTCGCTCTGCAAAGCCCTCAGCCTCTCCCGCTGAGTCCATGCTGCCAGGGTGCTGTGGGGCTCACACCTCTGTCCCTGGGAGGCAGTGCTCCTCAGGGGAGGGCCACCTCCTCTCCAGCACCTCCTGATCACAGGAGGACCCTCTTTCCCCTCCCCCTATGGGCAGTTCATCCGAAGAGCAAAGACCCAACTCTATGCTTCCCATGAAAAAAAACCTACTCTAAGACACAGATAGGTTAAAAGGAAAAAGGCCTGTGATGCTGACACCATCAGAAGCTACATTAACACTAGACAAAGTCGACTCCAGAGCAAAGAACAGACCCGTAGTGAGGATGGTGGTTCTGGGGTCCCTACTCCAAGAGGACAGGTGTCCTAAGACACCTGTGGAACAGAGCTTCAAAGTAAATGGAGCAAACCTGATGCCGCTACAGGAAAGAGACAATCTACAGTTGTACTGGGATTTCCACACCCCTTTCAGTCACCGATAGAAGAGACAAAACTGGTGAGTACACAGAAGATTTAAACAGCGCTACCCCCGCCTTCACCTGGCTGGCGTTCTCGTGGGCTCGCCTCAGGGAGAGTGGGAGGCACCGCCTTTGTCAGCCTGCCCAGCATGTTTACCGACACAGGCTGTAGTCTGGGCTAATACATTTTAAAAGATTCACACTTGTATAAAGTGTTTTCTTTGACAAAAAAAGGAATTAAACTAGAACCTAATTAACGTACTTCTAAATAAGTCATAGAACAAATTTTTAAAAATCTAAACTGAATTTAGAAAGTATTTTGAACTAAGTGAAAAGGAAAGTACAACATATCAAAATCGATCATCACAGTAGATACAGCAAAAGCATTTGACAAAGTCCAACCTCCACCCTCATAAACGCTCTCCGCAAATTAAGAACAGAAGGGAAGTTTTTCAACCTGACGAGGAGCTTCTAAAAACCCACCACAAACCACAACTAGCAGATGCTTGAGCGGAAAGACAGGTGCCTTCTCCATCGGATCAGGAGCAAGATGGGAGGTCTGCTCTCACCACTGCTGGCCAGCACTGTGCTCGAGGTTCTAGCGTGTGCAGGAAGTTAAGAATGAGACAGAAAAGGCACTGAGATTGGAGAGGAAGACTTTATTAAATAAAACTGCCTTTATGCACAGAAGTCATGCATCAAATCCTATGGAATCTACAGGAAATCCAAAAAGCTAATAAGTGAGTTGAGCAAGGTTGCAGGAAGGTACAAGATCAATATACAAAAATCAATTGCATTTGTATATACCAACAGGGCACAACTGGAAATTAAAATATTTCTTCTTTTTTTAATTTTTATGGAAAATAAAAACTTTAAATATCATCAGCAAAGTCTAAAAAGCATGAAATACGTTGGAAAGATCTGACAAAAGATATGCAAGAAATGAGAAGCATGGTCTGGAGGAATTAAAGAAGCCTGAGTAACTGGAGAGGTGGATAGAGGTCACAGAGCACAAGGTAAAACAATGTTGAGATGTCAGTTATCCCCAAACTGATCTAGAGATGAAACAGAATTCCAGCATGCTGTTCAGTAGCGGCCAGTCTGCTGATTCTCATTCATATGGAAACGCAAGGAACCTACAATAGCAGAAGGGGCTTTGAAAAAGATGAACAAAGTTGAAGGACTCATAGCGCTCAACTTCCAAGACTTATCATAAAGCTGCCATGAGCAGACAATGTGGTGTTGGCATAAAGACAGTTCTAGATCAGTGGAACGGAATAAAGAGGTCAGAAACAGAACCAGACATGGTCAATTGATTTTTGACACAGGTGCAGAGTTAATTCAATAGAGAAGTGGGCTTCTGGAACAACTAGGTATCCACGGGCAAAAAATTCATCCTCAACCCATACCATATACCATATAAAAACTAATTCAAAACAGATCACGGGGGCTTCCCTGGTGGCGCAGTGGTTGGGAGTCCGCCTGCCGATGCAGGGGACGCGGGTTTGAGCCCCGGTCCGGGAAGATCCCACATGCCGCGGAGCGGCTGGGCCTGTGAGCCATGGCCGCTGAGCCTGCGCGTCCGGAGCCTGTGCTCCGCAGCGGAGAGGCCACAACAGTGAGAGGCCCATGTACCGCAAAAAAAAAAAAAAACAGATCATGGACCTAAGTGTTAAACCTAAAACTACAAAACTTGTAGAAGAAAACGTAATTTAGAAAATATAGAGAAAATCTCTCGTCTTGGGTTCAGCAAAGATTTCCTAGATAGATTCATCCCTTGGTATCCGTGGGAGATTGGTTCTAGGACCCCCGCAGATGCTCAGGTCCCTTAGTGTATAAAATGGTGCAGGATTTGCACACAACTTATGAACATCCTCTCATACACTGGACATCGTCTCTAGATTACTTATAAGTAATAAGTAACCTAATGCTGTGTAAATGCTATAGAAATAGTTGCCAGCCTGGCGAATTCAAGTTTTGCTTATTGGAACTTTATGGAATTTTTTTCCCCAAATATTTTCTATCTGAGTTTGGTTGAATCTGCAGATGTGGAACCCATGGATGCAGAGGGTCAACTGTACGATACCAAAAACCAAAATAGATGAATTGAACTTCCTCAAAATTAAGAACTTCTGCTCTTCAGAGGAGACAGTGAGAGAATAAAAAGACAAGCCACTAATTGGGAGAAAATACTTTCAAATCACATAACTGATTAGGGCTCACGTAGAGATTATAGCCAAACAAATAAAGCGACTTAAAACTTAGGCATAAAATTTGAACACACACCTCACCAAAGAAGATATAAGGATATAAAACGCACATGGAAAGATGTTCCCCAAATTAGTCAGTAGAGAAATGAAAATTTAAACCACAACGAGACACCACTACAAGCCCATTAGAACGGCTCAAATTTAAAAGACCCACCTTACCGCGTCTCAGTGAGGATTTGGAGCTGCAGGAAGTCTCGCTCCTGAGGGGTGGGAGGACACTTGGCAACTGGTTGAAATGACCCAGCCATTTCACCCCTAGGGACTCACCCAACAAAGGTGAAAACATATGTCTCTACAGAGACCTTACATGAATCCCACGGCAGCGTTGTGTGTAACAGCCCCAAACTGGGAGCAAAACCAACGCCCATGATCCAGCGAGTGGATCGGCAAATGGTGGGAAAGCCATAAATCAAATACTGCTCAGCAATAAAAGGAGTGAACTATCGATATTGATGCACGTGCAACGTGGACGAATCTCAAATTCATTGTGCCGAGTAAGAAGACCCCAGGCAAGGGTAACTGTGTGTGTGCGATTCCATTAGTACAGGCTTCTATAAAATGCAAGCTGATCTATAGTGACAGCAATCAGATAGTGGTTTCACTGGCGAGGGGGGGAGAAGGAGGGGTTCCACAGTGGCACAAGGAAGTTTTGGGGGTCATGGATCTGCTCATTATCTTGATTTGGGTGATAATTTCACAGTGAGAGGTCAAAGCGTGTGAAATTGTACGTTTCAAATATGTCCAGTTTTGGGTATGCCAGTTACACCTCAACTGTCAAATCTGTTAAAAAACCAACACCAGTGCCTGCCCAGTGTCACGTCCCGTGGCCCTTCCTCCGATGCGCCAGGACTGGCTCCAGTTAGACACACGGGTGAACGTGCGTGCTGGCCCAGGCCCCCTCCAGGATCCAGGCACCCACTCCTGGCTGCCGACAGCTCGGACTTGCCCTTCAGTATTATGCCCCTTTACCGAGGGAGCCATAGCCAGTGACTGGTCAGCTCAGGGGCTGGACAATGCCCCAGTTGAGTGTCCCCAGGGCCAGAGGTGGCCCACTTCTCCTGGGACCCCACCTGTCTTCTAACATCTACACCGGCCTCCCAGCTCACAGTCTGCTCCCAGGGGCCCAGCCCAGGTGCCTGCTTGGCTGCCTCCCCACCTGCTGTCTCTCAGTGATGGGCTCCTAGGCTGGGGAAGGCCAGAGCAGGGTTTATGGCTGGCTGGCTTTGTTTTCACAGATCTGAACGTCAAAGAAAGTGGTGGCCTGCCCCGCTGGTTGGGTCTGGGTGTCCTGGAGCTGCCAAGGTATGAGCAACGCCTCTCCATTCTCTTTCCAGCACTTTCCGGGCCGGGCTTGGCATTTGGGAACGGGGGGGTGATCTGTGCAGTCACAGCCCCCCAGGGGTCTCCGAGCCACACCCGTGGGAAGCCCTGGCAGCCCCACCTGGGCACCGACCTTCTCCAAAGGAGACTTGAAGTCCAGGTTCAAGGGCTCCAGGAGCTCCTGGATGCTGGCATCTAGAACCTTCTCCCTCCTGATGAGCTGCAGGCAGAGCGCAGTGCTCAGACCCCCCACCCCCAAGGCTGGCGGGACAGAGACCAGAGTGCACAGGGCAGCCAGGGCCCCACCAGGACTGAGACAGGGAGCTGGAGGCCAAGTCCGCTGGGAATCTCCAGGGCCAGCAGTCACCCCTGGGCAGGCAAAGAACACACAACTTGTTCCCAGAACGGGTAAGGCGAGGGCCAGGATGCTACCCCTCCAGCAACCCTCCAGGGCGCTCATTCTAAGTGGATTCTGGCCATGCCCACCCCTGCCTGACCCCTGGCAGCCAGCTACCCATAGGACAGAGGCCCAGTCCCTTGATGTGGCTGATGAGACCGGCCTGGCCCTGCAGTATCTGCAGAGAGTACTCCCCCGCCTCTGTGCTGCTGTCTCGAGCCTCACGGCCTTTGCACAGGCTGTTCCCATGGCTGGACAGCTCTCCCCACCCCGAGCCAGATCTCCTGTGCCTGGGTCAGCCGTCAGCCAGGTTCCCCTGAGGCAGAGCCGAGCTATGCTTGGAGCCTGTCCCCCTCTGTAAGCACACGTGCCCTGCTGTGACCCCTCCCCATTGGTCCTGTCCATCAGCCCCAGACCCCCAGAGAATCTGGGACAGGAATGAAGTCCGGCGGCAGCCCAGGCCTTCACGCTGGACAGAGGGCCGGAGCGCGGGCGGCGTCCCCTCGCGTCGGTCTGAGAGCAGCCGCAGGAGGCCCGAGCCGAGGAGTCTCCTGCGCGCTGCAGAGGTGGGCCAGTGCCGCCCAGTCGTCGGGAGCACCCAGGGCCCCGGGGCCCTGGCTCCAGGTGGCGCCCAGGCCCTCGCCCGGCTGATAGGCACTGACGTGTGGGGTCGTGTGCCCACCTGCCCTCCACTCGTGCCCTGACTCCCTCCTGCCTTGGGGAACCTTCCCCTGCATGTGCCAGGAGGTCAGGGGCTTCAGGGACTACAGAGGCCAGTGGTAGCCAAGGGGCGGAGTGGACCCTGAGGCCCAGAAGACCCCACCCTCAGTGGCAGGGGGGGGGTGTGAGCCTCCGCGAGGGCACAGGCCTCTCTCAGCGGCCCACCTGGCCGCGCTGCTGGACGCAGCAGAGGATGCACTCCGACACCAGCTCCTCTCCACGGCTGACCGGGTCCTGATCTCGTTGACGAGGGCTTCCTCCCCGGGCGGGCTGCCGCTCAGGGGCCTGTGCAGAGTCACGCTGCCCGAGTGGTCTGTAGAGCCCAGAGAAGCAGAGCGGCAGTGCTGGGGGCACCGAGGAGGAGCCAGGCCTCCCGGCTCCAGCTCCAGCTGGAGCCCCAAGTCACAGCAGCCCAGCTGCTTGGTGCACAAGGCATCTGCTGTGAATGTAGCCAGGAAACTCTAAACACAGCATCAGAGGGCCCACGCCTCCCCAGATGCTGAGACTCAATCAGGAGGCGCGGTGCCGAGCCAGCACCCAGTCCAGGAAAGGGGGACACGGTGCAGGGCAGGAACTCAGAACCTCCGATGAAGGGGAGAAGGGGGTGCCAAGGACTTGCTAATCATTTGGGGCCCAAATTAACCTGGATCCCAACCCTGCTCCTCGCACCAAAGTAAACAGCAGACCGTCCTGATATCTGAATTTCCGAACTACAACCGTGAATGTTCAGAGGAGACCGAGGGGTTTGTATCTCTGAATCCTGGGATAGAGAAAGGCTTTCTAAATATGGCGCAAAGGCAGAAACCGAAGGGAAGGAACTTGTAGAGCTGGCGACGTGAACTTGGGGCCCAAGCAAGCCTTATATTCAGTGTTTACTGGTTAAACACTGAAAAAATGTTTGTGACATCTATAACAAAGGGTTACTACCAATCTATAAAAGGCTCCTATCTCTCAGTTGGTAAGGATTTGCACCATCATTTCAAACTCAGGCAAAGGGGATGGAGAGGACGCTTCCAGAAGAAATCCTGCTGGCCAATAATTAAACCAAAAGGGGGTCCCCTCACCAGTGAGGAAAGAAACACAAACTGGAATGAGGAGAGAGGCTCTTTTCTTGTCAGCGAGACAAAGATGAACCAGTGTGAAGACAGACCTCCTCATGCGGCTGGAGGTGGGAGGAGGAACCATTCGTTTGAAAGATAATTTAGCAACCGTTCTCAAATGCAAATAAAAAGCATGTTCAGACCACTCAGCTGATAGGATTCCTCTCTCATGGACAGAAGAAAGCCTGGAAGCTCTATAACGGTGAGGACGGGTTTCTAATTGTCCCTCACTTTCACAAAGATAATCAATATTTCTTTGATCCAAAAAAAAAAAAAAAAACAGGGCTGTGAAGCCAGTGTCCCGCTGGGAATGGAAACAAGTCAGGTGGTCAGGTGCAACACGGGCCCCGCCCTCTCAGGTACCACCTGTGGCCAGGTGCGAGTGTCGCCCACCTTCTGCAGGGCCCCACGCTTCCCCAGCCAGCCCCATCGCCTTGGGCTCGTGCTGGCCCAGGCGGCGGTCTGCTCTGGGAAGGCCCCAGCTGCCACCCACAGCCAGGGCCACGTCACATTGCAGGGGCGCTTGTTAGGTGGCCTCCCTGCTGGCACTGAGCTGCCAGGCCCTGGAGCCCCAAACAAATGCAAAAGGCTCGTGTTTACCTGGCTCTTGGGGAGGGTCTGTGCCCCCAGAGTTCGAAGGGTGATGGGTAACTGCCCTGTGCCTCCCTCACAGGGGAGAGGAAGGGCGGCACGGAGGGGGGACCAGGTGCCTCGCAGCCCGGGCGACAGGCCCCTGGGCTCACCTCCTGGGTGCAGGGACAGCTGTGGCCCTTTGCTGGGCTCAAGGGTGACGGGGGGGACCTCGCCTGCCTTGTAAGGCTGGTCCCTGGTGATCACTGAAGCCCTTCCAGAAGTTTCTGTCTGCCGCTCCCCCACAAAGTGTCGGGAGAGAATCCCGGAGGGGAGGGTGTGAACAGAGCTAATGCTTAGCCATGGTGATGGGAACCAAGACCCAGAAGAGGGGATCCGCTCGGAGCCCCGGGGGCTGGGCAGCGCTGCCCAGAGACAGCTCAGCGGGCCTCCCGGGGCCCCGCCCAGCCCTGTCACCAGTGTCCAGCTCTGGCTCCTCGGGCGAGAGGCGGTAGGACCGCCGGGGGGGCGGTGGAAGCCGTCGCCGGGGTGGCTGCCATCGAGAGCGGCCCCTCCTGGGGGACGGGTCCTGGGATGACAGGGGGTGGGCGACATCGCTCACACCTGCCGGAGCAGGGCCAGCCCACCTGGTCCCCCACCTCAGTCAGCCATCCCGACCTGCCAGCCTCCCGCCACAGGGTCCTCACCCCGACCTACCAGGCCGTCACGGTCCGTCAGCGGCTCCGTGGCCTCCAGGGGACCTGGGGAAGGACAAGGAGTTGTTTCCTAACTCAGGCTGACATTTGAGCTCCTCCCTCACGCTGCCCGTCCTCCAAGGCCCCTCGGCCCCAGCCGGCCCCGCAGGCTCCCTTCCCCAGCGGCTCCGTGATTCCAAGTCTGGAGTCCACGTGGCAGTGGCCACCTGCCCCTCACGCCTAGACCCACAGCTCAGGCGTGGCCACCACAGGGGCCGCCAGGCACGGGGGCTGAGGGCCGGCCCGAGGAGCTCAGCAGAGCCTCTACAGGACCCGCTGGCCAGAGCCCAGGTGCCCAGCCCGCCCCACCTCCAGACTGCGCCCGGGTGTCTGGGCCCGGGTGGACAGGTCACCTGCCCTGGGAGACGGTGCCAACCCCAGTGCCGACCCCTGGGGGCCGCTGGGACTCCCTCCCCGCCCACGCTTCCACTGCGCTTCCCAGCATGACAGGTGGCAGGCGTTTATTTTCCGCTGCCCCTTCCGGCCTGGCAGGTCTGGGCCAGGCCAGAATCTGCGTTTCTAACAAGATGCTGCCCGTCTCGGGTGGCTGAGGAGGCCCCACAGGTCCCTCGCTGACCTGGACCCAGGTAGTGGCTGCAGACCCGGTAGGTGTACCTCCCTCAGGGCCCCGACAGCACAGCTCCTCCCCTGGGAGGCGGCATCTCCGTGACCACCAGCCGCCCCGACCCACCACCCCACCCCCGCTCCCTCCGCTTCCAGCCGTAATTCCTAAGGACTCCCCGAAACTGCCCATTCAGCCCATCCCACTGCGCTGTCTCTCCCCAGGCCCCCAGGAGACCCTGATGCCCCCTGATGCCGCCATCCCATTCATTCTTGGCCCTGACCTCTCAGCTCCAGTGCCCCAGCCTCGTTCTTCTCAGCACCTCCCTCCAGGCCCCCCACTAGCTGAGTGCACACGGCCCACGCTCCGGCTCCCTCCCTCCCTCCCAAAGGACGCCCAGAAGAACGCCTGGCACCTACCCCTGCACGCTGCCCCGCCCAGCCCGGCGCCCTGGGTGGGTGGGGCCCACCCTCGTCCTTGGGACCCCCAGTTCAATGCGCCCAACCTGCATCTCAGGACTCCTGCAGCCTCACAGGTCTCCCTCCCCTCCCACCTCTCTCCCCTCATCCCAGCCCCACCCTCCGAACCCACACCTCTGGCCCGCCCTTCCTGTCCAGACCCTCCAGGGCCCTGTCCCTTCCGGGTTCACACTCCGAGCCCCACCAGGTGCCAGGCCCTGCCCCACCCTCCTCTCTCCCCACCGCCCCTGAGCTGGCCCTTTCCCCCTCAGTGGCAGCGTCCACTCCTCCCTCGGCCCTGTTGCCCACCCAGCAGTCCCCACTCTCGTGTGACTCTTAGCGGTGCCCCCTCAGCAGCCATGCCCACAGAAGCGCCCGCCTCCACGCACACCGGCTCTTGGCTTTGGCTGGGGGGCTGTTGCCCTATTTAGAGGAGACAGTTTTCTCCGGAGGTTGAACCCCCCCTTCTGCAAACTGGTTCCCCAAACCGCCTTCATGGAGGATGGATAGGCCCTTGTCATCCATTCCACACCTGGGGTGGAAGTCACAGTGGGCAAGAGTCTGCGGAGGTAAGACCCAAGTCAGCAAAGGGGACGGTGAACCCAAGGAGGTAATGTTAGGGTGGCCCAGGGTAACTGAACCCCAGAGAGGATAATTTGGCCGGAGAGCAGAGGTCCGCTGGTAAAGCAGATGGCGGAGGGGAGAGCGCAGGCGCCTCGAGCTCCGCTGCTCTAAGGTCCCACCAACACTATCCTCCTCCTTTTCCACCTGCTTCCCTCCGCCGTCAAAGGGAGGGAACCGCCACAGCCCCATGGAGCCTGCCCATCCTGCCGCCTTGGCCACTGCTGGCCCCCAGGGCCCGCCCACAAAGGCCACAAAGGCCTTCTTTTCCATTCCTGCACTCAGCCCTGCCACTCCCACTGCCACGGGGCCTTTGCACAAGCTGTGCTAATGCCCGGAACATTCCTGCCCTTCTGCCCCTTGTGTGCCCCCCACCCCCCGTCCTCCCCATCCTTCCAAGCCTGGGGTTCCCTTTATCCCCCTTTAGGGTGGGCCTTCAGTCTGTCTCCCTGAAGCTTTACGTTCACAGCAGGGAAGAGTATCCCCAAACACGAGGGTCAGGTGCCTGGAGAAGGACTCAACCCTGGACTCAGAAATGAGCTCCAGGCAAGCGCGGAAATCACTTACAGAAGGTGCTATTCAAATGTAATGATTGTTTAAAAGGTTATAAAAGACAACAGCCTCCCCCAGAGGGGAGTCTCTGATAAGACCCCCCCAGGAGCACACACTAGTTGGCCGAGAATCCCACTTCTGGGAATTCAATCAATGGAATGAATGAGAATTCCATACAAAATTCACTACTCAAGGATTCTTCTCTGGTTTAAAATAGCCACGCATGTGCAAAAATACAGGCGGAAGAGGCAGTGGTTCAAAATCCTGTTTCTGAAGATGAACGAGGTGGATCCCACGTGGAATGAAAAACCATACGATTCTAATTTAAAATTAAGAGTTATCTCTGGGTGTTGGGAGTGGGGGGATTTTTCTTCCTGTACCCTTTTCAAATTCCAACTTGTCTGCAATGAGAATGGATTACCCTTATGAGAAAAAAAAAAATACTTATTTAAGACCAAAGATGACGTGAGGTTTAAGCAAAAAAAGAAAAACGTCAGCAGACACTACCTTAGGTCCTGGGGACGGGCTGGGCAGGGGGCCAGAGGGGGAGTTGGCACGGGGCTCTGCCCAGCTCTGAGGTCCAGAGGGCCTGGCAGCCTTAAGGGTCCTGAGAAGATGGAGAGGGCTCAGGACTCGATGCCGGGCTCAGGCCGCGGAGGGGCTGGTGTGGCGGGAGAGGTTGGAGGGGGCAGGACCCCAGCCCCTCTGGCCGGTGGTAAACGTGCTGCCCACCCTGTGGACATCTGAGAGGAGGCGGCTGTGCCCGAGGTCACTCAGGACCCTGCGGGTTGGCCTGGGTCCACGTGGCTGCAGCTTCCACTTGACGCTGGCAGCCGGCAGAGCAGCGAGGAAGGTATTCGGAGAAAGCCCGGCTGATGACGGCCAAGGCAGGAGGTTTTGAGGACTTTTATGAGTTCACAGGGTGGGGGCAGAAACAAGCCACAGGGTCCCAAGACCCAGCAGCCCCGACCAGGAGCAGTGTATGCAGGTTCTCAAGGTCATTCTGAGGTCAGGAGGGCCCACTGAGGACAACTGAAGTGGGCAGACCAACGTCATGGTCAATGTCGCCAATGGTGGCAGGCAGGTGTCACTCTCTGAGCAAAGCAGCTGAATGGGCACCTGGCGGTGGGGGGGTCTGGGGACGCTGGGAGCCCAGAAGGGGGCAGGCGGCGGGGGATGGGGGGGGCTGGCATAGGTAGGGTGGGTACCTCCCGAAAGACCCCTCTGTGAGTCGAGTCCTGTCCCAGCGCTCCTGAAGCCACAGTTCCTGCTTCCCAAAGGCCACCCTGCCTAAGAATTCCATCCTCCAACCGCTGCCAGTGACAGTTGAGGGGTCCTTCAGGTGCGTGGCCCTGAATTTGCTTCTCTGGGGCCCAGAATGATCCGATCCGGGCACAGACAGTTCCCTGAGACGGTGGCGGCCCGAGGACAGGCCCTGCCGCCCCAGGCTCCGCTCTCCGGATTCCCGCGCCCACTCCCTCCCGCCAGCCAGCAGGAAGGGCCCGGCGCATGTCCCCACCACCAGCGCTGGGTGCTGCCCGCCTGCATTCATTCCATGGGTTTGGGCTCGCGGGTTCCTTCCAGAGTGTGTGGTCCCCCCCTTGCCTCCCTGACCTCAGCCTTGGCTCTCAGCCACCAGGAGAGCAGGAACCTGGCCAGACCCGGCTAGTACTCCCCGCAAGACTGGCGCCTCCACCGGTCACACCCCGGAGCGCAGCTGGGGGCGTGGCTACACCAGCTGCTTCCTCCCTCCTGGGGCGGGGCATCTGGGTAGCAGCCCATCCCTGCCTGGGCCCCCCAACCCCTTCAGGGATCTGAAAAATTGTAGGAAACCCTCCTCCCTGCCCCACACCCCAGCACAGGGCAGCTCCGCAGCAGGGTCTGTGCCCTGTCGCCTTTCTTTCTTGTAGCAGTCTGAAGGGATAACTCCTCCGGGACGCCCTGCCCATTCAGAGAGGGGGTCGCAGGTTTCCAGCTGGCGTCTGGGATGCTTGGAGGGAATCTCTGCCCGGCAGCGTGGCTCCCCGATTCCTGGGGCTGAGGAAACCTCAGAGCCACACACCGTTGAGATAAAACAGGGCCCCCGCCCACCCGCGGACAGAGGGCTGCACTGGGGTGGGCCCGCAGGTGGCTTGAGGCTTGGGCAGGTGGGGGGACGAAGAAGGGAGGCGAGAAGAGTGACCCCGGCTCTCGGGGCCCCGCAGCCGCCAGCAAGGTCCCCGAGGAACCCAGGGGGCAAGCCCACAAGACGATCACTTGGGGGAGTTTCTACCATAAGTGCCCCCATGCCAACAGCACCTTGGAGAGGTGGACCCCGGGGCTCGGGGAGAGCGGGGGGCATGGGCAGCTGGCCAGTCTCCCTGCAGCCAGAAAGCCACTATAGAGGGAGGGCCCACAGCACCAGGCCTCCTGGGAGTGGCAGCGACGTGGGGACACATTGGAGGCTTCGACCCTGCCCGATGCTCTCAGACGAGGTCCCGCAGGGTCGCTCTGGCCTCTGTGGGTATTTGGGGGAGGACAGACGACCCTGACACAGCCCAGTCCAGGCTCTGGGGCACTGGAGGGACACACGGGCGTCTCCCGGTCCCTGCAAACCCTTTGGGCTTGTGGCAGGACCATTTGCCACTGGAAGAGGTACCAGAATGGGCCCCGGCGGTGTGTAACGGGGGGACCTGTAAAGACCCCTGATACCCCTCAGATCCCAGCGGGGTGGAGCTGGACCCACCAGGCCACACTGGGGCCACGTGACCCTGGAGGATGCATGGTCCTCAGAGGCCCCAGATCTGAATCAGCACCTCCGTCCGTGGGGCTCCTGGAGGCTGGTGCCATTTCCATGGCAACAGAGGCCGCTGAGGGGGAGGGGCTGAGCTGAGGGCCCTGGTGATACGTGGGCACTGGGGGCCTCTGTTTCGAAGCTCTGAGCACCACGGCAGGTGGGGGGTGGGAGCAGCCCCTTTTAGGGCAAAGCAAGTTGCCCAGTGGCAGGTTCAGCGCAGGGGGTCTACACCAAGGGGTGCAGCCCTAGTGCTGGGCAGAGGGGGTCACTGAGGCAGAAACAACACGACCCCTTCCTGGACGAGAGTTAGGAAGTGCCCCCTGCCAAGTCTCCACCCAGGGCCCTGCTGCCCAGCACAGCCCCGAGGGGCTACTCAGCACAGCCCCCTTCCAAGGCCACATCCGCCCTTCCCCCAGAGAGCTCTGCCCCGAGCCCTCAACCAGCCTGGATGGAGGCGTCCTGGGAGGGGGAAGAGAGGGGAGATGGGGAAACAGAGGCCTGAGGCTGGGCCTGAGGAGGTGGGGAAATGGAGGCTCAGGGACCCTGAGATAGAGGTGACAGGGTCCATCGCAGTTGGGGTCAGACATTAGTGGGTGACCAGGGCTTAAAGGGCGATTCTTAGGAGAGCTCAGGTGCCTGTGGTGTTGCCAGTGTGCTCTGGTCTGGGGACCAGGGACAAAGGATCCAGAGGTCCGAGCGAGCTGGGGATGCCCCTTGCCATGGGGAGGACACAGAGCCCGCACGGCCTGGGAAGGCTTCTGGCGGAGGCAGGAGAGGGACAGAGGACCGGGGGCGGGAGGGCGCTCTTGGGGAAATGGTGTGAGCTGCGTGTGGCTGGAGGGCAGAGGGTGCCAATACCTGGGAGGTGGTGCGACCTGCTCAGTGGCGGGGGAGGGGGGAGGAGGGTGTTACGGACAGACGCTGCACTGGTGGAATCCAGAGGTGAACATGGCGGCGAGGGACAAGCAGGCTTCAGGGTGGGGGAAAATCCCCCCTGCGGCTGCTGGAGTTCAAGCACTTGTGAGCGACCCGGGCAGGGGGTACTGGCACCCATGCAAGGGCGAAGCTGGGGTGGCCCGAGTGTTCCCAGAGAGCAGGCTCCGTCCCCCGGGTACCCCAGGAGGCTGGGGGCCAGAGGAGGGGCGAAGACAGACCCACCCCCTGCGTGCCCCCTGTCGCCCCGGAACTCGCCTCTGACCCCTCAGTGTGCACCGGTCACCACAGAGCTGGAAAGCCCAGAGTCTGGCATGTAGAAATCTGGATGAGCACTGGGGAGAGCAGCGCGGGGCACGGTCACCCTCACAGAGGCTGGGGGTCTGGCAGTCCAGCCTGCTCCCCCCTCGAGGGGCCGGCTCTGCCCAAGGCACACGCTGTGCCGGTGCTTGGTGATTTGCGCATCTCACACGCTGTGCTGGTGTTTGGTGATTTGCGCATCTTACGCGATTGCTTTGCTCCCTGCTGCCAGACAGTCCACGTGGGGGTGGGGCAGGGCTGGGCAGGATGTCGGAGGCTGCATGGAACTCAAGTTTCAGATGGATCCCATCTTGGTGGGGAGACAGGATGGAAACGACACAGGCTCTTCTGAGTCCTGCTGCAGCCCACGGCTCCCCATGACAGGCTGTCACCATCTGACTCATTCATTTATTCAACATATAATTGAGCACCCAGAATGTACTGTCTTCTATCAGCTTGGAAAAGGAAGAAAAAGATGTGAGCAAGGCAGTCTGTGCCCCCAGGGGCTCACAGCCTGGTAGGGAGACAGACTCATAAACGGACAGCCGCTCAAAGAGACAGGTGCTCAGTGGAAACAGTCCACTTCTGCCTGGGAAGTTCAGGTCAGGCCTTGCAGAGGAAGGGGCATTTGAGCTGGGGCTTGAAACATGCATAAGAGTTTGCCAGATGTTGAGGAAAGAAGAGGAATCGCAGCAGAGGGAATGGCACACAAAGGCGTGGAGCTGGGAAAACGCAGCAGGTCTCAGGGCAGGTGGGACGGGAGCAAAGGCAAGTCCCAGGGTTGGGGTGGGGGTTGTTCTTGCAAAGGAGGTGCTTGTGGGGGGGGGGTCACATGGCCCACGTGGCAGGGGGAGTGGGTTGGTGTCCTATTAACATGTAGGGCTTGGGATTTAGGTTCTGTCTTTGGCAGGAGGGAGCCTTCTGGGGTTTCAGAGCAGCAGTGGCGAATGGGGCTTTGATTTGAGGAAGGTCACGTGAGGCAATCAACGGGCGGCCGATGGAGAAGTCCAGCCAGCAGGGACGCCAGGTAGAGGCCAGGCAGGCTGGAGCCACCCAGCCACCTTGCTTCCTTCCGCTCGATTCGGGCAGTCACTCCGTGGTCACTCTGAGTGTCCACGTGGCCCAGGCCAGCAGAGAGCACGTGGCGTCGAGGGCCCCACCAGACTCCAGGACCCTCCCACCTCTGGGCAGTGCTGCTAACACGCCTCCTCCAGCCGGGCTCCGGCCCATGCCAGGCCCAGCTGCTCCTGCGTCTGTCTCCCCAGGGCCCCCCTCCCCCGCCAGTTTCCCCCCTCCCATCTCCCACCCCTCCCTCCTTCCCACCCCTTTCTTCCCGACTCTCCTCCCAGACACCCAAGGGTAAGAGGGGGGCCAGGTTGGGGCGGGAGGGGGAGGCCAGGCTGGGCAGAGACACTCCAGCGGGTGCTGGGGAGGGACCTGGGACGTGGGGAATGGGGGGCATCAAGGTGCTCACGGCCGAGTGGCCCGGGCCCGGGCTGACTCCTCCTGTGGTCATCCCAGCTGTGGTCCAGTCCCACAGGCCACTCCTGCTCCGAGCTCAGGCTCAGATCTGCTCCTCCACTGCAGGCTGTGTGGCCTTGGGCAGGCTACTGAGCCACTCTGTGCCTCTGCTTCCCCACCTGTAAAACAGCACCTGTTCTTTGTGATGGTTGTGATGAAGATTAACTGAGCATTTATTTATAAAGCACAGGGACAGCCCTGGGCTCAGAACCACCTCTGCTAGAAATAGGATAGAAATACGAAACCAGAAGAGGAGCACAGGCCCTGAGTCACCGTCAGCTGCGGTAGGGGTGGGGGAGGGACAAGGGGCTAGAAGAGACGCAACCACTGTCCTCGGGTTCGGTAAACGGGAAGATGGTGTCTGAGATGGTGGTGCTTGGGCGGGGATAGGAAGGAGCCGGCAAGCACAGGTTGGAGGGCCCGGGCGCGCGGGTTCCAGGCAGAGACAAGCACGGGCACCAGAGGCCTCGCAGGGGCCAGCCAAGGCCTCGACCCCAGGACGGGGAGGAGCGGGTGAGATCTAGGCAGGGGAGCCACACGGCCGGATGAAGCCTGCTTTGGAGAAGTGTTTATTGTCCTCACTCCACTCCTGTCTCCCTCCCTCCCTTCACCTGGTAAATGTCAAATGAGTGCCCAGCACAGGCCAGGCACTGGGGTGGCCCCCCTGAGCGCAGTGGGGGAGGGACTGCTGTCTCGCGGGGCTCCTGGTCTAGCTGCCACAGGTGGCCACCAGTGGTTTAGCTGCCACAGGTGCCCCAGCCTGACATCACAGCCAGCCTTCCGGTCCCGGGACCGAGGCCGGTCAGCTACGGCCCACAGAGCCCACTCACCTGCAGTCGCTCGCTGGCCAAGGGAGTCCACCCTGAGGATGGACCACAGCGCCGGCCTATCTTTGCCTCCCTATTCCACCTGCAGTGTCCCGGCGGGTCCCCACACAGGCCAACCGACAGAAGGCCAGTAGAAAAAGGGGGATCCTGGCCAACTTGGGGAGGGGAGAAGCAAAGGAGTAAGGGGGCGGCAGGTGGAGAAGGAGTGCCGTCCACCTGGTGCCCTGCATGGGCCTCACCTGCGGCCCAGAGCCCACTGGAAAGAGCCCCACCAGGTTCTCGGCTCTAAAGCTGGACGCTGGGGTCACCCCGCGTCCCATGGTTCACCAGCTGGGTGACCCAGGACACGGCATGAGCGTCTGTGCCTGTTCCAGGTAAATGGGGTTCCCCAGTGAAGAAATCGGAGGGTGCGGCCCACGATGCACGCGGCTGGTGTCAGTGGTGAGGTCAGCGGCTCCCACGTTGTGGGGGTGGGAGCTGTGCCCTGAGGCAGGCCGAGGAGGACCTCGCAGATGCCTCCCAGCCCAGGATGCTGTCCCAGGTGGGTGGCGGCAGGAAGGAGGCCTGGGAAGGGGCGGGTGGGGAGCAGAGTCCGAGGGGCTGACCCCGGGAGGGAGAGGGTGTCTGGGAAGAGGGGCAGCTCTGTCCCTTTGGGCTGCAGGGCCCTGGGCAAGCCCTCCCTCTGAGCCCGTGTCTTCATCTGCCATTGGATCACATGGGAATTAAACAGAGTCAACGGCTTCCCTGGTGGCGCAGTGGTTAAGAATCCGTCTGCCAATGCAGGGGACACAGGTTCGAGCCCTGGGCTGGGAAGATCCCACATGCCGCGGAGCAACTAAGCCCATGCGCCACGACTACTGAGCCTGTGCTCTAGAGCCCGCGAGCCGCAACTACTGAGCCCGCGCGCCTAGGGCAACTACTGAGCCCGCGCGCCTAGAGCCCGTGCTCTGAAACAAGAGAAGCCACTGCAACGAGAAGCCCACGCACCACAATGAAGAGTAGCCCCTGCTCGCTGCAACTAGAGAAAGCCCGCACACAGCAACGAAGACCTAATGCAGCCAAAAATAATAAATAAATAAAATAAATAAATTTAAACGGAGTCGAATGAGACGATGCTCTCAGAGCCCGGCCATCTGCCCCTTAGGGTTGTCCCGCCCACGCCTCCACGCGCAGGCACGTGGTGGCAGAGACTGTGTCCACCGCTGGGTCCCAGTGCCAGCCAGGGTGCTCCGTCTGTCAACGTGATTGACCTGTGGAACTAACGGGGGCCCAGCATGTGGAAGGAGTGCACGAAGGAGTGAAGGCGCGAAGGACCGCCTGAAGACCAGCCGCCGCAGCTCAGAGGGGACGGTGCCCCCAACCCCTCAGTTTCTTTGCCCTCATGGCAATAGCATCTGACCTGCGAAGGCTCTTCCCTCGTTTTTTGGTCTCTCACAGGAGGTTCGAAGAAGGTGGGAATAAAGGAGTCCTCGTCTTACTTTCTTGGCACATTGTGACGCGCCATGAGCGTTGAATGAACGAGTGGGAGGACGGACAGGTGGGTGAGCAGAAGGACGGGGCACAGCTGGCGTGTGCATGGCCGGCCACGGCCAGGCCTGACACCTGGGCGGGGACTCGGCTCTGGAGCAAGTCCGGCTCATGGGGAGTGGAAGCGGTGGGGAGGCCCCGCTCTGGCCACGCCAGGAGCCCTTGGCCCAGAGCCCAAGAGCCCCTGGGCCTCCCGCTATCTGTGCTGACCTAGCACCGTCCTCCCAGCTGTTCCGCTCGGTCCAGGCTCCAGAGCGCACGCCCGGGGCCAGGCCTTGCCTCCCCAGAGCCCGGGGACCTGGAGTGGGTGGGGGAGACCTCCTCCAGCACCCTGGAGGCTGGTGCAGGAGAAGCCACGGCCTGTGTGTCACCCTCCCCTGTAGACCCTGCTCCCAGGAGGCATGGTGGAGGACTGGACGCTGCCCGGCTCCCCAGCTCCGGCCGAGGGGCGGGCACCGTGTCTGCTGGCAAACCTGCTCTCCTTCCTCCACGGAGGCAGGGGGCTGGAAATGATTAGCTCGCAGAGTCAGGCGCTCTCTGACAGGTGGAGGCTGGACACGGAGGCAGGGGGCTGGAAGTGATTAGCTCGCAGAGTCAGGCGCTCTCTGGGAGGTGGAGGCTGGACACGCAGGCAGGGGGCTGGAAGTGATTAGCTCGCAGAATCAGGCGCTGTCTGACAGGTGGAGGCTGGACAGGATGACCTGTGAGAAGCCATGCAGCTCTGGCAGCTCAGGATGGAATGGGATTGCACGTACGTCAGTGTGTGTGTTTTCCCTGGCTCACGCGCTCCAGGGCACGTCCAGCCTCCGGTCACTGCTCTCTCTGGGGATGACCGTCCATCCTGCTGCCTCTTCCTCCTCCGATATGTGTCCACAGGACGTGGAGCCAGGCACAGGCTCCTTAAGTGCCCTTTGGGTGGGCCAAGCCTTCTCGTCCCCAGCCCCGGCCTCTGCCGCAGAGGATGTGGGCATCCCAGGCTGGCCGAGTCTGAAGGGCCAGGGTCAGCCTCCTTCAGCCCCGGGCCATCCCTCAAGCAGCTGCTCTCCCAGCAGGCCTTGGCCGTCGGCAGCCCCCAGATGACCCGACTGCCCTTGCTAAAGCAGCGGCACTAAGACCTCCCCACCCGTCAGGGTCTCCAGCGCTTCCGGGCGAGCCCAGCTGTGTCATGTGAGCCCCGGCAGCCCAGCCCTGACAGCCTGGCCCACCCCGCCACCTCCCCAGTACCCACTGCACGAGTGTCAGGGGTCGGGAGCTAGACCTGCCTTCCAGCCGCAGACCAGCCCCGAGCCGTCTGCTCAGGCAGGACAACTGGCCCTGGAGCTGGCAGCTCGTCAGTTAAGGACAGAAAGCTTACGGGGGACCGGAGCTCGGTGCTGTGGTCAACTGGCCACTCAGAGGAGAGTGGCCCACCTGTCCGCCCACTGCTGCCCGCGTGAGTGCGGGCGGCCTCTGCCAGTCTTGACTCCTCTGCACTTCCCGGCCAGGCCTGCAGCTCCAGCCCTGCTCTTTGGAGGTAGCCCTGAGCAAGGAAGAAAGGGGGAGGCTTGAATGGAAAGTCATGAGCTTGCGCAGGTGCTGTCCGCTGTAGCAGAAGTCAGAGATGAGCTCAGAGGGTGTGGCAGGGGCTAACCCCAACCCAGCGGCAGTGGGTATTCTTCTCATCTAATCAGAAGTCTGGAGTGGGCAGCCCAGGGCTGGTTTGGAAGCTCTGTGCCCCAACAATGACCCTGCCTCCTTCTACCTTCTTAAAATGAAAAAAAAAAGGGCTTCCCGGGTGGCACAGTGGTTGAGAGTCCGCCTGCCGATGCAGGGGACACGGGTTCGTGCCCCGGTCTGGGAGGATCCCACATGCCGCGGAGTGGCTGGGCCCGTGAGCCATGGCCGCTGAGCCTGCGCGTCTGGAGCCTGTGCTCTGCAACAGGAGAGGCCACAGCAGTGAGAGGCCCGCGTATCGCAAAAGAAAAAAACAAAAATTTTTTTTATACCTCTTACCTCCAGTATTGCTGCTTTGCCTCCAACCATCACATCACCACTCCAGGCAGCAAAAAGGGTGAAAGGGTCTGTGTCAGATGAAAACAAGAGCTTTCTGTAAGCCCTCCCCAGGGCCTTTTTACTCCTCATTGGCAAGAAATGGGCCACATGGCTAGAGATTCTGGGGAGGGGCTCTGTGAAGGGCCACATGGCCGCCTCAAACAGAGTCAGGGCTTCAGGGAGGAAGGACAGGGGCGCGGATGTCAGGCAGGCAGCAGGGGAGGTAGATGCTATTATTTGTGATGATTCCTTAGAAACCCCCACTTCTCCCACTTCACTGCTTGACTCTGTCCTCACCTGCTCCCTGGGCACTGCGTCCAAGTGGCCCACACTGAGTTTGCCAGTGTGGCCCGTCCCCCCATTTGACCGCGAGCCCTTCAAGTCACCTCTGAGCCCCCAGCACGGGGTCAGTGACGGTGCCCTGTGTGAGGACTTCCATGGGCTGGGCGCCCACCAGGGGTGTGGACTCTGGGGTCACATCCTCCGCCCCCTCGACCTCAGCCACAGCACAAGCAAGTGGACGCCCCAGACGCCACGGGTAGGGCACCAGGATCATTAGCAGTGTATTGGGGCAGCGACCTAATGCTGCCCTAAAATGCTTCACACGCATAACCCACAAGTCCTGGCCTGAGTCAGAGCTGGTGACAGGCGTTGTTTCTCCTTCAAGGACCACCTTGGCGACCGGTGACCGTGTGGGGTGACAGCTGTGTGAGGGAAGGTGGTGGGTATTTCCTCTGGGGGCCAGGCTCCCACAGCCTCCATCTGCCAGGGTTGGACAGTCACTTGATTCCTTCACCTTTCCCTTGGCCACCTCTTTGAGGCTGGCATTGGCCCCACCTATCAGCCTTGGAAAGGACCAGCTCACTTTGGGAGACGCTGCCTCAGCTTCCCTAACCTACTGAAGAGAGTTTTCGTGGCCAGTCCCCCACCTTCCTCGAAAGGAGTCCCTTCCGCCAGCCATCGGTTGGTTACCTCCAAGGCTGGGGAACTTACTCTCTCTCCAGGCACATGAATGAAGCAGGGAGGGAGGTTTGCTGCTAATACGTAGAAATATACAGTTGATTTTTGTGCGTTGGTCTTGCATCCTGCAACCTTGCTGAGCTCACTTACTAGCTTCAGGAGATTTTTCTGTTGATTTCTTGGGAGGTTGTACACAGACAATCATGTCATCTGCAAACAGGAGCAATTCTGTTTCTTCCTTTCCATCTCTATGCCTTTTATTTATTTTTCTTGCTTTATTCCAGTGGCTAGAACTTCCACTACTGTGTTGAATGAGAGTGGAGAGAGAGACATCCCTGCCTTATTCCTGATCACAGGAAAACATTCAGCCTTTCACCCCAATGGCATGCGGTTGGCTGTCAGGTTTTGGTTTGTTGTTGTTTTTGTTTGTTTGTTTGTTTGTTTTGTTTTGTTTGTTTGATGCTCTTTATCAAGTTGAGAGCATATCCCGCTCTTCTTGTTTTTCTGAGCATTTTTATCATGACTTGACTGTTGAATTTTCTCAACTATTTTTTCAGTATCAACTGATATGATCATGTGACTTTTCTTTTTTAGCTTGCTAACATAGTGGATTACATTGCTTGATTTTCAAATATCGAGCCAGCCTTGCATCCTGGGAACAACCCTAACTTATTCTCTCCAGGAGAAGAGGGGCGACCCCCCCAGGGAGGCCTGAGGCACCTGAGGTTGGGGTGCCAGGGAAGCTTGAGTTTAAATAGGGCCAGGTCTCTGTGGGTGAAAGGAAGCCCATGCTCTGGTTTTCTGGCCATCGATGAAATGCACACGTGTCAAAGGCATTATTTCCTTCACCAGTGAGGGACGCAGGAAAATGTTTCAACCAGTTCAAAGGAAAATCCAGGGAACACACATAAACAGGGCGGAAGAAATGCTGAAATGAGCTGACAAAGAGATGCAGCAATAGTCACGTGTGTCCCGTGGGCCGGGATCACCTGTGTGATGGTGGTTTCCTACAACCGGCTGACATGTAGGTAGCTCTGAGTCAATGGAAGGCAGAGGCCACCTGGGACAGTGGTCCACCCTCTCTGGTGAAGTGGTGAAGTGCAGACAGAGGGTGGGGCTGGGGCCCGGGCACTGGGGACGTGGCAGCCTGAGGCGGGGTGCTCTGAACAGCTGGCATCTTGGGGACAGGCATCCGGGTTAGGAAGTTTCCCACAGGGCAGGTGGCAGAGCCCTCACACCAGGCCTGGGGACAGAGGAGGTCACGAGCAAGGGTCCACTCTGTGGGCTGGGCCCAGAGACCCCTCCCAGACCCCTCCTGTCCAGGTACAGGGATGCCTCTTTGGACCAAGGGGTCACCATCCAGGCGGAGGCTACAGGTGTCCCTGGCTGAGCCCCTGCTGGTCTTCTGGGCCAAGCCCTGGGGCAAGAACAAAAGGGCCACAACCAGCCCAGGGGAGAGACTGGCGAAGACTGTCCATCAGGGTGCCCAGGCCGAGCGCATGGCGTCATGTGGTTTCCTGCATGTGGAAGGGACAGGGCAACCCCCACAGGGCCTGAAAGTCAGATGCCACCCTTCTACCCCAAAAAGATGCTGGTAGATCTGGCCTCGGGCTAGGCTCTGGAATCTGCGTCTCTAACCCAAGCTCCGGGAGCTGAAGTGCCTATGAGGGGCGTCCCTGTACATCTGGGGCCAGAAACCCCTCCCCATGGCCGGGAGCCCCTGGGTCAGGGAGACTGACCCCAGGGGCAGCTGAGCCCTGAGCACGGAGAGGGAGGGCCAGGTGTGACAGGACGGGCCTGCGCGCAGAGCCAGGGCTGGGCACACCCTGTGCAGGTCGGCGAGGTGGCACCAGGCTGCCAGACTCCCCTCCAGCCCCACAGCCCAGTCTGATCTGGGAGGGACGCCTCTGCCAGACGGTGTGGAATTGGCCTCAGGCACTGGAAGCCAGGAGAGGGGGTGACCTGGCTGCAGCCTGGCGCCCCAAAGTGTCCTCAGTCACTCACTGGCAATGACCGCTCAGGGCCTCGGGCTCTGGAACGGCACCCCCGCGGAGATCCTGGCCGCCTTGGAGCCTGGGCAGGGCCTTTCCCAGAGCATGGAGCCCTCTGGGGTCCCCAGGTTGACAGGTGGGGAAGCCAGAACTCCAGGGACCCCCCAGTACTCAGCCCTCCCCCAGGGCCGTCAGGATCAGCAAACCCGGTGCCCCCCACTGCCCTGAGGTCTCCCCTGGACGGCCCTGCTTGCCACCCACCCCCAGCTTGCGAAGGAAACTCAGCGCCCCCCAGTGGAGGTCCTTGTCCTCTGCACTCTGGGCGAGGCAGAGAAACAGAGACAGAGTGCGCGGAAACTGGGACTTCAAATTTTCTAGTAGTCACCAAAAAAAACAAAGAGATGAATTAATTTTAATCACTTTTTATTTAACCCAATATATCCAAAATATTACACAGTGTAGGAAGTATTCCATCCTCCAGGCAGATGCGATCAGGATGGCCCCTTGTCAGGTGTGCAGAGCTGGTGGGGGAACATGGCTGACGGCACAGAACAGGGAGACACAGCCCTGTCGTGGGATGAGACCCCGTCGACTGGCTGGCTCTGCAGCAGCCCCACCAGCCCCTGAGGCCTGCATTCCACCCCCAGGCACCCCATCCACTGGCTGGGTGGGCGGGGTGGGAGGCGGGGTAAAGGGAGGAGTGAGGCAGCAGCTCAGCAAGGCCCAGCCCCGCCCTGCCCAGCCGGCTCTCCTCTCCCACCCACGCAGCTCATCGGGACTCCAGGCACGGAGCTCCCAGGTGGGCGGGAGGCCAGATGACGGGCGGGGGCTGCTGTCAGCAGTGCAGGCACCGACCCCCGCTTCCCCCACCCCCACCCTGGCTGGGAGCCCCTCTCCCCTCAGCTCCCCTGGGTCCGGTGGCCTGTGTCCCGAGAGGGCTCTGGCCGTTTGACAGAGGCCCCCTCCCCTCCCGGCCAGTGCTGCCGTGGCAGGGATGGGGAGACGGACGAGGGAGGAGGAGAGCCAAGGCGACAGCAGGCACTGGTCCCCAGCGAGTCTGTGGGGAGCCGGGCCAGCGTCCCCGCACTGGGCACTGAGTCTGATCTGATCCTGACCGCGGCCTGCAGGGGAGACAGGCCCAGTACCATCCCAAAGCCGCGACAGGGAGAGGGCTGGTTCAGCCAGGGCCACCCAACTCCCCGCAGAGGCCAAAGGAGCGGGACCTCAGCGAGGGCAGTGGGGACAGGGCGACGCTGCTGCCGTGGCCTTCCCGGACAGGGATGACCAGGCTGATGTCACCCGGGGCCACAGGATGGTGACAAGGACGATGCAACCATGAGGAAAGGGAGGGTGGCTGTGACGGGGTGTGCCCTTGGTGGGGATGCGGGAGAATCACAGGAATGTGGGGTCTAATAGCCCCATCCCCCCTCTGGACCTCCTGACCCCAATCAGGAAACCTCGGGGACCTTTCTCAAGCCCCGCCCACCATACCACCACACACACTTACAGACACACACACACATGCACACACACACTCTCCAGACGCACACACATGCACACCCACAGACACACATGCACACACACAGGTGCCCCGAAATCTGTCCATCACAGATGCTGTGGGTACCACAGCCTGGTTCCCATAGCAACACCTAGATGGTGGGGGAGGGGAGAAGAGTGGAAATGCAGAGAAACACTAAATAAAGAACAACAACTTTAAAAAATGAGCACTCAGGGGGAAATAATCTTGGAGGGATGGCCCAGCCCTGGGCTGAGGGCACCTCTGCCCGTCACTCACACAAACCCACTGGCCAGCGCTGGCCGCAGAACGGCACTGCTGGAAGAGGACCAGCTCATGCAACGTGACTGAGTCCGTCGTGGGGGTGGCCAGGCCGGGTGTGTGGGAGGAGTATCCTGAGGGGAGGAGGGATTAGCTGGTCTTGGGGGCCTGGAGTGCCAGCCTGGGAGACCTCTGCTGTCCCTGCAGTGGGAAGACCGGCAGGACCGGAGCAGGGCTGTGATGTGAGTGGCTTGTCAGAGGTGACTTATTTGCTGGGCTCACCTGGATGAGAGCGTGCATGATGGCAGGCTTCCTAGGGGAGGCAGCCCAGGCGTCTGCCTGCAGAAGATGGAAGGATTGGAGCTGTGGTGGGAACAGTGGGCTAGAGGAGGGCGTGGCCAAGCGAAGCCGCCAGGCAGTGCGTGGGGGTCTGCACAGGGCGGCGGGTGGGATGGGGTGGAGCGGGTGAAAGGCCTTGCAGACCGGCCAAGGGGGCCCGAAGGAGGGTGCCAGGGGTGCCTCAGGAGCAGGGCTACCAGACACCTTCAGGAGGCAGGTCTGAGAGGATGCATTGTGGTCTGGGGGTCGGGAGCTGGAATCCTGGGCGGGTGCTGGGCCCAGATCTCTGGGTGTGTCACCTGCCCCCCACCACCGGCTGAGACGCCTCATTCCATGTTCCCTTCCCATAGGTACCTCCAGCCCAAGGAAGGACTCAGAATCCCGGCCCCAGCCTGCAGTGTGGGCGCCCACGCCCCATCTGTTCCTGCTGGGGAAGCCCCGCAGAGCAACGGGTTTTCCTACACTTGCTAAAACGAGCAAACCCCAGGTAAGGTCGCCTCACAGGCTTCAAGGAGCGGCAGGAACACGGGGTCCTTCCCACCAAGGACGGGGCTCCAGGAGATGTAGGGGTCTGAGAGGACCACACGCTCTTGCTTCATCCAGGGACCAGAGGAGAGCAGTGTTTCTGCCCCCCAAACCAGGTCCGAATCCTCACTGGGGAGAATCTACTGCACAAATGGTTCCAGTGCACCTGCCCCGCCAGGTTGTTCCTGAGGCTATGGGAGCACAAGAGTGGCTCATCGTCTGGGACCCCCGGTGCCCTCTGATTGGGGGGTGTCAGCACCTCCTGTAGGGCCCCCTCCTGGCCTTTGTAAGTGGAGCCACAGCGGACAGAACAGTGTGATCAGAGGAGGTTCTCTGACCACCATGCCTGACACCCTCCCTCCAGGGCAGGTGCCCCTCGTCCCCATTTCTCCTGAGTGCACAGAGACAGACTAACATTTTCCAGCAGAAATGTACCAAAAGCATCAGGGCAAAATAAAGACAAGATAATTACGGGGATAACAGAGGCTAAAAATAGCCTCCTTCACAGCCCAGACTCCTGGCACGGAAGATGCCAGACAATCCAGCAGCAGGAGCACGGAGCCCAGGGCCGTCCGAGGAGAGGAGGGGCAGACCCCTGGCGTGCGCAAGGGCCAGGAAGGGGTGCAGGGCTGGCACGGGGGCCTCTGTGCTCGGGAAGGACCTCCGGGACAAGGAGGGATGGGATGGGGAGGACCCAAGAGGTGCCATCAAGGGTGGGGGGCAGGGAGGTCTCCGTGGAGGAGAGGAGGAGAGCAGGGCTTTGGAGGATGAGTAGGAGTTTGGCACACAGGCCATTCCCTGCAGAAGGGGTGGAGGCAGGAGTACCATGGGCAGCTCCCAGTGGGACAGTCAGACAGGCAGGCAAGCGTGGTGTCCGAGGGGGCCTCCGAGGTCCCTGGTCTGAGCCGTTTGGTGACCCTCAGTGTGGGGAGCTCACTCTGTCCTCGGGAAGCTTCTTTCTTTGGGGAGCAGCCTCCAGGCAAGACTTTCCTCCCGTGGGTGCCCTGAGCCAGGCTTGGCGTGCTCTGTACGGGGCTATGGCTCGGAGTCAGGGCAGCGGCTGGCCCCCGCCCCTGCCCTTTCCAGCTGAGCCCCAGCTGCCTTCGAGGCTGCTTCATGGGTCAGAGCCAAGCTTGGGGCTTAGCCATGGACATGGGAGGGGACAGACACCTGGCAGCCCTGGGCCTTTCTGGTGCTGAGCTCAAGAGGCTGTGCTTGGAGGGCCCTGAGATGGGGCCGTGCCCGAGGTCCAGGGCTCCTTCACGGAGAGCAGTCAGAGGAAGGAGGCATTCTGCCGCAGTGCCTGGTGGCCAGAGGTGGGCGGCAGGAAACAGCTAATGAGAGCCCGGCAGCGGGCAGGGGCCTTTGGGAGAGAATGGTGGCAGAGGTTTGCTTCTAAGGGATTCTGGGAGGACAGTGCCTGGAGGGATGGGGAGGAGCCAGAGGGCAGGAGACAGAGGAGGCAGAGGCAGAGGGGTGGGTGTAGAAGGAGGGGACAAGGGGGGATGGGGACCGCTGCAAAAGGGGGGCCGGGGAGTAGGTGTCACCTTCCACTGTGGGGCCCTGGGGGCTGGCTTGGAACTAGGGCTTCTGGGAGACATTTGGAGAGCTGGGCTCAGGACCTGCCTGGTAGCGATTTTATTCTTTAAAGATCTTTTTATCCCAGGAAGGGGGTTCCGGGAAACAGAGCAATGCAGACTAAATGCACAAGCAAACCCCAGTGGGACGCGTCATACGGCGGCGTCGCTGAGGGGGAAGCGAGTGTGTGGCGATGGTAGATAGACCGAGAGGAGCTATTCGAGATCCCAGGAAGAAACAAAACGTGGTATAAGAAAGGAGAACTAATTCTCTGGCCTGGAAGATGCCAGGTTGGGATAACTGAACACGGAATGTGAAGTTCGCAGAGATGGCGATCTGGCCTCCTGGGGAGAGGCAGGAGGCGTGCCGCTCTGGGACGGGTTCCGTGATGCCCGAAGCTGGCGGATGACTAGTTCTCTGTGGCAGGTACAGAGGAGAGCACAGCTAGTTTGGATGGGCAGAGTGACGCCGGTTCAGGGTGACTGACAGAGGGCAGGTGGGACCCAGAGGATGGCGCCCGAGGAAGGAACGCTGGCTCCCTCGGCCTTGCCCCTGGCCCATGGGCCAGCCCGAGGCCAGCAGAGGTGCAGAGGAAGCCGTTTGGTGCACCTGGGGACTCCTGCTTCTCTTGGGCCTCAGTTTCCCCATCCATAGGAGAGGCCATTCCAGCTCTCAGTCTCCATCACAGAGAGGAGTGGTAGCTGAGGGCCAGAGGAGCCCCCTCCAGCTGCCCTCACATCTGGGTCCCCCCAGAGCCGAGGGCTGGGCGCTGGGGCTGCCTGGCCTCCTTCCTGAGGAAACAGGCTAATGTATGCCACCCGCCCCGGCTGCTGCAGAAGTGGGGCGCCAGCTGGGAGCTCGGCAGGCAGCGTGGGAGAGCCCCTGAGCGGTGCTGGCGGGTCTGCGGGGGCCCCTGGGCGGGTGGGTGGGGACCGGAAGTGAGGAAAAGGCACGAGGGGAGCCTTGTAATTTGGGCCGGTGGGCAGGCCGGGCCGGGGCCAGCGACTGGTCAGAAGCAGGGGTCATGAGTGGCCCAGGGGAGGGGTCCATGGGTGACCAGGGCCAGGGGTCGTTGGGGACCGGGAAGCACATTGTCCTCCAGTAGACGGTCCTCTGACCCTCAGCAGAGCCACTGCAGACTCAGTGCCTGCCTCTTTCTTTGTCCCCAGCAGGAAGAGAAGCAGGCTTTAAAGCAGCAGCCCTGGTGGTAGAACCAGCTTGGATCTCAGAGTCAGGCACATGTGGGTTCCGGAATAGGCCTTCAAGGAAGTCAGTATTCTGAGCATGTTCCAGGAGGCGTGGAGGGCAGAGGATCCTGGGCAGGTCCCTGCATCTCCCCGAGCCTCAGTTTCGGCATTGGGAAGGTGGGGCTGTGGAAAGGGGCCCGTGGTGTGTGACCCCGTCATGGGCGGAGCTCATCATCGGGGAGCCCCAGCAGCTCCTCTGTGCCACCTCTCTGCTGGTAGAGTTGATGCTGCACCCCGGCGTTGGCAGTAGGGGAAACCCTTGGCCTGGAGGAGGGCAGCTTCCTGCGGGTGGGGAAACCACAGATATCCCAGGAGGAGGCAGGGCCCATCCAGAGAGACAGCAGTGCCCTGGGCCCCTGAGCTCCACTGCCCAAGCCAGACCTGCCCCGGTCCCCTGGGCCGGCGCACCTGGGGGCACCTGAGGTCTCACCGTGGGGAGTGGCTTTAGGTGTCCCCAGCCTCCTGCCTCCTGTCTCAGGCCCAGACGGCTGGGTGTGGGCTCACTGAGGCAGAGAGAAGGGAGAGGGCCGGTGGGAGGCCCAGGGGAGGCTGGAGCACACATCACACCTTGGACCCAGTGAGGTGGGCCTCTGGAACCCTCAGGTGGGCCAGCTACTGGCTATGCGCCCCCCACCCGCAGGCACAGAGAGTCTGTGACACCCCTTGGTGGCCAACCAAGTCACACACAATAAGACCCAAGCTGACGGGCCGTGAAAGCCCACCGGGGGCACAGGGCCCTGCTGACGGCCTGGGCTGGGCCTCGGGGGCAGCCGCACGTGACATCCTGAGCGCCTGCTCTGGCCGGCACTGTGCCCTTGAACCCTCACATCAGCTATGTAGGCAGACTTGATTTTATAGAAAGAGTGGCCCTGGGACGTGAGCCCAAGCCCACGTGGCTCAGAAGCCCCCTGGGTGTGCAGGGTTAGCCTCTCAGGGCTTCCTGGCACCCTCAGCCCCAGTCCCAGCTCTGCCTCCCAGGCCTCAGCTTCCCGGCCCTCCACGGAGGAGAGGAGACCGGGTCTGTGATATGTGGATGGGCAGGACGGGCATGTCCCGGGGCTTGGGCTGTGGGCTTCGTGATGTCTGCTGGGGGTCTGGCCCCCGCCCCCCGCCACCACACCCCACTCCGCCCTCCCACCTCTTTTCTTGGGACACAGAGACACAGAGCTGCATCTCAGGTTGCCTGTTCCACAATCATCCAATTACAGACAGGAGCTTTTTATTAAAAGGAAAAGGCATCTACAGCTCCCAGCTTTTGATGTGAGCAGTAGTACTTCTCCCGGAGAAGTTACCGCCTCTCAGGAATCACCATGGTGCCCAGCCTCCTGTTCCTGTCAGTTTCCTTCCCCATCTTGTCAGCGCTTTCATCATTTAAAAGGAATAAAGGAGAACAGGGAAGAGGCGGCCTTCCACCGGGGAGCATCACACTCGGGCCGCCGTCTGCGTGGAGGGTGACGACTTTCCTGCCAGCGGGCGGTTCTCGGCTCCTGATGGTTTCCTGCCTCCCCAGGTCCCCCGTGCATCCCAGCTGCGTCCTCTCAGCAGGGGCAGCCCCACCCGTGCGGGGGGCGGGGGGCTGAGCTGGCACCGCCTGGCCGGGCACCCCACCTAGCAAAGCAGCCCCTTCTGAGGGCAGACGACAAGCACCTGTGGATGACCACGGTGGCTGAGAGGAGACTTTTCCCGTCAGCCTGGCTAGGCACCACCCCCAGGCATTCCATCAGATCCTAATCTACCCGTGGCTCTGAAGGTCTTTTGTGGGTGTGATTGACGCTAGATGGTCGGTGAGAATCTGGGTGGGCCTGGGTCGATCGGTTGAAGGGCCTGAAAAGCAGAGCTGAGCCTTCACCAAGGGAGACATCCCACCTGTGGACAGCAGCCCAGCCCGTGCCTGAGAGTCCCACCTGCCCTGCGGACTCTGGACTGGCCCCGCCACCCCACGGTCAAGTGAGCCAACTGCTCGGAGCAAAGCTCTCGGTGTCTAACCTCCCCAGACCTGCTTCTCACTCAAGTGGCTGCTATTGGGTCCGAGCCCGCTCCAGGCCATGTCTCCATCTCTCTCAGGGACCTGGCATCCCCCATGAAGGCAGGTGAGGTCGAGACCACCCCCCAGCGAGGACGGCTCTCATTTCTAAGGTCTTGGGCCCCAGCATGGATTATATTACCGATGGCTCGCTCGTTTTGCAGACGGGGAATGTGAGGCTCAGAGAGACCAAGCTTATGACCCTGCAGCCAGGACTTGCCAGGGTCCCCTCCCAGCAGGGATCTTTCCCCACCCACCAGGGATCCAGGGCCTAAGAAGGCCCCCTGGGCCCACAGGCCTCTGTGCGGGCTGAGTCCTGGCCGCAGACGAGTGCCCAGCACCCCCGCCATGCCCACCCCGGCGGGCAGTGGGTGGGAGAGTGTACAGAGGGTTCGGGGGCCTGTCCTCTGTTCAGTGTGAACAGCGGCCCTTCCCAGTCACTCCCACCGCTGGCTGTCTCAGGTCCCCAGAGGCCCTTCAGTCTGTACTCACTGGGCTCTAGGAGCTGGCCGCCCCGAGCTGCTTCCCTCTGCAGCCCCCCTCCAGCCAGCCCCAGCCGGCAGAGAAACAGCAGCACACGCACGCCAAGAAGTTTCAGTGTTTTATTAACAAAATCTTACAAAAAGAGTCTGTCTTCGTGGAAGGTGGCAAGGGTGCACACAGCCTGGCCTGACATTCAGGGCTTCATCCGCTGGGGGGACGGGGAGGTGGCCACACCCTCTTGACCCTGGGGCCTCCCTGCTGCCTGCACCAGCCTCGAGTACGGGTTATGGCTTATGTGCAAAGATGAAATCCGGGGGAGCTGGCAGAGTTACCTGTAAGTGTCATTCCCCCGAAGCTGGGACCCCCCAGTGGACAGGCGGAAAGGGAAACCCCCAACCAGGCCTGCTCAGGCCACAGACACGAGCGGCCGGCCAGCACCAGGGTGTGGGTGCCCTGGGGGAGGTGGGGGTCCAGGCCTGGGCAACGGCAGGGCCTGGTAGAGAGCCCACATGAGCCTCAGGACCCGCCGGGTCTCCTGGGGCTGGGCTTGGGGCCGCCGGGCAGGGGCAGCGGCTCTGGTCTCAGCCCCAGGCCTCGTGGCAAGCTCTGGCAGGAGAGGATGGCCGCGCAGTGGGCAGCAGTTCCTGGGCTGGAACGAGGCCGGAGCCGGGGTGGCGGCCCTGGGGGCGGGTGGGCGGGCGGGCGGCCAGCGGGGCGGGCATACGGCAGGCCCCGGCCCTCACGCTGGCGCGTCTTCACCACCAGCCTCTCGCTGGCCTCAGACTTCTCCTCTCGTGCAGGCAGCTTGCAGGGGGAGAGGAGAGGAGGCACTGCCAGGCACAGCAGCAAAGGCTCCGCAGGAGCCTTGAGACCTGAAAGGAAGGAAGACGGATGGTCAGGGACTCAGGAACAGGCCAAGGCTGGGAGGGGCTGCACAGGAGGGGCGTGCGGCGGACGTCACAGGGCTGCTCTCCCAGGGCTGCTTCTCAGCTCACCCAGAGGACTGCGTGGGGTGGGGGCGGCCTGGGACCTGGGGGCTGGGGAGGAGCTTGAGGGCCCCGTGTGAGGACAGCCGAGGGACGGGGTCTCCTGCATTACCTGTTGTCACTCTCCTGGCTCCGAGGGCCGGCTGCTGCCTCAGCCGGGTTTGAGGACTCAGGCCCTGTGGGACCTTCCGCCTGCCACGGGTGAGTCATCGAGCGGGGCTCGGTCCCTCCCCAGGCTGGCATGAATCAGTGGTGCTGAGGCGGGAGAGAAAACACGGTCGGTGTGAGAGCTGGCTCGGCAAACTCCCCAGCCCTGCTCCCACCCCAGCTCCCTCTCCCGCTCCCCCGGGTCTCTGCTCCTTCCCCGCCTCCCCACCATGTCACCCCCACCCCATCCGGTAACTTGCGGATGACCCTGAGCCTCGTGGGCTCGCCTGGAAAGTGGGCTTGGCCCGGGACCCTCCCGGCTCTACGGTGCCCCCTGGTGGTGGTACCATGGGGCAGGGGCTCACCTGAGGGGCCAGGAGGCACCAGGACGCCAGGTCTGCTGCTGCCACTGCTGCTGCTGCCTTTATTGGCTTCGGCTCTCTTCCAAGGGGAGGGAGCCACACTGCCCGAGGCTGGCCAGCTGCCCTGGGCCATGGCAGGGGTGCCAGTCGGCTACGAGGCGACTGCCAGGAGAGGTGGCTTCCCAGAAAAGCCCAGAGCTTCTGCCCCGGGGTGTCCCTTGAGCTTGGTGCCTGCGGGCCCGTGCCGTCTGGATGCTGGGTTTCTGAGTGCCCAGAGGGCCGGGACTTTGAACAGGACGAGGAAGCTGTCCTGGCCTGAGAGTATGGAGGGTGGGGCCGCTGGCCCAGGCCGGCCCATGCTGGGGAAGACAGACGGAGGGAGGGCGAGGGGCAGGGCCCCGCAGGGAAGGGAAGCCCCTCTGCTGTTTGGGGGATGCTGCCCACATCTGAATCACACGTGTCTGTTAGGGTCAGGTTAGGAGGCTGAGGTGGGTGTCCAGCTGCATGAGGACAAGGGCTCCCCCTGCAGGGATCAGCCCACTCAGAAGTCCCGGTGGGCAAAGGCCACAGCGGGCAGGCGGGGGGCCGGCGCCCTCTATTCGGGCTGGGTCCGGTCACTGGCTACAGACTCGCTGGTGAGGGCCGGCGTGAGGGCCTCGCTCTCCTCCTCGGTGGGCAGGTGGGGGCTGGCGGGCTCGGCCACCTGCTCCAGGCCGTCCTCCACCTCCATGCCCTTCTGGATGAGCTGCTCCAGGGTCTTGGGCAGCGGGGGCCGCAGGAAGCGCTTGAGCTTGGGCTGCAGGGTGCCCACCACGTACTGGATGATCTCCTCTTCGTCGGCATCCACGTACAGCGTCTGGTACAGGTCCCGCTTGCGCCACAGGAACTGGTCCAGCGGCTCTCCCTGCTTCTGCGGCAGGTCCAGCTCACGCTGCACGGCCTCTCGCGACAGCGCGCCCTCGCTGTACTGCAGGAACTCCTTCTTGAATTCCACCCAGTTCTTCACTGAGCCCTGCTTGTACTCCCACCACTTCTTGGCCGGCCCATTCATGTGGTTCTGGATCTGTGACAGCCAGTACTCCTCGGAGCCGCCCACCTGGCGCAGGTACTCCTCCAGGTGGCTGAGGAACTCCCGCGGGTCCTCGAAGATCTGCGTGTCCACGCCAGGGCTTGGCTGCCCGTCCTCTCCCAGCCCCCAGGGTGGGTACTGCTGGGCCTCCACCGCCTCTTGTCCGGGCAGCTCACCTGTGGCCGGTGGTGGGGTGATGGCATAGGGGCTGACCGTGTAGTCGTAGGTGTCAGCCTCGTGGCCGTAGCTCTCGGGACCCCCGACACCTACGGAGGTGGTGTGGCGGGAGGGGTTGCTGCCAACCGGGTACTTGCCGCCCATGGACTCCAGGCGGTCGGCCCACCTCTCCAGCCGGTAGAAGACCTCCCGCCACACGTGCATCTCCCGCTTGACCCAGCGCTCCAGGTTGGCGATGGTCTCCTGGCAGCGACACAGGCAGGCCTTGATGGACTTCCTCCAGCGCTGTGAGTCGCCCGTGGGCACGTACCCGTCCAGGTTGCTCTCCAACTTGCCCACCGAGCGGTGCAGCCCCTTCAGCTCCCGCTCCACCTGCTTGGACACCTCGGTCAGCAGGTGCCGGTGGGTCCTCCGCACGTGCTCCAGCATCTCCGCCCGGCACTTCCCGATCTGCAGGATCACGTTGGGCTTGGCCACCGGCCCGCCGCGGGGCGCGGGGTAGGCGTGGAGGCCGCCGGTCGTCCTTTGGTCCAGCTCCATCTGTTCGCAGGTGGCGGCGGTGCTCGGACAGGCGGGGTGGGGCAGAGGCTGCAAAGTCCTCTTGGGGCCGACGGAGAGCTGCTGGGCGCCGGCTACGCGGAGCTGCGCGTGGCGGAGGGTCCCGCGGAGCGGCGGCTGGCCCCGGCTGCTCTCGGCGGCCGCGGACCCGGAGGACCCGGCACCCGAGCTCTGCGCTCAGCCTCGGCCGCCGGCTCTTTATGCCGCCAGCGCGGGCCGTGGGCGGCCCCGTCACCGAGCCACGGCTCCCATTGGCCCGGGCGCAGGCTCCCCGCCCGCGCCCCCAGCCTGCCGGCCCGCCTCCCCGCGCCCACGCGCGCTCCCGGCGGAGGGAGGACCCACCCCCTGCACACGCCGGCGGCGGCGGCGGCGGCGGCGGCGGCGGCGGCGGCGGCGGCGGCGGCGGCGGCGGCGGCGGCGTGACTAATGCGCTCGCTCGCACCGCTCCTTCCCTGACCCATTCAGCCCGTGGGACCCAGAGACCGTACTGGGAACAGGCCGGCGACGCCCCCCCGGCAGCCAGCGCCGGGCAGGGAGGCCCGGTGAGCGCCCCGCCGCCCCCGGCCGGAGGTAAGGAGGAAGCCCCTCCCCCGGGCCTCAGGGTCAGCTTCCTCCTGTGTCTGCTGTGTCCTGACTGGGGCGGGGGGCGGGGGCGCTGGACTGCTCTCCGGGGCCGCCGGCCGCAGACCTGATCCTGTACAGTCCGGGTCTGCAGGATGTTCAGCCACAGGTGAGACGTGGCAACGACCCCATATTGAGACCCTCTTTCGCTTGGGCTGAAGACCTCCAGGAGTTTTCCAGTGCACACACGCTCCCGGGTGTCAGGTGTGAGGTCCCGGACGTGGCCTTGAGCTTCCGTCTATCCCCGCCCCGGGCGCCCTTGCGTCCAGGCCCTGGGCTGGTCCTGCGCCCGGGTAAGGGACAGGCACCCAGGCCTTGGCTCTCCCAGGGCCCCTGGACTTGGTGTGGGTGTGTGTCGCCTAGGTGGCAGTAGCTGGACAGGACTGCCCCGTGCCCCCTCTCCCAGGTCTTTGCTGAGGCCCAAGACTTCTCCACTTAGCGCCTCCCAGGAAACCTGGCAGCTGCTCTCGGGGCGTGGGGGGGTGGCGTGTGGAGGAGACGGAGGGGCCCTCCACCCACCGCAGGGTGTAGGCCCTGAACCCCAGGCCACAGCCCAACCGGTGGGAAGCTCCAAGACCTCTGCAGGGGGGAGAGGGTGCTGGTGGCCTGATGCAGTCAGGAGAGGTAGAGAAGCAAAACACCATAAAAGGAATGGGGCTCCGGAAGCTGAGACTCCTGCAGGAGGGAGGCCCCCTTCTGCCTCCCTGGCAACAGTGGTGGGGAGGGGCCCTCCCCCTGTGTCCCCGTCATGATGGGTGTGGGTCCAGGTCCTCTGCTGCTCCATGCGCACAGGTAGCACATACCATGTACCACACACAACCAAGGCCAGTCAAGACCCCCTAGCCCTGCTGCCGGTCTTCCGCTCTCACACGCACACTGCACACTCATCCCCCCTCCCCCACAGAGATACTCATAGCTCCCCACCCACCCATCCTCCCCCCGTCCAGTCATCCCCGTCCACGCCCAGCCCCTCACACCAGGCCCGCCGGCCCCCGGGTCTCGTTAGCACACTCAAGGGCACGCGGGTACCCCCGCTCTGGAGTCCCCATTCCCTGCCCCCCTTGGAGGCCCCTTCCCTGCCACCCCCTGCCGCCCCCCAGAGGCAATCTGCCACTCCTTTCCCTCTCTGAGCTTCCAGCCTTGGTGGGGGAATGTCTCTGGCAGAAACTCCCCCAAAATCGCTCTCCTGGCATTTCTAATTAAAGGCAAGTGGGTGAGCAGAGAGGGGAGGGTGGAGGGGCAGCACAGAGCAGGGAGGGGGAGTCGGGCCAGAAGCTGCGAGAACAGGAACCCCCGAGCGTGCGAGCCTGTGTGTAAGATGCCTGTGCCGCGGCGAGCGGGCTGGTCACCGCGGGGCCTGAGTGGAGCCGCGAGCCCGCGACCGTGTCTGGGTGAGCCCAGGCCTGCGTCCGAGGGCCCTGCTCTGGAAAGGCACGCGATGAGCCAGCTGGGCAGGGACCTCGCTCGCACACCTGCGTTGTGTGTGCGCGCGCGCGTGCACACGCATGCGGTGGGAGTGCCAGAACCATCACTCGAGTGACCAGGAGCCACCCCTCCACTTCCTCCCACGGTTGACAAAGGCCATGTGGCCCCTGGGGGCCGGCATCCAGACCCAGGAGCCCTGACCAGCTGGGCGGCCCAGGCAGGAGACTGGAAGGGGAGGCATCCCCTTTGTGGGGGGGGGCAGGCAGGAGAGGGGATCTTAGGGCAGCCCAGCAGGCAGGGCCGGTCTTGACCCAGACCCTTGGTGGGCCGTCTGCGTGGCCAGCCCAGCCTGACGTGTGGCGGGGGGGCACGGCCCAGAGGCTGCATTCGCGAGGCCGCCGTGACAGGTGACAGGCCACAGCCACTGATCCGGGAACACCTAGTTGCTACCAGCTTTCGCGCCAGAAGCCCTCAGCACACCCCACACTGCAGCCTCAGGCTCCACTCTTCCGCCTGCGCGAAGGGGCCTGGCCAGCTCCCATGCCTGAGGTGGGGGCTGCCCCCGCCCTGCTCCTCCGTGCCCCCCTCCCACAGGCAGCCTCACCCAGAGCAGGACGACTCAGGGCCACAGGCCGAGCGCGGCAGGTGGAGCGGGGAGCCAGGCCTGGGCCTGGAGGCGGGGGGCCTGGGCTTCCCCAGCTCTCAGAACCAGGCTGGTCTGCTGCTCCTCAGGCCTGCCAGCTCCCGAGGTCTCGCCTGCCTTAGAAGATGGGGGCTTTGCAGGGGAGGGTGGGCAGGCAGGGTGACCACAGGAGGGTCTGCCCAGCGCTGGGAGCCACGCAGCCCTCATTCCAGCCCCTCTGGGGCTCTGCCCCTAGGGCCCCGGGCTCCCAGACCCCAGGTGATGCTCTCCTGATGCTAAGATGCTTATTTCGACGGGGGTCTCCCCGCAAGTCCACAGCCTCAGGAAACCCACCCCAAACAGAGCCCTGGGTGTCTCCACTTTCCCCGGACAGCCCCCGCCCTCCCAGCAGCTGCTGCCTTCCCAGGGCTGCTCTGTGACCAAGTCCTCCCCAACGGGGCTCACACACCGGCCTCTGCAGACCCCTCAGTGCCAGTCCCTGGGCCCCCAGAGGTGCTGGAGGTACCCCTCAGCAGGGCAGAACAGGCCGTGCAACCCGAGCTCCCTCCCCGGCCCTCCTGGGGGCCGGAGCTGGCCTGCCCTCGAGCAGGGCCCCGGCCACAGTCCTGCGACTCCCAGCCTCACGTGAGCACCCAGCACTCCCAGGAGCACCTTGGGGCGGAGCTCCCGCACCTCCCGCACTCACGCTCTCCCGGCCATCTGCCCAGGAGCCACTGTGGCAGCTGCTCGCGGAGGAGAAGCTGGGCCAGGGCAGCTGTCCGCCGCTCAGTCTAACCTGACCCTTACTGCCTGGCTTTGGCCTGGGGTCCAAGTACCCACCCTCCACATGTACCCACTGCCCGTCCTGCGCCCAGGGGGACCGTCCTGGGTCACGTGGCCTCATCCCATCTCCTCGTGCCCGCCGGGAGCCTACCAGCGGGCTGTCCGGGCCCGGGCGTCCCGGTGCTGCAGGATCCGCCCACCTTGGCCGCAGCTGCTTCTGGCCGCTCGCCTGCCCCGTCTCCCCGCAGCGGGCCGCTCCTTCCTTCGGCCCAAAGCCAGGCCTCCTGCGGTGCTGCTTCCCTCTCGCTGGCTGCGACTCTGGCACCAGGGCCCGTGTCCGCACCTCACAGCTGAGTCGCCGGAGCCTGGAACAGAGCACACATTTGGGATGAGCCGTGGAACGGACAAAGTTATGGGCCCTTCTCCCTCCCTTTCTGGTTGGGAAGCATTTGGCCGTTGCCCACCTGAGCCTCAACTTTCCACCTGTAAAATGGGGTGACAGTGCCAGGGCCTGGCGTCCAGCGAGGCCGAGTGCTGGCCCTCTTGCCTCACCCGCTCCCCGCCCGAGGACTTCCCCCACCTCGTCCTGCCGACAGCCTCCCGTCAGAGTGTCACCTCTGGGATCTGGGAGGTGGGACGTGGTCAGGACCCCCTCCCTGTGGCCCCTCGGGAGGGGCTGCAGTGCTACTTCCTTGCTCTGCCCCCCGAGGCAGCACTGGGGCCAGGGACATCTGTGCAGGCCCCGGTGATGAGGGGCGAGCAGAGGTGCTGGGGGAGCAACTGGCAGAAGGGGTCTGAGCCTAGGCAGCTGGGAGGATGCCAGGCCCCCTGTGGGCCTTCCCCGCCATGGCCAGCATCCAGCCACCACCCTCCTCTGAGACCACCTGCAGCGGGGCCAGACCGCGGGGAGGGAGAGGCAGGGACGGCCGAGGGCTCGGACACAGGGTTTAGAGCTGAGATCGGGAAAGAGAGCGTCCAGGTGGGAAATGGAGGGGCAGCGAGAGGGAGAGACGCCAGGGCTGGCGGGCTCCTGTCTCGGGAGATGTTCTCCCTCATCTCACAGAGGTTCTGCGAGGTGGGGGCCCTCCCCAAGCCCTGAGCTGGCAGGTGACACAGCTGGGGTCCCTCTGCCACACCTGCCCAAGAGGTCTGCTGCAGCAGAGCAGGCCCTGAGAGACCCCGGGAGGCCAGGGCAGAGCGGAGAGGGGTCTCGGGAGACCCGGCAGGGCAGGGCAGGGCAGGGCACTCGCTGACCTGAGACGGGAGCTGCCCAGGGAGGGGGCAGGGCCCGCCTCGGGGCCATGGGAAGCAGCAGGCGCTGGGCCACGGGGAGGCTGCAGGGACAGTTTTTCCCATCCTTGCCCCTCCTCCCGGACTTCCTCCTCTCTCCCGGTTTGGCAGGGTGCGTGCTGCGTCCTGTCCCCGGAACAGGCAGCCTGTTCATTCCGGGCCTCCACACTCCAGACTGTCTTCCCTCCTCCCTCCTGCCTTAGCGCCTCCCGGTCCGGTCTTCAAGGAAAGTTTTGTATTTTTCCGATGATCCTGGCACGGCGGTGCCTGACCCAGCTGCTCCTTGCATCCTCCAGGCCAGGGGGCCGAGCCGCGGGACCATAGGCACAGGTGTGGGAAGCCCATCCTCAAAGGACCTTCATTCCTCACCACCCCCAGCCATGGTAGAAGGGAAACCAAGGCCCCGAGAGGGTCTGGGGCTGGTCTGAGCCCCTCAGCCGGGAAGCCAAAGCCAGGAAAGGCTGGTGCGAGGATGTGGGGATGGGCCCGCCAGCTCCCGGAGGCGTCGTGAGCACGGTTCACCTCCTGCGTGACTGCGGGTGAGTCCCCTCTGCCCCACCCCTCCCTGGCCTCAGTTTTCTGGCCCGTAGAGTGGGTACAGCCACCGCTCTGCCCTGCTCAGCTGTGAGGTGAATCAGCCAATCAGACAGCAGTTCCGGAACCCGACTTGGCAGGCGCTGAGCAAGGTGAGGTAGCAGGGAAGTGCAGGTCGCCCCATGCAATAGGGCCATCACCGTGACCCCACACAGTCCCTGGAGGACGCTGGGCTGCGTGTGGCCCTCGGCGTGCTGCCTGCTGGGCCACCACCCTTGGCACTGCGGGCACCAGCAGGCCGTGCCTCTGCTCAGAGGCTCAGGCTTTTCAAGGAGCAGCTGCAGCTTCCAGGGTGCCTGCTGGGGCATCAGCGAGGTGAGACGAGGGGAGGAGGCCATGTGGCTCTGCCGGCGGGGGCTCGGGGTGGAGCCAGGAGGCAGGTGTGAGAGGCAGGAACACGGGACAGGGGACACGGGACGCAGGACGCAGGACAGGGGACACAGGACGCAGGACAGGGGACACGGGACACAGGACGCAGGACAGGGGACACGGGACACAGGACGCAGGACAGGGGACACGGGACGCAGGACAGGGGACACGGGACACAGGACACAGGACACAGGACACAGGACAGGGGACACGGGACACAGGACGCAGGACACAGGCCGAGGACACCTCGGTGCGTGCCGCTCTCGGGCGGTCGCCCACACGGCATCTGGAGCTAAACGTCCCCTCGGCAGGGGCCCTGCCAGGTCTGCATGTCCACAGAGCCGGGACGGGAGTCAGGCACCTGCCCTTCCCCCCACCGCCCCCACTTCTCCCCAAGGCATTTGCTGTGTCACCTCCTGCAAATCACTTAACCCCTCTGTTCCCGCCATCCTCATCACACAACGGGGGTGGATGGCGGTGGTGGGTGGTGAGGAGGGAAGGGCGGGCCTCTGAGTGCACCATTCCTGCCACAGGAATGCCCCGGCCAGCCTGCTGCCCACCGCCCCTTGTTTAGCTCACAAAGGCCTGCCCAGTTTTGAAACCTAAGCATAGAAGCTCAGCACGGCTTACGTGGGATCTACCTCTGAGCCAGGGTCACCACCTCCAGGAAGGCTTCCCAGCCTCCCAATGTGGTGTTAACCCCGTCTTCTGTGAGCCTTGTCCTCCCTCTTACGTGCCCCCCTTGGAGCCCCTGAGCACGGCGTCTTCCTGCGTGTGCCAGTTTATGAGTGTGTTGTGAGTGTGAGAGTTTGAGAGCGCATGTGTGTGTGTCAGAGTGTGCCAGAGTGTGTGTGCTCGGGTTCCTCCTGATCTCCTGCTCGCTGACTGCCAGGTCCTGAGCTTGCTCTGGGCACATGGAGTAGACAGACCCCTGCTTCCTACCCTGAAGAGTCTCCGTCCGGCCAGAGGTGCCCCATACGCCAAGTGTGCCAGCAGCCCAGAGGGGCCCTGCCAGGCAGGGACAGCCTGAGGGTGAGCGGGGCGACGCGGGTGCAGGGGAGGCCGATGGGCTGGCTTGAGGGCTCTTTAAAGGGTCAGGGATGAGGGGAGAGCCACGACCCCAGTGTCCGCCGGTGGCCCGGCCGCGTGAGGGCTCGGCAGCTCGCCTGGGGGGCTGGAGCTGGGCGGCCGCCCCCTCCTCTCCACCCCACTGGGCTCCAGCCAGGCTGCATGCAGCCGCCACCGCCTCCCTGGACACCCAGGCGGGCCCAGGTCGTGCAGCAGGAACCCCAAGGGTTGCTGGCCCCTCAGCCAGGATGAGTGGTTCTCTGCCAGCTGGCTCGGCTGGACGCCCCCGGAGCTGGGTGTTGAGGATGCCCGTGCCAGGGAGGGGGTGGTGGCTGCTGTCCTTCTGTTCTCTGTGTTTCCATTTCCATCTCAGAGCGAGCACAGTGCGCCAGCCTCCACCGCTCACTTCCGGAGCCATAAAAGGAGCGAGGCTGAGAATAGCTCGTGTGACGGCGCGAGGAGCTTCCCCACGCAGGTGCAGGCAGCAGGCTGCGGCAGCGAAGACGAGCTCTGTCCCAGCTCCTCCCTGGCCCGTGGTCCCTCCTCCATGCCCTCTGCTGCCTCTCCCTCCCTGCCCTGGGGGCTGGGGCCTGAGCCCCCAGCCCTTCGAGCTGCCTGCCCCACCTGGCCGTCTCGTCCACAGGCCACCTGGTCCAGCTGAGGGCTCCCTCCTGGGCTCCTGATCCCACAGCCGCCGACCCGGGTGCCCTGCCCAGCTGCAGGCTCCTGGGCGACCCCAGGCTGGCATCTTCCCCCACTCCCCCCGCCCCCCCCGAAGGTGGGCACCTCCCCGTCTGCTGTCGGCCTCTCAGATGCCAGGCATGGGCCACGATGATCTTTGGCCCTCAGGGGCCCAGGGTCTGCCGGGCCTCAGCCTCCTGGCCCCAGGTCTCAGCTCGACATATCCCTGGGCTGCCCCACAGGGTGCCTCGATGGGCGTCTGTCCCTGGGGCACTGTCCGCTCCCTCCGGCTCTGTGCTCTGCCGTTGCTGCCCCGTAGTTCTCACTAACTGAACGAAGGGCCTGTGCTTCTCTTCTGCCACGGACCCCGCCAGGTATGCAGCCGGTCCCACCTGCCAGGGTCACCTTCTTGGTTCTGGGGTCTCTCTGGAAAGAGGATCGACACAGAAGGCGTGCGGGAGAAGGGGCCCCACTGTGTGCCGAGCGTTTCCCTGTGCCTTGGAACAGGCTGGGCAAACCATCTTTGTCAGCCACTTTACAGATGAGGAAGTTGAGGTGCAGAGAGGGTTGGAAATGTGCTTGGGGAACCAGCTGGTGAGCAAATGACCGAGACTCCTGGCCCTGAGGCCGATCCTGTCTGACTGTCCGCTGCCATCGGCCACTGTCAAAGTCCAGGGTCGGGCTACTCCGGACACCCTCTGAGCCTCAGTTTCTTCAGCTGATGGGGGAGGGTTGCCCGTCGGAGGTTCAGGGTGGGGGGCGGGTCAGCAGGACCCCTGACCCGCATGCCTTGTTCCCAACCCATGTCCCCTCTTCTGCATCCTTGGTCCTAAGATCCGTGTCCAGGCAGCTGCCTGACCAGGGGGTGGCAGCAACCTCTGGAAGCGCTCCCTAGGGTGGGGGGGCCGCCATGCCGGGTGGCTGGGGGAGCCCAGGGAGGGTGATGACGTCTCGGACATTCGCCTGCCCTACCACGTGCTGGCACTGTGCCTCTTCCTGGTTTGGGGGTGCCTGTCTGATCCCCACAAGCCAGTGCAGACCCCGGAGGCCCGCACAGACCACTAGGCTCCTTCCCCCATCCCGGCACAGCACAGCGCCCGCCTCCTCCTGTCCCCGCCTCCCTCCCCTGGCTGAGCTCCAGCCGGCTGTTAAGACTGTGACGTCCCAAGAGTCAGGAATCGCCTGAGATGGCCGAGGAGCTGGGTGCACAGCCCAGACTGCCATGGGTGTCCCCGCCCGCACCCCACTTCATGGATTCTTCTAAACACACCCTCACTCCTCCCTGGCCACGCGGACTGGGCGTCAGGCCCCCGGGCGGGGGCGGGGGCGGGGCATCACGTCAGGGGACGGGCCCCTAAGAGAAGGCCCGGCAGCAGGGCTGGGGGGCCGCAGGCTCAGGCCGGGTTGGGCCTCAGAGCGAGGAAGGGTAGAGCCAGCCGTCCTGGGGGTCGGCGCTGCCCACCAGCTCTGGAAGCAGGCTCGCCCCGCCCCGTGCTGGCGCCGGCCCATGACTGCCCTATGGACAGGTGTCCTCCCTGGAGGTGCCGCCCTTGGCCCTCAGCTGGAGGTGAGGAGCCTCTGGGACCCCTCAGGTTTCGGGCGGAGGCAGGGGTGGGCTCCAGGGCCCTCCCCGCCACGGCCCACTCGCCCAGACCCACGGCCGCCCCTGCCCTCTGCTCCCCTCCTGCCTGGGTCCCAGCCTGGTGCTCTCCCACCACCCCTCCCTCGTTCTCTCCCTCTGTCCGGTCTCTGAATCCAGGCCTGGTGCCCACTGGCCCGGCCCCTCAGCCCTCCTGCAGACGGTGGTCTTTGTCGGCCCTGTCCTTGTCCACCCAGAAGGAGGCCAGGCCCTCCGGTGTGCACTGCCTCTAGGGCTGCGGGGCAAACCACAGGGCAGAGAGGAGAGCTGGCGGGGAGGCCCGGATGCGGCCTCTGGGGGCAGAGGTCTGAGCCCCAGCCCGGAGGTCGGGGTGAGGTTTCAGGGCCCTGCGCTGAGAAACGGGGGCCTTTCCACAGACCCCCGGCCCAGCCCCCAGCAGGCATCCGCAGGCCCGCAGGTCCACTCCGGTAACGGCCCCAAACACCCCTCCTCCTGGAGAGGGTGGGGGACACTGAGACCGACTGGGGGCTGCTCCGCGCTCTCCGCCCTGACGGCACCGCCCATCCCAGAACCAGGCTGTCCCCAGGGCCCTGTGTACCCCCAACAGGTGGGGCTTGGGGGCTTGGCTCCCTCACACCAGGTTGGGGCAGAGACTGGGGAGCCTCGGGGAGGAGTTGAGACACCCCTAGACACTGGCCTCTCCCCTCCCCTGCAGAGTCAGGACTCCCACACGCTGCCCTCCCTCCCAGGCCCTCCTCCCAGCCCAGCTCGGCCCCAGGACCTATCCGAGCCGGCCCGTCACCCAGCAACTTACCGCCTACCACCCGCTTCCATGGGCAGGGGCAGCTTGGGGAGCCGTCCATCTCCTGCTACCCCAGCCCCTGCCGGGGGCAGCCAAGTGGAAATGGGCCCTCCATTTACAGCCTAAGCACCGCACGAGGAAGCCACATTCGCCGAACTGGGCAGGCGCCGCATTTTTCTAAATAAACGTAAAATGCCACGTCAGGAGCCCACAGGATCTAGGTGTCTCCCCTGGCAAGATGAGAGTGAGCCTGGGGAGGCGGGAGGTGGTATCCTGGAGGGCCGTCCCAGGCAGGCCTGCAGGCTCACGTGCCACCTGTGTTCCCCCACGCCACCCTCAGCAAGAGGCACTCAAGTGACACCCATGGCCCACAGTCCAGGCTCTGAATTCTGAGTGTCCCACTTGCAAGTTGTGTAATCGTTGTCACACCACTTCCTCCATGGCCACCGCCACCCCCTCCACCACCATCATCACCACCATCATCACCACCGTCATCACCATCATCATCACCATCACCATCATCATGCCCACTGTCACACCGTCATCACCACCACCATCATCATCACCACTGTCATCACCGTCATCACCATCATCACCACTGTCATCACCACCATGACCAACATCATCACCCTCATCATCACCATCATCATAACCATCATCATCACCACCATCATCACCCTCATCATCACCACTGTCATCACCGTCATCACCACCATCATCACCACTGTCATCATCATCACCACCGTCATCACCACCATGACCAACATCATCACCCTCATCATCACGATCATCATAACCATCATCATCACCACCCTCATCACCACTGTCATCATCATCACCACCATCATCACCATCACCACCATCACCACCACCATCATCACCACCATGACCCTCATCATCACCACTGTCATCATTTCCACCATCACCACCGTCATCACCACCATCATCATCATCACCATCATCACCCTCATCATCACCACCATCACCACCATCATCACCACTGTCATCACCACCATCACCACCATCACCACCATGACCCTATCATCACCACTGTCATCATCATTTCCACCATCACCACCACATTATCACCATCATCATCACCACCTCCATCACCACCATCACCCTCACCATCCCCACTGTCTCAGTCAGCTCAGAACCCTGCAACAAAATACCACAGACTGGGTGGCTTAAACAACAGACATTTATTTCTCACAGTTCTGGAGGCTGGGAGGTCCAATATACGGGTGGCAGCCCATTAGGTTTCCGGAGAGAGCTCTCTTGGCTAGTAGATGGCTGTGTTCTCGAAGTGTTCTCACAGGGCCTTTTCTTGGCTTGCGAGAAAGAGAGAAACTGAGAGTGATCACCCTCTTCGGATACAGGCATTAGTCCTATCAGATTAGGGCCCCACTCTCATGACCTCCTCTCACCATAATCACCTCCTCAACGCCCTATCTCCAAACACTGTCCTGCGGGGGTTAGGGCTTCGTCACATGACTCTGGGCAGGGGGACACAATCCAATCCACAGCACCCACCATCCCCAACATCACCACCACTGTTAAAACCACCACGACCACCATCACACGAGCTCCTCACTGCCCCGCTTTCAGCACCGGCACCCTTGCCACCACGCCACCTTCATCCCCGCCTGCCTCCACCCGGGCTGCTCCGAACAGAATACCACCGCCGGGGGGGCTCGTGAACAACAGAAACTGACTTCGCACCGTCCTGGAGGCTGGAAATCCAAGGTCAGGGTGCCAGGGTGGTAGGGTTCTGGTGAAAGCCCTCTTCTTGGTTGTGGACTGCAGACCTCACTGTGTCCTCAGGTGACGGAAGGGGCGAGGGGGCTCTCTGGGGTCTCTTTTTTAAGGGCATTAACCCAAAGCAAGGCTCCACCCTCATAACCTGACCACCTCTCAAAGCCCCACCTCCAAGTACCATCACCTTAGGGGTTAGGATTTCAGCAGTTAAACGAACATCCAGACCATAGCACCCCCATCGCCAGCATCCTCGTCCTCATCCACTATTACTGTCACCTCTACCACACCCCCCATCATAACCGTGACCTCCACCATCAACCGTCCCCAGCCCCACCATCCTCTCCACCCCCCATCACTCCTGTCACCACCGTCAAAGCCACCACCTCCACTGCGCACAGTACATACAACCATCACCACTGTCACCGTGTCCCACCATCTCCTCTCCACCCTCCGTAACCACCGCACCCCACCGTCATTCCCAGCACAGCCATCGACATCACTATCACCACCTTCACCATCCACACGACCACCCTGACCCGCCTGCCCTCTGGCTGGCGGTGCACTTCACTGATGAAGAGTGAGGGCCTTGAGGGAGGCAGATCTGGGCTCAAGTTCCAGTCGTGCTCTTGTGGCCACGCACTTGAACCCACCTTCCTAATTGGAGAAAAGGAGTTCACCATCCAACTCCAGACCGTTGCTTCCTATAAGGACAACTTTGCCCTCTGGGGGCAGTGGGCGGCTGTCTGTCCAGGTGGCCCCATCTCCAGCCCCCCAGAAGGGTCTCCAAGAGGTGTCTGAATCATGGGATGACAGCTGTGACCCAGTGGTCGGATGAGGCCCTGTCGTCAAGTGTCTGGAAGATTCCGCTTTGTTGGACAGATCAGATGCAACTGCAGCATGGGCCGCGCACGGACCCGGGGCAGGGCGCGGGGAGCACTGTGCTTGTCCTCAACAGAGTGTGGCTTCCAGCCCCCGTTCTTGCAAACAAGCTGGGAGGACCTTTCTGTCACTAAAGAAGAAAGTCCCTTCCTGTGAGAACCAGAGCTGAGGTGGGTGGTGAACTTCGAAGCGTTTGCGGAAATACCCATTTTGTGTTCTGACGTCCGACCTTCAGTCCTCTCAGTGACAAACCACTGAACGAGGACCAGTGCTGCTTGGGGTGGAGGCGACAGCAGGGCCGCGGGAGGCAAGGAGACGGGCACTGAACCGGGCCAGCCGGCGCCGCAAGCTCTCACCCTTAGCTGCCGCCCCATGGTCTCATCCAGGTCTCCAGCTGGGGTGTAGCAGCAGCTGCCCACCCCCGGCCCAGGCTGCTTTGCCAGCCTGGTGCCCAGCAGTATCTCTCTGGAGGCCCAGGACCACCAGGCCTGAGCCTCAATGCCGAGGTCACCGCGCCTGCTGGCTGGGCCCCCCTTCTAGGATGGCGGGGCAGCCCAGACGCCCGCGTCTAGTGGACGGCGGCAACTCAAGGCCTCGTGGAATCCGCTGCAGAGCCTCCCGAGGACACCTAGACTCCTTTTTCGCAATTAGGAAGAATCGGTCAGTGGAGTGGCTGGCTCACGGAGAGCCCAGTGACATCACTGTTCTGCGTTATTAATAAAATGAGGGAACAGATGCCCACTCGCTGGAAACCGCAGCTGAGCCCCCTTCTCAGAGGAGCATCCTGGGGCCCAAGCTGCTTCCTAAGCTAACAGATCCCTCCTTAGACCCCTCTTCCGGCTGCCCCCTACCCCCCACCCTCTCTCGCCCTCCTGTTCCGTTTCTCCGTCTGCTGTCAGTGGGGCCTCAGCCTCCCATAGCTGTTGGCCAGGCTGCGGGTACGCTGCTTGTGGCGGAGAGATGGAGAGCGAGCCTGGAGGATACAGGGTCGGGACCTGGACCCAGGGCCACCTCACCCTTGCTCCGTGGGGTCCTGATCTGGAAGTGGGGAGCAGGGCCACCTCCAGGCCTTGTTGGGGAACTGCAGGGATGCGGGAAGGCCGGGCACAGGCCCCCGCTCATGCCAGGTCCAGACATAAAAGCCGGTGTCCATCTTCTCCACTGCAGTGAGGCCCCGCCCACTCTCGTGGCGGCCAGTGTCTCGGTGTCTGGAGGCCTGAGCTCACACCGAAGCCTTGGGGAACAAGGGCGCAGGGCCTGCCCATCACCCGCTCCCCAGCCCCTCACTCTTCACACCTCTGTCCCCCAATCCCCACCTTCAGAGGTTCCCCACTGCAGTCGGGACACCACAGCCTGGCAGAGGGGCCCCCAACAGGAAGGTCCCACCCCCTCCAGGACACTGGTCTTTTGCTCTCACGGGCCTCTTCTGGCCTCCCACTGTCCCCCTGGGAAGCTCTCTCAGCCTGTGACTCCCAGCCCCTGGGCTCCACCGGTGTCTGTCTGCGGGCCTGTGGAGGTGGGACCTGTGTCTGAGTGAGCACAGGGCCAGGCTGGACAGAGAAGGAGGTTCCCCGCCCCTGCAGGATGCCCCCGGCGGGCTCTCTGGGGCCCTCCCCACCGCAAAGCCTACAGCCTGACTTCTGCAGCCAGAGGCCACTGGCCCCAGTTCGTGACTGGGAGGGGCCAGAGCCCAGGTCCCTGGAGAGGGAGGGGCAGAGGCAGGGCAGCTGGCTGCTGGGCCCCCAAGCCCCATGGTCTCTGCGAATGGGGCTGGCTGGAAGGGTCTCGGCTCTGGGCCCTGTGTGCGCCTGCCCACCCGATGACCAGGGCCTGGCGCAGCCCTGATGCTCCCGCAGGAGCCGCCTGGACCAGCTGGGGTCTGCGTTTGGGCGAGCCCAGCTCTGACGCTCACACCTCCCCCGCCGTGCAGTGAGTCAGCTTCACAGTCACTCTCCACCCCCGGGACACTGTCACCCAGGGCCTGGAACCGCACTGCACCTGGAGTTGGGGCGGAGGCGGAGGAGGGGGAGTGTTGTGACCACAGAGAGCACTGAGTCACATGTGGGGGAGGAGGGAGGAGGTCAGCAAAGGCTCTTGCCTTCCCCCAGGAGAGGAGTGAAACCTACTCAGGGCTCCAGGCTCCCTGGTTTTGCCCTCCTTATGAGCTAAGGGAACATGGGGGCCAGGCTGAGGGCTCAGCGTGGGACCAGGACCAGGGCCAGGGCTCAGTGTGGGACCAGGGCCAGGGCTCAGCGTGGGACCAGGGTCAGGGCTCAGAGTGTGACCAGGACCAGGGCTCAGAGTGGGACCAGGGTCAGGGCTCAGCGTGGGACCAGGACCAGGGCCAGGGCTCAGCGTGGGACCAGGGCCAGGCTCAGCGTGGGACCAGGGCCAGGCTCAGCGTGGGACCAGGGTCAGGGTTCACCCAGGCCAAGCACAGCAGATCCCTGAGTCCTGGCTGATCAGGAACCTTCCAGCTCCTTCAAGCCTCTAGGCTGGGGCCACCTACACTCCCTCATGAGCCCAGCAGAGGGCACTGTGCAGACCCTGAAGACAGAACAAAGGGCTCAGCGTGTGACCAGGCCCCTGGTCTGGAAGGGTCTGTGAGGGTGCCACAACCCCCTGCAGTTTCCACATCCACACACTCCTTGGCCCCAGGCTGGAAGACCGTCCCTGGAGAGGCTGTGTCAGAGGGGTGACAACCACACCTCACAGCCTGGCTTCTGCCAGGGGCTGGGGGCAGCCAGTAAAACCCAGACCCCAGGAGCTACGCTGGGGCCCCCACCCCGCTGGGCCTCTGGCTCCTCTTCTCACTGGGGCTGCTCACGACAAGAAGCAGGACTCGCTTCCAGAGTCCAGTTCCTGGGCCCTGGCCAGCGTGATGGGCTTTTTTTTTTTTTTTTTTTTTTTGCTGTACGCGGGCCTCTCACTGCTGTGGCCTCTCCCGTTGCAGAGCACGGGCTCCGGACGTGCAGGCTCAGTGGCCATGGCTCACGGGCCCAGCCGCTCCGCGGCATGTGGGATCCTCCCGGACCGGGGCACGAACCCGTGTCCCCTGCATCGGCAGGCGGACTCCCAACCACTGCACCACCAGGGAAGCCCAATTATTTTTGCCTGATTGTTTCTTGCCTTTTTTTTTTTTTTTTGCGGTAGCGATGGGCTTTTTGTGCCTGCGCACGTGTCAGAGGGATGTGGCCATTCCCCCACTGAGCCTGGGGTATCCAGCCCACCCTTCCGGCACTGCCCAAGAATCCCCTCCTGCCCAAAGTCCACAGCGGTGGCCACACTGACCGGGCGTCACACAGCAGGAAGTCTGCGGTCTGGGGCAGGCCTCAGGACCCCTCCGTGAAATGGGGCCGTCACAGGGACAGGCCCCACGTCCACCCGCGAAGGCCTGTGCCCCCCGTAGGCCCGGTTGGGTAGGAGAGGCGGCAGGCAGCAGCGGTGGCTCGGGAGGGCTGAGGTCCCAGCGGCACGACCTCCAACCACGATGGAGGACCAGGCTGCTACTCCCGCCTCGGTCTTCCTTTCTGGGCAGTGGGTGAGACTGTCCCACGTGGCTCTGAGACCATCCATCTTCTTCGTTCTTTCCATCCTGTTCTTTGAATGGAATAATCTATCAATCTCGAGCGCTATCAAGATCGCTAATTCTTCTGTTAGTTCACATCTACTGTACAGCCCTTCCAGTGAATTTTTCATCTGTTGTACTTTTCAACTCTGGAATTTCCATGGTTTTTTTTTTTTTTTTAAGAGGAATGTTTTTTTTTTGTTTTTTTTTTAATACTTGTATTAAGGTGTCGTCTGTCTATTCTTAATTAAGATAGCTGAGTTTCCTTTAAGATGGTCACAGAAGGGCTTCCCTGGTGGCGCAGTGGTTGGGAGTCTGCCTGCTGATGCAGGGGACACAGGTTCATGCCCTGGTCCAGGAAGATCCCATATGCCGCGGAGCGGCTGGGCCCGTGAGCCATGGCCGCTGAGCCTGCGCGTCCAGAGCCTGCGCGTCCAGAGCCTGTGCTCCGCAACGGTAGAGGCCACAACAGTGAGAGGCCCGCGTACTGCAAAAAAATAAAAATAAGATGGTCACAGAAGCAGGGTGTGTTTGTTTTTTGACCACGCCCCGCGGCATGTGGGATCTTAGCTCCCCGACCAAGGATCGAACCCGTGCCCCCTGCAGTGGAAGCGTGGAGTCCTAACCACTGGACCGTCAGGGAAGTCCCTCCAGGTTTTTTAAAGTAACTTTTTGTTTATAATCTTTTTATAGATACTCTCTACTTGATACCTTCCTTTCTTTTTTCCCCCTTTACTTCTTTAATCATGGTTTCCTTTTGTTCTCTGACCACATTTGTAAAGGCCAATTGGAAGTCTTTTCCTGTTAAATCCAACATCTCACTCCCTGAGGCAGTGTCCGTTGCCTGCTTTTTGGTAACAATATGGTATGTGGCCGTATTTTCCTGTTTCTTTGCATGTTCATAATGTTTGGTTGGAAACGGATCCTTTTAGGACATATATCTACCAGCTCCGGGTACTGGTCACCCCAAACTGGGACTTGTGATCTGCTTGCTTCATGTTTGGCTGGCTGGGTCACCTCAGTGCCTCCCCTGCAGCCCCTGACGGAGCCCCCATGCTCCTTCTCAGGGGTGCGGCCTCCAGCAGGCCCCCACTCCGCCCACCTCCCACCCCATGGCAGTGGTTTTGCCAAAGCTCTGTGTGGCCCCTGCCCACAGCCAGCTGTTAAGTTCCACTCACAGCTGGCCGGCTGCTCTGTTGTTTTTAACAACGCCCTGGGTGTACGCTGCTTCTCAGACCAATCCAGTCAAATTTGGCTCCTTTGAAGGAATCGATACTGAGCTCAGTGCTGGAGACTTTTTCCTTGACCCACAGACAGCCTACGGTTTAGCCTGCATCACCAGTACATCTATCAACCTCCTCCCACTGGCCTTTCTCCACGACGTCCGGTTTCTGAGAGCAGCCTCAGGCTTGCACTTCTCCACACTCTGCAGCAAACCAAGTCAGCTCCTTAGCAGAGGGGCCAGGAGCTCTGTCCCACGGTCCGCTCCTCCCCGGGAAGAACCTCTGCGCACAGTTCTGGGGCTGGGGGTGAGTGACAGCCCTGCTTCCGGAGCTGAGTGGTAGGTGGAAGGGGCAGCAATCCAGGCCTCCCGGGCCTGCCACGCAGGTGAAGCACCCTCACACACAACCTGGGCTCCCCTCAGCAACGTGCCCCGCGTCCTCACGGACACGGCGGCTGCAACCCGGGAAAGCAACTGCCGGACGGGGCGGCCGCCCCCGCAGCCCTTCTCGGGAGACCTGTGTTCCCTGGAAGCAGGACAGGGACTTTGTCTGACCACCCTCTGGCCTCAAGCTGAGCCCAATGCCCAGCACGCAGCAGGCGCTGAGCAACGCTACACGTGGATGAAACAGAAGCACGTTTACGAACCAAGAAAACCCACTGACGCTGGTGCCTGCGGATGCCTCCTTCCTGGGGCTGCCCAGGCAGGTCCTGTCTGCCCAAAATGCTGCTGCCCCTGTGCCACAGCCTCCCAGGAACAGAAGCAGCGTGTGTCCCTGCCGCCGACCTCCATCCCTCCAGAAACATCTGGCTACGGTGGCCCCGAGCTGCCTCCAAAGGGCTCTGCCTTCCGACCTGGGTAATCCTGGCTCAAAAAGGTCCAAGCAGAGGCTGCAACTGCCTGCCTTCCTTTCTTCATTCATCTGCCCTCCACCCACCCACCCTCCAATCCCCCCTACCCCACCACCTGGCTCACCAGAGGTGTGAGTGCTACCACGTGGACACGCCCAGGGCAGGGCCTCAGCTGCCTCCCCCCGCCCGCAGGAAACACTGGTGAGGCGGGGCAGTTCACCCCAGACCCCTACGCAGGCTCAGCCTTCCCCAACTGGAGGACCTCCAGGACATCCCACACCGTGGGTCTAACCTGGGGCGCCTGCAGACCCCCCAGCACTGGGGAGCAGGCAGTGCAGGCAGCGGATCCAAAGCAAAAGAGACTGTGAAGGACCACCGACCCACCCAGCCCCTGGCAGATGCCTGAATTCCATCTACAACCTGCGAGTCCAGCCTTTGCTCGGCCAGGCTCAGGCAAGGGGCAACCCCGGCGGAGGCTGCCTGTCCTGAGTCGGGGGCCCCAGGCCTCCCAGCAGACTCTGGTCTCCTCTCCCTGGATCCCGGCACTGCGGGCAGTGCCCAGGAACGGTCCCTTATCCACCACAGGCAGGGGTGGCACCTGCTGCCCGTCCAGCTCCGGGGACGCCCCGATTCCTCCCGCAGAGGGAAGGAAAGGCTGAGGACACGGTGCGGCCGCAGGCAGCTTCCTCCCAGCTCGGGGTCTGCCAAGTCGTTTTGACCACCGAGAAGGGGGAAGGTCAAGGTGGGCAAACAGACCGGAAGGGGCCCGCCGAGTCCCGACAGGGACGACTCCTGGGCTTATCCCAGGGCACCGGTGCTGCCTGCCTGGGGTGGGAGGAGTGTGCACCACTCCCGCTGCCCCTGCAGGGTGGGCAGGGGGCCTGGAAGAGGCTCTGCCAGCAGGATGGAGACCCCACTGCCCCCGGGGGCTTCAGGAGAGGAGACAGAGGGGCCGATGCACGGGCAGATAAGGAGGCCTTCCCACCCGGCTCCGATTTCGCACCCAGTCCAGTGGGGCCCCCTAAGACTGTTTAGGAAAGATTCTGAGACCAGAACATTCTGACCCCTTGAGGCTCTCAGAAACTGGATGGTGAGTGAAGAGCAAAGCCCCAGGGGTGGGCACTCAGGGGCGGGGCAGAGGCGGGGCACCCATGGGTAGCTGGGCGCCGCCGGGCTCCGGTCCTCCCCGGGCACGCGCACCTCAGTCTGCACCCCGAGAAACCTCGCACCGCCCAGGATCTCCAGCACTGAGGCCATGAGGAGGGGGCGTGCCGGCTCGTTAGGGGAGAGGGAAGCAGGCAGGGCCGAGTCCCGCCCCTGAAGAACAACGCAGCACAGGGGGCGTGTCTGGTCCTGGAAGGAGAACAGACTCCCTCAGCCGGTCCGTGACGAGTGCTCATTGATCGGCCACAACACAGCCAGGACGGGGGCAGGCTGTGACGGCAGGACAGGAGTCTGGCCTGGGGTCTACAGTCTGGTGGGGACAGAGCACCTACGGGGGGCCGTCCCCCCCCCAGCACAGTCCCGCTACTCCAGAACCACTGGGCTGGGGTCGAGGGGCTGACAGTGGGGAGGGAGCTTCTCCGCGTGTCTGTCCATCTCCACGCTGCCGCCCCTGACATCTAACCCTGTCAACACCTCAAGCAGCTGCAATTCAACCACACAGGGGACACACAGGAGTCCAAAAGTGGCACAGAAGTACATGGTGCACAGATGTCGCCCCAAACACGGGAAGGAAACCGATGTGACAACACAGCAGGAGGCAATCTGGCCCAAAGAATCAGCAACGACACTGTGAAAACGATCTGTGCTTGTTTCACAATCTTCATACCCGCATTTGAAGCAGGAAACGCACGGTCCACAGAGCAGCGCCGGGCCGGCCGTGACTGCCACCGCACTGCTGGGAAAGATGTAGAAACACCAGAGAGCCGACTGCGAAGCAAGCCCTCAGCTCTCCTCGGCTCTCATGGAGGGCTCTCGGCACGCAACAAACACAGGAATGAAAACTATGTGCCGATTCAGCTACCCAAGAAGGGGATGCAACTGAAGGCGAAGCAGTGAAAAGAGCACAGAAAAGCTCACCCATTTCACGTACATTCGAAGAGGGCGACCGCGGCCGATAAGGGGCTCCGTCCTACGGCTGTGCTGATGAGCGACACGGCAGAACGTGGGAATCAGCTGCAACACAGGAAACACAGCCGCGCCATCCCGCGACCGGCCTTTGCGAGACCACCAGCACAGCCAGCTTTCCACAGCTGAAAACAGGAGTTCAAATCCTGCTAGACAGCTCAGCTGCGAGCTTTACTGTTTTTGTTATATCGCCTAAGGCTAATTTCTGAACATCTGGTCAAAGTTTATTAATGCAGGGGCTGTAAAGGTGAAATTATGGGGGATGAGGCCTGTAGGTTGGACTCGGAGCCAAGATGCTCGACACACTGGCAGTGCCCTGTGGCCCCACGTTGGGGTGACGGGCCCAGCCGCCCGCTCCTGCTGGCTTTAACGGAGCACTTCTACCACATCAAGTAGGCGCGCAGCCTGCTGCATCTTGGGGTCTGAGCCTGAGAGGCGGGATGTGCTGGCAGCATGGAGAAACTCGTGCTGCTACGTGAGCTCACGACTGAAGGGGGACGTGTGGCCTGCAGAGCCACAGGCAGGGCCCACACCGACTCTTATTCTATTGAGTCCCGCCCTCAGTGAACTGCCCGACTCAGGGCCGGCCCCCAGACCAGCAGACTGAGTCCTGGAGAAGGGGAGCGGTGGGCCACAGGAAGTACCAGCCCAGTCAAGTGGCAGCGGGTACCGCCACTGGTCGGCTGAAGGCGGCTCTTCCCCACCTGGACAGAGAGACATCTCCACCCTTGGACACAGCAAGGCTCAGCCAGAAAACACGAGGCTGGCTTCCGGCCACCGGAGGCTCCGGTACGTTTTGGGTCTGGGTGGGCCCTTCAGGAAGACCCACTGGCACCCATGTGGCACGACAGGCCACACGGCAAAACCCGGACGGGGCGGGCCGTCCTGAGGGACGTGACCCCTGAGACCGCAGGTCGGGCCCCGCTGCCTCAGGCCTCACCCGCTGTGGACGAGCCGGGCAGAGGGGAGCGAGGCGGGGCGCCGCGAGGCCCAGCGTGCTCCCAGGGCGCCTCGAGCTTGACTGCGGCCCTGAGGGCCCTGCACCGCTGCGCCTGCTGCCGCCTGCCGAACACGGAGCGCAGCGCGCGCAGCTGGCCCACCTCCTGGGCCGAGAAGCAGGGCTGCCCCTCCGCAAAGCGCACCACGGCGTCGAAGGATGCAGCCGCCTGCTCCCAGGCCGCCTCGTCACCCACCCCCGCCTCGGCCAGCTCGGGACTCCCCGTGGCCGTGCTCCCAAGGCGGGCCGGGGCGCCTCCCCCGAGCCTGGGGATGTGCACGAAGGTCTGGTCGGGAGGCTTCGTCCTGAGGCGCTCGGGCTCCTCCTCTGAAGACGAGCCTTCGACGAGCGTGACCTCGGGCCACAGCTTCCTCCAGGCCCGGCTAAAGACGGCGCCCGGCACCGCGTTCCAGGCGCAGGCCACGTCGAGCACGGCATCGTGCACGCTGCATCGGGGGGTGAAGGCCTGCAGCGTGCCGCGAGGGGTGACGAAGTTCCTCATGAAATCCCTGCGAATGCCCTGGTCCATGGGCTGGATCAGGGAGGTGACGCTGGCGGGCAGGAAGATGGTGAAAATGTTCTCCGAAACTAAGTCGGCCTCCCGCGGGTGGGCGCGGGAGCCGTCCAGCAGGAGGATGGCCTTGCTGTCTTCGGGCAGAGCCACGGCTCGGAAGTGCTCCTTCACCGCGGGCACAAAGATGTGATGGAACCAGTCAGTAAAAATCTCCTTGTCCACCCACGCGTTACCTTGGGCCTTGTACGCGACAGGCAGGTGCTGGATGCCCTGGACCGCCTTGGGGCCGCCGCATTTCCCGACCACCAAGGGTTTGATCCTGTGGGAGCCCGTGGCGTTGGCACACATGAGCACGCTCAGCCTGTCCTTGTTCTGCTTGGGGCCGGGCACCGCCCCGCCCTCTGGGCTGGGACTGGGCGAGCTGCGCCAGAAGAGGCCGGTCTCATCGGCGTTGTACACCTGCTCGGGGGACAGGCCGTGCTCGGCGGTTAAGCTCCGGAAGAAGCCACAGAACTGCTCTGCAGCCTGGTGGTCGGCCGCCTGTTTCTCGCTGGACGCGTCCAGCTTCTTGATGCCGTGTCTGGCCTTAAAACGCCAGAGCCAGCCGCCAGAAAACACGCAGGGCTCGGTCAGCTGCATCTGCTCGTAGAAGTCCTTGGCCTTTTCAATGAGCGTGGGGCCCGAGACGGGCACGCCCTCGGCGCGCTTCACCAGGAACCACTCGTACAGCACGCGGTCCAGGCGCTCAAGCTTGGGCGTGTGCAGCGTGCGCCGGTGCGCCAGGGCCTTGTCCGAGTCGGAGCTGGCGAAGAAGCGGAGCAGCTGGGCCTTGTGGGCCCTGATGTCGTACAGGGTGGACATGCCCACGTTGTACTCCTGCATCAGCGCCTTCCTGCTCTCCCCCTTCTCCAGGCGCCGGCAGATGTCCATCTTCTCCTTCAGGGTCAGCACCACCCTCTTGCGCTTCTCCCCCGGGGTCCTCCCGGCAGCCGGCTTGGAGGCCATGAGGAGGGGGCTCGTCCCGGCCGACAGGGGTCGCACCTGAGCCAGTACTGGAGGCCTTTCCAAGCCTCCCTCCCCTCCCACCTCCCTCGCCCACTGGCGTCCTGCTGATGCGGGCCGCCACGAGCCAAGGCCCCTTCTTGGCTCGGGCAGCTTCCCGGCCCTCTCTGCAGGGGGGACGAGTGTCAGCCGCCCGAGGCTTCCACGGTTGGAACCTCCAGCCTTCTCTGCAGGGACGGTGGCAGCTTCTCCCCTCAAACACGGACCGGAAGGTAAAGGGGCCCCAGGAGCTGGTTTCCGGCAAATCGAGATTTCACCGTCTGAGCCGTGGGTGCCTCTCTCACGCACATCGTGCTTTAGCAGCTGGAAAGCAAAAGGGGGAAGAAAGAAAAACGTTACGGAGCCTGTGCCTCGACCACCGTAGGCACATCCGCTACTTTCGACGTGCTGGGGAGCGGCAGGGGGCGGTGTCGTGGAGGCGATGAACACGCGAGCTGGCCGGCAGGTGGCACAGGGAAGAGGCCTGCCCGGCGGAGGGGGGCTGCCTGGCGCGCTGGGCACACTGGCACTTCTCAGCTTCCACAGTGACCTCTGGGTCGCTCGCTACGGCTCCAAATTGAAAGTGGCTCTCTTGGAAGCAACCTGGCCTCCCGGGAAAACGCCAAGGGCGATGCCACTGGACGAAGCAAGGAAGCCATAGGCGCTGGGCGACCTCAGAGCCACGTCCCACCTCCAGAACCAACCTTCCCGCTGTAGCTGCTCTCGGCCCACCTGACCTATCCACCTTCACAAAGCCCTTGTTCCTTTGAGGGCGGCCAAGGCAGGGGATGGAGGTGCTGCAGGGGGCAGGGATTCCTCTAGACTTCCGGGGCTGAGGAACCTGCAAACCTCTTCTGAAACAAGGTCCCCTCAAACCCTCTCTTTGACAGCAGGCCCCAAACTGCTTCTAGAAAACCAGGCCTTGGTAGGCCTCGGGCTCCTCCCAGAGGGGCTGCCAGTCTCTCAGCTACTGGTCCCCACAGCGACATGCTCAGACGCCAAGGATGCCTCTGGACGCACAGTCACACGTGAGCGTGCAAACAACACTCACACGCACCCTCCCTCCCTTACACACACACAGGACACTGGAAAGGGCCAGGTCAGAGCAGGCTTCCTGAATACTCGTTGATCAAGAACACTCTATGAATAAATTACTAATTCATGCTGGAAACAAAAATACGAGAACTGTCTTTTGGCCCCGCTGGGAGCAGGGTGGTCTTCCTGCATCAGTTATGTAACCTTGTAAGGAGTAAACTTCGTGTTTAAGTTGACATACACGTCTTTGGTTAAAGCTAGTAAGAGAACATAAAGAAAAGTGCCTTATATAAAGCCCACAGCTCTGGTCTAACTTGTCTTTCATCATCACCTACCTTTCATCCCCATAAAGATCTGGGTCATTACGGTCCCTTCCAGCTGGTCATGTCCATCCCTCTATGACGACTTCCCCAAACGCCCCCCACCCCTCCCTGCTCCGTGGAGCAGACATGTAGGACTTAGCAGATGGTCCTGGCTGACCTAGGCAGCCTGTGAGAATCACAGCCCTGTCACGTGTCACCTGGTAAAATGCCAACTTCTTCCAGCCCCTGAGGAGTGAAGAGCTGTTATCCCCACACTGACCAGCCCTGGCTGGTCTGCTCGGGCCGTGTGGCGTGTCTGTCACGAGTCCTGTCTTCTCCCTCCTGGCCAGCTGTGTCCCCTGGCTTCCCTCTCGCCCGGTCACCGAGGCAGCACCACAGGCAGCTGACAGCATCCGTCGCCAGGTCCCAGCGTGGAAAGGCAGCAACTCCCACCTCACCTCCCTCCCAAACCCTCACACTCGGCTCTGTCCAACTTCACGCCACGGGTGAGGCCACAGGACTACTCACGTGTGCAACATAAAATGGTAGCCCCTTGAGACCACCGCTCAACAGAAATGAAGTTTATTCAGATGTAGCAAGAGTCCCAAAGACAAATCCTAGGCATGTCAGCAGCCAGCCCAAGGTACGTCCTTTAACCCTTCTGAGTCAGTCTCCTGGTCTGCAAAGTGCGGGTGCCGAGCCTGCTGGGACCTATTTTCATCCTATTGGGTTGGCTATAAAGTTTGTTCAGGCTTTTCCATAAGATGCTAGGGAAAATCCCGAACGACCTTTTCAGCTAACGCAATATTTACTGGGGGACAGTGTGATTGTGCACTGCTTGGCCCTGTGGAGAGCAGAGGGAACTAAAGGCCATAATCCATCCTTAAGGAAACATTTAATATAAAACCACCATAAAAACCAGGAGGAAATAGGGGACCCCCGGTCACTTGCGAGGGACTGACTCCAAGCACAAAAGGCAGGAGGAAGGGCCAGACGTGGCACCGGGAGGAGGCTCAGCGCCAGACACGGGCTCACTGTGGACGCTTCCTCACGTCTGAGCCTGATACAAGGGAGATGGAAACACTGGTCCCGCTGGAGAGACAAAAACTTCCTTTAAAAGTGCAATTCAGATATTGCTTCTGAAACAATTTCTTAAACCAAAAGGAAACAACACGGCCAAAAAATTAAAACGGTTTGAAGCCTTGCCACTGATACCCTCTTGGGCCACAGGGGCAGAGTTGGGGCAGGAGAGAGAAGAGTGGGGCACCACCTGCATTCTACCCCTTCCTGTAGGCGGGGAGACGCTCTTCCTTAGAGGAGAGCTTGAGGAATTTAGGAGGAGGATGTGAGAAACCACGTTTCCTCGGCAGTAGCCAGTAGTGTGCAAGGGCGTGTGTGGGGAGCGGGGCGACTATCAGAAAAATACTCCGGACACAAGTGTTCCGGCCCGAGGAAGGGCTGGATTAAGTCTTGAGGGGCAAGAGGGTATGGGGAGGGGTCCTGGGTCAGGGGCGGACATGGGGGTGCGCACCCTGCAGAGACAGGAGGCGGGCAGTTAGTTACCCACGCAGACCCCTCCTTCGTGGGCGCAGGTGCGGGGCCGTGGGCAGCCCGAAGCAGGGGGACGGCTCGGGTTAGGGGAGAGGCTTGCTTTGACAGAGTTTCTAACGCCGGAGGCCACGTTTGGGGCAGAAAGGCAAAAACCAAAAAGAAAAGAAAGCAGCCAGGTCTCAGGCCGGCTCCTTCCTGGCGAAGGGACCTCGAGGGCTGGTCCTTCCTCGGGGGGAAGCCCCGGCCAGGCTCGGAGGGAGGCTGCGGAGAGACCAGCTCGATTTCGGGGGCCCGGGGGAGGCTCCGCACCAGCAGCTCGTTCCCGGGCCCCGCCCGGCACCCCCGCAAGCCTGAACGCCACTCACCTGCGAAGCCTGAACGCCACTCACGTGCGGACCCCGAGCCGCCACCGCCGGCCGGAAGCGCCCCGCCCCCCGCCGGTCCGCGCCGCTCCGCCTTCCCCCAGCCACTTCCGGGACGCTCTAGGCGGCCCGGGGGACTCGGCGTTTCTGTGTCTCCGCGGGTAGCGGCGGGCGCGCGGTGACCGTAGGCTCGGATTCGGAGATGGGTGCATCTCTGGGCCGAAAAGGCGGGGCCTCTTGTCCTGGGCAGGGGTGGCAGCAGGGCAGGGTGGGCCCGGCGCCCCCAGCCGGGAGGCCTCGAGTCGGGACGTTTCTGATGAAGGAGGGCAGTGCTTGAGCCCCTCCCTTTGCGAAGTCCACCGGCCAACGCTGTTTTCCTCCTCTCTGGCCTCATCCACCCCTAATTTAGATGATTTGGATGATGAGATTTGAAATTTCTGAGCTGGGGAGACTTGGATGACATTCAGACTTGAGTTGATGCTGTAATGAGTTGAGATTTGGGGGACCTTCGGATGGGGTGAATGTATTTTGCATGGGGGGGCAGAGGACGTCCAAGCTCGAATCCCCAGAACTGGTGACTGGGTCACCTCACATGGCATCAGGGACTTTGCAGATGCAATTGCGTTACGATTTTTGAGATGGGAGATTATCCCGATTATGAGGATGGGCCCGGTGTCATCACAGGGTCCTCATAAGAGGGAGGAAGGAGGCACAGAGCCGGAGAAGGATGTGAGGATGCAGGCAGAGGGAGAAAAAGAGATGTGACAGCAGCCGCAGGATGGAGTGTGCGCCTAGAAGATGGAGGAAGGGGCCACCAGCCAAGGAATGCAGGGCCTGCAGGAGACGGAAAAGAGCCTGCAGAAGGAAAAGAGCCTGCAGAAGGAACCAGCTCTGTGGACACCTTGATTTTTAGCTCCGTAAGGCTCGCGTCAGACTTCTGACCTCCAGAACTGTAATATGATAAATGTGTGGGGGTTTTGGGGTTTTTTTTGCGATACGGGGGCCTCTCACTGTTGTGGCCTCTCCCGATGCGGAGCACAGGCTCCGGACGCGCAGGCTCAGCGGCCATGGCTCACGCGCCCAGCCGCTCCGCGGCATGTGGGATCTTCCCGGACCGGGGCACGAACACGTGTCCCCTGCATCGGCAGGCGGACTCTCAACCACTGCGCCACCAGGGAAGCCCTGTGTGTTGTTTTAAGCCCAGTTTATGGTCATGTGTAGCAGCAGCAACAGGGAGCTAGGATAGATTTGAATAGTTCTCTCCCTCTTCGTTCCACCTTCTTCCCTTGGCTCCCAGGACGCGACCACCCCTGGCCCTCCTTCCTCACCCTCCCCTGCTGATTCCCAACGGGCCAGCTTCACCCCTCGGCTCTCTCCTCTCTGTCCACGCCCCCTCCTGGGATCTCCTCCAGTCTCCTGCTGTGCCTACCAGCAAAGGCAGGCAGCTCCCAAATTTATGCCTCCTGCCAGGACCCCTCCCGCAAACTCTAGCCGCCTGTGCCCTACCCAGCGTCCCGACGTACGTAGCCTTCTAACCCTCGAGCCGGCATTTCTACACCTGCGCTCGCACCCCTCCCCTGGCCGGGCTCCAGCTTCACACCACCCACCGCGGTGAGTGGCAGCTCCACGTCTCCATCGCTCCGGCCAAAAACGCGGAGTCGTCCCTGACTCTCTGTCCCCCCACCCCCACGCTCTGCCCTCCACATGCAGGCAGCGTCTGGCCTCTGCTCGCTCCCCCCAGGCCGCCCTGAACCCGCTGTTGCCTCCCCTGGCCCTGGCTTCTGCCCTTGCCCCCGGCGGACTGGAGGGCCCTTAGCCAGCGGGGTCTCCGGGGATGGTGAGGTTGACCCCAGGAAGGCCGGCTTCATCCCCGCATGGCACTCTGCTGCCACCTTGTGGGAACCGGATCTCTTGCTCCCGTCAGAACCTGCTGGGGCCGATGCTCCCACGATCACACTGGGAGCCTCGGGCCTCGTCTCCAGGACTGAGTCCACTCAGGCAGAGAGGAAGGGGTCGGGAAGAGACAAGGAGAAGGAAAACCATCCCCTGGTGTCACATGAAGCCTGGCATGGAGGGCCCCCTCCCCCAAGTATCTCCCCAATGCACAGGGTCAGGCCCCCCACCAAGCCAGACTGTCCACAGCCCAAAGGCCTTGGAGAGGGTCTGGCTGGGCAGACGCCCCCTCACCGCCCCCTCCAGTGGCATCCCATGTGTCCCAGAAAGGTCCTCCTGGGCCACCAGGCCTGGCGAGGTCCTGCTCTCACTGTCTTCCAAGCCCACGGGGCTCCTGAGTGCTGCGGCCCCTCTGCCCATGGCCCTTGGCCTGCGCCATGCTGGGCACCCAGCCCAGGTTCCAGACCCTCGGGTGGAGAGACGTCCGGTCCCCCGAGAGCCAGGGCGAGGGTTTCTCACAGCAGAGGGGACTTTACTTGGGGGCTGGGGGTGTGGCCGGAGCTCCTGGCTCCCCGACTTCGCTCGGGGAAGTAGGAGTGGACAGGAGAAGGGGGGCCGGCTAGGGGCTCAGTCCTGAGAGGCACCGAGGCCCTGAGGACTCGGGAACACACAGGAGGGGCACCTCTGCGACCAGGGCTCTCTGGGGACAGAGACCCCTGAGCCCAGGACAGAGGGTGTGGGGCTGGCGCACCGATCAGGTGGACGGCGTCTCAGTGTCCTGCACGCACACTCAGCTGTGGGACACGCACTTACACACGCCCTCCACGTGCACTGCTCACCCAGGAACACACCCTCACACACGCATTCCACACGGTCGCTCCTACGTGCAGTTTTCACGCACAGAGACACCCTCACAGAGTCGGAGCTTGCAGCACACGGCTTTAACTTTGAGAACCTATAATGGGGAGCCCGGCACTGTGGACGCTCTCCCCAATCTGTCAGGGATCTGGCAGTGCACCAGTTACCCTCCTGGTGATACATGCATTTTTCTAAAGGAAAATGTCTACAAATGTGGAAGAGAATTCAGTTGCAGTTTTGCAGTATACCCCATCTTTATTTTTTTTATTAATTCTGCATAAAATAATGAATTCATCCAAAACTGATGTCCATGGAAGTGTGGAACCACGTGGCAGCCCCAGGAGGTGGCAGCGGCCCGTTGGTAAGGAACCCCTGTGAGGTGGGTCTAACCTACACAGCCTGCCTCCCCGCAGTGCCCAGCCCCACCAGTCCTAGCAGCCCCAGCTTCACACTGACAAGATCAGGGAAATCTCTGAGCTATGTGAACAGGCAGGGTTTCCAGGGAACCCAACCGGTTTGGGCGGGCAGGTGGAGGGCCACGAGAGAACAGGAAAATCTGGAGTCCTAGGAGGTGGCCGCAGAGCAGAGGAAATGAAGGGGGCTAAGGGGAAGTCACATCGAAGCCACACCTCGACCCCATTCCTGTGTGGAGGGACCGCAGGCAGTCACGGGAAAGCCCCACAGGCCTTCCCGGAAAGCTGGATCCCACCGAAGGATCCAGGCTCCACTGAGGCTCACTGCATGCCCAGTGCATGAGTGACGGGATGGCGCTCAGCATTGGCCCAGGGTCGGCGCTCAGACTTTGACCCCAGTGAGAGCTCAGTTTGGGGCCCAGGTCAGAGCTCAAACTGTTATTAGGAGTGGAGTTTAATAACTGTCCACAGGGCATCACAGCCGTGGTCTTCTATATTTGAGTCATGTCCATTAGGTCATCTATCTCGGTCAGCTTGGGCTGCCATAACAAAATACCAGTCTGGGTGACGTAAACAAGAGAATTTTTTCTCTTCCAGTTCTGGAGCGCAGCAGTCTGAGATCAGCGTTCCTGGGCGGGCAGGTTCTGGTGGGGACTCTATTCCTGGTTTGCAGGTGGTTCCCTCGTACTGTATCCTCGCGTGGTAGAGAGAGCTGGCGCCACATCTTCTCAGGTCACCGAATCCCATCGTGAGGGCCCCAACCTCATGACCTCATCCAACCCTGAGGCCCCCTCTCTGAAAACCGTCAGGCTGGGGGTTAGGGCTCTAACATGAATTAGCGGAGGACACAGTTCAGCCTATAGCACTGCGCCCTTGGCCCTCGAAATTCACGTCCTTCTCACAGGCACGGTGCATTCCCGTCATCCCAATAAGCCCAGGAGTCTTAACGCATTACAGGGTCCGCACTAACCCCTAAAGCCCAAAGTCTCCTCCAGACCCTCCCTACATCAGACGTGGCCGAGTCCAGGTGGGATTCATCCTGGCAAATTCCTCTCTGGCTGTGAATCTGTGCAACCAGACAAATTACGTGCCTCCAAAATACAGCAGAGATTCCCACCACAGAGGGAAACATCGTAAGGGAGAGTGGCGGGTCCCAACCCCAGCAAAGCGGCGCCACGCCGGGGCTCCCGGCGGGTCCTGCCTGCGTCAGCCGAGGACTCTGTCGTGCTGTGCTGCGCACGGCAGGGTGTGGACAAGCGTTCTCGGCCTGCACCCCTGGACGCCAGGAGCGCCCCCATTCGGGCGACTGAAAATGTCTTCAGGCCCCACCAAACGTCCCCTGGGCCACGGAAACGCCCCCATCTGAGAACCACTGCCTTACAGCAACCACTTCATATCAAATCACATCAGCGAACACATGGGCAAGTGTCAATATTTGAAGAATGAGTGCTTCAGGCTGGTGCTAGGTGCTGGGTGCCTTGAACACAAAACAGATAAGAAAGGTCCCAGCCCAGGGCACCGCAGCTCCCCGTGAACTGCGCAGACGGGCAGCCCCACAAGGGAACAGTGAAGGCACAAACATTTTACATCCCACGTGAGGCAGCTGAGCTGAGGGGGCGGGGGGCGGGGGGGGCATGTTCGGAGAGAAAGTACCAGGCACGTAGCGTGGGCAAGGAAGGTGCGCCGGTGCAGGGGACACGCTCACCTCTGTGTGACCTTGAGCAAGTTCCTCCCTCTCTGGGCCCCACGCTCCAAGGGACAGAGCCCGGCCTGGGGGGAGCTGGGGGGCTGGGGTCGGGGTAGACCCCAGGAGTGCTGTGAATCCCGGGAGGGCCGGGTCTCAGGGCACCCCTGGCCCACACCGCCCTGTCACCCTGCTCCCGGGCTGCCCCCCACTGCGAGGCATCCGCTGCCCCTCAGCCTTCCCTGCGGCCCACGGAGCCCCTTCCCCTAAGGATGTTGCGCCCGGCAACATCCTTTCCACCCCCGACGTGCCCTGGGCCCTTTTCTGGGGGGTAAACCAAGGAGGGGAGTGAGATGTGCTCCACGAGGCCATCCACAGGGCCAGGAAGACCTGAGGAAATGAGAGGCCCTCTCCCCCTGTAGGAGGAGCTCGTCGCCCCCAGACACACCCTGGGGCCAGCAGGCAGTGGGTGCAGCCTGTGCCTGCCACCACCTGGTCGACACTCCAAGGGGTCCCAGGGAGACTGGGCACAAAGGGAGGGTCAGGCTGAGAGGGCAGCAGCAGCCAGGAGCCACCGGCCCTCCCTGGTGCAGAGGAATGAGGGGAAAGGCCAGTCCCAGAGGCTGGCTGGAGCTGCTGTGATGGGAGAAGGCTGGTGACGTGGATGCAGCTGCCGCCATGGTGGCCCAGGCGTCAGGTGCGGCAGAACAAGTGGCCTGACTGCTGAGCATCTCACCCTCAGGTCTTGGCCAGTGGAAGCCTTTACAGGATCCTTATGGGACCCAGGACACAAACAGGGTGGAGAGGGGGCCTGGGTCTGGATGGAAAATATCTGGCCCAGTGCTGAGCTCTTGTCACCTCCTCGTCCCGCGGAGGCCACTGACGCGGCATTTCCAGGACTCTCTTGCAGCTAAAGTGCCACGGTGTGGCGGGGTTTTGAGTGAGGTCATGAGGGTAAGGCCCGCAGCTCCGGCCCGTACGCTGTGCTCCACACCCGTGCGACCTGGCAGCCTCCCCAGAAGGTCCCCACCAGGCCCCCTCTCTGCAGCCCACATTTCCTTCCTGCTGATTGTGCCGTCTGATCAAGGCCTGTCACCCCAGTGGGACTCAGCCACAGGGGTCAGCATGGCTCCCACACAGAGCACAGTGGGGCCGAGAGAGGGGCCCTCAACCTGGGTCAAAGACAGGAGTGAGTGAATCTGGGGAATACGCTCTCCTTTCTCTGGCCTTGCCGCCCCTCTGAGGTGGTGGAGAAGTGGTCTGGGGCCCCGTCCTGGGGCGACTGAGAAATGGCCCCTGCCCCGGGCAGGCTCTGCCTTCCCGAAGCAGAAAGAAGGCCAAAGGGAGCGGGAGGGTGCAGCCGTTTGGGGGCTGGAGATTGGGACCTGCCCCGCCCTGGGGCCCTGCAGCCAGGAAGCTACTGGTGTTGACTGTGGGCGGCCACCCCCCCACCCCAGCCAGCAGAACCATATAAAGCCGCCCAAGGTCTGCTCCCTGCTGCCCACCCGCCACCATGAAGGCTGTCCTCCTTGCCCTGCTAGCCGCTGTCTTGGCCCTGCAGCCAGGTGAGACCGCAGGGGGCCACAGGGCAGTGTGGGGGGAGCAGGGCCGGGGGGGGGGGGAAGGGGGGATGATCGAGGAAGGCCAGAGGGGCAGAGAGGAAGGAGGGGGCAGGCTGGGCGGAAGGACACGAGGCAGGGGTGCGGAGAAGGGGCTTTGACCCCACCCAGCTCCCCCTGGGGCAGCTCTTAGTGCAGCAAGGATACCGGGTCATCTCCTAGCTGTCCCCCGAGGCGGGAGCAGGCCGGGCAGCGCGGGGGTCTCTCCTCCAGCGCCGTGGGGCTGGCCTGGCTGCTGGAGGGATGCGCAGAGAGCCTGTGGAGTGGGTGAGGGGCACAGGGGCAAAGGGCCTCAAGTGAAGAAGGGCCACAGAGGGACGGAAGGAAGAGATCCTTCTGCCCAGGCCCAGCCCCGGCTTCTGATGTGGGCAGCAGGGGGAGGCTGTGGGCCTGCACTGCTCCAGTCTGGACTCGGGCCTGGTAGGGACTCTCCCGGCCCAGGGCCCCGGGTGATCAGTAAAGGCCTCAGAGCCTCAGCTCCCTCTTCTGGGAAGCAGGGATCGTGGTGGTGCCCGAGGACACACGGGTCGGCCGGCGTGTGTGGTGCCCGAGCACAGGCTGGCCGCGGGGAACCTGTTGGCACTGGGGTGACGTGGATCCCAGCTTCATCGTTTTACCCAGAGGAGACCTAATCCTCATGACAGCTGGGGCCACTGCCCCCAGGGACAGAGCAGGGCCGGGCCAGGGGCGCACCTACGGGCTCACAGCTCCGGGTCGGGGGGAGGGGGAGGCTGAGAGGGAGTGTGAAGGGTCCTGTCCATCCTGCCCTCACCTGCCTGGTGTGCGTCCCTCTCAGGAGCGTGGGCATCATAACAGGGCCTTAGAGGCAAGGGGGTGGGCGTGGCGCCCTCCCTGTGAGGGGCCCCCAGTTTGTGGTGCTTGTGCACCAGACAGTGCTCTCTACTCTGTGTGACCTATGAGAAAAAGAGGTTCCCCCCACACCCCCGCAGCGCGGGAGGGCAGGCGGGGCAGCCTCTGAGCTCCACCCCACCCCCACCTTGCAGGCACCGCCCTGCAGTGTTACTCCTGCCAGGCCGAGGTCAGCAACCAGCACTGCCAGCACGTGCAGAACTGCAGCCACTCTGAGACCCAGTGCTGGACTGAGCGCATCCGTAAGTGGCCCTGCTGTCCCCGCAGGCCTCCCTGTGCCCCTGCCCTGCCCCCTGCACCATCCCCTAGAAGCCCTGCACCTTCCCTCCACTGGCAGGGATTCAAAGGGCCTGGGATTAGGTCTCTACGCTGGACTGTTCATCCTTCTGTCCACCTGCCCACCTGCCCACTTGTTCTCCTGTCCACACATAAATATAGATGCCCAGCTTCCCATCTATATTTGGTGGGTGAGTATCCAGGGCCCGGCCCTCGCCCAGTGGTCCCCATGCCTCGCCCAGGTGCTGCTGATCTCCTGACCTTCATCAGCAAGGGCTGCAGCTCGCACTGTGTGGAGGACTCAGAGAACTACTACGTGGGCGAGAAAAACGTCACATGCTGCTCTACTGACCTGTGCAACGCCAGCAGGGCCCACGCCCTGCAGCCGGCCATTGTCACCCTGACGCTGCTCACCGCTCTTGGTGTGCTGCTGTTCTGGGGCCCCGGGCAGCTGTAGGATCCAGGAGGACCCTGTTGTGTCCCATGCTGGGCAGTGGTGCCCGGGGGGCACTCCTCACACACACCCGGTCCAGTCACGGCCCCTTCTGAACCCTAACTCAGGTCGGACAATGCCCCTCTGCCCTTTCCAGCCCTCCCTGGCTCCCTCCAGGACTCCTGCCCAGCTCCCACCGCCCGGCAGGCTGCGCTCTGTGATGTGGAACAGCATGCAGATGGCCCATCAGACCCCCTCCCAATATTCCGACCCACCCCTTAACCTTCACTCAGGCACTTCTTCCTCCAGGAAGCCTTCCCTGCTTGCCCCCTCCACGAGCTGAGCCAGGTCCTGTCCGTGGTGTCCCCCGCACCCAGCATGAAGCAGGCTCTCAGGAGGGCCCCAAAAAGGCTGAGAGGAAATGTTCCGAGTAGAATTAGGGTCAGAGGTGTGAGGTCCTGGGAGCCCCAAGAGATGAAGCTTGGAGGGGGGAACAGCTCCCCATGTTCATAGGGGTCCTGGGGCAGCAACCCCAACACACAGTAGGCCCTTAATAAAGGCCCATGGGCTTGGTTGCAGAGAACCTGTCCTTGCATGCCTGCAGGCTGAGGTCAAGGTTGGGGTCCAGGGCTGTGGAAGGTTGCCACCTGGGGCCACGTCTGTGGCTGTGGCTGTGCCCTTGGCTCCGGCCAGGGCAGGAGCAAATGTCTGACTCCTGGAAGGGAGGACATTGCTGCAAGGCCGTGTCCCTGGGACCTCCCGGCTCTTGCTGTGTGGCCTCGCACATGTTGCTCAACCTCTCTGAGCCTCAGATGCTCACTGGGACCCATCTCTGCTGTGAGGACTGACCCAGAGACTTCAAGGCATGGAGACATTTCAGGGTGGGAGGGGCTGCTGCTGCTGCATGAGGCCGCCAGAACCCCTGCGCTGTCCTCCCCCTTCAGCTTGAGGACAGCCCCTCTGTCTGTTTCTTCAATTTCTTATTTTGTTTGTTGTAAGGGCTTCACACCCAGAGCAAAAAATTCAAACTGTACAAGAGGGTCTCCAGTGCTGAGCCAGTTCCCCAACCCCGACCGCGGGCCCCTCCCCTCTCTAGGATGCTCCCATCGCACGCTTGGGGCTCCTTCTGGGGTAACTAACTGTGAGGCCTGGGGGAGCCCCAGGGGACACGGCCCCTGCCTGGCCTTTTTCATACCTGGGAAAGTCCTTTTGAAAACCCAGCTGGCCCCTGCCCTCGGGCACCAGGGCTCAGGGAGGGCCGGGCCCTGGGTGAGACCTGCCTGCACAGGACGGTGCTTCCAGCCCACACCAGGCGCTGGGTGGTGGATTAGGCAGGATTAGAACCCGGGTACTGGAGAGACCCTCCAGGTTGGCACAGCAGCAGGTGGGGTGGGGTCCCACTCACCAGAGTCCAGGCCAGGGCACAGGGAGCCCCAGGCAGCCTAGTGTTGCGGGTGGTGACGTCGGGAGGGCAGAGGAGACCAGAGGTCCCCGCACTCAGAGCCCACAGCAACCCACACCTTAGCGCCTCCCTGTGGAGGGGTGCTCCGCCCTGGGGCCAAGGCTCATGGAGGTGAGGTGCCCTGGGCCCCAGTGGTTTGAATTCTTTGGGTCAACATGAGAGGAGAGAGATGGCGGGTGGGTCCCCATGCCCTGTAACCCAGGGCCTCCTCTCGCCTCCTGAGCCGTCCCTGAGGTCACGCAGCCTTGAGCCTCCAGAAGAGGGACAGGCCCCGGGAGGCGCAGGAGCGCTCCGGACCCAGCACCGCGGGGCAGGTCTCCCCCTCCCGCAGGATGGAGGGCTGACGGGGGCTCTGCCTCTCCAAGGGTGAGGACAGCATGGGGGCCACCTGCAGGGGCAGCCCAGGGTCCCTGAGCCGGCCCAACGCAGCATCTGGACTGGGACCCCCACCCGCTCCACCCCACACCATTTCATCGTCAGAAACTGTGGGAAAGCAAGAAAGAGGAAGTGCAGAACCCTCTCCCCACGCCCTAGGATGGGCCCCATTTTCCGTCCCCGTTTTCACCCTCATGGTGATGCTTCCTGTGCAAGAATAAGGAGCATCCTGCGAGTTACACACCTGGTCACACTCTCTTCAGGAAACCGCTTTTTTTTTTAAACCTCTATCTCTCCTTGGTAAGGACGAGACACCCCGTGGTGGCTGAGGTGATCCTCCGGACAGACCGACGTGTTTTTGTTTTTAAGATGCCACTTGCCGAGCACCTTCCGTGGGAGAGAGACTGTCCTGGTCTGTCTGCATCTATAGTAATAGGTGGCGACAAACGCAGACATGGCATAGCGCTCACCACGGGCCCCGCACTCCTCTGCCGCCTCCCTTGCAGTCATTCATTCATTCCTCCCCCCTTGGGGGCAGGGCTGTGCAGAGGAGGAACCCGAGGCAGAGAGAGGTGAAGCAACTTGCCCAAGATCACACAGTTAGAACTGGTGAGGCTGCATTCCAACCCCGGTAGAAAGAGGCCCAGAGAGGTGAAGGAGCTGACCCAGGGTCACACAGAGGGCTCCTGCCCACCCCAAATCGGGCCCCTGAGTGGGCATCTCCCGCCCTGGCCCCAGCTCCCAGCCACACCCAGTCCTGGGCTTTCCTCCCCTGAGGACTCTGGCTCGCCGGACATCTCTCCGCCGGGGCTGAGGTTGATGACTGGTCTGGCTCCCTGGGGATGTCCCCACCCTCCCCACTGGACTCCAGCTGCAGCAGGAAGTCAAGCTAGATGGGAAGGAGAGTGGGTCTCCAGCAGGTGCTGTGCAGTCCTGGAGTACCCCAGGGGGCCCTTCCTGAGTCAGAAGAGATGCAGAGTTCTTGCCCAAGCGCCCACAGCTGCAGGGCGCAGAGCTGGGACCCCATCCATCCACCCCACAAAAGCTGTGGGGTGTTGGGGCAGCCCGCAGGTGAGCAGTTCGCCTGTGCCCAATGCTTGGACCACCACCGTGGCCCGCTGCCTGAACGTCAGCACATGCCCTGGGAGCCCAGGTCTGCCTCACCGGGGACGCTGGCTCCGGGACTCGCCCTGGGCAGACAGCACCCAGAAAAGAACCCCAGCACAGAAGTAATCGAGTCGGTCTCCCCCAGGGCTGCGATAGAGCTACCCTCTGTTAGGGAGACCGCCCCCTTTTTACGGAACTGAGTTTCAGGTCCACGATGGGCCGGTCCCCCAGTTCGCACTGCGGACAAACAGGTCTGCGCCCTCGCGATCCTGGTTCTGTCCCGCCCGCAGGCTACCCCTTCGTGGCACTGTGGTGGTGACCAAGGCGTGCGCGGACCCATGCGAGCCCTCGAACGCGGACGGGCTGGGCCAAAAGGGCCCACAGAACTGCTGCCGCCAGGATCCGTGCCCCGCGCGGGGCGCTGCTGGGGTCCGGGCCGGGCCGGGCCGGGCGGGGCCCGGGAGAGACTCTGGGGGCGGGGATGGGCGGAGCTTGGGCGGGGCCGGGGCGGGGCCGAGGTTGGGTCCTGGTCCAGGGGCTTCCCGCCGCGTTCCGGCCACTCGCACCGCTGCTCCTGTTTTGCCGGGCGGCATCCTGAGCCCCTGCTCCTCTTGGGTCTGGAGCCTCGAATCCAAGCAGGCAGCCGCTAGAACTTAGGCTGCGGGACTACCTCTGGCGGTGACGCCCGGTGCTACCCAGACACGAGGGTCCTTGAGGAACCAAGGGGACCCAGAAGTACCCCTCCTCTGCTCCTCCACCCTGCTGGATACTCCAAGCCAGGGCCGAGGGAAGGGATCGAGGTTCCGCGCCCAGGACTCCTTCCAGCCTCCCAATAAACGGCCAGTGACCCATCACAAGATGCCTGCGTCCATTGTGTGGGACTGAAGCGGCCCGATGGTGGGGGGAGGGGGGGCAGAGAAGGCGCTGGTCCTTACAGCATTCACGTTTTGAGCGCCCTCGGTGCACCGGGCATCCCGCTGGCCCTGGGCTTTGGCAATCAACGAGACAGACCAGGCCCTGGCCTCCTGGCCTCAAGGTCCAGCAGGGAGAGAGCACCCCCTGCCTACGGATCATATCTGTGAGTAAAAGTGGAGTGAGACCAGGGCTCTGGGGATCTAGCCCAGTCCGGGTTTCAGGAAAGGGTCAGATGGGGCAGGGAGGGTCCCCTGGCAGGGACAACAGCATGTGCAGTGTGTGTGTGTGTGTGTGTGTGTGTGTGTGTGTGTGTGTGGTGTTGGGTGGTCTCCTGGATAGCAGAAGCTCAGAAGGAAGCCAGGTGGGCAGGGCGGTGGGGGGAGCACAGGCTGTGAGGAAGTTGGGGGCAGGGGTCTCATAAGCTCCCGGCTGGATTCCCATTCACCAAACTTCACTGACATCTCCAGAACCAGGTCTCTAGCTTCGGGGCCCTCCCTGGGGGGACGGGACAAGGTGGGTGACAAGGAGGCTGTGTTCTCAGAGGAGCAGCAAAGGGGGGCTCCAAGAACATGTCATTCTTCTATTCGCCCTGAGAAGCTAGCTCGTCCCCGGACAGACAGCTCAGAGCCAAGCCAGGGCAGGGAGAGCATCACAGGGACACGCGCGAGCAGTGTGCGGGAAGGGCCTTCTCACCGCCAGGGCTTCCTAGGGCAGCTGGGCCTGCCCTGATAGGAAACGAGCTCCCTGTCCCTGGGAGTATCCAAGCAGAGCCAAGGCCCAGGGAAACCCAGACCCCACTCTGCCCAGCTGCTGGCCCCAGAAGCAAAGCCAGAGAAGCAACAAACTCAGCCTCTGCCCTGACAGTGAACGTGGAATGGGAGCCCGCCCAGCCCCAGCGTGGACTGTGGAACAGGGCTACCCCTGGATCTCCTTCTTCAGGGGCTTTCAAGAACCCCGCAACCCAAGCCCAGGCTGGGTGTGGACTGGATGAAAGTCCAGTTGCCTCAGTCCAGCTGCTGCCAGATGCATTCTCAGAGCCTTGGGACCTCAGCGATCACTCCTTAAACCCACCCATCCCGGGACTCCAGTACTGACCTAAGGAGGCGGCCTCCAGGGTCACTGGCAAACACCTTCGTTGGAGAGGCCTGGAGGCCGGCCGGCCGGGCCTTCTCTGGGCCTTCCCTTCTGGCCTCGCAGAAAAGAGGAAGAGGACACCCACTGTGTGTGGCAGTCTGCCAGGCCAGGCGTCCCAAGTGCCTAAGGCAAGGCCTTTGAATCGATTGCTGAGTCATTTACTGACTCTTCCCTCTCCATCCGGGACGTTATTCGCTCCAACTTCAAAAAGTGCAAAGGGTGGGAATGCTTGGAAATGAGGCTGCGGTTATCAGGACCTTTGGGGAGGAAGGGGTGAATGTGGGGGGAGGGGTAATGAAGTTACAGGCTGAGACTGAAAAGGTGTATTGGGGCCAGACTGAGATACTCCCTGAACCCGCCGCATATGGGGCCGTCGCCCTGCGAAAGTGGGGAGCCAGCCCCTGGTGGTTCTGGAGTAGAGGAGGGTCGGTTTCCAGCAGCCTCCAAGCAGCGCCGCTAGGGACCGGCCTATGTCCATGTGTCCTGCCAAATTCCACAGCCTAGGCCGGGGAAGTGCTGGAGACTCTGACCCTCGGAGATCAGAGGCGGAATCTCCAGGGTCACTCCAAGTCTTAAAGAGCCAGGGAAAGGCGCGAGGGGCTCGCGCTCGCAGAGGGCGGGCAACGCTGCGGGAGACCTGCAGCGCGGGGACTCACCGCCAGATGCCGCTGTGGTGCTCGGAGTGCCGCCCTGTGCCCCGCCCGCTCCGGGGAAAGCAAAAGCGGCGCGGGCTGCGGGGGTGGGACGGACCACTGAGAGCGGGGAGGGGGGGCCCGGGGCGGGGGGCGGGGCTCCGCGCAGGCCTCCGGCGCGTCTCCCCCCTCAGCCAGCCTCGCGAGATGGTTCGCTCCGGCCGCGCTGCGCTCAACGGTTCCCAGGCTGGCCGGCAGAGCTGGGGCATCAGGGCTGCATTGCCGCGCGCACTGTCGGCACCAGCGCCGCGGGCCCCGCAGCACCGCTGCGCCCGCCGCCGCGATGCTGGGGCTGCTCATGGCGGTGCTGGCCCTGGCGCTCGCCTACTTCGCGCTGCTGGACGGCTGGTACCTGGTCCGCGTGCCGTGCGCAGTACTGCGCGCGCGCCTGCTGCAGCCCCGCGTCCGTGACCTCCTGGCTGAGCAGAGCTACTCGGGCCGCGTGCTGCCCTCGGACTTGGACCTGCTGCTGCACATGAACAACGCGCGCTACCTGCGCGAGGCCGACGTGGCGCGCGCCGCGCACCTGGCCCGCTGCGGCGTGCTCGGGGCTCTGCGCGCGCTCGGGGCGCGCGCCGTGCTGGCCGCTTCGTGCGCGCGCTACCGCCGCTCGCTGCGTCTGCTCGAGCCGTTTGAGGTGCGCACCCGCCTGCTGGGCTGGGACGACCGCGCCTTCTACCTAGAGGCGCGCTTCATCAGCCTGCGCGACGGCTTCGTGTGCGCGCTGCTGCGCTCCCGCCAGCACGTGCTGGGCACCTCGCCGGAGCGCGTTGTGCAGCACCTGTGCAAGCGCAGGGTAAGCGTCCCCCGCCCCGAGCGCACTCCTCCCGCTGGACCCTGAGGACTCCTGGTCCCTGCCCCCCGCCCCTGGGGAAGGCCTGCCGCCTACCCCTTTTGGGGTGCCCCTGTCCGGCCGAGTACCGCTCCAGCCCTTTTCTTTGGACCCAGGGCCTTCTTCACTGATGCCATTCTTCTTGGGACCTCTCAGGGTCGCCTCATCAACTCTCTGTAGTCGGACTCAGCATGCTCCCCTCCTGCCATCCCTTATTAACCCCTCAAGGCTCCCTGCCCCACGCTACGCCTTTTCCAGAACAGGGAAGGCCAGACCAGGCGTCTCCCAAAGAGTCTAAGTGTGGCTTGGAGTGCGGAGCCGGCCTCACTGGTCCTTGGTTCTGAATGTAGCATGGAAGCCGGGTGGGGGTGGGGTGGGGAGATGGGGGCTGGGGCGTTAGTGAGGGGAGGTTGCTGGGAGTTCTCAAGGACCTGAGAGCCCTTTCACCCAGCTTAGACCTGAGGGGCTGGGTCACCATCACCTGGGTTAGGGGTGAGCCCTGAGCCCTGTAGAGCTGCAAGCCCTTCTGCCTTTTCCAGTTGGAGAAAAGGCTGCAGCACCTGCCTGGGGCTCAAGGCCCCTCCCCAGGGCCTGCTCCTCCCAGCACAGCCTGCTGCTGCATCATGGCACCTGGGCCCTGGGGATGCCGTTGCGGTGCTGGTTGCCAGGGCAGGCTCCTGCTGCAGGCACGTTCCTAAAAACATGCTTGGAGCCTCCATGCCAAAGCCAGGGCCCGCTGGGCCCCTAGGTGCCCTCAGGCAGGGTGCTGCCCTCTCTGGCCCTGGACAGGAGCAGAGGAGGAACACAGCCGCACGTTAGTCACGAGAGGCTAGCCTTTCCTTTATATCGCAGGTGGGGAAACTGAGGCTCAGAGGGGCAATGCGAACTGCTTGAGGCTGCACAGTGGGCCACAGGCCCAGTCCCCTGGTTTTCTGTCTCTTTGAGTCAGGGACGCCCCCAAAGGGCCTGGATGCCTCCCACCGCGCACCCACAGAGGTGCTCTGCATGTCCCTTCATGCGTCAGGAGGCTGGGAGGGGATGGCCATCGAGGCTTTAAATCGACGGGCTGAGAGCTGCGAGCAGAAGGTAGAGGAGAGGGAGCCAGGGCCACTGTCCTGCAGGGGAGGGTGGTCAGGCGGGGGCTGATGGGTGAGACCTACATGAGAGGCAGGGGGCGCCCACACCATGGCATGGCGAGGACACTCGGCCCCAGATGGCCAGGAGTCACCCGGCCTGAACCTGTGGGTCGGGAGGGTCCCAGGTGCAGTCCTGGGTTTGGTGTGGGACAGGCTGGGCCCAGTGCCCAGAGATCTGCATGCTGAAAGGCTGGTGTGGGGCAGCACGGCCTTGCAGGGAGAGCTGGGCTACAGCCAAGTCTGGACCTGGTGATTCCAGCTGGGCCGGGAGGAGGATGCTTCCGGGAGCCAAGCCTGGCTCTGCCCAGACTTACCCTGTGACCCGACTCTGAGCACCTCTGCCCAGCCTCCCTGACGCCCTGAGGTGGGCGGGCTTTCCCCCTCATTCCTGAGAGGCCCGCAAGTCCTCGGACCCCTCCAGCCTGGCCCAGCCCCTTGCCCTGTCACAAAATGGTGGCCGAGTTTGCAGGGAGGCGGCTGGTGTGGCTGAGCAGGAGGGCGCAGGAGCGCGGTGCTGAGCTGCGAGGTGGCGTCCGGCTCCTGTTGGCGCGCTGAGAGGGGGCCTCAGGCATGGCCCTGTCCTGGGCTCTCCCGGCAGAGCCGCTCTGACGCCGCTTCTGCCCCGCCATCCCCTGCCCTGCCTCTGGCCGCTCTGGGTCTCCCGTCGCCCCCCCAACCAGCTGGCTTCAGAGGGTTTTGCCCCAGATCTGGGAATGTGCAGAGGGCTCAGTTGCCACCCAGCGGGGGAGACAGGCCTGATGAGGGGTGTGGTGCCCCGAGAGCTGGGCTGGGGAGGAACCTGCACCGCGGACGCCTGGGAGGGGCTGGGGCTGGGGAACGAGGTCCAGACGTGTGAAGACAGCAGCCTGGCTGTCCCCGCCACCCCCCAACCCCCGGCCCTGCTGGTCCCCATGGCAGCGGGCGGCCCGTGGGAGTCTCACCCTCGTCTTCCCCTGCAGGTGGAGCCCCCTGAGCTGCCAGCCGACCTGCAACACTGGATCGCCTACAACGAGGCCAGCAGCCAGCTGCTCCGGGCCGAGAGCGGGCTCGGCAGTGTTGTCAAGGACCAGTGAGCGCCACAGCCTACCCGCCCTGCCCACCAGCCTTGACCCCGGGGCAGCTGCCCACCCTTCCCCGCCTGCCAGGAGGCAGAGAGCGCAGAACGGGCTGGCCGGGCTGGGCTCTCTCTGAGCTGGAGTGGCCTTGCGACCGGCCCAGCCCCCTTCGCACGCCCAGGGCCCTCCCCCGCCCCCATTATTGATGCCCCTCTCCGCCCCATCCCACGCGGAGCACGGGGTGCGGGTGACACAGGCACCCAGACCAGCTCCGATGCGCTCAGGATGATGACGATGGGCAAACTGGGAGGCCCAGGGCCCTTGGCATGCAGGCAGCGGGGTTTGGGGGTGGCCCACCCAGCAGGTGCAGCCCCGTGTCCGTGTGTCTAGTTGGGGGAGAGTGCCTGGAGCAGGGGACTGGCTGGAGTTGCCCTGAGCACCGGAGCTTGGAGTCTGAGCTGCCGTGGGGGTGAGGCCCAAGCAGTCCTGGAGGCAGGGCTGGGGCGGGCACGGCAAGGAGCTGGGAAGGATCAGAGCGGCACTTCAAGGCAGATCCCTCTGGCTGCGAGTGAGGGAAGGGGAGGCCCAGGGCAGAGTCTGGCAGACCAGGGGTCAGGCAGGCTGACCCAAGGGCACTCAGGAGGGAGGTCTGGCCACCGGGCTCCTGGGATGGGGGCGGGTCCTGCAGCAGAGGCTTGTGGCCCTGGAGAGTGTGCTGGGGCCAGTGCAGGTCAGATGGCACAGGGGCTCCAGTGGAGGCGGTGAACTGTCGTAGCTGGGGGTGTCCTAGCTGGGGCCTGCTGCTGAGGAGGGATTGGGGTGTGGGATTCTGCCTGGGTGCCCTCACCCATCTTCACCCTTCACCCTTCACCCCGGCTGGCTGGGGACAGAGGTCAGGGCTCTGGGTGTAGGATTGCTGCTTTCCTGTGTGGGGGGCTGCCCAGGGCAGGGTGCCTGCTCCCCTGTGCCCCTGCAGCTGCCCCCTCCGGCCCAGGGGCAGGCCAGAGCAGCTGGGGCCCAGGACTGCCCCCTTGCCACCCAGTCCACGACCCGCTGCCAGCTGGAGCCAGGAGCACAGCCACACCCCTCATGTGTCCCCACAGTGTCACCTGCCTCAACCACCGTGGGAACGCTGCAGTATTTCTGTTTTATTTAAAGAAAGCCCAAGAGTAAAGGGTCTTAAACGTGAGCTTGCTGGGGAGTCCTCATTGCTGAAGCCCTGGTCCCCCAGGGGTGTTTTCTGGCGTGGGGGTCTGTCGGGCTTGTTGGGTGAGCTTGGGGACCACGCTGGCAGGCTGGGATGCTGTCCACATTCCACAGAACATGGGGTCGAGGCCAGAAAGGAGCTGCCCCAAGCCCCTCCGGCCCTGGTCCTCTCCTCATCTGCAGTTTTCCACAGGGACTTGGGAGGTCATGCCCCAGAGTCTGGGTCTGGGCCCCCAGGCTCCTGGGGTCACCGGGCAGGGTGTGGGTGCCAGGGGGGTCAGAGGTCAGTGGGCCTTGATGCGTGGGGGCCAGGGGGAGCATAGGGGCTGTTCTGCAGGCTGCTCCATGAGGGCAGGGAGTGGGACCCCTGGGATGTAAGGCAGGTGAGTGATGGAGGTGTGGGTGGTGTCCGTGCTCTGACCACCTGCCCAGGAGGGCCCAGCACTGGGACCTGGGAAAGAAGGGCAGTTGGAAGCAGCTGGGTTTGCAAGAGGCATTCAGCGATGGGACAGTGGGGCTGGAGAGGCGGGGAGCAGGTCAGCGGTTTGCTGCCAGGGTGGTCGGCTGGGGCCTCGGCCCTGTCCACCTTTCCGGGCAGCCTGAGGGCCTTGGGGACTGATGGGCCGTGCCTCATGCCTGTCCTGAGCCAGTGGCCACGTGGGGGGCAGTTGGGCACCCGCACAGAATGTCTGTTTCTCTTTGTGTAAGAGGTGTTTGCACAGGTCCTGAGAGGTCGGGGGCAGGGGAGGTTGGGGGATCGTATTAGGTGTCTGAGCTGAGCATTGCCAGACAGGACAAGTTCCGGGGTGGGACCACAGATAGGAAATGGTGCGCGCAGATGATCTGAGCCTGGGCAGGTCCAGCCAGTGGTCCTAAGTGGCTGGCTGGGGCCCTGGAGCAGGAAGGGGGGCTGCGGAGACAGGATGGGGGTGCCTGGGCGTGGTCTGACCCACTTGGCACTGTGTGTGTGTGTGTGTGTGTGTGTGTGTGTGTCAGAGAGAGAGAGAAGGGGTGTTCAGGATGGTCAAGGGCATCTGGGTTGCATGTGGCTGCCCCGGGGCATGGGGACTTCTGTGTCCACTTCAGGGAGATGCACCCCAGCTGGGCAGGGGGAGGGGAGGCTCTCGGTCCACATTTGGAGGACAGGCCAACAGCAGAGGGGAGGAGGGTCCTTGTTGACTAGAGGGACTGGGGCCAGGGCTGGGGCTTTGGAAGTGTATCTGCAGCCTGGCTCTTGGGGCGAGTCCCACTCTGATCCCGTGGACTGGCCGCTTTTGTTGAGAAATTCAAGTGACTGTTTCAGCCCGCACGCGGGCCGGGCACTGGTTCTCCTCTGGGCCATGCTCCCCACCTCCCACAGGCCGATGGCTACAGGGAAGTCCGCGCCAGCACCCCACAACCCTGTGTTGTCTGTGGGGTATCTGGTCCCCAGGTGACCCCCCCGCCTGCCACCTGCCTGCAGGACACTCGGGGCGGGGGCAGGAGGGGCGCTGGAGCTCCTGGTGGGGGCAGTGGTGGCGTTCCACACCCTCATCTCTCCTTTTCTCGATTTTAACCTAATGGAAGAGGGACCCTTGCTCCTTTCCCTTGCCAGTGGGCAGGGGTGGGGGGTTGAGCAGCCCTTGGTAACCCTTGGTGGGCATCTCCCCTCCCTTTGCAGTTCTCTGTGACCCACCAGCTTCCCCATGACTGGAGGTGGGACGTGGGCACGGTCTGGCACCAGCTTCTTGCCTCTGAGGCCCCACGTGCCCACAGATGGTGTGAGCAGCTGCCGGGCGCCCTCTGGCCACTCCTGAGGCCCCTCCGCCGCGGCCTCCCATCTCCTGGGGCGGGTGCGGGCCCACGGGCTGGGCAGAGACTCGGTGGGCCCCTTTGGGCTCAGACCACCTCACTGAGCTCCCGGTGGAGGTGTCGGCAGACGCATGACCTGGGTGCCCAGGGGAGGGGTCCGAGGGGCGCGTGCCGTCTGCTGGCCATGTCGGCGCAGGGCGGAGGCCCCACAGGTGCCTGCTGCCACCCACCTGCTCACCTGCTCTGCACCCCTAAAGAGCCCAGAGGTACCCTCCCTGTTGCTCCTCTGGTGAGGCTGAGGTGGGAGTGACTCAGCCTCCCACTCCTTGGGGTGAGGGTCCCTCCAAGTGCAGGGTCCATTAGGTGCTGTCTAGAAGTCTGGCCGCAATGCAGAGCGTGGAAAGTACCCAGCCCAGAGGCCCGATGGCACGGTGGGCAGAGACACCCTGGGCTCACTCTGGCTCCCGCCTCTGCCTCCCTATAATGGGGCTGGAGCAAGTGACCACCAGGGACAGCTGGGAGCCACGTGAGGGAGGGGCAGGAGCCTGAGACAGGCCCTCCTGGGACCTAAGGACCCTGGGCTCCTGGGGGTTGGTCAGCCTCCGAGGCCGCTCTGCTGCCCACCCTTGGGCAGACAGGCCAGGCCACTGGGAGTGCTGCGGGCGCAACACGGCCGGGACCCCCGAGCTGGCCCTGGGGGCCAGGGGTGAGCTGGCACGGCCTTCGTGTTCCGTGCACACAGCCGCCTCTAATCTCAGCTGTCCCCAGGGCCCGGGATGTAGTAGGCCCGTTGTCTCAGGAGGTGACTGAGGCCCGTGGAGGTGTAGGGGTGGCAGCAGGCCCAGGTGCGCCCCACTCCTACACACTCGGGAAGACCCAGCCTGGGTAGGCAGGCTGAGCTCCACAGGCCCGCTTCCCCAGCCTCCCCTTGCTGCTGCGGCAGCCCTGGGCTGGACAGGCATACTCGCCCGTGGAGAAAACTGGATTGCAACCCCAGTTTCCTCCCCATCCTGGGGGTGGGGGGCGGGGGAGACGCCTACAGGGTCTCAGGGACTTCTGGGAGCGGGGTCAGATTTTCCTTGGGCTGAGGAATGGGTCCTGCCTGGTCTGACATGCAGGAAGGCTGGCCCAGGATGCATTTCTCCCCCTAAGCCTCTGTTTTCCCATCTGTGAAATGGGTCAAAATGGCCCTGGGTGAGAATGAGGCTCAGGGGCCAGAACACGCCTGGTTCCAAGCCCAGCTGCCTGAAGGCGGTCTGTGGGCTCTCAGCGTCCGGAAGAAAAGAGGTCGTCTCCAGCCTCACCTTATTTTCTACAAGTTTGGTGGAGGAGGAGGGCGGAGAGTGCCCTGAAACTGTTCTCTCCCCTAGGATCCCACGAGTAGCCTGAGGCCCAGTGAGCTTGGGCCATGGGGGCATGCCAGCAGCGCTGACCGCCAGCAGTGCCAGGCTCTTCAGGAAAGGAGATGACCCAGGATTATGGCCCCCGAGGGGCCAGGGCCCCAGCACTGAGCCTGGCAACGCCCATAGAATTACAGAGGTCATGGGAGCAGCAGTAGCTGGGGTAGGCAGCCCCAATGCTGTCTGGGTCAGCGGTCTCGCAGGAGCTGGAGCAGGAACTGGTCACCCCGGGGCTGTGGTTGAAGCGGAACTCCGCCGGGGAGGGCAGGCATCAGAGCCTGCGCCCCGCCGCCCAGCGCCTTCTTCAGCCGCCCCAGCCTCCATGCACTTGACCTTGCCCTTCCTGCCTCTTCCCATGCTCCCCTGAGACCCCTAAGCTAACGGCTGCCCTGGGAAGTTACCCTGTTAGGGTCTGCAGCGTGGCCCTGAGATGGGAGCTGGGAGCCCGAGGCTGGTGCAGCCCCACAGAGCCAGCCTGCGGGCCCCCAGCCTCACCTGACTCCACCATCAGCTGCGAGGTCTCGCACGCTGTGTCCTCCGGCTTGCAGTTAGTAATGGTCTCGCACAAAGGAAGGGCCGTGGGCTGCTCACAGGTGAAGCACCTTAAGGCCTCACCTGGGAGAGGGATAGGGACAGACCCTCATCATCCGACCTTGAGACCCGTTCTGGACAGAGGAGGAGGGGCTGGAGAAGAGGCCAGGGATGGTGCAGGCCCCGGGCCATTCCCCACGGGTCCACCTCGAGCATCTTCTGTCCCTCCCTGGGCGAGCGGCTCGCCCTGCTGAGCCCCTTCCGGCCCAGGCCACCAGCGCAGACCTGAGCACCGCGAGCCTCTACCAGAGCTTTGGTTTGCCTTCCTGGAGAGCGGGCTGTGACCCCTGTCCTGGGTGAAGCCAGGCTCAGGACCAGGAGGCTCGTTTAGGGTGAGGGAAGGTGAGCCCAGTGGGGGACCTAAGGAAGCCTTCCCCTCACAGCCCCCCGATGGCCCCTCCCCACTGAGGAGGTGGGCCAAGCGAGAACCAGAGACCGGGCCCCTCGCCAGCCAGCCGCACTCGCCCAAGCTCACAGTCGAGGCTGAGGTGAGCAGCGGCGGCAGCAGGGCCCTGGGAAAAGCCATTCCTTGTGCTCAGGAGCCGGGAGGGCGGCAGCCTGTGCCGGCCTCCGGTTGGGGTTTATAGCCAGCCCTTGGGCCCCATCTGGGTGGCACAGGGCAGAACTGGGAGGCAGCTGGCAGGAGGATGCGTGGCCGCCAGTGCACTCACAGGCCCTGAGGGGGCGGCACCTCGCAGCGCTGGAGCCTGCCCGGGCCCCTCCCTGCAGCCTGGCCCGTTCCTGCCACACGGGAACTGTAGGCCTGTTTGCCGGGCTCTGGCCTGGACTGATGTCCATCTCAAACCCAACCAGGCCAAGGTCCACCTCCTGCACTCCCAGATGTCCTCTACCTGGTGTATACCTGACCCAGGGACCCACCAGAGCAGAGGCCGGAGGTGGGGTGTCAGGCCAGGTGCAGAGGAGGTGAGTGCCTGGTGAGGGGGTGGGTGTGGGGCAACCAGGCCCCCTTTGGGCTGACGAGGGTGGTGCCCGGACCAGCCGCCTCATCACTGCCAACCCCGTCCCCACGAATGGCCTTTAGACCAAGCCTGAGCCTCCTGGTTCTAGACCCCAGACAAGAGGGCTCTGCCCACACCCCCAGGCTCCTGGATCTTCTCCACTGCCCACCTCCACCGCACACTTTCCCATTTCCGCGCCTTTGCCTGTGCTCTGCTTCTCACTGAGCGGCCTCTCTGGTCTCCCATCATAGCCTCCAATCTCCCCTGTGCTATATGGCCCAGTCCAGGTGCTTCTCACCCAGAGTCCTTTCTGGTATCCCAGCCTCTCTGGTTTCTCTGTCCTCTGAGGGCTCAGTGAGTGGTTGTGTGGATGGATGGATGGGTGGGTGGGTGAGTGGATGGATAGACGGAAGGATGCATGGATGGATGGTTGAAAAGACAGATGGGTGGATAGATGACGTTTGAGAGAGTGGACGGGTGGAGGGAGGAATGAGTGGATGGGCGCTGCATGAGTGGGGGGCTGGCTGGTGGGAAAGGGGGTGGGTGAAAGAACAAGTGGATGGGTAGGTGGTGGATGAAATGGTGTATGCTGTGTGGACGGTGGAGGGGGGCTGGCTGCAGGGTAGGAAGTTACCCCCAGTCTCAGGGCAGAATGGCATGCTGGGAGGAGCTCAGGGCTGGCAACTGGGAGGCCTGGGTCTGAGCTTTGCTGCCGTCTCCACGTGTGGCCTTGGGGTGACTCTCTCATCCCTCTGGACTGGATTTCTGTCTGTATGATGAGACTAGGGACCCTGGGCAGTTGTGAGGGCAGAAGTGACCTGGCCACGTGGACTGAGAGATGGTCGCAAGGAAACAGAGCGGGGGCGTTGTTTGCAAAGGGAGAGACTGTGGTTAATGCAAGTCAGACCAGCAAGTCACGCGTGGCGGGTGTGGCACAGACAGCAGCAGGGCGGCCCTCCCCTGGGGCTTGGTCTGCACGAAGGACTTGGTGAGAGGAGCCGGGGCGGGGCTGGTCTGAAGCCTCATAGACTGAGTGGGTCCCCACCCCACAATCTCCCGTGCAACCAGGTCTGCTCTTGAGCCACCCTGACCCCCTTCTTTTTTTTTTTTTTTTTTGCGGTACGTGGGCCTCTCACTGTTGTGGCCTCTCCCGCTGCAGAGCACAGGCTCCGGACGCACAGGCTCAGCGGCCATGGCTCACGGGCCCAGCCGCTCCGCGGCATGTGGGATCTTCCCGGACCGGGGCACGAACCCGTGTCCCCTGCGTCAGCAGGCGGACTCTCAACTACTGTGCCACCAGGGAAGCCCCCTGACCCCCTTCTTTTATGGGTAAACCAGGCAGAGGGTCATCGACCCAGAGGGCAGCTGTGAAGCTGCCCGTGAAGGTCACAGCGGAGGTGGACGTGAAGCAGTGGTGGGGTGGGCGTGCCGAGAAGCAGGCTGGTCTGGGCTCCAGGTCGGGAGACCCCGTGTGCTGTCGGGGAGGCTGCCTGGAAAGGGCCTGTGCCCGGCTTTGAAGGAGCCGGAAGACCTCGGAGGTGGCGGCTGGCAGGGAGGGTGCTGCCGGGGCAGCAGCGGGGTAGTGGCCAGGAAGGGCACGCAGCCTTCCCGTGTTTGCCTGTAGGGCTGTGTGCGTGTGTGTGTGTGTGTGTGTGTCTCACCACCCCCGTCTCAGTCCCTCCGTGACCCAGCCCCTCCTCACGTCCACCACCGTTGCACAGCACTCATGGTGATTTGCTCCAGATGCCCCGCGGGATGAGGCCGCTCCTCCCCCAGCAGCTCCCCAGCCAGGTGAAGATGGTCCCCATTGCAGGAAGGACAGGGAGGAATGAGGGAGGGAGGGAGGGAGGGAGCCCGGCTGCTTGGACCCAAAGCCTTTTCTGGAATTGACAAAGGTGGCGACTGCTCTCTGCCCACGGGCTGCCTGGCCTGGCGGCACCTCTGACCCTGGGACCCCGGCCCCACCCTACCCGGCCCCACTGCCCCATCTCCAGAGAGCAGAGCGTGGCCTTGCACATGGTTCTGTGGGCATTGCAGGTCGTGGTGGTGACTCAGCTGGACACGCTGGTGGGCTCAGGACAGGTGTAGCATTGCAAGGCCAACACTGGGGAAGGAGTGGAGAGGGTCGGGTCGGTCAGGCAGGCCCCGGACCTCCCAAGCCCTCTGACCAGAAGGCCCAGGTTTGAGGGGGACAGCTCCAGCCAGGGTCCAGTCGCCACCGACCAAAACTCAGGGAAGATTCAAGAGCTTGGAGCTGGGGTGCCCGAGTCCCGAGGCCGCTTATGCCCCTGGCGGGGCCACGGCCAGGCAGGGATGAAGCAGCTTCGGGAGCGCTGGGGAGGCGCAGGGAGACGGAGGCGCTGGGGCCCCTGCAGTAAAGGGCCTGGCAGGGGCAGGTGGGTCACCCCTGGCGTCCTCAGCAAAATGCAGGACCCGAAGGGCTGCAGAGGGGATCAGGGATCAAGCGAGGGGGTATGTGGCGTGCAGGCTGGGCCGGGCTGGGCCCGGTGTGCCCGCTGGTGGAAGCTTAACAAGGGAGGGGAGAAGAGCCGCGGGGCAGTGAGAGCCAGGCCGGTCAGGGCGCAGGCTGGTGGGGGGCGGGGGCGCTTAGGGCACGCAGGCTGCTGCTCTTTCCTCCAGCCCCCGTGCCCGACCCCTACCATGGCAGCCCGGGCCGCCCGTGTGCACAGTGAGGCCCCTCCACCCCCGCTGACTCTTGCTGTGTCTCTCGGGATGACCTCAGTTTTCCCCTCTGGGAAATGGGCAGAGCCATCTGGCTGGGGCCCACCCAACCCAGCTCCTTTTCTGGTTGGGTGTGGGCCCCCAAGGGCCCGGGATGTCTCTCAGACCCCGAGTCTCCCACTATGTCTGGTTTGCTTCCCTCTTCTCCACCTCCTGCTCCCCCAACCCCCAGGGCCTCCCTGGTGTCCGCAAGGCCCCTCCTGAGACCTGCCCCCGCACCGTGGCCCGGGAGCCGGGAGCATGGTTCTGACCCTGCCCGCCCGCCCCAGCGGAAAGCCCTGCTCTGGAGCCCCGTGCTGATGAAGGGCTGTTCTCCAGTGGGCACCCAGGGCCTTGGCCACAAACCCCCCTGCCAGTCTCAGCCCTGGGAAGAGGCCCCTCCCCGCCACACCCCTCCTCACCCTGGCCTAGGTCGCAGGCGCCCCATCTGCCCCAGAGCCCCTCCGTGCCTGGCCCACCCCACTCCCACCTCTCCCTTCGCACACTACATCTCCTCTGCCTCCCTGCTTTCTTCCTCTCCCTCCGTCCCCCCAACCCCCCAGGCACTGCCCCCTCTGGCGGCCCCGCACCCCTCACCAAGCTCACAGCCGGCGGCCGGCACCAGCGCCAGCAGCGCCAGCCGTGTCCCCTGAGTCTCGTCCCTGCAGCGCGCGGTCCCGGGCCCACCCCGCAGGGATGGTGAACACCCGCTGCAGCCACCAGACTGCTCAGCTGAGCAGATCAGGGGGACTGGTTTTCCCGCGGGCGGCAGAGGTACGGAGACCCGCCCCCGCCCACTGGGGCCCACCCGCCTCCACCTGGACACCCGCTCCTCTGTGGTCCCCCGCTGCCCCTGCCTGCCCCTTCCTCCTTCCTCCGCCTCCCGCAGCCTGGGCCCCTCCCCGCACCCTCATGGCCCCCCTCTCAGGACTGGGGACCCTCACCCGCCTCTGCAACTCCCTCGGTGGGGCTCTCTACCTTCTCCCCCACCCCAACCCGAGACATCCCTGCACCTGGGGAAGACCCCCAGGCTACCTGGAAGGGAGCAGCAGAGGGTGAGGGCTCTCCTGCACCCTGACTCCTGCCTCTGTCAGGCACCTGTCTGGCCTGGGGTCCCCACTCCTTTCTCCAGGGTGGATTCCTGGTCTAGTGGTTCCGCGTTCGAATCCTCCCAGGGCGCCCCAGGCCCCAGCACCCAGCTTCTTTGAGGTGGTCACGTGGGACGTAGTGATGGGGAGATGGCCGCCAGGACAGCCAGCCAAAACGTGCCCACAGGCTTAAGGGGACAAAGACAGGGCAAGTGCTGGGCCAACAGGAAGGCCCTGGAGGGTGGGAGGGGAAGGGGCAGGGTCACCTGGGGATGCTAATCCTGGCATCCCCTGGAGGGGCAGGCAGACCTGGATCAAGGCCCAGGGGCTGCCCCTCAGGCAGGGCTCCCCTGGCCCAACTGCAGGTCACGCAGTTGACAGGCAGGCCCTTGCCCGGGCTCCGATGGGGGAGATGTGGATTTGGGCCCTAGATTCAAGCGGCTCCAGGCACTGCTCCCCCTCCCCGCCCCAGGGCGGCCTGCGCCTCAGCCTCGCCAGGTGTGCCCCACCTGTGACCCTGTCACCCCCTCCTCCAGGCCCCCTGCTGCCGGAACACTCGCTGGGGGGTAGGGGCGGGTTGTTGACAGGGCTGTGCGCAGATGCACTCGGGGCTCTGCTGCAGCCTCGTTAGACCCTCCATCTTCCACCAAAGGCTCCAGATCTCACTCCCCTCCAGACTCCGCTCCCACCCTTCCTGCACCAGGGATGCCCTCCCCACCCCTGCCTCTCGCTGTTGAAATTCTGTCCTGGGACCGCTCACCTCACCCCGCCTCACCCCACGGCCTTTTCTAGCCTCCAGGCATCAGCTCCATTTGGCGTCTGGTCTTTGACCCCGAGACTGGGAGGGCACTGGGTCGGGGGACACCTAGCCTTCCTTAACACCCAGAGTGTGTCAGACACTCCGCCTGCTGGATCCTATTTTCCTCACTACAGCCAGCGATGGTGCCCAGTGCTAATGGCTGGATGTGGCATGCAGGATGGGAGGCTCTAACAGGCGCTGACAGGCCGGTCATCCAGGGAGGCCTGGGCAAACGCCAAGACAGCAGCCCGGCCTCTCTGATTCTACTCTTCACCAGGCCGCCAGGCTTGATGCTGGGCGCAGCTAATCCTGGCGGCGCAGACACCACCTCGCACAGCCGAGCTTCCTCCTCGGGCTGAGCCCAGTTCCTCTGCTGTGACCCAGCCCCCCGCCTTCCTGCCCTCAGACCCAGGGCCCCCACCTGTTCTTTCCTTCTGTAACATACCTGGCCCTTGGGCATTAGCTCCTCCTAGAGTTTCTGCGTGACCCCTGCTGGGGAGACACAGGCTGAACCTTTCTGCCAAGTTGCTACCTACTTAGGGTGAGGAGAAGTGTGCCCCAGCCAGCGTCTGGGCTGTTCTGCTTAGGATGCCTCCCTGCTAAGAGGTCTACATCCTTCCTTCTGTTTCTCCAGGAGCCTCCGATCAGAGATCAGCGTGCGGCCAGGCTCAGGGCTCAGCATGCGGCCAGGCTCAGGGCTCAGCGTGGGACCAGGGTCAGGGCTCAGAGTGTGACCAGGGTCAGGGCTCAGCGTGGGACCAGGCTCAGGGCTCAGCGTGGGACCAGGGTCAGGGCTCAGCCTGTGACCAGGGTCAGGGCTCAGCGTGCGGCCAGGCTCAGGGCTCAGAGTGTGACCAGGGTCAGGGCTCAGCGTGGGACCAGGCTCAGGGCTCAGCGTGGGACCAGGGCCAGGGCTCAGCGTGAGACCAGGCTCAGGGCTCAGCGTGGGACCAGGGCCAGGGCTCAGCGTGGGACCAGGGTCAGGGCTCAGCGTGGGACCAGCGTCAGGGCTCAGCCTGTGACCAGGGTCAGGGCTCAGCGTGCGGCCAGGCTCAGGGCTCAGCGTGGGACCAGGGTCAGGGCTCAGAGTGTGACCAGGGTCAGGGCTCAGCGTGGGACCAGGGTCAGGGCTCAGAGTGTGACCAGGGTCAGGGCTCAGCGTGGGACCAGGCTCAGGGCTCAGCCTGTGACCAGGGTCAGGGCTCAACGTGGGACCAGGCTCAGGGCTCAGCCTGTGACCAGGGTCAGGGCTCAGCCTGTGACCAGGGTCAGGGCTCAGCGTGGGACCAGCGTCAGGGCTCAGAGTGGGACCAGGGTCCAGGGTCAGAGTGGGACCAGGGTCAGGGCTCAGAGTGGGACCAGGCTCAGGGCTCAACGTGGGACCAGCATCAGGGCTCAGCCTGTGACCAGGGTCAGGGCTCAGAGTGGGACCAGGCTCAGGGCTGAGTGTGACCAGCGTCAGGGCTCAGCCTGTGACCAGGGTCCGGGCTCAGCGTGGGACCAGGGCCAGGGCTCCGCTGCTCCGTCTGCCTGGCGTGGCCTCCTACCCAGCCTGCCTGTGGGGTTGTCTCCTCAGAGCAGGCTCTGTGGATCCCCAAGTAGGCCAAGGCGTTTCCCTCCCTGGGTTTCCACTTACCTGTGCCCCTCTTGTGTCCGGCAGAGCACTGAGCGCCCTTAAACCCATGTTTCTAAGATGTGAAGAACCTGCACAGACGGTGTGAAGGGCTCCTGGGGCTGCTGCCTGTTTCTTCTCTCTGCAGCACCCAGTGGGACGCCCTCATGGATTATTCTCTGTCCTAGAGGGCACTCAGGCTGCTCAGTCTGTGCTCAAAACACTGCTGTGAGCGTCCTCCACTGCAGAGTCTTCACGGCCTTTAGCCACGGGCAATGGGACACACACACGGGGGCCAGATCAGTCCCTCGAGCACTGTGCCCTCCCTCACGGGCAGGGCCCCCCTGGTCCAGTGGTTAGGACTACCCCACGTCCCTCCCATTCCAGGTGTTTGGGTGACCTCTTGGGAGCCTGCACTCAACAGCACTCCAGGGACATCTTACAGCTTCCCAGACGGCACCTCCAAGAGGCTGCGCGATTCCCGCGAGGGCGCACAGCGGGCGGTGTCCCTGCCGCCTTGGCGTCATTGTCCAGCCATTATTTTGCTCAAGGATTTAAAATGCTACTTCCTTCATTTTGCTCCTCTCTGATTGGAAGTGTGGTTGAATGTCTTTTTCTTTGAACGTGCTACTCACATCCTTGCCCCTTCCTGTGGATTTGTAGTTTTCTTTATATAGGAAAGGAATCCACCTCTTTTTCACATATAGCAAATGTTTCCCACCTTGTCTTCTTTTAGTTTTATGGCATTTTTCACGCAGTTCTTTTTAGATTTTTATGTCATCATGAATCTTCCTCAATCTGAATTTTGAGTCTTGTTTTTCCTAAAATGTTTTTTCTTTTTTTCCTAACAGCTTTATTGGGTAAATTTCACACACCATGCAGTTCCCCCATGTGAAATGTTTTTGGCATATTTAGAGATATGGGCAACCATCAAAGTCAGTTTTTGAATACTTTCATTGTCTCAAAAAGAAACCCCTACCTTTTGGCCGTCACCCCCAAACCCCCTGATGGGGGCCCCTGGGGACGGAGGGTCAGCCCCCCGCCTGCGTGGACCTGGTCCCCTCTCTCAGGCCCTCTTCTGGGCTGAGGCCAGTGGGTTCTCTCCCTGCCCTGCTCCTGGCTTGCTGGGCGCCTGGGTCAGGCTCTGCCCTCTGAGCCTGGCTCTCCCCGCCTGGGCCGGGAGGGTGTGGCCAGCCCGCTCCGCACCCCCGACTCATGGGTGGCGATAGCGGTACAGCGGCCGGAGCCTGCTGGGCGTCTGGACTTGTGGGAGCATCCTCCAAAGCCCTTGCACTGGTGACACTGCAAGGCTTGGACTGCAGCCACAGGTGTAGGGACAGACAGATGGACGCACAGACACAGGGACAGAGCTGAGGGCAACTCCTGCACAATGGCACCCTCTCTTTCCACTCAGCAACGCCTCAGTGGACTCTCAGCACCCGGCAGGGCTCCCATGATCCCCTGGCCATAGGCTGAGCTGGGGGAGGGAGAGGAGGCTGCCCAGCCCCCGTGAGCCAGCCCTGGCGGTGACGAGGGCTTTCTCCGCATTGAGCCCAGATTGCCCAGTCTTCCTGTCCTCATCCATCCACCCTGATGACGCAGGGGCAGTTCTCGGGGGTCATTGGTGAGGCCTGGGCCCCGAGCCTCACAGTCTTTTCCCACAGGGCAGAGACCCCCCTTCCCCAGGGTCCCTGCGAGGGGAGACGGTGGGCAGATCCCAGAAACAGTTGGGAAGGGGAGTGCCGGGCCTGGGCCGGGGCTGTCCAGGTGCTTCCTCTGTCCATCTCATTTAGGGCCATGGGGCTGGTGAGGCGGGTGTTGACCCAGATGGGAAAACAGGTGAGGGCTGGGGGAGTGGGCTGCTTGGGATTGGATTGGGAGGGCCCAGCTGGTCTTGTTCAAGCATCTGGGTGGGTGGAGATGCCACCCCAACACAGGGGTCGGTGGGGAGATGACGAGGCCAGGTGTGGGCAGCCCCATTTGGGGGCATGTCCCCGAGGAGCCCTCGAGCAGGCCTCAGGGGCAGATGCAGCCAGCGACAGTCGATGTGGGCGGAGCCAGAGAAGACTACAGAGGTGGGAGTGGGAACACTGCCTCCAGAATAAGGCCAGACCAGAAGGGGAGCGGCCTGGATCCTCCCTGGGGGAGAGGAAGGGGGAAGGCAGGAGAGGGCGGGCCAGGAGCAGCCAGGGGGGCGGGGTCCCTGCTGGACGGGGAAGGCCTGTGCAGGTGGGGGAAGGAGGGGTCAAGCCAGGGGCAGGGCGCTGAGCGGTCCGCAGCTCTTGCAGGTAGGAGGACAGGGTGAGGGCTCAGCTGATGGGCCCGCAGGTCCGGGGAGGGGCTGGGCAGAGGGTAGGAACTGGTGGATGGGAGGGCCAGTGCCTCAAGAAAAGGGGTGCGGGGGCAGGAAGTGGGCTCCCCCAAGGTGGGAGTCACAGCTCAGTGGTGGCCTAGATCGGAGGGGCAGGCTTAGAGCAAGCGAGGAGAGCTGGAAAGAAGGTGGCCGTGACCCCTGGACTCACCCAGCTCCAGGTTCAAGGCAGCGGCCAGCAGGAGCCCAAGGACAGCCTCATGTCCTCCTGGGGGAGGCCTAGCTCCCAGGGCGCCCGGGCTGCCGTCTTATGCCAGCTGCTGCTCTGCCCCGCCCCAGAGGCCAGCGCAGCCGAGGAACGGGACTGGGGCCTGGGCAGCACAGGGGTCCAGCCTGGTCCCCAGGCTCGATGGCTGTGTGGCCTCCGGAGAGCCTCGTTTAATTCCATAAACCTCTTTCCTGGTCCTCAAATGATACAATTGGGGATCACGTGAGGTGGCGTGACACACGATGAACCCTCAGCACACAGCCTCTGGCCTCCCGGGTGAACAGGAATGAGGGTCTGGCTCAGGCCTGGGGGCCAGGCCCTGGCGCTAAACATGCAAACAAAGCTTACGGCCCGCCGAAACCGGAAGCTTCACCAGCACGGCCCCCTGCGCTGAGTTAGCGGAGCAGCTGCCGTCCGAAGTGCCACAAAGCACGGTCCTCAGCTTTCCCGGCTGTCAAACGGGCCTCCCTCCAGAAGTGGGGGCTCTGCACTGCCTACCCCCTGGGAGTGACGAGGGACCCCGGTCATGATCGTGACTGTATCGCAGGGCCCAGGTGTGGGTGTTTGCCCAGTGCTGGGGGGCGGGGAGCAGAAAGGCCCTTGGTATTGAGAGACCCCATGATGGGTGAGAGCCCAGAAGGACCCTCCTGAGAGCAGGAGCCAGACTTTGTGGGGGCGATGCGCCAGCCGAGCCATTCTGCCAGAACAGGAGGTGCACCGTGGGGGCAGCCTGGGGGGCTGTCTGAAGGGGGCCAGCCCTGCTGGCCCAGAGGCCGTTGTCTGCCCTGGCAGCCCGCGTGGCTTTTGTCCATCCCTCTATCTGGTGGGGCCCTGTGGGTAGTCAGTCTCAGACCCCGCTCCCAGGCAGAAAGGAAGAGCCGGTGCCAGGAGCTAGAAAGCTGGGTGGTGGGTGAGTTCCTGGGGTCCTACCTCCCCTACCCCGTCAGCCTTCCCCAGGGGGCCGCTGGGTGAGGTGGTAGGTCTGCCTCGCTCCCAGGGAACCAGAACTGGGGCCGCTCCCGTGAACCTTGGGAGTCCTCCTGCCTCTCCCGCCTGGCTCCCTCCCCTCCCATGGGTCACCCCCTGCCCTGGGCCAGGGCTGGTTCCGAGGTCAAGACTGGCAAGACTGGGCGACCCAGGGTGGGCGGGAGTCTAGGACAGACAGAGCCAGCAGGACCAGCACACCAGCCCACAGGGTAGAGGTGAGCACAGGAGGGTGGCTGGTGGGACAGAAAATCGACACACATATTCATCCGTTTATTCACTAGCTCGAGGAGGTGCAAAGGAGACCTCTCTGGGAGGCCGTGTGAGGGAGGGGGGCCATGGCCTGAAGTCGATGCCCATGCTGGGTAGGGTCAGGAAGTGGACGGAAAGGGCACCATCCATCCATCTGTCCATCCGTTCATCCGTCTGTCCACCCGGTGCCTCCTGTCTGTCCACCCGGTGCCACCTGGTGCCACCCAGGCCCCAGACCGGGCAGTTACTGGCCCCACTGGGCAGCCTGGTGGGCGCTATTGTCCCCATTTTATCAGCAAGACAACAGAGGCTCAGAGGTGTGAACGACGAGGTCCAGATCAGCCCAGGGATAGGATCCAACAAGATTTGGGGGAGGGTGAGAGATGAGAGAGAGCTCTCACTTTCTTTTCACCTTTCTCAGAGGTTTAGAATCATGAAAAAAATACACGTTCATCACCACAAATCAGATGTTACAAAGGGAGGTGAGAAGCAGCTGTCCAGCCTCCCCTCTGCACGTCCGTCTGCACCGGGGCCGCAGCTGTGCTCCAGGCAGATGGACGGCACAGGAGTCCATGCAGCTGCCGCCACACAGTCAAGCAGCCGCTCCTGAGACAGGCAGGCTGCTTCCAGATCTGAAACGCTGCGAAGAGCCGCGGGGAAGAGCCTGGGCCTGCCCGCCTGCTGACCCACGATCCCGACACAGGTGGGGAAGGGGTCTGGGCCAGGCGAGCTCGGAGTGCCTGGCACCCCTCTGCCCTCCTCTGTGCTATTCCACCCCTGGCCCAGCACCCAGACACAGGGCTGGATGCCCTGACTCTGTCTTTCGTGGCTTCTCAAACCTCCTGGTGCTGATTTTCTCCTTTCCTGACCCTAAGCTGTTACAATGATTTCACATGCTAATGTCCTCTTAAATTTATAAACCCACCTTCTCAGCTTCCCCTTCCTCTCCCAGCTGATGGGAGAAGCGACTGCAGGGTGGGGCAGGGGTGCAGTGGGGGCGGAGGACAAGAAGTCCCACCTGGCTTGGGCAACTACTTCACCTCTCTGTGCCTCAGTTTCCTCATCTGTGAAAGGGGCATGATAACGGCTCCTACCTTGCAGGGTTGTCTTGCAGTGCTTAGAGCCACAACTGCAGGGAAACGGGCAGATGTTAGTCACTAGCCTCATGGACAGTCAGTTGGGACAAGATGACTCGTTTGATTTCCAAGGGCACTACTGGTGCAGTCCCCTGATTTTGCAGTGCCACGCGCTTCCCACTAGGGGGCCCGGCCAGGGCGTGAGCATAACACGTTAGGTGTGTCTGTGCTGAGTTTCGACCACAGCCGGGCCAGGCAGAACCCAGTCTGTGGAGGTGGGATGGGCAGCATGGTCCCCGGTGCTGGGGGCAGTGCCATGGCTATTGGGATGGGACCAGGTCAGGGTGGAGGAGCGTTGGACAGATGGAAGCAAGAGGCAGGTGTGAGAAGCTCCCCCAACACCAAGCACACCCAGCACTGGATCCCTGCTCTCAGTGACCCCAGAGCCCACAGGGGCCAGGCAGGGCTCTACTCCATCCCCGCCAGGACAGGAGGGAGGGAGGGAGGGAGGACCCGATCTAGCCGAGGAGCCACCGGACCCAGGACAGAGTGCTTGCACAAGCAGGGCAGTGACGGTGCTTCCCAGGCCTCTCCTGCTGAGTCAGGAGGGCAGTCTGCCCAGGGCTGCCCTCCCTCCCAGAAAGCATCTGGAGCTGCGGTGGCCCCACAGCCAACTCTGCGGGGAGTGTGGTCACTTCCCTGAGATGGACCACTCCTGGGAATCTTTGGGTGGAGGAGCTGGGGGTGGGGTCTGGCTTCCCCCCAGCCTCCCCCAAGGAGGGGCTCACACCACACTGGGCATCAGGGGGAGGGGCCACCTGGACGGCTGTCTGGGGTTCGGTCCTTCGGCTTATTGGCCCTCCGGGAAGCCTGACCCAGGCCTGCCTAAGGACCGGATCCCCTGAGGTCAGGCGGTCCCAGAGGGAAACTCTCAAGAGGGAATTTCCAGCACAGGTCCCCCTGACAGGGGCCATGCTTAGGGGCCAAGGGCTTCTGAGTTCCAGGGACAACCCCCCACGTGGGCACCTGCCACCATCCTGCACACTTGGGCCTTGCCAACCTGAAGGGGCTCCTTTGGCCCCTCCCCAGACACTGGAGCTGGGGGCACTGGTCAGCTGAGGAGGCCTCAGGCGCCGTGTGACTCCGGGCACAACGTTGCACATCGACTGGCCTCACTGGAAGGAGGGCCCGGCTCCCCGGGCCACCCAGATCCAGAACAGCGGACGCTGGGCAGACCGGGCTTCCCCGAGCTGGCCGAGGGCGGGGCTCACCTAGGGTGGGTGCCTTTTTTTTTTTTTTTTTTTTGCGGTACGCGGGCCTCTCACAGCTGTGGCCTCTCCCGTTGCAGAGCACAGGCTCTGGACGCGCAGGCTCAGCGGCCATGGCTCACGGGCCCAGCCGCTCCGCGGCATGTGGGATCTTCCCGGACCGGGACACGAACCCGCGTCCCCTGCATCGGCAGGCGGACTATCAACCACTGCGCCACCAGGGAAGCCCAGGGTGGGTGCCTTTTAAATGATGCCCTTTCTTGGGTCTCTGGGGGTCCCAAGGCCCAGCTTGACTGGGGGCACCTGAGAGCCACTCCCTGAGCTGAGGCTGGAGCGCTCCAGCCGGAGCGGAGCTCCCGCCCTCCCCGTGGGCAGAGTCAGAGGTCGAGGGGCCCGCGAAACCCTTTGGGGACAAGGCCGGCGCACCCAGCACTCGTTCAGTCGGGATCCTGCTGCCGCCCGGATAGCAGTCAAGCCGCTGCGAGGGGCGAGGGGATCCCGGCTGCGCGGGGAGGGAGCGCGGCCCTTTGCATCCTCCTTTCCCAACCCGTCCTCCCCTCCTCCCCCGGACCTCCCCTCTCCCTCTCCCCTCCCCTCTTTTCCTGACCACAGTCCCCTGCCTTCCCCGACCCCTCCTCCCCTCCTTCCCCGGACCCTGCCTTCCCTTCCCCTCCCCTCCGGCGGACCGAGCCCACCCCTGCCCGGCGCGGCCCCAAGCGTCCACCAGAGGGCGCCCCGCTCCGGTTCAAGGATGCACCGCCCCCGCCCCCGCCCCAGCGAATCCTCGGCGCCCCGGCGAAGTTCGCCGCCCCAAACCCCCGCCCCCCGTAAAGAGGCGCACTCCGCCAGGGCCTGCTTAGGGCTGAAGGCCAGGCTTCGGGTGGCTACCGCTCTGCTCCCTTCCCTCCTGGCCTAAAATAGTCCTGGAATCAGCTCTCAAGCTCGACCAAATATAGCCTGGCCTCTCCAGGCTCAGGCCTTGCGCAGGGGCCCAGCGCCGGGTCTGGAGGGGCCTCACGGGCCTCTTTAGGCTGAACCACTTCCTCCCCTGCCAAGGGCTGCCTAGACACGAGGGGACGGCCAACGGGGGGCGGGGGGCACAGGGCTTCCCCGATCGGCCTGCCATGCCACACCTGCCCTGGGCAGCCCTCCTAGGACCCTGGAGAGCCTTCTTCCTAGGACTGGTCCCCACCCCCTGGGTCCCTAATCTCCCCTCCCCCTCCAGCACACTTACAGGGCACACGCAGGGGTCCCCTTCACGTCAGTGTTCACCGGCCAACTGAAGATCCCCCATAAACAGCACACCGTGCCCACACCCCCATCCTTGGACAGAGGAGGGGGCTGAGCGGCCCCGTCAAAGCCAGATGCCTTGGGAGGTGGGGTCCCACATCGGCCTTCTGAAAACAACAGGTCATGACCTGGAAGCAGACCCCCGGGTAGCTGGGGGAGGTCAAGAGTCCTCTTGCAGACATTCCTGGATGTGGCTGGGGGGGGGGGGGTCTGGGGAAGGCAGAGAGGGGGTGTGCAGGGGGAGAGGGTGGGACCGTGCTGCTCAGCACTTTGCCCTTGAGTGAGTCTGTGGAGGGCGCGACGGGGCTTTAGAGCAGACCCCAGAGGGTGGCCAGAAGCACAAGGGCCAGGGTTGCAGGGGCTGCAAGGCCAGCGCCGTTACAGAGGTCGTACTGGCAGCAGGAAGTGGTGGACGCGTGCTTGGAGTAGCCATCGTACACGGTCTCAAAGCAGCTGGGCACGCACGACTTGCTCACCTTCATCCTGGTCGGGGTGTAGTCTGCAGAGGGATGGGGAGGTGGGCCAGGACCCTGAGGGGGCCAACCCCAGCATGCAGGGCCATTCGGCCAGGTTCCCCTAAGCCAGGAGCTCCCAAAAAGGATCCTGGGGCAGGTGGGAGCCTCCCTCCTCAGCTCCTTCACACTCCCCCACCCGCCACCGTGCTCCGCAGGCAGGGCTGTGAGGGGCATCCCAGCAACTCACAGGTGCGCGTGGTCATGCAGTAGGTGACCATGGCCGGGCAGCGCATGGGGTTGAAGCAGTTCTCGCCATTGTAGGCGCACACGTGGCAGTCCAGAGCCTGGGCTGGGGGCCGGGGGCCGGGGCCAGAGGGAGATTGGGGTCAGAGAACAGCGAGAGGCCCCCTCCTCCAGCCCATCAGCCCCCTGGTCCTGTCAGCTTCCCCAGGTCAGAAGAGCTGGGAGGAGAGGCGATCACTGGGATTTCCGCCCCCACCCCCTCCAGCCTGCCTGCCCCCAAAGGTGGGTCTGTCCATCCCTCTGTTCTCCATCCATCTTACCCACAGGTAGGCCCACCAAGGCCACCAGGAACAGGGCGAACAGGGGCACCATGGCCGGAGGTAAGAGGGCAGAGTGGGAGCAGGGAAGTGGAGAGCAGCTGGTCTTCGATTCAACTCAGGCCAGGGCTGGGGCAGGGCACAGAGAGGGTGGGACAACCCCCTGCCCTCTGGGAGCTCCTGGTCGACTGGAGACGCTATAGCCCTGCACAGAGGGGGATGAGGACAGGTGGTCACAGCAGGGCCTGAGGGACCCACAGGTTTGTGCAGAGGAGTCCCCCAACTCAGCCTGGGAGTCAGGGAAGACTTCCTGGAGGAGGAGACACGAATGAGATGAGAAGGAAGCAGGGGTGGGGGGCCAAGGGGAGGCCAGAAGTCTGGAGGGGCCTTGAACGCCAGGCCAAACCCACAGTCTACCGGGGATGGTTGATGCAGGGGCCCAGGAGCTTGGTACCCAGCCCTCTCCCACCCAGGGCCCTGGGGCCCCAGGGGTGGGTCTATCCTCACTGCTACCCCTACCCTTTGCCCCTGGCGTGTCCCCGCGTGGGCCCCCCCACTTCCTGACACTTTCAGGGCCCAGCTAGGGGCCCCTCTCCCGGCAGACCTCCAGAGCCCTGCCTGGGGTTTTGAGTCAGTACTGCAGAGCTCAGGCCTTGCACAGGGGCCCAGCGCCGGGTCTGGAGGGGCCTCAGGGGCCTCTTTAGGCAGAGCCACTTCCTCCCCTGCCAAGGGCTGTCTAGACACGAGGGGACGGCCGACGGGGGGGGGTAGGGGGTGGGGTGGGGGTAGGCACAGGGCTTCCCCGATCGGCAGCGGACTCTGTCCAGCCTGTGGGGGAATGTGCTTTGAATGCACTCCAGGAGGGCACTTGGGCAAGACAAGAACTTCCCAGTCTGGATCTGCTGTTCGGAGCGGAGATGCCCACTCTCTCGGAAAGGGTCTGGGGGGTGTCTGGAGCACGACTCCCCTCCCCGCGCGGACAGTCCAGCCCCGGGTCCCCGCCTCGGGGAACTAAATTAGACCCTCCCGTTCCCGAGAACAACAAATCCATCTTCCATGACCCATTTTCCGGGCGTGCACCTCGGGATGTCGAAGGTCTGAGCAAGGCCGGGCCTGCGGCTCCAGCTCCTCCCGCCCCCTCCCGGAGAGCCCCGCCCCCAAGACTGCGGTCCCAAGTTCGGGCGGCTGTCGGGGGGACCTCAACCATGACCTTCACCACCATGAGCCCCCGTTGCGCCTAGGACTCACCCCTCGCCGGCCCTGCGAGCCCGGGTCTGACAGTGCGTCAGTCCTTGAGCCCAGCAGTGCCCACGCCGCGCCGCCGCCCCGCGGCAGAACCGCCCATCGCGCGTGACCTCACCGCAGGCCCCGCCCCGCCCCGCCCCGCCCGCGAGTTCGTCCTTCCCGCGGGGACCGGGACCCCCCGCCCCCCGCGGAGGGCCAACCGCGCCCAGACCTAGGCCCCCGCAGTGACACCCGCGCTACCCTCAGACGCACGTGCACCTCGCGATGGGGCACGGGGACGGAATCTTCTGCCCCTCCCTCCCTCTCCCTGCTTCCGCCCGCCGCCCTTCGCCCACTCACCCCCCGTGCTGCTAGTCAGCCCCGCACCCCAGCAGCAGCCCGTGCCCCTTCTTCCTTTAGCCCAGTTGTACAGGGATGTTAGCGGAGCTGCAGCGAGTGCCAGGGGTGGGGGGTGGGGGGGTGGGGAGGCGCTGATTTCTGGATCCGGCTTCTGGGTCCCCACGTGGACCCGCTTTACCTGCTGTGTGACCTCGGCAAGTTACCTAGCATCTCTGGGCCTCGGTCCCCACACCAGGTCCCTCCTAACAAAGCGTAAAAGCAAGCCTTGAAAGAAGCCCATTGTTTCATGGACCCCCTTCCACGGTAATAATAATGTTTAAGGCAAAATTTAAGATTTTCATGGGCCCTAAATTTTTTTTTTTTTTTTCTAATGTGAGGAAAAAAAATGCAACATTTTCTTTGACCCTCAATTTTATTTTTCTTTAAAAGAGTTGAACCACTTTGGGGACCCTAGGCCCTGAGCCTCCAGAGCGAAGTGGGCACTCTCCCAGGACAGACTGGGATGGTTGGTCACCCTATTTGCCAAAAAGTCCCTGAGATGCCTCAGGGTGCCAGGAGTTGGAGATAAAACGGGCAAACATTCCCCAATATTCTCCCGGTCATGAAGCTCACACTCCAATGGGGCATATGCTGTGGGCTCCAGCATCAGATCATGATGAATTAACAGCAACTGGATTTTCCTCCTGCCTTTAAACAACTGAAAAATGGGGCAAAATAAATGAAGCCACCGTTCTCCGAGGTCGCACAGCAGGCAGCAGGGGCCGTGACCCTGGAGGTGGGGGAGACAAAGGAGCTGCAGGCCACAGAGCAGGGAGGGGAAACCCAGACAGAGCCCGGGACTCTCTGACTGAGGAGAGGAGAGTTCAGGGAAGCCAAAGCAGCTGGATCTCACAGGGCAGAGAGGAGAGAACTGTCCCCTCTCCAACCCACAGGGCTGGGGAGGTCAGCAGAGGGTGCGTGTGTCTTCAGCTGAGGGCCCATCAGTGCACACATTTGAGGAACCAACCCCAAGATGTGGAAGGAGCAGGCACAAGGGTTCCCAGAGCTCACACAGGGCTGGAGGAGAAACCTTGTGTCAACCGAAAAAAATACAAACCCTCACAACCTAAAAGTCTTGAGTTAATATTTTATTTGGGGACCCTACTGAGGACTATAGCTCAGGAGACAGCCTCTCAGCTCTGAGGAACTGGTCCAAAGAGGTAAGGGAGGAGCCGGGACATATAGGAGTTCTTGCTGGGAAAAAACAAACAAACAAACAAATGTACTCGAACATCAAAAGATCACTGCTAGTCACAAAAAGTAGACATCGCAAGTTAATGATTTTAGTGCTTTTCTCTGTTCAGGAAGATGCAAGAGTCTGGGCTCATTGAAATTATTCCTTTGATGTGCATCTTAGCTATTTAGGGCAAGTATCCAGTTTTCCTCTATCCTGAATTCCCCTCAGGGAAACTATAAACTCATGGAACCCAGAAATTCAATGAACCTCAAGCACAAGAAATTGAAGAAAACTATACCAAAACACATCGTGATCAATTGCTTAAAACCAGTGATAGGGGCTTCCTTGGTGGCGCAGTGGTTAAGAATCTGCCTGCCAGTGCAGGGGACACAGGTTCGAGCCCTGGTCCGGGAAGATTCCACATGCCGTGGAGCAACTGGGCCTGTGCTCCACAGCCGCTAAGCCTGCGCTCTAGAGCCCGCAAGCCACAACTACTGAGCCCATGCTCCTAGAGCTTGTGCTCCACAATTAGAGAAGCTACTGCAATGAGAAGCCCAGGCACCGCAACGAAGAGTAGCCCCTGCTCGCTGTAACCAGAGAAAGCCTGCACACAGCGACAAAGACCCAACGCAGCCAAAAATAAATAAAATAAATAAAATTTAAAAAAAAAACAGTGATAAAGAGAAACCACTAAAAGCAGACATTGCGTGATGCACAAGAAAAGAAGGACGCCAGCAGATTCCTTGTCAGAAACAGTACAAGCCAACAGTGAAGCAATATTTGAAATACCAAAACACAAAAACAAAACAAACAACTTGGAATTATATGCCCCCCCAAAACATCTCTGAAAAGTGAAGGGGAAATAAAGATATTTTCAGACATGCAGAGGCAAAAAGAATTCTTTTCTAGAATTAAAAAAAAAAAAGTAAAGAAAGAGCAAGAAAAGAAAAATCAAAGAGCTCTACTGAATAAAGTAACAAAGGAGATAAAATGGAATCACAGAGAGTAATCTGGTCATTGACAAGAATGCAGAAAAAGAGGGGAAAGGAAAAAGAACAAGTGGGACAGAGAGAAGACAGAAGGCGGGGTGAGAGAGTTAAACCCATGACGCCTCTAATCACACTGAAAGGTCCAAACACCCCAACTAGGAAGCAGAGGTGGTCAGATTAAATAAAACGAGAAAGAGCCATGTCTCTGCTGCGCTCAAGAAGTCCACTGTACATGTAAGATCACATGTAGGTTAAAAGGCAAAGCACGGAGGAAGAGACACCAGGCTCACAGTAATTAAAAGAAAGCAGGAGTGACCACACTCACGTCAGACAAAGTGGATTTTAGAGCAAAAGATATAGCCAGGAATAAAGAAGGACGTTACATAATGATAAAAGGATCGGTTCATTAAGGGGACATAGCAATCCTAAATGTTTATGCACCTAACAACTGAGTTTCAAAACACACAAAGCCAAAAAACCTGAGAGAACAAAAAGGAGAAAAAGAAAATTCATGACTCCAGCCAGAGATTTCAACACTCCTTTCTTAGAGAATTTTTTTTTTTGTGGCTGCATTGGGTCTTCGTTGCTGCACGCGGGCTTTCTCTAGTTATGGTGAGTGGGGGGCTACTCTTCGTTGCAATGCGCGGGCTTCTCGTTGCAGTGGCTTCTCTTGTTGCGGAGCATGGGCTCTAGGCACGCAGGCTCAGTAGTTGCGGCGCATGGGCTTAGTTGCTCCGCAGCATGTGGGATCTTCCCGGACCAGGGCTCGAACCCGTGTGCCCTGCATTGGCAGGTGGATTTTTAACCACTGCACCACCAGGGAAGCCCAACACTCCTTTCTTAAGAGCTCATAGAAGTCAACGGAAAATGAATAACGATAAAGGAGACTTGAACAACACTACCAGCCCATGTGACCTGCTTGATAAGTACAGAAGGAGAGCCCGTTCTTTTCAAGGACACACAGAATATTAATCAAGATAGACCTATTGTGGGCCGTAAAATAAATCTCAACAAATTTACAGGGATTGAAATCCTACAAATTATTTTCTTGGGCTACAATGGAATTAAATCAAGAACAGAAAAATAAGATCACCAAATATTTAGAAACTGGGCAACACATTTCTAAATAACCGGTGGGCTAAAGGAAAAATTTTAAAGGAAATTAGAAAGTATTTCTAACTGAATGAAAATGAAAACACAATATATCAAAGTTAGTAGATGCAGCTAAAGCAATGTTTAGAAGGAAAATTTTGGCACTAACACTTGTATGAGAAAAAATAAAGTTCTCGACATAATGGCCTATGATCCCACCTTCAGAAACTAGAACAAGAGTAAATCAAACCGCACGTAAGCAAAATAAAGGAAATGATAAAAATAAGAGCCAAAAAACCAAGGAAATAGAAGAAGAAAATCAATAGAGAAAATCAATCAACTGACAGTCATCTTGAAATTGGCTATCAGTGGTCTGATCAGCGTCATCTTGATTGTTTTAAGTACAGTTAATCTTCGTTTCCAGGGTTGGTTTGTTCCCATTTCTTTGAGGCCAGTTCTCAGAATTGTGGCAGCTTATGTCATGGCTACAGCCTGGTCATCATGGAGTTAACTTCTTCCACCTGGCGGGGATTTCTAACCTGGGCCCCAGGTGGCCTCGGTGTCCCTTCAGGGATGGCTGCTCTGCGGAGCCTTCCCTGACCCCGTGTGGCAGCCTCCTCCTCCTTCTGCCCCCGCAAGTTTGCTGACCGCACCCCTGGCTTCCAGGTGGGGGGTGAAGGGTCTTCTCCGGAGTTTGGCACCAGGAGGCCCAGCTCAGAGCACCCTCCCCTCTCCGGAGGTGGATGTCCCTGACCCCCCACCTCTTGATTCAAATCCCAGCCACACGGCCGGCCTGCTGTGGGATATCCCGAGGACTCGGGATGGTCCGCGCCCTGTGCGTCCCCGCCCGTCTGTCCGACCGCAGTGGCCCGTGTGTCTGATCCGGCCTTTCCACTCCCTGCCCCGGGTGCCGGGTGCCGAGGGCACCCAGTGAGCTCTGAGGGAGGGGAGAGGTATGCCCCCTTGGCAACTCCTCCCAAGGCCCGGCTCCCCGGTGGCCACCGGGGGGGGCGCGCTGGTCCTCGGAATATTCCCGTCGCAGCAGGAGCTACGGTCGGATCTCAGCCCACGGGAGCGCGGAGCGGGAGAGACCTGCCGCGGGCAGAGGGCGTTGCTCAAGGTCACCTGGTAGGACAAGGTGGGACCCGGGCGAGCCTGGGCAGGCGGGGCTTGGCCGTGAGAGGTGGGGGAAGGGCTGGCAGGGTGGGCGGGGCGGCCCTGCAGGGAGGGGTTCCACCGCGTGGTCTCAGGCAGGCTGGTGGCTGCCTGGTGAAGAGCTACGGCCTCGCATCACTGCTCCACTGACAAACTTCTGCCAGCGCGCCTACTCAGGCCTCCCCCAGGAGGGCCCTCCTTGTCTGGGGCTGCAGAGGAGGTGTCTGGGGAGGGTCGTGTCCCCTCCGGGGGTGAAGGGTGATGTTGCCCCTCCAGGCATCATGCACGCTGCCGAGACTGGCCCTGGGTGACAAACCCTGGGACTTGGGGGCCGGTGTGTGTGGATGGCTCCTCCCCACCTCCTCTACTCCCGGAACTAGCACAGACATGACCACGCTGGTTTGCAACCATTTATTCCGGTGCAGGGCTTTGGGTAGAAAAATAAACGGAAACCAAACAGAACGAATATGAAGCCTGAAGGGAGCCGAATGCCTCCTGTCCCCCCTCCTCCCCTCGCTGCTCAGGGAGGGGCGTCCTCTTGTGCTGGGGGAGGGGCGGCTCCAAGCCAGCAGCTCTTCGTGCCGCACCACCGCCCTGCCCTAGACCTTCCAGGGGAGCCCCCAGCCAGGGTGTCTGAGCCCCCATCCTGGCCAGGGAGAGGAGGGCGTGGGGCCCCGGTCCCGAGGGTCACAGGCTGGCGGCCCAGGTGAGGGCGTGGAGGCCCAGGGCCAGCGCCAGGCCGAGGGGGGCGCTGGTGAGCAGGGCGCGGGCGGGCGCAGCGCTCTGCAGACTCTCGTTGCACAGGTCGCCCGTGCAGCACAGGGTGGCCGAGGCCCCTCCGCTGACTTGGCCCTGCAGGTTGTGCGCGGGCGTGCACGACTCCGCGCAGTCCTTCTCCACCAGGTTCCCAGATAGGGGCTCCACTGGGGACGGGCGGGCGAGGTCAGGCCAGGCACCGCCTCCGACCCCCAGGGCCTCCCAAGTACCAGTTCCCAGCTTCCATCGCCACCGTGACCGGTCAGTCACCGAGATCACTCCCACCATCCTCCCCAGGGATGATCCTCCAAGCGCTGGGGCACCGGGACAGAGCCCTGGAGTGTCCTGCAGGGGCCCCTTTCCCCTCCCCCAGATCGCTCACCCTTGGTCACCGTCTTGCAGAAGTTGGACTTGACTGAGCAGCTCTGAGGTTTCTCACAGTTGGTGGAGCTTGTGCATACGTGACACTGGAGAGCCTGGGCTGGGGGCGAGGGTGTAGGGGTTTCAGCAGGCCCCGGGGAGACCTCCCAGGGAGACAGGGATGCCTGGGTTTACTGCCAGAAAAGACTCCTGGACAGAGCCCTCTGTCACCCCTGCCCTAGGCCAGTCGCCTCTGAGGCCCCTGGGCCCCGCCAGGGTTCAGGTCTTGCACACAGCCTCAGGAGGCAGGAGGTGACAGTCCCTGTCTGCTGGGGCCCTGGCAGCCCACCCGGAGGAGCTGTCCGGTGCCGGGCATCCCTAGAGGACCAGTGAGGAGGTGGCCAGTATGGGGTGCACTGAAGACCCTTCCCCAGGGGCATCAGAGGCTCTGGGATTTGCTGATAGTGGCTCACAGGACCTGGCTGCAGTCCCCACCCTGGGGGCTGTCTCCTGGTGGGGAGCCCACGGTGAGGACCTGAGGCTGCGTTGGGGTCCCGGAGGCTGTCAGGTTGGCCATGCTGAGCCTGCGGGGGGGAGGGGGAAGGGTGACCCAGGAGGGCCCTGGGCCCTGGAGAGGGGGATCAGGGGCTGAACCCTGAGTATCTGTCTTTCCCCAGGAGAGGCATCTGAAGACAACTCCCAGCATTGCTCCCTCTCAGAACGTCTGATTCTTGGGGTTGATTTTCTGATTCTGAAATATTGTTAAGTCTGTGATCCCACAAAATTAAGATGCGGGGTTCACTTTGTTCTAGGGTTCACAATGCCAAGGTTCTCCGTGCCTAGAGGTGAGCAACTCCAGGCTTCCAGGGTCCGGCTCCCCACTGCCCCCAGCCCCCAGCCAGCCCCTCACCTGGCCCAGAAGCCACAGCCAGGGCAACAAGGAACAGCAGGGCTGTCTTCATCTCGGGTGTTCCCGGGGCAGTGGGAGCCCCTCCTCTCCGGAGGCCTTATAGCTGGGACCGGTGCTGGTGGGAGGGAGGGGCGGGGACCTGCCCCTTCCGGCCTGTCCCACGCCCTCCAGCGAGGCGCACCCCTGCCCTGCCAGCTGGAGGGATCTCTGCCCGCGCTCCACCACCACCCCCCACCACCCCCCACCGCCTGCCCTTCTCTGGGCTGTGGACAGAGGCCTCAGCTGGCTCTGCAGCCTGCCTCTTCTCTGTCCTCTGCCCAGCTCTGGTTACTTTGTCTTTGACCTTCCGCTTTGTCTCTGACTTCCACCCTCAGATAAGGTCACAGAGTCCCAAGCCTGTGTGGTTGCCCTGGGGGTGCCCAGTGCTGTGCTCGGGGCCGAGGGGCGTGGTGCAGGAGGAGGTTCAGGCCCTGCCTTCTTGGGCTCCCGGGGGCTCTGGGTTGCTAGGTTGACCCCCAGGGGTCCTGGGGAAAAGACCCTAGGGAAGTGAAGTGTTCACTAAGATGTCTGGACCTCAGGAGAAGGGGAAAGAGAAGCTCTCGGGGCAGGGACGTGGATGCCAGATGTGCCTGCGGAGAGGTGAGCACCAACTGGGTGAGGGATGTGAAGTCCAGCGGGGCCTGGGGCTTCGGAGGAGGGTCAGGGGCTGGATGCTGGGGAGGGGGTGGTGTGGAGGCAAAGACTCAACCCCCCGTCGCCTCCACCGCCCCTGCCTCCCATCTTTCCAGGCCCAGGCCCCCTCCTCGCCAAGCGCTCCCTCCGCCATGTTCCAGCCCGGCCCTCCTCCAGCAGCTGCCTGTGTCCTGCCTTGTGACAATTGCTCTCCATGTCTGCTTTGGTCCTGAAAGGCAGTGTGCTCTTCCAGGCCAGGCCTAGGGCCCCTCCCGGTGCAGGGTTCGGCTGGGGGCTGCCGGGCAGATCCCGCCGCACCTTCCCCCTCCAGCACTGCTCACAGGAAGGACTCGGGCCTCTGCGCGTAGGCTCCCCCTTCCCTTGTCCCTCTCCCCACAGGTTTCCCTGTCTGCTTGCTGGCCCTGGGACCCCACTACTTCTCCAATGTGCCCGGCAGACCCTGCTAGGAGGTGCGGGTGGGACCCGCAGAGGCAGGCTGTGATGACGCTGAGTGGGGCCGGGGCACCGATGGAGGTCGGCCCTGGGCCGCTGCCAGCAGCCGAACCTGCCGGTGGACATCCCCCTGAGGGTCTGGTGGGGCAGCGCCTGCTGTGGGGATCTGGGCCAGCCTAAGGCTCTTTGGAGCAGAGGCTCAGGACGGTCACGTCTGGGCTACAGACCCCTGGCCTTTCCTCCTGGCAGGCCCCCGGGCAAGCTGGCTTCTGAGCTGGGCCTCACCTCCTCCCTGCCGAGTCAGGGGTGCATATCGTGATGCTGGGGGTCCAAAGAGGTGTGCCCAGCCTGAAGCAGTCACTGGACCTGCAAGACCTGCACGATGGTGGAGGGGTGGTGCTGCGGTGCCTTCCAGGATCCTGGGGGGCACGGGGGGGGCAGGCAGGAGCCCCCGAGGCAGCCCCGCATCAGCCACCTGAGCCCGCAAAGGCTGCCTGGCCTACTGGCTGGTCCCTGGGGCTTGTTTAAGGCAGCTGGGGTCTGGATTGACAAGACAGGTGACGTGGGGGTCCCTGGGCCCTGATCCAGAGAGGGAAAGTCACGCTGAGCTCTGAGGCCTCCCTTGGAGTGGAAGGAGGGTGCCCAGGATGCCCTGGGAAGCAGGGCACAGGGCTCAGTGACAGGGTGGCAACTAGCGAGGGGTGGCAGATGGCAGGTGGGGAGTGGTGACTACTTGGCCAAGGGTCATGGAAGCTGCTGGAAAAATAGGTCTGGGGGATTGGATTTCCTGTCGGGCCCGGTGGTGCTGCAGGATCCAGGGATGTCGGGCCGGCTGGGAGTGGAGGTCTGGGCGTGAGGGAGCTGGGCAGTGGGGTCCCTGCATGTGGGGCTGGAGGGGGCCCTGTACCCCCTATCCACCTCCGTGAGGCACCTCAGGCTTTTACGTGGCTGTGTGCCCTGGTGGCAGGGCTAGACACTGGAGCAGAGGCGGCAGCTGGTCCTGTTCTGTGGGAAGGAGGCCTTTGCCCCAGCAGGGCTGCCCACGAGGACGCGAGCTGCCTCTCCTGGGGCTTCCTAGCAGAAACATCAACCCCAGATACACTTTACTTGTGGGAGAAAGTGGGTGATTCCATGACTGGGGCTCTCAGAGAACTGGGAGTTACCAGGACGGTGCAGTCGGGGAGGGCTTCCTGCAGGCAGTGCTCTGGCCACCACGGTCTTAGAGGCCGGGTTCAGGGGAGAGAGGAGCCCTGAAGCTCGTCCCCTACCAACCCCTTTCACCGGTGAGGAAATAAGGGCCAGAGAGGGCCGGGCTGGCGCCAGGTCATCCGGGAGTGGGGCAGAGACTGGCTTGTTTCTGTCACCACTGACCCCTCCTTCCCTCCGCCCTCACATGCTGGAGAGAGCAGCTGCTTTCCAGAACCCGAGCCCTCCTATCAGCCTGGGTCCCTAGACCTGACTGTACCAGCAGGCGTGACGCCCAGGAGAGGCCTTGGAGGGAATACTACCCCCTACACCCACCCCCAGCCCTGCCTGCTCCCTGAACTCAGCTGGCCAGGAAGCCAGACGCCAGGACAAGCCCAGACCTCTGCCTGCAGCTGAGGTTCTCCTGCCCGGGCCCTCTCCCTGCACCTTGCCTTCCTGCCCGCTCCCCCTCGTCTCAGCCTGGGCATGGGAGAGGGGCAGGGCCACTGGGGTTACACAGAGCAGGAGTGTGGGGCATGGGAGAGGGGCAGGGCCACTGGGGTTACACAGAGCAGGCGTGTGGGGCATGGGAGAGGGGCAGGGCCACTGGGGTTACACAGAGCAGGCGTGTGGCCCAGAGAGGGAAGCGCCTGGCCCAGCGTGGCCCAGCAGGCACCCCAGGCCTTCCAAAAGGCCCCCAGGCCTGCCCTCCAAACCTCAGGCCGGGACAGGCTTCTTCAGCTCAGGCCACCATAAGGGCAGCCCCGGCCCCGGCCATACCCCCAAACCTCCCTCCACCTCGAGGCACCCCATTCACCCCCTCCTTCATTCCTTCAACAGAGTTTTAGAAGGACTCAGCACGTACCAGGCACAGAGGGTGCAATGGAGACTGAACGAGGAGAGACAGGTCCAGGCTTCAGGGCCCCCTGACTAGCTGGGGAGACGTCGAGGAGGTGGACACGTGATGCTCTGTGTGTACCCCATGTGAGCATGATTATCAGGGAGGCCGAGGGACCCAGGGGGGCTCTCCCCGGGGTGGAGTGGGGAAGGGCATCCCGGTAAGGCAGCCAGGGTCTGGCTCAGGGGCCGTGCATGGCCTTGGGGGTCATGCTCCCTTTCTGTCTCTCTCTCCTTCCCCAGCTGGAGTGAGGTGACTTCCCCTGAGTCAGGCAGCGGAGTGATGCAGGGTTTCCCTTGGGCTTGTTCTGTTCCTGTAAGTCACACACCTGCAGCATACGGGGCCTCCCTCAGCTGACATACAGAGGGCAGGGCCTTGCCCAGGGTCACCCAGTCAGTGAGTGGGAGCCAGAGCTGGGCCTGGCCCCCCAGCATGGGGCTCTGACCCTCACCCTGGCCTCTCCACTCATCCTTCCTGGTGCAGGAGAGTTGCCCTTACACCCAGGGCCGCGGGCCTAGATGTAGGTCTCTCTCACCAACTGCCCAGGGCCTGGCGTGGCCCCATCCATCCTAGATCATCCCCTGGGGCCCTGGCCACCAGCTGCCCTGCTCCAGAGACACCTTCTCCCCATCGCTGGGCGAGGCTTCTGGGTGCAGTTAATATCCTTGGGCTGGGCCGGGGGCTGGGGTCCAAGGCCGGCTCTGCCCCTCTGCACTGGCCTCTCACACATGCGGGGCCCCTCTTTCCTGCTCGGCCAGACGGAAAATCCAGGGAGTAGCAACATGGGCAGCGTTTCCCTGCCTGGAAGCACAGCCTGCTGCCCATGGGCAGCCCTTCCCTGCCTGGAAGCACAGCCTGCTGCCAGGAGTGGCTGGGCAGGAGCCCTAGGGCCAAGGGAGACCAATCCCCCTGAGAGAGGCCTCACGGGAGCCCTGCTCACAGCAGCTCCTAGGGCCAGCACTGGACACCTCTCCACGGAGCCCCACACGGGCCCTGACCACCAGCTTCTCTGGCTGTGTCCCTGAGAGGACACTGGGACTTGGGGATCTGGGTGATGAGGGCGAAGCCCTCAGGTGTGAGCTGCGTCCTTCCGTGAAGGCATGGGTATAGGTTCTGGGGTAGTGACCACAGGGCCCTTCTCACTTTCCACCCTCACTTCTCTGTCCTCACTTGCTCCCAACACCTACCCACCCATCCACTCATCTATCAATCATGCACGCATGCAGCCATCCATCCATCTATCCATGTGTCCATCCACCCATCCATTATCCATCCATCCACCCTCCCCATCCGTATATCCACTCATCTACCTATCCATCCATGTATCCACCCTTCCTTTTATCCACGCATTCATCCATCTTCCATCCGTCTATCAATCTATCCATCTGTCCATCCATCCATTCAACCATCCACCATCTACCCATCTACTCATTCCACTTACATGTCCTCTAGGAAATAATTACAGTGATGTTTCTCTATCTCCTCTCTCCTCTCTCCTCTTCCCTTCCTCATTTATACACACACCTACCCCTGACAAGAGAAAACAGTAATTCTCAAAGACCACGGAGTGAAACCTGGTGGGACTCTGAGAGCCTTAGGTCTGCAGGTGGTTGGCAGGCAGCTCTGGAACTTGCAACACCTGACATGCAGACACTCCCTTTTCATTTAAGATTATGTTAACTGGGGAGGAGAAGGGCTTTGGGAGGACATCACTGATCCTAGCCCTTAAGAGGGGAATAAATATCTAATATAAATCATGCGCTCCGTATCTGTCCGTCTTTGGCACTAGTACCTCTTACACAGGGCAGTGGAAATTCCTTTCCTTGGCAACCCTCCACCCCTGTCACTTTGTCCCCTGCCCCTTGGGAACAGGAAATGACCCCTTTTTGGGTGCTGCCACTCTTTAAGCCCCACTAAAATATGGCCAGGACAACCTAGAATTTAACAAAAAGGTTTTTTGGAAACAGCTGATGAAACTCTGGAATTGGGACTATGTGTCAGGGAAGTCTTCAGTCTGCAGTGAGACCCCAATTTCAGACGTGGACAGCCTCTCTGCAGACCCTGCATTTTGCAGACACGGTTCCCAGGCACAGGGCGATGGGAGCCAGCAGGGCGGCGTCTGCAGCAGCCACGTGGCCTGGGAGCTAGTGGCACTCTGTCCTCACAGGGCCGGGCGTCTGCTCCTCCAGGCTTCAGGCGGCTGTTGAGCTTGGGGTCTGGAACAGCCCAGCTCCAACGCTTTCTGCTCAGCTTGGTGGCCTCAGGGACCCGGCTCTGGCACCAGTCCTGGTCCAGGAGTTTGCATATTGTTGCAGCCCTCTCTGGGTGTGGGTACAGCCCTGGGGCAGGGAGGTGGGTCCCAGTCTGGGCCTGCCAGGAGCTCATGACTACAATCCCAGGGGCTCAGGGGATCAGAGGGTTTGTGCCGTCATAACTTTGGATGTTATGTAAGAAGGGAGCAGGGGCAGCCTCCCTGGCTGGAGGAAAGGTGACTCACAGAGGCCCAGGAGCCCCCAGGGATGTGCCCAGAACAGAGGAAGCAGTTCTGACTGCGAAGCCCAGGGCACACGGAGGGCCTGGTGCTCCAGGACCCCTGCTGGCTGGCGGTCTGGGCTTCTAGCCCAGAAGACTGCAGAGTCACCCCTGCTCCCAAGCCCTCTGAGCTCCAGCTGCCTCCCTGCCCTCCCACCCCACCCTCCCTCAGGGATTTCAGAAATAACAGGTCGAAGCCTGAGCCTTCCACAGACGGCCCCACCCCCGCGCCCCCTAAATGCTCCTCCCTAAACCAGCAGCAGAAGCGGGGGCTCCAGGGTCGGAGCCAGCCTCCCTGCCCCGCTGCCCGAGAGCCCTGCTCTGCTGGCACGTCAGGTGCCCACCCTCAGTCTTCCCGCCGGGGGTCCTCTTGAAGTCCCTCCAGCCCTTCCCTACCTCCGGGCCTTTGCACCTGCCGTCCGGCTGCCCGCCTGTGGTCAGGATCACAGCCACAACCTCGCCCTCTGAGAGGCCAGTGAGCCCTGCAGCACCCGACCTCCTCCCGAGTCCCCGTCAGAACTTGCGGGCCCACCTTTGCTTGTCGGTTTGCGGGCTACGGCCCCCAGGTCTGCTGTGTCACCGTGGTGTCTGTGTCCACGTGACCTCTGAGTGTCTGTTGATTTAATGACTGGGGGGCACCTGTAGGTGGGCATAGAGAGAACTCAGGCTTGGGTGCAGGCCACCACTCCCCCACCAGGAGCTGGGGGGCCGGGAAAGGGTCCGGAAGGCTCTTCGTGCCTCAGTTTGCTCATCTGTAGTGAGGGAGAGTGAGTGCCTTCATCTGGAAACAGCCCCCTTGCCCCACCCCTACTTCTGAACACAGAAGCTCTTGGAGGAGGTGGCCATGAGTCGTCATGTGGCGTCCAACGTGGCTCTCCGTTGGGACTTGTAGGGGTGGGGCCTGCCCCAGAGGGAAGGTTGGTCAGAGAAGAGAGGCAAGAAAGGAAATTTCCACTTTCCTTAAGAGAAGAAGCCCCAAGCTTCTAAGGCTGGGTGGAGGGGTCCAACCCTGAGCTCCACCTTTGCTACTGGGATGGCTGCCCCATACGTGCCCCATAAACACCTCTTCCTGGGCCTCTGGGCCTGGCTGTGCTGGGGGCTGGGAGGGCCCCCAAGGGAATCCTGACACCCTTATTGCAAGGCAGGGCACCCTCAGCCTATCTTGTCCCCCAGACATAGCCCAAGGTGCAGACAGCGGGCAGGAGTCCCACAGGAGGGCAGGCCCCCTCCCACTGGCTTGAAACCTCTGCTGCCCTGCACTTCTCGGGACTGCTGTGCTCCCCGACGGAACGGCCACCACTGCCCTGTCACAGGAGCAGGGACCAACAGTGGCTGGGCACACAGGCTCTGGGGCCAGAGAGGTGGCTGCCGGGAACAGGAAGGGCCTTCCTCCCTCTGGGGCAGGTAGACGGGCTCCTGAGGAAGGGCCCTGGGCAGACGTGTGGAGGAGCAAAACCTCTGGAGAGCCGGGGGCCTTGGGCCCTGGGCGGAGACTCAGAGCTCCGGGCGCCTGGCGTGCCCTGATCGGGGATGTAGGATGGGCAGGGGTGGGCACAGAGCTGAGCACCCCTGCCGGGGTACACTGAAGCCCCGAGGGGCTACCCGGGGGGTGCCGTGTCAGCCCCCAGCGCGGGATTTGCTGAAAGCATGTTTCTGCCTCTCTGGCCCAGGGGGTTCGGGACAGAAGTTGGCTTCCTAGAGAAGAGGGAAGTGCTGCGTCCCCACCTGAGCATGTGCCTTGCTGAGGACCGCCCCATAAAGCGCCGCCTGCCCCTCCAAGGCACAGCGGGGCCCCCAAGACCGAGGACGAGCAAACTCACCAGACCCCACGCCTCAGACAGCTCAGAGCAGCCCTGCAGCTCTATTCCTTCTCTCTCAGCACCCTGCGGGGTCGCCTCTGGGGGAGGTAGGGCCACCTCCCAGTACTGATGCCCCCCCCGCCCGTGGGCAACCAGGGTACCATGGGAAAGGTCTGACTTCGCCTGGCAGGGGCTGGCAGGGGCACCAGTGGCCTTCCAGAGGCTCCGTCCCTCTCCGATTTCAGCACCCTGAGCCCCGGAGGCAGGAAGGAAGGAGACCCCGTGGGTCTGTGATGCATAAATGCTCTGGCTGACCAGTGGACAGGAAGGTGGGAGAGCGAGGCGGCTGGAGGGACCCTGACCCTGCCTGTCACTGTCACCAGCAGGCCCTACTCGAGAGCTTGGGCCCTGGTTCAGCTCGCGGCTGCTCAGACCTGAAGATTGGAGGAAGGAGGGGCCTGCCCTGGGGGTGTGAGGGGAGCCTGGAGAAGGCAGGGTCTGGGTGTGGTTGGGCAGGGCAGGCCGGGGTCCCAGCACAGTGCGAGGTGCCCAGGTCAGGGGTCCTGCCACCCATGATGTGAGGTGGGGAGCCCGGGAGAGGCACCCCCACCGGGCTGCCGACCGAGGCCAGGCGTCCCAGCCATCACCCTCCTTGCGTGCCCACATCTTGCAGAATCCATGGACCGCCTGCTCCCTCCCTCCCAAGTATTTTACATGGACTCACTCAAACAGGGAAGCCCATGCTGGGGCCTTGCTGTGACGGTGTTGTTGGGCTGCTGAAGGAGTTTCTCTTAACCGACCCTTGCATGGACACGTGAGTATTACAAACAAGGATGGGTAGTCCCTGCCCCCTACAGCCCTGGGGTGGGCCCCACTGCGGGGATTCCTGCTGGAGGGCGTGGTGTCCCCCGAGGGTCTGGGTGGGCCGAGGAGAGGCCAGCGGGGTGTGCAGGCATGCAGGGCGTGCAGGGCGTCAGGGCGGGGCGTGGGTACTTACCAGGGCGCATAATCACACAGTACTTGTTGGGCGGGGCACTCCACCAGAGGCTCGCAGGGCTCGAGGGCGCAGCACTGCAGGGCCTGGGCTGGGAGGAAAAGAAGCAGACCCGTGGTCAGTCTGGGCTGGGGGCTCGGGCGGCCACTGGGGTGGGCAGCCTGGGGGCCCGGGCCTGGGGCTAGACCGAGCGCCCCCTCTTCCTGGTCCCCTGGGACAGGCCGAGGGGCAGGGACTGCTGTGCTCCACTGGCCCTGTGTGTGTGAGCGCCAGTCTGGCAGCAGGAGTGCGGGCAGAGGCGGTGGGTGGAGGTCTGCAGGCTCCCCCGGGACAGAGACGACCTGGGTCCTCTTCCTCACTGCCCCGTCCCTCTCTGGGCCGCAGTGTCCTTACCTACAGGATGGGGCTCCAGGCTCAGGACTGCTGCCTGCACACAGTAGGTGTTAAGTGTTGTTTACTAACAGGAAGGAAAGGCCTTGCCCCTCAATGCCTGGGGCCTGCTGGTGCACCCCACCCCAGGCCGATCGATGGGGAGTCTGCAGCAAAAGGGCCGGTCCTGGCTCACCCCTGAATGCTGAGCAGCCGGCCCTAGGTCCCACCGACAGGGAGACCGGGACAAGGCTCCTGTCCTGGAGGCCCCAAAGGCCGTCCAAGGGTGGCCGCCCGAGGTGCAGCGCGTAACCCCGAGTGTGCTGGCGCGGGGTGTGCAACAGACACTCTGTGGGCACTTGGCCGAGAGGGACCACGGTCTTAACAGAGGGTGGGGGCCGTCTGGGAAGGCTCCCTGGAGTGGGTGGCCCTGGAGCTGGGCCTGGACAGATGAACAGATTTTTACTTGTCATCTGGGGAAAGAACCCTCGGGCAGAAGGTGCAGCCTGGCGGAGGCCAGGCCGGCGGGGACCAGGCTGCGAGGACCCAGGAGCTGTGACAGGGCGAGTGGGCAGGTGGGAAAGCGAGGAGCCCCTTACGTGGGCTGCGCTGTAGGAAAGGGCGCCTCTCTGCCAGGGCTCGGGGTAGGGGGCTGTGGGGGACCCGGGCGGGGTGCCCCGTGGGGTGTCCTTGCCCACATGGGTCAACTGATGTCAAATCTCTTTCCGCCTATGGGGAGGGTTGGGGCGCTTGTGGCTGGACCACAGGCAAGCAGGAGGTCAAGCTCAGACCTCCAGAGCCCCCGCCCCGGGCTCGGAGGCCGTACCTCCCAGGTCAGGCTTCTGGAACTCCCCAAGAAGAATAGGCCTCTGTGTCTCAGGGTGACCCCCGGCCGCTCCTAATCCTCTGTGTGCAACTAAGTCCTGGGCGCTGGTGGGGTGGGGAGAGACTCCTAGCTTCCCTTGACCAAGAACCTTATCGTGCCTCAGTTTCCCCCACAGGGGTCCAGATAGTCCCTACGTCCTTGGGCCGTGCTGAGCATGAATGGGTTAATGCTCCTTAGGTCCCTGTGCTATCCCGGTGTCAGCCTCCCAGGAGCGCTGAGCCCTGGAGGACAGAGGCGTCCCAAGCCCGCCTGCCCCCTGCCCTGCTCCCACAGCTGGACCCGGGGCACAGGCGGTGGGGCGCCTCCCCAGCACCGGCTCTCTCTTCCCACTACTCACCTCTGCACCAGGCTCTCTTTTGAGAAGCGACCCTGCCCACTGCCCGGTCCACGGAACCAGCCTCACACCCTTGCCCGAAAGTCCCCTCCACCTATCTTTCCAGCCCCCCCAATCTGGGACTGATCCCCAAGGTGGCTCCTTCCCCTCTGCCCTCTACCCCCCGCCCCCACCCCCCCCCACCCCCCCCCCCACCCCCCGGGCCTTCCCCGACAGCTGGCGGCTCCACCTCAACCCTCATCCCCCAGCCACCCTCAAGGCAAGCCACAGATGGGGCTAATTATCCCCAGATGATAATTATTCAGCTGATAATCACGGGCTGTACCACCCACTCCTCAGGCCCCGTTTCCGGTGGCCTTAAAAGCATCAGGCGCTGGTGTTCAAGGTCATAAAACCAGGTCATCAGGTAGGGGCAGAACTGGGACTGAAGGGGGGTGACCGGTTCCTTTCCCTGGTTTTAGCACCAGTCCCACCTCCCAGAAATCCCAGGAAAGCAGGACAATTGGTTACCCTCACTGGAACCAAGGTCCCCCTGCCTGGCCCAGAGCTCTGCCGCCTTGGACCGCTCGCCAGGGTCCTTCGCCCCACAGGAGGCAGATATGCCAGAAACTGTGCCCAAAGGGACACCAAGGTCTCCGTGTCTGGCTGGTCAGGGAGCAGCCACGAGGGCCTCTCCCCCCAATCCCTGCAGCCCCCCATCAGGCTGATGCCGCAGACCCTCAGACCGCAGCCAGCCCTACCCGGCACCTCCCACCCAGGTCAGCGTCCCTTACCCAGGTCAGTGCACAGCACAGCCGGAAGCAGAAACACCAGGAGTGGCCTCATCGTGGGGCATCTGCCAGCTAGGACTGGGAACACAGGACACCGCCTGTGTCCCCCACAGCCGACACCGGGGGCCTTTATACGGCCGGCTTCCTGGTCAGGCAGACCTAGGAATTTAGCTAGAGGTGAGCTTGGGCCAGCCAGGCCAGCCTGACTCATGCCTCCCGGGCCTCCCCTTGCCCTGCCCCCCAGGGGCCCCAGGGGCTCTCAGAAGCTCTGCTAATCCTCTCTCTGCCTGTCCCTCTGTGCTGAGCCTTCGGCCTCCCTGTCTCTGCAGTGATCGTGAGGCCCCAGGTTGGGCTGGGAAGAAGGCAGGCAGCACGGGCATGGGGACCCGCTCTGGGAGTCTTAAGGACAGGGCCCTGCCCTGAGGTCTGGTCTGGGGGTCACAGCTCTGCCCTGGGGTCTGGGGGGACACGGCTCCCCCAGAGCTCTTCTGAGTAGGCATAGCCATCTCCTCTGGGCCTCTCTCTTGGGCCAGGGCCGGCAGGGAGGCATTTTAATGGGGAAACTGAGGGGCCACAGGCTGAAAGCTGGCTCTGGACGGGCCTGTCAATCCGTCGCACAGATGCACACGGATCACCTGGGCTCTGGCGAAACGCGGCTTCTGACCTGGAGCCCCGGGTGGGACCGGAGCCTGCATTTCCAGTGAGCTCCTAGGGTGCTGGTGTGTGCGCCCAACTGACCAGGGACAAGCGGAGCCAGTGGCGTCCCACTGGGAGCTGCTCTGCTGCCCATCAGGCCTCCAGGCCAGGCTTGAGGGACTGTGGGTGACAAGGGTGCCCTGGGGGATGCAGCAAATGGCCTACTCGCACGGGGCTGCCCCCACTTAGTGTCTTGGGGTGGGAGCTCACATCTCCTGGTGTCTCTACTCCATCCCCTCCCAGGGCGCAGCCTCTCTCCTGGCGGCTACCGGCCCCTCCCCAGTAACTATAGCCACCCTTCCGGATGCAACTCTGACTGGGCCGCAGGGCTCTCTGAGTAACTCTGCCCTCACATCCGCCTCCAGGGTGGACCCACACATACCTCCAGGCCCCCCTCGCCCAAGCCTGGCCTGTGCCCACGGCCCTCTCGCCACCTTCCCCTCCCGGCAGAATCACCTCTGTCTAGAACACCGTCAGACCCCCGCCCTGGCCTGTGTCCTAGAGGCGCCCGCCTGGAGCCTGCACCCTTTCCCAGGACCCCTGTGGGGGGACCGCTGCTTCACCCACCCGCAGAGGACGGGCTGAGCTTCTGGGTGCTCATCCTCAGGCCCAGGTGTGGCACAGGGCAGCTGTTGGTGGGGGTGGGAGGTGGAGCTGGCGCACAGGCTGGGGCCACACGCACGCAGGGCCAGCCTTGCAGTGCAGGGCAGCTCAGGTCTCGGAGCCGGGAACCTAGACTCGCGCTAGACGGTCCAGATTTTGTTTGTTTGTTTGGGTTTTTGTTTTTTCCGCGCCATGTGGCACGTGGGATCTTAGTTCCCCGACCAGGGATTGAAACTGCTCCCCCTGCATTGGAAGCACAGAGTCTTAAGCACTGGACCGCCAGGAAAGTCCCGTCCAGTTTGTTTCGATGGTATTTTAGTTTAGCTTTTTAAAGCCTCTTTTAGAGCTGTCATACTTCTGGCTCTCCATTTACCCCAGGCCCCAAAAGGTAAGGGTGGGTAAGGAAACAAAGTTCTGATCACTTCCCCTAAAACTGTGCACATCTGTATACCGAGATGGGACGGACACTGAACAAGCAATCCTGGTGTCCACACCACCCACTCCGTCCACACTGCCCACTCCGTCCACACCATTCATCCATCCACACCACCCACTCCGTCCACACCGTCCACACCATTCACTCCATTCGACTCCGTCCACTCCTTCATCCCTCCGAGCTTGGTGACCTCCTGCGGCCACGGGCCATGGCAGCAGCCAGGCCTTGCCCAGCAGCCCCTGGCTTCCCTGGCCTGAAGCCCAGCCTTGCCTGGAGCTGTCCTGAGATACGGACTGGACTGTGAAGCCTGGGTGACTTTCCAGACTCCACCTCAGCCCTCAGCCCAGGCCTGAGGAAGTTCTTTGATCTTGCTTCGAGGGGCATGTGGCTGGGAAGGGCACGATGGAGCCCAGACTGGGGCCATGAGCCTTTTGTTTGCAGCACCAGGCAGTGGGCCGGCCCTAGACCCAGCTCAGAGGCCAGCAGGCGGAAGCCAGGCCTTGGGTCTGTGGGTGCAGCAGACAGTCTGTGGGAGGGAGAGAGCTCCTGGGGCTCTGGGCTCCCCCTGCCCCGGGCGTTGCTGATTTCTACTCCGTAACCCCTTGGTCCTGGGGTGCAGGGACGAGGGGCTGAATGTGAGGGGTTGGGGGACCCGCATTCAGTGATCTGTCGGGTAACACACCGGAGCCCTGCGCGCAGCCTGGAGAAGGTGGGCTGCATTTGAAGTAGGGGCGACGAGGGGCGGGGCTTGAAAGAAGAGGAGGAGCCAGTGCAGAGCAATAGGCAAGGGGGTGGGTTCCCAAAACCCTCCCACAAGCAAAGTCCGCTGGATTTCTCCCAGGGGGCACCGCGTTTCTCAGACTGAGGTCTATATCCCTGGGGATCTGTAAGAGATTTTCTTCCCCTAATAGGGCAATGTGGGAAATACTGAACATAAGGACTCTCAAAGGGCCGTTTGCAACAAAGATTCTGCAGTCCTGTGGGGCAGGGGCCTGAGAGGGCCCAGCTATCTGCAGAGATGCTCTCAGGGAAGGGGGGGATCCTCCGCACGAGGAGGGCAGGAGGGCAGAGGCTGCCCTGGCCTGGGGATGGGCAGAGAAATGCGTCCCAAGTACCAGCCTGCCCAGGGGTTGGGGGCAGGGGGGGAGCCGCCCCTCATTAAACTAACCAGGCATTTGAAACTCACTCCTTTACAAGCTGGACGTTCTCCAATTAAGGCCCAGGCTCCCAGCCCAGGTCACAGTTAGCACATGGCCTCCTCAGCCTGGCATTGGCCTCCACACCCCAGAGCGGCTGAGAGGAGACATGGAGCTCCCTGCCCCACAGGTGTGCAGGGCAGGCGAGGAAACTAAGATCCCAGTGAGGCCCTGGACTGGACACCTGCCCAGAGGACCTCCATCCCCCCCTCTGGGAAAAGTCCTTGACCCCAGTTATGAACCCAGGACCGCCACGTGAACAAGAGGCTGAGTCCTGTTCCTGCCTCCCCCTTCCTCCCTCCCCTCCCTGCGTCTGACCCTTCCTCCCGCCCTGTGCTGGGGACAGAGTGGCGGGGACCCAGGATGTGAACTCAGGCCCCACGCTGTCAGGCAGGTCTGGAAAAGGGGTGTTCCTATGCCTATTTCACCAAGGGGGCTCCAGAGCCCTGAGCCTGGTCCCACTCTGAGCCCTGAGCCTGGTCACACACTGAGCCCTGGCCCTGGTCCCACTCTGAGCCCTGGCCCTGGTCATACTCTGAGCCCTGACCCTGGTCCCACTCTGAGCCCTGGCCCTGGTCATACTCTGAGTCCTGACCCTGGTCACACTCTGAGCCCTGACCCTGGTCATACTCTGAGCCCTGACCCTGGTCACACTCTGAGCCCTGGCCCTGATCCCACTCTGAGCCCTGACCCTCGTCATACTCTGAGCCCTGGCCCTGATCCCACTCTGAGCCCTGACCCTCGTCACACTCTGAACTCTGACCCTGGTCCCACTCTGAGCCCTGACCCTCATCATACTCTGAGCCCTGGCCCTGGTCACACTCTGAGCCCTGACCCTGGTCACACTCTGAGCCCTGGACCTGGTCCCACTCTGAGCCCTGGCCCTGGTCACACTCTGAGCCTGGGCTTTGGTCACATGCTGAGCCTTACTCCTGGCCATAAGGAATGGATGCTGTTCTAGTCTTAGGACCCAAGCCCAGAGTGTTGGGGAAGGACAGAAAGGCTGCTGTGCTCACGGGCACAGGGCGCCTCAGAAAGGGCTTAAGCGGCCACCAGAGAGCTCAGGCTGGTGGGACTCTGAGTGTCCTGAGTAGAAAGCTCGGTGTCCTGAGTTGCTCTGGCACCTGCCCTCGGCCAGTCTCCCCTCTTCCTTCCCTTCCCGCTCACGCAGAGCCTAGCCCCCACCCCCGCACTGCAGCCTTCTGTTTCCCTGCAGCAGGGAGAACACCAGCACCTCCCTACCCATCCTGAAGGACCCCAGTCTCGGGGTGGGGGTCTCTGAGTGTCCACCTGGCCCGGGAGTGTCCCAGCTAGCCCCTCCTTGAGCCTCCCTGGCTCCTTCAGAGGAGGGACAGAGAGAGACGTGGAGGATGGGGATAATTCACTCTGGGTCCCCAGGTGCGAGGGCTGCTCCTCTTTGGGCTGGTCTGGGCAGCAAGGAGCCAGGATGCAGGGACGCCCGTGCTCCTGATCATGGGCAGCTGGTGTTCTCCAGGAGCGAGAAGGTGGGAAACTGGATAAACAAGGGAGTCCCCGCAGCCAGCGGCCAGCAGGGCTCACCTGGGACAGCCCGGCACGCCCTCCTTGCAGGTTGGGGCTGAGCCACGGAGTGGGAGGGGCACTGCCAGCCCTCCAGTGAGGGGCACTAGAGATGGGCCAGGAAGGGTGAATAGGAGCTCACCAGCCAGAGCAGGGGCCAAGGTGAACAGGTACACCATCTCAGGGGATGTCTGCATGGGAGAGGCTCCCTCTCTGAGATGGTGCCCTTGGGTTCTGTTCCAGCAAAACGTCATGGAAACTTCGGCACACCCTGGGCAGAGCCATTATCCTGTTTAATGCGGTGCCAAGGGACAGCCGTGTCACAGGCACAGCTCCTGCCCTCCAGTGTCCATCTCCCTCTAGCACCCTCTGCTGGCAAAGTGGGAGTGTGGCGGGCAGCCTTGCTGCCAGAAGTTGGGCACAGAGGGTAGGTGTGGACCTGAGCCCATTTCACCACCAGCACCCTGTGAATATTAATAAAGGGAAAGTCACTAAAATGGAGTTGGGATGCCAGAAGAGGGCGATCTCATGCACCTACCCCTCAAGGTCAATACAGATCCCAACAGGAAGAGACCTACCTTGCATCTCTGGCAAGAAGTGACACCAAGACCAGCAGGAGGAAGGAAGATTTTTCTCCCTGCCCGACAACAGCCCAGCCAATGAAAAGCTACCACTCCGTCAACTCCCAGTTTCCTCCAATGGACTCTGTTTATAACAGCCCCTCCCAACTCCCCTTCTCCTCTGCAAAAGAGTCTCCTCTTCTTTGCTTTACCAGACATGCATATAGTTCACCACAGTTGCATTCTTTGCAAATCCCAAATTGCAATCCTTTGCTATTCCAGAACAAACACATTTTGCTGGTAAAATAATTGACTGTTATACTGTTTTAGGTTAGCAACCCCCTCCCATAGCCGAGACCACGCGCCCCTCAGGGCTCTTTCAAACCTCGCTCCAGCCCAGGACTGGAAGATGCCTCGAATGGGCAACTTGGGCCTGGCCCAGAGCACACTCCCTCCCCCTCCCTGCGCTGTGGAGAGCTCTGTCTGCTCCTGTTACCCTCCTAGGGCTCCAGAGAGCGAGGCCACCGGTAGGGGCTGGAGCAGGGTGGCTCCAGGGCCACACTTCCCACCCGGACGAGGAAGCAGGGGACAGTGGAGGCCACGCTTGCTCGGGGCAGTGGAGCTTTCTCTGCCAGGTTCAGACCTCGAGTTCGTGCCCCTTGCCAGGTGGGGAAGGGTCTTGAACAGACACTGAAGTGGCTGAGTGGGCACAGGATTGCCGCCCATCTTTCCCCAGCTTGGAGGATGCCAGCAGGGATGGTTTTGAAGGAGAACCTTGTGTCCCCAATGCTGCCCTGAGGTTCTCCATCCCCAAAGTTCAGGTGCCCTCTTGGCTGGTGAGGTAAAAGCCGGGTTGCTGGTCTGCGGGCAGGGACCCAGGCCACGCTGTTTATACCACCACTGGGTCCCCTCTGCCTTCCCGTGCCTGCAGTGCCCAGCTTGGAGCCTGCCACCTGGAGGACCTGTGTCGCTGTAGGGCAGGCGGCTCCTGCAGGACCGTGCGGGGCCTGGGGAAGTCAGCTGGCCTCCTGGAGGCTGGAACGCCCCGAGGGCAGCACCACCTTGCTGGTTCTGCTGCAGAGGCCTGGCCAGTGGGCAGGCTGGGCCTTGGCATCTTGGCCCCCAGGACCCTGGCAGATGTCCTCAGTCTGCAAACGGGAGACAGGTAGGGGAGGACTGGGCGAGCTGGAGACAGTGAGGCCCCTACGCGCTGATCTTTTCATTTATTCACTCATCCACAGACACTTATGTACCTCCTCGTGCTGGGCGCTGTGTCCAGCACTGGCTCACGCTGGTCTTGGCTGGATTGGAAGGGGGCCCTGGGCGTGCGAAGAGTGAAGGGAATGGTCTCTGCACACGCTTGCCACAGTCCCAGGGAGCGGAGAAGACCTTTCTGGGAGGTCCTCAGGCGGGGGCGGCGGGCCGGTAGTTCAGACACCTGACTGTAGCCTCTGGCCTCCAGCAGCGAGAGCTTAGGCAAGCCGCCTGCTTCACTCTCGGCTTTACCATGAGCCCCCGCATGGCCAACCCTGGAAGGCACCTACCAGAGACCGCCGTAGGCCTGGCCGCGCCTGTGCCCCGTTCCCAGCACCGGCGCTGCACTTCCTGGCCTGGATCCCATTTCCCCCCAGCAAGGTAGGGAATCGATACCCCCCTCAGTCCCTGAGGCCCCAGCACCGACAACTGGGAGACGGTACCCGCACTTCCTCGCCCAGGTGGGACGATTCTGAGGTGAGGGTTCTACATGGGCGTCAGAGAGCCCCAGGGGGCCATCTGCAGTGGCAGCTGGTTGGTGGCCTCCCTTCCCCGTCTCCCCTGGAGATGAGCCTTCACCTCCGGAATAAGCCACCTGCTCTCCAGCCCTTGTCTCAGGGCTGCTCCTGGGAGGCCTGGAACTTAGTGCCTTCGGCACCTGGCACACAGCTGATCAACCGCCAGCAGCTACGGCCATGATGCTAACGATTATCTCAGGGGTTGTGGGGCTCCCAGGGAGGCTGCAAACACCTGGACAGTAGACCTGCCCACGGCCGAGGGTCCTGGAAACTGCGGCTGGATCTCCCTGGGCTGCTGAGTCCGCAGAAACCTTCCCAAGTGGAAGCTGAGCCAGGTGCGCCCCCCAGACCACACTGAGGCTGCTGAGATCACATAGAGCAGGAAGAGCTGTGCACTTAACTCGCTGTTGCAACTGTTAGGACGTGAGGAATGTATTTTCTTGATTCAGTTTTAAAAATACAAGGAACAGCAAGACATAGACATTCAAGATCTATTACGACGGATCATGTTCTGACATCACCTGGAGCCGAGTATGACTATCTAAATTCAAATTAAACAACGTAAAATCGGTTCCTCTATCACACGGGGCAACGCTTCACGCACTAGGCAGCTGCGGGCGGGCGGCTACGGGCGTGGAAGCAGCCCCGGGGGAAGGGCAGTGCTGGCAGGTGGGGAACCTGCCGCCGTGGTCACAGAACCTTCCTCCCGCTTCCCACATCCCCAGCTCCACACAAGCCAACGCTACCGCTGCATCAGCGGCTCTTTCGCTGGCAAATCAAACATGTCTCTCTAGTTCCACTCGTCCCGGTGACCCTGCGGGGCGAGCACAGCCCCGTCTTTCACTATTTGCCGGCCAGAGGCGCTGACAGTTTGTGGGGAGGCAGCCTTGCCACAGAGCTTTGCATCCCAGCCCTTGTGCGTTCTGCCGCTGCTTCCGAAGCCCTGCATATGCTTCCCAAAGACCTAACAAGATAAGAAACGTCCCAGTGGGGAGCCATCAGAGCCCATGGATCAGGGCTGATCTAACCAATTTCCTTCCATAAAGTGTCCCAAAGAGGAGGAAGGTCTCTCACTTGGCTTGCCTTGGGGCTTTACCCCGTGGCAAGCTTGAAACGTGTTCAACTGAGCCTTCATTTTGTCACCTGTAGGATGGAGAAGGTGTGAGTGCCCTTCTCACTGGGTGGATCTGTGCAGACCGAGCTTAGGACAACAGCTCGCCACATACTGTTCATTCATTTATTGATCACCGGCTGCATAGACTCGGCTGCCTTCTCACCCTCAGGGGATTCTACCAAGAGGCTTCCCCATAAGAGGTCCTGAGCTTCTGGATGGTTTGAGAAAGCCTGCGTCATTATGCGGATGGATCCCCGTAGTACGTAGGGGGAGACTGGTTGCTTTTCTCACTCAGCACAATTCCCTTCAGATTCATCCAGGTTGTTGCCTGTTTCAATACTTTGTTGCTTTTTATTGCTGAGAAATATTCCATGACATGGATGGACCACAGCTGGTTTAACCACTTGCCCATTGAAGGACATCTCGGTTGTTTCCAGTTTTTGGCACTTTTAAATGAAGCTGCTATACACGTTTATCCACGGGGTTTTCTTGTGAACATACATCTTCATTTCTCTGGAATACACACTCAAGAGGGCAATCGCTAGGTCATATGGTAGTTGCATGCTGAGTTTTATGAAAAGCTGTCGCGCTGTTTGCCCCTGTGGTGATATAACTTCACATTCTCACCAGCAATGTGTGGATGGCCCTGTTTCTATGCCTCCTCATCAGCATATGGTGAGGTCACTATCTTTACTTTAGCACTTTGATAGGTGTATAGTGATATCTCATTGTGACTTTAATTTGCATTTTCATAAAGGCTAATGCTGGTGAAAATCTTTTCATGTGCGTATTTGCCACCTGCCTCTGCTTATTGGTGAAATGTCTGTTCGTACGTTCTGACCCATTTTCTTTCTTTTTTTAATATTTTATTCATTTATTTATTTTATGTTTTTGGCTGCATCAGGTCTTAGTGGTGGCACACGGGATCTTCGTAGAGGCATGCAGGATCTTTCATTGCGGTGCACAGACTTCTCTCTAGTTGAGGCACGCGAGCTCAGTAGCTGCGGCCTGCAGGCTTAGTTGCTCCGAGGCATGTGGGATCTTAATTCCCTGACTAGGGATCGAACCCGCATCCCCTGCATTGGAAGGCGGATTCCTTACCACTGGACCACCAGGGAAGTCCCCTGGCCCATTTTCTAATCGGATTTTCTTCTTTTTAATTGTTGAGTTTTGAGAGTTCCTTAGAATTTTAGATGACACTTTGCTGGATGCGTGCCTTGCAGACATTTCCCCCAGTCTGTAGTCTGTCTTTTCGTCTTCTTATCGGTCTTCAGCAGGGCATCAGGTTTTAATTTTGATGGAGCCACTGTATCAACTTTTCCTTTCATGGATTGTGCTTTTGGTACCAACTCTAAGAACTCTTTGCTTAGCCCTAGATGGTATCTCTTTCCATATCTTTTTAATGGTTATAGGACCTGTAGATATGTCATCCTTTTCATTCCTGATATTGATAATTTGTGTCTTCTCTTAGTCATAATCATTCTTTCTAGGGATTTATCAGTTTTACTATTTTTTCAAAGAAAAAGAGATCTCTTGGCGGGGGTCTCTGTGACCGCTCCGTGGGCTCCGCTCGATGGCGATTCTAGGTGTTAGTGGTTCCCTGATGCAGTGGTTGGCCGACTGCAGCCTGAGAGCAGTCCGGCTGCTTGTTTTTAGTTGCACCTGGGAGCCGCGAACATCTTTTGTGCGCTTAAACGGTGGGGGTGGGGGGAGCGGGGGGAAGCAACTTTTGTGAAATATATGAAATTCAGGTTTCGCCTGTCATAAGTAAAGTTTTTTTGGAACGTAGCCGCGGTTGTCCATTTCCATGTTTACCGCCTCTGGCTCCGTGTATCTCGCTGCCACCTGTGCCACTCCTGTCGCAGGCAACTCTTTACACTATAGATATCGTTGGGTTAAATATGCTATGTAATTCTTTAACCCTATGTAGTGAAACCCCAAGACCTCGTTGTTATTGCTTCAGATAATGATATTCATTTACATTGTCTCACATTCACCCTTTTCTTCCCTTCTTTCTGTGCATTTCTGTGCTTATGTTTGAGATCATTTTTCTTCTACCTCTTATAATTTTTTTGAGTGTGGTTCGCTGGGGGTAAGTTCTCTGAGATTTTTTTTCTCTGAATTTGTTACCTTTGATCTTTCTTTTTATTTATTTATTTAGGGTTTTTTTTTTTTTTTTTTTTTCTGGCTGTGCTGCGAGGCGTGTGGCATCTTAGTTACACCACCAGGGATTGAACCTGCACCCCCTGCATTGGAAGCGCAGTCTTAGCCACTGGACCACCAGGGAAGTCCCTGTTACCTTTGAATTTTGAAGGATATTTGTGCTTTGTATTAACTTCTAGATTGTTAGTTATTTTCTGCCAGTGGTTTGACGATGTCATTCCATTGTCTCCTGTCTTTCACTGATTATTTTCTCTTTTGGAACTCTGTTGTTAGTCTTGATGTTGCCCCTTTAAGTGTGGTGGCTATTTTCTCTGGCTGCTCTTAAGATTTTCTCTTTATCCTTGGTGTTCAGCAGTTGTACTGTGATGTGCGTGGGTATGATTTTTCTTGATCCTGCTTCAGTTCCTTAAGGATTTCTTAAACCTGTGGGATGATATCTTTAATCAGTTTTGGAATCGTATTAGCTCCTGTATCTTGATGAAATGTTGTGTCTGACCCATTCTCTTTCTTTTCCTCTTAGTGGATCCACATTGTCTCAGTCAGCTGCTGCTGCTGCTGCATATCAAGTGGCTACGCAGCTCTCAGAGTTAAAGCATTGATATTATCATCCATGCATCTGAGCGTAGGCTGGGTTCAGTGCTTCTCACTGCAGATCTGGGGTCAGCTGAGATGTTCAGCCACATGTGTTTCTCATCCTCCTGCTACAAGGGCACTAATGAGCATTTTCTCTCATGATGGTGATAGCGGCATAAGAAAGCAGCCCCTGGCAAGTTACAAGATTGAGCCCCAAGTCAAGGTCAAGGAAATAAATCCAGCCTTTGGTTGAAGGGACTGCAGAGTTATATGGCAAAGGGTTGGTTAAGAAATGGGGTCCATATTTACATCTGCATTCAAGTATGTTAGACCCTTCACCATGTCCCAGATAGCAATCTCTTTGCTGTTTTCTAGTCCTTTAAAAGTGGTACTGTGTTTAGTCTGATGTTTTCTACCTACTACTCTTCTCGATTACTAAAATCTCTCTCTTTGGTTTTGTCTCAAATGCTGCTAACCCAACTCTTGGTCCTTTCTATTATACCCTAGAGTTTTATTTCATTAATTTCTGCCACTTCATTATTTCTCATTACAGATTTCTAACTTTTGAAATGGAATGTCTAATTCCTTAATTTTCCGATGTTCTTCTTTTCTGTTATAAGCGTTTGAGTTTTAAAATGCTTATCAGTTTTCCCCTGGAAGCTGCTCTAGCTTTATCCCAGTGTTTTGTTGCGTATTGTTTTGTTTTCTGTAGACTTTGTTAACTGTCCAATTTAAAGTACTTGAAGATTTTCATCATGGTGTCTTGTTTTTGAGCAGAGTGCCTATGTTGTAATTGTTGGGTGCAGGGTACAAGATATGTTAGCTGTGTTGTTCAGTGTTTTTACTAAACTTCTGCCCTCAGGTCTGTCAGTTGTTGGGAGAGGTGTGTTTAAACATTCCGCAGTGTTGCTGGTTTAGTCCATTTCTCCTTGTTGTTCGAGCACTTTTTACGTATTTTGGAGCACTTCTGTTAGATAGATACACATAAGTTTTAAGTTGTTAAAAAAATTTTTTTTCCGGTGAGTTGAATATTTTGTCATTTACGTCTCTTAGTGATTTTTGCCTTAAAGTCTATTTGTCTAACATTAATAGTATAAGTCCATGATATCTTCTTCCATCTTTTTTTTTTTTTTTCTTACAGTACGCGGGCCTCTCACTGTTGTGGCCTCTCCCGTTGTGGAGCACAGGCTCCGGACATGCAGGCTCAGCGGCCATGGCTCACGGGCCCAGCCGCTCCGCGGCATGTGGGATCCTCCCGGACCAGGGCACGAACCCGTGTTCCCTGCACTGGCAGGTGGACTCTCAACCACTGCGCCACCAGGGAAGCCCTCTTCCGTCTTTTATGATGAATTTTTCTGTGGTCTTTTGTTTTGAGTGTTTTTCTGGATGAAAACAAAAACTTCAATCTAATAATCTGTCTCTGAGCTGGTAATTTTATTTATTGTGGTTGCTAAGGCAGGCAGATGTATTTCTATCATCAGTTATGTAGTACTTTTAATTTTTTCTATCCGTTTTTTCTCAATTATGACTTCTTTTTTCTGTACCTATGCAGAAGGTAACAAACGCTATTTCTATGACCCTTTGGCATTGACCCTTTATGCCTATGGCATCTCTAACCTCTCTGTGAACCACGTAGAAACCAGAGAACACTTCATCGTTAAGCACGTTCCTCCTGTCTTTTCATGCTGTTTGTATCCCACGTTGTCTTATTTTCTTTAACCTCCCAAATAAGAAATTATTATTTTTGTGCTCTCTAGTCAGTGTTTGTTTTGCTTTATCCACATGTCTTAGTCTGCTCGGGCTGCTACAACAAAACATCGTAGACTGGGGGGCTTAAACAGCAGACACTTATTTCTCACAGTTGTGTAGGCTGTGAGTCCAAGATCACTGCCTTGTCCTCTGTCTCCCATGTTGAGCTGAGGTCTGCATAGGGTGTAACTGCTGTTGCCTCCGAGACGTGTCTTTTCTCTCTGGCAGCTTTTAGGATTTTCTCTTGGTTTGAAATCTGGACATTTTACTCGGAGTGTGTCTCAGTACAGGTCTGTTGTGATTGCTTGACCTGAGTATTCATGTCTTTCATCACTTTTGGAAAATCATCCATTGCTCTTTTCTTTGAACACTGTCTGTACTCCATTTTCTGTGTTCTCTTCTTCTGGGATTCTGCTTATTTCTGTATTAGCCTCTCTCCTTCTGTTCTTCATGTCTTCTAGTTTCTTCTCTGTGTTTTCCATTTCTTTTAATCTCTAGGTTGCAGTGGAATAATTTGTTCAGCTCAAATTCCAGTTTATTGTTCTCTCTTCATCTATGTGTAATCTGTTATTTAATTTCTCCCTTAAGTCTTTATTTTTGAATTTTATTTTTTTTATGCAGCACGGTCTTATTAGTTATCTATTTGATACATATTAGTGTATACATGTCAATCTCCCAATTCATCCCACCACCATCTCCCTTAAGTTTTTATATTCAAAGATTACATCATTCGCTTCCAGCAGTTTCCTTTATTTTTTTGCCTAATATTTTTTGATGGTATCTCGTTCTTTCCTCATGTTTTCTATGCTCTTTTATTTCTTAAAGCAAATTTATTTTTTATTATATATCTATGATTTCCAATGTTTGAAACCTTTGGTGGTCTACTTCTGCTTACTCATTGTTTCTTGTTTTCTTGTGTCTTTTGTGATTTTTTATTTTTTAGCAGATATTTATTGAGATAATACCTTTGGGACTCTGACTTCTGAGTTGAGCAGATATTCCTTCAGAGAGGATTTTCCTTTGTTCTTCTAGGTATCTACAGGGTGAAACCCATCATTGCCACTTAACATTTATTTTGTGGCTTGAGGTTGATTGGAATAAACCAGTAGTGGAAATACAAGCCGCAAGGTCATATGAGAGTTTCTAATTCTCAGGAATAACTTCTCTTCATATGTTTTTCTCCACGTAGAGCCAATACTGACACAGACAAGCTTCCTTGTGCAGAGAGTATCTTTTTTTCTAGTTTAGTATTTAATTTAGGGCATATCCCTTCTGAAGCTCCTCATTTATGTTTTTTTACCTTCACTTCCTCTCTTATGGAGACCAGTGCCTTGTCTGCCACCCAACCTGTGGCTCTAGGTGACTGGAAAGAAGCAAGTATCCTGAAGGCAGCTGCCAGCTTCGCTACTTGCTGTCCATATATTGTCAAGATTGTTTCCTTTTCTTTTCTTTTTTTCTTTTTTTCCCCTTCCTTCCTTTCTCCCTGCCTCCCTTTCGCCCTCCCTCCCTCTCTTCTTTCCTTTCTTCCTCTTCTGAAGTGTTCACATTAGCTTGGCATACAGTTGAAAAGTATTTAGAATGTTTTTTCATGCAACATTTTTAAGTGTTTTGTAATAGGAGGGTTTTTAGCTGCCCGGTTAGACCTGTTGCTGGGGGAAAGCATTTCTATAGCCCTTCCTTTATTCTCCTTCCTTTGTGACATGTCTAAGCCTCCCCTTGAGCATCTGACTGTAGCCAGGACAGTGTGTGTGCACGTTACGTTCTTGGGTTACGTGGGAGCATTTGGAATACTTCACCACTAAGTATGGTGTTTGTTTTAGGTTTCTGGTGGGTGACTTTTAGTAAGTTACTGACATTTTTTCCAGTTCCTAGTGATCCAGGATTTTTAAAAAATCATATAAGTGAACGTTGATGATCCTCTGGTTATTATCCTTTATCTCCTTGGTTGACATCTTTTTCTAAGGCTGACTCATTCTTAACGTTTCTGGAGCAAATTGTACTTGGTCATAACCTGTTATTATTTTAATACAGCCGATTAGCCAGTTTTTGTTTTTAGTTCACAGTTACCTGGACCTCTAGTGTTCCTTTCTTGTACTGTTTTTGTTTTGTGGTAGTATCGGTTCTGCGCTTGGCCTATGAAGGGAGTGAGTTGGTAGGAGCGTTCCAAGTGCTTGAGACAGAGGATGACGTTTCAGAAGGTGGACATGCTTGTTCAGAGGTGCACACAGGCTTTGGCGACTCTGTGTCCAGCACCTTGTGATTTGCTGCATATGTATCAGGACGGGGCGGGGGGCCTTTGCTGTGGTTGAGGGGCAATGTTTGAAGGCTACAGTCCCTAGCTCCTCTGTGTGTCTTCACATGGCCCGTTGAGTCCAACCGTCCAAGGGACCGACAGCTCAGAGCACCTGAGATACCTGTTCTCCCTAGAAGACTGCTTCCTATACTCAAAGTGGACCCTCAAATTCTCAGTTTTCTTGGTTTTTAAAGCCTACGTACAGGTGACAACTTGGGCATGCATATATATTTTGGAGAACTTGTCACTTTGAAAGAGATGCTGCTTTTGCGGCCCACACACTCCCCTCCCCGAAGCGTGTGCCCCGAGCTGCAGCAGCGCTCGGCAAGGCGGAGCGTGCTTCCCCGCCACGCCGCGCCGCTCTGGGCTGCTGAGCGCTGCGCTTCGTGTACGTGAGCCAGAAGGAAATACTTCCTGCCCTTGCTGAGGTCACCATGGTTTGGGGTTTTCTGTCACTTGCACCACACCGGCTTTTTTTTTTTTTTTTTTTTTTTTTTTTTTGCGGTACGCGGGCCTCTCACTGCTATGGCCTCTCCCGCTGCGGAGCACAGGCTCTGGACGCGCAGGCTCAGCAGCCATGGCTCACGGGCCCAGCCGCTCCGCGGCATGTGGGATCTTCCCGGACCGGGGCACGAACCCACGTCCCCCGAATCGGCAGGCAGACCCCCAACCACTGCACCACCAGGGAAGCCCCACACCGGCTCTTAAGGAACACGGTGGCCCACCTTAGCAACGCCACTTGCGGAATCACGCGTCCTTCCCCAGCACGTGAGCTTTCTCGTACTCTGCATGGAGTTCTGAGGGGTCCGGGTGACTGTAGGCGCTTCCCTTCACGCTCTTCCCTCAGTTCTAGCCAACACTCTGCCCTCTGCCTCCACATGGCCTTGCAGGCCTGGCCTGGGCCTACTCACCTTGGCTGGACCTCCTTCTCTATCCGGCCAAGTTTCGACAGGTCGTCACTCAGTTGCTCTCCTGAAACCATGTGCAGTTCCCTCTTGCCCTGGTGACTCAGGGGATTAGCTCACAGCAGGCTTCAGAGAGCCTCCACCATGTCGGCTGGCTCCTGTGCCTCGACCGCTCCTGCGTCCTCTTGCCAGCAAGCTCCTCTGGGCCTCTGCACGGTCTCAGCCACGACCTCCTGTCTCTGCAGCCTGCAGGGACGGTCCCAAGCTGCCATCATGCCCACCCCATCTGTTTGCTCACTCTCTTCAGCAGATACCCCGTCTGCTGCTCACGGAGCAAGCGTGACTGTGGGGAGTGCATCCTTTCAACTTCCCGGCCCCTTCCCACATGCGCGCTCTCTGTGCACTCCTGCCCGTCGCTCTGCTGGCTCACGGGAGAAGCGTCCGCTCTCCCTGCCGAGACTGCGGCCTCTGCTCTGGATCCCGTTCCGTTCTGCCTGCACCAGCTGGGCCCCTGCCTCCTGCTTCTGTCCTCCGCCGACTGGCTCCCCACTCTTCGCAGATAAAGGCTCCCAAGTCTTTACACTCTTAATGTGGCACCGATGTTGACCCTTGATCTGTTTTTTCTAAACTCTAGCCTCTTACAGCTCCTTCCTTCCACAGTGACTTCTGGAAAGAGTATCTATCACACTGGTGACAACACGTTTCCCAGTTCACCTGAACTCCTCATCCTGCAATACGCTGGTATCTCCCATCATCTGCCATTGAAAGCGATCCTCATCAAATCACCAAAGACCCACCAGGTCCAAATTTAGGGATTCTCCATATTCACACGTCTTGACTTCCCGGTTATCTTACACTGCACCTAACCGTCCTCCTGGTGAAGAGACTCCAGTTTCAGGTGCCATGGTAACTCTCACGTAGTTGACCTCTTACCTCTCTTGCCTGCCCTAACAAAAGGGATGCTCCACAAGCTCCTATCCTAGGATTTGAGTCGGGAGTAGCTGGGGGATGCCATTCCTGGACCCCGGCATGAGTAGCAGGGTGTGAGCGCAAAGCCTGTGCTTGGAAAAGGGACATGCGCGCAGTAGGAGCCTAACAGAGGCTGGAAATCTTCAGTCCTGGAGTTGCTGGCCAAGCCTCAGGGAGCTTCTGGCCCACCCAGACCTCTGGTTTAGAGGGTCCAGTTGTGACAGAGAGGACCCTCCTCCCTGCCTGCCCCACAGTGCCTCCTTCTGCGGCCACCGAGACTCTTTGGAAGGTTCCCAGGCTGCCCCCACCAGCAGTCTCCCTGAGTCAGACCAGGTCGGGGCGGGCTGGAGTGTGGGCAGACGGCGTAGGAAGGTGAGCTGCAGATGGCGCTGCCCCCATCCTAACACCGAGTCAACGCCACGGGGGAGAAAGCCTTTGTTTTGTGCGCAACTGTGACTCTGACTTTTCAGCTGTCTTTGGACAGCTGCATCTCAACTGAAAACCGAGAAAAGGCTGACCCTGCTGCTGTCTACCTGCTCAAGTTTCAGATGCTGGACAAATGCATGTGAAAGAATTTGTGAGTCCACCCACCTGTGCCAGTTGGTGGGTGAAGTGCATGCTTATTCAGCAGAATTCCGTGTCTTCTGTCTCCTGGAAGCTGGTAGCAAGAGCTGACGGAGAGCAGCCATGGGGCCTCCCCCGTCAGAAGAGGGCTGTCCCCAGGACGATGTCCCACTCCCCATGCTGAGCAGTATTTCTTTCGCTTCAGGGATGTCTTACGCCCAAATCATTGTGTCTCCCCCACTGACCCTGGGCCCCCCAAAGGTCAGAAGCATCTGAGCACTACTCTTCACGGGTGGGCCTCAGGCCCTCGCTTCCAACAATACTGAGGCCCTCCAAGGTGAAGGGGAGTCAAGAGTGGTTGTCAGCAATAAACAGACTTACAAGTCTTGATTTCAGAGAGAAACAACTTGTAGACGAAATCGCTGTGGGGAAGGTTTGGCCTTGCTCTAATTTGACCTGCCGACCTGCCGGCTAGAGCCAGACAGATTCGATCTCCCCAGTCCTTCCCCATTTCGAGGTCCCTGGAAAGTCAGACCACCAGTGAGCTAATCAACGGAAAACAAGTTTAATGCAACAGGTTCCAACCGTCTGCAGCCAGTCGGCTTCAGCATGGCAGCCTGAGGCCCAGGAGCCCAGAGGCCAGTGTCAGGAAAGTCACCAGCCCCACACTGCTGCCCCTGCGGCCCTGCCTGCTGCCGACGCCCTCCTCTTTGTATCTATCTTCTATGTTTTCTTTGATGACTGCTCTATGGTTGTTGCACAGGTCCCGCTGACAGCACGCCAAGAACAGGAAGGGCGTGGGCTTTATGAGCACGAACGACTTGGGCATCTGTGGAGGTGGACTGATTGTCCCACAATACTTTACGCACTGCTTGGAAACATAGAAGAACCGCGGAAATATTCCTAATGGGAAATAAGGACAGAGACAGAAAGGAGTCACGTGAATTGAAAACGACACCAACACCATTTCTGTCTGAAATCTGCCCGACCCTGACCCTTCCGGTGGCGCCTCTCAGAAGCCCCGCTCAGAGAGGGCACCTGATGGAGAGTCGGGAGCCATCACCACAGAGGAAGAGGATCAGGTCTTTGTGTTCAGATTTGCTCCTGGGAGTGGGGTGTGGCATCGGATGCCCCCAGCCTTGGCCTGTCCGCGCGCACCGGGAACCTGGGCCTGGCAGTCTCCGTTTGGGAACGTACAGGCTCCTTAGGCCTCAACTTCTCAAATGCAGGGCCGCTCAGGCCTTTGTGACCACGGACAGACACACGAGAGCAAGGGGCTCCCGGCCATCCCAGCCAGTGCCCGGAGCTCGGAGCTGCCCCCTGAGGGGCCGCTGCCCAGGGCCTGGGTGTGAGTGCTGTGCCAGTGAGCCTGCCGCAAGGGCACAGCTCAGCGCTGGGTGATGGGGCCCGTCTTCCGACTTCACCTCATCTCATATTTCACCGTGCAGTCATCTTTCCACACTAAGTTATCAGGTCCACGTGAGGCCTCAGTGGGGCTTACACCTCGACCCACTCAGCACCCCGCACACTTCCTGGAACATGGAAGCCTCCAGAAGCGACTGACGAACGGAAAGTGAATTCTCCAGCCCTGACGAAGCCACTGCTGGGTCACGCCGGGGCCCTCAGACTCGCCCTCGGGAGAGAGCTCCTCATGCGGCCAGAAGGCCTCGGGCGAATTACAGATGACCCAGCAGTGGTGTCCAGTCGTTTTAAAGCATGCACACTCCTTTCAGAACATATTTTAAGCCCATGCCCCTAATTATGTACATCTCTTGTAAAAGCTACTCTTGGTGGGACGTCTGAAGTCCTTAAAGCTTAATTTTTCACTTAGAAGTGAATGAAAAGAAGTCTCCGTTACTTTCTTCCTGCACTTCAGTACTTCACCCTGACCAGCGGGCAATGCGTGTTGCCCTACGTCGGCCCTGCTGTGACTTAGCTGGGTCTCCTCCATGGTCCACCTGCCCTCCTGGCTTCACAGGACTTTGCTCTTCAAATTTAAAAAAAGGGTAGCTTTCATATTAGTTATTCTCCACTGAGGAAAACTAGACAGACCCTGAATCCTGAAGGTACCCCACTGGCCTGCCCACGGAAGCCCAGCACTAACGGAGATACTCACTCACGGCCACAGTACTACAATACGAGACGCCCTGGCTACAGTTTGTTGGTCTCGCACAATTGAAAGCGTTCTCCTTCTCGCAAACGTGACACATCAGTACGTCTGAAATGAGGAATAAAAAGAAAATGGAATGTGGCAGCTCTCAGGTCCTGTCAGACCAACACCCCCCATCCTCTCCTTCCTCCAAATGAGAACGGCCTGGGGTCCCGCTGTCTTCCCAGCTCCCCACAGCTCGCCCCATGCCCGGAGCTCCTTCTCTGCTCTCTGGGCTTCCCTCATCCACACACAGGGTGTGTCTCTCTCACACCTCCACACCAAGACCCACCACACGAACCCGACACGCACAGACACTCGTCCCAGAGACACGCAAGCTCTCACCGTCATATGGCAACACCCAAGGCTCACCTCCCCCCACCCCGCCCAGCCTCAGGGATGTGCCCCATCCACACACAACACTGTCGTCTCACCTCTGACTTCTCTAGAAAAAGAAACGCCACAGCTTTGGAGTCTGCTCTCACACACCCTTTCCATCCCGCTTCCTGGCCCGCCCCACCTCCTTCAGCACCCGGCCCCACCTTCCCCTCCCGAGACCCCGGAGCGGCGGCCCACTGTCAGCTCTGCGTCACGGCGGGACTTGCTGCTGGGGGAGAAGCTGGTCACGCTCCTGCAGCTCTCTGTTCTCAAAGGCAGCCCCAGAAGGCCCAGCGATGGCTGCGCCAGGCTTGGCCTCCAGCCTGACCTCCCCCAGGAAGGCAGGGCTGTGGCAGGGAGAGCTGGGTGCTAGGGAATAAAGCCAGCCTTCCGGACCTGCTCTCGGGGGGCTCCACATCAAGAGGCTCCCCCACTAGGCATCCAGGAGCTGACCACCCTCTTCACGGTCTTTTGCCCACTGAGTCCTCTGTGCTGCAACTGTCCAAACCCACCTGGGGCCAGGGCGGCACCCAAACGGGGATGGCCACCCCCGAGTCCACACAGGCGTTCCGGCCCACCGCCTCCTCCCAGCCCAGGAGTCCGAGGGCCTGGAACTTACTTTGCCTTACAGACACGTTGCCGTTGGTCTCCACCCGTGGCAGGCTCACGAGCAACAGCCAGACAAGGAGGACGGTCATCTCCGAGGACATCCGGCCCTGAACGTGAGAAGCGAGCAGGCCACGTGCTCAGCCCTGTGGCTCCGCGCTTAGATCTGGCCCCTGTGTGTCCACCAGCATTTGGAGCCCTTCCCCGCTGGACACCGGGGCAGACCCTCTCCTCCTCGCCCATGGGCCTGGGGCCAGGTGTGGCCTCTCGGTGCTCGGTGGCCTGTCACCGCCACTAAGTCCCCTCTATCCCCAGGGACGTCAGCACTCCCTGGAACTCTGCATTCATTCGCCCACGCCCCAGCAAACCTGCTCGGCAGGTGTGCCCGCTGCTGCTCCCTGAAGGCTGCACCAGGTTTCCCCCACCGCGGATCTGAACTCCTGCTCTCAGGAGCCCTCATGGGGCACCCTCCCGCCCAGCACCACAGGCCTTCCTCCTCCATCTTCATCTCCCTCTCCATCTGTGGCCAGGGCATCACCATGCATCCTGACCCCAGGGCACAGGAAGGCACGGGTACCCCTGCAGCACCCAGCCCATCCCAGGCTGGCCTTGCCACCCCGGATGCCGAGGCCGGCTCTCCTCTCACCAAGCCTGCAGGCCTCACGCGCCCCGTGCACTCCTGCCCGCTCCCTTCCGGGCTCCCCTCTCCTGCTCCTTCTGGAATGTTCCCCAAGTTCCACACCCACATTCGCCCTGCTATCTGGCGGGTGGCGGGTCAAGGAGGCGAGACATCGGCCATGCGTCTGCGGGCGGCAGGGCCCTCCCGCGGAGGGAGCGGACACCCACCGCCCCTCCCACTCCGCAAGACCCTGCCCCCTGAGGGCGGGCCGCGCACGCGCACCCGGCGCCTGGCGCTAGGGGAGAGGCTGCTCCAGGTAGCCCTGGCGCTCGCACCCTGTCGCTTCCCGGGCCGCACAGGCTCGCGTTGTGGTTTCTCCCACGTCGTGGCCCCAGAGCGGCGTGGCGCGTGGCCGTTCCCCGCCTGCGTTCTTCCCGCAGCCCTCTCCTGCAGACGTGCCTTTGTTAGCACTGGCAGCACCTTCGCAGGAATTCTGTTTTTTTACAGTGGCGGAGCATCCACGGCCTGGATGTAAGAGAGTGTATTTACAGGGCCTCCTTCGCTGAGCCTTTGTGTTGCTTACAGCGTGTCGTACTAGAAATAGAGCTGCAGTTGTCCGTAATGTTATTTCTTACGAGTGCAGGTACACCGGAAGGACGGTTTCCCAGAAATTCGACTGACAGTCTCAGGTTCAATGTATTTGCAATCTAGATGCACTTGCCCAGCAGCTACATCAGTTTTCTCCTCCCATCTCTGAGAAGTGTGAGTGCCCGTTCCCACAGTATCGTAAAAAAGAATGCATTCTTATCCACCCTTTGGGTTTTCACCAATCCAGTAGATAAAAATAGTATCCCGTAGCATGAATTTGCATTTCTTTAATTATGAGTGACGTTGAGCACGTTTTTGCATTCAGGTAGATATGTGTATTCCTTTTTCTGTGCTCTCTATTCAAGTCTGTTGTCTAAATGCACTGTGACAGTAGTCCACTGTCTGCCATAAAAAGTCAAAAAAACTTTTTTCCTATCTGATACAGGTCTTGGTATTTTTGCCAAGCAGAAGTGCTTGCTTTTCATGGTCAAAGATAAACAAAGTCAGACACTAGTTAAAGTGGTAAGGATGGATTTTGATCAGGAACATTCTATCTCAGTGGGGAAAAGAGTCTGTGTGAAGGGAACTCCACTTGGATTTGCACAGGGGTGACTGGGCATCTCAAAGGGAGAGTGAGGGAGTACGGAGGTGGCGAGAGGGGCTCAGTGGAGTCAGGGAGGTGAAAATTACAGAAGCAGGAAGGCACGGTTGGTCCCTGTGAAACCCACTTGGGTTTGCTAACTGGCACTTATCTAAGTTAAGCTCCCGCCCTCCCACGGAGGCTGGGAGAAGGGGCCCATCTTCAGGTGGCCGCCAGAACACAGTTCTTCAGGCGGGTACTTTAAGGCAGGGGTGGGGGGGTTTGAGTCACCCTAGGGATGCGGCCTTCAGCTGTTAGAAGCGACCTTAGTGTTTGCTCTAGTCCTTACAGGCCAAGCTTGAGGCTTAGTTGATAAAAGGCCCAGAGGAGCCTGGCTGGAGTTTGGTCAGGAGAGGAGCTTTATCACCATCTTTTCTTTTATGGTTCTGGATTTTGAATGGTAGTTAGAAAAAAGCTACAGTAACCAAGACAGTGTGAGGCTGCAGATGCAGAAAGCTTAGACATACGATCAACAGAACGGACTAAAGAGTCAAGAAACAGACCTACCCATGTGTGATTGATCGATTTTAGACAAAAGTGCCAAGCAAGATAATGCAATGAAGAAAGGGCCACCTCTGTGACAAATGGTGCTGGGACCTTTGAGCAACCAAATGCAAAAGATATGCCCCCAAATGAAAAGAACTTGTAAAAAAGAAAAGCAAAAACATAAACGTGACTTTCCCCTTACCTCACATCATATACAAAAATCCATTGGAAATGGATCACAGGTATAACTATAAGCTATAAAACTTATCTAAATACAAAGCTAGAAGACTTCTAGAAGGAAACAGGAACAATTTTTTCAATCTTGGGTTAGTCAAAGAATTTTTAGATAAGACACATAAAGCATGAATCATGCAGGGCAAAACTGCTACAGTTTGTAGGGAAAGAACGCTGATGCCTGTAGCTCCTCTGGAAATGAATCAAAAGATAAGATGAACTAAAGCATGGTCGGAGAGATGGATGGATATGTGGAAAAACTAGTCAAATGTTAAGGGTGGACTTTAGGTGGTGGGTATCCTTGTATTTGCTGTAAATTCTTTCAACTTTACTGTTTCAAATAATTCATATAAAGTGCCAGGGATTAAAAATGTGCTCTACAGAAAATTCCTCGGCGGTCCAGCAGTTAGGACTCCATGCATTCACAGCCACAGGCCCGGTTCGACCCCTAGTCAGGGAACTAAGATCTCGTGAGATGAGTGGCGTGGGCAAAAAAAATTATTTTTAATTAAAAAAAATGGGCTGTACGTGATTTAGCCCAGATTCAATCCATTATGAGAATCATGACACAGAGCAGAAAATATTTCAACAAGAGGCTGAATTCGCCTCCTCAGCTAAAGACTGAAGGTCCAGAATTTGGTTGCATAACCCTGAGTGTAGGAATCTAAGGCTTTGCAGAGTTAAATGGGCTGGGGGTGGTATTTAGAATGTTTTAGGATTGCTAATCACAGTCTTACAAGCTATGGGGATAGAAAAAGGAATAAGAATATCATTAAATGAATGAGAATTAAAATAGGTGGCCTTTCGCAACACTCCCGTTGTCCCTGATACGGCAAAGACTGTGCGAGAAGAAAAACGGCCGATGGGAGAACTGATGTATCGAGGACAACTTAGCTAAGGCCCTCTTCTCCCAATCCAGGCAAAAGGTGTATTCTTTGGAAATGAGACTCATCATACATTTATGGTTGTGCCACAGAGGAGTTTGAATTTGCCAGCATATGTGAAAATCCGGTGTGGTGGGTTTCAGCCTGAGAATCAGCAAGCAGCGACACTGATAATACCACGTGCATGACTTCCCTCAAGGAAATGTGTGATAAGTAACCTTATTCACTGCCACCTGGAAAGAAATCACCTGAAGAGATCTCTGGAAAAATGATCCCGGGGATTCCTCTGGACCCTGGATTATTTTGAGCACCCCCCACCCACAATTTTAGCTCCAGAGGTTACAAAAAGTTGTAGAAGGCAAAGTTCAGCAGCAGCCTGTAAACTCATTTTTCCTCTCTGTTGGGGCCACTAGTTTGGGAAGGAAAATGATGACCTGGTCAAACCTCTGTGCTGGTCCTCCACTGAGGGTGTCGGCCAACAGAAAGATAACAGGGTGTCACATCTGTGAATTGCTTTTAGCAGGAAATACCTGATCCTCCTAGGGGCTTACTTGAAATAAACCTGGAATCTACAAGGCACGGGTATATGAGTCCGGGAGCCTTGGGACTCAGGGGAGGGGATGCTAGGTGGGGTCCGGGTGGGACAGGGATTTCAGTGGTGAAGATGCTGTGTGGGTTCAGTGGGCCATCCGTACCCAGAAAGGTGATAATATATGCCATATATCATCATATATTATATGGCACAGGGGGTGGTGAAAGGAACACCCACAGGAAGGGCTGCTAGGTGGGTAGGAGAGGCCATGGGACCCCAGGCGAGGGATGCCGTGTGGTCAGAACGGATGGGTGGTGGTAGTGGATCTGCGACCCCTGCTCCAGCAGGGCAGGGCCAAACCCTAGGATCTTCAGACACTGACCTAAGACCCAGTCCAAGCCTGCAGCACTGCCCCCACCACCCTGCGTCCTGCCCAGACCTTTTGGCACCTTCCCGCCCCCCCATCCGTCATCCCCCCTGCCCCCCCATCCATCCCCCTCCCCCCATCCATCCCCCTCCCCCCCCATCTCCTACCCAGATCTTCTGGAATCTGCCCCATCCCTGTGTCCTGCCCGGACCTTCTGGAAACTTCCCCTCCCCCCCCCCAGTCCACATTCTCCCCAGACTTTCTGAAACCTTCCCCTCCCCACTCCCAGCCCGCGTTCCGCCCGGACCTTCTGGAACCTTCCCCTCCCAGCTCCCGGCCCGTGTCCTGACCGGACCTTCTGGAACCTTCCCCTCCCCGCTCCCAGCCCGCGTTCCACCCGGACCTTCTGGAACCTTCCCCTCCCAGCTCCCGGCCCGTGTCCTGACCGGACCTTCTGGAACCTTCCCCTCCCCGCTCCCAGCCCGCGTTCCGCCCGGACCTTCTGGAACCTTCCCCTCCCAGCTCCCGGCCCGTGTCCTGACCGGACCTTCTGGAACCTTCCCCTCCCCGCTCCCAGCCCGCGTTCCGCCCGGACCTTCTGGAACCTTCCCCTCCCAGCTCCCGGCCCGTGTCCTGACCGGACCTTCTGAAACCTTCCCCCACATCCCTGCGTCCTGCCCAGACCTTATGGAACCTTCAGGGACACGACCTCAAGACGGGCTCCCACAGGCCGTAGAGAGCGCAGCCGCCGCAGGTGAGTGAGGAGAGGCTGGTCAGGCTCAGAGCGCAGACCTCACCCCGGAAGTACTGAAAGGCGTCTCCCGTCAGGCTTTGCGCGGCCTCTAGAAGGTTTGGCCTGGCCTCGGGGCGGAAGCGCGTCCCCAGAGGCGGTTCCCTCAGAGCGCCTGGCGGCGGGCTGGTGCCCGAAGGTCTCGGAGGACACGGACGGGGGAGATGGTTCCAGAAGTTCTGGGCAGGACGGGTGTGGCGTGGAGGTCTCCAGAGGGACCACACCAAATGCTGGGCAGGATGCAAAGAAACCAGATCGTTCACACATTGCTGGTGACCCAGAAGAATGGTGCAGCCAACGAGCAGGACAGGGTGGTAGTTGCTTTAAACGCTAAACAAGCAACTACCAGAAGATCCCCAAATTTACTTCTCTGTTTTCCCCAGACAAACTGAAACGTGTCCATAGAAAACATGCATGGCTGTATATGACAGCTTTATTTGTAATATCCCACGACAAGAAACACCCCAGATGTCCTGCAGTGGGCAAACAAGCCATGTAACTTTCTCACCTGGGAGATACTCAGCAGGAAAGAGAGAAAAATGTGACACATGCGCTGACTTAAATGAATATTCAGGGACTTATGCTCAGTGAAAAAAGACAATCTTCCAAGGTTACATACACAGTTTCTTTTATATGCCGTTATACAGGTGACAAACTTTTATAAATGGACATGAAATTAGTATTGCAGGGGCCACTGTCTCCAGATATGGGTGGAAAAGAGGTTCGTGAGTCCATATAAGGGAAATTGCAGTGATGAAACCAATCTTCTTCCTCACTATTGTGAATGGAACTACCCTATTAGTCGTAATACTGTACTATATTTTGCGAGATATTAACAAGTAACTGAGTAAAGCACTCGCAGGATCTTTCTGTATTTCCTGCAAGTGCATTTGAATACACAATTATCTCAAAGTAAACGTTCAATGGAAATGAAATGTTTAAACAAACATATCATTAATTACATTATTATTTAAATGGCTACAATTAGGAACTCAAGGCTTTTGGGGTAAACAAAAAAATGCTCTTTATTAGAGACATGCTTTAAAACAAGGACATGAAAAGATTGAAAATGAAATATAGAAAATGGTATACAATTTGATTGCCCCCCAAAGGACCCTCTTATACACACACACGGGCTGAGTAAATATTAAGACAAGAGCGTTACTTATGTGAAGAGCCACGTTGTGTAGAGGCGAAGGGACAAAATAGCAGAAAGACATTACAATCAAAATCCATACGCACCCCTAACACGGGCTCAAAATACGTACAGAAGATACCTTGGTGGAATTTAGGTACTGTAGACAACTCCATTATCCTATATTTAGTTATCATCAACACGTCCCTCTCCATAGCTTCTAGATGCTGGAGCAAGGAGAAAAAAACATCACAGCGATAGACCTGGATCAATAATCTTTTCCTGAAAGGAGCAGACAGCAAATGTTTTCAGCTTTGTAGACCTTCTAGCCTCTGTCACTACTACAAAACATTGTCTTTGTGCGGGTGGAAGCAGCCATACAGGCTAAGTAAACATATGATCATCCCTGTGTTCCAACCAAGCTTTAATTACAGACACGGTTGGTGGACAGGGTTTGTCCCACACACTCCTGTTTGCCAACCTGTGCTATAGAAGTTCTGAGCAGCCTCATTAACAAACTAGGAAAAATCAGTATACATAACAACAGACCCAGAGATGACCACATACAGCTTTTTGCAGGGTCGCATGTGACTCTACAAGCTTGAGTTCATGCCATGACGTAACCCAGCATCAACAAATCTCAAATGATTGACGTTACTTAGAGTTCCTTCTGTACTTCAGTGAAATTAGGCTAGAAATGATTAGTCAAAAGAGAGCCAGGAAATCCCCAACTGCTTACTAATTATTCAGGGCACTTCTAAACCAATTACACAGAAGACAAGCCCCAACAGAAATTGGGAAATAGTAAGGTCTAAACGATTATGAAGTTATGACAAGTTGAGAGTGCGGGGAAAGCAGCTGAAAAACTGCTTAGTGCAAAATATATCACATCACAGGCATCTAGCAGAAGAGAGAACAGGGTGAAAGTTTCCTCAGCTTCCATTCAAGATGTTAGAAAAAGAAGAGATGATCCACTCAGAGAAATGAGGAAGGAAGTATAAAGAGGAGAGCAGAATGAACACGAGGTAAATCCACAAAACCAAGGCTGGTATTTTGGAAGGATTCAGGGCATTGGTAACACAGAAGGAGATCACAAAGAAGAAAAATAAAATTCTCATTGCCAATATCAGAAATCGAAAGGGAGGCATCAATCAGCCCTCATAGACCTTATAAAGAAAATAAGGGGCTGTTTTGAGTAGGCTCCCTGTGATAAATGTGAGATTTCTGATGACGACAAAAACTTGGAAAACACTGTTAACCATAACACAATGAGAGAGGGAGGCCGAAATGTCCTTAATATTTTTCAAAAACCCTATGAACCAGAGATTCTATTGAAGTTAAAGTCTTAAAGCAATAGAAGGATACACCAAGCTTATTGATGGTGAGTCCCAATAGAGTAAAGATTAATCTACAAATTCAATGAAATTGCAGTCAGAGTCTCAGCAGGTGGTGTGTGTGTGTGTGTGCGCGTGAAGTTGATTCCAAATGTTCAAGTGTTTATGGAAATGGAAAGGGCTAGGAATAGCCAAGGCAAGCTAGTGGGAGAAGAAAAATGCTGGAGGACTTGCACTGTCAACTACCAAGGGCATTTATATCGTCTCATTTATGAAGACAGTGTGGGATTGGGCTCAGGATTGAAAAATAGACCAACAGAGGAGAAAAGCAAAGTCAGAAAGCACATATATCCAGTTACGGGCTTTCTGACGAAGCTGACCCTGCCCTGGAGTGGGGATAGAATCTTGATTGCCTTGACGAGTGGTGGATACACAAGATAACGTACACAGTATTCACACCACGCAAAAGAAGCAGGTTCAGGACATTTGTGGATCTCCATAAATACTCAAAAATGAAGTTTTTACAGCGGAAAATGTAGATGGCTATCTTTATGTCCTTTGGAAAATTAAGAATTTTCAAAACTGAACAAAATTCTGCTGGTCACATAAGAAAAAAATGATAACTGGCATTATGTAAAAATTCACAACGTCTGCCCCTGAGAAGGTACTGATAAGACAGTGAAAATGTGCTCCATAGATGAGGAGAAAGCACTTCAAACACGTATCTGCTAAACGACTCGTATTCTGAATATAGAATGAGCTTCTTCCTACCAATCAGTAACTAAAATAGCAGATCATCCAATAGAAATTTGAGCAAAAGGCATAAAGCCAGTTTACCAGATAGGAAATGTGTATGGGTAATAAGTATAAGAAAAGTTATTGAACACGATTCCTCTTGGTGGAAATCCAACGTGAAAACACAATACGATGACCCCAACGGGAATGACTAAACGTTCAAAGACGACCACACCATGTGTTGGCGAGATTTTGAAGTGTGCGGGACCCTGTGGAGTATAAATAGGCACACTCTGTGGAAATCTCTTCAACAGCCCTGCCAAAGCTGTACTTAAGCACGTCAAAGACCCGGCATTACCACTTCTGGGTACGGAGCTCCTGAAACACTCACAATGCCCCACCTCAAGACAAGGACTGGAATATTCACTGCAGCACCACCTGGGGTGGTTGCAACCAGAAACGGCCCTAATGTCCATCAACAGTAAACTGTGGTTTATATTCATCAATGGCAGGTATGCAACTATGAGAGTGAGGAACATACAGCCACGCACAGAGGCAGTCTCGCAAGGAGAATTTCTCCTACTTGGGGAATCTGGGTCTTTGCTCTTAAGGCCTTCCATGGATTGGGTGAGGCCCACCCGCGTTATGGGGGATAATCGGCTGTACCCAAAGTCTCCTGATGAAAACGCTAATCGCATTTAAAAATATCTTCGGAGCAACACTGAGGTTGGTGTTTGGCCAGTGAACTGAACGCCAGCTAAGCTGACACGTGAACTCACCCATCGCTCTTGATGTTTCACACGAAAGGTATCGTACAATATGCGGCCTTTTGCGTCTGGCTTCGTTCACTGGGCATAATATTTGAAGCTTCATCCCTGTTGGAACATGTGTTGTTACCTTGTTTGTTTGTTTGTTTAGATAGCTTTACTGAGATGTAATTCACATACCATGCCATTCACTCATGTATAGAACTCAATAATTATTAGTATATTCATAGCTATGTCAACCATGACCATAGTCCATTTTAGAATATTTACCTCACTTTGAAAAGAAATCCCATACCTACTCGTGATTATCCCTTTACACTACCCAGGCTCAACCCCCCGTCACTAGGCAACCATAAATGTCCTTTCTGTCCCTATAGACTTCCCTGTTCTGGACATTTTCTGTGAATGGAATCATATAACCCGGCGTCGATTGTGATTGGCTTCTTCAGCTTGCCTTAGAGCTTTCACGGTTCACCCACGCTGTGGTGTGTTGCAGTGCTTCCTCTTCCTGGCTAAATAATATTCCACTGTGTGGCTGTGCCTCATTTTGTTTATCCATTTAGCAGCTGAAAGACATTTGGCTTGTTTCCACCTTTGGTCATTATGGGTAATGCTGCTACCATACATGTGAACATCTTTTATGTGGACATAGGTTTTTACTTCTCTTGGGTGTATGCCTAGTAGTGGAGTTGTTGGGTCCTACAATCACTCTCTAACCATTGGAACAATTATCAGGCTATTCCCACGGTGGCTGCACCATTTCACAGCCCCACCAGCAGTGCATGAGGGTTCTGGTTTCTCCACACCCTCACCGGCACTTGTTATTTTCTGATTTCTTTATTCTAGCCATCCCAGTGGGTATGCAGTAGCCCCCCTCTGTGGTTTGATTTGTGTTTCCCTGACGGCTCATGAGGTTGAGCACCTTTTCATGTGTGTGTGGGTCATTTGTGAGTGCATCTTCCTTGGAGAGATGTCCATTCAAATGACTTGCCCAACTTTAAATTGGGTTGTCTTTTTTTTTTTTTTTTTTTACCCCACCGAGCAGCATGTGGGATCTTAGCTCCCTGACCAGGGATCGAACCCTCGCCCCCTGCTGTGGAAGCACAGAGTCTTAACCACTGGACCACCAGGGAAGTCCCGTGGATTGTCTTCTTATGACAGAGTTTTGAGTGTTCTTTATACATTCAGAAAACAAGTATCTTATCAGACATATGATTTGCAAATACTTTCTCCCATTCTGTGGCTTGTCTTTTCACTCTCTTGGAAGTGTCCTTTGAAGACCAAACATTTTTAACTTTGATGAAGCCCAAATTGTCTAGCTTTTCTTTTGGCGCTCATGCCCTTGCTGTCATATTTAAGAATACTTTGCCAAAACCAGGATCATGAAGAATTACCTTTATATTTTCGTCGAAGGTTTTTACAGTGTTAGCTCATATGATTAGGTCTCTGGTGCATTTGAGCTGGTTTTTGTGTAAGGTCTGAGTGAGGTAAAGGTCCAATTTCATGTTCTCCCACGTGGCTATAAAGTTGTCCCAACATCATTCCTTGAAAATATATGCTCCCCGGCGGAGAGTCTTGGTACCTTTGTAAAAAATCAAGTGACCACAGATGTACCACTTCATTTTTGAACACTCAGTTCTCCTCCATTGGTCTGTCTGCCCTTGTGCCAGCACCACCCTGTCTTGATGATTGTGGCTTTGCAGTAAGGTTAGCAATCGGGAAGCTTGAGTCCTCCTACCTTGTCCTTCTTTTTTAAGATTACATTGGCTACATAGGTTCCTTGCATTCCACGTGAATTTTAGAATCAGCTCGGTGGGTGCTAGCTGGTGGCAGCCTTTGGGGAGGGGTGTTAGTCCTGTTGGCAGCAGCCCCTTTGCTGGGGACCTGGGGGGCCTGGATGTTTCTTATTTCAGCTACTGAGGCACTGACGGAACGCTGGACACTCGGCCTCTTCCCCAGCGAATTGCAGAGTCCGTCCCAGCTGGGGCCTGCAGTCCTTCAGGCTGTCTCTCTGGGGTCAGCTTCCCCAGGACTGTTTCTCCTCTTGCTCCCTGACCTCTGACCCTGCCTCCCCAGGCAGGAGTCCTCTCCCCTGCCTGGCGTTTTGGGCGAGCCCAGGTGGAGCTCAGGCCCTGCAGTCACAGGGATGAGGGTTCCAATCCCCACCGACCCGCGGGTTAGCCCTGAATCCTGGGACAAAGACCCTTGTTCTATGGGCTCCCATTTTCTGACGGACAAGATAGGATGGTGACAGCCCCTCACTCACAGCCGCGTCTGGATGGGACGGATGCAAAATGTGGATCAGGTAACGCAGAAGTGCTCCAGATTGCCAGTGGTTGACACGTTAAAGCCGCACTAGTGTGACTGTGCTGTCATTATCCCTTTAGTGTCGTTGCAGATTTGGGAGCAACCTGCAGAAGCAGGAGTCCCACCGCTTTCCCAGCTCACACGGCTGTCGCTAAAAAGGCGACTGGGGCTCCTGAGTCTTCCCAGCAGGGAAGCCCGAGGCTGAGGGCACCTGGCCCTGTCCGGGAGTGTCCGGAGCTGGAGATAAAGGGCCTCGGCACATGCTGGGGGTTCGGAGGGGCTGGTTCCGAAAGCTGAGGAAGAGCACACATCACAGCAGGGAAGCGTCTCCGGAAATGCTCTAAGTACCTCAGTGCTGAGTCCTGCGGGGCTCCTCCACCCGCACTCACAGGATCTGTGCCCTTGGGCCTCTCCACAGTCAGTGATTAATCGAATGTAGCCATGCGTTGTATCAGCTTCTGTGCTCGCACTCCCACCTTAAATCCCACATCTTCTCTCTAGGGTCCACGTTCCTTCCGTTGAAGCAAATTCTGGGTAGCTCTTTCGGTGAAGGTCTGTGACTAGCGAACTGCTTTTGTCACTCGCCTTTTCTTTAAAATGTTTCATTTAACCAGTATTCTTGAATGGACGTTGAGCTGATTTAAATCCGCTGTGGATGGCCATTTCCCTACACACCGCGAGTATATTGTTCTGATGCTTTCTGACATCTAATGGTGTTGTCACGACACATCTATTGGACGCTTGCCTTTGATTTCCAGAGGCTTTCTGATACTTCTCCTCACTGTTAATGTGCTGCTTAAAATACAGTAGAATACAGGTTTATACTATGGTTGTGTGTCTGTCTGGGGCTGTGGGTGTATCTGCGAGAATGTGTGAGCCCGTCCACATCCTAGTGTAACTCTGGGACTTGCCTTTTTAGTTAACACATGGTGACTATCATCCTATACAAATGCTCGCACACGGACCTCACTTTTTCATTTCACTGATGGTTAGGCTGCTAATGAACAGACACACCGAAAGTTAGCAATCCTTTTACTGAAAGAAAATTACATTGCGTCCATTTTTGACATTATGAAAATTATTGAAATAAGTATCCATTTCTGTAGTTTAGACTCATAGGATATAATCCCACTGAGGTCAAGGACTTGTCTTTGTCGCTACCATACAGCACAGCGCCTGACACGCAGAAGGTGGTGAATGAAAGCGGGTGCAGCCATTTTAAACTTCGGCTAGCAATCCTACCATTGTCCCACATTCTACCAAGCGCATACAACCACCAACCAGTAATTCTAGGACCTCTCCTGCAAGGCAGGCAACTCTTTCCACAAGAAAGCTGAAAACCATTTTGCAGAGATTTGATTGACAATTATGGGGATGCCCAGTCCTCCCCCCGGGGCAGCCACCGACTGCTATTTAAATGTGCCACTGAAGGTCTTCAGGTTCGAGCAAAGGGACGGAGCTGATGCTCTGAAAATCCTCCCACTCCGGTAGCTCTACAGAATCAAAAACATATCAAAAGTGCATTTCTGGGCTGGCAGAAAGGACAGGACCTCTTCAGGATCCTGAAACAAGGAGGGACCTGGGCCAGGGAGGAGGGAGCACAGAAGCCAGTACACAGCAGCCACCAGGGGAGGGCTGGGCACAAGGCAGCAAGTCTAGTGATCCGGTGGCCCCAGTTAGTGGGGGGAAAGGACGAGAGGCCTAGGACACGAGTAAGATTAGAAATTGCAATCAGAACCCCACGGAAAGGCAAGACTTTGAAAACACTACAACAACGCTGAAGATGCAGCCTGGAAACCTGCCGCCTAACACCGTGGGGAGGCGAGGAAGAGGCCTAGCTTCCTGAGGCTGGGATGGAGGGCGATATGCGCTCCCGCTGAGAACTGAGAACAGGCCCCCATGGTGGGTTAGGATTTATGTTACTCGTGCCTCAGAGGAAACCCCAGGCTGTGTAATTAATACAAAGAGTGGCCCTGGGAAAGTGATAACCCTTGGGCACCTGGAGGACACAGCCTCAAACCAGGCCCCAGCGGCACACGGAACATGGAAGATGTTCCAGGTCTTGGCATCGGGCTTCTTAAAGGCAATACTATTTCTACCTTGAAAGATGTGAAGAGGCATAAGAATTATGACGATTACACAGTAGACTGTTGAGATAACCTGGAAGACTTTTAGAAAGAGCCAGATGGACACACACTGGAAAGGCATGGGAAATTCCAAGCAGGATAAGGAAAAAGAGACTCCTACGTAGGCTTGATACGGGAAAACTGGAGAAACACGGAAAACCAAGAGACGATCTTGAAAGCATCCAGAGATGCTTTCAATTGGAGATTGTCTCCAGGATGGGCACGATCACTCCCAAGCCAAGGCCCTTCAACGGGAAGGAGCTGCGCTGAGGGCCTTAGAGATGGGACTGGCATCCTGGCTTCGGTGGTACCCCTGCCAAGGATGCGCTGTGAGACTCTAGCAGGTGGATGAACTCAGTTTCCTCGCCTGCAAAATGGGGACGAGCACAGTGGGTGCCTCTCAGGGCTGCCGTGAAGCTCAAGCAAACACACGTGCCAAGCTTCGCAGAATGACACACCTTGACCCCAGGGTAACGAGGTTTTCATTCCATTCCTGCCGTCACACACCGTCCACTCACCACAGAGCAGGGACACAAACAAGGAGACAACTCCTGAGCAGTGGGAAGAGAAATCCGCGTTTATTCAGTGCCGGTCGAGCCAGAAAGCCGGGTACTTTCCGAGCGCCGGTCTCCCTGTGGGCCCTTGAGGCCCGCTGCAATGGTAATTATACAGAATTCCCAGAGGAGAAGCTTGCGCCTCGGAGGGATTGAGGGCTGGGCCCACGTGGGAAAGCCAGGGCTCCAGCTTGTGCCTGTGCGACCACAGAGTCTGGAACGTCCTCTCTTCTCCATGATTCTCCAAGTCCCCCTCCACAGCGAAGACCCACTGGTGGCAGCAGGCCTCTTCTGCCGTGGGTGGAGTGGAGTGGCGAGGGGTGTGCAAGCCCTTGTTCTCCTCCAGGGATCTTGGCACCGAACAGATGCCATCGGGGTGGCTCAGTGCCAGCAGGGCCGGCGCAGCCAGAAACACAACTCCTCCTCCTGCCCTACTGCCTCGCCGGGACTGAGGACCTGCTTCTCACCAGACGAGGTGGGAGTGGGGAGGGAGGGAGAGTGGAGAGGCCCCAGCACCCCCTCTTGCCTCTGGGCCCCCTTTCTTCCTGGGGGTGTCACCTGACCCCAGGTGGCATGGGACAGACACGCTCCTGCCAACTAGGGGACCCCGGCTGGCTCTCAGTTGTTCAAAGCCTCTTCCACCCATGAGGTTAAGGTGGCTGCTCTGCTCTGGGGCACGGGGCACTGCACGAGGGCAGTGGGGCCCTCCAGACCGGCTCCCCTAAAGGGAGCACGAGATGGCCCCACGCCCTCCTCTAGAGGCTTCTCTGTGGCCCCCGAACTCCTGCCGGAGGCGGTCAACATGCCTCCTGCTGTCCGATGCATACTATTGACCCAGATGTCCAAGTTGGCTCTTTGGTAGCTACCCTTCTAGTAAACATGACTGCTGACCTGCCTATGCAGGCCCTCGGCTGGGCACTTCAGCCACAATCCCAGAGGGCTGGCACTGCCAGGAGGAGCCCCTGCGGACTGAGTGGAGCAGGTGGATGGACAGCTAGCAGCCCAGCTTGAAGGGCAAGTCCACGCCAGAGCACTGCAGACAAAAGGGACGGCATTGGAAATGGTACCGAGCAGGACAGGGGACGCCCACGTTGTCATCTCTTGCGTGGGGGCAGAGTTTAGCAGAGGGCATAGAGACTGGACGGGGCGGCAGAGGGCGGCGTCTGAGGCCCCTTTGCTTGGATGGACACACAGGGAGCCTGGAGCTGGGGCAACAGGGGCTCCAAGGCCCTCAGACGGTGCTCCTTGCAGGACAGGGCCCTGGTGGGACCGGGCACATGGCCAGGACCTGCGACCAAGTTTCATCTCCAGCTCTGCTCGGGCCTTGCTGCACAGGCTGGCAAGCCCTGACCCTCGGAGGGCTGGGCTGTTCCATTTGTGCAACGCGCTGCCTGGACTGTGGTGTGGCTCAGGAAGCAGGGCCCATGGGAGAAAAGAGGGGTGGCCTGGGGTCAGGCAGAGGGAGCTTGTGGTGTGACTAGCCCGACCGAGTGGCGACGTGACTAGCTGATGGCCCGGAAGGTGAGGAGGGGGAGGGTAGAGGGCATCAACACGAAGCGGTAGATCATCTTTACGTCCTCTTGCACCAGCGTCTCCACCAGGAAGTTTTTCAGCACCTAGGACAGAGGCGCGGGTTCTGCCTGGCCGGCCTCCGCTGCTTTCCAGGGCCCTGAGGGCGGGTGCCCCAGGAGCAGAAGCCTGAGGTTCCCCACGAGGCTGCCCGCCCCGGCCCCACCCAGGCCCACTCACGTGGTGCAGCAGAAGCAGCATCTCCACCTCTGCCAGGCGCCGCCCCAGGCACTGGCGCACGCCAAAGCCAAAGGCCAGGTGTGGGAACCTGGTACCAGAGGCTCGGCTGTCCAGCCAGCGCTGGGGCTCATAGCGCTCGGGCCTGCTGAACATGGCGGGGTTTCGACCCAGGGAGTACAGGAGCACCTTCACCAATGTCTGCAGACAGGTGGGGAGGGGCAGGGTCAGATGCCCTGCGGGTGAAGGTCAGAGGGCGGGGTGTCTGGCAGGGGAGCCCTGCGGCCTCACTCACCCCGGCCGGGATGTGGTAGTTCTGCAGCACCAAGTCTGAGCTCACCTGTCGCTCCAAGAAGACACCCACGGGGTACAGCCTGTGCACAGGGGCGGCCAACAGGGTCCTCAGCTGCGACAGGGCCCTCGCTTCCCTTCTGCAGCCTCCCTAGCCCAGCGCCCACGGCCCGAGGGCAGCTCCCCCAGCGCCCTCACAGCTCGCTCCTGGCCCTGGGAAGCCCGAATCCCGAGGAGCTGCTTCCTTGCCTCTCCTGAGTCAGCCTAAGCTGCCCCGGCCTGAGCAGCCCCGGGCCAATGAGGACACGACCGACGATGGTCCCGGGACACTGAGGTGGGACCCCAGAGGAAGAGGCACCCCCATCCCTTTAGGGAGAGGAAGAGGAGGCGCAGGGGGATGTAGCCTTGGGCCAAGCTGCTGACCAGCAGCCCCAGGATCTGCCTGCAAGCCGCGGCGAGCAGGCTGTCCCGACGGCGGGGCCAGGGCTGCGGGGGGGAGCCCAGGTCTAGCGCGCCTACCTCAAGGTCTCCTTGAGGGCCGCCCGCAGCAGGGGCAGCTCCGTGGTCACCCTCTGGGGATTTTCTGAGACCCTGGCCTCGGCCACCAGGCTCTCCTGGCGCAGGGCCTGCTGCACTTCTGGGTTCCGAGCCAGTTCAAAGAGAGTCATCAACAAGGGGAAGGCCGTCTGCAGGAGCCACGGGGCCAGGGCTCAGACCCGGGCACAGGCTGCGCCCCTCCACCCCCAGGGCGCCCCTCCCAGAAAGATGGCCGCCATCTCCTGGGGCAGGGGACCTGCGTGCCCGGAGATGACAAAGCCCAGAGAGCTGACCGTCAAGATCCTGAAGCCACCTTGTCTGCTTCCCCCGAATTCCTCGGGGAGGGTGTCCCCAACCTCAGAGAAGACCCGGGCCTCCTGCAGCCGCTTCAGAGCCTGGCTCGCGCCCTCCTCTGGGCCCAGGAGGTGCCCACTCTTGCCATCTATTCAGCGGGGAGGGTTCCGGAGCCCCGGGCCATCCGCTCCCCGTGGGTCACCTCCCTGGCCAGCCACAGGCAGGTCCGAACATGGGGTCCTGACATGAACCAGCCACCCCGGGCCCCAACTGCTTCCTCCTCCTGGATCATCTCCATGTGCAGGGAGAGGTGTCCACCAGCCCAGCCTGAGATCTGGGAAGCTGAATATCTCCTAAATGCCGTCCCCAAGGCAGCGCGCCCCTGGCATCTCCTGATATGCAGATACGGCTCCCTGTTGCTCCGTCAGCTTTAGTCCACGCTCTGTGCTGTGGCCCGAGAGGGAGCAGGAGTCTGAGCGAGACACTCCCTACACTGGCTCCCTCTAGCCTTGGATACAGGCCTGGTGCCAAAGCCCCTCCTGACAGGGGCCCTGACCCTGTCTGCCCTCCTCTGCCCACGTGCCCTGTTCCCCCCGCTCAGCCTCACAGCCTTCCTTGCTGTCCGCTCTTGCAGGCCCTGGCCTGCTGCCCTCCCAGCCTCCTCTTCTTGGCCTGTCCACACCCAGCGCAAAGGCCTCCTTCTCCAGGAAGCCTTCCCAGGGCTACCTCCTGAGGCACAGGCCCTGCCCTGGGCTCTCTCACATTGTGGCTGCATCACAGCCCCTGTTCAGGGAGTGTCTGCCCCAGGGGCCTGTGCCTCTGCTCGGGATCCTGGGTGCCCAGCAGGCGCTCAGAGGTGCTGGCAGATGCAGGTTCGGTCCAGAGACAGGCAGCTTCGGCTGCGCTCACACCCCGGGGCCCACCCTGCCCACTGCGCCGTGTTGCCAGCCACCTGCTGTCCCGCCCACACACTGGAGCCCCTTGCTGTCCCTCCCATCAGTCTGTCACTGCCAAAGGATCTTGAGTGAGAGCCAAAGGTACTCTGTCCCTGGGAAAGGTCCCCTGTGTGGGCCTCCAGCCGCGCCTCGGCCCTTCCCCCCACCCCCCCGCCCCAGGACCTAGACGGTCCCCGGGGTCTCTGCTGCTGCATGTCCCTGGGCCTCGTCCACTCTGCACTCTGCCTGGAGCGTGGCTTCCCACGAGAGTAACCACAGACTCCTGCCTTTGAGGCCTGGCTCCCGTGCTCCCCCTTCTCAGTTGGGAAGCTGGAGCCGTAGACTGGGGAGGGGCTTGGAGGAGACGTTTGCCATGGGAGGGGGCAGCCTGGAGGCAGGAGGGCTCCCTGTTCCATGGGAAGGGCTGGGCGCTGGCCTGACCGTGTCCACGCTCCCAGCAGTGAGGTCGATAGAGTTGGCCTTGATGGTGTCCAGGGTCATGTCCGCACGCATCAGCAGCTCCGCCACGATGCCGCTGTAGCGCCACGGGTGGCCGAGGGCCAACTCCTGATATATCCTCCGGATGGCTCTGTTGGCTGCGGGACACACAGAGACAGAGGCCCTGGGTCTGGTGCTGGGAAGCACTTCTTTTTGTCATCCTCCTACCCTTCAGCCCTCAATAACCCCAGGTCTCCGTGTCCTACCCCCATTCTCGGAACAGACCAGTCCAGCCTCACTGCCAGCTCTCTTGGGGACCATGAAGAAGCCACAGGTCCCTCCTGTGGCCTCCGTTCTCCCCAGACTGTGGTGCGTGGAGGGGGCCCTGGGGTCCCTGGCCGCAGCACTGCCTGACCCCCCGCCCTCACCGTACTGGAAGATGTAGTCCCAGGCCTCAAAGTGCTCGTTCCACACGCTGGCGCTCGTCCAGCGAGACAGGCTCCTGGGCACGAACATGAGCTGCACGGTGGACTTGAACATGGCCTCCAGAGAGTGGATAAAGTTCAGGCTGTCAGGATTCGGGTGCTGGGCAAAGAGACCCAGCTGCTCTCCGTAAAGGACTAAGTGGCTGGCTGCGGGGAGGAGGGGGTTCCTGAGCCCGAGGCAGCGCAGGGCCTCACGACCACCTGCCCCCGGCCCTCCCTGACCCCGCCCCAGCCCGCTCCGGTGGCGGCAAGCCCACACCTTCGATGGCGTAGTGGAAGATGCTGGGCCTGATGTCCAGGGTCAGACTCCCTCGGGCATTCTGCACCACCCTCGCCTTCAGGGCCCGGGAGAAATCCCTGGCCACCCGATCCACCAAGGGCGTGTACTTCTGCACAGCCTGCAGCGACAGCACGTCTGGGTTCAGCCGCAGTCGGTCCAAACGCCACTGGGGTCCGTTTCTGTCGAGCAGAGAGCGGGGCATCAGGGCGTCCAGAGTCAGCAGCTGGCCGCGGCCCTGTACCCCACCTTCCCTTCCCCAGAGGGAAGCGGGCGAGGCGGGGAGCCGCCTGTTGGCTCCTAGGGGGCCGCGGCCCTGTACCCCACCTTCCTTTCCCCAGAGGGAAGCGGGCGAGGCGGGGGCCGCCTGCTGGCTCCTAGGGGGCCGGCTGCCCGCGTTTGGGCCTCGGCGGCAGCTCTTCCTCGGGGCAGCCTCGTGCGCTTCGCCCAGGGGAGACGGGGGCCTCTGCCTGAGCCTGCTGCAGGGGTTCGTGCAAACTGGCAGGCCCCGCGCCTGGCACACCCGTCTGCCCCCCGGGCCCTCTCTGGGGCTGAGGCTTTTGCTGTGAGGAAGGGGGCTGAGCTCCCAGGCAGGCCTGGCCCAGCTTTGCTCTCGTCACACCCCAGAGTGGGCAAGGCCCCTGGAGACCTTCATCTCCCGGCTCCTGCGATGCTGCCTCTGTGCCAGCCCCACCGCCCCCTCCCTGCAGAGCCTCCTGCTGCAATGTGGCAGGAATCAAGTCGTGTCTCTCCTGATACACCCACGCAGAGCCCGGTGCCGACGGGCCGCTGCCTGCAGGGCCTCCAGGGGGGCCCTGACCTGGACGAGGGGAGAAGTCCAACCCACACGCAAGCGCCTCGGAGGCCTGTGCAGCTGCGGGGCTCGTCGACGGCAGGCATCATCCTTCTTCCTCTGACCCTGCAGGAAGGGGCCGGGCTCCCCTCCCCCGCCCCAGGGCACACATGACCCCCAGGGGATGGGCACGATCTGCATCTGGAGCCAGTGGTCACCCTCTCTCCACCCACCCGGATGGTTCCCGGGCAGGCGTGCTTCGGGGTCTTCCCTGGCTGGCCTCCTCTCTGCACCCAGGCTGCCCGCCCCCTCCGTGCGCATCCCCACTCGCCCGCACAGCAAGAACACGCCGCACGTGAGGCCACGTTCCTGTCGGTAGGCCAGCCAGGGCTCCAGGAACATCCGCCGGGGGTGAGGGCTCTCCACCTGCTGCAGCCGCTCCACGTCCTCGGGCAGCATCACAAACACCATGTGTCTCCCTCCCACGTCATACCTGTGGGACAAAGCTCCCAGCCCTGCCATGGCGCTGTGTCCTCCCGGGGGCCCCACTCAGCAGAACCAGTCCGCCGCTGGCCCGGAGCGGGTCGTCCCTCCCGCCGCCTCACTGAAGCCTCCCCTCCTCTGGGGTCTGCGTTCTGTGCTCCCAGCCACGAGCCATGCACGGCCCCGTGCTCAAGAAGGCTGCAGTCCGCAGCAGCGAAGGCACAGACCTGCCCCGCTGATTCCCCTCCCTGCCCCTCACCCCCACTCCCCAGGCGCCCCTGCGCCTAGCAGGGACTCAGCTGCCAGTAGGGACAGAAAGTTAGGGTGCTCTCGCCGAGGTGGGCAGGGAGAGCTTTACCTGAAAATGGGCCCCAGCTCCTGGAAGGTCTGATGCATGTCCAGGTGTATGTTCTCAGAGCCCTGCTCCTTCCAGATCTGAAGCACCCGCATCCACTTGTGGCCGGGACACCGGGGCACGGCTTCGAAGGGCAGCACCGCCTTGGGGGTCGGAGTGGCTCTGGTGCCCAGTGTGCGTGCCCTGTGCAAGGACAGCCAGGGCCCTGCCATCCACACTCTGGCCTTTGCCCACAGCGCCATCCTGCTGCGCCCCCGCCCCCTTCAGCCCCATCCTTTTATCTCCCCGGGCTCGCTGGACCGGCCGACTGGATCACGTCAGAGGAGAAAGTGTCCCTGGGCCAGACCAGCGGTCAGGGCTGGAGGCCTCCAGCGGGGGAGGAAAGAGACGGACGGGCGCCGAGTCCGGCAGTGACGCAGGTCTGCTCGGGGGTGGCTGTAGAGAGCAGGGACAGGGTCTGGAGCAGGGACCTGATGGGGTGGGGCTGAGGGAAAGAGGCCTCCCTCCCCATCCAGTGAGGGAAAGAAGCAAGATGGATAGGTGCCTTATCTTAGCAAGGGATGAAAGGGGACCTTGGGTATTTTCATCCCTTTTCTACAAGGACCAGAGTGGGAGCAGTGCCGAGGGCTTTGCTCTAGTTTCTTGAGGCCGCATGTGTTTCGTCCACTCTTCCCCAGGCCCTGTGCTGGGTCCAGGGAGTGGAGGCAGGAGCCAGCAAGGGAGTCTCCCAGTCTCATGGGGGCAGAGAGGGGGATGCAAAGACACCACTGGCGGTGGCACTGGGACTGCCAGGGCACTGATGTGGCCGAGGCCCTGTCTGTCTGGGCTTGCTGGTCCCACTGAGGAGCAGAGAGCACCTAGAAGACGGGGTCACTGGGGGGGTGGACTGCAAGGCCCTCCTCAGGCAGGAGGGTGAAAGGTCCCCGCCTCCCCCCACGGGGCCTGTGCTCGGGGCCCGCAGCCTCCTTTCCCCCCGGAACCCGTGCTCCCGGCGTGGGCAGAGTCTATGACGGGGGTGTGGTTGTGGACTCCCCCCTCTCCCAGGGACCCTGGCCAGCAAGCACACAGCTGGAGCCACCCCTAAGAGGGGGTCCACGGTTTGGGGCCCTGACTCGTCTCACCCATGCCTGGCAGCCTTCTCGTGAGGTGGGTAGCGCTGTCGCCGTTCCCATTTCCTCAACAGGCTACTGATGCCCGGAGCTTCTGTCACTCCCAAGGCCCCCCCGTCCCGCCCAGTGTGCCAGAGGGGCCCCAGCGCCCTGACCCTGACACGGGGGTGAGGCGGTGAGGCCACCGCAGCGCAGGCTCTGGGGGCAGGACGGAGGGTATGTGTGGGGTTAGCAGGGCGGCTGACGACCTGATGTTACTGGTCATTCTACTTCAATCCGTTCCCTGCTCCTGACACTTCCTCGGGGAATATTCGGCTGGGGCAATGAGTCAGAACCACCAAGGCCCCTCGTCAAGCTGAGATGTACGACGTGCCTCAGCCCCAGATGGTGTAAGAGCTGTCCTTGGGCCGAGGAGACGCAGCCTGCCCTTGCTGTGCTGGCGCAGCGGCCCGGGCCGGCCAGCCTCCTGCTGCCCGTTCCTCCACCCTGCGGCCCCTCCCGGCCTCTCCTGGTCTGCCCTTGGGGCTGTCGCGGCTCTGCCGTGTGCCAGCTTTCCCCGTCCTTACACATTCTGCCGCAGGGTGCTGGACATACAGGTCAGCCCAAAGCCGACGCCCTGCCCCGAGGAACTGCAGAGGTGGCTGCACCCTGAGGCACCGGGCAGGTCACGGGCAGCGTTGAAGGTTCTAGAAGGCTGGGCAGGTCACGGGCGGTGGGCGCCGTGTAGCAGGCTTGGACTCGGCCTCAGGTCAGCTTTTGCCGGTCCTGAGGTTCGGCCCTACCCCCTCGAGCAAGGTTCCGGGATCCCGCGGGCGCCAGTCAGCCATCCGAACCCCAAAGCATGCCCGCCCATGGGGTGTCTGGTCTTTGCCTACCCCCCTAGCCGCCCCTCCCCTGGGTACAGGCACCTCCAACCTCCCACGAAGCGGCCCCTCCCCCTCCCAGCTTCCGCTGTGTCTTTTTTCAGGCCCTGTGTTCTGGGTTGGATTTGCTGTCACTTTCCCGGCTTTTGAGATGGAAAATAAGATCCTCGGGCTTCAGCCTCTCCGCCTTGCTGCTGTGTGCTTGGCCTCGCTGCCTTTCCTGCCAGGCCTTGAGGCTGTTTAGGTCTGGTTTTGTTCTGGAATATTTTAATCATTGTGCTGCCCCAAATCTTTTTTGTCTTCTCCTGGGAGCGATGGGGTGTGGAGGCTTTACGAGTTGGAATTGTTCTTAATGTCCAAACGCGTGAAGCGACTGGTTTCTGCTTAACGCCACTGTAGTCAGCAAAGGTACTGAGTGAGTTCCCCAAATCCCTCATGGATGTGAACTCTCCCTCGGCCTTTAACTCTCGCGCTACTCTTTGCCTTGACGTCTACGCTGGCTGATGCCAATGGAGCTGTTTCCGCACCTCACGTCTGTTACCCCCTCTGCGTGGGGCTCTTGTTGTCAAATGTTTCATTTCTAAATGCAATGTGCATTAAACGTGCCTTGCAGTGGGATCTGCTGGTAAGGCGACAGCTGAACTGTTTTGTGTCGAGCCATATTCATTTACCTTCACGTTTGGAGCGGATTTTCCCTTCCTTAGAAGAGAAGTCTTGGTGACCGGTGTCTTCTTTCTACAGCGTTTGGAAGTGATTGTCCGTGAGGTTTTCCGTTTCTCCTGGTTTTGTGGGAAGAGCAGACATGGCTGGGGTGTGGCTGCCTAAAGGTATGGCCTGGCTTTCCTCTGGCAGATGTTCAGATTTTCACTGACTAAAAATCACTTTCCACGGTTCAGCTGTCGTACGTCTGAGATTGGTCTTCCTTGTGTGAGTTTTTCTTTGGACCTGCTGCACTGAACTTTCTGGGTTGTGGGCCGATGGCCCAAGCTCATCCTGAAAAATTGTCGTCTCCGCCGTTCTCTCTTCAGAGGTCGGCTCTGTCCATCTCTCCGCCTCTCCTTCTAGGACTCCGGTTACACGGAGGCCAGATATTGGACTCTGACCTGCGCGTCCCCTCTTCCCAGGTCGGTGCGTTGCTTTGTTTTTCTTTCTCTGGGTGTCAGTTTGGACATTTTCTGTACACCTGTCTTCAGGTTTTCTATTGTTCTGTTTTTCCTGCATCTGGTTGGCTGTTAAGGCCATCCAGTGAGTTTTTCACTTTCAGGTGTTTTGTTTTTCTGTTTTAGGGTGTCCCTTTGATTCTCTTTGTGGATGTTGTAGAGGAGGGAAAGACTTCCTCTGCCCTCTTAGGCTCCTCTGGCTGGTCTGATCTAGTTGATGTGAGAAGGATTAACAGAAGGAAAAGAAACCAACTTAATTTTGTAGGTACGGAGGCCCCACAGGTATAGGACCTAAGAAGTGACCAGAGATGCCTGTCTACATACCTGTTTAGGCAAAGAATGTGTTATTTGAGAAGATTTGATATAACAGAGGGATTTTTGCTTGGGGTATCATATTAATGAAGAAGTAACAAAGTTTTTTTATGCCCCTTTCTCAGACTCAAAATCCCCCCATCTTTGGCGATAAGGGTGCCCTCCAATCCTCCCCACATAGCGGGGATACCTTCCCGTGGGACTCTTGCTTCTTGCTTTCAGTGGGACAACGTAGGGTCAGAGCGTTCTTCTGGTACTGGGTGTTTCTCAAGTAACTTTATTTTTCTTTATTTTATTTTATTTTATTTTTACATCTTTATTGGAGTATAATTGCTTTACAATGGTGTGTTAGTTTCTGCTTTATAACAAAGTGAATCAGTTATACATATACATATGTTCCCATATCTCTTCCCTCTTGCGTCTCCCTCCCTCCCACCCTCCCTATCCCACCCCTCTAGGTGGTCACAAAGCACCGAGCTGATCTCCCTGTGCTATGCGGCTGCTTCCCACTGGCTATCTATTTTACGTTTGGTAGTTATATATGTCCATGCCACTCTCTCACTTTGTCACAGCTTACCCTTCCCTTTCCCCACATCCTCAAGTCCATTCTCTAGTAGGTCTGTGTCTTTATTCCTGTCTTATCCCTAGATTCTTCATGGCATTTTTTTTTCTTAAATTCCATATATATGTGTTAGCATATGGTATTTGTCTTTCTCTTTCTGACTTACTTCACTCTGTATGGCAGACTCTAGGTCCATCCACCTCATTACAAATAGCTCAATTTCGTTTCTTTTTATTCCATTGTATATATGTGCCACATCTTCCTTATCCATTCATCCGATGATGGACACTTAGGTTGCTTCCGTGTCCTGGCTATTGTAAATAGAGCTGCAATGAACATTTTGGTACATGACGCTTTTTGAATTATGGTTTTCTCAGGGTATATGCCCAGTAGTGGGATTGCTGGGTCATATGGTAGTTCTATTTTTAGTTTTTTAAGGAACCTCCATACTGTTCTCCATAGTGGCTGTACCAATTCACATTCCCACCAGCAGTGCAAGAGTGTTCCCTTTTCTCCACACCCTCTCCAGCATTTATTGTTTCTAGATTTTTTGATGATGGCCATTCTGACTGGTGTGAGATGATATCTCATTGTAGTTTTGATTTGCATTTCTCTAATGATTAATGATGTTGAGCATTCTTTCATGTATTTGTTGGCCATCTGTATGTCTTCTTTGGAGAAATGTCTATTTAGTTCTTCTGCCCATTTTTGGATTGGGTTGTTTGTTTTTTTAATATTGAGCTGCATGAGCTGTTTATGTATTTTGGAGATTAATCCTTTGTCCGTTGATTCATTTGCAAATATTTTGAGAGTTGTCTTTTCGTCTTGTTTGTAGTTTCCTTTGCTTTGCAAAATCTTTTAAGTTTCATTAGGTCCCATTTGTTTATTTTTATTTCCATTTCTCTAGGAGGTGGGTCAAAAGGGATCTTGCTGTGATTTATGTCATAGAGTGTTCTGCCTATGTTTTCCTCTAAGAGTTTGATAGTTTCTGGCCTTACATTTAGGTCTTTAATCCATTTTGAGCTTATTTTTGTGTATGGTGTTAGGGAGTGATCTAATCTCATACTTTTACACGTACCTGTCCAGTTTTCCCAGCACCACTTATTGAAGAGGCTGTCCTTTCTCCACTGTACATTCCTGCCTCCTTTATCAAAGATAAGGTGACCATATGTGCGTGGGTTTATCTCTGGGCTTTCTATCCTGTTCCATTGATCTATATTTCTGTTTTTGTGCCAGTACCATACTGTCTTGATTACTATAGCTTTGTAGTATAGTCAGTATGTGGCGTTGGCATATTTTGGGGCAGCCTGCATCGAGCCCTATCAGTGCCCTCCTGAATCCTGCCTGGAATTTTCACACATTAAAGCTGAGGTGGTAGGTCACCCCGTTATTTCATTGAATTAAGCTCTTAGTCTTGAAAAGAGATCACTTAAGTAGTTGTGTCTCCTTTTGGGAGGTGGTGGAGCAGGTGGGGTCTTAAGTTAGGCCTACATTGTAGGAGAAGTCAGGCATTTAATAAGGCATTGCCATGGAAACTAAGGGAAAATAACGGTGAATGATGGGAGCAAATTATAAACACTGTCTGAGTTCTGAGGGCGGCCAGTCTAGAAGAGCTCTTCGTATATCTGAAGTGTTCTTCACGTGGTTTAAGGGCAGGCAGTGGCAACTTGACAGCTTTTCCTGGTTTGCGGCTGGAATGGCTCGAGTGATCTTTCTGAGTGGCCCACGTGGCAAGAGGCACAAAGATTGTCTATACGTGAGCTGTTGTGGTGATTTCTCGGAAGTTTATGTAAAGTTGTCCATCTTTAGTTTGCACGGCTTTAGAAAAAGGGCAGTTTTAGTTCTTAATGACTGCAAATCAGAAGGGTGGGAGAAAAATAGGAAATTTTAGTTTGGAGAGATGTAGCCAAATTTTGAGGAAACAGACTGGAAGAATTCAGGGTCTAGTTCATTTTACAGTTCAAAAACATAACGTAAAAAGTAGTCAGCAGGGCTTCCCTGGTGGCGCAGTGGTTGAGAGTCCGCCTGTCGATACAGGGGACATGGGTTCGCGCCCCGGTCCGGGAAGATCCCACATGCCGCGGAGCGGCTGGGCCCGTGAGCCATGGCCGCTGAGCCTGCGTGTCCAGAGCCTGTGCTCCGCAACGGGAGAGGCCACAGTAGTGAGAGGCCTGCATACCACAAAAAAAAAAAAAAAAAAAGGGCAGAGAACCTGAATAGATATTTTCCCCAAGACATACATATGGCCAACAGGCACATGAAAAGACACTCAACATCGCTCATCAGGGAAATGTAAATCAAAACCACAATGAAATATCACCTCACACCTGTCACAATGGCTATTATCAAAAAGACAACAAATAACAAGAGCTGGTGAGGGTGTGGAGAAAGGGGAACCCTCACGCACCATTTGTGAGAATGTTAATTATAGCCATTATGAAAACAGTATAAAGATTCATCAAAATACTAAAAATAGAACTACCATATGAAGGGGAAGATGGGACGAATTGAGAGTAGCCCTGACATATATACACTACCATGTGTAAAACAGATCGCTAGTGGGAAGCTGCTGTATAACACAGGGGGCTCAGCTCAGTGCTCTGTGATGACCTGGGTGGGGGGATGCGGGGTGGGAGGGGGGCTCAAGAGGGAGGGGATATATGTATACATATAGCTGATTCACTTCATTCTACAGCAGAAACTAACACAACATTGTAAAGCAATTATACTCCAATTTTTTTTTAATGACAAAAAAAAAAAAAGAACTACCACATGATCCAGTGATTCCACTCCTGGGTATTTATCCAAAGAAAAGCAAAACAGTAATTAGAAAAGTAACATGTATCCCCAATGTTCATTGCAGCATTAATCACAGTAGTCACGTTATGGAAGCGACCTAAGCCCTCATCAATAGATGAGTGGATAAAGAAGATGTGGTATATACACAATGGAGTATTACTCAGCCATAAAAAAGAATGAAATCTTGCCATTCGTGACAAAATGGATGGACCTAGAGGCTATTTTGCTAAGTGAAATAAGCCAAAGACAAATACTGTGTGATTTCACTTGTATGTGGAATCTAAAAAAACAAAACAAATGAACAAATATAACTAAACAGAAACAGAGTCACAGATACAGAGAACAGACAGGTGGTCGCCAGAGGGGAGAGGTTGAGGGGAGGAGAGAAATAGATGAGGGAGATTAAGAGGGCCAAACTTCCACTCATCAAATAACTAAGTCATGGAGACGGAATGTACACTGTGGGGAATAGAGTCAGTAATCATATAATTCCTTTGAATGGTGACAGATGGCAGCTAGACTTACTATGGTGATCATTTCGAAATGTATAGCAATATCAAATCACTGCGTTGTATAACGGGAACTAACCTGGCGCTATAGGTCAATTATACTTCAAATACAAATTCATAGAAAAAGAGAAGAGGTTTCTGGTTACCAGAGGCGGGGTGAAGGGAGGGGGAATTGGATGGAGGTGGTCGAAATGTACAAACTTCCAGTCACAAGACAAAGAAGTACTAGGGATGTAATGTACAACATGGTAAATAGAATGAACCCTGCTGCGGGTTATATATGAAACTTGTCAGGAGAGTGAATCCTGAGTTCTCATCACAAGGAAAAACTTTGTTTCTATTCCTGTTTTTCATCCACGTGTGATGATGGATGTCACTAGATGTGCTGTGGTCATCATTTCATGACGTGTGTAAGTCTCATCGTCATGCGGCACACCTTAAACCTACCCAGTGCCGAAGGTCCAATTATGCCTCAATAGAACCAAAAGGAAAAACATATCCTCCGTCGTGAGTTCTTGCTCCAGCGTTTAACGCCTGTCTCACTGTCGTGATCTGAGCTCACACTCAAAAGCAGCTGGAGTTCGATAACCAGGTCAGCCCAGGACTTCGCTTCCTGCTTTTTCCTGCTTGCTCGGCTTGCTTTGGAACAACCTAACCCTTGACCCCAGGAAAGGCTCCGCCCACAGGTCCTTTCTCTCTCTGCTCCCCACCTGTTCTGTGGGGTCCCTGGCTATGCTCCTCTGTGGCCCCCGCGCACACCGTAGCGCCCTCTCTGGGACCCGGAGTATAATACACTTCTTCCTTCCAAGTCTTTGCCTTGCCCATCCAACATTTCTAATAGGACAGCAGCAGGATGGACAGGCAGGGTCTGCCCCGGAGAGATCTCTGGAAATGGAGCCTGTGGGGACAGCAGGACTTTGGGGGCACAGCTAATTCATGAGATGGGTGGACAAACACGGCCCCCCCACAGTGCAGGGAGCAGCCCCCGGCGGCATCCTCACAGGTCCGTTTTATCCCACAGGAAGGGCAGGATCCTTCTGGTCCAAATCCTTCATCAGGCGGGCACCAACAGCAGACTTTCTGCAGGCCGAGCTGCCAGGAAGGGGCTTGCTGGGGAGACAGTAAGTGACCGGGGAAGCTGAGAACAAGGAATCCCCAGGAGGAGGCTCCCCAGCAGCCGTGTGGGGGATGCACAGAGGACTGGAGGTAGCCTGTGGGACTGGGGGCTGGGGGCCCGGAGAAGGAAGGGGGCCGGGAGATGGGTGATTCTGAAAGGTCTCAATTTTGCAGTTCTGAGGAAGGGGGAGCCGCCCAGCTTCCTTCCTCCTGGGATTTACCCAAAGCGAGTGCTTCTGAGGAAGAAAGAGGTTGGATGTCTGCCAATCACTCCTTCCCACCAGGGCCCAGGTGACACCCATCCTGCTGGTCTGGGACTCAAGGTCCTGGATGAGGTCTGACAGGTGGATGCAGGTGGAGGCAGGTGAGCCCAGCCCCGCATTCCTATGGGTGGGGCACAAGCGTTCTGGGGGGGTATAACAGTGGGCCACCAGGGAGGCGGCTCCAGATGCTGGCTTGCTGAAAGGAGTCTGAAGCTAGTGGTGAGTTGACACAGGAGGGAGGTGTGCTGGGGGGTCAGCCAGTGAGGCGAGGCAGGAGCCTAGACGTGGGGCACCGCAAAGGGGCCCACGGAGCTGTGCCGTTTCCAGGCGTCATCAAAGGCCTCCATCGCGTCCTTCCGGTCCTCCTGCTGTGCTCGGAGCTCTGTGAGTGCCAGGACACCCAAGGGACCTGGCCCAAGGGCATGGGTGGCAATGCCCTGTGAGCATGTGAGGGGTCTGCCTTCCAGAATCTGAGTGTGAAAAGGGGCCACAGTTCTTTCAGAGGGGCCCAGAGGCAGCTGTCCAGAGGCCACGCTCCCACACAGCTGTGGTCCTGTTGTGTGCGAGTCTGAACCCAGCCTTCCCACCCTCTGAGCTTGGGGCTGTGTCCCTGCCCAGCCCCAGCCCTGAGCCTGTGGTGCTACACCTGTTACGGCATCAGCAGTGTCAGCAAGCTCAGCCAGTGCCAGCCCACCCAGTGCAGCTGGAGCCCTGCTGTCTGCTCTAGGGGCGACCTGACCACAGCCATGGGCAGTGGTGAGTTCCCAGCACCCAGAGCGTGCGGATGGGTTGAGGGGGGGCTCTGGGAATGGCAGGGGGCCAACATCAGTGTGACCTGGGGCACAACCCTGCCCCTCACCGGCCTGCCTCAGTGTCCCCATCTGTAGAGAGAGGGGCTAGCTCCCAGAAACCTCCTGGAGGGGGTGGGGGTGCGTGGGGGGGTGCCTGGTGGAACAGGACAGCCTCCCAGCAGAGGAATGGAGAGCCCAGCGGGTCTGGGGAGAGGGTGAGGAGGGACGACCCCAGGAGGGTCAGAGGGGGCCTCCCACCCCAGACGGCTCCTTCCGTGCCCACCGGGAAGGTGGAGTCGTATTACACGGACTGTGCCCTTTCCTGCGAGATAGCTTCCACAGCCATACGGTGCTGGCGCGACGATAACCCCTAAGTCTGAAGTGTGGGGCGTGACCTGCTGTGCAAAGGACCTGTGTGATGGAGTGGCCCCGACGGGGCGCAGCCTCTGGGCCCTGGCCGCGGGCCTCCTGCTCAGCCTGGGCCCTACCTTCCTCTGGGTCCTGCTGTGACCACCCCTGCGGCGAGGACTCTGATGGGGAGGGGCATCGTTCGCGATCGCGGCTCCACGGCGGCGGCAGGGCGGTCCCAGCCCAGCACGCCTGCGCAGACGTGTGCGCTCAGACCCGCGCGTGCTGAGCAAACACAGGCTGTGCCGGGACTCGTCCCCTCGCAGGGCCCGGCGCAGGGGCCCCACCCACCCGGCCAACCCAGCCCCAGGCGCCCAGCTCCCTGCTGTGCCAGCAAGCCTGACGTGTTCTGCAAGCGCTGTCAATTAACCACTGACTCCAGATGCAGAAACCGCGGGGCGCTGGCTGGACTGGGGCCTGTAGGAGAGCGGAGGCCACAGCCCGACCGGCGGGGTCCCACTCACAGCGAAAATAAACGCTTTCCACATCCTCCTGAGCTTTGCGTGCTCTTCAGCTCCATCGGGGAGAGGGTGGAGTCCCCTGTGACACCCCCCTCGAAGGGAGACTTTGCTTCAAGCCCGTGTTCCCTGGGCCGGGCGAGCTCCGATGGCCGGGGACTGGGAATAGGGGCGCCTGTCCCGGAGGGGCCAGCTCTGCACAGCGGTGGGGGTCCCCGCTCTTCCCCGTGAAGCATTTCCTCCTCCGTGCGCCCCTGCGCGTCCGCGCCAAGCAGAGCGGGAGTGGACCAAACCCCTCTCGCCTTCACTCCCTGAGGTGAAAACAAGGGAGACTCAACCTCAGCCCTGAACATGGCGCGGCCAACCCCAGACCTGAGCGGGTTGGGGAGGGGGCCTCTCCCCACTGGGATGGGCCTGGGGGTGGGGCTGGGCCGGGCCTCTGCGGCCTGGCAATCCAGAAGCCTCTCCCTCAGCACCCTGCCTTCCCGCGTCTCCCCAGCCTCAGCAGGGCAGCCGGCTTCGAGTGGGCGGTGACACCACACAGGCACACGATGGGGGGTCTGGGGGTGGGCATGTACGGGGTAGGAGCTGCTTCTCGGGAAGAGGGGTCTGAAGACCCCATGCATACCTTGCTGGCCTCCAGCGGGCCTGCACAGGTACCCTCACCCCCAGCCTGGTGGGCCAGTCTCCCTCCTCCTGACCTCGCGGTCCTGTCCCCCTGGGTGACCGCGGGCAAGGGCTGTCCCCTCTGGCCTGCGGGGTAACCAGGGACCTCGAATGTAAGGGTGTTAGAGGAGGGGCCTTGGGGGGGGTGACGATGTGGGCAGACCCATCTGTGTAGGGAGTGCCTGGGGGGTGGCAGGTGAGGAGCCCCCAGGAGAGCCCCTGGTGGCCCCTGAGCAGAGGCAGCGGAGCCTGAGGGACATCCCAGGAAGGACACGCCTTCTCCACAAGGAGCTTCCAGTCATCCCCTGACACTTTTAAGAAAGATGTTTCCAAAAACTCTCCCATTGGCCAGGTCGTGGGTCCCGAGAACCCCAGGAACAGCCCTTGCCGAGAAATGCACCTGTGAGAAAGCCAGGCCACAGAGGGTCCCGTGCCTAGCCAGAGCCCCACCCCATGAGGACCCAGAGACACCCCCCCGCCACCCAGATCAGTCACGTCTAAGACAACGGCAACGTCTGCAGACACAGAGGGTTAGGCCCGGAGACCTTCTGGTCACGGGTACCCTGTTGGCTGGGCACTTTGGTTTATGGAAATACAATATAGTCCCCCACATTTGTGATCCTTCATTAATTGTTACAGAGGAAATCTTCGTCAGCATTTTAGCCATACTTAATGAAAACGTCGGTAAACGTCTATGATACGATCTGTGGGAATTGAAACCTTGAGTTCGCCATTTGCCCTTGCTCTGGGGACAGAAAGCAGTCTGGCAAATGCTCCTGACCCCAAAGATGAGATCTTAAAATAGTTTTCAAAAGGGGCAAGTAGTTTTTCCAAAATACCAAGAGTCTGTTTCAGTGATTCAAAAGAGCACAGTGATAGGGATAGAGAAGGATAATCAGAGTTAGCTCGAAAATCCCACCAGGGGATCGTAAGTAGAGAGGAAATTTTGGGTGGCTTTGGGAGACCGCAGTCAGTTAATGATCACTCGAGAAAGTAATGAGAAAATCCTGAAACAATGTGGGTTTGCTTGACTCATAAGGCAGAGCATCAAAGCCAGACAGGCCTGCCTAACAACAACACCAAGCTAACTTGCTTACCGAAAAAGCCATGCAATGAAAGTGCAAGTCATGCCTCAAGACAATAAAACAATAGTGGAAACATGAGTCATACATCCTGCGCAGCGATATCAACAAGCTAATGACCCCTAGGACGTGCTCTCTGCACACACAAACACAGTAATTTAGGGAAAGGTGACATTTCAAAATGAAACACCCTCATTATACTGAGACCTGAAATCGTTTTTCCATGGTGCCATGAAAGTCCCGGATGCACCATGTAGGGTCAAAAACTCCCCTGCTCGACATGCAAGAGGAGTTGACGTTGGAAGACTCGAAGAACAAGGAAGAAGGTGGTCTTCTCCTCCTCCCCTCTTTTCCTTTGATTAGAAAAATATAAGCCCCTGAGCACTCAGGGCAGCACAATGCTCGCCTGCCTGCTCATAAGCCTCACAAGCATCCCATTCTAATAAAGCACTTCTGTCCCCACCACTTTGCCTCTCGCTGAATTCTTTCTGCACCGAGACATAAAGAACTGGAGCTCCTTGGACCTCCACCACCACCCCCCACCGCCCCCCCCACCCCCGCACCAAAACACCACCTAGCGGTTTCAGCAGGTCTGTAATTTGAAGATTAAGAATGTCCATCACAGACACTGTACTATGGTGAGTGGTTTTCTCACTTATATTTCCATGTTCTCAATCATACTTCTCAGAGGAGCTGGGTTCTGCCACCAAACTTGTGTCTAATTAACCACCAGATACAAAATTGCTCATCTGCATAGAATTAGACAGACCAGTATGAGAACCAGGCATGTGCTTCCCAGGTCAGAGGGCCATTCCTCCACGTATGAAGGTTGGGCAAGCTAGTTACAGAGGTGTCCTTGGTAGATTAACATGACAACAGGTGTGGCATCTAGCTTTTCCAGATCAGCCTTCTTTGCTGTGTGTTTCTAGGACCAGTGATGTAAGGGAAGCCACTGGTCCGGACACGTTTCTGGCACAGGCAGGGCAGGCAGTGCTGGCTGCCCACCCAGGAGCCCTACCTGCACTGTGCATGCCTGTGGTTTTGCAGGGTGTGAGGAGCTCAGGAACCAAGCGTCACCTCCCTGCTCCCTGTGCAGCCGGGGCAGGTCGGAAGGGGCAGAACTGGCATGATTGAGTAAAGCATAGAGAGAGGGAGGTCATAAGACCCCTCCCCAGGAAGCCTCTGGAAGCCACCTCCTCTCTGGACAGCGAGTACTTAACAGGAGGGGTGGGATGAGTCTGGGCACCTGCTGTGGGTCACCTGGGGAGGTAGAGGCACAGTCTGCTGAGGACCCAGGTCCCCCGTACAAAACTCTGCCCACCAGAGCAGAAGGGGCCCCAGGGTGGGGCCATCCAGGAGAGAAGTTCTCTCCTGGGAAGGGGCTTCAGAGCACTTCTTCCCCTACAGACACACACACACACACACACACACACACACACACACACACACACACACGCAAGTGTAAGCAGCTTTGGGCAGGAAAGAGCTCTCTGCAGGAGGTCCCTTTTGTCTTATCACTGACCTGAAACCGGGGTCCCCCATTCTCTACTCATCTCTCGCACAAGCACACTTTTCAAATGTTTTGATCACACGATACCTTGCTAAACTGCTGGTTCTTTCTGCGGATCGAAGTAGAAATGAAGAATAAGTAACCCACGACCAGGTAATGATTTTCGAGCAGTGAGCAGCCGGACCTGAGTTTGGTAACACACGTACACCAGATGCCCATACACAGGCACACGCACATATACACACACACGCGGAGATTCACACATACACCTGCACACACACACACGCACGCATGCACCTCTGTCCTGTCTGGACTCACTGCTGGCATTGGTCTCCTGGGATATTCCATGACCTTTGCTTTCCTAGTACAGGAACCAACACTCCCTCCTAGCCACCACTCTGCCTGGAGTGAAGATGGCAGCTGGAGGCTGATTCACTGTGCTGGGACCAGGCCTCGGGCACCATGGCCCCCAGCAGTCTCACCACACAAGGGGAGTATAAGCCCCTTTGCGGGAGGACTGAGCGCTCCCTGCAGGACGCAAGGGGCCCACGTGTCCCGAGGGGCGGGAGCCAGGCCCCGTCCTCCTGCAGAGGCCTGAGGCACAACCATCTGCCTGGATTCCTCCGCCATGCAATTTCTTGGGCTTTTTAATCTTCCATTGTGATGAGTGGCTACTAATTATTGCAAGCATCTTCTTTCAGCCTGCCACCTCTTTTCTCTTCTTTCTGATTGCAGCATCATGATAACAGGCAAACTTTTTTCACCGCTCGTATTCTTGAACGCATTGGTGGATTACTTAAAAACGTTTTCTGTTAATACATGAAGAGGTGGTCTTACGTTTCTTCTAAAGACCTCTAAGTTTTCCACTTGCAGTCTGAGCTTTGATCCACCTGAAATGTTTCCTCCGTGACGCCCCTACCCAAGTCCCAACACAGTTCATCTCCCCTCCTCTGAGATGCAGGCCGGGGCCCCCCCACCAGCCTCCTACGAGAACCCCCAAAATCACTCAGCTCCCGCCAAGCCCACTCCATGCTGCTTTTAAAACATTTTTAACTTTTCATTTTTAAATCAGCTCACACGTACAAAGATGTTTCAAAAATAACGCAGCGTTTCTAGAATTGCTTCCCTCATCTTCCCCAAATGTTAGCTTCTTATATAACCACGGCACTGCCATCAAAAACAGGAACTCAGCACCAGTGCCAGACCCTCAGGCCCTTTTGGAGTCCCCCGCCGTCCATCAGTCCTTCCCTTGGGTCCACAGCCCAGTCCTGCACCGCACCTCCACCCTGTCCCCTGGTCTTCTCACCCCGACACCGCCCCTAGAGGCCCCGGCCACTCCCGGCCTCCCAACGCCCATGGCTTACATTCCAGGGCTTTCACTTCACCTCATTCTAAGACGCCCTAGTTAATCATAGCCATCCCTGTTTTTGACAGCTGACGCTCACAGGTTTGCCCACCAGTCGGTGAACTAGAAACACCCTCCAGGCACCACACACACTGAGGTCCCAGGTCCCAGCCCTTCACCCCCCACCCCCCAGAGCACCTCCTGGGAACATCGAATCTGCAAGGCCCATGGGCACAGACCTGCACAGTGGCCACCTTGGGAAAGCTGGCTGACTCGAGTCTGTCTGTCCCACTGGCCCTGCTGCCCAACCAGGAACAAGAGCCCCCGGCCCTCTCCTCTGGCTCTTCTGTTGGGGGGCAGGTACCTCACTTCCCTCCATGGCCCAGACGCTGGTCACCCTCGGAGGGAAGCGTCCCGGAATGCAGGGTACCAGAGGGAGCAGTGTGCGTGTGCCTATGTGTGCATGTGTGCGCTGTGCACGTGTGTTCTAAATTAAATTCTTTTAACATTTATTTGTTTATTTATTTATTTACTATTTATTTTGGCTGTGCCGGGTCTTAGCTGCAGCACGCGGGATCTTCGTTGCAGCACACGGGCTTCTTAGTTGCGGCATGCATGCGGGATCTAGTTCCCCAACCAGCGATCGAACCTGGGCCCCCTGCATTGAGAGCGCGGAGTCTTATCCACTGGACCACTAGGGAAGTCCCTGCACGTGTGTTCTGCGTTTGGTGTTGGTGTCGTGCGCACAGGGCTGGTGTTGGCATGTGTGCACTCTGTGTGCTCAGTGGAGAGGCAGGGCTGGGCCTCCCACCAGAGCGTGGCCAGGGCAGCCCTCCAGTTTCCTTTTCCCCAGAATGTTGCCCCATTCTGGCCTGGCCCAGCCTGGGCAACAGAGGAGAGGCGAGGGGCACCAAGACGGGTGGGTGGCTCCTTTGGCCCCAAGGAAGCAAGCCAGGGGGCTGGGGACCCAGTGGGGGAGGGGCCGCCCCTGCGGAACTTCCAGGAACTGAAGTTAGTGCCCTAACTATGCTGGTGATAACAGGCGCGTTGGGAAGTAGAATTAGAAACAAATCTCCTGCTAACCCAGAAAACCTCTGCAGTGAATTGTGTTACTGAGTCAGCATTAAACAGCGCCATGCACATCGCAGGCAGTCCGCTAAGCTGAGAGATGACAAAGGCGGACAGCTCCTCTGCTGCACCCCAGTTCTCCAGATCTACCTACCATGACTGGTCCTCGGGAGACTGCAGCACTGACACGTGGCTCATCCCAAATGCACCTTTTAAAAGGATTTAACTCCATCTCAAGTTAGCTCAGTTCTCAAGAGAGAGAATTCATCACGACCAGTTTTCAAAAGTGATTGCTCCAAGAAGGGAGAGGCAGGAAACTTCCTTCCTTTCTTGCTCCAGGGAGAATAACTTTTTGCCTTGCTTTTAATGTGTGCCCCTCACGTGCAGGATGAATGATGACTCTGCCGGCGTCTGTGTTTGCCCTTTTGCTCACTGCCTATCGGTAAAGGGTGGCCAAGCTCCCGTCTAATATGGCTCAAATCAAGTTCATTTCCATTTTACATTCCATTTCTTTCTCCAACTCAATGCTTTCATTACATAAGTAACTCTGTTTCCTATAGAGAGTTCTAATAAGCCATCTGAAAAATAAATGTCATGAACTAGGGGCTTTGTCCCTAAGGTAGAAATGGACAGAATCAAAGATACCTAGTGCCTCCACACAGCAAGAATTTATATGTGTTGGTCATACTGCGAAATATATTTCTCATGGCAGATGTTGGTCAAAAACATGTAAGAGGGGCTTCCCTGGTGGCGCAGTGGTTAAGAATCCGCCTGCCAATGCAGGGGACATGGGTTCGAGCCCTGGTCCGGGAAGATCCCACATGCTGCGGAGCAACTAAGCCCGCGAGCCACAACTACTGAAGCCCACGCACCTAAAGCCCCCCGTGCTCCGCAAGAAGAGAAGCCACCGCAGTGAGAAGCCCGCGCACCGGGACGAAGAGTAGCCCCCGCTCGCCACAATTAGAGAAAGCCCGCACGCAGCAATGAAGACCCAACGCAGCCAAAAATAAATTAAATAAATAAATGTATTTTAAAAAAACCCAACCGTTTAAGTGTGTGCTCGCTCAGGCTGAGCCTCCTGGAGGGGTGGGAGGGGCTTGGGACCACCCCAGGTAGGAGGAGGACTGTGGCTGGGCGCCAGCCACATGCCCTGTGCTTGACCAAGGCTGGTCCTCACCCATAGCCTGAGTCCCACCCAGGGCCCAGGGAGAATTCTCTCTGGGGACACAGGCTGAGGCCTGGCTCTGGGGGGCCAGGAACTGTGAACGCTCCCTTCTCTTGCCAGACCCTAAAGCCATGAGACATACAGTAGTGTAAATGTTGTCAGGACAAAGCCCGTTTTTAAACCTTTCCCTCTCCCCCTTCCCTTCCCTGGTATCCAGGGAAGTCCCTTCTAGAGAGAGCCTGTGTGAGGAGCGCTTCCAGGAGCCCAGGCCTTCCTGGCAGCGCTGAGCGGGGGCCCCGCCAACACCCACCTGCTCTTCCAGGGGCCCCCATCTCCTGGCGGGGGCCCCCCTCCATCCCTGCCTTCTCCCCTCCCTCCTTCCACAGGGCTGGCCCGCAACGTCCTGAAGGTTCTCCCATCTGACCCTGCCTCTCCTCCCTTGCCCTTCACAGGCTTCCATCCAGAGCCTGCCCTTCTCTCTATCCCTGGGGGTCTGCTTCTCAGAGCACCCAAACTGACACCCCCCTCCCCGCCCCTCATCTCCCCTCCCCTGCATGGAGGAGTCATGGACACTGGGGTAGTGAGGCGGATGTAGGGAGACACGGGCGGGCCCTTGACCCGGGGCAAAGGGGGTGGGCGGAGCAGAGAGGAGGTGGGTTTGTGCTTCTTGGGACTCGGGCAGCCCCAGGGAGGGGCACACTCCAGCTCAGCTTATCGCCCAGGGTCCGGGGCTGAGGACGACCCGCTGACCACCTCCTTCCCGGGGGTGCTGAGGGCCGGCTTTTCTGCATTTCCTAATAGAAATTTTGCAAACAAGCTGGTGTGCAAAAGGTCTCATGACAGCAGCAAGAGACGAGAAGAACAGAGAGCACATCCCATCTCCCCCAGAGGAGCCAGTAAGGAGCCAGTTAGGACAGCGACAGGGCATGGACGGGCACTTGAGCCGCGCTGCCTCAGCCCAAAGGGAGCCTCTGATGGGCAACCCGCTGGCCAGGCTGAGGCTCGTGAGAACTGCGCTGAAGTCCGAGTCGGGAGTGACGCTGGGGAAGCAACGGTGGGTGTGAGAGACACGTCCAGCCTCCGGCCATCAGGGCTCCCAGTGGCCACAGATGGCTGATTGCTGCCCCTCAGGCGGCACAGGGGCCAGGCCCGGCCTTCCGTCTGCTCTGTTGGAAGAGCTCAGAGCCGGCCCACGCTGCCCGCCAGGCAGAGCTGCGGGGAGGGCCCGCAGGGTCCTGGTGCCAGCGCCCCCCTGGACATCCGGAGCCCACTCCTCGGCAGGACATCAGAGTGTCCCCACGGAGGGGCTCTTCCCCACTCCCAGGACACCTTGTGGAGCTTGAAGCAGAGACGCTTGTGAGACTAAAATCCCGAGACTCAAGCTGGGGAGAACTACAGGGGCACCTGACCAGGGCCCAGGGCAGTAGCCGCCTGGAGGCCTCTGAGATAAAAGCAGCGGCAGGGAAAGGATGAAGCCGGCCTGTCCCCGGGACCGTGTGAGTGAATCCACCGTGTCCGGGAGAACGGAGAACAGAGGACAGCGAACAGCTTCGTGGGAAACCGGCCGCGGCCTTGAAGCCTGTGCAGGGTGCACTGCACGCTCCGGTCACCAGAGGGCGAACGAGGGGAGAGGGGAGCGCGAGGGGCGGGGACTGGGGACTGGATGGAGAGGGGCGGGGGGAGGAGACTGCGGACGGGGGGCGGGAACAGGGGACTGGGCACTGGCTGGAGAGGGGCGGGGGAGCCAAAACTGGGGACTGAGGGAGCGAGGTGGGGTGCATGACGCCAGTGGAACCGACTGGGAAAGCGGGCGGCGCCCTGACCCTGGCGTTCTGCCGCGTGCCAGCCCGGCCCCGGCGAGCACCAGGGACAGGGACACGCACGTTCCGCCTCCCGAGGCCCCGCCCTGGGCCCTGCCGCCACCGTAGGCCGAGCCTGAGCACCGTGCAAAGGCAGACAGCAGCTGACACCCGGCGCGGGTGGATGTCCCTCCCTTCGCAGGATGAAACCAAAATGCCCGAGAGCGGCGATTGCCCCATCTGCACCCCAGCCGCCGCTCCCCCTTGGCGCCGTCAGCCCCCATCCTCTGCAGACGCGAGGGCGGTGGCTTCTGGCTCCCTGCTTGGACACCGCCGCCTCGCCCGGTGACGCCTGATGCAGACCCAGGACAGGACTAGGGGCCATCCAGCAGCAAATGTGCCCCCCATAATTCAAAGTGTGCGTCACCCAAACCTCAGTAGTCTCTGCCAGGAGAACGTTCCCCAGGAATCATGAGTTAGGAGTACAGCCCGGATACATTTTACACACATCCCGGGGGGTGGGGGGACCTGCCACCTTACGCCTCTGCCCTGCTGGGCTCCCCTCCCCCACCAGGCTCCCTCTCTTTAGAGGGAGTGTCACCACCCCATGGCACATACCAAGATGGAAGGCTTCCCCCATCTGAGCCCTGTACCTGTCTGATATCTCCCAGGACTAAAGGGGCAGCTGGAACAAAGCCTTGAGGGATAAGTGTGACTGAGGGTGGAGGGCTGGGTCACCAGCACAGTTGCTACTCAGTCTCGTGCTGGAAGACCTGGGCCTCTTCGCTTCCTGGCTCACTTGCCAACCTTGCAGGGCTCTGGGGCACCAGCACCTGGCACCAGAGGGCACTCCAGGCCCAAGGGCTGCCCCGACCTCCTTTAGGACAGCCGGGAGAAGGGAGGGGCGCGCAGGAGGGAGGCCTAGTGACTTCTAAAGGGGGGATAAGGATTGATGGGCCAAAGGGGTCATTCCCTGGTTTCCTGGCCCAGCCTGGCTAGCATGCGGACCTGGGAGCAAGCAGGCCAGTGAGGGGCCATGCAGAAGGACACTTGGCCAAGGCTGCATCCACCTCTACCCATTGGGCAGTGCTCAGGACAGGGGCTGCCCAAGAAGCTGTGAGGCAAACTGGATCGGAAAAGCAAGCAGCCCTGGAAATCGGCAGTTTGCAAAAAGCTCAAAGAACTTGGCAAGCTCAGAGCTTTCCAGGCAGCCTTAGAAGAGGGAGCAGGGCAACATGGAGGGTGTACAGAGTGACCCCAGTGAGGACTTAAAACATTTGTCACAACCTAAAAGTTGAGTTATGTTTTACTCGGCGGGACGTTTTAGGACTTCAAGCCTGGGAGGCAGCACCTCAAGTAACCCCGAGAGAACTGCTCTGAGGCGGCCAGGGGGCAGCCAGGTTATGTAGAAGTTTCGCAACACAGGGCAGGTAGTTTGAATGTCAAAAGATTACTGTTAATTAAAGAAAACCAGATAACCCAAGTTAAGGAATGTAGCGCTTTTCTATGTAGGAGAAGATGCGAGAGCCTGGGCTCACTGAAATCACTGCTTTACGCACCACAGCTCTCTGTGGCCCGTATCCTGTGTTTTCACATCCTGAGTTTCCTCAGGGCTCACCGCCTCCTGTGGGAGGGCTGCAATCGCTGATGACTGTGACATCCTTTGTTTACTGATATGGCGGGAAATATTCCATTTCTCACCAGAGACCGGGGAAGTGCTGGGAGGGGCGGCAGAACTTGGGGGGGGGTCCATGTGCCTCCACTGCAGGGGCCTCACTCCAACCACGCCCTCTGAGAGTGGGGATGGAGCCTGTGGCCTTCCCAACCTGCCCAGCCCCGCCCTGGGAGTGCGTGGGGCGAAGTCCCAGCCAACGCTGTTATGACCACACCAGAAAGCCAGACACACGGGTGCAGGCAACTTTAGGTAGAATTCCTCCTGGTCAGAACCATGGACTGTTAGAATCCAGAAATCAGGACAGATCACGGGGGCTGGCCACCTTCTGGACATTCTGAGAAAATTACACTCTGTCTGTAAAAGGTCACGCTTGGGGACAAGAAGGCCTTAGAGGGCAGATACTCGGACAGGAACTGGCCCAGATAAGAAAAGACTAGAAGCGCTGGGGGGCTTCCCTGGTGGCGCAGTGGTTGAAAGTCCACCTGCCAATGCACGGGACACGGGTTCGTGCCCCGGTCCGGGAGGATCCCACGTGCCACGGAGCGGCTGGGCCCGTGAGCCATGGCCGCTGAGCCTGCGCATCCGGAGCCTGTGCTCCGCGACGGGAGAGGCCACAACAGTGAGAGGCCCGCGTGCCGCAAAAAATAAATAAATAAATAAATAAAAGCGCTGGGGATTTCCCTGGTGGCCCAGTGGCTAAGACTCTGTGCTCCCAATGCAGGGGGCCCAGGTTCAATCCCTGGTCAGGGAACTAGGCCCCACATGCCACAGCTAAAGATCCCGCATGCTGCAATGTCCTATGTGCCGCAACTAAGACCTGGCGCAGCCAAATAAATAAATAAATATGTATTTTTTAAAAGATTAAAAACACTGGATACTGAGGGGCCGTATAAACCTAATCCCAACCTCAAGGCAGGGAAAATCAGTAAAATGGAGCAGGGAGCAAGGTGGCTGGCCAGGATGCCCCGGTCCTGGCCAAAGTGTCCAGCACGTCTTCCTGTCCACCCCCGGGGCCCCAGAGTGCCTGTGCCCCTCCAGGTCATTGCCTGCCAGGTCCCCTGAGACCCTATGAGGTGGGCGATTCCATGCCCAGGGGAGCTAGAGAGAACGTTGCAGCTCTGAGCCAAGCTCGCCCAGAAGCCCCACCCACTGCCACGTGTCTGAGGTGCTTCCAAGAGGAGAGGTCCAGAGTGACCCAAAGGCACCCACCTCACGGCGGCTACGGAACTCTGGGCCATGACAAGACGAGCGGCTCCCGCCCCAGGCACACTGTGGATGGCCACTGTCCTCACGCGGCACCCAGCCAGAGAGATCCAGGTAACCGAATTTCCCCTGCTGGCGGTTCTGCGTCACGTTTGCCCTAGAAGGACGTGTATGCGAGGCCCAGGTGGCAGAGGTGACACACCTGGCAAGTTCGGACCTGCTTCCCCAGCATAGGGAGGCTTAGTTAGAGATATCTCATTGGACTCACCGTGTGTCTGCTCCCCTGCCCACCACGCTTTCCCTGAACTGCCCCATCCCATCACAAGCCCCGAGTGCACTGCAGGGGGCTGCCCGGGCATTTGGGCCTCCTGGGATTTGTGACACGTGGGACTGGCAGCACAAGGTCAGATTTTAAGGTCTGTGTGGAAAGGAGCAGGGTCACAGGGGGCGTGGGCAGCTCTGGGGGGGTGAGGCAGGCCAGAAGGAAGGGAAGCAGAGACAGAGGCAGAGGTATCTGCAGAATGACTAGACCTGAAAGTGGGGAGACACACACCTGGCCATTCCTGCAGGTGTCCAGTGGTGAGAGGCAAGTTCCCAGAGCCCAAGGTTGAAGGAGGGAGACTGAGTGGGCCCCCCAAGGGTGGGTGGGCCTTTTAGGAAAGCCCCCCGGCATCACTTTGGTCCCAGGAAACGCCTCTGGCTGATGAGCCTGGCTATGTCAAGCTCATGGATATAGACCAGGAAGTCACACCTCCCAGGGCTGCCATGTGTTCAAGGCCGTGGCCTTCTGAGTGCAGCAGGCTAATCTGGCCACGCCCCCAACACACACCCCACCCTCACCCCCATCAGACAAATCTGACTGACTGTATGCTAAGAGCAAGCAACAGGCTCAGGGGAACCAGCCGTCCTCCTGGCCACAGTTTTCAGATTATTGAACTGTTGAGGGGGAGGGGGCGGAGGTGAGGCAGTTCCTGCTCCCCAGAGGTGACACCCAGAAGGGGGCTAACCAAAGGCCACACCCTACTGCATGTCCCTGGGCCCCAGGGCTGTGTAACCCTGAGGATGTCATCACTCCTCAGCTGGGACATCTCATGACACACAGACTCCCACCTTCAGCCTCCAAGGAAAAAGCCCCCAAAGACTGTCCAAGTTGATCTATCCCACTCTCCTGTCATCTGGTCATCAGAGAAGACCACAGGAGAAGGTGACCCGACCCAGAACTCTGAACACACAAACCCACTCAGCAGACAATCACACAATCACTCGTATCAATGCACAATCACATGGTGCCTAGTGTACCCCTACCTTGCCCATGGGACTGGTCTCCTGTTACAGGATCCCTCTTCCCACCCTGCTCCATCCTGGCCACCCGCCATCCTACCTCAGTCCCTCTCCCTTGTACAGTTAAGAGGCCACTTCTCCTGGGGCCCTCCCCCACTGTCACCGCAGATGCCACCAGCAGATGCCACCCAGAAAGGCTGCAAGAAAAGGTTAGGTGCAAAAAACAGCTCCAACAGGAAATGTGCTGTGAAAGTAAGAAGTGTGAATCCGCAGGGACCCATCAGGCGCTGAGAGGACTCTGCACGAAGAGAAGGGAACCAGCAGACGGTGAAGGGCGCTCTGCCTGGCAGCCCCCGCCCACGGGCAGGCCTTGGCACCCCCAGCTCCCGCAGGCTACGAGGCTCTTCCATTCCCGCCAGGGAGAAGCAGGAGCAAGGCCTGGGGTGCTGCAGAGCCTGGCCCCTGAGCCTAGCTCACAAGCCCGGAGTGGGGGACGCAGGGCCGCACACAGTGGGTGCTCTGTGAACGTTGGCTGAAAGGCAATTAATGGCACCTGGAGACAGAACACAGGAAACGCACTGGCTGGCGTCAGACTAAGGACAGCCCGCTTCACTCTAACAGGGGCCGCTAGGTTCCGCGCTGAGAGGGTCATATCAGGCTGGCTTTGTGATGACGCGCCCTGCACCCAGCCCCGTCTGCAGGGGAGCACCCAGGGGGCTCTTGAGTTCTCCTGGGCTGAGGGTCACGACGCTGGTGCGGCCCGGATCTCCTGCTGGGCGGCACTGTGGCCCGCAATCACTGCCCCGGAAGCCCCCTCCTCCACCCTCTCACCCTCGTCCTGTCACCTGGCTCGGGCGTGGCGTGCTGAAGGCCTCTTCGCAGACCCCATCCCACTCTGCAGAAGGGGTTCCGAGTACTGCCCCCTCGGCCTCCTCGGACGCATCCCCTCCCCCGAGCTCCACCTCAAAAGTGTCCGGCCACTTGGGGGCCTCCCCCACCCCTGCCCAGCCAGGCCGGGCTGTCGCAATACGTCCCCGCCCAAGCGGACCAGACGGACCGGCTGCGACGGGCCCTGCGCAGGGGTGAGGGGCTGGTGGGCGGGGCCTGGGCGCCAAGTCCCGCCTCCCGCACGCCCACTGCGCTCGCGCGCTGCCTGGCCGCCGGGGAGAGCGGGCTGCCACGGGCTCGGGCTCGGGGGCAGACTTGACTGCGCGGCCGGGCCGGGGACCTGCGTCCGCCGGCGGTGAGTGAGGGCCCGGGCCGGGCGGGCGGGGGCGCGGGGACGGGGCCCTGCCCAGCGAGGAGGGGGAGCGGGCGAGCGGGGCGCCAGGGAGGCGGGAGAGGCCTGCGGGAGGCTGGGGGTCGGGGTTGCGAGCGGCCCCGGCCCCTGGGCGCCTCGCCTCCACTCCCAGCCCCCCAGCCTCCCGGCCCTCTCCAGTATTTCCAAAGGACGAGGGCGGGAGCGGGCGGAGACTGCAGCCGGGCGCCCTCCCGGGCTGGGTAGCCAAGGGCTGCGCAGGCGCCGGGGCCCCATCGCCCAACTCTAGGGCCCATTCCCTGACCCCTCACATGGGGACTGGGGAAGGGCCAGCCTTCCTGACTTGAAGGGGCTGGGATCTTGGCGCGCTGGCAGGAAGGAGAGAGTTAAATGCCCTGGTGGGTCACCATGGGGACGGGAGCCTGCCTTGGGAAGAGGTGAAAGCACCTTGTTTGGCATAGATTACGCAAGGATATGAGGTGCCTAGGAGCCCAGCCCCCTGCGCTGGGCCACCAGGCCCCTTCCATCCCTGGGGTCCAGGACGTGCTCCTACCTCTCTTGCTGGCCCAGCGTCACTGAATGCCAGGCTCTCCCGGACATCAGCCCTGTGAGCCTGGGGGAAGAGTGCACAGTCAGGGTCCCGAATGGCCCTGCCCGCAAACCCACGGGTTCCCTTCCGCCTGGCCCTACTAATGTGGACACGTTAGTATCCAGTGCCGACTCAGCCCAGCAGGGCGCACTTGTTGGGGTGCCGGGCAGCAGGGTGGGGATGCTGACTGTGACCGCGGAGGTGAGCCCCAGAGCTTCCTTCAGGACAGCTCAGGGCTCCTCCCGCCGGAACTTCACTTTGTGGAGGAGGAAACCGAGGCTTCTTCCTCCCTAACTGCCGGGACCCTGGAAGAGGCCCCCACTGGGCTCGGCGCTGTTCTTGGACGTCTGCAGCTCCTGCTGCCAACCCCAAGACATCAGCCCCTGCCCAGACCTGAAGCCCATTCTCAGGGTCTCTGCCAGCCCCTCCCAAAATCTGTTCTCTCCCTGGCTTTCTCCTTCCTCCCGGTGCCTGGGGACTAGCCCTTCCCCCGCCCGCCCACGGCCGTCCCCAGCAGAAGGTACCAGACTGCTCCTCCCACACTGTGCCTCCTGCAAAGCAGAGAACCAGAACCCCAGCTGGTCGCATTCAAAGTGCTTTCTCCATCCACTGCCAAGGACCTATGCCCAAGGGAGGCTCCTGGTGCAGGACAGCCCCCAGGGACTCACAGCCACCTGCCAGAGCCTGTGCCTGTTCCCGCTGGGGTGACTGGTGGCACACTGCTGGGGCTCCCTGAGCCTCCCCCAGCCATGAAGGTGGGGGGGAGTAGCAGATACGTATGGGGTCATCGTCTTCAGCGTTAAATAACACAGAATGGGAGAGCCCCTCGCCCCTCCCCCAGCACAGAAGCTGCCCAGGTGGATACTCAGCTAGATATGCCTCATGCCCCATGTGAGGCACAGAGCTGGCCCCTGGAAAGTTCTGGACGCAGGTCATATAATATTACTGGTCGCCATCCCCCCCCCCAGGGCCCTTGGACTCGAGAAATTGCTAAGAGGCCAGACGAGAATTCCAGGCAAGGCTTTACTGGGGCTCGAGCTGCAGCACAAGGAAGCGAAAACAGCAGCTCCCGAGAGGGGCTACTTGAGTCCTTAAATGGGGTGACAACGGGGCGGATCTGTGGGTCAGGCAGGAGGCACAGCTTAGGTGGCCTGTCCCCTCCCTCGGGGTGCCGGGCAGGGATGATGTGCAGCACCTCAAAAATGCAGTTTGTGGCTTCTTGTACCCTGTTGCCCCGCGGTGCGTGGGCGCAGTTGTTTTTAGTCACTTATAGTTTCTTTGTATCTTGTTGCTCTAGGGGACGTTTGTCCAGGTGCAAGCACTCTAATAGAGGATCCCAGGTCCCAGCCTATCTCATCCACACCCCCCGGGCCGTGGGCAGGGGCCACTCCCTTGACCTCCCTTTCTGGGTGATTCTGAGAACCTTAATGAGTTCCTTCCCCCCAAGCAGCAAGTGCTACAGACTTGGGGAAGGGCCTCAGCTGGGAGTCTGCACTGAGTGAGGGGCAGGTTGGGAGTGGAGCAGAAAGACCGTCTGTGCTCTGGCCCTGCTGCTGGAAGCTGGCAGCTCCCCCATCTACGAAGTGGGGACACCAGGCTGCCCCCAGGGCCAGTGTCCCTGACCCCATTGGGAAGAGCAAGCCGCTGCCCTGCCCCAGGGCCCTGCGCGAGGGGCGTGAGCCCCGCCCTCCAGCAAGCTGTCTCTTTAGCGCAGGGCTGACTTCTTTGGCTTCGTGAGACCCCAGCCGGGACGCCAGTCCCCTCCAGAATGAAGGTCTTCCTGCCGGTGCTGCTGGCTGCCCTCCTGGGTGTGGAGCAAGGTGAGGTGCCCCGGGGCCCCAGGCCTCTGAGCGGGCTGTGTCCTCCTCCTGGACTCCCTCTCCCCTTTCTCTCCTGAGCGGTGCCCATGTCACCTACTCTGTGCCACCTAATAGGCTCCTCTCCCACGGCGACGCGGTCCCTCCTACCCCCGCCCCCACTGGCAGCCTCAGCCCTGCCTGGACACTTGGGGCATCACTGGGGCTCCTCCAGAGCCAGGGTCTGGTGTCATTGTCTCCTGGGTCTCCAGCCCGGGCCCGGGCTACCATAGTTGCCAGTCAGTGCCTGCACAAGATGGGGTGTCCTCATGCCTCTGGGTCCGGGCTGGGAGGGGACACAGGAAGACTCCTGGGCATGAGACAGGCATCCCTCCGTCTGCAGTCCACTCCCTGGTGTGCTTCTCTTGCGTGAATGAAAACAGCAACTGGTACTGCCTGAAGCCCACCGTCTGCTCCGATACAGACAACTACTGTGTGACCATCTCTGCATCCGCTGGCATCGGTGAGCGCAGCTAGGCTTCCCCCACCCCAGCCCTGGCCTCTCAGCCCCTCCACTCACAACGTCGTTTTCCTGTGCAGGGAACGTGGTGGACTTTGGCTACACCCTGAACAAGGGCTGCTCCCCGATCTGCCCCATCCAGAGCGTCAATCTCGGTGTGGCGTCCGTGGGCACCCACTGCTGCCAGAGCTTCCTGTGCAACTTGAGTGCGGCCGACGGCGGGCTGCGGGCCAGCGCCGCTGTGCTGGGCCTCGGTCTCCTGCTCAGCCTGCTGTCGGCTCTGCTGCGATTTGGCCCCTGACCCCCGGGACCCTGTGCCCGGCCCAGACTCCCAAAGCTCAGGAAGGAAGGAAAGTCCAGCTCCTCCCAGACCCAAGAGGATCTCGAAGCCTCCTCCCCTAGACTCCTCACCCTGCAGAGCCCACCCTCTAGGCCCTGGGTCCCCACAGGCAGGCCTGCCCTCTGCACCCACACACCTGCCGGCTACCCTTACTTCCCGGTCAGCCTTCCAGGGGGAACCTGGGAACGGAGCCTGAGGGCCCCAGAGTCAGAACCACGTCCCAGGGACATGCTGGGAGGGGCACCTGATCCCAGGCCTGCCCCTGTCGGCCCGCAGTGCGGAAGATGTGCTGTGTGGACAGGCGCTGGTTCGTGTGCCCTGCCGGGCACGGGTGAGCGTGTGGCCAGGTCTCGGCCTGTGTGGGGGAGGGATGGGAGTAAAGCCTCAGGAGCCCAGCCCCGAGCGCCAGCACAGAGCCCCTTTCCCCTGGCATCTCTGCACACCTCATTTCACTCACTTCGAGGGCAGCCTTTAGGAAGACAGGCCTTCTGCTGTCCCCAGGTCTAGGCTGCTGACCCAGGAATCTGCTCCCAGCCCGAAATCCAGCTCTCGGGCCCCCTCCCTCCACCGCCTCACTGGAGCCCTCCTGCTGCTTTGGTGCCTCAAATAAACAGATGTTCCCACCCTTTCCTGCTGTAGGTGTGGCCCACAGCCTGAGACTGTCGCTTCCATCAGGGTCCTACTGAGGGGGAGGGGGCAGCAGAGATGCAGAGCCGCAGGTGTAGAGGGTCTGAGGGTCCCCTGCGATCGGGCCCCACCCTGAGGCCCACAGGGAGGCAGTGAGGAAGGGGGTCGCTGGAGACCACAGCTAGCTGCCCTCGGCCGGGCAGGGTTGGGAAGTTTATCCTCCGGACAGGACTGGACTGGACAGAGAAACTAGCAGAGGTCAGCCTGCTTCTGGGTGGAAGGCAGGACCCTACAGAGGGAGGGACGGGGTTGGGCGGGAGGGGAGGGGAGGGGACACCCCCAACCGGGGTTCCGGGACTTGGGTACGGGGTACCTGGGCCAGTCAGGCTGAGGAGGACACAAAGCATGGTGGGGAAGGGGGGCAGGAGCTCAGTAAGTGGGTGAGTGAGATGTCCATCCCAAGGGCCTATGGGAGGAGTTGGGGGGGACTCCCCTGGAGAAGGCCTGGACCCTGGCTGGAGGGCAGGGGTGCTGCTACACGCCTACTCCCCCGGCAAGCCCAGCTGTGGTCTGTGGCTAGGCCAGGGGTTCCCAGCGTCTGCACTGGGGGAGTGTCTGGGTTCTAAGCCAAGGGGATTCTTTGATTGGGCTGGTGGCCGAGGAGCAATGAACCAAGGGCTGCAGCTGGGCGCCTTGCAGAGAGATACGTTTATCCTTCAGGACGCTGTCGTGTCTCCTGGGTGGTGGGAGGGAACACAGCAGGGCTGGGTCCAGGCTGGCCAGAAGCTCTGACGTGCCTGGGTCCAGGCTCCAAGCATCACTGTGCAGCAGGGCGGGACAGTGGTCCCTGCGAGGGCTCGGGTTGTGGCCCATATCCCGGGCCCGGGTCACAGGAGCAGGTGAGCAGCTCTGCACGGAATGGGCCCTGTGACACACATGAATGCAGCATCCTCGGCGTCATTGCCACCAAGGGGGATGCCAGCCAGCACTTGGGGTTGAGCGCCAATGCGGGAATAGAGCTCGAGGGACGGGAGGAGCGGTCTGCCCCAGGAAATCAGGACGACAAGGGGAAGGAGACCCAGGCCCAGCCAACATCTCATGGAAGGGTCCAGAAGCACATCACAGCATCTGGTTGAGACTCACGGGGTGGTAGAAATGGTGAGATGCACTTGAGTGGATCAGACCAGCATGAAAAACCAAAGCAAGAAAAAGAATTCAAGGGGATGAAATCAGCATGTCCCCCAGGAATGCTGGTTACCTCTGAAGTTCAGGGACTTCCCTGGCGGTCCAGTGGTTAGGAATCTGCGCTTCCACCGCAGGGGGCATGGATTCAATCCCTAGTCTGCTGTGTGGCGAAGCCAAAAAAAAACAAAAACCAAAAATGCTGCCCACCGTTCCAGTTCCACGAGGATTAAACTGCAACCCACTGCAGTCGCCCACCAGCAGTGTGCCCTGAGGCGAATTCATCATAGGGAAAAACAGGAGGAAGCAGGCTGTGTTAAGATGTGGATCTAAGGGAGAATTTCAATGACCCCGGATTCTTGCATCTTCCCATACATAGAAAAGCACTAAAATCATTAACTTGAGATGTCTGTCTTTTGTGATATGTAGTAATCTTTTACCAAGAGGTATGCTTGACACCTGTATTTCCCAATCAAAAAATTCATATATATACTGGCTCCCCTACCTCTCTGGAGCTACTGAGAGGCTGTCTCCCAGGCTAGAGTCCTCAGTACAGTCCCTGCAAAAAACTGAAACTGTGTAAGCAGATAGGTTAGGGGGTCCCCAGAGAAAGAACCAGGAATGGCTTTCTTGACATAAGAGAAGCCATTTTGGCCTAAGCCATTTTGTGATCTAAGCCTGGCTGCAGTGCTTGCCCTTGAACAGGTCTCTGTGATCAGTGATCTTAGGGGAACAAAAGAATACAGGAACAGAGGAAAAGCAGTCCAACAATAGTGCAGTGATGCAGCGGAGTACTAGTTCCTCCTCGAGGGATATACACAATATACCTTTGAGTTCTGTAAGGAACTAAGGCCCCCACCCAGGTGGTGGGTGATGTCCCTTCTGACTTCAGTCAACCCAAGCCTGGACTCTGTCAACCTTTGCCCCAATTCTATACTGAATAATCCTCTGCTCAAACCGCTTCATGAATATGCACATACCCTTAGCTTAAAACTTCCCCAGTGTCGCTGCTGGGGAGACTCTGCTTTGGGTAAGATCCCTGGTGTTCTCCTTACTTGCTGCCCGTAATACATGCTTCCTTCTGCTCTTTGGCAAATGGTTGTGGCTTCTGGCTCCACACCTACCAAGAGGTGAGCCCAGTGTTCAGGTAACACCTGCTTTCACGTTGTGCATTTTGTTTGCTTTGTTTATTGTTGACAGTCCCCGCATAGAATGCGTCCACTGTGTTGTTCACTCAAAACAAATCACAAGCAACTTTGCTAAAAGGACTGAGACCAGCAGGGTGGGGCAGTGGTGGTGATAGGGAGAGAGTGAAGGGACAAAGTAGGCGATTAAATAGTTACTCCCACTAAGGGATCATAAGTAAAGAAAGGAGTATGGGAGACCCCTGTAAGTTAATGATCACGCAAGAAAGCAGGCTTGCCTAGCAACAAAACCATGCAACAGAAGCACAAGACATGCCCCAAAACAATGGTGGAGCGAGACCCACATCCTGCCCAGTGAGGTCAGTAAGGTAATGATTCCTAGAACGTGCTCCTCTGCGCACGCTAAAGACAAAAATATAGGGAAAGGTGGCGTTCTACTGACACCTGAGATGACGTGCCGCGGTTCAGTGCACATTACCACCTTTTTGCCCACTTCCGTAGCACCACGACAGCCCTGGCTTGATCGTGTAGGGACAAGAAAACTTCCCTGCCTGACATGGAGGAGGAGCTGATGATGGAAGTTTGACATCTACTCAAGAATGAGGAAGAAGTGGTCTTCCCCTCACTTTTTCTACATTATAAAAATGTAGCCCACCCAGCTTTCATCACGGTGCTCCCTTGCCTGCCCGCTTGCATCTCTCACAAGCACCCTATACTGATAAACCTTTTCCTTACCTGTCACTGCCTCTTGCTGAATTCTTTCTGCACTGAAGAACCTATGCTCTATTGAGTACCAAAACGCGTTCTGTCGTTTCAGCGGGGCCAGGCCAGAGGAAGATGCACAGGTGGACTTGACCATCACAGTTGGGAGTTTGCATTTGACTCTGGGGACACTGGGAGCCAGGGGGCGGGGGGCGGGGGGCAGTGGCAGGACAGGTATGTAACAAATGCTCTGTTCCCGCTAATGCTGACCTCAGCTTCCATCTCTGTGTACTGACTATTTTGCAGGTGATGTTGATCTGTTATACTCTTCCCACAACTACAATGAGAGATGGATGTGGTTACCGCCAGGTTTCAGAAGTGAAAACCAGGGCTCAGAGGGTTGAAGCCACTTGTCCTCCTGCGTCTATGACCCTGGGCGTGCCCAGCATTTCCTCTGCTCCGGGTGGCAGGGCTAAGTCCCTTGAGGGCTGGGTTCAGAAGCAGCTGGGCCTCCTAGGGGCGGCTGCGCTTCCCTCCCTGGGGTGGGGGGAGGCTGGAAGGCACAGGCTGTGCGAGAGCAGAGGGAGGCTGGGTGGGGCTGAGCGGGGGAGGAGCCCAGGGCTCTGAGTTTCCATTTCCTACAGCCTGAGGGAGGGGAGGGAGGGGAGGAGGGAGGGCTCTGAGTTTCCATTTCCTACAGCCTGAGGGAGGGGAGGGGGGGGGAGGGGGGAGGGGGGAGGGAGGGGAGGGAGGGGGAGGGGGAGGGAGGAGGGAGGGGGGAAACCCCCAGGAGAGGGCCGGAAGGGGAACGAAGCGGCAGAGGGGAGGGAAAGGAAAGCTTTCCTCGGGCTCTGCCCGGACTCTCGCTTCCACTGGCATCTGCCCGGGCTGCACGGAGGTGCCAGGCGCAGCACTGTCTGGCCCGGGCACACTTTGGCCGGGAGTCTGGGCTTTCTAGTCTCTGCGCAGGGGCCGGAGTGATGCCTGCCGTTTCTCTGTAGGCAAATTCAGCTCCGTCCGGTCCGGCCCCTGCCCCCTCGCCTGCCCCTCCCAAGCTGCTCGGTCTGCCGCCTGACCAGCTGGCCTCCGGGACGAGGGGAGTCCTGCCCAGGGTGTGCCCTCTCCCACAACACTCCTGTGGTGCCCATGGCCCAGGCCCGGGGCCCCCTCCTCCCCAGTCCTTAGCACCACCTTCATTGCCCCGCTCCTGCCCTCCTGTGACCCAGGACCCAACCTGCTGGCGGGGGCCCCTCGCAAAGGCTACCTCATGGCCCGGCCTGGGTTTGCCCTGCCGGAGCTTTCAGAGTTCCTCTGGTCCCCTGCCGGGCTCCCCTCGGTCCGGTGCCGTTGGCGGTGGGGTGGGAGGTGCGGGCACCAGACCATCCCCAGGGCTGGTGACGGAGCCACAGCACAGCTGGACCTCCCCTCTCTGAGCCCCACCCATGGGTGCTTTCTGGGACCCCTTGAATGGAAGGTTAATAACCTCAGCAGAGGGTGCATTCTGGGAGGACGGCTCCCTGGAGAAATCTGAGTGACACGATGAAGTCCTGGGAAGGCAAGCATTTAAGGTCGGAGTGGAAAGTGCAGGAGGAGGGGTGCTCTAGGTGCCCGAGACTCTGAGTTAGCCGGCGAGGCGCCGTCCCCTGGCGGCCGCGAGCGGCACACGCCGACGGGAGCGCCGAGGCCGCTCGAGGGGGCGTCTGCCCTCAGCCCTCAGCCCTTCCGTTTAGCCTCCGGGGCAGAGCGGGGCGAGGCTCTCCGCGGGCCCGAGGGGGCGGGCCCAGGCTGGGCGGAGCCCCCCACCACGCCCCCAGCCCCACCCCGTGCGGAGGTCGTCTTCCTACAGGTCACGCTAAGCTTCCCAGCCTTGTCAGTCCGTCCATCCCGCTTTTGCCGAGGAAGACTGTCCTGGAACAGCCCGCCGGGCTTCATTGTAATATTGAAGGAAAGTCCACCTCTTCTAATAGCTGGCCTCCTCCTGAGGGCTAGAGGGGACGCCAGGCTGAGGGTCCCCAGCCCCCGTCCCTCCCCCAGGACCACGCCCTTTGCCCCTCCCCAACCCTCAGCTCCTCTGCTGACAGCTCCCCTGCTGACAGCTCCCCCAGCCTGAGGACCCCCCCAGGGAACTGGGGAAGCCTATGGAGACACAGGCAGCCAGAGGATCAGTCACCTGAGTCTGGGATTAGCCAGGAGATGTCCCTGAGCTCTGCCCCCCAGACCCAGCTTTCACAAGATGCCCCGTCCACCCCTCTGTCACACACACACACACACACACACACACACACACACACACACACGCACACAGAGAGAGACAGTCCCAGGGTCAGGACTTGGGACATTGATAGCACCCCAGGCCTGGGCTGGGGGTGGGCAGGAGAGGGGCTCAGAGGGTGGGTTCCAGTGGCTCTCACCCTACTGAACCCAGGGGCGTCTGGCTCCCTCCTCACATTAATGCCTGGGGTGGGGCTGGGGGCAGGGAGGCAGCTCTTGGCCGGTTCTGCCCAGAGGAGTGAGCAGAGTCTTGCCATCCTGAGGGTGTCACAGACACCGGTTCACCCGCCACTCCGTTCCCGTTCCCCACAGCTTCTGCTGCACTGGGCCTGACACCCTCATAGCCTGGGGTCTGGAGCCGGTGTGGGTCAGACCCCGCAACCCCGGGCTCCCAGTGACCCCCGCCTTTCCTGCAGGTCCTTGTAATTTGCGTCCCTTCCCCCAGGATCACCAAGAGCACCTGTCAGAGAAGGGGATGGAGGAGCTCCCGGCTCCAGGCCAGTCCTGACAGGACCACAGCGTCGGGCACCCTGAGGCTCTCCTTGCCGAGCCCCCTGCTGGGGAGCAGACCTCCCAGCTCCCCTCACTTGCTGGCGCCCAAGCTCCCCTGGGAAGGTGGCCTCGCTCTCCCTCCAGTGGTGTCTCAGATTTGTGACTCGGTTTCCTCAGTGGTCTACTTGTCCTCAGGCCCCAGCCCTCCTCCCCCCGGGGCCTGGTGAGAGCTGTGGTCCCTGTGGGAGGGACGCTGTGGTCCCCAGGAGGGTAGACAGGCCAGGGAAGGACAGGGATGACCCGGGCCACAGGAGGGCAAGCTCCCAGCCCTGTCTCCACCCATGAGGATCCTCCTGTCCACGGAAACTTAATCAATAGTCATTCTAAGGAAAGAGAATTTCAGTGGCGCCAACCTGAGGATTATAAGCCGGGAGACAGCCTTTCAGAAAACCCTGAGGACTCTTCCACCTGCTAAAGGTCAAAGCAAGGTTACATGTTTCTGAGACAAAGGGTTATATGCCAGATGGTGTATTATTGACAGTTTACACAGTCCAGATCTACATGTACAAAGCGAGTAGCGGGCCATGGTGTTACAGCAGGCAGGTGGCTAGATACGCGCAGAGGAGGCGGGGCACGGGCCAGATGGCAGGAAACCGTACAGCTTGTAGACAACGGTGGCCCTTGGACAGACAGAGAAAGGAACCTCTGGACTGACAGGAAACCACACATTTTGGGGTGACAAGTGCCCTGGAGACAGACAAAGAAAGATGAGAAGAGCCTGGAATCTCCAGAGTCCAAAAGTAACCTTTTGCTCATTATCCTCTGATTACAATAAAATTAGCCTCGCAGATAGGAAATACCCATCGGGCACGGAAGCCAAGAACAACGATCAAGGCTAAATAAAGGAAAAATGCCTCCGCCTCTTGGGAAGGTGGAGCTGGGAAGAAAATCAGGGAATACGACCCCAAACCCTTCCCTCCCCAATGAATATTCTGCCCCTTCACTTCTACACCCCAGATGACCAGCTTGCCAAAGAAACTCGGCACAGCTACTCACGTGAGTCTGCCCGGTCCCGCAATGAGAGTGCGCTGTCGCTTCGTAAATCCTCACTTTACTTTCTTGACCTCTGTGTCTCCTCTCTGAAATCTTTCTGCGAGTGTGAGTGAGACCTGTAACTTGTATTCACCATAGAAAGTGCAAAAGGGAAGGGACTGTACAGATACAGTTAAAGTTCCTGATCAGTTGACTTTCCGTGACTCAGAAGGGAGCTGTCTCTGGTGGCCTCACGAGTCCTCTGAAGTCCCCCCAGCAGCACAGGCTCTCTGCTGGTGTGGAGCTGCCAGGAAATGGACTCTGCTGCTTTTTAAACTCATCACTCTGTTTGTGAGATTCCTATGTTGCTGAGTGTAGCAGTAGAGGATTCTTTTTCATTTCCATGTAGTATTCTATTGTGTGCCCATGCCAGCATTTATGTATTTATTCTGCCCTTAATGGGCGTTAAGGTTGTTGACAGGTTTGATGCTCATGAATGATGCAGCTCTAAACATTTGTGGGCCTTTATCTTGGTGATTTTTTTTCTCTTGAGAATGTACCTGGGAGTGGAAATGCTGGGTCACAGGGTACGTGTATGTTTAATGTCGACTGAAAAAAAAAATAGCACCACCTAAAAGTTGAGAATCATGTTTTATTTGGCGGCCTTTCTGAGAACTTCAAGCCTGGGAGGCAGCCTCTCAAAAGAGCTCTGAGTTTCTGCTCCGAAGAGGTCAGGGAGCAGTGAGGATATACAGAAGTTTTGCAACAAAGACCAGGTAGTCGGAGCATCAAAAGACTATGGGAGTTTTTTGTTTGTTTGTTTTGTTCTAAGGGCCGATTTTATTTATTTATTTATTTTTGGCCACACCGCACAGCATGCAGGATCTTAATTCCCTGACCAGGGATCAAACCCATGCCCCCTACAGTGGAAGCCAGACTCCTAACCACTGGGCCACCAGGGAATTCCCAAAAGATTACTGTCAATTAAAGAAAACCAGACATCTCAAGTTGAGGAACGTAGCGCTTTTCTGTGAATGGGAAGATATAAGAGCCTGGGCTCACTGAAATCATTCCTTTGACAGGCATCTCAGCTTCTCCGGCCAGTATCCCGTTCTTTTCCATCATGAGTCCCCTCGGGTTGCACAAGTGCGGCAGCTGTGGCAGCTGAGGGCTTGGCAGAGGGCATCCCCCTCGTCTCCATCCTGCGTTCCTTCAGGGCTCACCTTCCGGGGGTGGGGGGCCGGTGGTGGTCGATGGCTGCGACATCCTTTGGCTGCTGACATGGCAGCAGGAGCCTTAGCAGACTGTGCCAGTTTATACCGAGGCCGTAAAGTGTAAGCTCTCCAGCTGTCCACATCCTGCACAGCTCTTGGTATTTTCAGTACTTGTAATACTAGCCATTCTTGTTTGGATTTCTTCCTCTCCAACTGTCATATATTTTGTTTTCCTAGATCAACTGCACGACTGAGCATATGACATACTTGGTCAGTGTTCTACATGCACTTAAATACGGATTCACTTGTTTGGTATGATGTTCCATATATGTCCATTATGTTAATTTTTTGCAATCTTGTGCAAATTCACGTATGCTAAGTGACATTCTTGTTTGCTTGTTCTATTGTTAGGGAACCATTGACCGAAACTGCCCGCCTTGGCCAGGTATGATAATAACTACTTGCATGAGCTGTCACACAAAAGGAGGCCCCAATAAGGAACAGGACGCTGCCGCAGAAAACTCACCAGGAGAATTTGGGAGGGGCCGAAAGGAGGGAGGAGACGCCAGCCCGTAAAACGTCCTGCCAACCTCCCAGAAACCCTCCGACTGGAATCCATCTTAACTCAGAGATGCATGCCCCACCGGGAAGGGCCCTGAGTCAGACCAAATGTGGGCACAAGTAGGATAATTGGCCAGAGACAACCCAGAAAGTAACCCCATCACCATAAAACCCGAGACTGCGAGCCACGTGGCAGAGCAGTCCTCCTGGGGTCCCTTACTCTCCTGCTCTCTGCCTGGGCGCCCCTTCCCAATAAAGTCTCTTGCTCTGTCAGCACGTGTGTCTCCTCGGACAGTCCATTTCTGAGCATTAGACAAGAGCACGCTCTCGGGCCCTGGGAGGGGTCCCCCTTCCTGCGACACTATCAGTTACTTAAAGGATTTATGGTAAAATATTTGTGTCACTGTCAATTTGCCTCAACTTTCACTTCTGCCGTATCTTGCTTAAACATTTTGAAGCTGTTACTAGTTGTATAGAGGTGGGATTGACATATCCTTGTGTTATGTTGACTTTTTATTGAGGGGGCTATGTTCTACTTTGGTGGGAATAGGACTGAGTTGACGCCCTGCATTCAATTTGTGCTTTTCCTGGAGTTTCTTTTCTGTTCTTTCCGGAGGAGAAGGGCCGAAAAAGGACCATTCCAGGGCGCGGCGCTGGGCTTGCCACATTTGGGAGCGCCGCCTGAAGTTGGGCGCACAGCCTCCCGCCGCCCTGCTGTTGGGCTGGTGGAGGCCGCAGCACTGCTAGGGTTGCATCAGTCCTCCTGTTTGCACTATTTCTTTTTGCGACCATGGCCCCGCCTTAAGTATTTCCAATTGAGAAACAAAACCTCAGGAAACCGAAACTTAATCAGCCGCTCTTGCTTCTGTAATTACGCTTGCTGACCCCCCCCCCCGCAACCGTCCAACCAATCAGACGGCGACTAGTGTCTCTGTTTAAAAGTGAACCAATCGGCGACTATGTTTGTACCGGTCTATAAAAGAGATGTACTAAACTCCGCCAGGACCTCTTAGCATCACCGGCAACGAGTGCGCGGAGGTCCAGGTTCGAACCTGCAATAAATGACCCTTGACGTTTGGCTTTGACTCTCGACTCTGGTGGTCTTGTGGAGGGGCCTCGCGACCTTGGGCATTTCATTATCACTATGAAATATCTTTTAGTAGTATTTCTTGCCTTAAAGTACACTTTATATGGCATCAATAGGGTGAACGAGATTTCTTTGGATTACTGTCGGCAGGATGTTTTTCCCACCCTTTTTCTTTTCAGCTATTCTGTGTCCTGATTTTTAAAGTCAGAGTTGTAACCAGTTTAGTGTTATTTTGTATCCAGTCTAAAAAATTTTGCTTTTACTTTGGAATGTTAAGTCCATTTACTTAACATTTACTTAACATAGAACTAACATAGTTGGGTTAATGTAGTGCAGCCCTGACACTTGGTTTCTTTTTTCTTTATAAATTTATTTTATTTTATTTATTTATTTTTGGCCGCGTTGGGTCTTCATTGCTGCGCGCGGGCTTTCTCTAGTTGCGGCGAGCAGGGGCTACTCTTCGTTGAGGTGCGCGGGCTTCTCATCGCCGTGGCTTCTCTTGTGGCGGAGCACGGGCTCTAGGCACGCGGGCTTCAGTAGTTGTGGCACATGGGCTCAGTAGTTGTGGCTCGTGGGCTCCAGAGCACAGGCTCAGTAGTCGTGGTGCACGGGCTTAGTTGCTCTGTGGCATGTGGGATCTTCCCCGCCCAGGGCTCGAACCCGTGTACCCTGCATCGGCAGGCGGATTCTTAACCACTGCACCACCAGGGAAGTCCCGGTTTCTCTTTTTCTAATGCAAGGGCCTGACCTCAGCTTTGCTTGCCAGGCATCCACTCCCAAATGACTCTCTAGATTAAACACATTGCCAGCCACAGGACTAGGTAGGAGCCAGACACGCCCACCCCCAGGCTCCTTTGTTTTAGAGCTCTTAGTTGGTTTCTATAACTCACCATCCTGGGCTCTAGTTTCTCCTCTACCCATGCTTTAAATCCCCACTCTTCTGTTTTAAAGTCACTAATAAAGAGTGAGCCCACCAAACCCTAGGTCCCCACCCTCGACCCCATAAAAACAGAACCCCAGGCCAGTGCTAGCACCCTGTCCCCAAGACCTCACATTGCGCCTCCAGGTATGCCTCAGGGTCTGTGATCAGCTCGGGCACAATTCTCTGATTGGCTGACGGTGAGGTAAGAGGGTGGTTAACATGATCAATCCCGAGGTGCCTGTAGGTCTGGGGCTCACGATCATCAAGTAGGTTATTTCTTCCATTTGGTGGTGGTTTTAGCGTCCATAAAACAGCTCAGGAAATGTGCATCAGACACTGTTATCTGGGTACTTCAGAGACGAGCTACAGCAGAGGATATGGGGGGAGGGTCTGTCCCAGGAAGACCCCAGAGGGTCCTGCTCAGTTGCACGGACTTATCACTCCTGCTTCTCTGCCCTTCTTCCTAGAGTTCCATGTTCCCATTTGTAATCATTTCACTTTACCTTGAAGAGTTTCCTTTTTTATTTCTTGTGGTTTGAGTCTGCTGGCAATGAATTATTGCAACTTGTGTATAAATCAAACTCTTTTGTTTTCTATATCTCTGAATAATATTTTTGGTTGGCATAGAATTCAGGGTTGCCAGACTTTGTCATTCATCGCTTTCAAGATACAGTTTCATTTTCTTCTGGCTTTTTTGTGAAAAGTCAGCTTTAGCTCTTAATTGTCGTTGCTTTGTAGATACTGTGTCTCTTTCCCCTGGCTGCTAAGGGTATTGTTTTCTGGTTTTCAGCATTTGGATTGCAGTGTCGCTAGCTGGGACGACATGCTTTGCATTTATCCTGCTTAGAGTTTTCTGTGATCCAGGGATCTGCGAATCATCTTTCATGGATTTTGAACAATGTTATCTCTTCAAGTATTTATTTATTCCCTCTTTCTTCCCTGTGGTACTCCAATCTCATGTAAAGTTAGACCATTTGACTGAGTCTCACAGGCCCTTATGCTCCGAATAATTTTTTTTCTGTTTTTATTCTCTCTAAGCTTCCCTTGGGCTATTTTATGTTGTCCTGTCTCTACCTACGTTCATATCGTCTTCTGCTCCTCATTCATCCAAACGAGTTCTTAATTTCAGATGTTTTGTCTTTTAATTCCAGAATGCGACGGTTAATCGTATGTGTTAACTTGGCTGGGCCACAGGGCTCCGATATGTGGTCAGACACCATTCTGGATGTTTCTGTGAGGATGCTTTTGCATGAGATTGCCATTTAAATTGGTGACATTTGAGTGAGGCCGACTGCTCTCCATAACCTGGGTGGGTCTCACCTCATCAGCCGAAGGCCTGAATAGAACAAAAGACTGAGCTCCTCCAAGCAAGAGGGAATTCTGCAGCAGTCTCTGGACTCTAACTGCAGCACCGGCTCTCCGGCCTTCTGGCTCTAAGGAAACAGAATTTGCCACCCTAAGATACGTCTCTCTGTCACATGCATTGTTTTCAGCTGGTTATTTTCTGAGAAAGAGCAGACATGGGAAGGGTTCTGACAACCAAGTAGGAGTTGACCTTCTGTAGGAAGCATTTACACTTATAAGGGAGATCTCCATTTGGGGTGGCCTAATCTCTAGAAACTCTTATCACTGGAGAAGGCGATGCCTTCAATCCGCGTCACAACCCTGCTCACCTGCCGCAACTGGCTCTCCCCACCTTCAACAACCTGTTTTGTCTTCAGCTGAGGATGGCTTTTAAGGTGAGGGCTGTGGCCCCTTTGGTGAGTTACTCAGTTTTCCTGGGTCTCTCCCATGTAGACATGTTGTTAAACTTCTGCGAGATTCTCTCCTGTTAATCTGTCTCATGTCAGTGTCACCCTTAGACCAGCCAGAAGGGTACAGGAAGACTTCTCCGCCCCCCGCCCCACCCCCCACAGCCCATCCTGAAGATTTTGGCCCTGCAGCCACTTCCTTAAAACAAATCTCTTTTTGTTTCTATACACATTCTATTGGTTCTGCTTCTCTGGCGAATCCTCGCCCATACAGAGAATATTTATTTGATTTGTTTCATAAAGTCCTATTCTCTGTCAAAACTCTCAGTTTTTAAAGTCTATTATTGAACATACTTGTCACCGTTATTTTAAAGTCCTTTTCTGTTAACTCCATTATCTGGATCGTCCGCTGGTCCGTGTGTACGGCTTTTCTCCCCTGTTGCTATCGGTCACCTTGGGGCCTTGTATAAATAAGAGCCAGAGGCCACGCGTACCTCTAGTAGCGGGTCCCTCGGTTCCTCTTTTACCAGATCAAAGTGCGTGAGGTATTCACCAGGTCAACTCCATCACAAGTTGAGCTGGGTTGGGCTGGACCGCAGCTTTGGGAAACTCATACGCCCTCCTGTCCCTCTCCTCCCAGGCTTCCGGTGGAGCCTCGGGCAGGCGTGTCTCCTGGCCCTGGAAAGCGCGGCAGATGCCCTCCACGTCTTTGCACCCTGCTTTGAAGCCTCCCACTCCCAACTCCTGCGGCCGCTTTAGACTCTGGCAAGTCTCTTCAGAGCAAGGTCAAATGTGTGTTTGGAGCAGGCCTCTTTCCTCGGGTGGGAACTTGGCTCCTCAGGGCCGTGGGACTGCCGCGGACGTCACTCTTCCTTATACACGCCCCGCCCTGGGAACCGCCGCCTGCACCTGGGACTCAGCGCGCATTCTGGTTTTTCGTAGGTTTCGCTTTCCCGGAGCTGAGCGTGCTCGCCCCTCCTCCCTGGGTTGTGGATACAGTCCCGCTGGTGGTTGGCAAATCCCCAGGAAGAAAAGACAGGGCAGACTGGCAGCGTCGGCTCAGCTCTGGGGACTTCCCCACCTCTGGAAGCCAGTCCACTTGGTCCTTGTCCCTCTCAGCTCCCCAACACGTTTACTTACGACACCTGCAACCTGCCTGTTTTTTTCTTCTTGGTCCAGTGGGAGCATGTGACCGCCAGTCTACTTCAACCTGGCAAATCCCGGACGCCCTCTGATGGCTACTGAATTTTATATGCTTACTTTGCATCCTGACTCGTTACTGATTGTTTTCCAAATATGTTACTTTTATTCTTTATTCTCTAGGATTTCCAGGTATACTGCCGTATCATCTACAAATGATAGATACGGTTTTACTTCTTTTTCCATTCTAAAGCCTGTAATTGTTTATTGTTTTCTAACTGTATCAGTGAATACTTCTGACTGAATTTCAAATAGTGATGGGAATGCTTTTCTTTTAATGGGTATTTTTTTTCTAATGTAAGATGATAACTTTTTTTAAAAAAAATACATGGTAAAGGGCTTCCCTGGTGGCACAGTGGTTGAGAATCCGCCTGCCAATGCAGGGGACACGGGTTCGAACCCTGGTCCGGGAAGATGCCACATGCTGCGGAGCAACCAAGCCCGTGTGCCGCAACTACTGAGCCTGTGCTCTAGAGCCCGCAAGCCAGAGCTACTGGGCCCGCGAGCCACAACTACTGAGACTGCGTGCTGCAACTACTGAAGCCCATGTGCCTGGAGCCCGTGCTCCACAACAAGAAAAGCCACCACAATGAGAAGCCCACGCACTGCAACAAAGAGTAGCCCCCGCTCGCTCGCCACAATTAGAGAAAGCCCGTGAGCAGCGATGAAGACGCAACACAGCCAAAAATAAATAAATAAAATTTATTTTTTAAAAAAAAGTTACATTTTGTTTATTTATTTATTTATTTTTGGCTGAGTTGGGTCTTCGTTGCTGTGCGGGGGCTTCCTCTAGTTGCAGCCAGCGGGGGCTACTCTTCGTTGCGGTGCACGGGCTTCTCATTACGGTGGCTTCTCTTGTTGCAGAGCATGGGCTCTAGGTGCGCGGGCTTCCGTAGTTGTGGCACGCGGGCTCTAGAGCACAGGCTCAGTAGTTGTGGTGCGCGGGCTTAGTTGCTCCGCGGCATGTGGGATCTTCCCGGACCAGGGCTCGAACCCTTGTCCCCTGCATTGGCAGGCAGATTCTCAACCCCTGTGCCAGCAGGGAAGCCCTGTGTCGTTTGCATTTTCTACTAGTGTAGTCTTAGCGCTCACCATTCTAGGTCGTTTTTCCAGGAACAGGTGAGCCCTTTTAGTTCGGGTTTAGGTCGCTTTGTCCTCTTGTTTGCCTGCCTCCCTGCTTCAGTGCCTCTGCTACAGCTTCCGACTTAACAATCTCAAATGCCTGCTCCCTTGGAACTTTGTGAGACTTTATTTCTAAGCTGGTCTTTACGTTTTCCTCCATTTGTTTCCTCACTTTCATCGTTTTTCATCTCATGTCTTCTTTTTATTGCCTACTGTTGTTTTGAGGTTCTGAACTTCTGATGCAAAGTGTTCCTTCATATTTTCAAATGTTTTGACTCAGGCATGAGAGATTTATTCTGCTTCCTGGTTCGTTTTCTGGGACATTTTTCAAGAGAAAAGTTTTATTCTCGTTTTAATTCTTCTCCGTGCAGTGTCTTCCCACAGATGAGCGCGCAGTAGGACGCGGCCTCTTGGCGCGAGGCCGCCCTCTTCCGGCTGCGCGATGAAGTGCAGCTGTTCTTGCGTCCGTTGTCTGGTGGTGGGAGGGGTGGGTGCCTGTCGACATCAGGAGTCTCCCTGGTTGCTGCCGCACTTAATTTCCCCTTCTTCTTCCCTTCTTTCCATTGGCCACCAAGCCTGCAGGGGTTTCGCCCCTCCTACTGGTCTGCTCCCCAAGAACGGATGCATCTCCCACTGCTCCTGCATCCCTGCATCTTCTCAAGCCAGGCCGCTGGCCAGCAGCTCTCAGCCTGGCTCCCAGCATCCCCTCGAGGGGAGCTGGACCTTCTCTTTCTGAGGATGGCTTTTGTCCAGCCCATCACTCTCAGACCCTTGGTTCCTTTCTCCCGTTTCCAACCGCTCTCTCCAGCGATACCCACGCTGCACAGCAGGTGCCCCAGGTCCAAAGACGGCTCTGCCAGAAGTTTGTGTTCGTTTTTCTACATGAAAGTAAATGACATCTGTGGTCTCTCCATCTCCTATGCGTGCTGAAGTCACGAGGAGCGTGGCGTCTTGTTCCCTTGCTCTGTTGATCTGAATCCTTTTCTTGCTAGAAAGAGTAAATAGAGTTGGATGTAGGCAGCTGAAATGATCCTAGGGCCAGAATTCAGTGGGATTTTTAAAACTTAAGATTCCAAATTTATTATTGCAAATTTATAGAAATACAATTGGTTCTTATCTTATAGCCAATGGCCCTTCTAAATTCATGGATTAATTCCCATATTTGCTCTGTACCTTATGTTCGAAACTCAAAATCCCATGATGTCCAAATGATAAGAAGTTGATTTCTCATCTTTTAAAAAAATCTTTATTTATTTATATTTTTGGCCGCATCGGGTCTTAGTTGCGTGGGATCTTTGCTGCGGCATGCAGGATCTTTTCATTGGGGCACACAGGCTTCTCTTTAGTTGTGGCTTGCGTGCTCTGTAGTTGCACACGCGGGCTTAGTTGCCCTGCGGCATGTGGGATCTTAGTTCCCCGACCAGAAATCGAATCCACGCACCCTGCATTGGAAGGCAGATTCTTAGCCACTGGACCACCAGGAAGTCCCTGATCTCTCATCTAAAATGATGATCCCCTTGTTTCTCTATCCAGGACAGAGTGAGTAGAAGGGGTGATAACAAGGGGGGAAGTGTTCAAGAGTTCACCATAAAGATGATGCAAGTTAGGGCTGGTTTTATAATGACCTTTATCAGATTAGAAAGATCCCCTCTATTCTTAGTTTGCTGAGAGAGTTGTAATCACAAATTGCATTGAAGTTAACAAATAATTTTCTGTATATATTGGATTATATAGTATGTTTTCCTTTTTGTGGGCCATTGGTGATTTTCCAATATTATGTTTAGGACATGTTTCATTAATTTTCACGGGATATTGCTCTGGAATGTCCATTTTTTGTAATACCTTATCCATTTTTGTTAAGAACTCAAGACTATGCTAACTTCTTAAAATTAATTAGGAAGTGTTCATTTCTTTCCTCTGAAAGAAGCTTGGAAGATTGATATTATCTTTTCTTTGAATGTTTGGAAGAACTAACCAGCGAGAGCATCTAAATCTAGAACTTTCATTTGCAGAAAGTTTCTTTTAAATCAGCTTTTTGAGGTATTATTTGTAAAAAGTGAAATTTATGAATATTAAGTATAGTTTCATGAGTTTTGAAAAACTGTTTTGGCCGTTTTAACTGCTTTGCATTTTCATGTAAGTTTTTGAGTGACCTTATTAACCTGTCACAAATGCCACCGGGTCGTTTCATCACACCCACATCCAACAGCACCATGCGATTTGGGGGTTTCGAATTTTTCACAGATTCACATTCAACTCCATCACGGCATGAAATGACAAATGAATAAACGCACGACGTAAGCCCAGATCCTCCCCCCAGGCATCTCCAGTTCCACCCCTTCTGTGCCCACCTCCAAGCCGGGCCCATGCCCGGGCAGAGGCTGGACAGCAGGGAGGGCTGGAGTTGCACCCAATAAAGGGAGGCTCTGGGTGCACCAGCAGCAAGGCGGAGGCTGCACCTGGCCAGGCATGGTCCCTAGGACGTGCCAGGCAAGAGGGGGCGGGGGACAGTCCTGCTGGTTGGGCCACTGGGTGGACTGGAGGGGAAATGACCCCAACCAGCTGCACACCCTCATTCATAGCCAGCACATCCTCTCCCTGTGGCAACGGGAAGCTGGGCCTGCAGGGGGTGCCGAGGCCTCCAGAGGCCCGGTGGCTGCGAGTGGAGGTGACCGGCAGCAGTCACTCGGGGGCCAGAGGCAGCCCGTCCAATCCCCCTTTGCCTACTAGTCGCCCCTTTTATCCTTTGACCCACTCTCCTCCTGCGAGACCCCTGGGGGCAGGGTCACCCACTGCAAATCCAGATCCAGGGCCCACACCCTGCCTTCTCCTCAGAGGAGCTCAAACGGGTGTGGTCAAGGAAATAAAGGCAGGAAGGAAAAACAAAGAAAGAACCTGGGGAAAGATGCTGGCAGGACATGGCGTGACAAACTGTGAAGCCACCTGACACGCAGATGCGGGCACCTGGGCATGGGCGCTGCCTTTAGGGGGCAGCCTTGGGAGGCAGGGGTCCCTGGGGGTCAGAAAAGAGGGCAGCCTTTCCTGCCCACACCTGGACTCACGCAGGGCCCTTAGGCCTGCCCGGTCTCCAGGTGAGGTTGTGGCTGGGGTGATGGTGCCTCCAGAGGGGACGGGGTCCCACTCCGGACCACCGCCCCTGCCCTCAGTGGACTCTGCTGCTTCATCTGTGCCGTGTTGTTTGGTGACAAAGATTCTTTGCTTGGCCAAACTTTAGTCAGGCTCCCAAACCTTCTCCTGGGCCCATCTGGGCACTTCCTTGTAAAATCCGGTTTTAATAAGAACCTCCCCCAACTCAGTATCCGATGGGGTTCCGTCCCCTCCCGCCCCCCAGGTGAGGACTGAGCACCTGCCCTGCCTTCAGGGATATCCTGGTAGGTTTGTTTAGCCAGAACCCCCCTACCCCTGCGGTCTCCTCTTAGCGTTTTCCATCCATTGACCACACCCGCTCCTTGGCTGTAAATCCCCACTGCCTCTGCTGTATTGGAGTTGCCCCCAGTCTCTCCCTGCGCAACCCGGCACAGCGGTCCCTGCGCCGCTCTCCAGAGCCCGCTGAGATCATTCAGTCTCACTGAGCTTTACGAGCGTCATGGAAGTTTCGTTCTTTAACACTGGTTCTGGTGAGGACAGGTTCCTGGGAACCTCCTCCCCTCCTCCCCCTCCCCTCCTCCCCCTCCCCTCCTCCCCCTCCCCTCCTCCCCCTCCCCTCCTCCCCCCTCCCCTCCTCCCCCTCCCCTCCTCCCCCTCCCCTCCTCCCCCCTCCCCTCCTCCCCCTCCCCTCCTCCCCCCTCCCCTCCTCCCCCTCCCCTCCTCTTCCTCCCCTTCTCCCCTCCCCTCCTCCACCCCTCCCCTCCTCCCCCCTCCTCCCCCTCCTCCCCTTTCTCCCCTTTCCCCTCCCTCTCCCACTTGCCCTTAATTGCCCTGTTTCCTGCCCTGGGCCTGGCTCTTGATGCTTTCCCTCTGGACGGCCCTGCACTTCATCTCCGATTGCCCAGCCGGCCTCCTGTTCTCCAGCCCCAATGATCCCTCCTCCCCCTTGAAGCCCTCCTCCACCTCCAACACCAGACCACTTGCCACCACACCTGCGGGAAGTTTCAGCTCTCCTGAGCCTCCGAGGCAGGGACTCAGTGTGGTCCTGTGTCCCCAAGGTGTGAACCGGGCCCTGTTCCGCAGGGGGTTGTTACAGGAAGAGAAGGATGCAGCAGAGCTGGCGCGAGGTGGAGACTGGCGGAGGGGATGCCCGCAGGGGAGACGCGCTCCCTGCCCGCCTGGCGGAGGGGATGCACGCACAGGGGAGAAGCGCTCCCTGCCCGCCTTCTGCTCCAGCACGAAGCGGCCATCCTCACGGACCCCAGGAGACCCTCCCAAGAGCCCGAGCTGCGAGCAGGGGCTGACAGGCCTCCACAGCCGGCCCTCCGTCAGCTGACCCTCCCCAGAGGGCCGCGCTCCCTGAAGCAGGGGAGGGAAGGTTCAGGAGTCCTCGGGCTGCGAGAGGGGCAACGCGAGAACCAGGGTCTGAGAGGCCTCGAATGAGGAGGGTCCAGGGCGGAGAGACCGAGGGGATGGGCGGTGCGACGGGGGGAGGTCCGCACAAAGCCTCCGTCTCTGCTCCACCGTCCCTCTCCCGCCCTCCTGCAGGCTGAGCCGTCTGGCGTCATGGGGGTGCCGGTTCCAGTCCTGTGGGCTCTGCTGGTGTCTTTGGGCTGTGCTGAAGAAGCCACAGAGCCAGGTAAGGGCAGCCCTCTGGGCTGCGGGGGGCTGCGGGAGCTCCGGGGCGCAGCGGGCGCATCTCTAGGCAGCGGAAGCCCTTTGCGCCGCCGGGCAGGTGCGCAGCGCGCTCCACCGCGGCCTGCTGCTGCCCCACCGCGGCCTGCTGCTGCCCCACAGGTGAGAACCTGAGCTGCTACCAGTGCTTCAAAGCCACGAGCTGGGAGTTTTGCAAGCCCGCCGCGTGCGCCTCCGCCGACCGGGTCTGCGTCTCCCACACGGTGATCATCACCCTGAGTGAGTCCCTGGCCAGCGCTGAAGGGGCCTGTCGGGGGCTCTGCGCTGGATCCTTCGGGGTCTCTGCGGGGAGCTGAGGAAGGCTCCCTTCAGGGGCCCCCTCGCCTGCGCCGACCTTTGCCAGATCCCGGTCCTGAGCAGGGGAAGAAGAGGCAGCCGCTCAAGACTGAGCCCTGGGGGCTTCCAGAGGAGGCTGGCTGGTCTCTTTCCTTCTTTTCGGTTATCCTAAACCAAGCGCCCTGAGCAGCCTATGACACGATGTAATGCAAAGCATACAGCTGTCATATGATGCAAATACAACAAGGTTCAGTGTAGTGAGTGCCGTGCACACAGCAGACGCAGCAACACAGCACAGCACAGCACAGCAGGACACAGGGAAGGCGGACTCCACCCGAGGGTATCTTTTCTTCCGTAGCTTGGGTTGTTTCGCGTGTTCTGTTCCCTCCGGTGCTTCGTGCAGAGGTCTCTGCGCGTCTCTAAGTGAAGGAGGGAGGGGTGGGCGGGAGCCCAGGCCGGGTGCAGCAAGGCCTCTGGTCACCATCGTTTCTCTCTCTGCCCTGCTTCCCCCGTCTCCCCGGGACTCCCAGGCCCCTGGCTACCCGGGTTTCCAGGCCACGTGTGGTTTCAGGGAGGAGCCCCGGCCAGGGCCAGCAGTCCTGAACCCTGTCTTTGCTGTGACCTTGAAGGTGACCCTGGGCAGCTGTGCTCCCACTGTGCAGGGCCTGGCCTGTGAAAGGATCAGGAGAAGGTATCTGTAGATGTTCCAAGACCAACAGTTCTCTGACCCGAGGTTTGGTTCTGGCCTTCCCTGCCCACGGGAAAGCACCCCTCCCCAGGCTCCCCCTCTCTTCCTGAGCGCTGTCTCCTCTTTTCTGCAGGATCTCGCCTGAGAATTTCGCTCAGCAGGCGCTGTGCTCCCAGGTGTCCCAACACCAACATGAAGTCTGAATGGTCGTCGGGCCCCGGGGTGCACGGCAAGATCACCAGGCACTGCTGTTCCAGATCTCTCTGCAACAGGGCACGCCCCCCGCAGGAGGCTCCCGGGGCCCTTCCAAGGGCGCTCCTGCTCCAGGTGGGCCTTGGCCTCCTCTGGGTCCTGCTGTGAGCACATTCCCCTCGGCCCCAAAGCCCACGCTGTCCTCCCACCTCTATCTGCCCCCATCGCTCTCAAGACCGTGGGTGGGACATTCACCCCTGAGACGGTGGGCAGCGCCATCGCCTCGCCCTGGGCCCGGCCGCCTCTCCCGTCCCCAGCAGGGGTCCTTCGCTCACACAGCCTGGGACTGTAGCCCCACTCCGTGGGGTCAGGGATGGGGGCATGCGATGGGCATTTCTCAGTTTGGGGTAACAGCCCCTGCTCTGAACAGAAGCGCCAGGTCCCTGTGCTGGGCAAGAAGAGCCCGGCAAGGCCAGAGGGTGGCTCAGCCCTGGCTCTGGCTCTGACTGGCTCTGTGGTCTCGGCCCCCCCACGTCTGCTGTTCTCGCCACCTCTGTCCCGGGCCCAGGCAGAGTCCTGCAGTGGGACCACGACCTGCACTCCTTCCAGAGACAATAAAGTCGTTGCTTGACCACACCCCCTCTTGCTTCTTCCTCGTCTCTACCCATTGGGCCCAGACTACAGCCCTCTGGCCTGCTCTCAGCAGACTCTGTGGTTGTGCGCTGGCCGTGGTTGGAATGGTGGACAAAACTGTCCCTCTGGGCTACAGCCAACCAAGCTGGGGACAGGACCAGCACTGGGCAAGCAGGAGTCACAGGCTCAGGGTCGGGTCCTCAGGAGGGCCAGCTGGCCAATGGTGGGGTGGAGGCTCGGAGTCTGGGGCACATGGCAGGGGTCAGTGGTGCCCGCCTAGGAGAGTGGGGTGGAGAGATGCTGGGCGGTGGGGTGGATGGGAACCATGTTTGGTGCACAGGGGTGCTGGAGAGAGTAGGGGCTGATGGAAGGCCTGGAGGTGCCCAGGATGGCCCCATGCCTGGCTTGGGGGAGGGTCACCCAGGAGAGGGGCACAGGGGAGGAGCAGGTTGGGACAAGTGGAACTCATGACAAGCTCATAGAGACATCCAGGGGAACATCCAGGGAGACATCCTGGAGGTCAGAGAGCTAGAGGACAGCAGCCAGGAATCTGTGGGCGGGGGCAGCGTCAGCAGGCAGCAGGTCCCCAGAGCCCAGAGGACGCTGGGTCCACACACCTGGCCCCCAGTCCTGGTTCCTCAGGCTTACCCCACCCCGGAGTCTGCACACCTCCCCCCGCCAAGGTCTGCACACCCCTCCGCCCAGGGTCTGCACGCCCCCCGGCGTCTGCCCAGCTCTGGGTCCTTACACCTGCCTCCCCCATCGCACACCTGACCCCAATCTCCAACTCCTGGTGATTTCCCCCGTGGACCAGGGGCCTGGCCGCCCCTCGTGCTCCGGGGCCTTCATGCATTCCCAGTCCTGGGCTAGGCTCCACTCTGTGCCAAGGAGACCGATGGAGTGGCCAGGAGCTCTCTGGATGAGAGGCCCAGAAGGCCCAGCTTGAAGTGGGACCTCACTCCCCCTCAATGCAGTTGTGACTTTTCATGCTGAATTTAAACCCCTAGGCTGGCCAAGCAGGCTGGTCACCAGCTACTGCTTCCGACTCCCCACACGAGGTTCCTGGCCCATTGAGGCATCAGGAATCTCTGACTTCCTGAGTCGAGGCCAGTCCACAAGGCCAGTGCAGAGGGGAAACAATCACCCGGTAGGGCCACGGTCTTCTCTCCAAGCTGCATTCTCCTAGGAAATACGTGTGTGTGATCCGGGTCAGGGAACACCACACCCTGTCTCCCCATGACTGCCGTACCAGCCGCTCTCTGCTTCCCTCTCCATGAAGATGACCACCTTTGGAGCCGGGCATCCTGGTCCCTCCTCTGGACAGGGGACCCAGGATTGTAGGCCCTTCTGGGAAACCTCTCGGCTAGAAATCAGAAACTTTGCTGAATGAATGGAGAAATGAGTAAAGAATGAGTGAAGGAAAGATGAAGATGATTGACAACCGAATGAGAACGGTATTCTTGAGCAGGGAATAGATGCTTCATGAGGGCTGAGCATGTGAGGTGAGAAAAAGATGGAGCCTGCCCTCAGCCATTCAGCTTCCCCAAGCCGCTCTGACCTAAGACGGTGGCGGGTCACATCCTTCCTGGGCACCACGGCCCTCCCCCATTCCCCAGGGCCCTGAGCAGCACGTGGCCGCCAAGGAGCAACCCAAAGCTGGTCTGAGCCGGCCTCAGGACCGCCGACGTGCGGGCACTGCTATGGCCGTCATTAGTTTCAGGATTTTTGCGGTGGCTTCTTTGGGGACCAGGTTCTTTTTCACAGTCTCTGCTGGGAAGCTCAGATCCGGCTACAACCTGCACTCCGACAGGCTTCCAGCTTCGTGCTGACACTCAGATGTATCCAATCCCATCTCCATCCTGGCCACGCCTTGCCTTTCCTTTCTTCTACCCTACCTCCTTCAAAATTATTTGAGTTTCTGATTCTCCTAGTTTGTACTACCTTAACTCTTTTATAAAAAAAATTTTTGTGTGTTGTGTATTTTATTTATCATTATTATTTTTGGCTGTGTTGGGTCTTGGCTGGCGTGTGGGGGCTTTCTCTAGCTGTGGCGAGTGGGGTCTACTCTGCGCTGTGGTGCGCCAGCTTTTGACCGCGGTGGCTTCTCTTGTTGCAGAGCAGGGGCTCTAGGCACGCGGGCTTCAGTAGTTGCAGCACGGAGGCTCCGTAGTTGCGGCACACGGGCTTAGTTGCTCCGCGGCACGTGGGATCTTCCCGGACCAGGGATCGAAACTCTGTCCCCTGCATTGGCAGGCGGATTCTTTCTTTCTTTTTTTTTTTTTTTTTGGCGGTACGCGGGCCTCTCACTGCTGCGACCTCTCCCGCTGCGGAACACAGGCTCCGGACGCGCAGGCTCAGCGGCCATGGCTCACGGGCCCAGCCGCTCCTCGGCATGTGGGATCTTCCCGGACCGGGGCACGAACCCGCGTCCCCTGCATCGGCAGACGGACTCTCAACTGCTGCGCCACCAAGGAAGTGCCTACCTTAGCTCTTTCAGCTATCAAATGGATTTGGCGAGTCAACTTTCATACTTTCCCCATCCCTTGACCTCTGTTCACTGGTTCTGCCTGCTGCGTGCTCCCTGTCCTCGTCCGGCTGTGGGTCCTGATTCCACTGATGGAGCCTGGGGTCTCCCCAGGCAGCCCACGTGAGGACGGGGCACTCAGGAGGCACCGCAGGACAGCCCGATGGCAGCGTGTGTTGGGATTGTGAAGACCTAGAAGGGAAAGCCAGCTGTGAGGGCATGCCAGATGCTGCTTCCACTCCCCTTGACCTAAAAAAGAGACCCAAGTCTGCCACGTCTGTGGTACAGAGTCGTGAATCAGGTCGTGTGTGAACTCCACACGCAGCAGAGTCCAGAGCGGCCTGTGTGCTCCTGCAGGTTCTGTTCCCCACCCCTCCCCCCCACCCCCGAGGGTACAAGTACCCCCGCCCAAGGTCTGCTCAACCTTGAACGGAGCATTCTGGTCCTCTCATTTTGTTCCAAATGTCCAGATTTTTATCTTTTTTATTGAACAATAAATTACCCCATAGACAATGTTCTTTGTCCATAAGCATTTAAATTAAACATTTATAACAGAGAAGATAAACTTTTAAATCCCAAATATTTCTAAACTAAATTATTACATTTTGATTAGTTCATCTGTTGAACAAGGAATTATGATAGGAATTTTTAAAATTCCTTGATCTGAACAGTAATAAAATCAGGACAAACGTTTATTTTGAAAAGAAAACGGCACTGTGAGGAAAATGGATAGGTTAGATCCTTATGTTACAAAAGAAGAGGGGCTGAAACATCAATAAACCATGTGTTTAAATCTAGAAGCTGGAGACAGAAAAATAAATTAAACCCCCCAAAAAACCAAAAAACAAAATTAAGCCAAAAATGTGATTTAGTGAAATAGGAAACCAAAATAAAATAGAGAAGATCTACAAAGTCAACAGACTAACAAGATGGTGACATTGGCAAGATTGAAGGTGGGAGTAAAGAGGAAATACAAATAAATGACAAAAATGGATGAAAGGGCCACATAGCGCTAATCACCCATTCGCACACAATTCTAGCAAAGGGACATGTGGACAACGAACGCAGCCTTGCGGGCCACACGAGGAGGCAGCAGGGCATTCCCGGGTTAGGGTGAATGCTCTACCTCTTGACTGTGTTGGTGGTTCTGTAAGTGTTTACCTTTGTCAAACTCACCGAACTGTCCACTTCAAAGGGGTGCTTTTTACTGGGTGTAAATCACACTTTAGGAAAGTTGATTGAACTATCACAAGAGAGTCATTGCATACCTCGATGGGACAGGTTTGAAGATTTAGATGCAATGAAGTATTTCCTAGTGAAAAATACAGATTACCAAACTCGACCCAAGTAGTAGAATTTCCAAGTTCCTTTTACAAAGGAAGCATAACACTGACAGCTAAACGTGACGATGATACTAAAAAGGAAATGACAGCACTTCTGTGGATCAGTGCAACAATCTTAAATAAAACAAACTATTAACAAACCAAATTCAATAGCATATTATACCATAACATGATTGTGTGCATGTATCAGCCCTGAGGCCAGGAACTTAACTGTATGAGGCAGTGCTGGATGCAGTCTCATGATGGTGCTGAACAAAAGGATCAGTACTTTCTAACATTGTATCTGAGACACAAGCAAATGGAAATAAGCAAGAGAAGACAACTAGAGGCATGAGAGCTGGGGAAAGTACAATCTCTGTAACTAACTTAATAGTATGTTTCAAAAACCCTAAAAGATCAATGATAAAACTAGCAAAGTCAATAAAATCATTCAATAAGGTAGTAGAATATGAAACTAAAATAAAAATTAATAGCCTTTTTATACATGAGCAATAGCCACCTAGAGATTCGTGCTATAGCGGAAGAGAAGTTTTTATTTACAATTGTGGAATAGAGAGCTAATGCTTAAAAATAAATCTGACTGGGCTTCCCTGGTGGCGCAGTGGTTAAGAATCCGCCTGCCAATGCAGGGAACACAAGTTCGAGCCCTGGTCCGGGAAGATCCCACATGCCGCGGAGCAACTAAGCCTGTGTGCCACAACTACTGAAGCCTGGGCGCCTACAGCCCGTGCTCCACAACAAGAGAAGCCACCGCAGTGAGAAGCCCACACACGGCAGCGAAGAGTAGCCCCCGCTTGCCGCAACTAGAGAAAGCCCGCGCGTAGCAACAAAGACCCAGTGCAGCCAAAAAATAAATAAATAAAATTTTAAAAAATAAAATAAAAATATAAATCTGACTAAAAATATGCAAAATCTAAAGGAGGAAAATTCAACCAACTTCCAAGTAGCCTCGAGCAATTGTAAAGACACTCCTTGTTCTTGGACAACTCCAAATATCATTAGAATGGCAGTTCTCTCAGGACTTCCCTGGTGGCCCAGTGGAAGACTCTGCACTGCCAATGCAGGGGGCCTGGTTCGATCCCTGGTCGGGGCACTAAGATCCCACGTGCCGCAACTAAGCCCTCACACCATAACTAGAGAAGCCTGCATGCTGCAACAAAGACCCAGCACAGCCTAAATAAACAAACAAATAAATGTCAGTTCTCTCTAATTTATAAGATTTTTAATTTAATGTGATTACCATAAAAATAACTTTTTTTTCTTAAATGGGCAAGTTGAAAGACGTGTAAACAAAAACATTCAAGATCAGTTAGGAAAAAAATAAGTTGTGGAAGTAATAAGTACTAGCACAGGTTAAAACATAATTAAAAAAAAAGTTTAGGGGCTTCCCTGGTGGCAGAGTGGTTAAGAATCCACCTGCCAATGCAGGGGTCACAGGTTCAAGCCCTGGTCCAGGAAGATCCCACATGTCGCACAGCAATTAAGCCTGTGTGCCACAACTCCTGAGCCAGCGCTCTAGAGCCCATGAGCAACAACCACTGAGCCCGCATGCCACAGCTACTGAGTCCATGTTCTGCAATTACTGAAGCCCACGTGCCTGGAGCCCGTGCTCTGCAACAAGAGAAGCCACCACAATGAGAAGCCCATGCGCCGCAACCAAGAGTAGCCCCTGCTTGCCGCAACTAGAGAAAGCCCGCGCGCAGCAACGAAGACCCAACACAGCCATAAATAAATAAGCAACATGTCATTGTCATGTGAATGGACAATCAAGTGACGTAGAATAGAAAGACCAGAAATACACCCAAGAACATATGGAAATTTAGTGTATGATAAAGGAGGATTCTCAAATCACTGGAGCAAAGATGAACCAAATGGATTAAAGACCTAAATGTAATACTGGATACTATAAAAGTCTTAGAGGAAAACGTAGGAAAAACACTCTTTGACATAAACCACAGCAAGATCTTATTTGACCCACCTCCTAGAGTAATGGAAATAAAAACAAACTTAAAAAATAAAATAACCAAATGCAACATAATTAAACTTAAACTAAAAATAAACAAATGGAACCTAATTAAACTTAAAAGCATTTGCACAGCAAAGGAAACCATAAACAAGACAAAAAGACAACCCTCAGAATGGGAGAAAATATTTGCAAATGAAGCAACAGGCAAAGGATTAATCTCCAAAATATACACACAGCTCATGGAGCTCAATATCCAAAAAAGAAACAATGCAATTAAAAAGTGGGCAGAAGACCTAAACAGACATTTCACCAAAGAAGGGACATGGATGGCCAAGAGGCACATGAAAAGATGCTCAACATGACTAATTATTAGAGAAATGCAAATCAAAATGAGGTATCACCTCACCCCGGTCAGAATGGCCATCATCAAAAAGTCTACAAACAATAAATGCTGGAGAGGGTGTGGAGAAAAGGGAACTCTCCTACACTGCTGGTGGGAATGTAAATTGATACAGCCACTATGGAGAACAGTATGGAGGTTCCTTAAAAAACTAAAAATAGAACTACCATATGACCCAGGAATCCCACTATATACCCTGCGAAAACCATAATTCAAAAGGACACATGTACCCTAATGTTCATTGCAGCACTATTTACAATAGCCAGGACATGGCAACGACCTAAATGCCCAACGATAGATGAATAGATAAAGCAGATGTGGTACATATATACAATGGAATATTGCTCAGCCATAAAAAGGAATGAAATTGGGTCATTTGTAGAGATGTGGATAGACGTAGAGACGGTCATACAGAGTGAAGTAAGACAGAAAGAGAAAAACAAATATCGTATCTTAACGCATATATGTGGAATCTAGAAAAATGGTGCAGATGAACCTATTTGTAAGGCAGGTATAGAGACGGAGATGTAGAGGATGGACATGTGAACACGGTGGGGGAAGGGGAGGGCGGGACGAACGGGGAGATTAGGTTTGACATAAATACACTACCATGTGTAAAATAGCTAGCTAGTGGGAACCTGCTGTATAGCACAGGAAGCTCAGCTCGGTGCTCTGTGACGAGCTAGATGGGATGGGGGTGGGTGGGAGGGAGGTCCAAGAGGGAGGGGATATAGGTATACATATAGCTGACTCACTTCATTGTACAGCAGAAACTAACAGAACATTGTAAAGCAATTTTACTCCAGTAAAAATAAATAAATAAATGGTTTGTGAACAAATAAATGAATACTTAGAAAAAGTCAAAATTGGATCTATACACACGCATCCATACATCATACATTAGAATGAAGTAAATAGTAAACAACCAAAACTATACGAACACCCAGAGAAATCACACGTGAATATCTTTATAACCCGGGTGTGGAAAACGTTTTCCTATGTAGAATTCAAAATCCAGGGCTTCCCTGGTGGCGCAGTGGTTGAGAGTCCGCCTGCCGATGCAGGGGACACGGGTTTGTGCCCCGGTCCGGGAAGATCCCACATGCCGCGGAGCGGCTGGACCCATGAGCCATGGCCGCTGAGCCTGCGCATCCAGAGCCTGTGCTCCGCAACGGGAGAGGCCACAACAGTGAGAGGCCCGCGTACCGCAAAAAAAAAAAAAAAAAAAAAAAAAAAATCCAAATGCAAGAAAAGAAAAAATAGACTAATTTGACTCTATACAAATATAAAGATTTTCCACACACACACTCCCCAGGGGATATAAATAACTCTGTAAACACTGAGGGTGGGGGAACAGGGCTAAAGCAAACATGAGTGATACATGAAAAACATTAACAAAAATGATATGAAATGCCACTTAATCATAAGAAAATATGTTTGCCTCCACTTGTGAAGGTAATTCAAATTAAACAGGGAAGATGGTGCAGCCCCTGCTGTAGAGTGTGCTGTGCAGAATGTAGGGGGCTACACCGTCAGGGCCAGCCCTGGCTCAGAGTGAGATGGCTAGACCTCTCCCACTGAATGCAGCTATAAACCCGGAATGAAGCACACGGAGAAGCTATATGAGGACTCCAAACAGAAAATAGTAGCAGAAAGATTGGGGAATAAGACAAAACTTTGAAGTACCACCAAATGTGTGGTAAGTTTCCCCTTTTCATTTCCTCTGGTATTCTCTAGACTTGACTCAAGACAGCCCACATTTTTTTTTTTTTAACCACACTGCACAGCTTGCAGGATCTGAGCTCCCTGACCAGGGGTTGAACCTGGCCCTGGTAGTGAAAGCACCCGGGTACTAACCACTGGACCACCAGAGAATTCCCAAAACAGCCCACATTCTGAAAGTGAATACCAGAACATGGACAGAAGAGGTCCATTAGGACCCCTCTTGGACTCACTTAATGAGTGGGAAAGGCAGCAACTTCAGCAGCTCCCAACAGAGCCTGCAGGTACCTAAAGTTCTGAGAGAAGGAAACTGGCCCCTCCAGTCAGAGGATCTGTGATCTCAGGATGATGGGGTAGAACCCATTGACCTTCTTCTCTCTACATCTTCCCACCTCATGGCCCCAGATGTGGTTGTAGGGGTGGGAACTGTGCAGCTCTATGGAAGAACTAAGCTGCAGCTTTCTGACTAGATGACTGAAAAGCGGAACTGCAAGTTACTAGAAAGTGCCGGAGAGACCGCAGGGAGCGAGAAGCTTGGGAAAGAAATCCCGTGAAGACGTTTATGAAAACCCAGGCTCATTCTGAGCTGTGCATACATGGAGTTGGCCCTGAGAAACATAAACTATAAGAACTGATCTATGGGACTGACCTCCACCAAGGTATCAGATTGGCCACTGTGTCCACCACAAAGCCTTTGAAAACTGAACTGTCATAGAAGCCACAACCCACATAAGGTTGATCTTCACTTGAAGCATAAACCCAACCAGGTAGATTGCCTGCTAAGACAAAAAGATTAACATCCTCCATAAGATGGAAATAAGATTCAGCCTCTCATAACGCAAAATTCAAAATATCCAGGATATAATCCAAAATTACTCTTTGTACAGAAGATCAGGGAAGACCTCAACTAGGAATTATCACACAGAGTCTTTAAAGCACTTATTTAAAAAATACTCCAAGAACTAAGGGCAAACACTCTTGGGATGGATGGAAAGATAAGTCTCAGCAAGGAAGTAAAACATATAAAGAATAACAAAATGGGAATTGTAGAACTGAAAACTACAATAACAAACATAAAATACTTTCCACTGGGCTCAATAGCAGAATGGAGATGAAAAAAGAAAGACCCAACTTGAGGATACATCACAGAATCTGAACAACATAAATAAAAGATTTTTTTTTTTAATGAACGGAGCCTAGGGGAAATACCAAAAAGTCCAGTATCGTGTAAGTGTTGCCCTAGAAGGAGAGGACAAAGAATGGAGGACAGGAAAAATGCTTGAAGAAATCATGACTCTGCTAACTTTCTAGTTTTGAAGAAAGACATAAAACTATAGACTCAAGAAGCCCAGTGAATTCCTAACAGGAAGAATCCAAAGAAATACACACTTGAACCTATCATAATGAACTGCGTAATCCACTGATGGTGTCACAAGTCAGGATTCTCTGTGTGGGAGAAACAAAAAGTACGGGGAGCGGGAGGAGACAGGAAATACAATGGTGACTGGAGACGTATAAGCATGAATATATATCATCTGCGCGAAACATCCTAGTAGGAATAAGCATACATTGGTCCAGATCTTGGTTTTTAAATACAATAAAATGACATTTCCTTCTCAATGGAATCTGAACCGTTTTAATAAATAGGTAATCCCAGAGTGTGGATAGGAGAAAGAAAGTAAAATGCAGTAGAATTCCAACTAATCAATGTAGAGAGAACGATGGAAATACATAATCACCATTTGGCGAAAAGCCACAGTAATCATTGTTTGTGGGGCTCCTCAATCTGGAAAAGGGGGGCCTACAGGGTCCTGACCCAGAGGATTGGCAGGGGATGGAGGCTGCAGCCATCAGTGCCCCTCCTGAACTTTGAGCTCCTGTCAGGAGTCCACAGTGGGGACACGGCCCTGGGGTGGGGTCTCTGGTGGTCCTTCCCAAAAGGCCTGGCCATGACTATGGGGGTCCTGGGGGTTGTCTTAGGCACCAGAGCAGGCTCTGTGTGTGAGAGAGAGAGTGAATGCGTGTGTCAGAGAGCATGTGTGTGACTTGCAGTGTGAGTGTGTGTCACTACAGGGCAAACACCTGGCAGGTACCACCTTGGTTACAAGGGACCAAAGCCAACATCACCAGTGAGTCAGCATCCCATGCCCTCCTCATACGATGCGTTGAGAAGGACACAACCACATTTCCGAGATATTTTTGCTAAAATGCTTCAGCTGAATTTAATCATGAATAAACAAGCCCAAATGAAGAGACTTTCTACAAAACAGTTGGCCATCACTCTTCAAAAGCGTCGAGGTCCTGAAAGAAATCAAGACGGAGGCCTGCTCCAAATCAAAGGGACCTCAGGAGACACGACCAGCAGGTGGGGCATGAGGTTGGGTCGACGGTGGTCAGGAGGAGGGCGAGGGGCACCGGGCAGAATCGCATAAGGCCTGTGGACTAGATAATAGTTTTGCATCAGTGCTAACTTTGTCATTTTGATCGTTGTACTATGGTTATGCGTGATGTTAAAAGTTGGAAAATCTGTGTAAAGGGTTGTATAGTATAATTCTATACTTAGTATAATTCTTTAAAAAGTTGCAAAGTTGTTTGCAACTTTTTTATAAATCTGAAATTATTCCCAAATGAAAAGTTTAAGCTATGAGCCTCTTCACAGAATATTAGTCTTTATTGTTCTTTCATATAAGTAGAGAAGGATATAAATTTTGCCCAAACTATCACCCTTCACTGCATCCCAAACATTTTGAGAAGTAGTATTTTCCTCATTCATCAATTCTGGGTCTTTAAAAAAATATTTAAGACATCCTCTTCTAAAAAACTGTGCTAGGGACTTCCCTGGTGGTCCAGTGGTAAAGAATCCACCTTCCAATGCAGGGGACGCGGGTTCATCCCTGGTCGGGGAACTAAGATCCCACATGCCTCGGGGCAACTAAGCCCTCAAGCTCACGCACCTCAACGAGAGAACAGAAAATTGGCACGCCACGACGAATCCCACGTGCCTCAACGAAGATCCCGGGTGCTGCAGCTAAGACCTGACGCAGCCAATAAATAAATAAATAAACAGATTAAAAAAAAAAAACGGTGCTAATTTGAAATGTGTTTCTTCTTCATTTCTACATGTGAAAAGATTGTATTTATCTTTTTTGTTATTGACTTCTAACTTAATTGCATCTAAGTCAGAGAATACAGTCCTGAGATATGACATGAAGAGTTTTAAGAAATGATAAAATCTGGACACTTTAAACAAATTCAAAGCACTGGAAGGTCTTGTTCAAGTCTCAGTTCCAACATCTGAGCGCCAGGGGCAGGGGTGTTTAATTACTGCCACAGAGAGAGTGCCTGAGGGAGCCCGTTGGGCCATTTGTTTTATGGAACATGAACTTAATACGATGAACTGCCCTTTCTCACCCCATTCCTTGGCCACCCTCTTTCAGGAGCGCAGGGTTTCTGGGTCACCCTCTCAGCCACGTGGACCTTACAGGCCTTCCCCCATGTCCTCCACAGTGTGGAGCTCCCTCCCTGCTGCATGGGGTCTGTTACACCAAAAAAGTTGCATCAGAGCTGCCAGCTCAGCCTGAGGCTGGCCGAGGTGCGTGGACCCACAGGTGGGGAGACCAGGTCCCCACCCCCTTCTCCCCCAACACCCAGCTGTGACTCAGCTTCCTCCCCCTTCCTGGGCCTCAGGGGCTGCCGACTTAAGAACTCCAGGAAGCCTTCCCAAGAGCAGGGTTGATTCTGACTCGGAAGGTGTAGGAGAGGGGGGTCAGGTGAGGGTCCCGGGATCAGAACCCACGTCGGGACAGAGGACCAGAGAAGCTAGGAGGACATATGCAAACGGGATCAAGGGTGTGCGCCGGGGTGTGAGACCGAGGGAGAGGGGAGGAGAGCGGGAGTCAGAGGTGCCCAGACCAGGTTTGGGGGGCAGGGCTCTGGGTCAGGCTCTTTCTCTGCCTCCCCCCACTCAGGCCTGACTGACCGCACCACGAGAGGGGTCCTCCTCGTCCTGCGGTGGGCCCCGGTGTGTGCAGATAGAGGTGAGGCCAACAGTGGCAGAAGGGAAGGCCTGGTGGGTTCTTCAGTGAGGGAAGGGCTGCGTGGGGCGTCTGCTCATGTGTGTGTGTCTGTGTCTGTGTGTGTGTCTGTGTGTGTGTCTGTGTGTGTGTGCACGTGCGTGCGCACGCTCCCCCGAGCCAGCAGGGAGGTGGGGGTGATGACGTCAGCCTGCAGGTGTGAGTGTCTGACCTGGGTCCCAGGAGGCACTTGTCTGGGGGGGCGGGGGTGACACTTGGGGCTCTGCGAGCCCATGGGCACCAAGGGGCTTCAGCGGGCGGTGGTGTGCCTGTCCCCGGGTGTGCCCTGAGTGAACTCTGCTCTGTCCCCACCTCCCCCCAGACCCCAGCCTGCACTGCTACCACTGCTTGCAGGTCAACACCACCTCTCGCTGCATAAAAGCTGCGTGCACCCCGATCGTGCACTTGCTTTGTCACTCCTACGAAGTGGTCTTCCAGGTGGGTGCGTCCAAGGCTGAGCTCAGCTGCCCGGCCCAGTGGTCCCCGGGCTGCTCCCTCCAAGGGGGCTCCGCACCGTGAGCTGGGTCGGGCGTCTCCCCCTCCGTGGACCCGATGTGTGGCTGCTTCCCTCCGTGTAAAGCTCACGGGAACATCCCAGGATGAAGGAGGGAGTGACCTGAGTGACCTCAGGAGGGGGTGCTCTGGAGGGAACATCAGGTCAGGGGGCCAGGAGGCCTTCAGAGCCACACAGAGACCTCTCCACTTTCACTGGGCTCAGGGGGCTGTCACTGCTCTACCCTCCTGGCGGCTCCCCCTCGGGGTCCTCTCCCTGCCTCTGCTCTGAAGGAAGTGAGCCCAGGGAGCACGTGCCCCTTGGAGAGGCTGGTCCCGGCCTACGTTCCTCCCGTCCACTCTCACCTGTCCTTCCATCTCTACTGTCCTGCGGGGTGGGTTTGGGGGTGACAAGGACCCCTCAGGGTGAGCCCAGGAGGAGGGGGCAGGATGCCGGGAGCTGCTGGGCCCTCAGGCCCCAGCTTCCTGCTCCAACCTGCCCAGCATTCCTGGGAGATGGACCCTCAGGCCTCCGCAGGGGTTCTAAGTTGTGCTCCAGCTGGAAAGCCTCCTTCTGAGGTTGGGTCTCTCCCACCACACCCAGTGACCCTTTCTCCTACTAGGGGGCTGTTTGGTGATTTTCTTTCCCTTTGTGGGTTGTCAGAAGGGAGACCTGCAGACAGGCCCAGGCAGACACGCATCTAAACGTCTCCGTCACGCACAAGTGAGGACTGGGCCGAGCCTGGGTCCAGGTGCCTGCAGGTGCGGGGAAACCCCCTGCTCCCCTAAGCTCCGCACGCACCCGCTCCCACAGCACGTGCGGGAATGGGGGCTGCAGGGGCTGCCCCGAAGGCTCAGGACCGGGGACCCACGGAGTCTGTGTGCCGTCGGGGATGCCCGGCCTTCCTCGCTGCCCAGAGGCCTGGCTGGGAGCAGGCTCAGGCTCGGAAGAAAAGAGGCTGATCACCAAGAGCTGCAAGGGCTCCTGCGTCATCAACAACCCTCCTGAGTTGGAGCTGATGCCCGCGGAAAACGTCAGCCACAGCGGGGCCAGCTGCTGCCCTCGCAGCCTGGGTAACGTGATTGCCAGAGCCAGCGCCCGGGCCCCGCGAACTGGGCTCCTGATCAGCCTGGGGCTCGACCTCCACCAGGTGCTGCCGTGAGGACCCTCCTTCCTGCCCTCGCCCAGGCTCCAGGGCGCCTCGATGATGGTCCCCACCCCGACCCCTCCCTCTTTGTGGCCTACCCTCTGAGATGAGGGTCCCCGATGGGGGAAGGGCAGACTCACTGCCGCCTAGCCTGGCAAGTCTGAGAACCGGCCCAGGCCCACCTGTCCTCCTGGCCCCGGCATTCTGCGGTCCACTCCAAGAGGGCTTCTCCCCGACAAGCGCCAACCCTGTCCCTTCTGTGCCAGTGAGGTGGGTGGGGACAGTTGTCCCCCACATGGACCCTGCAGTTCACGTCCCCCAGGGAAGCCTGACTGGCAATGGGGACATGGATCGATAAAGCAAAAACAAGCAAGGAACTGAGTGATGAGTGGATGTCGGGTGGAGATGGGCGAGGACTGAAGCACACTGAATAAATTAATGAGGAAGGAGGCCTTGAGGGGTGGGGAAACAAGGCGTGAGTGACAAAGCCGTGGGAGAGCCCTCAGTGAAGATGTGACAGCAGCGAAGGGGGGCCTCTCACTTAGCTGGAGGCCTCTGAGCCAAGCCCCTTCGTCCCTCACCTCACCCCCCAACCACACCCCACCCCAAGTCTCCCTGACCTCAGAGCACCCAGGTCACGGTCCTGACCAGTCGTGGGCCCTGGGTGCTGTCCCAACGAGGCGACTTGAGCCGACGTGTCCACCATGAGGCACTGCTGGAATCTTGGGCTCCAGCCACACGGCGGGAGGCGAGCAGGCACCCATCCACCCACAGGGGCTGAGTCCTAACAGCCTGGGTTCTGGAGACAGCTGACCCATGGACAAATACGGCTAGAAAAGATGGTTCGGTTTACCTCGTAAAGGTAACAGAATCGCTCATCTTGAGTGATGATTGTGAAGGGCACCCCACATTCACTGCTGTAGCCCCTGGTTTAGAGCAGCTGCTCGGATGTCCCGGTGCTCTCCCCCGTGGGCCGTCCCCACGGCCCAGCCGGAGCCTGAGGGGTGGGAGCAGTGTTTGCAAATGGCCTGCGGCAGGTCCGAAGTCACAGCTGTTTGTTCAGTGCAGGAGAGCAGGATAGGACAGGTCAGAGGGCACCGGGCACTGTCTGGTCAGCGCTGCAGTGCGAGTGGTCTGCCAGTTCTGTCGAGGAGGTTGTGTACTCGCACACGCGCGTGTGTGTGTGTGTGTAAGCGTGATCTGTAAGGCCAAGTGTCTCTGATTCTTGGAAAGGTCAGAACCTTTCGAGATCCAGGGGCCGGAGACCGCGGAGCCGCCACCCCACGTTCCTCCAATTACTCTCACATTCACCTCTCAGTCCAGCAGAGAGTCCTGCGCGTGGCGACCACTCCCTCACACCACAGCTGCTCCCAGCCCCGGGGTGTCCCGGGTTACCTCCCAGCAGATGGAGCCCCTGGTGACCCTCGTGTGGCGGCCCCAGATCTATTGGTGCCCGCGGTCCGGCTTGTCCTCCCGGGGCCTCGTGTGTCGCATGTGAAGCTCTGGCTTCGGATGAGTCACAGACGAGTGTGGGGGAGGGGAGTGGCTCTCCAGTCCCCGTTCCCGCAGGTGCTGAGGCCCTCCCCTCTCCCATCCACCGCGGCCAGACCTCCCCCCACCCCTCTCGGCCGCAGAAGGTCCTGGGCACTGCAGCCCTTCCCCCACCACGAGGGCCACATCTGGGCACCGGCCAAGTCTCCACGGCTGAGTCCCAGCAGGACACAGCCAGGGCCCAGAACTGGCTTTTACACCAGGCGGAAGATTCTCACAGACGAAAGAGCTGGTTCCCAGAGCTGCAGGGGCGTCTGCAAGGTCACAGGTCACATTTGTCCCCCAGGCACACCTGAGCCCCATCAGCCTCGGTCTGTCCGCTTCCCAGAAGGTGACGCTCGCATCCTGAGGCACCCTCATGGCGAATCATGTGCGGTCCTTGAGAGGACCAAGAAAATAGCCGGAAAGCACTGTCTGGGGTCTGGGGCTCAGGAGGGAGCCCTGTTTGAGAAAGGCTGTGTGGGTCATGAAGCCAGTTTAGAGGTAGCAACCACTACAGAAAGCAACACGCATGCACGTAAAAATATCACATGAGCGTTGTTCATTGAAAGTCCTGCGCAGACACGTACACGAAAGGGGATTGAATGTGTGTATTTTGGTTTTCGTCTATAAATGTTGTGTTTATGGACATGTTGGCAGGGCGTGGGGTGTTTTCCTGTCTGTCTGTATATATGGCTACATACGTGCTTATCTTTCTTTTTCGCTTCGAGTGCCAGGAAGCTCAGATCCCTATTTGCACCACCGCCATCAAGCATGTAAATCTCTAGGCTAGTCATGTTTGCATGTTTCATTGTCACACACCAGTTAACTTTCTTCCTTTTTCTTTTTTTTTTAGGCGGGCTCCTTAGTTGTGGCATGCAAACTCTTAGTTGTGGCATGCATGTGGGATCTAGTTCCCGGACCAGGGATCAAACCCCGGCCCCCTGCACTGGGAGCCAGAGTCTTAACCACTGCACCACGAGGGAAGTCCCCCTGTCAACTTTCTTTTTCCCCCTCCTTCTTAGACTCTTCAAGTCTCTTGTTCTCAGATCTGTGATGTCTTCGTCCCCTCCTGGCCCTGTTTAGTTCTCTGTGTAAAGGTCAGTCTGGAAAGAGGGCCTATTCTAGCTCCTCCCCAGGTAGAGGCCGTAGCCTGCGATGGGCAGCCCGTCTGACTTTCCCCTGCCACCTGCTGAAAAGGTACAAATCAACCAGAGGATATGAGTGGAACTAGAATTAGATGGCAAATAACTGGGGCATCAAAAATATTCCTTGCCCACTTTTCATGCCCTGAGAAATTGACCAAATCCTCTAGAATTTAGGGCTTCCCCATGTGCGATATCTCGTGTTGTAGGAGAGTTTGCTATTGTCAATTCATTGAAATAAGAGAGGACAGTTCGTTGTATTAAGTTCATGTTCCATGAAACTAACAGCCCAACGGGCTCCCTCAGGCACTCTCTCTGTGGCGGTAATTAAACAGCCCTGCCCCTGGCACTCAGGTGTTGGAACTGAGACTTGAGCAAGAACTTCCAGTGCTTTGGCTTTGTTCAGTGTCCAGATTTTATCATTTCTCAAAAGTCTTCTTTATCTCATATCTCAGGATCATAGTCTCCAACTTAGGGAAAGTTAAGTTAGAAATGAATAACAAAAAGATAAATACAATTTTAACACATGTAAAATTCTAAAAAACACATTTCAAATTAACACAGACTTTAAAAAGAGAGCATCTGAAATATATATATTTTTAATACCCAGAACAGACGAATGAGGAAAATACCACTCCCTAAAATGTTTGGGATGCAGTGAAGGGTGATAGTTTGGGCAAAGTTTATATCCTTCTGTACTTACATGAAAGAACAATAAAACTATTCTGTCGAGAGGCTCATAGTTTAAACTTTTCATTTCTTGCAGTGCAGATATGCTGGCAATGAATTCTCATACTTTTATTGTATCAAAAAAGTATTTATTTCACCTTCCTTCTTGAAGAATACTTTCACTGGATACAGAACTCTGGGAAAATCAATTTTTACCTCAGCACTTTAAAGGTATTGTTCCACTGTCTTCCAGCCTCAATTTTTTTGATGGGAAGTCAACTGTTAATTGTGTTGTTGTCTCTCTGCTTAGTCAAGGGTGTTTTCCTCTGCCTGCTTTCAAAATTCTCTTATCTTTGGTTGTCAACAGTTTGACTGTGTTGTGCCTAAATGTAGTTTTTTCATATTTATACTACTTGGGATTTGTTGAGATTCTTAAATCTGTAATTTTATACCTTACATCAAATACGGAAAAATTTTCACCATTATTTCTTCAAACAATTCTCTTCTTCTTTTTTCAGGAACTCCTGTTACATTTATGTGAGCTTTTTTAATATTGTTCCACAGTTCCTTGAGGCTTTGTACATTTTTTTCCTGTCTATCTTTTTCTGTGTATTCTTCATATAGGTTAACATGTATTGTTTTCTCTTCAAGTTACTAACTCTTCTGTCACTTCTGATCATCTGGTAAGCCCAGCTTGTGAAATTTTAGTTCAAATATTTTTCTCTTTTTAGTTCTTTCAATCCTGTTATAGTTTCTATTTCTCTGTTCAGGTTTCCTATCCCTTCATTCATTACAAGCATATTTTCCTTTATACCCTTGTACGTAGTTATAATGAGTGTACACACACACACACACACACACACACACATGCTCACACTCACGTGAATACCCACATATACACACACCTACACACATGCATACACCCATACACATATACACACTCACATAAATATACACATATATACACACATTCACACATACATGCACACACACACATATGCATAATTGTAACACACACTCGTATATACATGGAAAGGAAGGGTTAGCAGCTGGTTGCAACCCTCCCTCCCTCCCCTCGGGATGCCTTGGAGAAGGAGAAAAATATAAAGAGAGGAAAAGGAAGCCACCAGGCAAATGTCCTTGTGGACTTACTGCTCAGATCTCCTGGTGTTCTTACTAGCAGACAAAGGAGTGTCCTTAGCTTGGCCTGCCTCAGCTTATGATAAACACATCTGGATCTGTGGGGCACGGCCCTGGGAAGTGTCAGATTCTCCCCTGAGGTTATTGGCGTTTGAAGGGCAATGTTTCACAATGGAAACAACCAGCGTTGGTGTCGGCCTCACACACCACCAAGCACTCCTCAACCTGGACCCCAGTGAGGGAGGCGTCACGGGGAGGATGGCTAGGTACTCGTGCTGCCCTGCATCTCACAGCGAACTGGACAATCCAACTCCTGTGCTACCTCTGGCTGGTGCTGTGAGTAGGATTGGGTTTTTTATGATGACAAGAAAAAAGAGTGGGAAAACCAAGGCACTGGGAGCCAGGATTCCTGAAAACCCATCCTTGATACAGAACAGTGCAAGTCTTGAGGCAGCTACAGAGAACAGGTCCTGCCAATGGCAAACAGAGGAGATAGACCCGGATCCCATGGAGCTGCCCAGGGGACAGACAGAGGGACATTAGGAAGAAGAGTCTATTCTCTGGCTGCTGTTAGTAGGTAAAAGCTAGACCTTTAGAGGAGCTGGGACAATCGGAAAGAAGCCGACCAGTTTTCTAGTCAACAGAAAGTCTTTTCTCTTGTGACCAGTTAAACAGATGCCACACTCTGGTGAAGAGTAATTCAATTAAGAACACTGATTACTCAGAAACCCATGCTGTGGTCGACGACCGTGCCAGGTAACCGTGGAATCCCACAGGTGTTCCACGAAAGAGGAGGATGCTTTGGGGAGAAGTAACAGCAGAAGTCCGATGACTCTTTATTGGTGCTTTCACAGTGGGAGGGGTGAGTACATCACTAATTCTAGACGCCGGTGAACGGACGTGATTATTTGGGTTGACAACCTATCTCCACAGGGCTACAAACTTTTGTGAGCAACACTTCCAGGTGGTTTAACTACTAAGGTGCTGCAGTGGGTGACGGGCAGGGGATGGGGGTGGGGGTTACCCTGCCTGCTGCCCTACCCGCTCACAACCACACATGACGGGCTTCACGATGAACAGGGAGACACACCTGCTTAATGCCATTGATGGGACATGAGGGATGCTGTGATAAAGGCGGTTTCCTCATCTCAGGAACTGATGCAACCTGACTGCTGGGGGGCCACGAGGCGTGGTGGGGACAAGATGCACGCTAACCAAAACAGGCGCCCACTGGCACCAACGCAGCTGCTAAACACAAGGCTTGTAGGGTGGCCTGAGTTTTGGGAAAAATCACCTTCCTCATCCAGGAATCCTGTGATGTCTGATCACAAAGTCACCGGGGAAAACAATCTGAATGTGAAAAGGGCCCTAAGCAGAATCAGACGTCAGGACTCTCAGGGGACATGGCGGGCAGCTCTCTCAACCAGACCACACCGCGCTCAGGCAGCATTAGAGGGTCTGCGTCGGGGACCGGAGAGGCGGGGGCCTTTGCCGAAATCAAAACTAGGACTGGGACTCGAAGGTTGCCTGATATGCTCCTCCGGAGCCCACCTGGGAGAGCCCTGGAGCTGGACCCTGGGGACTTCAGAACGGCTTCCATCACCGCATTGCCAACAGCCACAGCTCGGCCGCTTGGTCACCTCACAGTCCTTGGCCAGAGGTCCTGTGCCCCAGGGGTCTCCTACATCAGAGATTGGGTGGATTTGGCTGGGATCTCTGCTCAGTTCTCACAGACTGAAATCAAGGTATCAGCCGAGCTGGGCTCTTCTTCCTCCGCAGATTGGTGGCAGAACTCTTTTCCTTGTGGGGCTGAGGCCCCCTTTCCCTTGCTGGGGGTCAGCAGACCTGCTCTGTCCCTTGAGACCCGTTCCTTCTCCCGAGTGGTCCTCGTGTGTCTATCTCCCTGACGTCCCCTTCTGCAGGGCGCCTGAGGCTCAGCGGGCTCACCTACACCTGTGCATCTTGGGGTGAGCGCCATGTCTGCAAAACCCCTCACGGCACCAAGCTGCGCGCTTGCTCGGGTCACCCGGGCAGGAATCCGACCGGAATTCCTGCTGACTCATGCGCTTGCCTCACAGCGTCACCTGGACAGTCTGAACGCGTAAGTGAAACAGCATCCCTCGGTCCTCTGGTAACTGGCACCGGCTGGAGCTGTTCAGTGCACCATCCGCGGCTGCATTTGCCATCTGCTTACTTCCCGACGACCTGCAGGAAATAACGCCAATGAAGCCGGGGAATGCCGAGCGGCACAACCTCGGGAGTCGGCTGAGCCCCTGCCTGCGGGAGGTGGGGGCAGGTGGCTGCCTCCCTGGAGTGTCAGAGCTTGATTTGCTCCTCCAAACATGACAGGTGTGGATGGGAGGGGACTCAGAGCATGGGTGACTAAATCGCCTGAGAGCATGCACGCCCTCCCCTCCCTCAGGCCGGGCCGGGAGGTTCACAGGAGCCTCAGACCAGCCAGGCTGAGCGGAAGTCAGGGTAGAGTGCCTATAGGGAGTCTACCCTCAGGGACACACCACATTTTTGGAAGTATGTTTTCCCAAAGTGAACTAACCCCACCCATACTCAGTGACGGGAACAGGTGCACTGGCCTGGATAGGACTGGCCCTACCCTGACGTAAGTTCAGGGGACTTCAGGATTTGGTCTTGGGGTACTGAGTCAGGCGGAAGTCATGTTCCTGAAGGCTCAGCATCATGAAGAAAAGGACTTGCTGTCCCCAGTAGAGACACCAGAGGGAGATCCCTTCCAGGAGACTGGCCTCGGCTGGAAATTAGCTGGGAAGGCCAACAAGAGCCAATGAATGACGCAGTTAAGAGCTCACACCGCCAGCAACGCGGGGGAGGGCCGCCTCCCGCCACCCGGGAGGGCTCCGGGCATTCTTGTCTCCGTGGCATCTTGTGGCTTTAAAGGTCAGTGGCCAGGCAGGGTTGGGTGGGAGTATTTACTGGACATCACTGGTCAGTGTGGGCTCTACCGTTGTTCTCTGATGACCCGAGAACCACGTATAAAGGAACCTCGACTCCGCTCTCGCTGCACCGGCCGGCTGAACATTCCCACCTGTGGGCGGGCAGGTGTCAACGGCCAGCGTTACATGAGGACATCTGGAGCCCGATTTTGCGGATACCTGTGCTGCCACCTGGGACACGGTTATGTCCACAGGCCAGAAGGAGAGCGGAATGAGGTGAACTGCAGCCTCCCGTCAGCACCAAGCTACTGGGATCGTGGGGAACGTACATGAAGGTCGTTTCAGCTGCAAAGGAAGGAAACGAGGCTGTCATTTTAAGTGTCACGTAACAAACGTTATTTTCATCGCTCTGCCACAGTTGCATGGTGTAACGAAGTGTTTATAAATGTATTAATAGAATTAAATGAGAAAAAAAAACAGGCTGATACTGACCTTGACCCCAGGATGAGAAAATACCTGGGGAGGCTGATTTGAAACCCAGGTTGACCACCTTTGAAAACTGATTGGACAGGAAAAGAAGTGTATATGGCCTTTGAAAATCACACAGAATTAAATGCTCCCATTGACACACACAAGATCTTCAAAAAATCATTGGGGCTGAGGATAAAAGTGTAATGAAGCTGTAATGGAGGACAGGCTGGCCTGAGTCCTGGCAGCACTCCCTCCCCTGGGCGTGCAGGAGTGAGTTCACTCTACCCTTGGGGAATCAAGCACATCCCATCGAGCCCGGGCTGGAAGGGACCCTGTGCAGACACTGACCATCGGCGCCAGGAGCTGGGACTCTTCCCAACTAAACATGCCACTTCTCACTGGAAGTTTTGATCATCTTTGGGCAACTATTAAGAAAACTGAGTGATCAGGAAGAAAGCAACCATTCAGCTGCTTGATGCCCCAATGCAGGGGCTGGCAAGGGAGGCCCCAAGGACTAACGGAGCTCTCCACCCCAGTTCTCTAGCTCATCTTTTTTTTTTTTTTTTTTTTTTTTGCCGTACGCGGGCCCCTCACTGTCGTGGCCTTTCCCGTCGTGGAGCACAGGCTCCGGACGCGCAGGCTCAGCGGCCATGGCTCACGGGCCCAGCCGCTCCGCGGCATGTGGGATCTTCCCGGACCGGGGCACAAACCCATGAACCCAGGGAAGCCCTGCATGTATTTTTAAGGTTAGCTTTTGTTTTAACAATGTTTTTCATTTATGGTAGTAATGTATAAAGTCTTCTTTTTAAACACAACTTATATTTTTAAAAATTGGTCAACTTAAAATGGTGCAGGACCTCCCTGGTGTTCCAGTGGTTAAGACTCAGTGCTTCCAGGACTTCCTTGGTGTGCAGTGGTTAAGGATCCGCCTGCCAATGCAGGGGACACGGGTTCATGCCCCGGTCCGGGAAGATCCCACATGCCGCGGAGCAGCTGGGCCCGTGAGCCATGGCCGCTGAGCCTGCGTGTCCGGAGCCTGTGCTCTGCAACAGAAGAGGCCACAACAGTGAGAGGCCCGTGTACCGCAAAAAAAAAAAGAGGGAATATCTGGGATTGGGCACAGCTGAAAGTAAGGTTATGAGAAAGAAAGGAATTAGGGATAACTTTGAGGTTGAGAGTTATGGGGGTGATAGAGATGGCTTTTAAATTTACAAAACAAGAATTATTACAACGAATAAGTAACGTTGGTTTGAGTTCTCTGATGGGACCCCGGTAGGAGGACGGAGAGCACAACATGGAGAGCAGGACAGTCGTCACACGTCAGTGTCACAAATATGGAGCATCCCGCGGGTGCAGTCCGCTGGACTCACCGTACGAAGTCCGCTCCGTCCGCATCACAGAAACACAGGACAGTGTAAAACTCGCTTTGTGGCTTCAACACCAGGCATGTCTCCAGGACACGTTCCCTTCAACCACCAAGTGCTTCACAGCCACAGAAATCTGAACTTTCTGCAGTTCCCCAGAGCCCTCGGCTACTCCGCCCTCTCCTCGCTGCCCATCCTCCTGGTCCCCACAGGCAGGTGCACAGCCCCCTGGATTAGCAGGAGCAGACGCAGCCTGATTCCAGGTGTGAAGTCAAGGGTTGCCTCAGAGCGCACAGGACACAGCTCAGAACCGGCACATACGGTCCCCCAGAGGAACCTCAGAATGTGACCTAATTTGGAAACAGGGTCTTTGCAGGTGCAGTTAAGGTAAAGATTGAGGCGGGCCCATACTGGATTAGGGCAGATCCTAAATCTAATGAGAGTGTCTTTATAAGAGACAGAGGAAGGGCACACAGACACAGGGAGGGCCATGTGAAGATGTAGCAGAGATGGGAGTGATGTGGCCACAAGCCAATGACAACCAGGATCCCCCCAGAAGCTAGAAGAGGCAGGAAGGATCCTCCCTGAAAGCCTCAAAGGGAACACGGCCCTGGCACACCTTGATTTCAGATTCTGGCCTCCAGGACTGTGGGGGGATTTCTGTTGCTTCAAGCCACCTCATTTGTGGTGCTTTGTTACGGCAGCCCCTGGAAACTCCTACAGCAAGCATCACCTCAGGGGGAACTCGGGCACATATGTCCCCAGAGCCCATCTCCGAGGCCAGCTGCCCTCATATCGGTGGTCCCTGCTGCCTCAGTTCAGGGCCCCGTCTCCCATCCCCGCCTCTACCCCTGAACCTCTGCAGGCCCAGGGCCCCTCAGACCCTGCCGTCCTCCTGCCCAGAGCAGGCACGTCCAGAAGAGCCTTCCTGTGGCTGTTCTCGGGTTCACGCGTTCAAAGTGAGGTGCAGGGCACAAACACAAGTGGTGAGGGCGGTGCTCTGTGTTCTCCCATTTGGGGGTATTTCTGATACTTCAGGTGCATAAAATCGAATTTTACTCATGGTCTTTGGTCTGTGGTACCCACTCATCGTTGGTCCCTTACACGGCCCTCTTTCCTTTCTTCTTAATAATATAACAACCTTCCATGAACTCACCAACCAACAGGAAGACTAACACTTTGATGATACCTTACTGCTCCCCGTGGGACCCTTCTCAATCCCCTAAGGCCCCCTATGTGCCCCCACCTCCCCATCCTAGGGCAGCAGCGTCAGATTCTGGAATCTTCAGTTGACTCTTCTTATGCTCTCCAGATGGATGTTAGATAGATAGATAGATAGATAGATAGATAGATAGGTAGATGACAGTAGATAGATAATGATGATGGATAGATAGATAGAAAATAATGATGATGATAAAGATGGATAAATGATAGATGATATAGAGTCTTATTGTCTATAAAGCAATATTTTCTATCACATCTATATAAAACAACAGTATAAAGTAGCGTATGTATGCATATCAGCTTTCTGTGATCTACTGGGACTTATCTACTCAAGCTCACGTTGCTAACGTGGGCCCATGTCGTTCTGTGACACTCGCTCATTTGCAGCAGCCGCTGTGTAATACCCCATCACACCCATCAACCCACTCTCCTGTTGGTGGGCATTCGGGGTGCTTCAGGATTCCTGCTCCTGTGAGCAGTGCGACCACACACGTTCTCCTGGTGCACACGATCGAGATGCTTCGCTGGGTGACGTGCCAGGAGGAGATGGCTTGGTTATGGGAAGCAGAATGTTCAACTCCAAGAATACGACAGGCTGGTTTTCCTGGCAGCTGTTCTAGAGAGTTTCCAACCTTCGAGGAGCAGGAGACTGGGCGGTGCACGTGGGCTTCCTCAGGGACTGACTGCTAATCTGAGGGCTACAACGCTGCGTCTGAGATCCGCATCTCCCTGGTAACTGCGGAAGCTGGACCTCTCCCCTGTGTGCAGGCTCCCTGAGGTTCCTGCGCGTCTCTGCAGGTCTGAGGGCTCTCCTTGGCCCTGGCAAACCTCCGCAAAGTAGAAATGGAACGCTTGGCTTCAGCAGGAGGGCTCTGCAAAAGGACTCGGGGGATTTGGAGGCATGGTAACCATGGTGATCACTGCAGGGAACACTGGGGGACAGTCACAAAGAACCACTTGATTTCTGATTAGCTAGTCTTGAAGTCTTCTTCCCAGCTGTGTTCCCTCGGATGGACCAGCCCTGCCCTTTGAGGCCTCCCCTGGATCAACTCAGGAAGGCAAATGCCTGCCTTTCTGTCCATCTTGAAGTCTGTCTGTCTTGTTGCCTAGCTGGAGCCATATGCTAGCCCAGGTTCCCAAGTTAGGGGATGAGACCCCTGTGCTCTGGAGGGATGGAGCAGGGACCCCCATGTTTTCCTCTCAGCCCAGGGACATCAGGGCAGCGGGACTGGTAGGGAGGCTGACCCTGGGGGCTGCAGCCCCAGGGGAGACTCGCTCTGCCACACACGGCCGCTCCACATTCAAGACGCCCTCTTCTCATCAGTTCACAATTCTTGACTTATCCGACGGTCACTCTTCATCCCTCATTCACTCATTTTTTATTTTACTCATTCACTCAGCAGAATTACCAGCTCTCAAAGGTGGCCTCGGCTGGTGGTGAATCGAGAAAGATCTGGCTCCAGCTCTGGGGTTCCCTCTCCTCGCTCGGATCCCTTCACTGTGACTCGTCCTCTTTTTATGTCTTGGGGACAAATGCGCAAACCACCAGCAGAGAGAATGGATGAGTGAAGGACCCTCTGGAAGTATGAGCTCTGCCCTCGACTACAGATGCAGCTGGTGGGAGTGGGGCTGGCACCACCCCTCAGGCAGGAAGGATGGCCACACCCGTCAGTGGCAAAGGCCCAGCAAGGCCAGCCCTGGGGTTGGGTCCCCAGAGATACTTGCTGGTGACACGTCATGGCATTGGGACAGGAGCACACGAAGGGCAGCCTCCATGGGCGTGAGTGGAGGCCGAGGGCACAGCATGGAGCTGGGGTCTGTCCGGGACGCAGTGCATTGTGAGAAGGAACGTGGGGCTCCCTCTCCCCCGGAGACACCTGCACGGCTCCTCGGGGTGACATATCAGAGGCGTGAAAACACAAGGAGAAGAGGACCCTGTATTTGCATAAAGACACCTTGAATGGACCCAGAGGAGCGCTGGGCAGACAGGCGGGGGAGGGGCACATTTCTCACCTGTGTTACTGACGTGAATGTATTAGCTATGGAGGAGCCCCTCACCTAATCCCGGGACTGGGGCCCCATGCTGCCCCTCCAGGAAGGGTAAGGAAGCGCTGGGGCCTCGCTCTCCGACGCCCCTGACACCCTCCGCAGAGGCAGGCCCGGGCCATCTCACTTATCTTGCTTCCGGCTCTATCCCCAAGGCCTAGAGCCTAGCACCTGGCTCCCAAAAGGAGTGCAAGGAATAGACAAGCACATGAAGCGCTCAGCTCCTGTCTTAGCTGATCGTGGCGGTGCGGGTGGGGCACATGCCTGGGGCACTTGGAATAGGGATTTCTGTGCACAGGGCCTGGGCGTCCGCATTGGAACCCTCACCTGAAGGAATTCTGCTGGGGTTTCAGAACTGGTGCCCAGAGCCACGGCCTGGGAAGCTCACAGGTTGGAGAGGGGTTTCCTGCACCTACTTCGCTTCCTTACCTGCCTGGGGGGAGGTGGGGAGGGGAGTTACCACTCTCCTCCCACCAGCTACCTAAAACTCAAGGACCTTTGGACCTTTGCACTGTGGGGTGAAGGTAAGAGGTACCTGGAAACATCACACATAAAAGTGTCTGCTGTAGAGCATGAAGAAGCAGGGGGAGCCGGGGATTCTGTCCAGCTCATCGTTATTCACCAACAGTTACCAACACGTGCCGTGTGCAGGGCTGCACTGCCAGCTGTGCCCTGGGACCCGAGGAAGGAGGAGGAGACACAGGCAGGGGGCAGGAGGGGTGGGAGAGAGATGAGGTTGAAACCGGATCAGGGGCATCCTCAGGGGACTGGGAGAACAGGCCAGGAGGGAGGGTGGGGCAGATGCCGTCAGGGAAGGTGTACCAGGAGGGCCTTGCCTAGGAGCCCTGAAGTCTGCAAGGGGCTTGGACGGAACAGGGGAGGGGTCGGGGAAGTCTCAAGCCCTAAGGAGGGAACCGAGGGGCCTGCTCATCCTCCCGCGTCCCCACACTTCCACCACTAGCATTCTGCCAGCTGGAACAAAAGGGGCCAGAGGCCTGGCTTCTAGGCTCAGCCCCTCCTCCGTGTGCAAACCCCCTGTGAGCTGGGTGTGTCCCCACCTCACAGACACAGAGACAGGCTCAGAGGGGAAGCAGAACTTGGCCAAAATCACACGGCAAGTAGGTGCCAGAAGAGACACCTGAATCCAGGCATTTCCTGTGGATCCAGTGAAGGTTTTGGTACGTCAGCATCTTACCTCTTCCAAGTCTGCTTCCTAGGTGTCGAGCGGGCATAATAAGACCGCTATCAGGTGCAAGTGGGGAGGAGATGGACGGATGCTCTGAGAGGGACAGGCCCAGCAGGCAGGGAGTGAGGGAGGGGCTCAGAGCACCGGCCATCCTGCAACTCCCCTGGGCCAGCGCCAGAGGCCCCCCAGCTCCAGCGAGGGGGCGCTGGAGAAGATGAACCCCACAGACCCCCAGTAGCAGACTGTTGCAGAGCGTGGGTGGTGGGAAATGGCCTGTGTGTTCTGTGAGGCTGCCGAAATCCTGAGCTTACCTCCAACAAAGAGGTTCAAAGGCAAACCAGTGACAAATGTCAACCCTGAATCTGACGCAACTGTCACACGATGCAAATGTTGGCGATTGCAATCTGGCAATGGTTTGAAAGAACACTACGCCGTGACCGACTGGGGTTTGTTCGCGTCACAAGCACCATCAGGGCATGGAACGAGAGAACCCACTGCATTAACTACTAATTAAATGAGGGAACGTGGCTCCGTCAACAGGTGGTGAAGGGTATTTCTTTTAAATTCATCAGCCATTCCTAATTAAAAAAATCGAATTGAAATACAAATAAATAAAAGAATCTGAGCTGAATAAAGACTGATTTTCAAATTCAAAAGCAAACATCAATTCAAGGTACAACAGGAAAGACCTTCCATTAACACAGAGGCCCTGGATCACTGCCATTATTCAACCGTGCTTTGCAGGTCCCAGCTAAAGCAATAGAAACCAAAATGAAATAAGCAATAAAAATATGGGGAAAGCACAGTCAAAATGATCTTCATTGCAGATTATCTGATAGTACGCCTTGAAAATTTAAGGGATTCTGATGGTAATAGAATTTAGGGACATACGCATTGGAAAATGAGGAGCCTTCCCTGCTCTAGCTGCAGTGCTGTACGTGGCTACCCCAAATCATCCCAGCACCCTCTGCACCAAGTTGATTGTCCCTGCGTTGTGAACCCCACTTTTCTGGGATTCAGAAACCTCACTCTACAGCCTCCAGGCCTCTAGGGTGTCGCTGTATGACTTTGGTTCTGCCAGGGAGATGCATCCTGGCGACAGCCCCAGAGAGCGCCATGGGGGCGAGGGGCAATGCCCGGCCCACCAGCTCTGCCGCCAGGAGTAGCTCCCCGCATCCTCCCAACAGAGTCCCTTCTGAGGCCCTTCGGACTCAGGTGGGCTCTTGCTGATACACTCAAGTGTGTGAACACAGCCCCAATCTCAGGCAAACAAGGGGCATAACTTTAATCTTTCTGTAACAATTTCTCTCTTGAGATCCATTCTACCAGGTGGTGGAGACCCAACTGTCTTGGCCACGTCTTCTTTCCCAGGGCTGTGTCCAGTCAGGAGTGGCGGATGCATCTGCTACAATACCCCTCAGCCCATCTGGTCCTCACGTAGCCACCAAGGCACACGGCTGCACAAATCCCCCCCACCTTGTCTCCAGGCTTCAGTCCCAGCACTCGCCCAACTGGCAGGCGTAGGGCTGTCTGTGGCCCACCTGCAGCCGCTCTCGCCCATCCCGCTCTGAGGCATCACCCTTCAGGAGCTTCTCTCTGGGACCCACCCCACCCTCTGCTCCTTCTGAGCCCCTCCGCCCAGGGGCACCACTTCTTCACCTTCAGGAGTTTCCTCCAACACCGCATCTGGAAGTGTTTTGAAGAGCTTCTCCTTAGACTCGCTCCATCTTGACATCTGTCTCAGAGAAGCCCGTGGCACAAGGGGTTGAGGATTTTGGAAACATGGAGGCCAACCATCTGACAGCCCCTATGGACCCCTCAACCCCTTCCCTCGTCATCCTACTGAAATGGGGGCCTAGTGGGGACAGGTACTTCTGGAACGAACGTCACAAAGAAAATGTCAGCTCACCACACCAAAAGTGACCGTGAATGAAAAGGGGAGGGGATCAAATCCCACTTACGACACCACAGAAACTATAGATTACTTAGCAATAAATATAGCAAGGAAGATACAAGAGCCACACGAAGAAAATGATGAACTTGGATGGAGGGACCAAGCAAATGGTGAGATCCATGGAGGTTCCGAGTGGGAACTTCCAACAGGGAAGACCTCTTCCTTCCCCAACTTCGTCCCCAAATGAGTGAAAGTCCAGTCAAAACCCTGAGAGTGTTGTTCTGGAACTAGACAAGTGGGTTCTAAAATTCATAGGTAACAAAAAGCTGTGAGAAGTGGCAAGAGTCTTTTAAAAAGAAAAGCAGGGCTTCCCTGGTGGTGCAGTGGTTGAGAATCCACCTGCCATTGCAGGGGACATGGGTTCGATCCCTGGTCCCGGAGGATCCCACATACCGCAGAGCAACTAAGCCCGTGCGCCACAACTACTGAGCCTGTGTGCTGCAACTACTTAAGCCCGTGTGCCTAGAGCCCGTGCTTGACAAGAAGAGACGCCACTGCAATGAGAAGCCTGCGCACCGCAGCAAAGAGTAGCCCCCGCTCACCGCAGCTAGAGAAAGCCCGCACGCAGCAACAAAGACCCGACACAGCCAAAAATAAATAAATAAATAATTTTTTAAAAAAATTGAAAGAAGAGCAAGACGGGCTCTCACCTCATCAACTGCTGAAACTTGGCTGGAGTCAAGCAGCTGGGTGAGACCCAAAGCAGGGAGGGTGTCCCCAAGGGTAGCAGGCCTGAAACACACACACGTGTAGAAATGCCTCCTGTTATCAAGGTGGTGCTTAAGTCACCAGGGAAAGACGGGTTGTTTAACAAATGGCATTGGTAAAACTGGCCACGTGTTTGGAAGAGGTCCCTGCCTTCTGCCACATAATGAACTCCAGGTGGACTGGATAGCTGAATGTGGTGGCCAAATCTGTGACAATGTTAGAAGAAAATACAGAAACTGTTTTCCTCAGATAAGGGTGGAGGACGTTCTCCTAAGACCTGAAACCCAGAAACCATAAAAGAACAATTAGATTTGACCACATGAAACTCAAGAACATACATATGTACGGTGACACACCAAAAACAAAGACGCAAGGAAATATTTGCAAAACATACACCATGGGAAAGAATGTTTCCTTAACACACAAAGGGGTCTTGCAAATCATAAGGAAAGACAAACGCCACAATAGAAGGATGGGCTAAGGATGCCATTGGACAATCACAGAAGAAACGCAAGTGGCTGACAAACACCTGGGACATCTAACCTCATTAATCACTTCTTAAGTAGCCCTCAGAGTAAGATTCTACTGGCCAGACTGGCAAAAAGTCCTAAGGCTGAATAACACCCTCTGGGAGTGATGTGGACGGAGCTGGTGTGACTGCAACTTGACACGGCCTTTTTTTTAAATTTATTTTTGGCTGCATTGGGTCTTTGTTGCTGCGCGGGCTTTCTCTAGCTGAGGCGAGCGGGGGCTACTCTTCGCTGCGGGGCGCAGGTTTTTTATTGCGGTGGCTTCTCTTGTTGCGGAGCACGGGTTCTAGGCGCACGGGCTTCAGTAGTTGTGGCACATGGGCTCAGTAGTTGTGGCTCACGGGCTCTAGGCGCGCGGGCTCGGTAGCTGTGGTGCACGGGCTTAGTTGCTCCGCGGCATGTGGGATCTTCCCGGACCAGGGCTCGAACCCATGTCCCTTGCATTGGCAGGCGGATTCTTAACCACTGCGCCACCAGGGAAGCCCAACACGGCCTTTTCTGAGCACCTATTTCATTGTTAAGTCTATGTCCTCTCTGGCTCAGCTGCCCCTGTCTCAGAATCGATGTGACAGATAATTGCCTGACCCCATAACCATATGAGGACCAGGACGGTCACGGCAGGACTGCTGATGAAAACCACTGAAGGCACCTCCGCGCCCACGGACAAGGGGAAGCTGAATGAGTCCTGGTCAAAAAGACACTCAGCAGCTGACACTGAAAGGTCCGTCTAGACGCCCTGACCCAGGAAAGTGTCCTTGATGAATGGTTCAGAAAAGGAGGCCATGGCACCCTGGCCTATCAGAGCTACGCGTGTGCCTAGGAGCCGAGCACGTCATACGGACCGTGGGCTTCGATCCTTCTGCAGCAGCTCGCGAAGGCCAGGGCACCCATTCAGCTCTGGCTGCTTGGAAACGGGAGCTGAGGTGTCGAGGCCGGGTTATCTGGGCCATGCTGCCGTAAGCCCCTCCGTCCAATCCTAATCGTGTATCTTAAAAGACCTGGGAGAGGGCTTCCCTGGTGGCGCAGTGGTTGAGAGTCCGCCTGCCAGTGCAGGGGACATGGGTTCGTGCCTCAGTCCGGGAAGATCCCACATGCCGCGGAGCGGCTGGGCCCGTGAGCCATGGCCGCTGAGTCTGTGCGTCCGGAGCCTGTGTTCCGCAGCGGGAGAGGCCACAACACTGAGAGGCCCGCGTACAGCAAAAAAAAAAAAAGACCTGGGAGAACTTCACGTCTTTTTGTGTTTTAAACACTTCCCTCAAATAACAAATTTAGCAAAGACTGACGTAAAAGTTGGTTTGAACCCCATGCCCCTGGGGTGGCCCGTCCACATCCTCCCAACACCTCCAGGCCTCCCATTGCTCCCGATCTCCTGGCTCCCAGCCTCCTCCGAATCCCCAAGGTTCTCTGCACAGGTCTTCCAGGTCATCCGCCAGCAGCACCCGGTCCCACGGTCCAAAAGCAGCAGACGCACACTGTGGATAGCACGCTTTACTGAGGTTTGGGTGGGGGGCGGGGGGGTACATCGCAGAGCAGCAGAGCAAACTTAAAACGGAGTGGGAGACCACCCTCTGACAAGTCCCTCAGCCATTTCCACCAGCAGGAAGTTGATACCAGTCTCCAATGACCCCACTCTCCCCACTGGTTCACTCGCCCAGGACCTCCAGACCCCTCTCCATCACTCCGGAAGAGGAGCCCAGGGAGGAATGCCAAGGCCGGCTCTGAGAGGAAGTATCGTTCATTCCAGGGAGTCCAGGACCCAGGAGTGACCTCGGACTGGGTCAGCCACAGAGGGATGAAGAAGAACTGGCCGAGAAAGCCTGGAGTGGCCGCCGAGCGCCCGTGGTGAGCCTAGGCCACAAGATGAGCCTCGTGGCCAGTGGGTGTGGAGGCTGGGCTGGACTCAGGGGTGCAGGGGCTAACTGAGGGCTCACTGCTGGAGCAGGAAGGGCCAGGAAAGCAGCAGCAGCCTCAGGTTGACCTCCACGGTCAGCCTCCTCCCACGGGAAGCACCCAGGCCATCTGTGCCATACCATCGCCTGGTCATCGCCTGATCTCGAGGGACTGGCCCTCGAGATCCTACCCACGGCGGCGCCCAGCTCAGGGTGGAGGCGGGGGCGCGCCTGCTTCTGGGTCTGGGCCCTCGAGGTCCGCGCGTGAGCCTGAAGGGGCCCCGACAGCTCTCAGGGCAGCTGATCACCACCCAGCGGGGAGAGAGCTCTGGAGACCTACACACGGGCGTGTCTGTATGTTCCCGTGCGCACGCACACGTGGACCTGTGCGGAGCTGCCTGCGCTGGGGCACACCGCTTCAGGGTCTGCTGTGACGCGAACGTGTCAGTGGGGGCGTGTGGGGCACCTGTGGGCACAAGCACGTGACGACGTGAGAGCGTGGTGTGGGTGAGGAGTGTGCCCTCTGCGGGCGTAGGTGTGAGTCTGGGCACGGCCCCGTCCCCGGTGTGTGCACACACCGTTGCAAGGCCTCGCCCTCAGGCCCACCCTGTGACTTTGCTCATCTCAACTCTCACCGCCCCTCAGGCTGTTCCCAAACTTTACCAGGCCCACGGTCCCCTGGCACCTCCATACCACAGCCCCCAGGGGACGAACGCTGCCCTCCCTGCTCCCGCCCCCTGCCCTTTCTCTGCCAGGAACCCCCCCCCCCAAAAAAAAATCCCCACCCAGGCTCAGGCCCTGGTCTCTGGACTCAGAAGTGACTTTACTTCTCCGTAGAGGATGCCCTCACAGCCAGGCTGTCGGGCGGGGCCTGGCTCAGCCTGGCTTCCCCTCCGAGGCCCGGGGTCCCAGCCTCCTGCTGGACGCCTGATTCCTGGAGATGTCCTGCTGGCTGGGACTTGGAGCTGGTGGAGAGACAGGGAGGGGCGGGGGCCACAGACTGTGGACAGGCCAAGGCTGCCCCCAGCTTCAGCCAGGCCAGGCTGGGGAGGGGGCAGCCACAGGCTCAGGTCTGGCGGGACGAGTTCAGAAGCTCTGCGGGAGGGAGGGGACCTCAGGGCCCAGCCCAGAGGAGGGTGGGCCCCAGGCCGAGCAGGAGTCCCCCCGCCAGGGCCCAGGAGCTGCGCCCCGCCAGCGCCACCCCGTTGCACAAATCCTTTTCACAGCAGTCCACATCTACTTTCAAGATCCCAGAGTTAATGAAGCCCATCAGATAGTCTGAGAAAAAGTGCCGCTTCACGAAGTCGCAGGACGAGGCACACATCTTGTTCACAGAATGATCCTTCCTGCCTGGGGAGGAGGGAGGGAAGCCTGGGATTCGAGCCCCACAGGGCCCTTTCTGCCTGGTGCCCAGGACCCAAGCCAGGGACCCTCCAGGTCAGTTCAGGACCCCAGAACAACAGAACTGAGGCTTCAATCCACCCACACTGTCCCCAGCTACATGAAAAGGGCCACAGAAGGGCCAGAGAGGGTCAGGCACCTGCTGACTGTCACACAGCAGGGCAGTGCCCTGCCCCCAGACCCATGCTCTCGTCCGAGGTCAGAGGGACTCTGATGACAGCGCCGACCCCTCCCCACCCCAGGCTGGAGCCTGACTTACTGCTACTGGGATCTGTGATCCGGACACTGGCGCACACCGTGTCTGCCGGCGGGCACTGCTTCGGGGTGCAATGACTGGAGTTGGTGGTCAGCGTGCAGTCCTGGCACCACAGGCCATGAGCTGGGCAGGGCACAGAGAGGAGGATGACCAGAGGGACAGGGGTCCAAGCCAGCCAGCCCCTTGCGTCCTCCCCACCTGCCTCGCTGCATGTCCTAGGAGAGCCATGCAGCTGTAGGAGGCCGGCACTCCTTGACCAGGAGTGACCAGGCCAAACTAGCACCCGGAGGACAGGCTGGGACGACCTGTGTGCCTTTGGGCAGGGTGGGGTGAGGGTGCCACCACTGGGACTCCGGAAACCCCTATGCACCCCCCCGGCCCCACACACACGCACGGTGCGTGCGCACACAGCCACGAGGATCACACCTATGGCGCCCTCCTGCACACTCCTACCCCCTCGCACACACCCCCACAATCTAGTTGGTTCTGTGGAGGAAGAACCAAACAGGACTTGATGGGAGGCCAGGTGGGGCTCTGAGAAGAGATGGAACCCAAGCAAGCCGGCACTAAGGCGGGAGCAGCCGCTGGACCAGGGCCCAGGAGGAAAAGGACCCATGCCCTCAGGAGCCAGGAGAGACCCGCGCCGCTGGAGCTGGGGCAGCGCCAGCAGGGGCCACACAGGCGAGCGCTGGGCTGGGGTCGCTGGGTTCCGGAGGCGGTGTGTGTCTGATGGGCACCGTCAGAGAATGGCCGCCCCACACCTGGTTCTCTCCGGAGCTGCCTCATACAGGCTCTCAGGCGACCTGGCCTACCCCCGCCAGCCGCCCCCAGACTCACCGGGGCCAGAGCACAGCAGAGCGGCCAGCAGCACCAGGCCGAGGCCCTTCATGGCCGCAGGCAACATGCTCCAGGCGGGCCTCAGGAAGGCGCGGGGGCTGCAGGCTGGGGTCGTCTGGGGCACAGGCCTGGCAGGGAGAAGCCTCGATCAGGAGACCAAGTCCCGGCCCAGCTCGAAGGACCCTCCCCTTTTCTGGCATCCTAACGCAACCTCCTCCCCGGAATCCAGGGCCAGGGGTCGTCCGGGAGCTCTCAAAGCCCCACCCCCAGCCCATCCCCCAGAGCATCCACCATCACTGCATCCCCCCCCCCCCCGGGGAAAATAGGTCTGCCCTCTCCGGCAGGGTGACAGCTCGAAAGGCCCGCACCCCACGCTCCGCACCTGTGGGTAGGAGGGTGGGTCGGGAGGCGCGTCTTATCCCTGGGGAGCGATAGGTGCGTCCGCAGAGGAAAGGGCAGGACAAGATGCGAGTGGACAGTACCTGCCAATGGGGGGAAGGGCGGGCGCCTCGCCCCCACCCCACCCCGGGCGGGGGGCGGGGGGACCGGGAACCCGGCGCGGAGCCTCCTCCCCTCGTCTCCCCGTGCGAGCCTCAGCTCTCACCGCGGATCTAAGCGTGGAGCGCGGGCCTCAGGTCGGGGGCGCACTCACATCCCTGGGGTGTCGCGACTCCGGGGCTCCGGGAAGCGCGGGCGGCGCGGGGAGAGGTGCCCTTCGGTCTCCCTGTGGAAGGGAAGCCGGGTGCAGCCTTGTCTTTCGGGGAACGCAGCCGCAGACACGGACCCCGCGCGAGGGGCGGGGCGGAGCCGGGGCGGGGGCCGCGCGGGGGGGCGGGGGAGGCTGGAGACTCAAGGACTCAGGCGTCTGGGGCTCAGGGCCAGCGCCGGGTCACCGTCCCGGGCCGTCCTGGGCCCCTCTGGCCAGCCGGCGCCCCGCTCGCCAGCGCGCGCCAGCCCTCTCCGGCTCGGGCTCCCTCCACCCGTTCCCGGGCGCTCCCTCCACCTCTACCTCCCCCCCCCCAGGCGTGGGCAGGATCCCTCCCCCCTCTGCTTGGCTGAGATCCCCTTGGAATTTCTCGGAAGAAGAACGTTTACTGCGAAAGGAAAGGACACGGCACAAAGACGCAGAGAGGGAGGGAGGGAGTGACGGGTGGCAGGTGCTAGCGCAGGGCCCTGTTCACAGCCCTTGGGCCCTCCGCTCCCCAGCCCCATTACGGTCTCGATTGTTCGAGGCTATTCTCCTCCCCGGAGCACCCGTGACGACCCCACCAGCAGCGGCAGCCCCAGGGACTGCTGCCTTCAGCCACGCCCACACTCAAGCGGGCGAGTCCCAAATCCTGGTCTGGGCGTTCAAGGTCCTCCGCTGCCTGCTCTGGCCAGTTTCTCAGCTTTGTCTCTCGTCTTCCGGTCCCACCAGGCGTTAGTCGTGCTGTGCTTTTGCATCTGCTGTCCCCTGTGCCTGGAATCGGTCTCTGCTGGGTGCTGAGTAAACGAAAGCTACCCTGCAAGTGCTGGGGTCGTTCCTTCAGTCCTGCCCTCATTCGTCCAACAAATATCTATGCAGACAGCCCGGGACCACCCACTGGTGTGTGGCTTCAGGTATGCTGCGTGCCCCCCCCCACCGTGAGCCTCAGTTCCTGCGTCTGTAAAATGAGGGTGTTGCTAGTAACCACGTGGAAGTGTGTGAGGGTTACACGAGACCCACAGGGAGAGAGCTCACCATGCACCTGGCCCAAGGCGCGTGCCAGCGAGACGGAAGGCAAGCAGGGGACAGCTGGGCAGCTTGACAGGGGCTACAGAATGGGGTGAGCAGTAAAGGGAGAGCCCTGGGGGTGTGGACAAGGCCTCTCTGATGGAGCCGGTGAGAGTGGAGGAGGAGAGCTGGCAAGCTTCAAGGTAAGAGCGAGCAGGAGTTTTGGGGGAGCGGGAAGGGGAGGGGGGCGGTGGGGATGGCTCAGGCCACAGCAGAGAAAAGGGCTGGATTTTGTCCGAAAAGCTCTGGAGCCAGGCAAGGCCTGAGGCTGGGCAGAGTCCACAGCCAGTCATCCTTGTCAGAACTGACACATGCATTTCAGAGTTAACACACAGCCTCCCCATGGGACTGGGGGCAGGGCAGACATCCTGGATGCCCTGCCACGAGGCCAGCCTGTATCCCTTTTGGTCAGCTGGATTCTGACTCCTTGTGCAGGTATAGGGTGGATGTGGGTGGCACTTGGGCGGTGGGGAGGGGGTCCCTGCTGATCACAGCCAACTTACTCCTGGACTAGGAATCTCTAGTTCTGTCCAAAGTTCTGTCCAGATACTTGGAAGATCCCTGCCAGACCTAAGGCAGGGCAGCCCACATCTGGGACAGGTGGTGTGTGGGGCAGGCTCTCAGAGCCCCCAGCGACCCCCTGGTATTCTTGTCCTCGTGCATCCCTTTTTTATTTTATTTTATTTTTTTGCCACTCCGCACAGCTTGTGGGATCTTAGTTCTGCAACCAGGGATCAAACCTGGGCCTTCGGCAGTGAGAACGCAGAGTTTTAACCACCGGACTGCCAGGGAATCGTCCCCTCCCCTTGAGCATGGCTGGACTCACTTGTGGTGAAAACAGTGTGGCACAGGTGACAGGATGTCACTTCTGAGGTTGGATTGTTAAGACCGTGGCTCTGATGCGGGCGCTGCCTCTCGCTCTCTCAGATTGCTCACCCTGGGGGAAGCCGGCTGCCGTGTTCGAAGGCAACCCTGTAAAGAGGGGCCGAGGCCTGCGAACAACCACCCAAGGGAGCTTGGAAGTGGACCCCCCCCACACACCCAGCTGAGCCCTCAGATGAGATCACAGCCCCAGCCGACAGCTTGACAGCAACCTCGTGAGAGAATGCGAGCCCGAGGTCCCAGCACCTGGGTTCCTGACCCACAGACACTTCGAGAGCATGAACGGTGTTGTTTTAAGCCCCTAAGTTTGGGGGTAATTTGTTATGCAACAAAAGACAGCAGGTGAGTAGGGACTGGATTGGGCATGACAGGGGCAGAAGCCAGATGTCCAAAGAGTCATGCCCGAGGAGTCTGGGGCCAACGCTGGGGAATGCAGCTCTGGGCCTGCTCCTCAGAGAGCAAAGACTCTGCTCTCCCCATGCTGGGCTTGGTTGCCAGGGGGACAGAGATCCCTAACCGGGCTTCTGAGCTACTCTGCCTTCCTCCCAGTGCACGTGGGATGGTGTCACCCTACCAGGATTTTTGCAAACAAGAATAACAATCAGTCTTGATTAGCAGAAGAAAGAGCAGAATGTGCCCACGTGTGGCCCTGGCCCTTTCAGTCTGGACAGCCCCCCCATGGAGCTGGTGACTGCTGGCCTTGACCCCCCTCCTCCCAGACTGACCTGGCCCAGATGCCCAGATGCTGGCAAGGGGCGCCAGGGTCTCACCCTGCCCAGAGACCCTCTGACAAGTACCCACAGCCTGGGGTGACTATGTGGCTGTGGCCCATCTCATGCTCTCCTCAGGGTCGGGATGATTGCTGGCCAGCTGTCCCCACAGCAGAGCCGCTTCAGGTGGTCAGGACCACGGACAGCGTCAGAGGCTTGCGTTCTTCACCCACCGGCCGCTGCTGCGCATCTGGAGTTCTGAAGCACACAGAAGCAGGGGACTGGCCTCTGGGTCAGGCCCTGGCAGGAGAGGGGCAAGGTTCAGGTAACACCTGAGCTGTGCTGCAGGGTTTTCTGCCTTGTATTTTGGCCGACGCCATCAGAATCCCTCCAAGCCGTCCAAGATTGTAGGTGTGGCTGTGACCCGACCATCCTCCCTCACGGAGAGGACCAGCCTAGGGTTGACAGGGACATTCACACAGCGAACACTTCCTGCAGTGCTGCTGAACTCGGGGAGAGAGAAAGCCTCTGGGCCCCGAGGACCCCCAGAATAGTGGGGAGAAGCCAACAGGCTGAGCGCTGGGAGCTAAATGGTGGCCCCAGAAAAGGTGTCCACCTCCTAACCCCTAGAATCTGTGAAGGTGACCCTGTTTGGAGAAGGGGTCTTTGAGGGTGGGACTAAGTTAGGGATCTCAAGATGAGGCCGTCCTGGATTTGGAAGGCAGGGCCCATCTCCAATGTCTGGCGTCCTTATAAGATAGAGGAGAGGGACAGACACAGAGAGAGGCCACAGGATGGAGGCAGAGACCGCAGGGATGAGGCCACAGCCAGGGACACCTGAAGCCCGCAGAAGCTGGAAGGGGCAGGAAGGATCCTCCCATGGAACCTCTTGGTTGTTTTAAGCCACAAGAGAGTGATTTGTTGCAGCAGCTGCAGGAAAGCAGTACAGAGTGCGATAGGCGCTGTGAGAGAAGAAGGTGCCCCTCCCCCAGACCCGGCTGGCCATCCTGAGCTCCGAGTCCCCGGGGACGCCTCCTGGGCTGGGCAGACAGCAGGGCGCTCCTCTCCCACTCACACTCAGATCGTCCGGGAGGGACAGGCAGCTGCCCCCCACCCCGGGATCCAACCAGACCAGTGCAAGGAATGGTGAGCCGCTTGGCCTCATCCTCACACAAAAACACCCCAAGTCACAGGGAGTTGACCCCATGTGGACACTCCTGGGTGTCCCTGCCCTGGGCACTCCTTAGGGGGTCTGTTCTCATACATCCACTCAGGAGGTTTCATCCGCGGCCAGCCCCAGGGACCCCAGACCCCAGGCCCTGTGGCCAATATGACCAAACGTCAGACTCAGATGAACCACAAATAGAGGTGTATAACACCTGATGAGCGCTACAACCCCCAATAGATGGGGCAGACCCTACAGGACTGACAGGACTGACCCTAAAGGACTAACAAAAACAGAAACAACACTGTCCTGATTGCCGTGACCCTGATTGATTAAATCATTGGCCATTGACAATTGATTCAACTTCCAGCCCCTCTCCCCTCCCCGGACATCTGGGGGTGGGACTGAAAGTTGGAACCCTCTAACCACAAAGTTGATTCTCCTGGCAACCAGCCCCCTCCTTAGGTAACCGAGGGGCTTTCCAAAAGTCACCTCATTAATATGACAAGAAACACCTTTAAGACTCTGGTCACTTAGGAAATTCCAAGAGTTTGGGGAGATTTGTGCCAGGACCAGGTGAAGACCAATATGTTTCCTGTTATCAATCACAATATCACAAGGCTCTACTGTTGTGAACATTTGGACATTTTTATAGTAAGATGTTTGCATTTTCCATAATGTGCACGTGGCGAGGGGCTGGACCCTGTCCCTATATGGCTCAGTGACTGCATGAGAATGATTTTTTAAATTCCCCAAATTTGTGCCACTAACTAGATTTGTCTTCCTTTAAGTTAGTCCGGATCTAGGAGTCCCAAAAGGGGATACTGGGACCGGTCACAGGGGGAAATGGGAGTTTGGGGATAGAAGGACCTGGGTTCAGGTCCCAGCTCTGCTGTAATACAGGTTTGTTTTGTTTTGCTTGTATATCTTTTTACTTTTAGAGGGTTTTTTTCTTATTACAAAAGCAATCATTGTTGTCAGCGAATATAGTCTTGACTGCACTATCTTGACCAGGTCTTGAGGCCTTGGCTAGAGATGGTCATTTCCCCTTCTTGAGCAGCCATTTAAGTGCACACCCAACCTCTTTCCTTAAAGCTCTCACACTCCAGGCCACTGTGCACCCACCCTAACCGCCCCACGCCGGGTACCAGGCAGTGAGGAACAGCCCAGTGGTCCAGCTGACCCCCAGCCGCAGGCCACACACGCTGCCCCAGCCTGCAGTACCCCGCGCCTGGGTGCAACCCCGTGTGGCCACACTCTAAGTTACAGAGTTCTGCCTTTCTTTCTCCCGGTGTCATCCTGCTGGGTCCCGCTATCAAAAGAAATTTTGCATCTTATGAAACAGACATAGAAGGACCGGGGTCCCAGCTGTGCTGCTCACCAGCTGTGTGACCTTGGGCAATTCTCTGCTCCCCTTGGTTTTCCCATGTAAAGATGGGATCCCTGATGCATGCGGTCAGCACGTGGGCTAAGTGAGAGGATGCAGGTAGAAATCTTAGTAAAACGTCAGGCTTCACAAATGCTCAGATGATTCCTCCCCGACACTTTGTCCATATCTGCACCTCTAACCCAGCTGCGGAGGCTGTGCATGGCAAGCGTCATTCTGATTGGACAATGACCGTGAACACCACTAGGCCCCATTGCTTCCCTAATGTCCATCCACCCTTTTCCTGGACAGAATCCAAGTTTTGTCCAGGTGCGCACCTTTCTGTGAAGGCGACCTCTGCCCGGGGTAAATCCTTCCTAATGTCAGCCAGGTGGGGTGAAACATCGGTTGGTAATTAGTTGAGTCAAAGGCTTAGAAAGCAATTCTGGCCAAAGAGGATGTCTGAATGGAGGGTTTATGGAAAAGGTCCCTCACCGTAAAGGAGAAACTCGGCCGACCCTGCTCTCAGGAGGACAGAGTCGTTTGTGGCAGGTTCATGCTCCCACTGAAGACAAGAAAAGGCAGATAAATCACAGAAACCATCTTTTAAGACACTAGAAACCTGGAGAAGCAATAAGGACAAGAGGGACTAAAATTCCCGAGGTGGGAAATCTGTAGACTCGACCGGAAAATTCATCACCACCTCCCCCGCTGTCTTGGGGCTGCCGGGAGCCTGTGGATCTGGCTCTGGCCAAGGGAGAGGCCACTCCTAGGGGGAGAGGAAACAAGCAGAGCTTCTGGCAATGACGCAGGGCAGGAAGGACAAGACCGGAGAGTCGAGAGGCCTCTAATGTATGGTTGGTCTCACACAAATTTTAGAATCCGTTCATCAATTTCCACACCCAGAAAGTTAAAAACACAATGAAGCACCACTACACACGCACCAGAAGGGCTAAAATTTTTAAAAACTGACAATACCAAGTGTTGGCAAGGTTGTGGAGCAACCGGAACCGTCTTGCAATACTGGAGGAAACACTTTGGGAAGACATTTGGCGATACCGACTGAAGCTAATCGTACGTATATTCCACCTCTGGTACCTGCCCAATGGAAATGAGGGCTTATTTACACCAAAACATGTGTAAAGTATGTCCAGAGCAGTGTCCTGCATAAAAGCCACAACTGGCCAAATGCCACCAGCATTAGACTAGGCAACGGCCCTGGTAGTTCTGGACGATGGAACACAGCACAGCAACAAACATGGGAGTGGATGGACTGCCAGTACGTACAGCTGTGTGGGTGATTCACAGAGCAAGGCTGGACAGGAGACGTGGGACACAAAGTAGCTGATGCCGTTTACACAGGGTTTAAAAAGGAACAATTTGTGAGGAACTTCAGGGGATAGATTCGGGCAGGAGGGGCACAGGGAGCCTTCCGGGTTTCTGGAATGCTCTGTATCCTGATGTGAGTGGTGGCTACATTGCATATCTATGTATATATTATACATGTGCTACATACCTGGTATATATAGATCTAATTTCATCAATCTGTACACTTAAAGTTTATATACTTAGCCGTATGTAAATTATATCACAATTCTTTTCATGAAGGAAACAAAGAGACATCTACAAGCCTGTTCAAAGCAGTACTATTTGAAACAGCCACAAATGGAAAATCATCCAAAGCTCGTCCACTGTAGGGTAGATGAATAACTTGTGGTGTATTCACGTGACACAATACTGTGTAGCAGTTGAAAGAGGCAAATGATATCCAGCCACAGCAATACAGATGAATCTCAGAGGCCTTGAGGAAAAGAAGCCAGACCGGGAAGAGTATGATTCCAATTATACAAACCGGCGCTACTAATCCACCACATCAGACGTCAGTATGCTGCTCACCCTTGGGGGTGACTGAAGGGGACATGACAGGGCCTCCTGAGGTGCTCTTAGTGAACTGTTTTCTGATCTAGAGGCTGATTACATGGATATTTTCACTTTGTAAAAATTCATCAGCATGAATTTGTGATTGGAGCATTTTTCTCTGTGTTGGTTATAACTAAAAACAAACAAAATCATGGCATGAAAAATGGGTCCCCTTCTTCTCTGGGTTGTCATGCTTGTATGTGATGTCTGGAACTGCAGCAGCCACCTTGTGAGCTTGAGGGGCGTTATTCCAAAAACTGATGATTACAGAGTGAAGAGATGCAAAAACTCTTGTGCTGTTGAGTCACTGAATTCAAGAGTCATCCTGGGTCGGCAGACGCCAGGTCTTAGCTGACTGAAGTCACGACAGCCAGCAGAGGTCAGCACCATCAGTTTTCTGGCCCAGTTAGTCTGGTGGCTGATTGTTCGAGGGGCTTCGAGCCCTGTAACATAGCTCAAGAATGTGCATCAGGCTATTCTTTACCTTTGAAGCAGAACTGGGAGTCTTGGTGACTTATCTGTCATCTCTGTTATGGTTAAGTTATTTCCCTGGCCTGGTCAAGGGCAAGCACTGTGGCCAGGCTTAGATCACAAAATAGCTTAGGCCTAAAATGGCTTCTCTTATTGATCTTGAGGGGCTGCAGGGTACAGTGGCTTGAAGTAGGATCTTAGTTTCCTGACTGGGGATCAAATCCAGGGCCATGACAGTGAGAGCGCTGAATCCTAGCACTAGACCGAAAGGGCTAGCGGACTTAAAGCGGGGCCTAGGTTCTTGTAGCGGCCTACGGGTCCACGAGGGTCAAAGAAGAACAGCAGTGATCCCGAGCGGTCACCTGGCATGAAGAGCCCACTGAAGGCGAGGCTGGGGCCGCGGAGGCAGCACCACCACGAGGGGCGCGTGGAACCAAGGACCACGGATGTGGTGGCTGCTCTCCATGCACTGGACGCTTGAAGAAGGAGAATGGTAAGTCCCAAATCTCTGACTCATGATGCAGACTGAGAGCCAGGGTTTCGGTGAAAGGAGCTGGTTTCCTGCTTCTGGGGGCTGAGCGCGCCAACGGCGGGGGGCAGCTGCTCACGCAGGTTCTGCTTTACAACAGCCAACACCCACCAAGTCTCAAAGTGAAGTTAGAACGTGGATCAGGACCTGAAGGGTTCCAGGGGCATCCTGAATACCCCCCCCCAAGCCTGCCTTCTGGCCAAAGCAGCCCCCCGCCCAGCGTCCGCTGCCCCCTTGAAGACCCTGGGGGAACCATGGAGCACAACAGGGGAGAGGTTTGGAGTTTCAGTGGTGGGTGCTGCCCTTGCACCCAGATGGGTGGAGAAGCGCCAAGGGTTGGACACTGGTTCCCCAGCCCAGAGGAGGGGCGGTCACTGCCGTCCTCAGCACGAGCCCCTTTTGTGCCTTGAGGTCACCCCTTGCCCTGAGAGGTGCATGGTGCCCACCACCTCACTGCTTGATTGGAGTGGGGTCTCCTCGGTCCCCGGTGGGCCTGGTCAAGCTCTGGTTCCAGCTCTGAGAGTGGAACCTGCAACGTGTTTGCCCAGTCGGCCTTGGCAGGGCTCTGGAGAAGGCTCTAGAAGCAGAGGGTGGGAGCACAGGTTCCGAGCGGCGTGACAAGGTGCCTCCCCCAGGCCCGCCCACTCCTGCCTTTACAAGGAGGTGGACCCCGCTGCCCTGCTCTGAGGGAGGGAGACGAGGGACAGGTAGGAGTCCGTTCCTGGCCAGCCAGTGTCTGAGGGGCTCACCAGCGCCTGTGCCCAGGCCGGGCCTGCTCCGTGGCAGGCCAGCACCTTCCTGCGCAGGGTCAACTGTTTTGCGTGCATTAATCCGACCTGAATGGCAGATGGAAAGACGCTGTGGCCACCTCGTCACCCATGTGCAGAAACAAGGCAGAGGGGTGGAGAGGCCTGCCCAGCTCGAGCTGGGAGCCCCTCTGAACCTCCTTCTTGTTTCACGAGCCAGGACCGTAGGGAGGGTCAGGAGGCGCCTGGAGAGAGTGGTGGGGGGGCAGGTTTCTCAACCGCCCCTCCCCAAACGTGCCCAGACGGAAACCCGTGGGGCGGCCGGACCAGCACCTGCTAGCCTTCACCTGAGGTTCCTCATCTCACCCTCCCGGTGCCTGCTCTAAACTGAGATGTGAGTCTTGAGCCAAGCCTGGGTTTGAATCCCAGAGCCCCAATTCCCTGGGGGTCCTGGTGAGCCCAGAATGAGAAGAGGCACCAGGCTGGGGGAATGAGGAGGGCAGTCCAGAAGGGAGGCAGCTCCAGCAAGAGCAGAGGCGGGGCTTCCCTGGTGGCGCCGAGGCTGGGCGGCTGCCTGTCGATGCAGGGGACGCGGGTTCGCGCCCCGGTCCGGGAAGATCCCACATGCCGCGGAGCGGCTGGGCCCGTGAGCCATGGCCACTGAGCCTGGGCGTCCGGAGCCTGTGCTCCACAACGGAGAGGCCACAACACTGAGAGGCCCGCGTACAGCAAAAATAAATAAATAAATAAATAAATAAGAGCAGAGGCGGGACCTCGCCTGGGCTGCAGATCAAGGGGACTGACCCCTCCCGTCCCAGTCCTGCTTCAAAGTCTGGGCCCTGGAGTCTCTCACCTGCGGCTCAGGGGGCCCAGCTCCATAACAAGACCCCCAGCTCCCTGGGAGCAAGCAGCTCGCTGCCTGAGTTCCACCTTCTCCAGGGCTCTCTGTGTCCCGGCCCCCATCACCCAGAATCCCCTGCCCCATCCCCGCCCCACCGGATCCTGGAGCCACAGCCTCCCACTCAGCGAGCTCCTCAGGCAGTGGGCAGGGCCCTGCACCCCAGCTGCACTCCCTGCCTCGACCCCCCCAAGCTCAGGGCCTCGGCCGGTCCGCCCATCCCTGAGTCTCAGATTCCTCATCCACACGGCCCCCCATGGGCTCCCCCATCCCCTCCTCCCCACTCCCCCCAGGGGTCTCACCTCGCCCCTCTCCCACCACCCCCTTCCCCAGCAGGACTGCTGGCAAAAGCCTTATACCTGAAGTTCTGCCACCACACCTGCCGGGAGTCCAGGTGGGACGTCCCGGGATGCGGGTCCCACTGCCCTCCCTGTGCGGGAGAAGCGCTGCGGCCGGGAGGGCCCTGAGGGCCCAGCCCACGGCCCGGGGAGGGGCGCCTGCTCGTCCTGGGCCGCAGCCCTGGCTTCTCGCGGGGGCGCGTCCCTGCCGCCAAGTTTGACTTAAGTGACGCCCCCCCGCCAAGTGCAGACCCCCGTCCCGAGCTCAGCCATCAGTGGCTTTCCTTTCTTCCCGGCGTCTTAGGTCCGAGCTTGCGGGGTGGGCAGCGCGGGGCGGGCGCAGTGCAGACGTGAGGTCTTGGCACAGAGTGCCAAGCCCCCCCATCCCCCCTCTTGCCACGCAGCCCCGCCTAGCCCGCGTAACCGCTCCCCGATGCAGGACACAAAGAGCTTCTTCATCCCTTTCTCCGGCTGCAGAGAATCCCTACAAAATTACTTTCAGCAGTAACAGCTCAGCGCAGGGGAGGTGGGTCCCTACTGCCGGGAAATAAATGCCATGCAGGATGTGCCCCTCGCCGGCGCATTTTCCCCAGGGGGCGCCAACACCAAGGCCTGCAGCCCTAGGCAGGGGTGGGCGAGGCCGACGGTGGGCGGGGCCAGAGCAGCCTCAGCCCAAGCCTGGGTGCTCCGGCCCTCGTGCCGGCGCGGAGGCCGGGGGTCCGTGGTGGTGTTACAGGGCTCACTCGTGGGCGAGAGCGCAGCTCCTGGCACGTGGAGATGTCCCCACATCGCCGTCCGAGAGCTGCACAAGGAAGGAGATGGGAGGAAGTTCGGGTGGAGAATTAAGGAAAAGGGTGGCTTTTCAGGGACTTGTTTTTATTTTCTCAGTGAGAGACACTTGAGTGTGTTTACATGCAGAAGGAGAGAAACCAGTCCAAAAATTAAACACAGAATCACCATGCAATCCAGCAATCCCACTTCTGGGCACAGACCCCGAGGAATCGGAAGCAAGGACTGGAAAAGCTGTCTGCACACCCGTGTCCGCAGCGGCATTATTCGCAGTGGCTAACACACGGTGGCGGCCCGGCAGTCCGCGGCAGATGGAGGATAAACACGATGTGGTCTCCACATACAACAGAATATTATTCGGCCTTTGAAAGGGGGGAAATTCTGACAGGAGCTGCAACGTGGATGACCCTCGAGGACTCTACGCAGGGGAGGGGGATGGGGAATGAGTGTTTAATGGGGACAGAGTTTCAGTTTTGCAGATGGACAACAATGTGAATGTCCTTCATGCCGCTGAACTCTACACTTAAAAATGGTTAACGTGGCAAATTTTATATTATGTGTATTTTACCAATTAAAAAAAATTGGTGGGGGGGGAAGGAAGAACCAGGAGACAGAAGGGAGGGGAGCTGAAGATACAGGGGAGGAGAAGGAGGCCGGGGATGGGGAGGCCGGAGGAGGGGCCATCCAGAGGTGGGTGACGCTGGGCACAGGGTGGGCAGGGCGGCAACCTCGGGGCCCTTGCCCCCAGAGGCCTGGCTTCTCATAGAAGTGGGGGGGGGCGGGTAAGCTGAGGGTGCAGGAGCAGGGCGTGCTGACAGGCACCGTGGGCTGCGGGGGGGGTACCACAGGCAGCCCCGCAGCTGGCGCCGGACACCAGGGATCCGTGGTGGGGCTTGGGGGGCAAGGGGAGGTGAGTCTCTCCGAGGTTAATGTGGATGGGCCGAGAGTGTCCAAGGGTTAGAGGAAATCAACCTGGGGTGTGGACGTGTGGAGGTGGGACGGGGGCAGCTTGAACAAATGGAGGATGGGGGCCTGGAATCAACAGATGGCTCCTTACACCCTGATGTGTCTCCTCACGGGGTCCCGGGGCGCAGGGGAGTCGCCCCCCGAGACCACCTGGAGCCGGCTCCCTCTGGCCAGCCCACCCGCACGTGCCTGTTTCTCAGTTATGGATTTCAGGGAAGAAAGAGGCTGTGCCGTATCACCGTCCCTGGGAGCTGCCTGCCTGGCCAGTCACTGGGGGGCCATCAGAAGCAGAGAGAGAGCCCACGAGAGACCCCTCATGGCCCTCTGACCACCGGGGAGGACGGTCTGGACTCTGATCTAAGAAGGAAGGCCCTCCCTCTGCTCCCAGAGGCGGAGACAGTTGGCTGCACAGAGGGTGGGAAGGAGCCCGGAACAGGGAGGGGGGCAGGAGGGCCGGCGCATCTGCAGCCCACATCTGCCTTCAGAGGCCCCGCTGGCCCGTGGCTGTGCGCTGCCAGGCCGGGCAGATGCCCTTCCCGCACCCACAGCACCAACCTCCACCCCTCAGTCAGAAGCGTTGTCCATCCCTCCCCAGGTCTGGGTCCGGTTCACTGTGGTGACCCCAGAGGCCCAGAGTGTGGGTTCACAGCGCAGACTGGGGCCACACCGCTCCCCAGAGAGAGATCAGGGCTCATATCCTTCCCCTACCACCTCCCCCTCTGCCAGGGCCAGATGGGGTGTGGACGGCCAGTGTGCCCCGTCCACGGCCGGCACCAAGGTCTGAGGATAAAGCTGTGCTCCGCCAGCCAGGAGGAACAAGGTGACTCACTCAACTCACTCGGCCAGAGGGGGCCAGGCCTGGCAGGGGGGGACCCACACCCGCTGCGCCCACGGACCATTCACGGGAGCCAGCCCGACCGAACAGGGCAGAGCAGGCAAGGCCGGACCCACACCAGGCAAGGGTCTGCAGGCAGGAAGCTGGGCCCCCAGGCTGCCCAAGAAGAGCGCTGGTGCGCATGGGCAAGGCTGAGGGAGAAAGCCCTGACGTAGAAGGGCAGAGGCTCTAAAGTGGGCCTCGGGTGCCCACAGGGCCACCTGCCCTCAACCCTGGCCCTTGGGGTCTGAGGGAGCCATGTCCCCACCCGGGGGGGCTTCAGGGGTGGCCCTTGTCACGGAAGCCTGGGGTCAGAGAGCTCCACCAGCAGGCGTGTCTGAGGCCAGAATGTCTGGGGGGGTTGAAGGGGGACCCCACAATCACTCTGACCTGAGGGCTGGGGGCCTCGTGCACTCCTGTGGGCCACCAGCCTCGGCCAGGCCTGGCCATGTGACTGCGTCCTTGTGAGTGGGACCAGCCCCCAGCCCCCTTGCTGGGATGCGGCAGAGGAAGCAGCGCCCACTGTGGGGGAGGAGGGGTGAGGTGCAGCCTGGGGCAGGGGTGGGTGGGGAGGGGGGAGGGGCAGTCAGCGTAGGGCTGAACCTCTGCAGAAATTCCTTGTCGGTAAAGCAGTGATGGTAACATTACCCAGCCCTAGAGTTGTTGAGGACAAGTAAAATGACATTTAATTTTACTTAGTGAATTAAATGTGCTAGTATTATTTGCACCTCGGCCGAGGCGGAGCTGGGCCCGTCTGGGGGGACAGGTGGTGGGTGAAGCCTCCCTGCTCCCTAACAGTTCTGGGAACCCCTGTGGAGCCCTTCCTGGGAGCAGCTCCCGTGGCCCCAGATCAAAGCACCTGCAGGAGGAAGCCAGGTCTGCGGGGGCAGCTGGGTGGGGTGGCCGTGGACACAGGCCTGAGCAATGAAGAGGGCGGGTCCAGGGCCGTGAGCACCAGACTGAGGGAGACCCTGGCTGGAGAGTGATTTTAGCCTCCAGAGGGGGAAGGGCTGGGGGCAGCTGATAACGGAGGCCGGGCAGCTTCCTGCAGAAGCTAAGGATGGCCAGGCCGGCCCAGTGCCCACTGGAAGGCGAGAGTGCACTGGTCCAGAGGAATGGGGGAGGGATGATGACACCTGGTGGCTGACACTTCAGAGAATGTCATCCAGCTGGCCTGTGGGGACGGTGGCGGGAGCCGCGTCCTACACGCCAGCGGGCACTGGCTCTTGATGGCCACGACCACTGTGAGAGCACTGAAGTCCACAGCACCAGGGAAAAGGGGACTGGGCTCAGGCTCAGGCGGCCTTACCCCAGAGCCAGCTCTCAACCTCTGCTGCAGGTGGTCCCTGAGAATATTCCACCCACTGGGGAAACTCAGGCTGGGCAAATTCAGGGGGTGGGCCACGCAGACAGTGGGCGGGCTCACGTAGACAGTGGGCGGGCTCGCGTCCCTGGCTCCAGGCCCCAATCTAGCTTCCTGCCCCCGCCCCCTCCTTTCCGTGGCCTCCAGGAAGGGGCTTCTCAGCAGTCCCCGAGCACAGTCTGCGTCCCGCAGGGGAGGAACGGGAGAGTGGGGCAGCCCAGGCCCACACACAGCGCAGCACGGGCAGGCTCCCAGCGGCTCCCCAGGAGGCCTCCACCCTGTCCTGGATGGTCGGCGTGGAGCTCTGGAGGGCAGGGGCCTCCAGAGGATAGGGTGTGAGGTGATGGTGGGAAGGCTTCTCTGAGGAGGTAGCGCCTGTGCGGGTGGGACAGCCTCGTGGACGTTGGCAGGAACAGCATCCCAGGCAGAGGGAACAGCCAGGACGAAGCCCCGAGGTGGGAGGGAGGGCAGCCGGCAGCCAGTGGGCGAGCGCAGGGCTGGCGGGACAGGCAGGCCCGGCGGGAGGACTGCAGCTGTGCTTTTCTTTGAAATCCTCTCAACAAGGCCCCCGGAATGCGGATGACGACTCACGGCTGAAGGTGCCTGGGCAGTGGTCTGCAGCTGGAGGGCCCGTGAGGCCAGGCTCCTGGGGCTGTGTGGCCTGGGCCCGGGTCCTTGGGGTCCAGACAGGGGGCAGTGGGCTGGCCGGCCCACACTACCGGGCTGAGGCCTCAAGGCCAGGACAGAGCCACACAGGTGACGGGACGCCCCAAGGCCAACCACAACGACTTCCTCTCCCCCACCCAGCCCCTGGAGTCAGGGAGGGAAATGACCATCCCTGGCCCAGTGCCTGGCCTGGGGGCCAGTGTGAGGCCCATTGTTTGAGGCTGGAGCTGGGGGGTCCAGGGCCTCCGGGAAGCCCCCGGCAATGTCCTTTGTCCCACTTCCCACAAATCCAGAGGTCCAGCGAGGAGCCGGGTGAGCAGACGCGGCAGCTCCGGCAGGATGAAGGTGCTGGTGGCTGTCCTGCTGGCTCTGCTGCTGTGCGGGCAGCCAGGTACTCGGGGCGAGGAGAGACGCTGCAGCGTGGGGGACAGCATAGTCCAGGCGCACAGGACCCCCAGGATCACCCAGCCTGGGGGCAAGACATGGCTTGGGAAGAAAGAGGGAATGCAGCTGGAGGCCGAGGCCACAGGGAGGTGGATGGGGCTGTCGTGGGTTCCCACGGGTCCCTGAACCTGCAGCCCCGGCCCAGCCAGGCCCTGGGGGCACGGGCTCCCTCCCCACCCACCCCCAGGCTCAGCCGCTCAGAGAGGCAGGCTGTGGGGTGCCCTCTCCTCTCCCAGCCTCAGTTTCCTCTTCTGTGAAATGGACAGGCCATCCTGACGGCTACGGGCCAGCTGCTGTAAAGGGCCAGCACACACCCCCTAGTGTTGCCGGTAAGGAACACACAGGTAAGGAAGCAGGGCCGGGGCTCGGAGACCCAGGCAGTGACCTCACCAGCTTGGGAGGCGGCGGGGAGGACAGAGGGACTGGCAAGGGGGCTGATGGATCGAGGGGTGGGGGCGTGGCACTGGACCCCGAGCATGTGTCCTCTGTGCCCGGGTAGTGGAGGTTTACAGGCGTCCCTGCGCGGCCAGGCAGAGGGCGGACGCAGGAGGTCGAGGATGATGACGTGGACGCTGAACCTGAAGGCTATGACGAGGACGACGACGAGGAGGACGACGAGGCCAGCGTGACTGCAGGCAGCAGAGGCACAGGTACCTGCCCACCCCGACCCCACGGTGGGCCACTTGTCCCCCTTTTCCAACACATGCGTGGGCACTGCCGAGGGCCAGGGTCCGCGAGGCTGACGGTGAGGACACGACAGGCAAGGGCCTCCACCTGTGAGCATCCCTCCCCTCGTGGGGGGAGGGGGGAGGAGGGGCCCCTGACACTCAGCACACCCTCACTTCTCACCCTGACCGTGACCCTCAACTGCCATCCAGAGTAGGGAGGCCTAGAGAAGGAGCCATTCCTGGGAGGGACAGTGGTGTCGCGGCAGAGAGGTTAGAGAGAGTTCACCAGGCAGGACAGCAGCACAGCGGAGCCCGGGATGGGGAGACCGGAGAGTCACAGGCCCTGGTGTGGAGTCCTGTTCAGAAAGACATGAGCAGCCTGGCACTGGTGGGGCCGGGCTAGGGGAGGGAAAGGGGCCAGTCCTGAGGCAGGGGCGCAGGGTTCGTGGGGGTCAGCTGAGGATGCGTGAGTGGGACAGGAGCTGGGAAAAGGCCTCCGAGGTGGAGAGGCCGGAGGTGGGGGGCTGGGTGAGCGGGGGCGCGCTGGGGACTGAGCCCGCCCGGCCTCCCAGTGCAGCTGCGGTGCTACTCCTGCCAGTCCCTGCACCGGGACGAGAGCTGCAGACAGATGCAGAGCTGCATCCTCCCCAAGACCTGCAAAACCATCGTCTCCCACTGGAATACTGGTGAGCAGGCCACCCCGGGGCAGCCGGACGGGAGGAGCCCGTCTCCCACGTCTGTGCGGGGCCTCGTCCCTACAGTGTGACGCACTTTCTCCACCACCCCCTTCCCACCCAGAGTCAGGTCCCCAGACCACCTACTCGGGGTGGTGTGCAGACACATGTCAGCCCATCAGCAGGACGGTGGATGGATCCCTGACGACCATATCCTGCTGCCAGGCCAGCCTGTGCAACATCCCGCCCTGGCAGGACCCCCAGGGAAGCGGGGCAGCTGGCCCCCGGGGTAGACCCTCAACTGTGGCCACCGCCCTCCTGTTCAGCCTCCTCGCCGGCCTTCAGGCAATGGTGTTCTGAGTGGGGGGGGGGGGGCCCACCCCCACCCCCAGCCCGGCTTATACCCTGGCTGGTCAGCACTCTGCCCACTGTCTTCCCCTCCCTTCCCCTCCCCTGCCCCCACCCCAGCTTTGGAGAATAAACTGGAAGCGTCTGTAATGATCCGGCCAGCACTGGTTCCTCACAGCCACGTCTGCCTCTCCTCAGTGTCCCCATCTAGCGCCCTGGCCTCCTCTCCCTGCCTGTGTGTGGCACGCTGGCCAGCATGTGGGCCTTAGGTCCAGGCCTCAGCTGCTCACAGGGTGGGTCCACCCAGCTCCTGCCCCTGGCAGAGAAAACACTCACCATGTGCCTGGGGGGAGACCACCCCAACTTGCTCCCCAACTTCCCACCAACAAAACACCTCCATCCAGGTGATGGGCAGCCCATCTGGGGGAGGAGACTTTGGGAGGAAGGCTTCCTTGGCCTATAGGAGGAAGGGCCCTCCAGCCCGGGAGGATGCTGGGATTTGAGGGTGCAGTGGATGAGGGGCTGGAAGAAGAAGAGAAAAGAGAGGGAGGCTGGAGGGGTGGTTGAGATGGGACTTTGCAGCCGATCGCTCAGCCTGGTGGGTGCTGGGGGCATAGGGGCAGTGAATGGGGCGGTCAGGCCACCAGTATCAGGGAGGGGTGACATGGCCTCTGGGCTCCTGAGGAGAAGAGGAGGGGAGCAGTGGGAGGGGGCCGGGTAGGAGAACCTCGGCTTCCCCAGTGTCTGCTCTGGCTAGGCTGGTGTCATTGGCTGCTGGGCACTTGGCCTTCTTGACTGGTGACAGGACAGAGCCCTGGAGTGGGAAGGAGGAGGCCTGGGCCTGGGCCTCAGTTTCCCCATCAGAGCAGTACAGAACAAGGCTTAGAGGACCCCTGATCCCCACCAGCTCAACATCCCCTGGGCTGGGAAGCCCAGAACTCTATCCTGCCTGTCAAGTATCCCAGCAGGCAGAATAGTCTCCCACTTTCCATTCTCCCCTTTCCTTACTAATGGAAACATCAAGGCCTAGCTGGGGATGGGGGGAAAATCCCTTAGGTAGAGATGGCATATCTTTCTCTTCTCCTTCCTCCTTCCTGTGGCTGGAATGATGGCTGGAGCACAGCAGCCACCTTGTACCATGAGGCAACATACTGAGAATGGCAGGGCAGCATGGAGGAAGGGGCCTGGACCCATTACACCAGCCTTGCACTGCCTAGCTCAGGACCCCTTTACCTGGGAGGGAAATAAATCTCTGCCATCTTGAAGCTAGTTATTTTGGGTTTCTCTGTTTCTTGCATTCTCACACGCTCTCATGCATATGCACGTATTCACACGTACTCCCACTCGCACACACACTTGTGGACACACGTTTGCACACACAGTCCCTAAGAAAGCATAGCAGATAAGAGCCGAGCTCGGGGGTCACACTGCCTGGGTTCAAATGTTAGGCCCACACCCTCCAGCTCCAGCCCCGGGTGAGCCCCTTCGCCTGCAGCTGGGCTTCTTCACCTGCCAAGTGGGAAAGTAGGAGACCCTCTCCCCTCCCTGCAGTGAGAACTGACTGAACCGCCGAGGGGGCTGCTTGTACCCATGCCTGGCAGAGAATAAACGCTCAGCAAGCTACTGTTGTCAGGGCAACCCTCACGCCCTGCCCCTGTGTGCCACCTGCGAGTGCAAGCTCATGGGAGACGCCCCACCCGAGTCCTTCACCATCACAAGAAGCCTCGTTAGCCACACCCACCCGCTGCAGAAACACTGGGCGCCATCACCCGCATTCACAGGATTCCCTTCCACCCTCCGCCCTGAAGCCCCCAGAGCTCTGAGAGCACAGACGCCCCACCGTGCACCTCTGGAGCTGACCTCCTTCACGGCCCTTGGCAGCAGGAGGGAGCCAGGTCGGGCTCAGTCTGAAGCCACTGGCTGAAGGGCCTGCCCTGGGCTCCTGCTTTGGCGACAGCCTCTTCTCTGGGCTCCGGGCGCACTGCGTGCAGCTGGGCCCCTGATTCCCGCCCTGGAGAGCAGAAAGCACAGCCCTGACCCCTCACTGGGGCTTTAACATGCCCCTGCCCGAGGGCACAGGAGGAAGCAAGTGGTACCTTGAGCGGGCAGGTCCAGCTGTGGGCGGGGACCTGATGTGCCTGCCGGGCACCCGGTCCCAAAACACCGCCCCTCCCCGCTGCCCAGCCAGCTCCCTGTCCTGGCACCCAACAGTCCATCCGATGGAAGTGACACTTCTGCGCAAGGTCACGCAGCTGGTGGTGGCAGGTCCAGGACCCAGCTGGGGGCTTCCCGCCGACAGCGGCCGCCTTCCCGGGGGGCCACGGGCCAGGCGGGCAGTGGCGCCAGGGCACCTGAGTCAGAGGTTGGAACTGGCTAGATGGCGGCCAAGACCCAGCTGGGTCCCCAGGCCAAGCCCAGCATGAGGTGTCAGCAGACGGTCACAGCCAGGCCTTGTCACAGCGCGTCTACGCCTTCCCAGGAGGCTGGCGGAGGGCATACCCATCTGGATCACTGCCCCTGTTCCCCACGGCTGCCGAAACAAATGACCACAAGCTCAGGGGCTTAAAACCACACCCGTGAATTATCTCACGGTTCTGGAGGTCAGAAGGTGTCACGGGGCTGCGTCCCTGTTGGAGGCTGTGACGGTCAGTTTTATGGGTCAGTTTGACGGGGCTAAAAGGGGTGCCCACGTAGCTGGCAAAACATGATCTGGTGTTTCTCTGAGAGTGTTTCCAGAAGAGCTTGACATTTGAATGGCGGGCCTGAGAAAGGAAGGTCACCACCCCACAGGTGAGTGCCCACCACCCAGTCCATCCAAGGCCCAGATGGAACAAAAAGTCAGCAAGGACAAGCTCTCTCTCCCTTCTGGAGCTGGGCTGTCCATCCTCTCCCGCCCTCAGACATCCGGCTCCTGGTTCCCAGGTCTTTGGCTCAGAGGGAATTTACCGCACCACTTTCCTGTTCTCGCGCTTCCAGAGAGCAGGTTGCGGGGCTCCTCGGCCTCCAGGACCACGTGACCCAATTCCTATAATCAGTCCTCTGTGCGTGTCTGTGTCCTGACCTCCTCTTCATATAAGGGCACCAGTCAGATTGGCTTGGGGCCACTCTTGTGACCTCATGTACCTTAATCGCCTCTAAAAACCCCATCTCCAAACACAGTCCCGTTCTGAGGTCATGGGGTTAGGACTTCAGCATGTGGATTTGGGGGACACCAATTCAGCCCATCGCAAGGGGCTGAGACAGGGCTCTGTGGGGGGCCCAGACGGGGGCAACAGCCCTGAACTGAATTTAAAGGAGGTGTTTGCCAGGGTGGTGGAGGTGGGGGAGGAGGGCCGGGGGACCTGCAGGCAGACGGGGTGCAGGGTGGGTCGCGGTGGGCAGGGGAGGGCTGGAGCACGGCTCACAACTCCAAGACTCCGCTCCCCAGCCCTGGGCCCCGCCTGCGGCCCTCGTGAGCACAGCTGGTGGCCAGGCAGGGTCGCCCGCTCCTGCTGGCTTCCTCAGCACTCGGCCCGTCTGCTCCTCGGGTGCCTGTGTCCCCCACGAGCCCCATGGCAGCGGCAGCCAAGCTCCGAGCACCAGGTCCTGTGTGCAGACCTTCTCTGTCGGCGGAGGCAGTCCTCGGCCCCCCTGCAAACCCCGCCCCCAGGCCGGCCCCGCCCTGCAGAGGGCATGCACCTGTGGTGACCCTGAGCCTGCCTCACACCTCCAGAGGTTGTGCTGTCGCGGCCTGCGGCTCCCACCTGCCCGCCCCACTGAGGGCCTCCCATATGGAGGTCTGGGGGCCTCGCCGGAGCCCCTCACCCCAGCCCTCCCCACTCCCTCTCCTGCCCCGCCTCCCCGCTCTCAGGAGTCAGGAAGTGGGCTTCCAACAGGCCCAGCGCTGGTGAAGGGCCTCTAGCCGCACTGGTCAGGCAGGAGAGGACGCCCGCGGAGCCGGCAGCTCCTCAGACACCCGGCCGCGACGGCAGCGGCCCTGTGAGGTGCCTCCTTCTGGACAAGAGCAGGCGCGTGAGGGGCCCGGGCGGTGGGCCAGCCTCCGGGCCTCGGCGCTCAGGCCTCGGGACCCCCCAGAGCAGGCCCTTCACCCTGGGCTCGTGCAGGCGCTCGGCCCCCCAGAGGGCCCTCCTGGAGAGCCTGATGCTGGAAACTTCCGGAGCCTGGTGGCCCTAGGTGAGGGCTCTGCCCTGCAGCTCAGACGCTGTTGCGGCTTCCCGGCTTTTCCAGTGTGACGTGGATGGGGCCCCGCCCTGCAGAGGCCATGCACCCGTGGTGACCCTGAGTCTGCCTCACAGGAGTGAGATGCCTGCCGGGCCTCCAGGCTGAACTGGCCTCTTCCCGGCTGAGGGACCTTGGCAAGAGGCTCGGCCTCTCTGTGCTCAGTTCTCTCTTCCGAAGAGAAGAAACTGCAGAAGCACGGAGCCCATCTCCTAGTATCCCCGTGGAGGCTGGCTGGGTGCCGGCTGCCAGGCGCTGGTGCACCACCGACGCCAGGGGTGAACGCCATGGTCACTGCTCTGACCCCGGAGCTGTCCCTGGGGAGTCTGCTCTGACCCCGGAGCTGTCCCTGGGGGGCTGCTCTGAGCTCCGAGCTGCTGTCCCTTGGGTTGGGAGGGCTCCTCTGGGCCCTGCCCTTTGGCCTTTGGAGGCAGGCTTTCTGTCTCTCCTCCCAGCATTGGGTGGACCCACTCGCCCTGCTCCCTTCCAGGTGCCCTGCCCGTGTCCCACCCCCTGGCCCCCGTGAGAAGGGAACAAATGAACCCAGTGGGCAGAGGGACCCCTTCTGTGTCCCCACCCAGCCCTGGCGCTGGCAGACAGCTCAGGCAGAATGCTGTGTTCCCTTCTCCTCTGGGCTCAGCCGGGCTGCCAGCTGGACGAGGGGCTGCGGGAGTCCTGTCCCAGTGGGCAGTCCTGGGCATCCCGCCCCAGCTCCTTTAACGTGCTGTTTTCTTTGGGACTTCCTTTCTCTTAGCACAGGAAGCAGATGGCCGTGGTTGCATTTCCCGTCCTTGTTCGCAACCATGAGAACCGGGTGAGGACGAAGCAGTGACCCCAGAGCAGGACATTCCTGAGGACAGAGACTCCCGGCCTTCGGCCTTGGACAGACCCAGTGGCGCCCTCCAATGACCACCGGGGTTTGCAGAAGTCGATGGACTCGGGGACTGGCCAGCAGCGGGAGCTGAGCGAGACTGCCGACTCCTAGGCGCACAGTCTGACCGGAAGGGAAGGGAGTCACAGCGATGTCACTCGAAGACGTCAGGCCTGCACACATCAAGGGCTCCTGCCTGAGAGCGGGTCGCGGGGAGGCCCACTTGGGGGTGCAGAAATGTGTTTCAGTGTCAAGAATGCTGACCAGAGCAGAGCCGCGCTCACCCATGGGACCAGGGTGGCTCTGGGCACCCAGAGGTGGAGAATTGGGGCGGGGGCTATGCTGGAGTAACATGGAAAAACCTCCCCTCAGGGTGTCCCCTTGCTCAGCCTCATAATCCTCCCAGAAAATACCCAGGGTACGTGGCAGAGGCGGTGGCACGTGGGCTGTCAGCCCTGCAGAGCAGGCGTCCTGGAGAGGAGCGGCCCCATGAAGCCCCAGCCTCAGCACGTCCTCGGGCAGGAAGCCCCCGAGTGCGGTGGCTGCAGGAAAGCCCTCAGCTCCAGACGGCTTGTGATCCACCAGCTGCAATGAAAGAGAAGCTGTGCAGACGGAACACAGACTCAGCCCAGGGTGAATTTATGCTGAAGGACAGGGGAATGTCAGCTGTGGTCTGGTTTCCCTTGCCCATTCCCGTCCCCATCCTGGCTCAGGTAATGCCTAGCGATTTATCTCCCAGTAAGTCTGTAAGCAGATGAAGGTGGGAAAGGTTATGTAATTTGTGAATGGATGTACTTACCACCCACCCCTCACCATCACGTGTAAGCCTGAGGGGGCGGACCTTAGTTTTTCTAAATAAATTGTGACACACAGTTGAGGAACACGCCAAAAGATCAGAAGTCAGTGTTGTTTGGAAGAACCATCGTACTGACCACTCGACTCCTGTGTGTCGGGAACAGCAGTTCTGGACACTGGCTGCCCGCTAGAATCATCCAGGGGTGCTTTAAAAAATCCCAATGATAGATGCCCACTTCCCCACCCCACTGTCAAATTAGCACCCCTGCGGGGGGGCGGGGGAACGCTTTCTTTGCGCTCACAGGTGTTCCCAACGAACAGCTCACGGTGACCACTGCTGCGCCGAGGGGATCTCGCCCTCTGGTGCCGCTCGAGCCTGACTGACCACCAGAGTCGCTAACCCTAACCCCCATGGCACTGTTTCACCAGCTCTTGGAGGGCACCTGGAAAAAAAGGTATTTTAAAAGATTCCGAGGGGGTTCTGAGGAAGAGCAGGTTTGGGAACCAATGACACAGAGGGACAAAAACGAATAAGGACGCAACAGTCCTGCCAACCGAGGAACAAAGAGACCAGTGTTCAGCAGCACCTGCCTTGCCCCCCAACGGCCGGGCATCTCCCACAGGGGTCTCATCTGGTCTCACGGAGAACCCCTGAGGTCAAGTTCCTGTCTGCACCATGTAGGTGAGAAAATTGAGGCTGTAGGGCTCAGGCAGGGTGGGGTTGGCGGCCAGACCCTCCCTCCCCGCTGAGGTGATCAGCTCAGTCCTTCAGCTCCAGCATCAGGCGGGAAGCAAAAGCCGCTCAGCGAGCCCCACAGTCTCATGGGGGTCACATCCCTGGAACGAATCAAATCACACACCTGTGTATGTATGTGTACGTATGTGTGTGCATGGTGGGTATGTGTACTGGTGTGTGTACGTGTGGGTGTATGTAACTCCCAAGTCTCGGCTTCTCAGACTGAATCCTGACCCATCCAGTAGCGTGATCCGAAGACTTTCTGCCCCAGCCTGACCTTCTAAATACTAGGTGTTGGGTCCGTCCAGTGAAAAGATTCTTCAAGCTTCTAGAAGGTTTGGACTGGATAGAGAGCATGATGTGAGGCAGCGGTGTGGACAGGCCACATAAGGATCACTTCTGTGGCCTCTCCCAGAGCCGGGACCACCAGGGTGCGGGACAGACCAGCCAGCACATCCCGCCCATCCCAGCTCTTCACTTGCAAGTTGCCCTTTCCCAGCAGGGCTGTGCTGAGGGCTTCATTCTCCCGTGCAGCCTGCACACGACCTGCCTGCAGGGGCGGCACAGCCCTCACCCCCCAGTGGCAGGAAACCAGTGACCATCCCCAGCCCACGACTGGCGGTGCAGCAGGCGTCTGGGTCCAGTGGTGTGACGCTGGGCAAGTCTTAAGCTCTGCGAGCCTTAGTTGTTTCCTCTGGAGAGCAGGTTCGGCACCAGCAGCACAGTGAGGCCAGAGGAAGTGATGGAAAGGAAGACATTTCACAGCCAAGAGCATGGCCCCGTGTAGCTGCCGTGGCCAAGCTGACCGTGGAAGGTTTGTGTCTATAGCCTTGACTCAACAGTGAAGGGAGGAGGCCTGGGCCTGAGACCTGGGGGCTTCGGGGATGATCGAGGTAAGACCTGAGCTTATTTGGGGGTTTGAGAGAAAGGCTTTTACTAGACTGTGCTGTCTTTACCCAAGACGGCACCCACTGCCCAGGACTCCGGTCAGCAGGGCCCATTCCAAGGCAGTCAGCCTGCTGGGGTCAAAAGCGCCCCGACCCCTGTCTCTGACCCCGGGATGTTCATTCATTCTGGGGGAGAGTAAAGAAGCAAAGAAATAAATATCACAGTCAGAACCTCCCTGGTGGTCCAGTGGTTAAGAATCCGCCTTCCAGTGCAAGGGACATGGGCTCAATCCCTGGTTGGGGAACTAAGATCCCACATGCTATGGGGCAACTAAGCCCGTGCGCCACAACTACAGAGCCCACGTGTTCTGGAGACCGTGTGCCACAACTAGAGAGAAGCCCGCGTACCGCAACTAAGACCCGATGCAGCCCAAAATAAATAAATAAGTATTTTTATAAAGAAATAAGTAAATAAATATCATGGTTTTCAGACCGTGGTCACTGGTCTGAAGAGGTCAAGCAGAGGCCGCGGCGGGGGCAGCAACTTTCCACGAGAACTGTGAACCACACGTCACTTTTAATTTTCCAGTGGCCACATTAAAAAAGAAACAATTACTTTTATTTAACGCAATATATCCAACATACTATCATTTCAACGTGTAATCAATATTTTTAAAGTACTGAAATATCTTACATTGCTTTTTCTTTGTTTCATATTAATTCTCCCAAATCTGGAGTGTGAGTTTGCCCTCACAGCCCACCTCAGTGTGTACCAGCCATGACTCCTCCGAGGCTCAGAAGCTGCTGTGGCTCTGGCCTGGTGCTGGACGGCTCGGGCTGGAGAGGGGGTGGGGTGGGTTTTAGGTAAGGAACAGAGCAGTGCTCGCCTCCCCGAGAGGAGGGCTAGCTACAGCCAGGCTGATTGTGCCGGCCCGAGACTGCCCACAGCGGGCCGTCCACACCTTGTTGGATAAACACTCAGCGAAGGGGGCCGGGCAGGGCAGGCCCAGAGCAAGCAGGGAGAGACAGAAACCCAGTGCCAATGCGGGGGCTACACGGGGGCAGGCAGCATGCTCTGTCCTCATTACCCGGGAGTCCCTATGTTCCTCTGAGCCTGACAGCTGTCTGCCCTGGCCCTCCCAGGCCACAGCCAGCCCGGAGGACCCAGGAATGCAAAGGCCTGGGTACAAAGCCCAGGGGCGATTGTTTCCCCCACTATGCAGCCACTTTGTTCTTCTGTAAAAGAATCGATTCCCATTCCCCTCTCTCATTTTGGACATGTTTACAGACTTCAGAAGGACTATCTGAGCTAAAAATATATAGAAGTATGCTTAGAAGAAACACGCCAAATATCGTCAGTTTGAAATAGGAGCAAACAGAAGAAAGGAGGGGGTTACCTTACTTACAAAAGCAACACAGAGGTTTCCAGTTTCGGGTCTGACGTATAAAATCAACATACATTCACTGAAATACAAACAGTAGAGAAGTACATAAGAGCAAAAAGTAAAAAGCCCTCGTCCTGCCCCATCCTCACCGGAGGTGACCACTCGCAGATTTAACATTCACCCTTCCAAGGATTTTCTGTGTATATGTGTGTGTACATGTGCATATGAACAGATACATGTGTGTGTTTCTTTCACACAAATAGAATTTTACTAAACATATTACCTTGTGGCTTGGGTTTTTTTCAATTAATAGTAAATGTGTTGTGGAAATTTTCAATTAATTATGAATATTAACTATTTATAATTCATTTTTTCAGATCAGAACATACAGATTTACCCAGAAATCCAGATTTTTATATGAACGATCCCAAATTTTAAGTTGCCAAATAGTTATTTTTATTTACTCACTGAACAAGCAGTGTTGACTTAAAACAATAAAATAGCCAGTTATTTTACAAGCAAAATGAGTTGACTTGGGAACAGCGACGAATTGCAATTTGGGACCTGCAATCCATGGGGAACCACAGGCAAGTCTGGAGAACAAAGAGAGGAAACTCTTTTATAGAGGAGAAGGGGAGTTGGAAGGGGCTGTTCTAAACAGAGTCCATTGGAGGAAACTGGGAGTTTGAAGGTTAGTGGTTTTTCATTGGCTGAGCTGTTGCCCGGTGGGGAGAAAATCTTCCTTCCTCCTGCTGGGTAGTAAGAGGTAACCTCCTGCTGGGTCTGCAGCTGACGTGGAGTGACAGGATGTGAGAGCTCCCCCTTCTGGCCTCCTGACTCCATTTTAAATGATGTTTCTGTTCATTAAATTTCACAGCAGTATTAAAATAACAACAGAAATCTAACACAAAATATGTCCACAACCCCATTGCTTAATCAAATTACGTTTTCATGCATGCATATGCTTACTTAAGGTTTGAATAGTCACAGTTAATTCTGCATCTCTATTTTAATATTATCGTGTGTCTTTTTTCCACTTCGGCACAACTTTATTTCTCCATTCACCTTCCCTCTCATTTTGCCTCATCTCCATATACCCCATCTGGTAGCCAAAGTTAATAGAGACGCAAACTACATCCTGCAGGCCAAGTCCGGCCAGCTCCCTGTTTTTGTAAATGAAGATGCAGTGAAACACAGCCACCTTATCTGTTTACATTTTGTCTATGGCTAATTTCACACTTCCAGGGCAAAACTGAACAGCTACGACAGAAGCCATCTGGCCTGAAAAGCCTCAAATATTTACTAGATGGCCCTCCACAGAAAAAGTTTGCTGGCCCCTAGTCTGGTGTGTGGGCTTCCATACATTTCTCCGTTCTCATATGGACATATAGAAACAAATACATGAATATAGGTTTTGTTCTAGCCATTGTTTGCTTTTATAATAAAACTTGCTTTCTTTTTACTTAACAACATCTTGAGGACAGTCATTGTGCATGTGTGTGTGTGTGTGCGTGTGCGTGTGTGTGTGTGTGTGTGTGTGGTATGATGATTAAGAATACAAGCTCTGGAGTCAGAAGCTTGGCTCTGCACGCACTAGCTCTACGACCTCTGGAAAACCGTCTGACTTCTCTGTTCCCCAATTTATTCAGCCGTGTCATGGAGATGTTATAGTACCTAGATCATTGGGTTGCTGTGAGGATTAGATGAGATAACACATGTAAAATGCTTAGAACATTCAAAAACTCTTAGTAAACATCAGCTATTATTGTTCATTCAAAAATATGTATTGAGGAAATTCCGCATAGTTGAAGTAATAGCAGCAGCATAAATCTGAATCTTCTAACATTTCCTTCAAAATATCAATAAAGAACAAATAAAACGACAGAAAACTCATGCCCTAGGCATAACTATGACAGAAAACATCCGAACCTTGAGTTACCTGTAAAACAAGAAGCAAGAAGGGGAATTTAAGATCCTGTGAGACAAAAGAAAGTTTTCAAAAATCAAACATCACACATCCTTTCCCCACTGACGCCCCTCTTCCACAAACAAAAGCCACCAGGTAACGAAACTATGCTTTTCTTTACATTGACACAAGAGGTCCCTCTTGGGCTAGGAATCTTGAAAAACAACCCATACCTCTGTACACAGAAATGCAGGGGTGAGCTCACCATCTCTCTAAAACCACTACACAAAGGGAGAGCAAATGGGGATCAAACAATTCAGCTCATGAAAATTCCCAAAATAACCAATAGCAAAATAGAAGGAAACTGTAACTCCAAACTGAATCAAATATCTGCAAGTATTTGGAGATATGGAAACAAAGGGAAAAAAAAACTTGAATCAGAACAGAAATGAACAAAAAGCAGGAAGAAATAAGGGAACTCAGGAAACCATAGAAGAAAAATCAATAACCAATCAGAAATGAAGACTGAATGACAAGATGCACAAGGAAGAACAGATTCGAATGAAATTCATAAGGCGGGCAGGAAAAGACAAAGAGAATTTAAAAATGAAGAAGTAAGAAGTGTTAGAGAGAAAGTGATCAAAATGGAAGAGATAATGTATGGAAAACTGGAATTCCTGAAGAAAATAAAACAATGGAACAGAACTAAGACTTAAAACTATAATCCAAGAAAAGTTTCTGGAAATAAAAGAAGACCTAAATCTACATCTTGAAAGGGATCACGAGGTACCAGGAAAAACATAAGCCACGATGACCAAGTCTGAGACCGCCTAGAAAAACTATGAGATTTTGACGATAAAGAAAAGGTCAAGGTTCCCAGGCAAAAAGGTCAAATACTTTCCAGGAGCAGAAGAATGAGACCAGCATCAAATTTCTCAAAATCCACAACAGTAAGCAAAGCGACAATGGAGCAGAAGTTTCAAAAAAGACAAGAAAGGAAACTGTGAACCAAGGGTTGTGTAGCCACTCACACTGTGATCGTACCTCAAAGGGATCCTGTACCTTTGAGCCCAACATGAGGGATGTACCAGAAGCTTCATCCAACCAAGAGATGACAGGAACTTCAGCAAAAAAGATGGATGGTGTGATCATTTAATGCCCTGACCTTGGATCTAACATAAAAAAAAGTGAGTGGTGGGACTTCCCTGGCCATCCACTGGTTAAGACTCCACGCTTCCACTGCTGTGGCCTGGGTTCAATCCCCAATTGGGGAACTAAGATCCCGCAAGCCGCGTGGCGTGGCCAAAAAAAAAAAGTGAGTGGAAGAATGTACTTTATGTGTATTTTCTGACCAAGTAGAAATAATGTAACTTCTAAAATGTGAGGAGGTGGGAGAGAAGGAGGCGGGAAATCTCCCTGATTGTGTATCAGCGACAGTACAAGTTAGGGTAACATTCAATCTAGGTGAGCACAGCTCTTTCCTGCTGAGCCAAGCTTGCCTCCCATGTGCCATTTCGTGTCCTAGAATTCTCTTCTCCCTGTTGGCCCCCCACCCATGATCCCCACATCAGAACACATGTAGGCGCCCGGGCTACAGCGCCCCACCGAGAAGGAAGCCGGTATTCTGGAAGGTGAGCATTCTGAGCACCTGGCAGGGGCCTGGAGCAAAGGATGTTCCAGAAGAGCCTCCAAGTCCCCCAGCTCTCCTCACAGAGGCTGCCCTCATGGAAAGGGGATCCCCCGTCCTCACTCGTCCCCCAGTGTTGCTGTACATATTTATAGAGCAGCCGGTGGGGCGCGGGGGACGGGTCTCGGTGACAGCAGGGCTTCCTGGCCGGGGAAATGGCCTCTGACCAGACCTTACACACCAATGCTGTTGGCATCACCTGGAGCTCCTGGTGGACCAACTCGGCCACCAAAGGGGGGCTGGAGGGAGCCACCAGGGCCACCAGGAGGCCAAGCTCTGTGTCTCTCCTCAGAGACAGGAGAACACCTTTCTTTCTGCTGTGCTGCTTCTTCTCAGTTGCATTCTCTCTGTCCAGCCATCAGTCCCTCAATAATATTGATTCTGCACCAGTTCTGGGCTGGGCCGTGCTTGGGGTCCTGGGGATACACAGGTGAATAAGGCAGGTGCTGATCCGAGTCATGGGTAGGATGTAATGTGTAGAGACAGACGCACAAGCAGAACAACTCCACATAAAGTTGCAAAGGTAGGACAGAAGCACACACTGAGGGCTGAACTGAGCAGAGTCTTGGAGGACAGGTCAGTCAGGTGCAGGAAGGCGGGAGGGTATGTCAGGTGCAGGGGAGCTCAGGGCCTGAAGCCCAGGCCTTGCAGAAACGTGCACTACTTGCTAGCGTCTCATGGAAGGGCAAGTGGTGGCAAGAGGGTGGCCAGCAGGTCGCTGGAGGGCCAAGGGAAGGGGACTTCTCAAGCCTGTAGGGGGAGCTCTCACGCCCAGCGTGTGTGGGACCAGCATCCCATCCCTTGTGCTGTGGGACCAGCCCCTCCCAACTCCCCCCTCCTCCTTCCTTCTAGATTTGCCTATGGTCCACCATAGCTTGCATTTCCTGAATTGCAATTCCTCTGGCTACTCCCACATAAACTTGCTTTTGCTGGTAAAATACCTGGCTATTATTATATTACTGAAGTTGACAGTAGCAACAAAGAAGGAAGCAGAGTTGAGTTTGGTCTTGAATATTTTGAAATCGTGGTATCTAAAGCCCCTGCAAGGGTGAAGTCCCGGAGAGACTGGACAACAGGGGCTAGAAATAGAGGCACGTGGGAGAAGGCTGTATCTAGGTGGCATGAGGGTCAAGTGCCCATTCGCTGCACCACACATAATGAGACCCCACCAGGAAAAGCAAAACCGTGCGCCCCCAAAGGCTTGATTTTCTGGCGTGGGAAGGGAAGATGAACATAATAAACACAATAATAAGGAAATTACATAGTATGTTAGAAAGTGGAAACTGCTATGAAAAAAAATGCGGAGAAGGGTGAGGGCCAGAAGGTGGAGGAAGAGGCAGAATGCTGTGGTATTACAGAATGTGACCCCCAACAGTGCAGGCAGCACCCAGGACGTGCTCCTAGCCAGCAGACTACAGCAGAGCTGACAGAAGGCTGCTCCTACCGTTAGGTCATATGAGACTCCACCCCAGCAGACCCGGGCCAGAGGCTCTCCACTGACCCTGAAGGAGCATGAAGAGGGCCACATGGCAGGGAACTGTGGGCAGCCTCCCAACAGCCCAGAAAAAGCTGGCCTTCAGTCACACAGCCACCAGGAAAGGAAGCCTGCTAACAACCACATGAGTGTGGAAGCAGATCCTTCCACAGTCTCGCCTCCAGCCGAAAACACAGCCCGCGGACACCATGACCGCAGCCTTGCCAGACTGAGCAGAGGACCACCTAAGACTCGTTGGACTCCTGTCCCACAGGAACTGTGATATAACAAACACGTATTGTTTTAAGCTGCTAACCTTGTGATAACCAGGAAACTAATACACACAGGGTAGTCAGTGGTCAGGGGTCCCCTCTAGGAGGTGAGCTCTCAGTAGATGGAAGTGGGAGTTAGCCAACCTGACAGCTGGGGACAAATGTCCCAGTCAGAGGGAGTGGCCAGTGCAACTGAACGCATGCCACAGCGTGCCTGCTGCCTCTAAGGAACTCAAACAGGTGGCTGGCAGGGAGGGCACGAGTGAGGGAGGGGGCTGGGGTGAGTGGGGGGAGCCACAAGAAGAAGGAAGGGGGTGCGGGGGGAGCGAGGGGGGCTGAAGTGAGTGATGGAGTACAGGAGGAAGGGGGCACAAGAGTAAGGGAACGGGCGCAGAGGTGACTGAGGTGCAGCTAATGGTGGGGTGGCTGCGTGAGGGGGCGTGTGGGACCCCAGCGGAGTGGAAGGAGGTGGCTCGGGGGCGGAGTCTACCGTGGTGCACCACCGAGATGCTGGGGCCTCGCCACCTAGAGCGGCACCGGAAACGGCCGGCTGGGAGCGGGCTCTTCCTGCGGGCACCGAAGGCGAGCGGGCGGGTGGACCAACGGGGATCGCCTGAAATGGGAAACCAGCTGAGGGGCGGAGCCCTCCCGGGAGCACCACAGAGAGGCCCGGGCCCTCGCCTCCTAGAGCGACGCCGGAAGGGACGGGGCCAGAGGCGGGCCCTTCCGGCCGGCGCATGGGCGGGGTTGCTCGGCTGTGCAGCTTCCCGGCGCTGGGCAGCTGGGGTGCGGCGGGGCTCGGGGACGAAGCGTCCCTCCTGGCCCGGGGACCCTGCGTGGGGCGCGCCCGCCCAGCCTCCATGCAGGAATTCACTGGGTCCCTCTGGCGTCGCGTGGGCCCCCTGCCCAGAGCAACGGCACTCCTTTCTAGGCTCCTGGGCGCCGCGGGGAGGAGGGCGAGGCTCGAAGACCAGCTCCGTGCGGATCGAGGTGGAGTCCTCGGGCCCAAGGCTGGCGAGGCTCTGTCAGGCGGCGCCCTCTCCTTGGCTTCGACACCGCTGCGGGCCCACACACTGCTTGGGTGCATGTTTGCCCTTGGATCTCCCACCACTAGTAATCCAGCCTCTCCCTTAGACCCCGGCTTCTGAGGACAAGTGAGGTTACCACGGAGTATCCTGCTGCAGGGGGATACCCAAAGCTTCATGTTACAAGAGGCCTGGCACAGAGAGTGAAGGAGCTACACTGGAGTCGCACAGCAGGTACCAGCACCCCGGCCTTTAGGCCAGGGTTCTCGTCTGCTCTGACAAGGTGGATTGAGTTTTCTGCGTGGCTGTAGCAGTCATCAGGCCTACAGGCCTGTGAAACGAAAAGACCAAGACAATGACCTCAGGTCTACGCCGCTTTTAATAATTAAATATTTTATTCCTTGGTGTGCACGGGACTTAGAGAAGTGAGTACGTCCAGTCTCTGCCATTAAGCACCTGCCAGCTTGAGTTAGGCAGACAAGACGATTATCTAGAATGTTTCCTGAGCAGCAGTATGTGCAGGCTACAGCCAAGTAACTAGGGATTCAAGGATGAAAAAGACACGATCCTTGCCCTGAAGAGCCCTCGGCTCGTCGGGAGACTGCCACGTCAGTGACAAGCCACACGTGGAGTGACGGGAGTCCTGGTGGGGGCACAGTTCTTGGAGCACAGCCGGCAGTTGTCGGGCTCAGTGGGTTCAAGGACCACCCCTCTCCATCAAATGGGTCAGCACAGAGCCAAGCTGAGTTTGCGCCTTCCCTGGGGAGCCGTGGGCCAGAGGGCTGATAGCACTTTCCTGTTGGTTCTTGGTTCTCATCTGTTTCCTACACCTGAGCTCAAACTCCAGCCTGGCTGACTGGGGCCGTGATCCTCTGCCCTGGTTCCGCCTACCTCCCCGGCAGAGATGCTCCCATATTTGTGCATGCTTCCCTCAGCCTAGATGGCCTTCCATCACCCTCAATTCTGGCTCTCACCTGATGCTACCTCCCAGAAGCTACCTCCAATAGAGCCTTCAGAGAATGACGTTTACCTGAATCCAAGTCAGGTGTATCTAAGCATTTTCGTTTAGAAGAAACCAGACTCTCAAACTCTTGTCAAGTTGGGAAACCTGTCCAGTCATTTTATGTGTTGCCTCTGTGCATGGGAGAGTGGGTGAAAGCCCAAGTACCCCCTTTAACTTAAAGGGAATTCAAAGCATTTGTACCTCAAAACGTATGTCACTTGGGACATTATCACCCAGAGCACCACGTTTTAGGGTGAGACAGCCTGTCAGGAGATGGACCTCCCAGTAGATCGGGCGACCAGCACAGGTCATGGGAGGTCTTCTCAGGGATGACTTGAGGACTCAGAACACGATCTGCTTTCTTTGGAAAGTGTTTTCTCCTAATCTTGTGGAGGATTTCTTTTGCTAGCAGTTAAAGAGCCTGAAGCTTGTCAAGGCTTTATCCTGGAATTGCATTAGTTAGCGCTGAGGGAAGAGGCAGGTCAACAAAACTCAGAAATAATACAGAAAAGCAATAGATGAAGGTTCTTAACCAATGAGACGTGAGCCATGCTGGTGACGCTTCTACAAGCACCTACCACTGGAACCGACTGATTCCTGTTTGAACTCGTGGTGAAGTTGGAATTCTTTTAGATGGGATTAGAGACAGAGAATGTCAGATTTTTTAGACAATGCAAGCAAGATCGTAGTTGATTGTTCCCTGGGGTTTTGGCCTTCAGTGGATGAGTTGGCTCCAGTTAAGTGCCACAAGGAGAATGGGAGCCGGGTAAGGGAACCAGGGAGTGGGGTCAGGGAGGACTGCCTGAGAAGGGCCCTCAGAGCAGAGCTCTGAATGAGTGAGGGGCCAGCACCACCAACACCTCCTCTCAGGACCTGTTTCTAGGAGCACCCAGGTGCTGAGGCAGGAAGGAATGTGTGGCAAACCTAAGGATGGCTGGGGCGGGGGGGAAACACAGGGGCAGCAGTGTGAGGGGAGCCAGTGGGGATTTGGGCAGAGATGTGACGGGGGTTCACTGGCTGCTCTGTGGAGGATGGACCCAGGGGAGGGCTGGGATGAGGGTGGGAGCGAGTTTCATCCAGCTCAGAATCCAGGCTCCAAGTGATGGGAGGTACCTTCCATGAGGGTCACATGTGGCTCCCACAGCCTGTAACTCCAAAAGCACGTTGTCTGGCCCCAAATACAAGAAGTGGAGAAGGAGCAAGTAAAGGGCTGGGAAAACTCCAGTTTGGGGACCACACGGCAGTCGTTGGTCCATGGTACACATGAGTCCTACTGGACGCAGGTGTGGAGATGCTGGCCCCTGGCAGAGGAATAAGAATTCCTTGGTTGGGACTTCCCTGGTGGCGCAGTGATTAAGAATCTGCCTGCCAATGCAGGGGACACGGGTTCGAGCCCTGGTCCGGGAAGATCCCACATACCGCAGAGCAATGAAGCCCATGCACCACAACTACTGAGCCTACATTCCAAAACTACTGAAGCCCGCGCGCTTAGAGCCTGTGCTCCACCACAAGAGAAGCTGCTTCAGTGAGAAGCCTGTGCACCGCAACGAAGAGTAGCCCCCGCTCGCCACAGCTAGAGAAAGCCCGCACGCAGCAACAAAGACCCAACGCAGCCAAAAATTAATTAATTAATTTATTAAAGAAAAAAAGAATTCCTCAGTTAGCAACTGAGTAAACGATGATGCCATCTACTGAGATGAGGAAAACTGGGAACAGTGAGGTTGTGGGGGGTGGGTTTCTGGGAAATAAGTGCTCTGTTTGGTCATGTCCAGCCTGAGACTCGTTAGATGTCCAGGTGGGATACGTGAGCAGGGAAGGGAATGGGGCCATGTTCCCATGCCTCCCCCACCCCTTCCCTGCCCATCTGCCCCTTCATAACTCAGCACTCAAAGACCTCATGGCTGTGTTCCTCCCAAACACTCGTTTAATCTAATGTTTGTGGTCTTGTTTCTCTCCAGCCTCAGAAGGGTTGTTGGTGCTCTTCTCTTTGTTGCAGAGTTTCTGTTCCAGAACTGCAGTTACCAGCTTGGGAAAATACAGTGTTGTGTCTAAAGCAAGACCTTTCTGAAGAAGTGGAGTTACAAGGAAATTCGTAAGGCTGGAGAATTTTGCTGCTGGTCATTCTCCTTGGCCCTTGCCGGCTTCCAGTGGTCCTTCCTCTCTCCTGGGGACAAGAAGGATGGAAAAGCCCACAGGCAAAAAAAAAAAGGCACAGACCCCAGAGGAAGAAGTACGTGTTCAGAAGGACACTCCCAAGGAAGATAAAGCATCTAGGAAAAAGAAGCCAAACCAGAGATCCACTTTGGCCAAAAAGCACAGTAAGGAACCCAGCCTGAGTCGTGAGGACGAGGAACACATGTTTGAGGCCTTCAGTGCTACATTTAAAGATGACTTTGAGGGGGTTCCTGTGTTCACTCCCTTCCAGAGGAAGAAGCCCTACGAATGCAGCGAATGTGGGCGCGTCTTCAAGCACAAGACGGATCACGTTCGCCACCAGAGAGTCCACACTGGAGAGAAGCCCTTCCAGTGCGCCCAGTGCGGGAAGACATTCAGGCACAGCTCCGACGTGACCAAGCACCGGAGGATTCACACCGGAGAAAAGCCCTTTAAGTGCAGTGAGTGCGGCAAAGCCTTTAACTGTGGCTCAAATCTCCTAAAACATCAGAAAACCCACACCGGAGAGAAGCCGTACGAATGTAAGGAATGTGGGAAAACCTTTGCCTACAGCTCATGTCTTATTCGCCATCGGAAACGTCACCCACGGAAGAAGCACTGAGTGTGGGCAAGCCATCCAGACTCAGAGCTTTGTGCCCGCGAAAACTGTCCTGGCAGGCCTGCCTGGGGCTCCTCCTCCCTGGCGTCTGATCGGGCTGGGGGTCCTGCCGTCACCAGGAAAACCGCCCCAGCCAGGTCAGCAAACACCGGTGTGGCCAGAGACCTTTCTGGTCTAGAGAATCTCCAGGGCAAGACATCATGATAACAAGGCAGCTCCTCACAGCTGTGGCACCAGGGAGGCGAGTGTACAAACTGCTGTCCAGGGGACAGGCTTCAGACCTGAGCACAGTCAGCACCTCCCACTGCCACCTCCGCCTGTGACTCCCATGCTGGCTTCGGCCCTCCCACTGGCTCCTTTGAAGACTGTGCTGCAGACCTTTGGCCCACTGGGTCCCAAGTCCATCTCCATGCAGCCCGGCAGGAGGCCTGTGGCCCTGAGCTGGATGGCAGTGCTTCCGCAGCGAGCACTGGGGACCCCAGTGTCCCCCTGGCTGGCTCTGGTGGCGGTGCTGTGCTTTGTCCTCTGCCTTCCCTCCTCTCTGGAGAACCATTCCTTGAACTTGGCCCCTGCTCCCAGGAACTGGGCTCTCTGTGTGTCCTCCCACATCAGCCATCATCCCAGCTGAGCAGCCTTGACTTACCAGGTGGACCACTCAGGACACTAAATGCTGCCACTGTGGGCGCTTCCTGCCCTGGCCGTGTGAGGCCCCGGGATGTTGACGGCAGCTTGGATGCAGCCTTTGCCTGCCATGCGGCCTTTCAGACACGAGACGGTGGGCCTGCCCCCCAGGGCCAGCTCTCCGTGCAGGTTAGTTCCACTTCTCTGTGCTTGGCCCCCAGCTTCCATCCTACCCCCTTCACATCCACATGCTGTGCCTGCCCTTGGTTTCCCTCCAAGAGTGGTCTGGATGGGCTCCATGTTCTCCTGGGCGAGGGTGTGGTTTGTCCCAGAATTCCAGCACAGTATAAGAGGGGTGAGGTGACTGTTATCCAGGAAGTAATAGGGCTTTTTATCAGGAAAATGTTGACACCTACATTTTCAGCTCTTTAGACCCAGAAAACTAATAATGGCCTTGATCTTGGGGGCCCCTCCATCAGGAGACAGGAGAGAGTGCTCCCAGTGGAAACATCCCTCCAGGTTAAGATTTGTACTCTTGTTCTTTCTAAAAGCTATGACGTTATAACAGCTCTACCTGAGCTCGCACCTCTGCTTCACAGCTCGGCAGGCCCTCCTCCTACCCCGACAGGCAGGCCCCAGGTGTGACCTGTGATCCTGCTCTCACAGTCCCGGAACTGGAGATGTGATGAGGCAAAGTTGTTCAAACAGGTGCCAGGGTCTGGCTCAGGGAAAACACACCTGTGATCCTGGGTGGGGAAAGGTTGCTATAAAGGAGGTCACTGGGACATTTGGCAAACGTTGGGTCTAGACTGTCCACAGGGGAGGTGGGGGGGCACATCAGTGTCAAAGCTCCCTGGTTTGATGGCCTGCAGCCATCCCAGACAACGTCCTTGTCATGAAAGATGCATGCTGAGGTCTTAAGGGCCACAGGGTCATGACATCTGCAGTTTGCTCTCAAAGGCTGAGCAAAGAAGCAATAACAACAATGCAGATTGGCAGGTTGACAAACACTTTCTGTTAAGGGACAGATAATAACTGTTCTTGGCTTTGTAGCCATAAGGTCTCTGCCACAACTCAGCTCAGCCATGACATGCCATAGCAATTACAGCACAGAAACGGCCAATAAGCCTTTATTTACAGAAGCAGGCGGTGGGCCGGATTTGGCCAGTTTCAGATGAAGGGTATGTGACACGTTCCAGGGGTGTCTGCATCTGCTTCGGTTTGGTTTGGTTTTTATTTATGATGGTTTATAATATACCATGATGGATATATTGTTATATATAAAATATTGTATAAATGTACCGTAAATTACAACACATCACATGTACTATAGAAAAATTCTCATTTTCTATGTTATTATGTTTCCACGTTAATACCAATGGGAAGCATTTTTTGTGGCTGCGTAATGATCCATTAAATAAAACGTTGACTTAACCTTCTCCTAACAAAGGCATGTAGGCTGTTTCCAGTTTAGGTCAATAAAAACAAGGCAGTAAACATCTCCACATTTAGGGCCAACAGGACGGGTTGCCAGAAATGAGCTGACGGGGAGATCATTCTGGCAAATTACCTTCCCCCAGGTTGTGCTGCATAAGTGCCCCAGCAGTGCACAGGTAGCAGGTGGGTTTTAATCTCGCCAATTTGATGGGAGAGAAGAAGCATTCTAATCTGGTGTCTTCGAGTTCTAGAGAGGAAGCAGGTGGCAAAGAGCATAGTCTCTGGAGCCAGGGGTTACTGACTCGACCCTCGTGCCTTGGAGATGTGGGACCTTGGGCCCGTCCTTCACCTCCTTGTGCCTATGGTTCCTCAGAGATGACTTGGAGGCATTGACAGTGCTCAGCCTGGTCAGTGACTGTGTGTGACCTCAGTGCCGTGCTGACCCCCAGTTCAGCCGCTGTCAGCTCCGGTCACGTGTTAGTGTCCTTAGTGAGGGGACATTTTTCCACAGGCATGAGAGGCGGCTGTGCAAGCAGACAGCCGTCAGTCCCTCTCTCAAGAGAATGAAATCAGCCAGGAAAACAAGAGAGACATGAGAAAATAAATCACACAATCAAACTAAAATCAGTCCACCGTCTTTTTTGCCTCCTGTCATTTTGGTTCAGACAGACAGGCTCATTTCCCATTTCTTCTGAGTTAACCATTATGACACCACATCACCACCAAGCACTGAACCCAAATCTTTCAGATAAATCTGTTTTGATGGGTTTTTTGTTTTTTGGGTTTTTTTTCTATTGCTCTTCAAATGAAACCCAAATTCCAGAAAAAGAAAACCTTCTAAGTAGCCTGAGTCAAAGAAGAAAAACATAGGCTTCCCTGGTGGCGCAGTGGTTAAGAATCCACCTGCCAATGCAGGGGACATGGGTTCGAGCCCTGGTCTGGGAAGATCCCACATGCCACGGAGCAGTAAGTCCGTGCACAACAACTGCTGAACCTCTGTCTAGAGCCCATGAGCCACAACTACTGAGCCCACGCACCACAACTACTGAAGCCCCCTGTGCTCTGCAACAAGAGAAGCCACCACAATGAGAAGCCCGCACACCACAACAAAGAGTAGCCCCCGCTCACTGCAGCTAGAGAAAGCCTGCACACAGCAACGAAGACCCAACACAGCCAAGAATAAATAAATTTTTTAAAAGCGAGAAGAAAAAAATATAATGAAAGTTATAAAATACTTAAACCTGGATGATAATGAAAATACAACTTGCCAGAAATTCTGGTGTAACTAAAGCCAAACGGAAATTTGTAGCCTTATGTGACCAGCAGAAGAGCTGGAAATCAACAAGCTAAGCATCCAACTTTAAAAGTGAAAAAAGGCCAACAGAATAAACTCAAAGTAGAATGGAGGCAATAAATTATAGAAATTAATACAACTAATGGGAATGGAGAGCATTTTTAATAAAAGTTGGTGCTCTGACAGGACTATGAAAATTGACATTCCCTGGCAGTGGAATCCAGAAAGAGAGAAGGAAGGAGCAAAGGAGCTCCTTTAGGAGTGAGAAGGAGAGCTCCATTAGGAGTGAGAAGGGGAGGATAATGGCAGATACATCAGAGATTAGAAGGATAAACTGTCGAACCAAGAGATGTGAGAACTCAAATGAAGTGGGTTATAGAAGAAAGATGAGTTACTGAAGCCAACTCGAGGAAATAGCCTGAAGAATCCTCTAACCAGACAGATTGCTTTCATAGATGACATAAATTCAGAGATGCATAGACGACACAAATTGCAGAGGAAAGAACACTCCCAAATTTGTTCTACGAGGCCACCATTACCCTGATACCAAAACAAGACAAAGATACCACTAAAAAAGAAAATTACAGGCAATATCACTGATACTATGCAAAAATCCTCAACAAAATAACTAGCAAACCAAATCCAACAATACATTAAAAGGGTCATACACCATGATCAAGTAGGATTTATCCCAGGGATGCAAGGCTTTTTCAATATTCGCAAATCAATCAGTGTGATACACGACATTAACAAACTGAAGAATAAAAACCATATGGTCATCTCAATAGATTCACAAAAAGCTTTTGATAATATTCAGCACCCATTTATGATTTAAAAAAAAGAAAACTCTCCAGAAAGTGGGCACAGAGGGAACATACCTCAACTTAATAAAGGCCATATATGACAAACCCACAGCTAACATCATACTTAGTGGTGAAAAGCTGAAAGCATTGCCTCTAAGATCAGGAACAAGACAGGATGTCCACGCTGGCCACTTTTATTCAACATAGTTTTGGAAGTCCTAGCCACGGCAATCAGAGAAGAAAAAGAAATAAAAGGGATCCAAATTGTAAAAGAATAAGTAAAAATGTCACTGTCTGCAGATGACATGATACTATACATGAAAATCCTAAAGATGCCACCAGAAAACTGCTAGAACTCATCAATGAATTTGGTAAAGTTGCACAATAAAAAATTAATACATAGAAATCTGTTGCATTTCTATAACAACAAAAGATCAGAAAGAGAAATTAAGGAAACAGTCCCATTGCCTACATATCAAAAAGAATAAAATACCTAGGAATAAACCTACCTAAGGAGGTGAAAGACCCGTACTCCAAAAACTACAAGATGCTGATGAAAGAAATCAAAACTGACACAAACAGATGGAAAGATATACCATGTTATTGGACTGGAAGAATCAGTATTGTCAAAATGACTATACTCCCCAAGGCAATCTACAAATTCAAGGCAATCCCTATCAAATTACCAATGGCAGTTTTTGCAGATCTAGAACAAAAAAACCTTAAAATTTGTATGGAAACACAAAAGACCCTGAATAGCCAAAGCAATCTTGAGAAAGAAAAACAGAGCTGGAGGAATCAGGCTCCCTGACTTCAGACTATACTACAGAGCTACAGTCATCAAAACAGTATGGTACTGGCACAAAGACAGACTTATAGATCAATGGAACAAGATAGAAAGCCTAGAGATAAACCTACACACCTATGGTCAATTAATCAATGCAAAGGAGGCAGGAACATACAATGGAGAAAAGACAGTCTCTTCAATAAGTGGTTCTGGGAAAACTGGACAGCTACATGTAAAAGAATGTAATTAGAACGTTTTCTAACACAATATACAAAAAACTCAAAATAGATTAAAGACCTAAATGTAAGATCGGATACTATAAAACTCTCAGAAGAAAACATAGGCAGAACGCTTTTTGACATAAACTGCAGCAAGATGTTTTTGAATCCACCTACAGTAATGAAAATAAAAACAAGAATAAACAAATGGGACCTAATCAAACGTAAAAGCTTTTGCACAGCAAAGGAAACCATAAACAAAACAAAAAGACAACCCACGGAATGGGAGAAAATATTTGCAAACGATGCAACCGACAAGGAATTAATCTCCAAAATGTAGAAACAGCTCATGTGGCTCAATATCAAAAAACCCAATAAAAAAAAATGGACAGGGCTTCCCTGGTGGCGCAGTGGTTGAGAGTCCGCCTACCAATGCAGGGGACACGGGTTCGTGCCCCAGTCCGGGAAGATCCCACATGCCGTGGAGCGGCTGGGCCCGTGAGCCATGGCCGCTGAGCCTGCATGTCCGGAGCCTGTGCTCCGCAACGGGAGAGGCCACAACAGTGAGAGGCCCGCATACCGCAAAAAAAAAAAAAAAAAAAAAAAAAAAGGACAGAAGACCTAAATAGCCATTTATCCAAAGAAGACATACAGATGGCCAAAAAGCAGATGAAAAATGCTTAACATCACCAATTATTAGAGAAATGCAAATGAAAACTACAATGAGGTTTCACCTCACACTGGTCAGAATGGCCATGATCAAAAAGTCTACAAATAATAAATGCTGGAGAGGGTGTGGAGAAAAGTGAACCCTCCTGCACTGTTGGTGGGAACGTAAATTGGTGCAGCCACTATGGAGAACAGCATGGAGGCTCCTTAAAAAACTACAAATAGAACTACCATACGACCCAGCAATCCCACTATGGGGCATATATCCAGAGAAAACCATAATTTCAAAAGATACATGCACCCCAATATTCATTATAGCATTATTTACAATAGCCAAGACATGGAAGCAACCTAAATGTCCATTGACAGAGGAAAAGGTAAAGGAGATGTGGTATATATATATACAATGGACTATTAGCCATAAAAAAGAATGAAATAATGCCATTTGCAGCAACGTGGATGGACCTAGAGATTATCATACTAAGTGAAGTAAGTCAGAAAGAGAAAGACAAGTATCATATAATATCACTTATTTGTGGAATCTTAAAAGAAAATGATACAAATGAACTTATGTACAAAACAAAAATAGACTCACAGACTTAGGAAACAAACTTACGGTTACCAAAGGGGAAAGGTGGGGGGGGGATAAATTAGGAGGTTGGAATTAACATATACACACTACTATATATGAAAATTGATAACTGACAAGGACATACTGTAGAGCACAGGGAACTCTACTCAATACTCTGTAATGACCTATATGGGAAGAGAAACTGAAAAAGAATATATATATATACCCACACATATATGTATGTATAACTGAATCACTTTGCTGTACACCTGAAACGAACACAACATTGTAAATCAACTATACTCCAATATAAAATAAAAATCAAAGAACAAAACAGTCTATAGCAAATTAAACCTTAAGGTTAAATGTTAAACCGCGTTCTCTTTGAAAAAGAGCAGTACAGAGCTTCTGCCATCACTATTAATATTCACGTGGACCTTCCTGGACCAGGGCTTGACCCCGTATTTCCTGTATTGGCAGGCAGATTCTTAACCACTGTGCCACCAGGGAAGTCCCAAGTTTTGAAGCACTTTCCTTGAAATCTTGTTGCCACCCAGGGTGGGATACATGGGTTGAGCCACAGCCCGCGCCCCCTTCCCCACCTTGCTCTCCTCCAGCCCCTGTGGCCGTTATCCCCACCAAGTACCAGCCTCCGCGTGTCCATGTGCCCAGAGCCTGGCCTTATTCACACCGTTGGCATTGCCCAACTGTTGATAATTTCCCAATTATCAACCAGGTGATAATTGCGCTTCTTTATTTATTCAAAAGGTATTTCTGTCCTTTTTCGGCTGTGAAAGCGGATCTGCCCCAAAGCAAGAAGTTCCTGATGAAATATGCATGAAAAAGAACCTCACAACTAGCAAAACTTCCACGTTCCTGAGCTCCAGGGAGGAACAGAGATCAAGAAGGAAGGGAAGAGAAAGGCCGTGGTAAGAAAGGACACCCCTGCGGTGCACATGCTAGGCTGCAGCAGGGGCGTGCGGGGACACGGCGCGGAGGGCTGTCACTGCAGCGCGGGCGCTGTCACTACAGGGCAGGCATTGTCACCGCAGGGCAGGTGGCCGGGCAGCAGACACTCCACCCTCGGGCAGTGCCTGCCGTCGGGTCAGGTGGAGGTGGAGGGAAGTGTTCCGTCTGATAGGCCGCGTGAAGGCAGTGAGATGAAAAGGGGAAGCAACCGCAGGGAGCTGTCTCGAGATTCTGAGGCGCTCAGCCCCTGCCCCTCAGCCAGGAGTGCTGTAGGACAGGCTCCAGGAGGAAACAGCTCAGGCCAAGTCAGAACCTCCTTGGCCTCGGAGCTTGTCCCGGCAAACGCCCTTCAGGGTGTCCCCTCCCCACTGAACACGGGAGAACGGTTAAAGCAGCGACCGCAGAAACACGTCAGGGCACCTGAGTTACCGCGCAGGCTCCCCGCTGCCGGGGCCAGCACGGAGGGCGCTGGGACGGCATGACCTGGCGTCAGAGCGAAGGCACAGAGGACCTTGAACGGGCGTGGGGACACCTGCGGATGTCCCGGGGACGTGACGTCTGTGGTCCTTCGTGCCAGACCCTGTGCCCTGAGGGAAGCTGGCGGTGCGGGCCACGGAGCAGGCGGGGCTGACGGGCTTCAGCCCAGGTCGCCCTCGCCAGGTCCACTGCACCCCTGGGGAGGCTCTGGGCACCAGCATGTCACCTGGGCTTTATTTCTAATGGCCGCTCATGTCTGTCCCCATTTTGGGCACCGAGATGTGATCATTCCTTTCTTCTGCCGGTGAGCTAGACACCAAGACGCGCTGCAGAGTGACACTGGGCTGGCCTGGGCCCTGGGGGCAAGGCCAGGGCTCCGAGTCGCCCTGCTTGCAGTGGAAGCCCCTGGTGCTGGGGCACTTGGGCATTTGCTCTGGAGCAGCACAGACAGAGGTCACGGTGAGGGTGGGGTTTTCAGTGAGCAAAGATGGCGGGGTAAAGGGGGTGTCTCGAGGCCCACGGAAACAGCGTTGGGACCAGAGAGGGAAATGGCGGGGGACAGGGCGGGAGTGACCCGGGATCCACTGCCTGGGGTCAGGGCTGTGCTCTGAGAGGCAGCCGGTGTCTTCAAGGACCCCTGCCCCGAGCTCGAAGTTCACTGCCTCCTGGCTGCTTGCGCACAAACTCCAGCCACCTGTCAGCAAAGCCGGGAGCCGGAGGTCCTCCCCTTGACCAGAGCCCCTACAGGATCCAGGCCCAGCCACAGGGCGAGGCTGACGCTGCGGACTCCACGGACGGGGATTTCCAAGGCCTGAGGACAGCCGTCCCTTGGGGTGAGCTCCCGGCACCCCGGCCCCACGATCTCGGCACTGGGCCGCCCCGGTGTCAGGTACGTCCGACACAACCTGTGAGCTCCCTGTGGGCCCGCGTGGCCTGTGTCCCTGCAGCCTCACCCACGCAGCATTCTGGTCCCGTTTGCCTTTAGTGTCCTGCCTCTTGGTGTTACTGCATGTTTGTTTCCTGGAGAGCTTCAGCACTGGGGGTGCTGCTCTCCTCATGCCCCCCTGGTGGACCGAGGTGGCCATGGGCTACAAACGCCTGTGCACAGCGGGTGGCCTTGGGCCTGTGCTGGGGCGGACGCTTTCCCCAGTCTAGTGTTTCTGACTGTTATTTTTAGTCCTAGAAATGCAACTTTCCAACTAGTCAAATTTGTTGAACTTTTACTTGATTATATTTTCACATCCTTCAGTCCGTGGAAAGCAAGTGTGGTCTACCTTTGGGGTAGATGTTCTCTTTTGTTCTCTCCTCGCTTTCCCAGGGCTTGCTTTTCACGCGGTGTTCTCTTAACCCAGACGGCTGTTGCGCTGGTCCCCACGTTTCTTCCCAGATGCCCTGGGCATCCGTCAGTGCTTCCTTGTCCTGCTGCCTCTGGATCTTGTTTTCTCCTACAATAAACATCTGTTCTGACCTGTTCACTGCATTCAGCTGCTCTCCCCACAGTCAAGAGTCCCCAGGGAGGTGCCACTGCCTCAAGGGAGAGACCATCTCCCAGCTCAAGGTCTGGCCCAGGCCTGCAGAGCCAGAGGCCCAGCTGGTCACTGCCTCTGGATGTGTCTCTTGGGGGCCGCCTCATCTTAACCAAACTTGTAAGAGACCAACACACAAATCAGAAAAGGAATGTGCTAACTTAGGATGGGCATGACCCCTTGCTTCAGCAAAATACCGTGTCCCTCAATAGACACCCCTCTCTGAGCCTGGATACAGGTTCCCCTGCTATCCAAAAGCAGAGCGTTCCTGTGACACCTTCCAAGGCCGAAATGGCATAAAGCGAAGAGGCACTTAGTTACCTTGTTAGGACACGTGTTGCTCACGGCGCACAGGGCAAATCGAGACGAAGCGCAGACGCCCCCAGACGCGGCTCGCAGCCCCGGCAGCCTGGTGCTGAGTGCAGTCCCACAGGAGCTCGGCAGGGGCCGCTCTCGCTGCCTCGGTTGCAGCTGCTGCAGAACAAATGCTGAGCGCTGTTTTCACTTTTTGCCTTTATTCAAAAAAAGCTAAAATCCTGTTTGGCTTTGTTGGAAAACAGGTACTAATGTAGGTCTCTTGTAAAAGCAAAGTGGTGTAAAGAGAACTTTCAAAAAGCAGGGGACATTTTTCCCTGGGAAACAAAGTTAGGCCCTGTCGTTGCTTCATGCCTACAGTGTGACGTGACCTTGCCTGCCCCCAGACCCTGTCAGCACCCCGTTCAGGTCCTGAGCTCTGACGCGCTCTGTCAGTCCTCCCCTCTGTGCCCCTGCTCACTTTGCCTCTGTTAGAGCAGATGTTCTCACGAGGGGCGATTCTGCCCTCAGGAGCGGACGTTGGCAACACCTGGGGACATTTTTTTGGTTGTCCCAACTGAGGGGAGGTACTATTGTCAGTTGCGGGGGTCAGGGAAGCTGTTCAGCGTCCTAAAGAGCCCAGGATGCTGAGGGTGGGGACCCGAGTTAGATCCGTGACTTAGGCGAAGGGCCAAAGAGAAGATTCACGAGGCCGGAGAGAGAAGAGTAAGCGCTGTCGGCTGGAGGCTTCAGAAGCTGGAAAATGAGGAGAAGCAGCTTTCGGCAGAAGCCTACACACTTGACAAGGTGCACGTCCAGGCTGAGAAGGCTGGCAGGGCCTGGGGATGGGGTCGCGGGTAACCCTGACAGTGGGGCAGAGGTGGGAAGAAAAATGGTGATTGGCTAAAAGTCTCCATGGGAGTAATTAGAACCCCTCAGGCCTGTCCACCCTCATGGGAAACAGAAGGCTGCCCCCATCCCTCTGAAACTGAACCAGCGGGACAGACTGAAGACGAGAAAGGGTGAAAGTCCGGCCCACGGCCACCGCTGTCCACCATCGGGGAGGACACATCCAAGGAGAATTAGGTTGTGTGCATTTCCATCACAAGCCCCCTCCTCTCCCCTGCCATCTCCCCGTCTCCCTCCTGCCTGAACCCCGAGGTGTCCTCTTGCCCCGCCCATAGCCCCCGAGGTCACCAAGGCACCGGTCCGCCGGGGACCTAGAGCGTCCCGGAAGTGCGCGAGGCCGGGCGGGCGGGGCGCGGGAGCACTTCCGGCCGGTGGGCGGGCTGGCGGCCACCTCCCGATCGGAAGGTGAGTGGGCGCCGGGCGGCGGTGGTGGCGGCTGCGGGGCACCCTCGGCCCAGCCCGCGCTCGCGCGTTGTCCCCGCAGCCGCCGAGACCTTGGCCTCGGCCGGGCGTGGGGGGCGCGGATGGCGGGACGCAGTGTGCAGGGGGCACACTGGCCCCTGGCGATCGCGGGTGTCCGTTTGCGGGGCGCCTCCCCACGCGCCCGGAACCCCAGGGACGGGAGCTGTGGTGATGCCCACTTTGCAGATGGAAAAGAGGCTCAGAGCTGCCCCTGGCCCGAGGTCCGTGGCCGGACTCAGCCGGGGCACCCTGCTCTCCGCTGCCAAGCGCCCCGAGTTCGGGCTCTTTCCGGCGGCGCACAGGCTCCAAGCTGGGAGGCGGGGTGGAGGAGGGTTTGCTCCTGGGCCGGTGCCGTTTGTGTCCCCTCTGCCTTCAGCCTGTTGCAGCAGCGTAGACGTTTGCACTGGCGTCCCTTCGTGACCGCCACCTCCCCTCAGAGCCCGGCTAGGGGTGACCGTGCCCTTTCCCAGATATTTAAAATGTGGCATACCCAGATGTCAGCACTGCAGACCCACCGTGTGTCCACTTACCTGGCTGTGGGTGATCCTTCCCATCTTTAGGGGCTGAGGTCGGGGGCTGACCCAGGAGGCCCCCACTGGTGAGGAGCCCTGTGGCGTCTGCCTCCCTGCTTCCTTGAAGCAGGTGCTGCCTGCGCCGTTATTGGATGTACATTACCTTTCATCCTTCCCCTGCCGCTTTTCACTCCCAGATAAGGCCTCCTACTTCATGGAAGTCTGAAAGAAAAATCCTCATTTTAGACCAACCTATTCCGGCAAACCAGACTAAAGAAAAGTATCTTTGACCCCAGAGGAGGCTCGGAGCGCCCTAGGCGGGGCTGGGATGTGAGGGGCCCCAGCCTGCGGCCTCTGAGGGGGGTTTTCCTCTCTGGAAATGTCTCGTTAAGATTTAACCTAGGACGTTCCTGCTCCGGCAGGCAAAGTCAGTTCTTTGCGCTCCCCAGGGCCAGCGGCCCCCAGCTGTGACGGGGGAGTTTTTCCGGGAGAACCAGCTTTGCTTTTCTCCATGGGCAAGGCCTTGGGTTGGGAGGACATTGCGGGCATTGCTGGGGGGAGAGCTTGGGTTCAGTTCGTGTGGGTGCGCTGGTGCTGTGCACATGGTAGAACACACCAGGGGCCCCGGTGGCCTCGCACGGTGGGCCCCACAGGTTACCTCCTGGCGCTAGTTCCTCCCCCCGGGGAGGAGCCTCCAGCTCACCTGTGGCTGATCGGCCCCACCCCGCACATCCCTCTGACCCCCTCATGTCGCCGTGGTTTTCGTTTGCCCGGCTCCCAGGTGTGCAGTCCTCCAGCAGGCCTTGGGGGAAGATGGCAGCCCTGGGGGACAGTCAGGAGCCCCCTCATGTCCTGTCCACTGTCACTTTCGAGTCACCGGAGACACCTGGAGCCTGCCACCGTCACGAGGCCCAGCTTCACCTCCACGGCCATCAACATGGTACTTGCCTCCCTGCGCCGTCACTGCGGGCAGGCAGCTCACTGGGCGCTGGGGCTCCTGCACCCTGGTGCTTGGGTCGGGACTCGGGCAGCAGTGCTTGAGGCTAGGGGTCGAGCTGTGTGAGCAGTGGCTCCCTAGAGGACAGTCCCTTGGAGTATGTTTCTTTAGGGGATGAGGGGTGCAAAAAAAGAAGCCTCGATGGCCAGGCCTGTGTGAGAGGAGTCAGTCACCTTATCTCCCTCTCCGAGCCTTTGATCCCACGCCAGGAAAATGGTCTCCAGAGTTCTGGGCAAGCTGGTTTGGGTGGGGACCCCCAGGGACCTGCAGGGATGGAACCATCAGCCTTGCTCCGCCCCCCGGCAGGGTCTGGGGGTGTCCAGGTGTGGAAATAGCCGACAACTGGTCGGGGAGGATGTCCAAGCCCTGCGGTGTGTGGTGCCCCTGGACCCTGCTCACACGCAGCCGTCAGGGAGTCCGGGGTCCCCTCCCTGCCCCATGTCCCACAGGAGGCCTGGCCTCACTCCCCTCACAGTCGAGGACACAAATCAGCTCTTGGTAGCCAGGACGAGGACCCAGGTAGATGTGTTCCGTCCCACTCAGCGAGCCTCCAGAGGGCAACGAGGTGTGTTGGGGGGTACAACCCGTTCTAGAGGAGGGAGAGATGAGCCCCAGCCCCGCTGTGACCCTCAGGCTTCCCCGGCTGCAGCCCTGAGGTGCCCTCCCAGCCACCACAAGAGGAGGATCTCCGGGACGTGGAGGAGGTCCAGGCTGGCAGAGACACCTGCTGGCCAGGTGAGCAAGCGGAACCTGCCGCGGGGCCCCGCCCAGAAGCGCGTTTACCTGCGGCTGCTGCACTCCAGGCTCTGTGCAGCGCCCACCACCGCTGCCAGGCCCCGGGGCCCCACTTGTCCCTGGCTCAGCGCTCACTTCTGTCCCCCACAGCCCCTCCCCCCGTTCAGTCCCGGTCTTGTTGCTGACACTTTCTGGGCTGTGAGAGCAGCGCAGACCCCCATATCCACCTGCCTGTCCGGCTAGAGTGTCCGACTTGGCAACACTGGCCAGCAATCGGGGAGTCATCCTGGCACCCCTGTGTACTGCCCTTGACCTCCACTTGTCCCCTAAATCGAGCTCTGGTCCCCACCCCCTTCCCCTGGGGCTTCGCTCATCCAGGCCCTCAGCTCCTCGTTTCTCTCCCTCCCCACCCCACCCCCCGCCTCTCTCCCCTAGAGAAGCCCTTGGGGTGTCCTCTGGGGATCCGTGGAGCAGCTCCGGGGCCGTGTGGGCAGCGTCCTCAGGATCAGGGGCTTTTCTGCTTGGCTCTGAGTCTGAATCTCCTGTCAGGCTTCCCCCCTCCACATGCGCGCGCACCCTGTGTGTTCTCACCCTGGTGCTGTCATCTGGAACGGGGCGGGGGTCCCCGCGGACGGACAGCCTGGTGGGCGGCTGAGTGCTCTCCGCCTCTCCCGTTTCTCAGATCCCGAGTTGGAGGGCGAGCGGGCCCCGTCGTCTCCCCAGCCGCACAATCCTGAAGATGAGGTGGACCAGGACACGGGGGTGCTCAGGACCCTTCTGAGGAGCCTTCCCCATAGACCCAGGTGTGGGGACAGCTTGGGGCAGGAGTGCAGCCTGGAGCGGCCGTTAGGCCAGCCGCCGGGGGCCGGGCCCCGCCCCCAGAAGAGAGGCACCTGGCGTGGGCCGCTCGGGCTGCAGGGAGCCTCGGGGACAGAGGGCGGCCCGGGGCGCGCCGACGAGCTGGCGGGCAGCCTCGGCCGGGGCTCGGGCCTCGGGGCCCGGCAGAGTGGCCCGCGGGGCGGGAAGCCGCACAGGTGTGAGGCCTGCGGGAAGAGCTTCCAGTACAACTCGCTGCTGCTGAAGCACCAGCGCATCCACACGGGCGAGAAGCCCTACGCCTGCCACGAGTGCGGCAAGCGCTTCCGCGGCTGGTCGGGCTTCATCCAGCACCACCGCATCCACACGGGCGAGAAGCCCTACGAGTGCGGCCAGTGCGGCCGCGCCTTCAGCCACAGCTCGCACTTCACGCAGCACCTGCGCATCCACAACGGCGAGAAGCCGTACGAGTGCGGCGAGTGCGGCCAGGCCTTCAGCCAGAGCTCCAACCTGGTGCGGCACCAGCGGCTGCACACGGGCGAGAAGCCGTACGCCTGCAGCCAGTGCGGCAAGGCCTTCATCTGGAGCTCGGTGCTCATCGAGCACCAGCGCATCCACACGGGCGAGAAGCCCTACGAGTGCCCCGACTGCGGCAAGGCCTTCCGCGGCCGCTCGCACTTCTTCCGGCACCTGCGGACCCACACGGGCGAGAAGCCCTTCGCCTGCGGCGCCTGCGGCAAAGCCTTCGGCCAGAGCTCCCAGCTCATCCAGCACCAGAGGGTGCACTACCGGGAGTAGCGGGCGCGGGGCCGCGCGTCAGCAGCCTGAGGTCGAGGCGAGTTCCCGCGGAGGGCTCCTGCCTTCGCGCCTCCTGGCTGGCGCAGCCGGCATCTCGTGCGTGTCCCGAATAAAGTCTGTGTACTTGATGGACGCGGGAGGAAGGCCACGTGGCTGCCCCCCATCCCTGAGGGCTCCTGTCGGCAGAGCCCACCGCGTGCCCTAGCGGCCGAGGCCTGCGGGCGTCGTGACTTACCAGAGCCATAGCCAGGGCGGGGTCAGGCACCCCAGGACGGGTGGTTTCCAGATTGGGGTGGGGGGGCCCGGGCTGCCCGCTCTCCCCCTGGGCTGTAGTCTCTGGCGGTTTGGTTTCCTCATGCATCTGGGAGAATGTGTGTGGCATGTTCTCTCTGCAGCAAGCCCTCGGATCTGCTCTGTTTGCCTTCTCACCCTGCCTCTGCACCTACTGGTGGCTGCCTGAGGCCAGCGGGCTTCAGTGGAAGGTGGCCCTGCCCAGCCTTCATAGCTGCCTCCAGCCCCAGGAAGCCGGGGCCCCAGGGGGTTCCCCGCTTGACAGGTCTAGGCGACTGCAGCTGGGCATTGGCTGTAGCCGGCTTCAGATCTGCCATGACTGCCCTGTAGCTCCCCAGCCCCTGTGGTAAAGGGGAGAGCCCAGCTGGGTGGGGCGCCTTCTGTCTGCCTTCCTGCCTGCTCCTTCCTGGACAGCTTTTGGACCCCCACCCCTGCCGCCTGCACCACACACGGAGGAGTTGCCCGGCCCCTCTCCAGGGTATAACTCCGCCTCGCCTCCACATCCTCTTTCCCAGTGACCCCAATGGAGAGCCCTGTGGTTGGGCTGCCCCGCCTCTCCAGGCTACACTCCCAGGGCCCCGAGGCCATCAAGCGCTTTGGACTCCCCCACGAGGGTCAGAACACCTCCTTGAGTCGTCTTTGCTGGTGCACTGTGGCACCCTGGAAGATGGGGGACATCCGCCTTCTCCCCAGCCCCCTGTCCCTAATACCACGTGGCTATTGGGTATCGTGAAGCTTCCACCTTGGGCAGCCAGGCCGCGGAGCGGGCGAGCAGAGCCCCCAGGGCTTTCCGGGGAGCGGTGGCTCAGCCTGTGCTCCGGAGGGGTCATCCTGCAGCCTCAGCACCAAGGCTGGACTCGGATACCTGCACCACAACCGGACTTAGCGGGCAGCCCCAGAGCAGAGCCTGGCGGTCCTCCACACTGTCCTAGACTGTCCTGGAGGTGGCCCGGCAGACCCTCGGTGACGGGACAGGGACAGGGCGGGAGCTCCCAGGCCACTGAGCAGCAGGCGTGCAAGCTAGGAAGGCTGCCCAGAGGAGGGGAGCGTGGAATCAACCGCCCCCAGCTGCAGCTCCTCGGTGCCAGGAGGTGAACTCTCAGCAAAGGCTCTGTGTCCCCCCTTGTCGCATGCGGCCCGCCGAGATGGGCTGAATGGCATTTGCATTTGCCGGCTTGGGACCGGTTCTCTCTCGAGGGTTCCGTCTGATGCATTCAGCACTTCCCGGGAACCCTGAACGCCCGGCAGGACCGAGACAAGGACTCCTCAGGGCATCTTCTCTGCCCGTTGTGGCTGCCCAGGTTTATCAGTATCTGGTTGCACAGGACGTTATGGTTCTCGACCCCTGACCGCTCCTGGGACGTGGGTACAGCCCGGAGTCTCTGCACTGTCCTCCTGCCTCGTGTCCGGCACAGGCGTCACGCCCCTCCTCCCCCGCCATGGTCATCCTCCGGTTCCAGCTCTGTGCCCCGGCCTGCTCTGGAGCCTCTATCCAGCCCTGGTTGCGAGTGTCTCTAGCTCAGCGGCCACTGTCCCTCGCCTCCCGCTGACCCTGTTATCTCCAACCCCATGGGCTGCACTCCCTCCCACCCGGGCCCGTGTCCTCGGCTCCAGCCAGCCTCATGCTGTTCCCTGGAGTGACCCACTGGTCTCCGGGAGACCAGGGTTAGGGTTGCCCAGGCTGCCCTGATGCCAGCCCAGGCACTTACTGTCCCTCACAGAGCCTGTTTCCTCCTCTGGAAATAGGGGCAGCCGTCTGTTGGCACCGCACAGGGTGATTGGGAGGATGGCCATAGAATCCTTTGCACGCCACCAGGCACACAGCAAAAACCCATAAAAGGGGCTCCTGGAAAGGCTCTGTCGACAACCAGGGACAGGTCAGGAACACTGTTAACGGACAGCCTCAGCAGAAAGCCACCTGGGGCCAGGGCCGGCCACGGCGAGTGTAAACATTGAGGGAGACAGAGTGAGGCACCAGGAAAGCGGTCCCTGTGCATTTCAGAGCCCAGGAAGTGGTCACTTGTGTAGGGGCAGTATCTCCTTTCGGCCCTAGAAGTAAATAAAAGCCCTATAGGAGCTTGAGCCCTAAAGAAAGGTGGCCCTGTGAGGAGCTCCCAGGGCCCCACACAGGGAAGAGGGTCCAGGAGCTGACAGTCCATCTCGGGCTCTGTGCGGCGCAGAGCGGGCTGCGTGTGCCTGTGAGTCGGGAAATAACGACAAAGCTGGGCCTAAATGTGGACACTTTTCAGTTGGATACAAGGGGTTTTATTTTTACATGATATAAGCAGTGTGGCATGATGGTTAAGAGAATCGACTTTGAAACTTAAAGCCCAACTCTACACTGAAGTGTAAGGTTGGACAAGCTATTAGTCCCCAAATTTGTTTTCTAATTAGGAAAAAGAAAAAGATGTATTAGGGCTCTCCAGAGAAACAGACTCAATTGGAGAGATAGGTAGATAGGTAGGTAGGTATTCTTAGGAATTGGCTCACGAGATTATGGAGGCTGAGAAGTTCTGAGACCTGCAGTCAGGATGCTGGAGACCCAGGAGCGCCGATGGCATAGTTCCAGTCTGAAAACCGGCAGGCCCAGGACCCAAGGAAAGCCAGTGTTTCAGTCCAAGTCCAAAGGTAGAGTGAGACTGACGCCCCAGCTCAACAGTCAGACAGGAGTTCCGTATTACTTTGTCTTTTTGTCCTATTCAGTCGTTCAGCTGATTGGCTGGGGCCCACCCACGTTAGGGAGAACAACCTGCTTTACTCAGTCTGCTGCCTCAGATGTTGATCTCACTCAGAATAACGTTTGACCAAATATCTAGACGCCCTGTGGCCCCGTCCAGTTGACGCATAGAATTAACCGTCTCAAGCAAGGATAAGACTGTACTTAATGCCACAGGGTTGGCCTCATTCCTCCTGATACGGATGTGCTCTCTCCCCGTGACGCAGAGCAGAGCTCAAAGCAGCCCCAGACCCATTCGTATCTATTTTCACCACTAGAACGGTAAGGGAAGCGTCCCGGGGAAGGGCTCTGCTGGTTCCTGCTGGGCTCTCGTGCACTCGCTGTCCGTCCCTGGGCCAAGGGCTGTAATCAGGGAGGTGGCCCAGAGATCGTCATTCAGCCTGATTCAAGGTCACACCCATGGCTGGCTGCAGGATGCTGGGATGAGCAAACAGAACCATAAGGTCCTCTGCACACGTTTTCAGTACCAGTATTGTCCACGCGCTTGTCTTTTTCAGTTGCTATGCAACATTCCATATCGGGCTACCTCAGTATCCCAAGGGTTTTGGACTTGGAGAGACCCCAGATTAATGATGGCCCAGAGGTGGAAGCCAAGACGTGGTCTATGGACTCATCTGCCCTGTGCCGTGTGCCCCAAGCAGGTGGGCAGGAAGGCAGGCTCTCCCCACATCCAGCTTCTAAGGACACTCACTCTACTTCGTAGCCCAGCTCTGCCGCTCATTTCTATGCCACCTGGGCAAGGTCCGTATCCTCTCTAAGCTGCATCGGTAAATTGGCGATAGTGATTCTATGGGATACATCACGAGGTTCTGTGAGCGCTAAATTAGACCATCATGTGAAGAACCAGCAGAGCACAGGCCAGAAGCAGAAGTTAACGTCCACTTCCCACCTGGAAAATACACATCCTCCCTCATGATAGTTTATTACGCTTATTTATTTCCATCCCATTCATTCAGTAAACCCTTTCTGAGCACCTGCTCTGGGCTGTGCATGTCCCCATCTAGGAGGCTGCTTTTCCACACAGCACGTCACACCCAACTCTGTCCTCGGTGCGCAGCGCGGTGGCGGCCTGTGCACTGATGCACGGTTAAACAGTCACTGGGGTCACCCAAGTGTATCAATGGTCAGATCCCCTGACTTTATCTCTTAAACCCAAGGCTGCAGGCTAAATCAGATCTGGCCGGACTTTTCCAACTCCACTAGGGAAAGTGAGACAAACTGTTCTTCAGGGGTCTCTGACAGGGGTCTCTGAGCTGAAGGAGGGGTTATGCCAGACCCAGACCCCTGAGGAAAGAGTATCAGAGGCTCCTCCTGGGGGCAGAGTTTGCTGAAAAACACAGATTCCCAGGCCCCACACCAGGGAAGACAGATCCAATAGGCCTGGGGTGGAGTCAGGGAATCCGGATTTAGTTCTGACACCCCCAGTGCGTCATTCCTCCCCAGAGCCCTTCCTACGGCCTTCCTGGCCCTACACGCCCGGTCCCCTTGCTCTTTCCCTCCCAAGGTCTCTGCCTCGCCGACTTCTCCGAGGCCCCATCGGCGGTGCAGCCCAGCACCTCGGACAGCTCCAGGGACGTGCGCACGCCTCCGGGCGCAGGTCCACGGCCCTGAGGCTCTCCGGGTCCCCCGAGCCTCAACCCGGAACTCCGCCCCAGGAGCCCTCCCCCCGGCGGCTCCCCTGGGCGAGTCCCCCCGCGGGGACCCCCGAGAGGGTCCCCTGAGCTTCCTAGAGCTCCCGGAAGTGCCGGCGGCGCGGCGCGGGGCGGGGCTCCCTGTGGGCGCGTCGCGCGCTTCCGGCTCTCCCGCCGGGGCCCGGGGAGCGGTGGGTGAGAGGCCCCGCGGTGCTGGTCGCTGGGCCCTGCAGCCGGGCCGGTGGGGGACGCGGCGTCGCGCCCGGCTCCCTCAGGCCTACCCTCCCGCCGTCAGCACAACCAGCCAGCCGCGCCCCCTGCCGCTCTCGGTACCATGGCCGGCGGCCTCGACCCCTGGCGCCCGAGCTTCGTCCGTGCGCGAGGAGGGCGCCCCCGGCCTGCTGGGCCCAGGGCCTGGACGGGCACAGGCCAGGTTCCCAAACCATGCTTCTCCCACTCCTTATTTTAGGGAGTCCGCTGGAAGATTTGAAAATCCCGGGAAAGCCCGGGTTTCCCTTTCAGAGAAGCTCATCCTGGAGTGTCCAGGTGCACCTTGCTAAGTCCAGGCCAATGTGCCCTTGGGGAGAGCATCTGGCTCTGGGCACGGCCCCGTCTGCACAGCTGGGGTGTGTTTTCCCCGGGACCTCTCCACGGATCAGCACGAATCCTCATCTCACCGATGGCAGCGCCGCCACCCGCTGTGACCTCACCCCCCCACTCTGCCTGCCGAGGGGACCGGGCCAGGCTCTCCTCTTCCGGAGGCGGGGACCCAGGGACATGGTACACCCCTCTCGAGCCCCAGTCTTTGTCCCTTGGGCCACAGATCCTGACCTTAACATCTGTCATTCAGTGTGCAGCCTCCTCGGGCTGTTCCCAGCGCCCCCCCCCACCAGCGCTGCTGCCTTGCCACAGGGATCAGCGAGGCCCCGGATCTCAGGGGAAATGGAAGGCTAGTCCTCAAGGAGGACAGGTTTTAACAGAATTCTTTTCTTTTTTTAAAATTTTGTCTTAACTTTAAGAGTTTTTGAGCAAAAATCGTTTGGAATCAGAGAGCACCAAACTGGAAGTGGTTAGGAGCGCTCCCAGATTTCTTTTTCTTTAAGAGTGTTTTGGGAGTTTGTGTCCTTCTAACACCCTTCCGCTCCCTGACCTTGATCCCTGCATAACCCCATCCCAGACAGAGGGCCTAATTTCCTTGTTCCCGCCCCGCTGATTTAAATGAGATGATGCGGCCTTTGTCGAAGTCTCTCCGTGCTCTGGTTCAGAGTCTGGTGTCATTTGCTGCCTCCCTTTCTGGTTTCAGACCATGAGGACGGAGTTCAGAGTGAGGAGCAGATTCCGGGCAGAACCGCAGGGTGTCCCGGGGACCAAGGTTCTAAGGTCCGGGCCACAGGTCCAGGGACCTGCCGGGCCATGCAGAAGCCATCGGGGTTCACAGGGGCGGGCAGGGCTGCCACACAAGGCCTGCGTGCACCAGGCAGGTCCCGAGGAAGCCAGCCTGGTGACCCGCCAGGAAGACCGCGCAGGAGGGAGCCCGGGTAGCTGCGACCCAGCTGGAGGAGCCGCTCAGAATCCAGCAGGCGTGGGGAGCCCCGGCGGGCGAAGCAGCACTGCACCGGGCCGTGCGCCCCGAGGCCGCCCCGTGAGGGGCCCACATCCTGGAGCAGTGGCAGCCTCCAAGCAGGGAAAAGCCTCCCCAGTGCCGCAAGTCGGACCTGGTGAAGCACCAGCGGGTCCACACTGGCGAGAAGCCCTACGCGTGCGGCCACTGCGGGAAGGCCTTCGTGCAGAGCTCTCACTTCACGCAGCACCTGCGGTTCCACAACAGCGAGAAGCCCCTTGCGTGTCAGCAGTGCGGTCAGGCCTTCAGCCAGAGCTCCAGCCTCGTTCAGCACCAGCGGGTCCACACCGGGGAGAAGGCCTACCAGTGCGGCGAGCGCGGCCGCGCCTGCAGGGCCCTGTCGGGCTGCTTCTGGCACCAGCGCGTCCTCACCCGGGAGAACCCTTTCCGCTGACTGGGACCGCAGGGGTCCACCGGGGCCTGTGCCGCGCCAAGCCGACCTTCCACTAGAGGGCGCTGTGGACGCCATGGATGCCTGCCGCGCGCTGCTGGGGGCGCGGGGAGAGCAGCACGCGGACCATCGCTGAAGGTGGCCCCTGCACCCCAGTTAAGATGCCGGCGCTCGCCCCCTCGCCCGCACGCTCCCCCAGCCCTCGCCGCCCCAGGGCCGCCCAGGGAAACAAGTGCGAACAGAGTCCCGGTCGCGGGCGGGACAGAAGGTCGACGCGAGGCGGCCACGCCCTTTCTCTTCCTGGGAGACCTAGCGGCTTTGCTGCTGACAGACACGAAGGGAAATGTAGGGCCTGAGCGCCCCGTGGTCCCCCTAATGGTAGCCCTGGCCGAGGCCTACAGGAGAGCTCAGGCACTAGGGAAGATGGTGTACAGCTGTCAGGCGACCAACGGACTTGCATGTTAAGGGTTATTTTAAAAATAGGATTAATATGCCCAAAAGACATGTACGAACGAACACATGTCCTGAACGAAATATTTGCGGGCTTGTACTACGGGTACTTATCCCCGACCCGAAACAGTCTTGTCCCTTTCAAAAAAATGCACGGGGTTAACCGACACTTGGCAGCGAGCACTTTGCGCTCCGAGGCCAGGGCACGCGCGGGGGCGCCGCAAGGGGCGGGGCGCCGCAAGGGGCGGGGCGCCGCAAGGGGCGGGGCGCCGCAAGGGGCGGGGCGCCGCAAGGGGCGGGGCGCCGCAAGGGGCGGGGCGCCGCAAGGGGCGGGGCGCCGCAAGGGGCGGGGCGCCGCAAGGGGCGGGGCGCCGCAAGGGGCGGGGCGCCGCAAGGGGCGGGGCGCCGCAAGGGGCGGGGCGCCGCAAGGGGCGGGGCGCCGCAAGGGGCGGGGCGCCGCAAGGGGCGGGGCGCCGCAAGGGGCGGGGCGCCGCAAGGGGCGGGGCGCCGCAAGGGGCGGGGCGCCGCAAGGGGCGGGGCGCCGCAAGGGGCGGGGCGCCGCAAGGGGCGGGGCGCCGCAAGGGGCGGGGCGCCGCAAGGGGCGGGGCGCCGCAAGGGGCGGGGCGCCGCAAGGGGCGGGGCGCCGCAAGGGGCGGGGCGCCGCAAGGGGCGGGGCGCCGCAAGGGGCGGGGCGCCGCAAGGGGCGGGGCGCCGCAAGGGGCGGGGCGCCGCAAGGGGCGGGGCGCCGCAAGGGGCGGGGCGCCGCAAGGGGCGGGGCGCCGCAAGGGGCGGGGCGCCGCAAGGGGCGGGGCGCCGCAAGGGGCGGGGCGCCGCAAGGGGCGGGGCGCCGCAAGGGGCGGGGCGCCGCAAGGGGCGGGGCGCCGCAAGGGGCGGGGCGCCGCAAGGGGCGGGGCGCCGCAAGGGGCGGGGCGCCGCAAGGGGCGGGGCGCCGCAAGGGGCGGGGCGCCGCAAGGGGCGGGGCGCCGCAAGGGGCGGGGCGCCGCAAGGGGCGGGGCGCCGCAAGGGGCGGGGCGCCGCAAGGGGCGGGGCGCCGCAAGGGGCGGGGCGCCGCAAGGGGCGGGGCGCCGCAAGGGGCGGGGCGCCGCAAGGGGCGGGGCGCCGCAAGGGGCGGGGCGCCGCAAGGGGCGGGGCGCCGCAAGGGGCGGGGCGCCGCAAGGGGCGGGGCGCCGCAAGGGGCGGGGCGCCGCAAGGGGCGGGGCGCCGCAAGGGGCGGGGCGCCGCAAGGGGGCGCCTGACCCTGGGAGAGCAGGAGCAGAAGACCATTCAAGAGTTTGGAGCTTCGAGCTTAGTTGAGACTAGTGGGTGTTTTCTCTGGTTGTGGTGCCGTGAGAAGAGGCTAGAGCACAGGCCCGGACATGGATAACGTTCGTGGGAAGTGGCCGCAGTGGCTCTCCGGATGCCTGCGCTCAGGTGAGTCCCCTCGACTGCCTCGTGGCTTGTGGGAGCGAATGTTCAGGAGCGGAAGTCGGGCTGGCGTTTTCGGAGTGTTGCTTTTGCTAAGAGTAGCCCTCACGATACTGGAGGTTTTCCCTTGTGATGCGTCGGCAAGCTTATTTCTAGTTTTTGGATCATTTTTTTTTTAATATTTATTTATTTATTTACTTATTTGGCTGCGCCATGTCTTAGTTGCAGCACACGGGATCTTAGTTGCCTCGTGGGGGATCTTTTTGTTTCTGCACGGGAGATCTTTAGTTGCGGCTTTCCGGCTCTTAGTTGCGGCATGCAGGATCTAGTTCCCTGACCAAAGATCGAACCTAGGCCCCCTGCACTGGAAGTGCGCAGTCTTAACGACTGGACTACCTGGGAAGTCCCTAGATCATCTTTTTAAGATGTTTTAATTTTTATGTGTGCTTTATGATTTTTATAATTTGTTACAAATAAATGCAGTGCGTGGTGGGCATGTACTCAGCGTTTACTGATGCCTCTGCAGTGAAAAGCCTCAACACATAGGGTGGGCTGGCAGGAGACTGGTGCGGGGAGCCCCGTTTGGGCGGGATTGCGGGAGAGGCTCCAGAGGGGCCCCGGGGATGGCGGGGAGTCCAGAGTTGGGAAGGTTGCGGCTTGCAGGTTGCAGGTACTGAGGAAGCTCAGGGCTACTCCGGCATCAGCTCTTGCATTCTGAAGCTGGTTTTGGTCCCAAAGAGAAAACTGTTTAGGCTGTTGGTGGGGGTCCAGACTACCTGGTTCCTCCCCTCCTGGCCCTGCTGCTGCCACCCAGCCGCCCGCTGGAAGGCCTGTCCACTGTGCTCGGCCCTTCATCTCTCCCCAGCTGCTCAGGGCAGTAAAAGGGAACTGGGAAGACCCAGCGGGCTTCGTCCACCTTTCTGTCCTGCACCCGCAGCGACCAGCAGCAGCATTCCAGTGGCACCTGTTTTGTTGGCCCTGGATGGAGGAAGACGGGCAGAGCAGAGCCGCTGACCAGTGGTGAACAGGGAACTGGCTTCCAGCGGGGAGATTCAGTGCCCATCTGTCAGCACAGCGCAGTCAGGCTTGACTGAATGAGGTGTGGTGATTGCCTTCTCCATGTCCCAGCTCCTTCCTCTGGAAACACAGCCTCTCTGGGGGTTAATATCAGAAGAGGAGATGAACACAGTGCAGGGCTGTTCAAGGAGAGTGTGGCTGGGAGCAGGCAGACTGAGTGGTATCTGCACCGTCCCCCTGGGGCTGTTAGTGGAGGGACAGACCACATGCGCGCTTGGGGCCTCAGGCCAGCTTGAGTTCAGCCCTCCGCACCTCGTGCCGGCCCAGCCCTGGCACCACTGAAGCCTGTCCGGCCCTCTGGGCACCGGCCAGGGCCTGGTCCTGGAAGCTGAGTGGTCCCACTACCCATGAACAAAGCAAGCGACAGAAGCCCCTCGGCACTGGCTCGGGCAGCGCGCAGGATTAAGGAGCTGCTTCAGGACCCCCAGGAATCTGGATTTTCTAGGCTGTCAGAGAGGTCTCTGGCCCCTCCCTGCCTCTCATCTCTGCAGGCCCCATGTGGCCTCGGGCTCCAACCGCTGACTGGCCTTCCCCAGGTCTGACACCATCTCAGCCCGGGCTGCAGAGTACAGCGCCCTCTCTCGCCCCAGCTCCTGGAGAAGCGGGTGGTGGGGGTTCCAGAGTGACCTAGGGGAAGAGAGGGAGAGGAGCATTCCCAGAAGGAAGGGGTCCCGAGCAGAAGCAAGCCACAGGCCCCCAGATGCACCCCTGAACCTTTCGGAAAAGAAAAGCCAGTGTGTGTCCCATGAGGAAGCCGTCGTCGTAGCCTCTGAACAAGAAAGCTCCCTCCGGGCACCTGGTTGTAGAAGCGACACGTGCGTGATAGGAAACTGGGACACGTGGGAACATCTGGAGAAAAAAACCTTTCGCCACCTGCGTCCTGGGGTGTGGTTGTCGGCCTCATCTGCACCATCGGAAAACAAACTCAGTATGCAATTTATGATCTGCTTTGGGGCTTAAAAACAAAACAGGCTTCTCCGTGTTTTCCAAGATCATCAATGACTGCTGTTTGTCAAGATTCCACTTTTTGAGAAAACTTTTGGCAAAGCCCGTTTTCCCTATTGTATAAACAGAATATGTCATAGAAAATTTGGGAAATGGGGAAAAGTAGAAAGAAATCACACTAGTTCACACCACAGGGCAGAAATGTACCTTTTAGTTTTTTTATATCTATACAGATTTCTTCCCCGAATCTTTTTAGAATGGATTGCATCCATTATGTCTCTTGGTACCGTAACCCTTTAGTGTGTATTTCCTATATTCAACGACATTCTCTTACAAAACCACAGTGCAGGTACCAAACCCAGGTAATTGGACATTGATACAATGCTCAGCAAAGCAAGCCTTCTCGTTGTGCTCGTGGCATTTTCCCTCCAACCCAGCATCCATTCTGGGATCCTAGCCTGCCTGTGGTCACTGTGTCTCCTGAGGAATCTATAGTGTGGAGCAGTTCCTCAGCCTTTCTTTTCTCCCGAGATGATTTATTCCTTGCAAGGGGAAAATGGTGCCCACATGGTCAAAAAACCAGAGGACACTGACCGTGTGATCAAAATGGTCACTAGCCAGTGAAGAGCCCGTGGACACCATGTCCCTCCACGTGACGCCCAGAGGACACGTGGTTGCAGGATTCCAGCTGGAGAGGTGCGACCTGTGTCCAGTGATGCGGAAAGGGAAGGGAATGGGCAAAGCTCAGAGGGAGGCGAGAACGAGCCTGGCGTGTTCAGGGAGCGGTGACTGGTTTCACAGTTGGGGGGAGCTGGAGGAAGAGGTGACACTGGACAGGTGGGTGGAAGCTGATGGAGGTAAGGTCTGCTGCCATCCGGGCACTGGGCCACCATCAAAGGCCCAGCCCAGCTGTGAGGGTGCCAGTCTGCACCCGTGCTTCTGTCTGGGCTAAGAACCCGGGGTGGGTGCCAGAGCAGCGACTTCCGTAGAAGGAGACTCTTGCGGAGGGACATTGTCAGGGAGCAGGGAGTCATTTCAAGGGCTCTCTGGGCTGTGGGGTTTCTGGAAGCAGGTTAGAATGAGGTGGCTGAGGAGAGACCACAGGAGTCATCTACAGGAAAGTGCCCAGAGCACGGAGAGACAACTCAGCGATGGGCTGGGGACAGGACATTCGTCGCCTAAGCCCCACGACACGTGTTTAAGGCAGACGCTGTGAAGGTTCCTCAGCCGGGATTAAACACAAGAGTACCCACTCTGCAGAGGACCCCAAGGCCACCGTTCCTGTGGGAAGCCTGCAGCCCCACGTCACGTGTGGAGCCCAGAGAACTCCCGACCTTGGGAACTGAATCCTGCCCACCGCCACGTGAGACCCCAGGGGAGACCCCAGTCGTGGCCAACACCTTGCCTGCAGCCTAGGAGAGACCCCAGCCCAGGACCGGCCAGGCTGTGCCCGGACTCGTGCAACACAAGGAAGCCGTGAGATCATAAACGCATGATGCTTCAAGCCCTTAAGTGTGTGGTCACTGAAAACCAGCGGTGAGGGAAACCCGGAGAATGTGGCGCAGCGGCCCGACGCGCGGGAGGAAGGGGATTTCTGCGCTGCCCCCGGCTTAGGAGGGGGATCCACCTGCGGAGGACCAGCCGCTGTGAGGCTCTGGCGCCCAGGCCGGGCAGGCTCGGGGCGCCCTCCCCTCCCCCCTTTCTCCACGGGCGCTGACTTCATGCGTCCGTGCATTCGCTTATTCCGCAGTCAGCAAGGTCACCTAACCCGGCTTACTCCCCGGACCACAGGCCTGGACCTGGTGGAGGCCACGCGGCCCGGGGCGGGGGTCCGGGAGGCGTCCCAGAGGTGCGGGAAGTGAAGCCCTGCAGGGGCGGGAGCGGTCGGTGTGAAGGTGGCCGGACAGCAACCGAGGGTCTTGCATGCGAAGCTAGGAAATCCGCGCATAGCTCGCGAAGGCAGGCCCACCCCCACCCCCACCCCCACCCCGCGGCCTCCAGGGCAGCTGAGTGCTGGTCCTCCGGCGCCCTAGAACGTCACCGGAAGTGCCCGAGCCGCCCGGGAGAGGGAGGCGGCGCTTCCGGCGGGCGGCGGGGGCTCCGGGTAAGTGGTGGCGGACCGGGGCTTGGGCAGGGGTTGGCAGACGATGGGCCGCGCCCGCGAGGGAAGTAGAAATATGGGCGCAAGGACGGGCCGTCCCTACGGGGCATGGGGCCCTTATCTGTCCTGGGCTCTCCCTGCGAAAGGGCTCACATCCGGGAGGAGAGCGGAAGCGAGGGGCGGCCCTACTCCCGCCGTGTGACGGCCCCGGGGACAGCCTTCCCCGCCCATTGTGACGACCGGTGTGAAGGCCCCGGGACAGCCTCAGACAGTTCCCTGAAGTGAAATCACAGTTTAATTTTAAGGCCTTTGTAAATCATCGAATTATCCGCCGTCCAGTGCACTTTTTCTTCTTCCAGCGGTGTATGAAGGTGCCTGTTTCCCCTAATTGTCTGTATGCTCATAAGATGCCACTGTTTTTAAGCCTTATTGTTTTTTTTTAATATTTACTTATTTTAGGCTGCGTCGGGTCTCAGTTGTGGCTTGGGGGAACTTCCGCTGAGGCACGCGGTTCCCTCGTTGTGGCACCTGGGCTTTTCTAGTTGCGGGCGCATGGGCTCCGGAGTGCATGGCTCCGTACTTGTGGCGCTCGGGCTTAGCTGCTCCGTGGCATGTGGGATCTTAGTTCCCCGATCAGGGATGGAACCCGTGTCCCCTGCACTGGAAGGCGGTTCCTTGACAACTGGACCACCAGGGAGGTCCCAGCTACTTGTTTATTTTTTTCTGCTGGTTACCTGTCCATAACTTTAACTAGTTTTTTCGTGCTTTTTCATGTATATATAGTGGGTTTTTAGATATTGAGGATATGAATCTTTGTGTTGCAAATATCCCTCCGTTTTTTTTTTTTTCCTTTTGTTTTTGACAGTAAATATCCTTGTGTAGTTAGATCTGTCACACTTTACCTTTGGTGGCAAGCTTAGCAAAAGCGTTCCTCAATCCAGAATTGCGCCATTCAGATCGTTACTTTTTTGGTTTCATATGTTTATATTCAGATCTTTTGTTATTATCAAGAAAAAATATAAATGCATAGAAATTTTTCCACACATCCGAGGACTGACTAACGGTGCTCGTTGGTTCCTGGTGGAGCTGAGACCACAGTGGGCAGGTAACAGGTGCTGCCACATCTATCTCTGCTCCTGATCTGCTGGGGGGCGGGGGTGGGGGAGCCAGCATGGCCTAGACAGTTCCCAGAGGGTGTCCCGTGGAACACTAGTTTCTGGGATGTTTGCTTATTCAGACCTTGGTTTATAGTGAGGTGGCTCCTTCAGGGCCCTCTGGGCAGGCTCTGAGCCTCCCTTCTCTGAAGGCACTCTGACCTCACCCCCACCCTTCCTTTCTCTTTCTCCCAGGCAGGTGTCCTACTACTGGTGTTTCTGCGGCAAGCAGCAAGCAGAGCCCCAGCCTGAGTCCACAGAACGCCCCAGAGAGGCGACCCTGATGGACACGTGCACAGGTGAGGGAGGCAGGCAGGCCCAGAGGGCCATCCTGGGGTCAGGGACGTGGGGACAGCTTAGGAATCGGGGCTCCCAAGTCCATCTGCCTGGCTGCTACTAACCATCACAGCTTCTAACCATCACAGCTCCCCACCTCCATGCCTGCTGTGCTCCCTCAGCCCCTCCCTCCTTTGTTCTCCTGGACACACTCTATACCCTGCTCTCTCTTTCTCTGGTTCCCCCCACCTGGAGATCTCTGAGAACAAGAATTTTATTTTTTAAATTATAGTTGACTTACCGTGTTGTGTTACTTTCAAGTGTACAGCAAAGTGATTCAGTTATATGTACATGTTCTTTTTCGTGTTCTTTTCCATTATAGGTTATTACAAGATAATGAATATAGTTCCATGTGCTGTACAGTAGGATCTTGTTTACCTGTTTTATATATAGCAGTGTGTAGCTGCTGATCCCAAACCCCTAATTTATGCCTCCCTCCGCTCCCTTTCCCCTTTGGTAAACATGTTTGTTTTCTGTGTGTCTTTCTGTTTTGTAAATAAGTTCATTTGTATCATTTTTTTAAATTTACTTTTATTTATTTATTTATTTATTTTTGCGGTACGTGGACCTGTCGCTGTTGTGGCTTCTCCCGTTGCGGAGCACAGGCTCCGGACGCGCAGGCTCAGCGGCCATGGCTCACGGGCCCAGCCGCTCCGCGGCATGTGGGATCTTCCCGGACCGGGGTACGAACCCATGTCCCCTGCATCGGCAGGCGGACTCTCGACCACTGCACCACCAAGGAAGCCCCATATTTTTATTTATTTTATTTTAAAAATTATTTTGGCTGCATTGGGTCTTCGTTGCTGCGCGCAGGCTTTGCTCTGGTTGCGGCAAGCAGGGGCTACTCTTTTTTTTTTTTTGCGGTACGCGGGCCTCTCGCTGTTGTGGCCTCTCCCATTGCGGAGCACAGGCTCCGGACGCGCAGGCTCAGCGGCCATGGCTCACGGGCCCAGCCGCTCCGCGGCATGTGGGATCCTCCCGGACCGGGGCACGAACCCGTGTCCCCTGCATCGGCAGGCGGACTCTCAACCACTGCGTCACCAGGGAAGAGGGGCTACTCTTCGTTGCAGCGCGCGGGCTTCTCATTGCAGTGGCTTCTCTTTGTTTTGGAGCACGGGCTCCAGGCACGCAGGCTTCAATAGTTGTGGCACTTGGGCTCAGTAGTTGTGGCTCGTGGGCTCTAGAGTGCAGGCTCAGTAGTTGTGGCACACGGGCTTAGTTGCTCTGCGGCATGTGTGATCTTCCCAGACCAGGGGCTCGAACCCGTGTCCCCTGCATTGGCAGGCAGATTCTTAACCACTGTGCCAGCCGGGAAGCCCCTGTATCATTTTTTTAGATTCCACATATAAGTGATATTATGTGATATTTGTCTTTGTCTGACTGACTTCACTTAATATGATAATCTGTTGCTGCATGTTGCTGCAAACGGCATTATTTCATTCTTTTTATGGCTGAGTAGTATTCCATTATATATATATGTACCATATCTATTCATCTATTGATGGACATTTAGGGTGCTTCCGTGTCTTGGCTATTGTGAATAGTGCTGCTGTGAACACTGGGGTGCATGTATCCTTTCGAATTAGAGTTTTTTCTGGATGTATGCCCAGGAGTGGGATTGCTGGGTCATATGGTAATTCTATTTTTAGTTTTTTAAGGAACCTCCATACTGTTCTCCATAGTGGCTGCACCAATTTACATCCCCACAAACAGTGTAGGAGGGTTCCCTTTTCTCCACACCCTCTCCAGCATTTATTATTTGCAGACTTTTTGATGATGGTCATTTTGACCAGTGTGAGGTGGTACCTCATTGTAGTTTTGATTTGCATTTCTCTAATAACTAGCAATGTTGAGCATCTTTTCATGTGCCTGTTGGCCATCTGTATGTCTTTGGGAAAATGTCTGTTAGGTCTTCTGCCCATTTTTTTGATTGAGTTGTTTTTTTGTTATTGAGTTGGATAAGCTGTTTGTATATTTTGAAAATTAAGCCCTTGTCAGTCGCAATGTTTGCGAATATTTTCTCCCATTCCATAAGTTGTCTTTTTGTTTTGTTTATGGTTTCCTTTGATGTGCAAAAGCTTTTAAGTTTGATTAGGTCCCATTTATTTTTGCTTTTATTTCTTTTGCTTTTGGAGACTGACCTAAGAAAATATTGCTACAATTTATGTCAGAGAAGGTTTTGCCTATGTTCTGTTCTAGGAGTTTTATGTGTCCTGTCTTATGTTTAAGTCTTTAAGCCATTTTGAGTTTATTTTTGTGTGTAGTGTGAGGGAGTGTTCTAACTTCATTGACTTCCATGTGGCTCTCCAGCTTTCTCAGCACCACTTGGCTGAAGGGACTGTCTTTTCACCATTGTATTCTTGCCTCCTTTGTCTAAGATTAATTGACCATAGGTGTGTGTGTTTATTTCTGGGCTCTCTGTTCTGTTCCATTGATCCATATGTCTGTTTTTGTGCAAATACCATGCTGGGTTTTTGTGGGGTTTTTTTGAATTTTATGTATTTTTTGATACAGCAGGTTATTAGTTATCCATTTTATACACATCAGTGTATACATGTCAATTCCAATCTCCCAATTCATCCCACAACCCTCCCCGCACCCCCACCACCGCTTTCCCCCCTTGGGTCCATACGTTTGTTCTCTACATCTGTGTCTCTATTTCTGCCCTGCAAACCGGTTCATCTGTACCATTTTTCTAGGTTCCACATACATGCGTTAATATACGATATTTGTTTTTCTTTTTCTGACTTACTTCACTCTGTATGACAGTCTCTAGATCCATCCACATCTCTACAAATGACCCAATTTCGCTCCTTTTTATGGCTGAGTAATATTCCATTGTATATATGGGCCACATCTTCTTTATCCATTTGTCTGTCGATGGGCACTTAGGTTGCTTCCATGACCTGGTTATTGTAAGTAGTGCTGCAGTGAACATTGGGGTGCATGTGTCTTTTTGAATTATGGTTTTCTCAGGGTATATGCCCAGTAGTGGGACTGCTGGGTCATATGGTAGTTCTATTTTTAGTTTTTAAGGAACCTCCATACTGTTCTCCATAGTGGCTATATCAATTTATATTCCCACCAACAGTGCAAGAGCGTTCCCTTTTCTCCACACCCTCTCCAGCATTTATTGTTTCTAGATTTTTTGATGATGGCCATTCTGACTGGTGTGAGGGGATACCTCATTGTAGTTTTGATTTGCATTTCTCTAATAATTAGTGATGTTGAGCAGCTTTTCATGTGCTTCTTGGCCATCTGTATGTCTTCTTTAGAGAAATGTCTATTTAGGTTTTCTGCCCATTTTTGGATTGGGTTGTTTGTTTTTTTAATATTGAGCTGCATGAGCTGTTTATGTATTTTGGAGATTAATCCTTTGTCCGTTGATTCATTTGCAAATATTTTGAGAGTTGTCTTTTCGTCTTGTTTGTAGTTTCCTTTGCTTTGCAAAATCTTTTAAGTTTCATTAGGTCCCATCTGTTTATCTCTGTTTTTATTTCCATTACTCTAGGAGGTGGATCGAAAAAGATCTTGCTGTGATTTATGTCAAAGAGTGTTCTTCCTGTGTCTTCCTCTAAGAGTTTTATAGCGTCTGGTCTTACGTTTAGGTCTCTAATCCATTTTTAGTTTATTTTCGTGTATGGTGTTAGGGAGTGTTCTGATTTCATTATTTTACATGTAACTGTCCAGTTTTCCCAGCACCACTTATTGAAGAGGCTTTTTCTCCATTGTATACCCTTGCCTCCTTTGTCATAGATTAGTTGACCATAGGTGCGTGGGTTTATCTCTGGGCTTTCTATCCTGTTCCATTGATCTATATTTCTGTTTCTGTGCCAGTACCGTATTGTCCCTTGATTATTGTAGATTTGTAGTAGAGTCTGATTCCTCCAGCTTCGATTTTTTCCCTCAAGACTGCTTTGGCTATTCGGGGTCTTTTGTGTCTCCATACAAATTTTAGGATTTTTTGTTCTGGTTCTGTAAAAAATGCCATTGGTGATTTGATAGGGATTGCATTCCATCTGTAGTTTGCTTTGGGTAGTATAGTCATTTTCACAGTATTGATTCTTCCAATCCAAGAACATGGTATATCTCTCCATCTGTTTGTATGATCTTTAATTTCTTTCATCAGTGTCTTATAGTTTTCTGCACACAGGTCTTTTGTCTCCCTAGGTAGGTACCGCGCTATTCTGATTACTGTAGCTTTGTAGTATTGTCTGAAGTCAGGGAGGGTTATGCCTCCAGCTTTGAGGAACAAGAGTATTAATTCTTGGCTTTGTCTCACCAGGGCCCAGCAGTGTCAACTGGCCTAGGCTCAGGGTTGGTGACCAGGAAGTGTGTGGTGGATGACAATCTGGCTGGCCTCCCGCCCACTGGCCACCTCCCTCTCGGGCTCCAGGCCCCTCTGTTCTGAAGATTTCAGGCCACATTTGGGGGAGGGCTCATATTCAGTTGCCTGTTGTTGCTGTTGTTGAATTGTCACATGACCTGTGCTAACAACCAGGCCATCTTCCCTTGGCAAAGACACATGCCATTTCAAGCTTTTCCCCATCATACTCTACCCTAAGGTTCTGGTTCAGCAGTGGGAGCCTGGGGAGAACATGACCGTGGCTCCCCAAACACGCCTGGAACTGCTCTCCCAGGAAGTCACAGAACCCCCGTGTCGGGTGGTTCAGCCACCGTGTCCCTGCACCTCATCCCTCGGGGTGTGAGTTGGGGATGACCCAGAGGTGCAGCCATGGAGCCACCCTTCAGGCCCAGTACTTCCAGGCCACTGTCTCCCTCCCTTGTCTGACCCTACTCCTGACCAGATCTGGCCCAGACAGCACTCTTCAGTCTCACCATTTGGGGCTAGATTTTAGCAAGTGCCACCATACAGTGTGTGGAGGAAAAAACAGGTTACCAAAAACATCCCATTCAGAAAAGGAATAAAGAGAAAGCACCCTGTCTGGGTTGCTGGCCTGAGCATATAGTATGAGATGTACGGCCTGAAGGGAGGTGAGGCTGAGGGCTGGGCCCCAGTGTCAGAGTGGTGACCAGCATCTGTGCCAGGGGACTGAGCTTCTTGGTTAGGACGTCTGGCAGCCCAGGTTCTGCCTTCTGGGCACACTCCTGGGCACTTGGGCTGGAGGTGCCTCTGTTGGGGGCAGCCTCCCTGGCTTTTCCCCACTAGGTGCCAGGAGTGCCCCTTGCCCACTGTGACACCGGAAGTGTTTTCAAACATGGCCACACGTGCCTGCTCTGCTGCCAACCACTTCTCTCTGCATTCCAGGCCATGAGGCTGTACCAGGGTGTCACCAGAGCCTGGGGGTCTGTCTCCCCCAACTCGTGAGACCAGGCAGACTGAGGTTAGAGGCTTGGGCCTTTTCTGGAGTCACAGGGAAGCCTGCTGATTAGCTCTCTCCCAGTCCCTTGTCCATTCCTGCGACCACAGGTGTTAGAAGTCGGGGAGGAGAGCTGGGCAGGAGGAGGACAGGCGGGATAACGGGTTTCTGCTGCCCAGTGGCGTCTTACTGTTCCCTATCATCACGTGGCTCTCCCGTGCCATCCATGTGTCGTCAGCAGAGTTCTAAGTTGTGCGTCTCTCCCCCTTTTCCAGCTTTCCTAGCACAGGCACCGAGTGGCGGCCCGGCTTCCTGCTACGCTGCTTTGGTGGCTGAGCAAGGGGCTCAGAGCCCAGGGCTGATGCTACGACAGGCAACCTTAGAAGAAGGGGGGCGCCGTGGACAGGCTGTGCCAGGACTGTTACGGGGGCCTCCCCGGACACTGCGGTTTCCAGACCCTTGTGGGAATGAGGAAGCTAGAGAGAGGCCCAAAGGTTCCCCTCGGAGACCAGTTGTTTATGAGGAAACTGGAGGGCAGAATGGCCATGAGGACAGTGTGTCCGGGTCAGAGGTCACCCTGAATGCAGCCTCCACAGCCGATAGGAGAGGCCACTGGAAAGGACGGCCTTACCGATGCAGCACCTGCGACAGGAGCTTCAAATGCTATTCAGATGTGGTGAAACACCAGAGCATTCACTCTGGGGAGAAACCCTACGAGTGCAGCGACTGTGGGAAGGCCTTCATCCACAGCTCCCACGTCGTCAGGCACCAGCGCATTCACAACGGGGAGAGGCCTTACGTTTGTAAGGAGTGTGGGAAGGCCTTCAGCCAGAGCTTCAACCTCATCAGACACCAGAGAATCCACACGGGAGAGAAGCCCTACGAATGTGCTGAGTGTGGCAGGTCCTTCAGTCAGAGGTCAGATGCCATTAAGCACCAGAGAATTCACACTGGCGAGCGGCTGTATGAGTGCAGCGAGTGCGGGAAAACCTTCATCCATAGCTCAAACGTCGTCCGGCACCAGAGAATTCACCACGGAGAGAATCCTTACGAATGCAAAGAGTGTGGGAAAGCCTTCAGCCAGAGCTCCAACCTCATTCAGCACCAGCGGGTCCACACTGGGGAGAAGCCCTACGCCTGCCAGGAGTGTGGGCGCGCCTTCAGCCGCAGCTCCTTCCTCAGTGAGCACCGGCGCATCCACACCGGGGAGAAGCCCTACGAGTGCGGTGAGTGTGGCCGCGCCTTCAGGGCCCTGTCGGGCTTCTTCCGGCACCAGAGGATCCACACTGGGGAGAAGCCTTTCCACTGTGCCAGGTGTGGCAGGGCCTTCCGCCTGAGCTTTCATCTTATCCAGCACCAGCGAGTTCACGGCACGGAGTGAGCCTGTTGGGGGGTGAACATGGAGTGGAAAATTGAGTAAAGAAGATTGGAGTGTGGGTACAACACCCTTCACTTTTTGCCCACTCCCCCAGCTTTGTGTACTTTGCCCCACATGAAGAGGATAAAACTGTCTTGCTGGTCTCCAAGCCTGCCCGTGGAGGCCTGCAGTTTGTCTGCCGCCGCCTTGCCAGGAGCACTGGAAAGGAAAGAGGAGCCTTGGGGAAGGAGACGTGATGGCAACGTGTGCCTCGGAAGTTAATTTATTTCATTTTCACAGCACTGGGTTTTTTCCTGAAGTATAATTTACATATAGTGGAACACATAAATCTTAAGTGTTTGGTTTTATGAGTTTCAACAGTACAATGTGCTTTGACCTTTACAACCACCACACTCTGAAGATGTAGACTATTTCCATCACCCCAGAAAGTCTCCTTATGCCCCTTCAAGTCAGCCCCTCATCCTGAGAGGCAACCAGTGATCTCGTTTCTGTCACTATAGTTTTGCTTGTTCTAGAACGTTATATAAATAGTGATATAATTTATACTCTTTTATGTCTTTTTCCCTTTGCTTAATGTTTTTTGAGGTTTATCCATGTATCAGTAGGTTTTGGGGGTTCTTTCGTGTTTTTTTTCAGTTTCATAGCTCTTTTGAAAAGTCAAGAATCACTTTCTACCCTGTATCAAAGCTATATGCTTATGTCTGTGTCTTTTATCAAAGTATGAGCCCCTGTAGCTAAAATTATTTTAGCACAGCCCCGGATACAGGATGTGCACTCCACAAAAAAATAAGTACGTGAAATATGCAGGGGAGTTTATGAAAGACAGGCATAGAGGAGAGACCATAGGCTTGGCCGCAAGGAGGAGGTACTGATTCACTTGTTTTCATGCCATTTCGGAGTATACAGAACTCTTCTCAGGCTTAGGAAGGTAGTATAAGATAAAACAAGTTTAAGATGTTTGTGCTTCCAACAGACATTTCCTAAGCACTTAGCTGTCCAGGCTCTACGCCACTGTTGTAGGAAACACAAAGCCACTGTGCTAGCTGCATTCAAGGACTGTAGGTAGAAGTCCAATAACAGAAGTATATAGAGGGAACTAGTGACACAGGAGGGCAGGAAACAAGACTGGGGCAAGGGGAAAACGGGGGTGAACACCCAGGGGAGGGGATTCCTGAGCAGATGGATTAAATGTGTACAAAGCAAAGGTAAGGGCACACTAGCAGACTGTGAAGAGCATGAGAAGTGTGCTTACCCATAGGACCTTCCAGTTCGTAGCTGGGAGATCAGACAAAAAGTGTATGTAAAACAGTAGTCTAGGTGAGCTCACTGCTCATGATCTGATATTTCATATCACAGTACGGTAGTGTTACAGATTCCTACAAATGCTATTTGCCAGATAGGAAGCGACAGGTGTCTTTGTTGGGGATGATACTCTGTACATGTCATAAAACGGCTGTAACAAATTGAGTGAGGTCATGTTATTGAAAGTTTACTGTAATGACTAAGACAAATCTGAGCAGTCACCTGGCCACAAGTCCTGGGGGGTCCAGCTGCAGGACCCAAATCCGTCCTAGTCAAGCTGTGGTTTGGTGCCACTTTGTGGGAACTGTCTGCTCTAGTTTAACTACTGACTGAATTATTTGGGTCCTGTAGCTGGCTGGGACTTCCAAAACAGTAGCTCGGTTCTAGGGCTCTTGTTGGCACCTTGTTTCATTTATGGTGTGAGCTTAGGCTACAGGGTTGCGCAGCCTGTAGGGGCAGAGTTGCCCACAGAGTGCATTCAGGCACCACAGCTATTGGGCCAAGGTAACGTGGAAAGCTAAGCCTGGAGCTCCCATGCTAAGCCAGGGCCCAGGTTTGTGCCTCGCAGGTAGCTCTTTGGAGGAAAATTTTTCCTACTTAGACCCTGTAGTGTCCCTGCTCATGAGATCAAAGCAGTGAGCTTACAGAAATCACCAAGTACACAGGAAGGTGAGTCTCATTGACTGGGGATCTACAAAGTCAACAAAGAACAGATATAAAACCACAAAAACTGCAGATACTGAAATTGCCAGATAATGCAGGCAAGAGAGTAGTTACACATGAAGTGTTTGAAAAACCAGACACCTTCCCGCTAAAATCTGGACAAGACAAGGATGCCCGCTGTCACCATTTCTGTTCAACATAGACAGTACTGGAAGTCCTCGCCCCAGCAGTCAGACAAGAAAAAGAAATAAAAGATCCAGATTACAAGGGAAGAGATAAAATTGTCATTATATGCAGATGACATGATACTGTATATAGAAAGCCCTAAAGGGTCCACACAAAAACTACTAGAACTCATAAATTCAGCAGGGTAGCAGAATACAATATCAACATACAGGAACCTGTTGCTTTACACTAACAATGACATATTGGAAAGGGAAAGTAAAAAAAAAAAAAAAAAATCCCTTTTAAGATCGCATCAAAAAAATAAACAAAAATACTTAGGAACACACCTGACCAAGGAGGTGAAAGACTCATATGCTGAGAACTATGAAACATTGATAAAGGAAACTGAAGATGATTTAAAATGGAAAGATAGGCTGTTGGGTTGGAAAAATTAATGTTGTTAAAATGGCCAGACTACCCAAAGCAATCTACAGATTCAATGTGATCCCCATCAAATCACCCATGACGTTTTTCACAGAACTAGAATAAGTAATCCTAAAATTTATACGGAACCATGAACGACCAGAATTGCCAAAGCAGTCCTGAGGAAAAAGAACAAAACAGGAGGCATAACCCTCCCAGACTTCAGACAATACTACAAAGCTACAGTAATCAAACAACATGGTATTGGCACAAAAACAGACATACGGATCACCAGAATAGAGAGCCCAGGAATAAACCCACACACTTACCATCAGTTAATCTTCGACAAGGGAGGCAGAAATATGCAATGTAGAAAAGACGGTCTCTTCAGCAAGTGGTGTTGGGAAAGTTGGACGGCTGCATGTAAATCAATGAAGTTAGAACACTCCCTCACACTATACACAAAAATAAACTCAAAATGGCTTAAAGACATATAAGACATGACAACATAAAACTCCTAGAAGAAAACACAGGCAAAACATTCTGACATAAATCATAGCAACGTTTTCTTAGGTCTCCCAAAGCAAAAGAAATAAAAGCAAAAATAAACAAATGGGACCTAATCAAATGTAAAAGCTTGAAAGGGCAGCAAAGGAAACCATAAACAAAACAAAAAGACAACCTATGGAATGGGAGAAAATATTTGCAAATGTTGTGACTGACAAGGGCTTAATTTCCAAAATATACAAACAGCTCGTCCAACTCAATTAACAGAAAAAATAAACAACTCAATCAAAAAATGGGCAGAAGACCTCAACAGACATTTCTCCAAAGAAGACACACAAATGGTCAACAGGCACATGAAAAGATGCTCAACGTCGCTAATTATATTAGAGAAATGCAAATCAAAACTACAATGAGGTAATACCTCACACTGGTCAGAATGACCATCATCAAAAAGTCTACAAATAATAAATACTGAAGAGGGTGTGGAGAAAAGGGAACCCTCCTACACTGTTGGTGGGCCTATAAATTGGCTTCCATACTGTGGAAAATAGTGTGGAAGTTCCTTTAAAAACTAAAAATAGAGTTACCATATGATCCAGAAATCCCACTCCTGGGCATATATCTGGAGAAAACTAATTCCAAAGGATACATGCATCCCAATGTTCATAACAGCACTATTCACAATAGCTAAGACATCGAAGCAACCTGAATGTCCATCAGCAGGTGAATGGATAAAGAAGATGTGGTATTAGGTTGGCCAAAAAGTTCATTCAGGTTCTTCCATACATCCAAATAAACTTTTTGGCCAAACGAATATATATATCTACGTGTACATATGCACACATACACAATGCAATATCACTCAGCCATAAAAGAGAATGAGATAATGCCATTTGCAGCAACATGGGTGAACCTAGAGATTATCATACTAAGTGAAGTAAGTCAGGAAGAGAAAGCCAAATACCATATGATATCACTTACATGTGGAATCTAAAAAAAAAAAAATAATACAAATGAACTTATTTACAAAACAGAAATAGACTCACAGACATAGAAAACAAACTTATGGTTACCGAAGTTGGGGAGTTAAATTAGGAGTTTGGGATTAACATACACACCACTATATATAAAATAAACAACAAGGTCCTACTGTGTAGCAGAGGGAACTGTATTCAATATCTTGTAATAAACTCTAATGAAAGATAATATGAAAAAACATATATGTGTGTGTGTGTATATATATATATATATATATATATATATAATGTAAATCACTTTGCTATACACCAGAAATAAACACAGCATTGTAAATCAACAATACTTCAATTTTAAAAAAAGAATAAAAAAGAAGACAAACACAGTGACAAGAAAGCAATAAGAGACTACCACTCATGAAAAGGCAGGCTTTTAAAGTAGAACTTTTAGAAATGAAAATTATAATCACTGAAATAGAATTCAATGGGTAGGTTAAGTAGCAGATTAGACACAGCTGAAGAAAGCACTAGTGTAGTGGAAGAAACATGCAGGGAGGCCCAGAATACCACAGGGACGAGGAGATGGGGAACATGAAGGAAATGTTCAAAGATCTGTAGAAGATAATAAGGTCTGACATAGATGTGACAAGAATCCCAGGAGGAGAGAGTGAAGGAGAGGAGATACAGCAAAACCCTACACTGACCCCCATGAGTATGCAGATCCTCTCCCACAGGCCATCCAGGCAGAGAAACAACAGCCAACCCCATCTGGTGAAGATGAGTGTCTGCATCCCCAGTTTTAACCTCAACCAGTCTCCCCGCAAAATCAGGCCAATGAAACAATCAATTAAAGGAGAGATTGTTGAAATTGTTATCTATGTCCTGGAAGTTCCAGCCATTCTCAAGACCCAGAATCAATATCTTCAGTGTTTAAGCCAGAGTGGACAACTGCCAACAAGTCGTGCCAACCTACAGCTGAGAGTGGAGGGCCTGACTGCTTGGATGGACTCCCGCAACTTCTGGTGGCCCCTGTGCCACAATCACAGTACTGTGACTCTGCAGTTTACACCCCACTCACGGTGTTCCAGCAAGGCGTCTCTGTATTTAATGAAAAACATAAATTCACAGATGCAGGAAGTATAATGATATGCAACAGCACAAATAAAAAGAAATCCACACCTGGACACAACACAATGAGAACACAGACCAGCAAGACGAAGACCTTGAGGAGCCAGAGAAAGACGCCATCACCAGCAATCACAGTCACGCCATCACCACCATCACAGTCACACTATCACACTGCTCAAGGCAACAGTAAGAGAAGACAGTGGATTCGTGTCTTCAGTGCGTTGAGAGAAAATACCTGTCCATCTAGAACTGCACGCCCAGCAAAATTATTTTTTATAGATAAGGCATTTATAAATAAGTAATTTATAAATAAGTAAATTAATATATAAAAGTTACATTAATATATAATACATAAATTATATAATATGTATTATATATGATTATATATTATATATAATTATATATTATATATAATATATATAATTATATGATATAAAATAATATAAAAGATATTAATATATAATATATAAAATATATATGGTTATATATATTATTATATATAATATGATATATATTATATATAATTATATGATATAAAAGATATTAATATATAAAAGTAAAGTAAAATATAAATAAGTAAAATCTGAGGCAGTTCTTCATTAAGCAATTTTCACTGAAAGGACTTCTAAAATTTGTACTACAAAAAGAAAATTATTTCAGGGCTTCCCTGGTGGCACAGTGGTTGAGAGTCCGCCTGCCGATGCAGGGGACACGGGTTCGTGCCCCAGTCTGGGAAGATCCCACATGCCACAGAGCGGCTGGGCCCATGGCCACTGAGCCTGTGTGTCCAGAGCCTGTGTTCCGCAACGGGAGAGGCCACAACAGTGAGAGACCCGCATACCACAAAAAAAAAAGAAAAAGAAAATGATTTCAGAATGACAGCCTTCGATACAAGATGGAATTGGAGCAAAGAAGAAGATCGATGTGAGTGTAAACCCACACTGTGTGTGAGGACGTCCACTGGGCCCTGCACGGGTACAGAAGGGACTTTCTAAGATCCTCCTTTGTTGGGAAGGGCTGTAACACACTTTAATTTTAGACTTTAAATATGCATAGCATACTTTAAGCTTAATTACTAAATATAAACGGTGTATATGTTTCTAGTCCAATAGAAAAAAATGCAATAATTTAAAATGAACAAAAACTTACTATATCAACTAAAAAATAAATAGGAAAAGAAAAATCTGAAAAAAACTAATCAGAGTAAGATGGTAGAAATCACCCAAATAGGTTCCTAATCACGGTAAACCTAACTAGATGCAATGTCCAGTTAAAACAGTAAGGTTGGCAGGAGGAGCCTGTAACTAAGAACCACAGTACCTGTGAAGATAAAAGTAGGCAGAGGCAGGAGTCCACCAAGGGGCCAAGGGGCCTCCGGAGGTGAGACGCCCGCCAGTTTGCTGTGCGAAGTTCTGGGAAGGCTCCGTGACTGGAGACGGCGGGTCTGCAGGGTCCTCACCAGAGAACAGGAACCATCTCAGAGAAACACCAAAGTCCTGCCATAAAGACCAACCTCAGTGGCAACCACATTCAGCTGCTCCAGAGGCAGCAAGGCTCCCCTGGGTTCAGAACGCCCCCACCCCGTCCCCATGGATGGAAGGCCAGCACCAGACAGCTGAGGAGGTTCTCGATGCGCATGCGAGGTCAAACCAGAAGAGGAGCTTTTTACAAACTCAGAGGAAACAGAGATAGTGCAAGAAACGTAGAAAAGGTGAGCGAGATGGTAGGTAGTAACTTCAACGAGATCAAGAAGGAACTGTGTCCACTAAAAGAGAACAGAATAGGGGACTTACTTGGTGGTCCAGTGGTTAGGACTCCATGCTTCCACCGCAGGTGGCACAGGTTCAATTCCTGGTCGAGGAACTAAGATTCCGCATGCTGTGCACTGCAGGAAAAAAAAAAGAGAGAACAGAATAGTATTTTAAAAGGAACAATTCAAAATAAGGAAACAAATCTTAAAAACATGTGATAAGCAAAATTAAAAACATATTAGGGGGGACTTCCCCGGTGGTCCAGTGGTAAAGAATCTGCCTTCTAATGCAGGGGACGTGGGTTCGATCCCTGGTCGGGGAACTAAGATCCCACATGCTGCAAGGCAACTAAGCCTACACGCCACAACTACTGAGCTCATGCGCCTCAACTAGAGCCCATGTGCCACAAGCTACAGAGCCCACACACCCTGCAGCCTGTGCACCACAACCAGAGAAGAAAAAACCCACACGCCACAACTAGAGAGAAACCCGTGCACCACAACGAAGAGCCCGCACGCCACAATGAAAGATCCCACATGCCACAACCAAGACCCGACGCAGCCAAAAATACAACTTAAATAAATAAATAAATAAATCTAAAACACACACACACACACAAATTAGGGGACTTCCCTAGTGGCGCAGTGGTTAAGTCTCTGTGCTCCCAATGCAGGGGGCCCGGGTTCGGTCCCTGGTCAGGGAACGAGATCCCACACGCATGCTGCAACTAAGGAGCCCTCGAGCTGCAACTAAGATCGGGTGCAACCAAATAAAATAAATATTTTTTTAAAAATTAGTAAGACGGTTGAGAGGTAAAGTTGAGAAAATCTTTTTAAAAGAATAAAAAGACAAGGAGGTGGATGATAAGACAGAAAGATTAAGACTAACAGGCGTTCTAGGGGGAAGAAAAGGAAACAAAATGGTGAGAATGAAATTATCAGAGAAATAATCTTAACTTTACCCCAGAACTAAGAGACATGAATCACCAGAGCGAAAGCCCCTCCCAGTCCCTCCACAAACAACAAAGGAACATGATGCGGAGTCTCGACATGGAGAACACACGAGGATCAGTGACGCAGACCTCAGAGGCGGCAGGCCAGACGGCAGATCCCACGCAGCACTGGGCATCAGATCCCGGGGAACTTCCCAACAGCGCGTCCCCAGTCGGAAGACAACGGAACAATGCTTTGAAAGTTACAACTGAAAATAATTTGCAACCTGTAAGTTTACACGTATGGAGTCGTGAGTCCAGCGTGACAGTCGGATGACAGTATTTTCAGACATGCAAACTGAAATTTTTTCACTGCTGTTCATGAAACTTTTTTTTTCAGGAGGCCACAAAAAGAAGATCCCCTAACACACTAGGAGCTGGGAGACAGGGGTGGGTGGGGCCTGCAGGGAGTCCACTGCAGACAGTGGCGAGGGCCCAGAGAGCCCCAGGGAATGACAAGGATCTGCAGACTTGGGACCACTTAGTTTTCTACACTCCACGCTGTAGCCACGCTTACTTACTTTTCCTTCCACACGAAACATGCCCGCCCCTAAGGCACCCGGAAGTCCCATCCAAAGGCTCTTCTCTGGTGAGTTTCACCTGGTCTGGGTGTAGATGAGATGCCTCTTGAGCCAGAGACGTATAAACTACAAAGAAAAATTATCTGCCCCCCCAAACCTAGAATTTGAAAAGAGACACCTCCCAGCCCCTGCCCACCTCCAGCTCCAGGAGCCTGCAGGCAGACCACAGGCCTGGCTGCGGCAGGGATGTCCCTCCCACCCCACATCAGTGACGCTCCCATCCATCGTCAGCCACGCCCATATGTCCCTGGCCACTGAGTGCCACACACCCACCCGAGATCTTTCCCTGTGACTCCGAAACCAGCCCCTGAGGGCCTGTGCACCGCACCAGGTGGCCTGAGGGCACAGACACCCCAGCTCCTGCTGGCCTGGAACTCAGGACAGCCCCACGTGCTGCCAGCTGCTCTCTCGGGACACGTGGATTCCACCCACCCACCAGAGAGAGACAGGCTCAATGGGCACTCAGGGCCCCGCCGTCCCATCTGTTGAGGTAACAGGTGCAGCGTGTCTCGGGGTCCCTGCCCGGTGCTGGGGCAGAGTTTGGGAGTGGGGAGGCATAGGCCTCTATGGGACAGTCGGGCCCTCCCCAAGTCACGGCCTGGGACCAGGCACGCTGCCACACCAGCTCCCAGCCAGGCCAGGGGACACCTGATGGGGGAAGGGACACTTGAAAGCACCCGGCCGGGCATCAGCCACCTTCTGTGTGATGACACTACTTTGTACAAAATTCCCCAATCCGCTTTAATGGTGAAAAAAAATAAGTTCCGACGAGGCACAGAGACGCTCATTTAGAATTCAAAGTCTTCGCCTGCCATGTCGAGAGCCCAGGCGAACTTCTCCCTCTGTGTCTCGTTGTAGATCTTCTCCACGGGCACCCCAAACCTCTTACACCTGCCAAGAGGAGACCGGGGTTCTTGGGAGGAGCGGGACAGAGGTCAGGACACCAGGCTACCCAACCTGCTCCTCCTGGGCACAGCACCCACAGCACGGCCACCAGCCCAGGGCAGCAGGGAGGAGGCCGTGTCCCCCAGTGCAGCCCAGCTGTCCTCCGAGCGGGGTGCTCAGGGGACGCTTACAGGGCACACAGGCGACCCAGTCACCCCACCCCCAGTGGGCAGGCTGGGCTCTCTGTGGCTGGTATGCGGCTTGGGGTCCCACCCCAGCCTTCCACTGCCCCACAGCTCTCGGGCAGAGAGGACCAGTGACCCAGGACTCAGCATTAAACACACCAGCCAGTCGGGTCCCATCACAGGAAGGACCTGTGCTGACCACAGGGCCCAGGGGACTGAACTGGGACCACTCAGGGGTCCAGTCCCCTCCTCGAGGCCACGAGTGGGCGCGGCGGCCTGGGTCCACGCACCAGGAGACACTGATCCGGGGGTCCAGGTAGTTGAGCTTGGACGTGCCCAGGGCCACCTGCTTGCTCTCCTCCTTGTCTGTGGCCTGCGTGCTCAGCCTCCCGAGCTGCTCCTGCAGTCTCTCCAGCAGCCGTCCCCTCTTCTCCAGGAAGCTGGAGAGAAGGAGGGGCACAAGCCCCCGTGCTGGTACCCCCCAGCCCCACTCAGGCCAGGCGAGCCCAGTGACGGGGGAGCCCCCGGAGGCTGGAACCCCCTGGGCACGAAGCAGGCACCATCCACCCAGACCTGACCTCACAGGAAGCGCCCGAAGGCCACAAGCAAACAAAGGGGGCAAAGGACAGAATCGGATACGAAAGCCTTTCCACACCTGTGAAAGATGCTCAGTCCTGACCCTACTGCCTTAGAGAAAAGCGGATTCATCAAGGCAGGAGCCTCCTTTCACCCTCCACACGCCCTTCCCGAGACGCCAGACAGGGCACCCTGCAGAGGACACGGGACAGGCACAGCCACGACATCCACGTGCACGTGAACTTCGACCCCAGTCCTTGTTCCGGGAGCTCCGGCTCCGAACCCACCTGGACACGTGTGGAAGGACCGCGGGTGGAGGAAACGCCGCTCTCAGAGGCTGAGCGGCCCCGACAGACACTACGGCGGAGCGTGTGAGGCCGGGTCTCTCCCCAGGCTGTGCACAAGGGTGGGCCGCAGCCACAGGCACCGCTCTGCAGTGGCCACCAGGGCACCAACCGAACGCCAGGGCGCCAGCGGCAAACGGCAGGCGGCTGCTGGTGCCACCAAGAGCGGAGGGGCGGGGGGCGCACGCGAGTCCTCCCGGAAGGCACAGGAGGCTCCCCTTCCCAGCAGCTGCCTCTGAGCACGAATGCCCTTCGGTCTAATGGCCGGACTGTCTCACACACTCACCCCACGACTAAGAAGCACCTGCCTGCACCTGAGGAATCTTTCATGCTTTCACAGCCACAGCAGCTGCGAATAAAAGGGGCACCCCGCTAGAAACCAGGAAGATGACGGAAACCACAGACGACCGTGTCCTGGTGGGGCAGACCAGCTCCCGGGAGACATGCCACCAGTGCTGACGCGACGGGGAACACAGGCAAAGCGATCACTCAGCAATTTTAAAACTTCCCACAAAGAACAGCCCAAGCCCAGAGGCGTTCACTGGTGAATTCTACCAAACGGTTAAAGAAGAATTAACTCCAACTCTTCACAAACTTTCACAAAACAGAAGAGGAGAGACCGCTTCCCATGTCCCTCCAAGACCAGCGTCACCCTGACACTGAACCAAAGACGTCACTGGAAAGCCACACACCATTATCCAGTGTAAATACAGAAGCAAAAATCCTCGTCACGACAACAGCAAGCCTAATCCAGGACGCATAAAAGAGATTCTGCACCACGAGCGAACAGGATTTATCCCTGGGATGCAAGAACGTGACACCCGAAATCCAACTAGTGCAACACTGCATCGTCTCAACAGATACAGAAAAATCATCAGACAAAATCCAGCACCTTCCAGGAAAAAAACAAACCTCGACAAAAGCAACAGAAGGGCACGTCCTCACCTTGATAAAAGCACCTAAGAAAACCCACAGCTGACGTCCTCCTCAGCAGTCGAGCTCGGCCCGTCAGGTGGCAACAAGACGAGGGGGCCACACACACCACCTGTCCTCAACCTGCGCTGGAGGTTCCAGCCAGAGCACCAGGCAGACGAAGAAGTAAAAGGCGTCCGGGCTGGAAAGGAAGACGCGAACTGTCTGCTTGAGGACGACGTGATCTCAAACCCGAAGGGATCCGCCAAGCAACTGCTAAGGCTAACAGGTGAGTTCAGTGGGGTGCAGGGTGTGAGGCCAGCCCACACGCATCAACTCTACTTCTGTGTGGTCTGCAGAGGACGAGTCAACACAGCAGGCCCGACCAACCCTGGAGAGAAAGGCCTGCCGACGAGGCTGGATGTCGGGAGGGCGCCCACCTCCCTAACCAGTAAGGAGAGAGAGGCTCACGGAGCCCGAAGCTGTGTACCGACAGTACAGGTCGCTGAACTGCTTTCCTCCAGAGTCTGGAAGGTCGGGATGTGCCAGGCAGAGGGTGCCCACGGGACCTTTCACTGTACGAAGTCACAGCCGTGACCGTGCAGGGTCCTGTGAGTCCTACGGAATCACTGAACCTACAGGTGGTCTGGGGAGTCAGCGGGAAAGTGGGACTCGCTGGCACTCTGACCCGTGAAACACGGCACGAGCTCTGTTCTGGAAAGGAAGGACGAAGGGCTGGGGCAGGACACGCCCTTGGCCCCTGAGTGGCCCAGAGTCTCACCCAGTGTGCAACAGCAGGAGAGCTGCTGCCTGCTGTGAGAAGGCGAGCCTGGAGATGACAGGTCCAACCCCAGCTGACTGGGCTCAGATCCTCAGGCTGCTTTTGACCACCACGGCTGAAGTGAGGGGTGAAAATACAGCCCAGGTGATGCCTGGGCTTCTGTTCTCCAGGTGGGAGAAAGGACCCAAAGATTCCCAAAACTGAGCTCTGGATCGGCCAAAACTGTTAGAAGTTTACACGGCTCTCCCCTCCAAGCAGAAAAGCCTGGAACAAAGTTTTAGAAAAGACTGCTGCTCTCCCCTCTCCCTCCCCAACCCCCATTCCAGCTAGGATCTTCCCAGGCAGCTGTAACATTAAAACCCTGTAAAGGTTTACCTGCTAGGGATTTGAAAAAATTAGCAGTAAGAAAAAGCAGGACAGGGACTTCCCTGGTGGTCCAGTGCGTAAGACTCTGTGCTCCCAATTGCAGGGGGCCCGGTTCCATCCCTGGTCAGGGAACTAGATCCCGCATGCGTGCCGCAACTAAGAGTCTGCGTGCCGCAGTGAAGATCCCGCGTACCACAACTAAGACCGGAGCAGCCTAAATAAATTAATTAATATTAAAAAGAAAGAAAAAGAAAAACAGTACAGTTCTTGAAATGGCTCTGTATTTTGTGGCTACCGCAGCTGGACGCAGAGTAAAAAGCTGACACAAAATGTAAAATGGCTGGAACTTCCCTGGCGGTCCAGTGGTTAAGACTCCGCACTTCCACTGGTCGGGGAACTAAGATCCCACACACCGCATGGCATGGCCAAAAGAAGAAGGAAAATCCGTGTAACTTCATAAATGCCAGAGGAATCGTCCCAATCAGAAAGGATGCGCAGGAAAAGTGTCAAGCGGACTCAACAGCCGTGTTCTGCAGCCTGTGGGAGGGTTAGAATCCAAACTCTGAGTGCAGCAAACACATCCCCATAAACGATGGTTTCTTATTCTGAGTTTCCTATTGACGTCTCTGGGGAAGGAGTCCACGTGAGGAAGGGGGTTCTCCCGAGAGGGAGACACGTCCTGGAGTCTGGAGAGCTGGGTGGATTTCTAACGAGCTCTCGTGAGATGGGACCCAGGCTGGTGACCTGGCCTGACCTTTGGAGCAGATCAACTTCTAACCTCCGGATGGACAAGCGACTGAGGGCTCAGGGAAGCCTTGTGACTTGGACTTGCGGCGTCTCCACTTTGCTCCTGCAGGAAAGCGACCGGTCTGCTGGGAATCTTGGGTCTTGCTGCCTGGGCCTGACTCTAGGCAGAAACCCAGCACCGTCTGCAGCAGGAGAGCGAGTGGGACGGAGGCTCCAGGACTGGACCTCAGACCCCAGGGTTTTGTCAGATTTAGGACATCCCTTCGTGGGACCCTAACCATGCAGACATAGCTGCTGGCTGGACCTTGGGGCCACCTGCAGATGCCCCCAGGAAAAGGCCCGTTTTTCTGGCGGGGCAGTCAGAAGTCAAGTGCGCCGGGCCGTGTGTCTCTGATGCAGAGACTGCCCGCAGCCCAGGCTGTGATCCTGCACGTGTGCCAGCGGGGGGCAGGGGGGGCACATCACAGGGACAGCCGCCCCAGGGATGCCTCGGCGCTCCACCTGAGACTCTCCAGGTAAGGGGAGCTCGTAGCAGGGGAGGGGGCTGCCCTGGCACACAGCCCAGTGGGGCAGGTGGACCCCCAGATGCAGCCCATCTTGTCTCTGCTGCTCACTGGATCAGCAGGAGGATACAGCCGTACACACGTAGACGTTACATGAACATGAGAACCTCTGAAAAATCCAGCGTCCGTCCTGCCAGCGCCTGGATGTGGTGTGTCTTTCTGGCCCAGATGCATACAAACGTTTCTCTGCGGCAACACTTCTGCCCCTTGTGCACAAAACCCAGATGAAAGGTCTGGGAAAAAAAGCAATGCAAAGTTATGATGACTGACCACGAACATGATTTTGTAACAACAAGGGGGACACTCCTGAGATCCTGGTCCCTGGGGAAGAGGGCGGAAGCGCCGGCTCTGAGCCCAGGGAGTGGGAATGAGTCGTGTGCAGCGGCCCGCGGGCCTGAGAACCGTCCGTGTGTCCTGACACTGTGAGGGATCTCAGCTCAGTGCCGAGTCCTGGAAGTCCTCCTGGTGAATCACTGAACCTGTGGGTGGGCTCGGGGACATGCAACAAAGCCAGCAGTGAACCACCCAAAAGTGAAATGAAGAGAACAATTCCATTTCCAACGGCAACGAAAATAAAACACTTTCAAATAAACTTAACCCCCAAAAGTGCAAAACTTGTCCTCCAAAACTTTGCTAAACGAAATGAAAGAAGAACGATGCATCTAAAGAGACATCCCAGCGCTCACAGGCTGGAAGGCTTGGCCTGGTTACGAAGGCGGTACTTCCCAAACGGACCTCCAGCGGCTCCGCACCCCAATCAAAACCCAGGCTGACTTCCCTGCAGAAAGTGACCAGCCAACCCTCAAATTCATCTGGATTTTCAAGGGACCCTGAATAGCCAAACAATCTTTAATGAGAAAACCAAACCGGAGCTCACACTTCCTGATTTCAAACTTACAGGAATCAAGACTGAGTGGTACTGGCAGGAAGACAGACAGACAGATGAACGTGAACAGAACGGAGCCCAGAAACACCTGCCATCAGCTGATCTTCCACAAGGTGTCAAGACCATTCAGCTGGTGGGAGTGGAGCTGGGAAAACCGGGTCCACGTGAGAAAAAAGGAAGTGGAATCCTTACCTCACACCATGTACAAAAAATAACTCCAAATGGATCAACTACCTAAATACAAACATTGAAACTATAAAACTCTTACAAGAAAACCTAGAAATGCATCTTTATGACCTCGGGGCAGGCAAAGCCTTATTAGACGTGATACCTGAAGAATAAGCAACGGAAACTAGACTTATCAAGATTTCTGTGCTTCAAAGCACCCTACCAAGAAAGTAAAAAGACAACACACAGAATGGGAGAGAGCCTTTTCAAATCATGTATTTGAGGACTTTCCTGGTGGTCCAGTGGTTAGGACTCCACGCTTCCACTGCAGGGGGCGCAGGTTCAATCCCTGGTTGGGGAAGTTCCGCATGCCACGTGGCACGGCCAAAAAAAACAAAAAAATCATATATTTGAAAAGGTACTCGTATCTGGAGTGACTAATGAGCTCTTATAACTCAACAGTAAAAAAACCAAAGAACTCAACTGAAAAACGGAAAAAGGACTGAACAGACATTTCTCCAAAGACCACACACAAACAAACGCCCAGTAAGCAGAGAGCAGAGCCTCACACGTCGTCAGCCAGCGGCGAAGCGCAAAGCAAACCCACATCCACCGGACTGTAACCAAAGCGAGGGAAGACGAGAACAGTGCCAGCCAGGGTGTGGAGAAACTGGGCCCCAGCGCGCGGCCGGTGAGAGCGTGAGCGCGCTTTCTTAAAACGCTAAACCTCGGCGCTACAGAGTAACCCGACAATTCTACGACGAAAGCCACACAGCGGGAACACCCAAACGTCCAGACACATGGACAGCAAAACGTGGTCTGGCCACACACGGAATATTCGGCGACTGAAGCACTGACGCGCTGCAACGCGGGTGGACCTCAGCAACATTACGCTGAACGAAAAAAGCCAGACAAGGTCCACAGATGGTGGGATTCCATTTGTGCGAATGTCCAGGGGCTGGGGGAGGGGAAGGGGTTTGTTTGCAGCGATGGAAACGCTCTAAAATGTACGGTGACGACGGCTGCGCAGCTCTGTGAACGAGCCGGAACCGCTCGCCTGCAGCCCAGAGCCGAGAGCCTCTGAAGGAGAACCGCGTGGCCCGGAGCTCAGGGGCCCGAGGACAGGCACTTCTCCTCCTGCACTTCTGCACTGCTTCACGTTTGGGCGCAAATATAGTTTGTATCTTTTGAATCAGAAAATACGATTGAAAAGAAAACCAGAGAACTGGTGAAGACAAAAGCAGGCTCACTGCCAACCCCACGACTTGGATGGGCCGAGGCCTCCGGACACTTGCCTCTTGGACCTGCCGTCCCCTCTGCATTTGTGCTCGGCCCTTGCCTCCTTCAGCTCTGCCTTGGCCTCGGCCACCTGCTTCTTCTTCGCCTCAATCTGCAAAGAAGAGGGGCCCAGTCAGGGCTGCTCCTGCCTACCCTAGTCCAGCCCCAGGGACCACCGTCCACAGCCTGCAGGCCCTATGCCCTGAAAGGGCCCAGCTGACCAGGTCCCCTGGGTTCTGCCCATTCAGGGTGCTGGAGCGCTGGTCCTGACTGGTCACTCTGTGGCCAGGGGACAGGGTGAGGCCAAGCGGCCCCAGACATACCACCTGCTCCAGCCAGACCCGGCCCCCTTGCTCCGCTGACCTCCCTCCTGGGCTAGAGGCCCTTCCACACCAGAAGGCCGTGCAGGATGGCCTCTGGCCCTCCCTTAGCCGGTTCTCCCTCCTGGCCAGCACCTGGCCCCGGGCAGCCCTGATGTGCCCAAGCCCCTCCGAGGGCCGTGCGCTCCCAGGGAGGGAAGAGGAGGGGAGCCGCGCAGTCGCCCCAGAGGCCCTCCCGCCGTGCCCGCCGCGCACCTTTGACCGAAGCGTCTGCATCGACTTCTCGAAGGTCTTGGGAGTTGCCCGCTGATGGTTGCAGAGAACGGCAACGGCCCGATTTGCTCGGTTGTAAGACAGAATCTTAGCGGCTACGCTGTCTTCAGCTAGAAAACAGGAGTCTGTTACGCAGCGGCAGCCACAGGACAACAGCCGCTGCCGCCCCGAGGAAGGACCTCACAGGACAGGACTCAGGGTCCACACCTAGTCCAAGGGCCTCCCAACAGAGGCAGAGAGGAGGCCTCCCCAGATCCCCCCTGGGCCCATGTCCAGGAGCCCCCGCTGGGGGTGGGAGTGGCAGGAAGAGGGTTCCCGCACACAACGGGGGGACACGCAGAGCTGGACAGGCGCTTCAAAACCGACTCTGCCGAGGAGCAGACGCAGAGACTGGGCAGGGCCCTGACCGTGGGAGCAGAGACTGGGCAGGGGCCTGACCGTGCAGGTGGCCCCGCGGGGATGGCTTGGCCTGGGGACCTGCGCATCCCTGACCCGTCCCCGCAGGCCAGGGGAGCTCCACTCTGCCCTGGACACTGGCCACGAGGCATCCCGTACCAACCCAGCAGCCAGGCACCAGCCCACAAGCGGGCGCCCTGTCCCCACACCAGGTTCTAGCCAGAGCACACGAGCAAGAAAGCGACGTAAAAGGCATCCAAATTTGAGAGGAAGAAGTAAACTGTCTTTATTTGCAGATGGCAGGATCTTGTGTATAGAAAACCCACCAGATTCTACAACAACAACAAAAAATTATTAGGGCTAATAAATTAATTCAGCGAAGTCGCAGGGTACAAGATCAATATACAAAAATTGGTTTTCTTTCTTTACACCTGCAGTGAATTACCTGAGAAAATTACAAAACAACTGCATTTACAGTAGCACCAAAAAATGAAAATAGCTAGGAGTGAACTTACCCAAAAAAGTAAAATATTTGTAAACTTTAAACTACAAAACATGCCGAAAGAAATTAAAGAAGCTCTAAGTAAATGGAAAGTCATCCCATATTCATGGATTGGAAGACTCATTTTGCTAAGATGGCAATATTCCCCAAAGTGATCCACAGAAAAACCTAATCCCCATCAAAAGGTTGGCTTCTTTGCAGAAACTGACAACAATCCTAAAATTCACATGGAAATACAAGCTATCCAGAATAACCAAAACAATCCTGAAAGAGAAAAACAAGGTTAGAGGACTCACATTCTGATTTAACAGGGACTTCCCTGGTGGCGCAGCGGTTAAGGATACGCCTGCCAATGCAAGGGACACGGGTTTGATCCCTGGTCTGGGAAGATCCCACATGCTGCAGAGCAACTAAGCCTATGTGCCACAACTACTGAGCCCACATGCCACAACTACTGAGCCCACATGCCGCAACTACTGAAGCCCACGAGCCTAGAGCCCATGCTCTGCAACAACAGAAGCCACTGCAATGAGAAGCCAGCACACCACAACGAAGAGTAGACCCCGTTCGCCATACCTAGAGAAAGCCCACACACAGCAACAAGGACTGAACGCAGCCAAAAATAAAACAATTTTTTTTTAAAAGTACAAGCAAGGAAAAATAAAACAGCTAAAGTGGACTCATCAAAATTTCAAACCTTTTGTGCTTTAAAGGACACCATCGAGAAAATGAGAAGGCAATCCACAGGAAGGGAAAAAATGTTTGCAAATCATGTATCTGGTGAATGTAGTGTTCAGAATATATAAAGAACACTTACATCTCAACAATAAAAAGACAAATAACCCAACTAAAAAAAAAATAGACAAAGAAACTGATCAGACGTTTCTCCAAAGATATACAAACGGTCAATAAGCACAAAAGATGCTCAACATCCTTACCCATCCGGGAAATCCAAATCGAACCCACAATGAGAGGCCACTTCACACCCACCCACTTCATAAGCCTTCACGTCTCCTCATACTAGCAACTCCACAAAGAGCACCCCATTTCACATACAAGAAAAAAGAGGCTCAGAAAATCTAATTTCCCCAGAATCATATCGTTGCTGATATGGTATCAGGATCTGATACCAATAAAGACCATTCTGATCCCAAAGCTGGCAGCCCCACCTGTGGTCTCTGCTGCCCCCTTCACAAGGTGTGAAACAGCACTGACCAGCAGAAATGTGACACAAGCCACAAGTGAATTTTAAACCGATTTGATTTTTTGCAATATACTTAATTTCAACCAAAATATTTAAAATATTGTCACTACAATGTGTGATCAATATAAAAAATGAGTTCACATTCTTTTTCCTACTATTTGAAGTCAGCATGAACTTTTCACCCACAGCATGTCCCCACCAGGACCAGCCACATCTCAGGAGCTCACAGCCACACGCGGCTGGTGGCTGCAGGCTAGACGGCCCAGGAGGAGTGGTTAAGACGGCGGTGTCCAATGTGTGCTCCTCTGCTTAGTGTCCCTGTGACATGGCCAAGTTGCTTAACCTCTCTGTACCTCAGTTTCCTAACCTGGTAAGTGGAGATAACAGCACCTACCTCGCCAAGGACTGGCCAAAAGCAATGGAGACACAGAGCCAAGTGCATCACGGACGCTGGTTCTCACTAGCACCCGGTAACACCTACATTTCAAAGCTGCCCCTGCCCTACAATATTTTGGCGTTACCCACCACGCCTCCCCGACAGGCCCACAGCCGCAGCAAAAGCCAGCACTTACAGCCACCTTCTCTTTATGCCCACACGTGGGCGTGAGAGACCGCGGGTGGGGGTGGGGCAGAGGCGGGCCGTGAGCCCGGGGCGGGGCTACAGGGGTGGTGACCGGGTGAGGGGCGGGGCACGGCCTGCAGTGGGTGGTGATGGGCAGTGGGGGCGGGGGCGGGGACGGGGCCGGCGCGGGCGTACTATCTCCACCTGCCTTCTCCCTCCTCCTCCGGCCCTTTGGTGGCCTCGTGGTCCCTTTTCCTGTCTCTCCCTCGGGACGTTGCACCGACGGCTCCTCCTCTTGGCCTCTGCCCTGCTCCAGGCCACACCGACTTACCTCCTCTCTCCGTCGTTTCTCCCACCGTACGTCCTTCCCGGGGCGGCCCAGTCCACACCTGATGGCCCTCTCCGCCCGCCCATCCCCCCCCAGCTCCCCATCCCCTTGTCTCTGTTCCTTTGCTTCCGGAGCCCCTGCTCCGCCCACGCTGTCCTTCTTCCTTTTTTTGACTTTTCTGGAAACCACAGTCTCTGATGCGGACTCGTTACCAGCACCACATTTTTCATTTTCTTCTTAGTTTCTCCAGCCTACATGTCTTTCCCCTCCTCGACATTCCCTCGTAGCTGCTTCCTCCCCACCAACTCTCCCACCTTTTCGGTGTAGGCTAGCTGCCGGTCGTGGACGTTCCCCCCGCCTCCGCCTGCGCGTCTTCCCTGCGGCTCTCGGCTCCCGCGTCCCCATCGCCTCCATGCACCGCCTCCCCGCTAGGCCTGCGCCCCCTCTCCGCAGGCGCCCTCCTGCTGTGGCCACATGCACCCCTCCAGTCCCCGCTGCCCTCCTCCAGCTTCGAAGCCTTGGTCTGTCTCCCAGCACCTTTCTCCTTAAGCCCTTCCCGCCTTTGCTCTTCCGATATGTTCTCCTTTTTTTTTTCTGTTTGCTTTTCACTTTCACCCCATCCTTTCCCTGGCTTGCGTCCACTTGCTCCTTGTCTCCCTCTCCCAGGGTGCTGGGCCACACAGCCTTCCCACCATCCTGGCCGCTGGGCACAGCCTGCAGTGCCCCATCCTCAGAGGACACCTGGAGATCACCAAGGGCCATCTTCCTCTCGTCCCCAGGGCCTTGCAGCCTCGGAACCTTGTGCAGGAGAGAGAGCACACTGTGAGTGGGCCACACCCCACAGGCAGCACCCACCCAGGTCGCAGACCCCAGTGACTGCTTTACTCACCACATCCTGCCCTGCCCTTCCCCCCAGAGGCTTCCATCAGAGGAGCAACAAATCCAGACTGTGCGCCTCTACTGCCTCCAAAGGAGCTTCAGAAAATAGCTTCTGTGTCTCAGCCCTCCTGGCCCTTGTCAGAAGTGGAACCCAGGGCAGTGCACTGCCCCCGGGCACAAACCCCACTGGGAAAGGGCACAGGAGGAGCAGCTATTCCAATGCCACTTCCCCCACCCAGGCTCCACAGACTCATTTCACAATACATTCCTATTAGGAAGTCAGACAGGGGATCTGCCTGGTGGTCCAGTGGTAAAGAATCCGCTGTCCAATGCACAGGACACGGGTTCAATCCCTGGTCGGGGAACTCAGATCCCACATGCCACGGGGCAACTAATGCCACGTGCCACAACTACTGAGCTCATGCGCTTCAACTAGAGCCCGTGTGCCATAAACTACAGAGCCCACGTGCTCTGGATCCCACATGCCACAACTAGAGAGAAGCCCGTGCACTGCAGCAAAAGATCCCGCATGCCACAACTAAGACCTGACACAGCCATAAAAAATTAAAAAAATAAATATTTTTTTAAAAAAAGAAAGAAAGTCAGACAAGTCAGACAGTAAGGTCATTCGTTGTCTTTTTTTTGCCCACGCCGCACGGTACCAGGGATGGAACTCATGCCCCCTGCAGTGGAAGCATGGAGTCCTAACCACTGGACTGCCAGGGAAATCCCCATTCACTGTCTTCTTACACTTGCAAGAACAAACACGCAAGCATGCGCGCCTAGAAAGCTGCTCACGAGAATCACCCCTGAAGACGTCACCTGGCCTTGTAGCTGCTCACGAGAATCACTCCTGAAGACGTCACCTGGCCTTGTTTCTTGCAAAGCTTTGCACTGTTACGCGTCCTCACAGGCTTGGCGGTCTGTGCAGATCTGGAACACAAAACCATACGTAAATACATAAATCTGCTGCTCACTTAGGAAGCCTACCATTCTGAAAACAGATAAATAACCTACATTACAGACTACAGAGTCTCCAGTCTTTCCAGTGGACTCTCTATTTTTCACAACATGTTTGGTGAACATGAGCATATTCACAGGACATCTGTGGGCGGGGGCGAATGAGCGCAACTCCAGTCTGACACTAAGGAGCTGCTGGCAGCTGCAAAAGCACCCCTGGCGCACGTCCTGCCGACAGGAGACCCGCGGGGGCTGCAGAAAGAGCGGATGGCACAGCCAGCCCTGTCACCCACCAGGTCCACCTCTGTCCACCCCCGGCCCCTGTCAATACTGTGACTGCCATGGGACTTCCCTGGTGGTCCATGGTTAAGGCTCCACGCTTCCAATGCAGGGGACGCGGGTTCCATCCCTGCTTGGGGACCTAGGATCCCGCGTGCTGCGCAGCCAAAAAAATTAAAAATTAAAGAAAAAAAAAACTACGACTGCCAGGAAATCATCAATTTAGAAAAACGGCCCTTCAAGAGTAGCCTTGAAGAAGCAGTAATTGCGAGAAACACATTCAGAAACAAAACCCAAACTAAACAGAGAGATCAGACACAACAGGCCCGAGCAGGAGCGCGGGGCAGCCCCTGCAGCCGCCACCCAAACACCGCCACGGGGACAGGCCCTGGGGGGCCAGGCACTGGGGTGCCAGGCACTGGCTTATGGAGGGCAAGGGAGGCCCGCGACCAGGCGACTGACCAACTTCACACCCACTAGGACGGCTACAGCGAAAAGATGGACAATAACAAGTGCTGGCAGGCGTGTGGAGAACTCAAGCTCCTCGTACGCTGCTGGTGGGAATGTCAAATTGTGGAGCCGCCCCGGGAAACAGTGCGGCAGTGCCGGAGCGACGCAAACAGCTACCACGAGACACAGCAGCTCCACTCCTAGGTGTTCACACAAATACTGTGAGGGAATGTTCACAGCAGCAATACTGACAAGAGCCCAAAGGTGGAAACAACCCAAAACGTCCATCAACAGATGAACGGATAAGCAAAAGGCGCTACACTCAAACAGTAAAATATTTTCAGCCATAAAAATGAAGTGCTGTGGCTTCCCTGGTGGCGCACTGGTTAAGAATCCGCCTGTCGATGCAGGGGACACAGGTTCGAGCCCTGGTCCGGGAAGATCCCACGTGCAGTGGAGCAACAAAGCCCGTGCGCCACAACTACCGAGCCTGCGCTCTAGAGCCTGCGAGCCACAGCTACTGAGCCCGCATGCCGCAACTACTGAAGCCTGCACACCTAGAGCCTGTGCTCTGCAACAAGAGAAGCCACCGCGGTGAGAAGTCCACGCACTGCTACAAAGAGCAGCCCCCGCTCGCCACAACCAGAGAAAGCCCGCACGCAGCAACGGAGACGCAACACAGCCAAAAATAAATAAATAATTTTTTACATAAATAAAAATGAAGTGCTGATACGTGCTACAATGTGGATGAATCTTGAAAATATGTTAAGTGAAAGAAGCTGGACACAAAAGGACAAATATTGTGTGACCCACCTGTACAACATACCCAGGACAGGCCAATTCGTAGAAATAAAAGGCTGATGAGAGGTCGTCAGGGGCTGGGGGAAGAGGGAAATGAGGGGTATGGGGTTTCCCTTTGAGGTGATGAAAAAATTCTGGAATTAGATCGTGCTGACAGCTGCCCAAGATTGTGAATGTCCTTAGTACCAAGGAATTGTACACTCTGAAATGGTTAAAATGATGAATTTTACATTATATGAATGTTATCACAACAAAAACAAACACAAAAGGAAAGTTTCCCAAAATTTCTGACATTTTCCATGAGAGAAAAAGAAGAGTTGGGACAGAACACCAGGCACAGGAGAAATCCTGCCTCTGTTCACAGCACGGGGGCCGCACGATGAGGCCCACAAGCTAGACCTAGGTCGCACACGTTTCTGTCTGTCTGGCCAAGCAGTTCTGTAAAATTTCAGCAACATTTAACATCTGAGACGCTTCACCATAACGATACCCACGTCGATGGTGTGTGAGCTGCATACCCAGGGGCCTGCTCAGAAGTTCATCCACCACTCACGGCGGGGGTCCAGCAGGGAGGGAGGGAGGGAGGGAGCAAACGGCAGCCAGAAAAGGAGGGGCCCGCCCTCCCCCCACCCCACTCCCCCCCACCCGATTACGGGAAACTAATAAACATGATTTGACATGACTCAGAGAAAACATCAAATTAAACTACTCCTGTACTCCGAGGCCAGGTGCTTCACCCAAAACTGGAAATACTATTTAGAACAACAGCTTCAACTGCCTGATTCTGAAGCCTGGACTCCTTTCACCATGAACTGATACGCAAATCCTGTCATCAAGCCACACGTGTTTCCAACACCAAAGTTTCCAAAAGCAAAACCTACCACGGTTTTTTTCCATCAGGTTTTTTCTTTGTTCTACTGGACAAAGAGAGCTATTTATACTGTCCTCTGAGACAAGAAAGTGGTAGAAAACAGGAGAGGTAAAGAAAGGTCAGAGACAACCATATGCCTAATGCCTTTTAAACAATTTTTGGTTCTATTCTTTGAAAAAGATGTGGTTACGTTGATTGTTACCTAGTTTACAATTATTTCTGACAAGATCCTTTATTTATTGATAAAATAAAAACCACAAAAGAGAGGACCGACAGCAGATGAAGGGGGCCAGTCCTCGGCCTTCACAGAAGGCCTTCACAGAACGCGCAAAAGACTGATTTCCTGTGCAGCAGCCAGCAGCTCCCATTACCAATCGTTCTGTGGTTCTACCAGATTCTTCACTTCTGCTCAAGTGAGAGCAAAGACTGGATAAAAACAGGGAGTGCAGGTCCCAATTCCAATGCCAAGGCCGGACTCAGGACTGAAGGTGATGTCGCTGCCCCTCCCACAGCTGCATCCTCACCACCCTACCTCACCTCCTGCACAGACGAAAGGGACACAGAACAAACCCTACCTGATATCTTCGGAAATGGAGAACGTACTTTCTTCCTTCAGGCACTGCTACGAGACACAAGAAGACAGAGAGTTTTACTGAGAACATTTCCATGTTGCAGTAATGGTTAGAACTTCTGTTAAAACACTAAAGAGACCACCACCAATGTGTCCTGAAGTGGCCCCTGGGAAGAGCAAACGTGACCCTCAGCAAGTGAGCAAGTTAGGTCCAGGACACCACGACGCCCCCAGCCGGCAGCTTCCGGGTCCTTAGAACTCAGCAAGAGGGTGGCAGCCACTCAAAGGATTCTGAGTAATGCGTAACCGAACCCACCCCTCCCAGAACTGATTCCGAGGCCCAGGCACAACACAAAGCAGCGCGCCTTCCGAAATTAGAAATAAATGTACTTTACACACAAAGTGTACGTTTTTAAAACTATCAAAATGCCATAGAGACTAAGAAAGGCTTACAGATTTAAAAAAATGAAGAATTTAACTTACTGAAGCCCGTTAAGTTTAAAAACAGGACATTAACAGTAAATGAAAGATTCAAACCCGGTCTTTCCCACATCTTCCCTGCTGTTTTTGGTTTGGCTCCTTCACTTTCTGTTTCTTCAGGTTTTCTAGGTTCATGTGGTCAGTATTCTCCCTCTTCCTTTAATGAAAAACAAATTTTAATGCAAATCCCAAGGGAGGAAATGTAAAGCCAACATTGAAACGATGTCTCTGGCTTGAAGAAATACAAACTGCACAGAAAAGCGATAGGATCACCCCGCCCTCTCCCTCTCCAGCCTGACACCAGACTCCTTGCTCGACACCACCTGGGCCATGTCTGTGTGCACACACTCTTCCCATCCCATTTTCCACTAGTGCAGGGATGGGGTCAATTAGACTAGGGCATTTCAAGAGGTGAGCCAGCTCGTTAATAAAAATCACAATCCACTAAGCAAAGGCCGCTTCTTCCCAAAAATATTCAGTTACCCTGTGAGGGCAACCTCACCCTTCACCGAGAATGGCTTCAAATCGGACATTTGACCATCTCCCATAGCCTCTTCTTTACCTGTAATCGCGTGTCTCCAACTGTGAGAAAACAGAGCTGAGATGCATCAAAGAGGACCCCAGGTGAGGAGCAGGTCAGGCGGAAAGGAGGTGAGCCTGGGCCCATGTGCAGGGACATTCTATGGCCTGTCATGCTTGTGGCTGGTGGTCCCACTGGCTGAGTCTACATCTAAAACAGGTCAACAGCTAACTCACATCAACCCACGACTAAGAGAAGAGCAAAGGCCCACCGTTCACAAGGTCTCTATAGAACAGGCGCACCAGGAGATGCGTGTCACTCTTGACCTCATTACTACAGAAACAGTCTCTAAGAACAGCTTCAGGGCTTCCCTGGTGGCGCAGTGGTTGAGAGCCCGCCTGCCGATGCAGGTGACACGAGTTCGTGCCCCGGTCCGGGAAGATCCCACATGCCGCGGAGCAACTAGGCCCGTGAGCCATGGTCGCTGAGCCTGCGCGTCCAGAGCCTGTGCTCCGCAACGGGAGAAGCCACAACAGTGAGAGGCCCGCGTACCGCAAAAAAAAAAAAAAAAAAAAAAGAACAGCTTCAGTTAACAGGTCCTGAGCATTTTGCCGCGTTTTATGTATCATCTTCTTTACATTTTGAAACGTCACAATTAACTATCTTGAAGGCAGGCAACAACTGCCCTGAAAATAGCCTGTTTGCCAATTCCAGCTGAGTACTTATGGCTTTAGATGCATCAGACCAAAAGGAAAAGGAAAAGAAAGCTGTAAACTCGTGGTGTTAACGAGATGAACGCCAGCAGGTGGTAAAGACAAAGAAGGCAGATCAGAACTCAGGCAATGGGGCGGGCGGCTCCACGAGGAGGGCAACCCAGGCCCTAAGGCGGATATTCGGGTTCCAGGGCGGCCTCCGGCGGGGACTGGAGCCCGGGCACCGAGGGATTTGCGTGCGTCCGCGCCGGTCCACGCCCATTTCCTAGGGAGCTGGTCAGGCACAGGAGGCCCCGCGGGCCACGCTGGATCGTGCGGAGAAGGGGAGACTGGGGAAAACGTCCCCGGGGAGAAGGGGAAACTGGGGGAAACGTCCCCCTCTGGGCCCCACCCGCCGCGCGTTCCGGAAGTCCCACCTGCGGCTCCTCGAAGCCTCGGACTCCGCAGCGAGCGCCCCGTCTACCGACGCGCCATTTCCTGCCGTCAGGTCCGCGCGTGCGCGGCGCCGCCACCACCACGTGCCGCGCCTCAGCGGCGCGGGGGCCGCTGGGAAGGCAGGAGGCGCAAGCGTGGGGCGGGGCTCCTGCGCGGCACTGGCAGCTGGGGGTCTGGGGCGCGAACTCCCAGCCGCAGGCGGCGCGGGAGGTGGGGGGCGCAGAGCTGGGACCTGGCAGGGTGGGTAGGAGCGACGAGGGGGCAGCCCAGGGTCAAGGGCCCCGCGGGAGATCTTGGCCCGGGTGTGTGAGCGTGCATGTGTGAGCGTGCACGTGCACCTGCGTGCGCGGGTTGGGATTGGGGAAGGACCGGCAGGGCGTGGATGTGATGGTGCCGGGGGAGGGGGGCGGGGACTGTCAGGTTAGGAAAGACAGCGTGTTCCCATTGCATTTAGAGGGATGAGTGAGCCTCAGTGGGCAGGACAGTTCTTGGGGCAGAGAGGCCTGCGGGAGACGCAGTGCCTGGTTTCCTGGGAGACGGCAATGAGGTCGGCCAGCGGAGGATAGTGGAGGTGGGGACAAGAGGAGTTGAGGATGACACCCAGGGTTCCAGTTTGCATGGTTGCGTGGGTGGGGCTGTCCTCTGACCCTAAAACCCCATCACAGGAAAACCGTCTAAAAACATACCTCTGGTGAAAACAGAGGAGGCTATTACAAACATGCTCCTTACTTTACAATTTGGTTGTTGTTTTATAAGTTCTGGTGCTTTTGTTTGACGTTATTAAAGATGCCATTTTCCTGCCTTCTTAACAAACGGACGTTAGGTAAATGGCTGTTTTCCTGCTTTGGTGAATAATGGCCAGACGGAAGCCTTCTGTCGTGTCGACGGCCTCTCACTGCCAGCCCAGTGTGTGCTGCGGCAGCTTTGCATAAAGGTGGCATCGAATCTACAATTGCGCCTGGATTTGCTGGAGCCCACGGAGGCGGAACTCATTTTATTCAGAACGCCGCGGAACGATAACCAAAAAAGGATACCATGAAGGCAACATCCATCATATGCTTCTTTAAAAACCCCATTGTCAGCATCAGTGACGATGGCATTACCGCTCAGTCACTGAGATTAAAAATTAGTCATACGTGGAAAATAGAAACAGGTTTTCAGGGAAAAGGAAGCTTTGGTTCCACTGAATTATGCCTCTTTTTTGCTTGGTAAATAAAGGATGCATATTTTCCAATGATATATATTTTCGAGGTTAGCTATGTCTAGGTGGTCCCAGATTTGGGGTAAGAGCCTTGTTGTCAGTTGACTGACTGGGCAGGTGTCAAAAACACTTTATAGGGCTTCCCTGGTGGCGCAGTGGTTGGGAGTCCGCCTGCCGGTGCGGGGGGCGCGAGTTCGTGCCCCGGTCCGGGGGGATCCCGCGTGCCGCGGAGCGGCTGGGCCGGTGGGCCGTGGCCGCTGGGCCTGTGCGTCCGGAGCCTGTGCTCCGCGGCGGGAGGGGCCGCGGCGGTGGGAGGCCCACGTACCACGAAGAAAATAAAAAAAAAAAACTTTATAACTTATATCCAAAACCGTCTGACAACAAGGTATTCAGTTGTGACATCAGAGTTACCGCCATCCAGAATCTGAATCTTTCTGGATTGGGTCACGAATGAGTCCTTGGAATGACGGGTGTCTTCCTTCTCTTAGGTGTCACAGCCCATCAGTGAGGCTGAGTGTGCAAAGCGTCACTCGGCTGCCTGCGCCCTCTCACCCCCTTAAACCCTGGTGAAACCGAGCCCTCTGCCTTCCGGGCAGCCACACGCCAGCTGGGGCCCCCGCCCCACCAGGAAGCCCCACCCCCCGTCCTTAGCCATCCTCCTCCTTGCCTCCTGTGACCTCCAGCACCCCTCCTCGGCCCACTCTCAGCGGGGGCCTTGCTTCCTATGTCATCGACACATAGAAACAGCGCACAGGGAGTGTCCGCATCCTCCCAGCCCCACGTGTGCCCTGCCTGTGTCTGCCGTCCCTCTGCCTCCTCCTGTCGCTGTGGTTGGACTATTCGAACCTCTGTTGAAGGCTCTCAGCCCTCCCCTGAACCCACAAGCACGTGTCCCACCAGTTCTCTGCCCCCCGCCCCCTGCCAAGCAGAACTCCCCAGATGTGTGTCCACTTCCCGTCCTCTGGCTCACTTTTGATCCCCGTTAAGGCAGCCTTCTGTCCCCACACCCCACTGAGACGGCCCCCAGCAAGGTCTCCAACACCCACCACCACCTTCCCTGGCCTTATCCCGCTGACCGTCAGCAATGTGGGATGACGCCTCATTCACGGGTGCTCCTCGGACCGTGTCCGTCCCCAGGTTTCTGGGGGGCATCTGGCCCAGCTGCTCCTCCTCTTCCTGGCACTGCCATGAACTGCCAAGCTGTCTGCCCATGACTGCCCCACCACACGTGGCCCTGCCTGCAGCCCGCTCCCCACCTGGCCTCGCCTGGCCTCCACTCCTCCAGAGCCCAGGGTGGTCCTTCGGCAGCAGGATTTTCTGCAGAAGGTCGTGGGGGGGCCTCAGTGGGGGAGAACATGCAGGTGCCTTCAGCCGTCTGCCAGGGACCAGACCAGTAAACACCACGCTCTGGGGAGCCCTGGGCACCCTCACCTCGCACTGTTCAAAGGATAAAGCTAGTTCCCCAAAGTGGCCAGAAAAATGTCCATGGAGCCAGGCCACGATGCCAAACTTACAAGGACAATAATTTGTACCCACCCCCTTTCCTTGGACCTCATTCCCGAAAAGTGCCGTTTCCCCAGAAGCCACCGTCCTTGCTTGGAGACAGACCTCTCCCTCCCTCCCCACGTGCACCTCTGCGTCCAGGAGGGGCGAGAGCACAGACGTGGCTTGGGAAGGGTCCAGAGTGTGGTGGGTATTCAGGGCCCACAGAGCCCCTCCCACCAGGGCCCTGGGCTGGGCGCCCTGAAGAAGACTCTTCTAAGGCACTCTGTCTGCTCCCAGGTGGCTTTTCCAGGTGCCCTCTGCAGCCATTGCTCTCAGTGGCTCTTTTTTTTTTTTTTTTTTTTTCCCCAAATGACTCTCAGCTTGCCTTCAAATAAGAATAAATATGTGTGTCTGTTCCCTGGGCCTTTGACAGCCCTGAGCTGGCCCCATGACTCGGGTGGGATTGATGGCCCCGTCTCACTGAGAAGCCAGGTGCATCTTTTCCAAATGATGAATGGCTTTCTCACGAACACAAAATTGTTGATTGTATTTACAAACAATTCCTTTTTCACGTTCCGTTGATTCTTCTCCAGCGTCGGTCCCTCGGTGACACCCGCACGGCTGATGCATTGGTGGCCATTACCTCCATTGATTAAGGCTTCCTGTGGTCCCGCGGCGCCTGGTGCGCCATTTGTCACAGACAAGCGGCTTGCACACAGCAGTGTATCATGCTCCCTTCGGGCTTCACGGTTATTTCTTCTTCAATTTATGTTGCGTACCCTGTAAGTACAGGCGCACACCAAAACTCCAAAATCTTAGCATGCCACAACAGTGAGCGAATACAGGAGTAAAGGAATTCTTTGCCAATCCCGTGCCTCCAGAGCCTGACTCCTCTGCCCCTCATTCTGAAAAAATGCAAATGTAAATAAACAGTGTCAGCACTGTCCCTAATTGAGACTTGGGACCAGAGAGAAGGTCGACGGAAGCGCCGCCACTTTTCACCAAGTCATTCAACACTTAGCATGGAACCAAAAGACCCCAGACCCAAATTCTTCAGCACCTCCTGGGGACGAGGCAGCCGTCAAAATGGCCCAATCCAGGCCAGGTGGGAATTTGCTAGAATCAGCTGCTTTCTCTAGGTTCCTCTGTCCCACCTCCTCCTCCTGATGGCATTTTGGGCTCACCCGGGGCATTCCCCACGGTCAGTCCCTACCAGGAAACGGGCTGTGTGCAGAGAAGGTGCTGGACGCTGCAAGGGTCCTGGCTTCTCTCCGGCCACTGGGTCTTGGGCAAGCCGGTGACACTCCAGATGGCCAGGCCCTCCTCTGGAACTTGCAGAGGCTCAGAACAGAGCCCAACTTTCCTCCCAACTCGAAAACCTGGGTGTTCACGTTCGCATCGATTGCCTATCTGGCTCATAGTTGCAAAGTGTCGATCAGTATAAAAGTGTAAGTCAGAGCCCATCAGCACTTACCGTGTACTGCCGTGGAGAGAAATTTATCTTCTCACAGTGCGGGAGGCTAAGTCCAGGATCAAGGTGCCAGCTTATTCAGCTCCTTGTAAAGACTCTCTTCCTGGTTTGCAGATGGACACCTTCTCACTGTGTCCTCACGTGGCTAAGAAAGCAAACTCTGGTGTCTCTCTTTCTTTTTTTTTGGCCATGCCACTCAGCTTGTGGGATCTTAGTTCCCTGACGAGGGGTCGAACCCAGGCCCCCGGCAGTGAAAGCAGGGAGTCCTAACCACTGGACTGCCAGGGAATTCCCTGGTGTCTTTTTCTCTTACAAGGACACTAATCCCATCATGGGGTCCCCACCCTCATGACCTCATCTAACCCTCATCACCGCCCAAAAGCCCCACCTCCAAATCCTATCACATTGGAGGTTAGGGATTCAACATAGGAATTTGGAAGGTGGAGAAAATTCAGTCCATAACGTAGCTTAACACTAGCTACCTTACCAAATTATCTAATTAGTTCTAATAGGGTTTCTTTTTGGTTGAATTTCTTGGGATTTTAAATTATGCAATCATGTCATTTGCATATAATTTTGTCTTCTTTCCCCTAGTATTTAGTTTCCCTGCATTATTTCCTTAACTAAAAGTTACAAACTACTCCTCCTGTGGGGCTCTCCCAGGGGCCCTCTGAAGATCCCCCCCACCCAACTGGCCACAACTACATCCTGAGCCCATGCGTGTAGGCCTATGGATGGCTAACGGAATGGGACTAAGATGACCACTGTGGGTCACTGTGTCCTGCCGATGTTTGGGGCTGGACAGTGACTGTGCAGGTGTGCCCTGGCGTCACGGGCATTTATTTATTTATATATATTTTTAATGTCTCTTTTCTTGCTTTGCATTTTTTAAGATGATCTGGGTTTTTTAAATTTTATTTATTTTTATTTTTGGCTGTGCACAGGCTTTCTCTAGCTGCGGCAAGCGGGGGCTACTCTTCATTGCGGTGAGCAGACTTCTCATTGCAGTGGCTTCTCTTGTTGCGGAGCACGGGCTCTAGCCGCATGGGCTTCAGTAGTTGTGGCATGTGGGCTCAGTAGTTGTGGCTCACGGGCTCTGGAGCGCAGGCTCAGTAGTTGTAGTGCACGGGCTTAGTTGCTCCGCGGCACGTGGGATCTTCCCGGACCAGGGCTTGAACCTGTGTCCTTCGCATTGGTGGGCAGATTCTTTAACCACTGCGCCACCAGGGAAGCCTTCTAGTTATTTTTTAGGTAATGTGAAGTTTGTGTTCTTTCTTCTATTTCAAACCTTGTTTAGAAATATCTTTTCACTTCCAATGGTTACCTTTTATTTTGGATGTTTTTTGTTGTCCATTTCTAGACATCCACTCTTCCAAAACGAAGCTTTGGGATTGCTTTGTTATAGAAGGTGCAGAGTTTCACCAACCTTAGCTCTACAAGACCCGATTAGCCAAACAGGAGCCTCCTCCAGTGCCCTACCGCCCCCCCCAGGGGCGACCTCTTGTAACTCTTTGAGCTGCCGATTTGGTATTGAATTCCACAGTTCTGAACAACATACTTCTGCATCCGGAACTCTGTTTTCTAACTGAGGCCTTACCTACTGACTTTGCCTCAGGAGGATGAAGCTTCAGCTTCTCTCACCCACTTCTTCACTCTTCCCCTCTCCCCTCTTCCTAACAGAAACTCGTTATAATGGTCCTGAGGTCAAGATGCCAGGACATCCTGAAATACACAGCTGAGTCAGGTTATATTCTGTGGTTACTTTTTATTTTCCCGGGAGTTAACAATTACCTTATTTTGGAGTTGTTATTGTTGCAGATGGCCAGGGTGGGCCAAGGAGCTTAGTTTACAGGATTTAGCGCTGGGGAACTGCCGGATCAGGCGCACACGTTTGGAGAGAAGGAGCCTAGGGCTCTGCACGGAGGGGAGATGGTGAGGACGGACAAGCTGGAACTTTATCGGAACTTGATAAACTAGGGCTACTTATTACTCTGGTGTTCCTGCCCCTACAAACGGTGTGTTCTTAGGTGAGGTGAGCCCCACATGAAATTTGAGTGCATTGCAGAGTCACCATAACTAGAGAAATTATGAAAGGACCTGGACAGAGGCACATCGCTGGGGCAACCCTGCAGGGAGAGCAGGTTACGGAAAGAGTCCAATTCTGGAAGCAGGCTGGTCCTGGAGGCAAGTCAGTTCTAGAAGTAGGTTGTGAAAGCAAGATGATACTGGAAGCAGGTTGTGGAGGTGGGCTCCAGAGGAAGGTTCTGCAAGCGGGTTCTGGAGGTGTGACAATGGACGGCCGACCATGGCACCTCACTGGGGCCAGGCCGGAGCCTGGGTATCCGCGCGGAGACAGGAAAGCGGACCTTAAGAGCTGCACGGGCGCTCGCGCCAGCAAAACCGTTAACCCCATTGCGGATGTTTTCGGACTAGCCCCGCGGAGGCCCCCCAGCCGGTGCGGGTGAAACCCGCGCAGCCCGGGGCCCTGCGCGGCGCAGTGTTTTTCCCTTATCCGCCGGCCGGCGGTTGCCAGGGGCGACCGCATTCCCCCGGGGCTCCGCGGGAGCGGGAGGGCAGGGCCTGGACGCGGACCCACCTCCCTCGCACCCTGGTTGGCCAAGGCTGCTGTCCGTCGGAGTCTCCGCTGCCGCCGATTGGGCAGCGGAAAGTTTCGCACGCTCGGCGCCCAGCGCCCCGCCCCTCCAGCCGACTGGGCCACCCCTCCCACCCCCTCCGGGAGAGGGCAGTGCGGGATCCCGTGCGCCCGGGGTTCCTGCGCCAGCGTTGGCTTCCAGGCGGGCGCGGCCCGAACGGCGGGCGGCAATGGTCCCTGAGGGGAGGCCGGACGGTGCGGGCGCCGGCGAGGAGAGCGCCCGGCTGCAGGCGGCGGGCAGCGTCCGCAAGGTGGGAGTGCCCCAGGGCGGGGGGCGCCGGGAGGTGGGGTGCCAGATCCGACGTGCTCCTGTCGCCATCTGACTCCGGCGGGCGCGGGACTGCCGGGTCGGCGCTGGCTTCTCCCGTCCGAGCGCGCCGCTAGACTCCGGGGCGAACCCCGCATCTCGCTCGCCCCTAGAGGCAAGGTGGGCTTATCGCTGGGGAAACGGGCCCGGTGCGGAGCCAGAGCCCAGCTGTCTGCCTTTGCTGGGCTCCTCTCTAGCCCGTTTGGGGACCCCTCCTGTGTCGACCAGGAAAAAGTGGGAGCGCAAGTCCACCTCTTGGTTTTCTCCAACGCTTCAGGACCCCCTTCTGTGACAGGTGTTGCGCTCTGGTCAGTGACAGCCCGTGGCCCTAGTGTTTGTTCCTGGTGCCCATCATTCCTCCTTTTCTAGCTTTGCCCTCTCTCTCCTAGGGCTGTTCAGCTTGCCCTGGGCACCCAGCTCTGTGTTTAATGAAACTTTTAGCAACAGGTGGCTGAAGCCTCGTGGGTACGGGAAATGGCTGGAGGATTGCCCAGCTAGGTGGTTTGTCCCTCCTCACCTACCCGCACCTCTGCCCCCTCCTGAAATCCCTGACCCCACGCGCTGTGGACTGTGGACCATTTCCAGGACGACTGGGGAAGCTCTGGAAGGGAGGGGGTGTGGAGACATTCGAGTCTGTGCCTGGGAAGGAGAGGGTGCTCTGGCTGCCTCCCTCTGCAGCCCGGGAGCCCAGCTGTCCCCAGGTGGTCAGCAAGAGGCTGCCCCAGTGTTTATGCCAGGCCTTGGGCATCCATGTCCCCAAGGGTTTTCAGTCAGGTGCCACCAAGCATAGGTGGCACCTGCACCCACAAGGGTGTGAGGCCTGGCCCTGCTGACCATCTTGCTGATTGTTCCCAGGCCTGTGCTGGCATAGTTGCCCCCACACGTAGCCAGTTCTGGACACTGCCCATGCCATTTCCTCCTGGGCTTCTGGGGGATCCGCTAGACCCATGCCATCAGGGCCATTGCAGGGAGGGTGTGGGGAGCTGCCCCTCTTCTCCGTCGGAGTGGAGGTTCTTCCACAGGTGGGCGAGCTGGCACATCCCTTTACCACCTGGTGCGGAAATGGGGGTGAGTGTGGCTCTCAGCCTGCCCAGCACTGCGGACTGGGCCGTAGGCACACCTCCCATCCAGGTCACACAGCCAACCTGCCTTCTGGAGGGAGCGTTAGGGTCACAAGGCCATGGGGGTGCTGGCTGCGGAGCTCAGAGGGGACCCTGGCTCAGAGGCCGTGGTCTCCCGCCTCCAACACATCTCTCCGGGAGCACTTGACATTGGAGACAAACGAACTGTGTTGATGGGGACAGCCCTGCGGGGCTGGAGGTCTCTGCCCGGCACGTGGACCACCCCTCCCCAGGCAGACAGCTGTGCTGCTCACCCAGAACCCTTAGAACCTGCTGGAGCTTTGCAGTTGGACCTTCAGAGGGATAGGGATGTAGCTTCGGCTGTGGCCTGCCCCTCTGTCCCCAAATTCTCAGGCCTCCTGGAGGGGAGACTGCTCACATCCTCTCCTCATTCCCTTTTGCACCAAGTGGGTATGGGAGGCACCACGGAGAAGAGGCGCAGGCCAGTGGGAAGACAGACACTCAACAAGCAGAGCGGAGAGAGGAGAGCCGTGTTTTGTCTTGTTCCATCCTGGTGCCACCCTGACACCAGCCCCCTTCCCATCTACAGATGAGGGCCTGCCCAGGGTCCCACAGCAGGGAGTCCTCCAAGTTGATTGCTCTTTCTCCCATTGTTCAATGTGGACAAGTCCCCTCTCCCCAGTTACCTTGAAGCCTTCTATCAAGTCCCAGAAGAACGCCTCCTCCTGCAGGAAGTCTTCCCTGATTGATCTCTCCTGAGAATACTGGAGTGTGGAGGAGATGTTGGGCCATAATCCAAGGTGGCTATGCACCAGGAGCCTTGTCTGTGCAAGGGCGTGAGACCTTCTTTAGGGTGCCCCCTGCACAGGGCTGGGACAAACTAGAGCCCCCAGAAGGTGGGAAACTGCCCTGTGTGTGACAGTGGGGGCATGCTTCCTCAGATTTGCGGAAGACAGTGGCCATTGTAGGGAGGCCAGCGTCAGCCCCGCATGAATAAAACTTCCCCTGTCTGTGCCATCAGGGCAGGGTCCTGGGAGGCACTGTGTTCTCGTCCCTGCTCCGTTCGGGGGCCAGGTGATCACCTGAGCCTGAGAGGACGTTGCCCGAGGAAGTACGTTCTGAGAAATCCTTCCCAACTCTTGGGCTGGTGACTGACCCAGACGGGAGGTCCTTAAATGGCCAGGAGGAGGTGTGGCAGCTGCGGCTGCACCAGTCCCACTGGGGCCCTGAAGCCCCTCCCCTCACCAGAGGAAGCCGCTCACCCTCGGAACCTGCCGCAGGGCTCCCTGCTTGGGGCCCGGGACGGGACGTGGGCAGGCAGGCAGGTGGCCCATATGCAGTACAGAACCCGCGCAGAGGCACTTCGGATGGTGGCCGTTGGGAGGCCTGGCCTGCTGCCTGTGAGCAGAGGGACCCTGGGCCTGTGGTTTGGGACGGAGCCCGGCAATGTTCAGCGTGGCCCAGGGGAGCCTCCTGTTAGCGCCCCAGCGGGAGCTGGCTGGGCATCCCCTCCAATTAAACGTGTGTGGCCTGGCATAATTGTGTGGGCGGGATGGGTCGTGGGTGTTACAGAAGGAATTCAAAAGGGCAGGAGGATGTGTGGTGAGTAATTGGCCATCTCCCGGTGGGAGCTCCAGGCTGGGCTGCTGAGACCCAGAGCCACACCGGACAGGCCGAGATTCTTCCCGGGGCCCCAGTCCCAGCCACATCTCCCCCTGCCATGTCCTTGCTGGCCCGGCCCCCGTAACCTGTGGCCTCTCGGCAGGGCTGTGACCTCCTGGCAAATTCGCAGCACGGCTGCCTGCAGAGCCGCAGGGCCCAGATCCACCAGCAGATCAACAGGGAGCTGAGGATGCGGACGGGCGCCGAGAACCTGTACAGGTGCGTGCTGGCTGCCTGGGACACCTGCCGCCGGCCGACCCGTGGGAAAACAGTGCCGTGTTCCCCGAGGCCCCTGCGAGGCAGGTGCATCCCGGGGCAGGGCAGTGACCCAGGTGGGTGCCTGGTCTTGTGGTCCACATGTGATTCCGTGACCATGGCCTCCCATTCAGGCTCCTGAGAGGCAGGGCTGGGCGTCCCACTGGGGTCTGGGGCAGTCATGCCGCTCAGCTGAGACCCTCACAGGTGACTCAGGCCCCCACCTTGGTGGCCCAAACTGGCAGGGGTAGGCTCAGGGCCAGCCGAGTTCTGTTCCGTGCGGGACTGGAGCAGGGCTTGAGGGGATGTCCCCACTGCTGTGCAGTGTGGGAGCCTTTGAGATGCACATGGTGACCAGCAGCTGTGTGCTGACCTTCACACACGCCAGTTCTACTGGTGATGGCCTGAGGCCCAGGGAGGAGGCCTGACCTGCTTGAGTGCAGACTGCCAGTGAGTGCAGAACCAGCCCCAGGGCGGGGCTTGGCTGGGCCTGGGCCACTCCTTTTCCTTAGCAGCCCTGGCCCCCTGTCCCTCCCATCTGTAGGGCCAGCCCTGCCTTCCTGGACCTGTGGCCCCACTGGCAGGCACAGAGAGGGTCTGATCCCTGCCCCTCCAGGGAAGTTGGCTTCCATTCGCTGTGGAGGGCAGGCTGAGCTGTGTCCTGGGGGCGCGAGAGGTGGTGGAGGACACTTACGCCCTGGAAGCTCGGGGACCAAGGAGACGTGCTTGGGCCAGACATACCCGCGACATACCTGCGTGGACAGGAGTCTGCGTGAACCATGGGGGTTTGCAGAGAAGGGGGAGGTCATCTGGTGGGCCCTGGACCCCACTGCTGCCCCCCAAGGGGGCTGGGCCCGTCAGCACATCACTGTGGGAGCGGGCTCCAGAGCTCAGGCTAGGGCAGGGGCTGCAGCGAAGCCCAGGGGCGTGGGCCCGCCTGCAGGGCTGGGGCTTCACCTCAGCCTGGCCTCCCCTAGAGCCACCAGCAATGCCCGGGTGAGGGAGACTGTAGCCCTGGAGCTGAGCTACGTCAACTCCAGCCTGCAGCTGCTGAAGGAGGAGTTGGAGGGGCTCGATGGCAACGTGGACGCCGACCAGCCCCAGAGGTGTGTGTGCACGCGTGTGCAAGGACACGGACTGGCCCCGGATGTGCGTGTGTGCATGTGTGCAAGGACGCAGGCTGGCCCCAGAGATGCATGTGTGCAAGGATGCGGAGCGGCCCCAGAGGTGCGTGTGCATGCGTGCGCAGAACAGCACCCACCACGTGTGTGTGTGGGAGGATGTGATCCAAGACAGGGCGTGGTGGGACGTGTGTGGTGTGCAAGGACATGTACCGTAATCAGAGGAGAGGCGTGTCCCGTGGGGCGGGAGTGGTAGAGGGTGGACTGCGTGGCCACTGGGGACAGCAGAGTCCAGCCTTAGAGCCCAGACTCGATGCTTCTGGTTCTAGCGAAGGTGTCACTGTCCCCATGATCCCCCTGGGGCTGAAGGAGACCAAGCAGCTAGACTGGGCCACGCCCCTGAAGGTGAGTGCTGGCCTGTGCGCCCTGGGCTCGGGGGGTCTCTGGGGCTTCCTGGTCCAGCCGTCTCACGGAGATGAAGACTCTGAGGCCCAGAGAGGAGGGGGTCTGCCCTGGAGCCCCTTGGCCTCCCCAGGCTATGGGGGATTTGGATTGGGTGGGCTTTGCAGAAAGGCACGCACCCTGGGATGGGTGTCAGCAGAACTGGAGGCCCCAAGACGGCTGCAGGGTCCTGACTCTCACTCTGAGGGTCCCTCTGGCGGGGGCCACCTCTTCCAGTCAGAGCCTGTGCTGAGAAAACCCGCTGGTTCCTGGGGCCTTGTTGGGGCTCGTGAGCCCGGCTGCCCTGGCTAGCTCGCCACTCCGGCCAGGCCGGCAGAAAGGTGCCTCGCCTCTCGGCCTCAGTGTCCTTGCCTGTCAAGGGGCAGGTCACTTGCCTCGTGGGGTTAATGAGGGAATTCAAGTAGAAACATCACCAAGTCTCCAGGCCCCATATCTGTGGTGGGGGGCACCCATGTCAGTGTGTAGACCAGGGCCTCCCCTCGCTTCGGGTCTTCACCCGCGTCGGGCTGGGAGACTTCAGGGAAGCCCAGCGCCTGTCCCTTCGAATCAGGAGCTGATCTCAGGGCACTTTGGAGAGGACAGTGCTTCCTACGAGGCTGAAATCCGGGAGCTGGAGGACCTGCGGCAGGTGGGTGGGTGCCTCCCAGTCCATAGGTGAGAAGACAGAGGCTCGGTGCTGCTGGCCCTTTGGGAATGGCTACTCTGTGCCTGTCCCCACCCCAGGGACCCTGCCTGGGTCTCTCGCCCCAATGCCCTGCACAGTCTCCTGGAGTGGCACGTGGTCCACAGCAGCCCCCGGGAGGGCAGGTGTGACCGTGTCTACCCCTAGACCCTGGGGTGCTCTCCTAGGGCTGTGGCATTCAAGGGGATTCCCAGGGCGGTGTGCGTTCCATGAGGTGGGCTGGGGCCGTGGGACCCTGCTGACTTCCACCCGGCAGGCCGCGCGGACCCCTAGCCGGAGCGAGGCGGGCCTGGAGCTGCTCACGGCCTACTACAATCAGCTGTGCTTCCAGGAGGCGCGCTTTGTCACCCCTGCCAGGAGCCTGGGGCTGCTGTTCCACTGGTAGGGGCGGGGCGGGGTGGGGCGGGGCGGGGGGCGGCGGCGCTTCTGAGACCCTGGCTTCTCGTGAGGGCTCTGCCCAGCCTGACCCGACCCTGCAGGTATGACTCGCTGACGGGGGTTCCGGCCCAGCAGCGGGCCCTGGCCTTCGAGAAGGGCAGCGTGCTCTTCAACATCGGCGCCCTCCACACCCAGATCGGGGCTCGCCAGGACCGCTCCTGCCCCGAGGGCACCAGCTGTGCTGTGGAGGCCTTTCAGAGGGCTGCGGGTGAGAGCCGCCCAGGGCTGGCCCCCCAGCTGTGCCTGCGTGGTCCTCGCTTCCAGGCGTGAGGGGCAGAGGCTTCTCTGTGGCCAGAGCTAGGGGCCCAGTACGATGGCCCCCTAGCCCGAGGGGTCACACGCACAGGCCCTCTGTGGGACGCAGAGGGTGTTCCCCAACCAGGGCCGAGCACACGGGGTGGGGGTGGGGTGGGGGTGGGGTGGCCCCGCCGTGCCACGCTGAGCCCCCTCCCCTCCGCAGGGGCCTTCAGCCTCCTGAGGGAGAACTTCTCCCACGCACCCAGCCCCGACATGAGCCCCGCCTCACTCTCCATGCTGGAGCAGCTCATGACCGCCCAGGCCCAGGAGTGCGTCTTCGAGGGCCTCTTGCTGCAGGCCCCCGTGGCTCCCCGTGACTGCCTGGCCCAGCTCCACCTGGCTCAGGAGGCCGCCCAGGTGAGGGCGGGGAGCCCGGCCAAGCTGCGGTGTCTCAGTGAGCAGCAGGGCCTGGGTCGACGGTGCCGGCTGGAGCTTAGGAGCAGAGCCAGGATCTGGGCGGGGGGCGGGTACAGGGCCTCCTGTAGGGCCCCAGAGCCGGCTGTCAACCCCGAGGTCCTGAGTCCCCGCCTCTGGGGCAACACCAATCAGGGCAGGAACCGGGGCCCTGCCCCTGAGCTCAGCCTGGCATGGGGCAGGGCCGCTGGGACTTTGGTCGAAGCCAAGCCCCAGGGTGGGGACGGGTGGGGGCCCAGGCCGCTGGGCTCGCGGGAGGCCCCACCATCCTGCCGTGTGCGCCAGCAGGTGGCGGCCGAGTACCGGCTGGTGCATCAGACCATGGCCCAGCCGCCCGTCCAGGACTACGTGCCCTTCCCCTGGACCACCCTGGTGCACGTGAAGGCCGAGTACTTCCGCGCCCTGGCCCACTACCACGCGGCCCTGGCCCTGTGTGACGGCGCCCGTGAGTGCCCCGCCCCGCATGCCCGTGTGCCGGCAGGGCCCCGCCGGCGCCTCACCGCCCTCTCTGACCCACAGCGGTGGCGGAGGCGGAGCTTCCAGCCCTCGAGCAGATCTTCCTCGGGCTCCCGGCCTCGTCTGAGCCCCGGGGCCCCGCCCTGCCCCAGGAGCAGGAGGACCGCCGGAAGCTGGGTGAGGCGGCTGAGGGAGGGGCGGGGCGCTGGGGCCTCCGCGGGCGTGAATGCCCCACTCCACCCTGTCATCCCCAGTCCTGATGCCCCGGCGCTGGCGGGTGGGGTCCCCAGCTCGCCCGGAGCAGGGGCCCCAGCAGTGCGGGCGGCGTCGGGAGGGGGCGGGGGCAGGGGGGGCGAGCCACACACGGCGGCAGTTCTTTCGCGGCTCAGACCTGCCGTCGGGCCCTCAGGATGAGCCCAGAAGCCCTCGCTTGCCCTCCTCTCGCAGCACCTGGTGGTGGGGGAGCTGGGGCCCAGCCTGGAAGGGCCAGGCAGGCAGCGTGTGACAGCTCTGTCCCGTGCAGGCAAGGCCCACCTGAAGCGGGCCATCCTGGGTCAGGAGGAGGCCCTGCGGCTGCATGCCGTGTGCCGGGCCCTGCGCAGGGTGGACCTGCTGCAGGTCGTGCTGGCCCAGGCGCTGCGGCGCTCTCTGGCCAAGTACTCGGAACTCGACCTCGAGGACGACTTCTGTGAGGCCGCCGAGGCCCCTGACGTTCGGCGTGAGCAGCCAGGCCCCTTGGGTGGGTGTGTCCTGGCCCCAGGGGGGCGGGGGGCGGAGGCCTCCTGGCGAGCAACAGCCATTTGCCACAGAGCTATGGGCCCTGGAAGGAGGAGCGGGGCACTTGGCGGGGGATCCGTGACGGCAGCTCCACGCCCCCCTCTCCCTGCACCTGGGACCCCCAAGAACCACGCCCCGGGGCTCCTCCAGCTGGTGGCCCACAGAGGGGCCGGTGTGCACGGGCTGCATTCGGGTCACCCACTCCGCTCTGGCCGAGCCGCACCCGGCTGCTTCCCAGGGTTCTGGGGCCGAGAGCCTTGGGCTCAGCCACGCCCTCCCTCCCCCTTCTCCCTTTCAGCTAAGACGCAGCGGAGGCCGGAGGGCAGGGCGCCCAGCTTCTCCCGGGTGAAGGTGGCTGACATCTTCCATCGTCTGGTGAGCACCTCCCAGGCCACCCCCACCTCGGCTCTGCCCTGCGTTCTCAGGCAGGCCCTCGATGGCGGCCCAACCCTGCCCGGCCCCCTTGCAGACCCTGCTGGTTTCTGTCCCCAAATGTGGAGATCGGGGCGAGGGTGCTCCAGGCCGGGGCTCCCCCGAGGGCGGCAGCCCAGCCAGGCCTCTGATCTCTGACCTCTGGCCGCCCCCAGGGGCCCCTGTCCGTGTTCTCAGCCAGGAACCGCTGGCGGCTGGCAGGGCCCATCCACGTGGCCCGAGGAGAGGGCGGCTTCGGCTTCACGCTGCGGGGCGACGCGCCCGTCCTCATCGCGGCTGTCGTTCCAGGGGGCCGGGCCGCGGTAAGGGGCCCCGCCCCGGGGCTGACTGCGGGAAGGGGGAAGATGGGACTGGCCAGAGGTGGAGGGGTGCCCGCGGGACTCTCCCCGCCTCCCTGCAGGCGGCCGGCCTGAAGGAGGGTGACTACATCGTGTCAGTGAACGGGCAGCCGTGCAGGTGGTGGAAGCATGCAGATGTGGTAGCCCAGCTGAAGGGCGTGGGCGACGAGGGCGTGAGCCTGCAGGTGCTGACGCTGCTGCCTGGTGCCGAGCCGCCTGGCTCGGTGAGCCCCGGGGCCCTGGGGGGGTGGTCCCTAACTCCTTGTCCCGCCCCGGCCCTGGGCCTTCCGCCAAGCCCCCAACATGCGCAGATGCCAGGAGGGCACTCGGGTGACCTTCCAGGCAGCAGCCGCCTATGCTGCGGCCTCCACCTGGTAGCAGCTCCTGCCCTTGACAAGGCCCCAGCCCACCCCTCAGCTGGCCTCCACCCTCCTGGAGGCCCCGGGGTGCCCTGCTGCATGGCCGCCCTCCCAGGGACCCCGCCATGTGCCCCCTGAATACCACCCAGCTCGTCCCTGTCGCACTCACCAGGCTGGCCACAAGCAGGCCAGGCCAGGGTGCCGACCGATACCCATTTCCATCCCGAACACAGGGGGACCGCCGGCCAGCCCTGGGGGCGCTTCTGAGGAGCCAGAAGGAGTGTGGCTGGGAGACACCAGGGCCCGCACAAGCCAGCCCCAGGCCCCTCCTTGGCTGGAACCGCAAGGCCAAGAGGGGCAAGGCTGGAAGGAGGCTGTCCCCAGCCCCACACCCCTGAGCCGGGCTGCCCAGGCCGGCAGTGAGGGGCCAGCTCTCCCCACACCCCAGCCCCAGCACAGGCTCCAGCTGACTGGGAGTGAGGACCCCATGCACGCCTTCCTGACCCCAGAGCACCTTCGGGCCAGTTTGCTGCCCCACCCAGTGCCCAGAGCTGCCCATTAAAGACATTGTGAGATGAGGTGTGTCCGAGCCCAGTGATGTGGGCCAGGTGCTGCCCCCCCCATACGGGAAGTGTCACAGTCGCCTCTGGACCCCAACTCCCAAGTGCCAGGAGGCTGCCCCTGGGCTGCCCTGTCCTCCTGCGCCCCGGGTGCCCACTTGAGGGCAGCTTCCCGGGTGGGGGTGTCCGGCTGCCCTTCTTGGATCCTGAAGGAGCCGTCCCCAGAGAGCCAGGCAGGCTGGGGTGACGTGTTGCCAGCGGGTCCCTGCAGCCCAGATGCCCCCTGCCCCCCGTGCTGGGCTCCTGAGGCCCCTCAGCTGAGCTCTCCCCATCCCCCCGCCCCCCCAGCATGCCATATCTTGTCCACACCCTCCCTCAGGACTGGCTGCGCCCCAAGCCAAGCTTCTGTTTGGCCCCCAGTGATTCCTTCTGGGCACCCCTCCCGCTGGCCCACCTGGCGCCCAACAGGCTGGAGGAGGCTCAGCTGCCTTCCCGCCCTGCCCCTCCCTCCGCACAGCAGCCTGGAGTGCCCACAGCGCTGCCTCCCATCTGGTCGGGGTCCCAGCCAAGGCCAGCTACTGCAACACCCTTTACTGTCCCTCCGTGGACAGAACGGGGACCCATCCCTGCTTCCGTCCCTCCTGTCCCCTCATCCTGACCCCTTCTGCGTCGAGGGCCTAGATCTGATCCCAGCCCTGCACCTGCAGTCCAGTCCTTTACCAAGCCGCCTGCCAGGCCCATCTCCCGCCCTCACTTCCCATCTGGCCAAGCTCCACCCGCCCTCACCCTGTCTCCGCCCTCACCCCGCCAGGCCCCACCCCATCCTGCCAGGCTCTGCCCCACCTGTCCTCGCCCTGCAGTCGAGCCTGGGCGTCCGAGGCCCCTGCTCCAGCCTCGGGCGGGTGTCTGCGGGGCCGTTTCATCCTCCTGCACCTGAGCCCAGCACTGAGGGGTGCCCCCAGCCCACTCTAGCCCCCTTGGACTCCTCCCCAGCCCCTTTGGCACTGAACTGGGCTCCTCAGACCGTGAGCCTTCAGTGTTCCCCCCCAGCCATGCGTACTGGTGGACGGCCCCCAGAGACCACGGCGGCCACACTCTCCTGGATCCCCCGGTGGTGGTGTGGCTCAGGATCTGGCCCCAAAAAGAGGAGTGAGAGGTGGGACGGGGTGCCGCCTGCAGCCCTAGGCAGGGTTGGGGGGAGGCAGGGGTCCCCGTGGCCACCAGGGGGCAGCCGCTGCCCGCTAAGTGCAGTGCAGGTTTGGGGAAGGGCGAGCAGCAGACCCAGGAGAGCAAGGAAGCCCCCCTGCAGACCAAGGCCCAGCCACCCCCGTCTCCGGGCATCATCCCTGTCCCCTCTGTGAGGTCCCCAGGCAGGAGCAACCCTGTGGGGGGGCCAGGCAGGCCTGGCCCCTGCCATCCACCACCTTCTTTAGCATCACTGGGGCAGGGGAGTGAGTGGGCGGGGGGGCGGGGGGGGGCGGTGAGAGTGTGAGGGAATGGGTAAGTGGGTGTGATGAGGGCATGCAGCTTTCGGAGTGGGATGGCAGGGCTGCGCCACCTGCCGGAGCCTAGGGACAGGGCATCCAGGTGCGTCCCTCCCCGACCCACCTGCCCCTCCTGGGAGAATGCCCCTCTCAGCAGAACCGGCCAAGGTCACCTCCGCACTTACTAATTTGATTAATAAAACTGTGCATCAAGGAAGCATTACCCGCTAATCGGGGACGACAGGGCTGGCAGGTCCTGTCCAGGACTCAGCAACTTGCCTGCTTCCAGCAGCCGATCTGGACCCAAGAGGGGCTGGGACTGGGCACGGAGCTGCTACCTGCTTCTCGCCCCAGGCAGGTGGGGAGGGCCCCTTGCCAAGGACCAGACCCTCCCCATGCGGACAGCCGGTGGTGCACGCCCCACCAGGGCCTTCCCAGCCCCTCCCTTGCCCTGCACAAGTGGCCTGCCTCCCGGCCCTCAGGCAAGCCAGGGCCTTTGCTCCCCTGGGCCAGGTGGGGCTGGGCATCGAGGGGAACTCCAGCTCTCCAGGAAGCAGTGAACCCACTTTCCAGATGGGAAAGTAGGTGCTGAGCGTGGGGCACAGACCAACCGGCGTCCCACAGGGCCAGCGGAGGCTCTGCCCACACGTTTCAGCTGTTCCTGGACGCCGAGAGTACTGCCACCCTGTGTCCAGCACACCTCAGCACACAGCATACAGCACACGGCCCACCCAGTCTCCCTGGCATCTCCCTAGTGTCCCTGGACGGCTGAGTTGGCCAAAGGCGGAGTCCTGGGCTGGCTCCAGGAGGCCTTGGGGATGAGGTCATGGACACGACTCTGGGCCTGGCAGGACCCCCGGCGGTCAGTCGTGGCCTGACCCCCACCATGAGGGCAATACTGCACCCCCGTGGGGGCAGGACTCAGAACAAGCTGGCAGTGGCCTGTCTGGCACCCGAGGGTGAGTCCCGCTACACACGACATCAGCCTGGGGTTGTGTGAGCACCTGGCCCAGCCCAGGAGTGAAGCAGGCGGCTGAGGGGCTTCTCCGTGTGTGCCAGGGGACTGTCCAGGCTGGGAGAGGGACTATGCCCTGAGGGCCCACCTGGGCTGAGTCCTCTCCCCAGTGGCAGCGGGCTGCCCTGACGGGCTGGCGCGTGGGGATCCGCACACAGTGGGGCTGGGGGTGAGAAGGCGCACGCCTGCCCGGCCCATCCACTCTGCCCTGATGTGTCTAGGGGCTCCGGCCCTTCCCAGATGCCTGCCCCGTAACAGCGCCCCAGCCCCATTCTGCCCTGTGCTCTCTGCCCCCTCAGTTCCAAGCTGGGATGTGCTCAGCCTTCCTCAGATGTGGCCACGTCTCAGGTCGGTCACGGCTCTAAACCCCCCACTTTCCGGTCCAGCCACATCCCGTTGTCGCGATGCCCCGGATGGGCCGTGGGCCACAGACAGGGATGGCGCCGGCTCATCCACAAGCTCCACAAATACCTGGGAAGGTGCAGCCGCCTGGTGCGAGTGTCCCGTGCATGTGCCACCCGGGGAGGGAGGGTGAGGGCCGGGAGCTTCCGAGGCGGCAGCGGGACACTGTCCTTGTCCCCGTGCCCAGCGCGGGGAGGGCCCGGGAGGACTTGGGAGAGCGTGGGGCTGAGGGCGTGCGCTGAGCAGCGTGCACGCGGAGCTCCCCGGCACGCGCCCGGGCCGCCCCGGCCGCCGCCCCCCCCGCCCCACGCAGGGACGTCTCATTTTCCAGAGCGGTCTCGCGCTGCGCGGGGAGGTTGGGCTGAGTGCACGCTGTGATCGTTTTGCTTTGCCAACAGAAAACTGCCGCGAGGGGAAAAGGCAAACTCCCTTTCGCTTGGGTCAGCAGTGAGCGCAGCAGATTAATGTGAGGAGAGGCGTGGGCGCGGAAGGAAGGGAGCCCCGAGGCGGCGGCGGGAGGGCCAGGGAGGGGGTGGGGCGCAGGGGTCACAGGGGAGGGCCAGGTGGAGGACAGGTGTCAGGGCCGCCGGCTGGGGGGACTCCTCCTGGCTTCGCTCTTCCCCCGTACCCCCTCGATTCACTTCTCCCAGGGCTCCCACCGCACCCCACCCCCACCCGCACCCAGCCCAGGCCCATCCACCTCCGCCCCAATCCCCCAAAAGGCAGGCTTGGCCCAGGAGCCTCCAGAACAGGACCTGGATCGATGGCACACTCCAGCCGGAACCCCACTAACCATGACCACGAGGTGGTTCCCAGCCTTCACCCCACTGGACACCAGCCCCTGGGGTGAGCCCACGGGAGGTAGCACTCGGGGACCCAGGGCCAGTGTGAGAGGCGGTGCGGCTCACCAAAGCTGCACAGCCGCCGCGGGGGTGGGGGCCGCCAGGGTGGTCCCAGGGCCCTGGGGATCCAGAAGTGGGGTGCGTGGGAGGCAGTTAAGTGGGAGAAGCAGCCGCTCTGACCCCGAGCTCCTGGTGGGGCCGAGTCCCCAAGGCCCTGCTGAGAAGGCTGGGTTAGAGGTCTGCCGGCCCTCATGGAGGCCGGGAGGTAGGGCTCCAGCGTTGGGGTGTCCCGTAGGGACCCAAGCCCAAGAAGCCCGAGGCACACTGCTCCCAGCATCCCGAGACAGAGCTTTTGTTGGAGACGCTGAACTTGCTGCCTGACCGCAGAGGGCTCAATGGTGGCCCCCAAAAGATACAGCCACCCAGAACCTGTGAACGTGCCCTTGTGTGGAAAAAGGATCTTTGCAGATGTATTCAAGTTACGGATCTTGGGATGAGATCATCCTGATTACCCGGTGGGCCCTGAATCCACTGACACGTTTCCCAGTAAGAGACAGAAGAGGAGAGGCCGTGTGAAGACACGGGCAGAGACGAGTGCTGAGACAGCAGCCTAGGAGCACCTGGGGACACCAGAGCGGAAGGGACCAAGAAGGGTCCTCCCCTCCAGCCTGCGAGAGAGCACGGCCCTGCCGACACTTCCATCTCAGACTTTTGGCCTCCAGAACTGGGAGAGAACAAGTTTCCGGTGTTTTAAGCTTCCGAGTTTAGGGTAATTGGTTAGAACAGCAGCAGGAAGCCAATACGCCGACCTCACACAAGTCCCCGTGTTTCTGGGCCTCAGTTTGTCCTTCCGTAGGATGGACAACAGGGCCTCAGGTGTTGGATTAGAGGAGTGGGCTCAGCCCAGCTGTCCAGGAGAAGCATCTCCCACTTCTGGAAAGCCCGCCCCACCCCCAGATTCTGAAGCACGTGGCTGGGGCACTCGGTCACGATGGCCTGAACATCTGCATTTCGGGACTGTCCAGCTAGAGGCGGACCGAGTGGATGAGGCAGCCACAGACATCCCCCACCCTGCTCACCTCCCTCGGCCTCAGAGTCCTGGGGGCTCAGAGCCTTCTGTGGCTGGCTCCCAGGTGGCTGTGTGCCTTTGAGGCATCTCACCACCCCTCAGACGGGCCATGGGTCCTGAGTGCTGCCTCCTGGGGGCTCAGCCCCAGGGGGAGGTGGGAGACCGTTCTCTCGGTGGCTGGTGAGGCCTCTGCACAGGGCCGTGGGGTCGCTCAGAGTCCGTGTGAAGCAGCCCGGCCACGCCCCTGGCTGTGTGTGTTAGGGGGGTCTGAGGCCTGGGGGGCTGCCCAGGCTCAGCCAGCACCCCATCCACCCCCCCCACCAGGGCCAGGCACCCTAGCAAGCTTTGCCCTCTTCCCTGTGGCCGGGGTCTGTGCGTTCAGCTGTCGTGCAGGTGAGCCTACCTCACCGAGCTCCTGGGGGGGGGCGATGGACCCAAAAACAGTTGCCCCCAGGTAAATTTAGAAGGCTCGACTGGGGCCGTCCAAGGAAGTGGAGTGGAGGTGACTTGGGTCAGGGTCAGTAGTCGGTGTGGCCGCCGAGGGAACGGGCAGTGCACGGGTTTAGAGGACACTGAACCCCGCCCCCCCCACGAGCCCCCCTCTCCCAGCACCAGGGGTGAGGGTCTCCCGGGGCAACCTCGGCCGCCCCTTCTGTGGCCGCGTGCCTCCTGGTGCGAGGGAAAGGAGAGCCGCCCTGCCCCTGCGGGGCAGCCCCGAAACACCCCTCCCCTCCCTGCACCTGCCACAACAGAGCCACCTCTTCAGGGGGTGCTCCTGGAACCCCTCGGCGGAATCCCGGCCAAACATCTCTGCCTGGCCAGTCTCCTGGGACAGAGGGTCCCTGGGCTCACAGCCCAGGAGGGACAGGGGAGGAGTGGAGGGGACAGCGGCTTGCGGAGTCCTCAGGGACCAGAGCACACCCAGCACTCTGCTCGGACGGCTGGGAGAAGTCCTGTGCCTCTGGCCTGATGCATCGCTCTCTGCTGACTCTGGGCCGCCAGCCCTGCCCCGCCCCCCCGCAGCTGTGCCAGTGTCTGGAAGCCTCCTCTGCTTGCTCCAGTGCAGCTTAAGCTCATGAGAAACCCCACTATGGCCCTCCCCCTCCTCCCCTCCCCCTTCCTCCCTTCCCCTCCCTCTTCCCAGCCTCCCCTCCCCAGGGCCTGCACTCTCTCAGTGGCACCTAGCTCCGGGGCCAGGTGGGCATGGTCCTCACCTGCCCCTGAGTGGAGTTGAGGCAGGATGTGTGGGAAGGAGGGCAGGTGGGCTCCCAGAGGGGGCGGGGAAGGACGAGACAGAACTGCCCAGCTGAAGCCCAAGGCCCCACTTGTAAGGGGCTGTCCCTGGGGCGCCCTGTCCCAGCCTGCGAAGAACGCATCGCTGGGTCTCAGTTTCCCTACCTGAGAGCTCAGAGCCCTGCTGCGGCGGGGTGGGGGGCAGCGACGTCTGGGAGTCCTGCGTCCCTCCAGGAGCGGACGTGCCCGCCGTGACTCCCTCCTCTCCGGACGCTGACTGTGGACTGAGCCGGGGTCGGGGTGAGCCCAGCCACCACGCGCTCACACACACACACAGCCACTCCTCCCAGGCCATGCAGACCGCGAGGCCGGCTCCAGGTCCCGCACGCTCGGCCCACGGCACCACCAGGGAGCGCAGGAGGAAGCACCGGGCCGGGAGGGCGGGGTCAGCCCCGGAAAGGCAGGAAGGACCCTCCTCACTTCCTGGATCCCCTCCGAGGCTCCTGGGCCTTCAGAGGAGCAGAGAGGAGCCGGCCTCCGCCCACCTGCTGCCTCGCCCCTCCCCTCCCCTCCCCTCCCCCCCTGCCAAGACTCCCCTTTGCCACCTTCGCCTGCTCCACTTGCCCCATTGCTCCAGCCAACGTTCGGACCAGTAACAGCTCCAGCACCGTGGCCGCTGCCGGCCAGTAGCAGCACGTCCACCCCCACCCCGTCCCCACGGCCGTCAGCACCGTCACCTCCACACTGTCCCCGGCATCCACACATCATGTCCCCCGCACTGCGTCTCCGTCACTTGACCAGCAACACCATCACCGCCATGGCCGACAGCCACATCAGTGTCACCGCTGACTCGGTCTTAATTCCCTCAACGGCCACGACACGCCACCTTTACAAGTCCCTGGCCAGGCTCTTCTTCACCATTGTCCCTTCTTCTGGACAGAGGACCTCGGGTTGGGGCCAGTCAGTGCTGGCATGATGACGACAGGGTCCAGAGCGCGCCTAGGATCAGCTCAGGAGGGCCACCAGAACCCCGCTCAGCTTGCATCACTGAGCTGCGCTCTAGGCACTAAGAGGTGAAGCCAGGCCCCGGCCCTGGGGGGCTGACCACTGATGGGGCTGAGACACGCATCTCAGGGCGGCGGCAGTGACAAGCTCAGGGAACTTTGGGAGCCCAAGGGGCCTTCACCCCCCCCTGCCCAGTTTCAGGTTGGTCCCTGGGGACAGGGGGGATGAGGAGAGCCTAGAAGGGGCAGGAGGCAGCTTGGCAGAGAGAGGCAGGGCCGAGGTGCCTGGGGTGGGGCTGGGGGCCGGGACTCACCCCACCAGGTGGGCCCCTGCCTGGGGGAGGGCGTAACTCCAGGACTGCACCCCACTCCCGGAGGGCCCCCCGGCGGCCTGAACACTGAGGACCAGGGCTCACAGGTCCAGGAGCACATCTGTGAGGCCATGTGGCAGCGCTGGGCCGGGTGTGCTGGGGCTGTGGTTCCAGGAGCACATCTGTGAGGCCATGTGGCGGCGCTGGGCCGGGTGTGCTGGGGCTGTGGTTCCAGGAGGACGAGCAGGTTTGGGTGGGTCAGCTCAAGGTGGACCCACTGGACTTGGGCTGCCAGTGGGCACAAGGAGCGTGTCCAGGGAGCCGCTGGGCGTGGTCTGGGGCTGGAGGGAGAGGGTGGGTTGTGGGGGAGCCCTGGAGGGTTACCTGAAGCCCTGGGAGAGGGTGGTGGGGCTGGAGGAGTGGGGGACAGCCTGGACACCCCATAAGGGAAGGCTGGCGGGAGAATCTCGAGGGGGAGGTCAGAGGGGAGCAGTGCCCCAGAGAGCAGAGGCGGAGCGGCTGAGGGGAGGAGAGGAAGAAGAGGAAGTAGTCAGCTCCCTCCCTGCCCCCAGCCCAGCCAGGCCAGCCCTGCTGAGGGGTGGTGGCTGGAGCGACAGGCCCTGGGGGCCCTGAGGTCTCTCTGGAGGATGCAGGTGGGCATGGAGTCCAGGAGGGGCAGGGGCCCCTGCTGGTCAGGCAGCCCAGACCAGGCTGGGGTAGGCCCCCGGTATTGGAGTGGGAGGGGGGCCTTAGCTGGTGGGAGGAGGATGGACAGAGGCCTGGGCAGGTCCCTGTCAAGGTCAGCCCCTCTGGGGCCAGAGGTCTCACCTTACCTTGACCAAGAGGAAGGCCTCAGCAGGCCACCCCTTCTGGGAGTGGGGGCTCCTGCCTCAGTTTCCCCCTTGTGCAGGGCGGCCTCCCCGGCCCATGCATAATGCAGTATTTACCTGGGGATGATGGGCAGGCCCCCAGGCTCCACGCTCCTCTCCCCCTCGGCCCCTGGACGGGTGAGCCAGACGTGCATTAAGACAAGAGTGACTTATCGAGCTGTCAGGGGGAACGTTTTAAGACAGAATTATAGGGGAGAGGAAAAAGATTTTTACCAAATTAATGAAAAATCAATCTGGCCTCAAAAATCCATTAGCCTTCATAATGCGTCGGTTACAGGCCGAGCCGCACGGTCCGACGCGGCTGTTAAATACTGCGGCCACCACCCCCATTCGTTACCCCACGGTGCTTACTGCTGAGAAGACACCTGCCTCCCCGCCCCCCAGGCATCCAGACTCGCCTGGTCCAGGGCTCCTACCTCAGGGCCCCTCGGAGGCCCCAGCCCTGGACCCCAGTGTCCAGCTGAGTCGACCAGGGGCTCCCCCGGCAGACCCAGGGATCCCCGCACACTGGGCAAGGGAGCAGTACGGTGAAGGTGGGGTAGACAGGAAGGGGGATGCTGCCCGGGGGGTGTGCTGTGATGTCGGTGTCCACGCAACTGGCCGCGTGGGCAGAAGACTGGCTGTGGTCTCGGCAGGGCTGCCCGCGGTCTGTGGCCGTGAGGGTCAGTGTGGCTGGCGATGGTACTGCTGGCTGTGGAGACAGGCTGGTGCTGCCGTGGTGACCGTGCTGAGCTGGGTGGTGGGAGGTGCCAGGCCCGTGAGGGGGAGTGGGGAGCTGTGGGAGGGGCCGGAGGCCCTGCGCTCTGTCACTCCACGGAGGCCTCAGGGGCCAGGGGTCGGGACAGCAGGAGGGTCCTGGCTGACCCCAGACCCGGGTACTGCCAGGGGGACTCCTTCCCCACTGAGAGGAGGGGACCATGCTGTCCGAGGTCCTCCGTGCCCGGCAGGTGGCCTGCACCGGGCCAGGAGGCTGGACTGCTTGACTTTACATTAAATCGACAAATCTCTCCTTCTCTCCCCTCTCTCCTGGAACCCTGCCTTAAAACTCTCCTGCTCCGCCAGCTGCATCCGTCAGCGGCCCGTCTCCCTCTGATCCCTCTAAGGAGGTGCAGTCAGCACCCCTCCTGTCACCTTGTCACCCACCCCCCTGGAGGGGCTCCCTCGGGCCCGGCCTCAGGCGGGCAGCACCCCGGGGAAAGCCCAGGGCCTAGAGGGCTGCCCCCTCACCTGGCGCTTCTCCCCGGGACCCCTGCCTGACCTGCTCTAGTGACGGCCACGTGGCCTCGCCCACCGTGTGCCCGCACCCCGCCCAGACCCTGGTGTCCAGTCATTCCGAGCTGCCGCCCCCCTGAGTCCTCCTGGGGCTCTGCTCGCCTCACTTGTTCACCATTCATTCATTTGCACGGCTCCGGAGCCTGTCCTGCGGCGCCGCCCGGCCGGTCCCCGCTGCCCAGACGGGGCTCAGTCCCGGTCCCTGCCCCTGAGAGGGGGTGGGTTACGGGAGGCCAGGCAGGTAAGGGGAGGGCCCACGGGTGTGGGGCAGGAGGCCAGCCCCGGGGTGGGTTTGGGGCAGATGCGGTGCTGCCAGGGGGTTGGCCCTAACGGTGGGTGCTGGGCGCAGCAGAGGGTGGTGCCGGGGGCCGGCCCGGGGCGGGGTGCAGCCCCGGGGGGCTGAGGCTGCTGGAGGAACCCCTCAGAGCCTGCGAGCCCACCTCACCACCCCAGGCCTTGCTGCAGGAGATGGCCCACGGGGAGCGGCACACTCAGGGGGCCTCCCTGCTGCCTGGCTGTGGGGACCCCCGGCCCAGAGGGGTGGCTGCCCCGGGCCCTGAGCAGGCGGGGCAGTGGGCCCAGTGGGCTCCGGGCCTGACTCCGCTGCCCGCCTGCCCCTCACCCGCCCGGCTGGAGCCAGACAGTCGCGCTGTGGCCGGCTGTGATGTTGTGGATCAAATCCCAATTCATTAGCGGTGCTGGCCGGGGCGGGAGGGTAATTGTGGGCAGGGGCCGAGACCCTGTCTGCAGTTTTCCGGGTGGCCTGGCCGCCTGGCTCCAGAGGCTCCCAGACCCCACCAAGGGGACCCGCTTCCAATAATCGGTCGGGGATGGCGCGTGCCAACCGTGAACCCCTCAGACAGTGCGGCGAGCGGCCCAAGGCGACCTGAGCCTGGTCCCGCCTCTGAGGGGTGTCCAGGAGCGAGCGGTGGGGGCCCAGGTCCCGGCCCAGCCCTTTCTCTGTCCTGGTGTGTCCGTTGCCCCCCTTGTATCGGTCTCTCCTCGGGGTCTCGGCTCCCTTCTGCTCCTTCCATTCCTGGCCTGTCTCCCAGGTGCCCCTCTCGTTCTGGTTCTCATGCACGCATGCCCTCCCTCTCCGTCCGGGCACCTGTCACTTCTCTGCCTGCACCCTCATACCTGGGCAGGTCTGGGATGCCCAGGACCAGCCAATGCAGGAGGGAGCCAGGCCCTCCAGGTCAGAGGGCCCCTCAGTACAGGCTGGCAGTGTGCCTGCTAGGGTTCAGAGGTCACAGCCAAGTTCCCACTCTGGCTGGGGCGAGGGTCTCCCTGCCAGGTAAGGACAGTGTGTCAGGGGTGTCTTGAGCCTGCACAGGGCCAGGGCTGGCCCGCTGAGGCCACAGGAACTCTAGCTCCCCACCGCCGGCCAGGCCTCAGCTCTGCCCACTGGGATGATGCCAGGGCAGCATCAAGATGCCCCGGCCTGGGCTTCCCTGGTGGCGCCGTGGTTGAGAGTCTGCCTGTTAACGCAGGGGACGCAGGTTCGTGCCCCGGTCCGGGAAGATCCCGCATGCCGCAGAGCAACTGGGCCCGTGAGCCACAAGTACTGAGCCTGCGCGTCTGGAGCCTGTGCTCCACAACAAGAGAGGCCGCGATAGTGAGAGGCCCGCGCACGGTGATGAAGAGTGGCCCCCGCTCGCCACAACTGGAGAAAGCCCTCACACAGAAGCGAAGACCCAACACAGCAAAAATAAAAATAAATAAATTAATAAACTCCTACCCCAACTTCTAAAAAAAAAAAAGATGCCCCGGCCTGAGGGTCAACCGAGCAGAGGCTGGTGGCACGAGGAAGGGAGTGTCTGCATGTCTACGCCCACCCCCTGACCACGCTGCATGGGCAGCCCCCCGCCTCCCCCAGGGCCCAGCCAGGCCAGCATCTGTGTGATCTGACATCCTGAGCGGGGGATGGATCTGCTGACCCAGGCCAGCCTGCCGCATCCGTCCCATCAATAGCAGGTCATCCGGTGCTGTGCTGCTCTCAGCCCTCCAGGGAGCCTCGGCAGGACGATGGCCGGGCCCTGCAGCCTCAGTGGGGCAGGCCCTGAGAGCGAGGTGGGCAGGTGGGCAGTCACCTGGAGGCTCCTGGGCCTCGCCACCTGCCCGTCTCCCTGGTGGCCTCCAAGCCCCAGCAGAGTGGGCCCCCAAAGCTGCCTGGGGGCCTCCACGAGGCCTCACGCCCAGGACTCCTGCAGGGCTTTCAGGACAGCTGACCCCTCACCTCTGAGGCATCGCCTGCTGGGTGGAAGGGACTGGCACTGGGAGGAATTCCTGGGCCAGACTACCCTCAGTTTGGAGAACTTTCTACGAGGCAAAGCTGTCTCAGATAGTGGGGGGCCATGGAAGGCTGAGCTCCCCGTCACAGAGCTGTTCACGAGGAGGCCTAGTGGCCCTGACGGCAGGCAGCCAGGCCCTGTCTGGTCAGAGGCTCCACCACCCACTGTCCCCAAGAAAGCGGGCCCGAGCTCCCCACGCAGCGTTCACACCACGTCGTCCTGCACTTCTGTGAGCAGCCTGACCGGCCAGACAGGGCTTCCTGCCCAAAGAACAGGGGCTCCAAGAGGAGATTAGCCAGCTGGGGGCAAGCCTGGCTCGAGAAGACTTGGCAGCCTGGCCCACCAACGGGCCGAGGGCCAGTGAGGAGTGGGTCATGGCCGGGCAGCGGAGCAGTTGGTCAGAGGCAGTGGAGGGTGGGCAACCTGAATCAGCAGCCCAGGGCCCCTCTACCACCGGGACCACCACCCCTGGTCCTTCAACCCACAGGCTCCATGGTGACTGAGCAACCTTCTGTCTGCAGGCACTGGTCCTCCAAGCCCTGGACCATGACACAGCCTCTCAGGTTCATGGGGCAGGGCTTGGACTTCTGTTGTAGTGCCCAGAGAGGTTCAGAGACCTGTCCAGTGTCACATAGCATTTGGGCAGAGTCGGTGGACCTAGACACTCACCTCTGGGCCTGTTCAGAGCAGTTTGTTAGGGTTTGACTGGGAGCCCCGAAGGGCAAGCCCACCTTCTGTCTGCCACTGCATCCCCTGCCATGGGCGATGTGCACAGTGGGGGTGAGAGGAAGCAGGGCGGGGCCGCTGCACTCTCTGCCCTGGAGGGAGGTTGTGTGAGGGCATCCAGCTACGCCCCGCCCCCGCCGCCCCCACCCCGTGGCTGACTTGGGAGGGGGGCTGGGTTCACCTGCTCTTGGAACCGGTGTTTATGAATATTCCTAAAGAGGAAAAATCAATCAATTATCCCGGAACGTGGCCATTTCTCTAACTGGGAGAACATGCAGTTTTATGCACCTTGGAAGAGACGCCGGGGTGGATGGATGGCGGAGCGAGCTACCCTTTAAATCCTCTCTGGGCTGGCAGCCGCGCGGCCGGCCTCCGCAGGCAGCCTGCCATCTCCCCGCCCGGCAGCAGCCACACTGCCAGGTCAGCAGCCCTCACCTCCCGCTCGGCAGGACGGCAGCCGTGAGCCCTGGGGTGGCCAGACTGGCCAGCCTGGGACAGAATCACTCCTTATGGGCAATCTCAAGCGCCCCTGCCAAGGTCGCCTCCCCAGGCCTGAGGGCCCCCACCTACACTGTAGACACAGCTTGTGGCCAACACGGGGATCTGTGAGGAGCGCCCTGCGGGGTCGGGCCTGCCCTTTCCCAGCCCGGCATCCAGATGGTCTTGTGCTGAGGGGAGCGGCCAGCCTGCCCTGTGCAGGCGGAAGGGGGTGGGTTAAACAGACCAGCTAAAAGCTGCCCTGCTTTCTATCATCACCGCCCTAACCAGTGTCAACGAGAAAATGCCCCTCCCTCTGGAGGACCCTCCCCTGCCCCCCCGCCCTGCTTCCTTCAGTCCCAGCGCTGGTGCCCAGCTCTGCTCACCGGGACAGCCTGGGGTGCCCTCCTGAGCCTGGGCTTCTCCTTGGGGGGCCCCAGGCCCAAGCTGGCCTGGAACACCAGCCTCCCCAGCACCCCCTGGTCCCTGGCCCCCTCGGCCACTGCCACCCCATCCACGACAGTCCTCAAAGGAGGGCCTGGCTAGCATGGGAATAGAAGGAATACGTGAAATTTATGTTAAGTGTATTTTAACATGGTAAAAAAAAGTCTGTATAAAATCTTAGCATTTTTATAAGCACAGTTACATTGTGGTACAACCTTCACCAGCTCCAGAACCTTCTCATCTCCCCAAACTGAGGTTCTGCCCCGCTTAAAGCCCCCCAACCCCTCCCCCAGCCCCTGGCCCCCTCCCGGAGAGCGGACACATCCACCAGGCTCGGCGGCGTCATGGCGTGTGTGCCCGCAGCTCTGGAGGAGGGCAGGTATCCTGCCCAGGGAGTGGCAGGCCTCACCCAGGGCAGGGAGGCGGGGAAAGCCAAGGGAGACCCCGTGGGTGGAGGGTATGATGGAGCGGGCACGGGGGAGGGGAGGCGGCAGCGGTAACGGTAACTACCGTCCAGCAGCAAATTGATGTCTCCAGGCGGCCAGAGGCGGAGAGGGTTTTTAATGGTCCCTCAAGCCCTCGGTCAGCCGGCAGCGCTGAGCTCAGCATTCCCCCGTGAGGCTGGGAGGGGCCCACCCCCTCTCCTACTCCCCTCCAGGGCCACCGGAACTGGCCGCCAAAGAACTCAAGGAGAGGCGGGCAGAGCCCTGTCCTGTGGGTCTTCAGACCGCAGTTCTGACCCCTGCCTGCCAGGCCGGAACTGCCCTGCCCTTGGGGGCCCTGTTGGGGGGCACGGACAGATCGGAAGCTCCCCCAGCATCCTCCATCCTGTGTGTCAAGGGACCCATTAGGTGCTGACAGCTGCTTCCCCGTCTGCCCACCTCGGTGCAGGGCCTCGGCCCCCAAACCCCATCAATCATGGACCCTGGGGTCTGCAGCCCCCTCCACCTTGGTCTGGGCCGGGGGCCCTCAGTAGGACTGTTCGTTCGGGAAGGGCACCGTGGAGGGCTTGGGAGCATGTAGCGGGGAGGCAGCTCCCAAGCCAGGAGGGGCAGCAGTACAGCCAAGCCCCGGGGGGCTGGTGGCCAGACCAGGTGCCTGGGCCTGGAGCGTCCGGGTCAGGCCGGTCACAACCCTGCCCTAGTGGCCCACCTCTGGAGGGGGCCTGAGGCTGACACTGCTGGGTCTCTGGGCCTCTGTTTGCCCATCACCTGGGCTAGAGGGTGCATGGGAGGCCAGTCAGCCCCCAGGAGCGTCCAGCCGCTGGTCTCATTGGGCTGAGCCACCGCCGGCATGGGTGCTGGGCCAGGGAGAAGGGAGCCACCGGGAACGCCTGGCAGCTCCTTCCCTCCTCCAGAGGCTGCGTGCAGGCCTGGATGCAGGTGATGGCCTGGTCAGGCACACCAGCTGCCCCGGTCAGGACCGCCCAGCAGGCTGTGGTTTATTTATATGACGAGGTTTATTTATTTCTAGGACTCCCACTGGGCAGTGTCCAGCCATGACTGGGAACTCCCAGCTGCCAGAGGGGCCTGAGCCCTGAGATACTCAAGGCCCCACTGCAGAGAGGCCCACTGCAAAGGTGGCTGGTGTCCACCCCCAGCACGGGGAAGCAGTCCCCAAGGGGCCTCCCGCCTCCTTCTGGGTGGGGAAGCAGCGGTCACGCAGGTGAGGGTCACCAAGGGGTGTCAGGTCACAGCCGGGCTGGACCGCGTTTATGACAACAGTCCTCCAAGACCACGTTTCTGGAGCGCCCATGCCCTGGACCGGCTCTCGGCTTCTTGGTGCCCTGCTGGTCATGACTGTGGGAGGCTGGTGGGGATGACTGGGCCTGGGGCGGTGTGGGCCCTGCCAGGCTCTGGGGTCACAAGGCTTCCCTCCTGCCCGTCCCGTGCTCCCTCCCCAGGGTCTTCAGGTGAAGCCCAGGACCCAGGGGCATGTGCGTTTTACACAGGCAATGAATACTTCTTAGTGTCAGTAGTCCCCAAATCAAGCATGGGGCACACTTATAACTCGAATTGTTAAGCTGTTGTTGATCTGAAATCTGACTGTAACGGGGCCTCTTGGGTTTTTATTTGCTAAATCTGGCTGCCCTCCAAACACCGGCCAGGCAGCTGTCTGGGACCCCCCTGAGGACAGAAGCAGCCCCACCCCCGCAGAAAAGGGCCCTGAGGGCCGGCCTGGCCAGACCTGTCCCTGCCCTGCTTCCTCATATTTCAACCTCCACTTGCCCTGTGCCCACACCCCTGCGCCTGGATTAATTTGGGAAGGACAATGTTTGTATTAACCATTCATTTATCGACGTCTGCTTGCTGGGTCAATGGCCAAATTTATTGTCTCACAAGATGGGCCTCACTGAGCCGTGTACGCACCTCCCCCCGCAGCCCTGGGTGGACAGACGCTGTCAATCACAGACAGCTGACCTTGGGCCTGCCAGGCTCTGCTGGGGGCTGGGGGTCTCCCGCGAGAGGCTGCAGGAACAGGGAGGAGAGCAGGTGGGGGGGGTTCACCCCCGGACCCCACCATCGCTGTGGCCCCTTAATCGGCTGCACCCTCCCTCATGGATGGGGGTGGCACTGCCCAGAGGCCAGGGCTCTGACCCAGGCATGGGGAGTTCAGAAGCTCGAGAGGATGGGGGACATCGGACCACAGGCCCAGTGGGCGCCTGCCCAGTGATGCGAGGCCCGAGGCATCAGTGTGTAATTACACGTGGCACCTAGTGCCCAGAGCCTGCGGGGAGAGCCCAGGGCGGGGACGGGGCAGAGGAGCCAGGGGTGCAGAAGGCCTGAGAGCTGGCCACCCACCCTGCTGCCCAGCCGTGTAGACGGCTGGTGTAGACGCCTGGGTCAGCGCTGAGGTCCTGTGCAGAGAGACTGGGGTGTGTGCAGGCCTCAGGGACGCCTGCGCCTCCAGGCCCGGCCCGCCGCTGGCTGAGGGGGAGGGTGAGGCCCGCTCTTGTCCTCCCTCTGTCTGCAGAGTCCTGCGGGGCCTACAGACTGGGCTGTTCTGGGCAGGGGACCTGCCAACTCCAGGGTCCGGAGCAGGAGGGGCAACAGGCGGGGGGCCAGGGGCCAGCAGAGCCCAAGGAGGCTGTTCAGCTCAGGCTTCGGAGGGGCCGTGAGCAGTGAGAAGGTGAGTTCTGGTGTCTTTGAAGGACGATCACGTGGGTACGAGAGAGAGGGGCCTGGCGCTGGCGGTGGGGTCTGCACACTTCCGGGGCAAGGAGCTGGCTGGGGGTGGGGGAGAGGCGATGCTGTGGAGCTGCTCCTGCCAGAGGTGTCTTCCTGGGGCGCAGCCCGCACGAGCCCCTTCCAGGTCCTCCCCTTTCACCCCCATCCCCTGCACTGTGCCGCCAAGGGGAGCTGGCGGGTGGGCTCATTTGTGGGCAGCAGGTGGTTGACGGGCCTGGGACAGCCTGGCGCTGATGAAGATGCCCCTGGAGTTACAGCCTCCCGGAAACGGGTGATCCATCGGTCAGCTCAGCTCGTCCGGGGAGCAGGGCCCAGAGGCGGGAGAGACGGGGATTGGGTCCGTCCCCTTGGGGTAGGTGGATCCCAGCCCCTCAGAGATGCCCCTAGCCCTCCATCCCTTCCAATGGGGACAGGGTCATACCAGGCCCACATCTTTTTTCTGTTTTCTTTGATAGATAGATAGATAGATAGATAGATAGATAGATAGATAGATAGATAGGTGTAGATGTAAAATTAATAGACCTTTTTGGGTTCCAGTGGTTAAGACTTGGCGCTTTCACTGCCGTGGCCCAGGTCCAACCTGTGGATGGGGAACTAAACCCCACAAGCTGCACGGCCAAAAAAAAAAAAGCATTTTTTGAGCATTTTTATATTTATGGAAAAATGGGCAGGCAGCACAGCGTTGCCACATCCACCCTCAACCCCTTCCCAACGCGTTGCGTTAGTTAGTGGGACACTTGATGAGCCAACGTTGATACGTTATTATTATTGACTAAAGTCCACAGCTTTCCTTCGGGTTCCCTTCGGTGGGGCATTGTACGTTCTGTGACGTGTACCCACCATTACAATGTCATACAGAAGAGCTTCCCTGCCCTAGAAACCCCCTGTGCTCCCCCTGTTCTTCCCCCCTCACCACACACACCCCTGGCAAACGCTGGTCCTTTTACTGTCTCTATAGTAGTTTTCCCTTTTCCAAAATAGCCATAGAGACAGAATCACACAGTATGTAAGCTTTTCAGATTGGCTTCTGTCATTTAGTGATATGCACTTAAGGTTCCTCATGCCTCTTCATGGTTGGTAGCTCATTTCTTTCTTTTTCTTTTTCTTTTTTTTTGGTAGCTTTGAAGAAATCTCTCTCTCTCTCTTTTTTTAATTGAAGTGTAGTTGATTTACAACATCATGTTAGTTTTAGGGGTACAGCAAAGTGATTCAGTTTCATACACACACACACACAGAGCTGTATATCAATATAGAGATTCTTTTCCAGATTCTCTTCCCTTATAGGTTATTACAAAACATTGAGTACAGTTCCCTGTGCTATACAGTCGGTGCTTGTTGGTTATCCACTCTCTATGTAGTAGTGTGTGGATGTCAATCCCAACCCCTAATTTATCCCTCCTGATAGTTCATTTCCTTTTAGCATTAATATTCCGTTGCTTGGATGTACCACAGCTTATCCACTCACCTACTAAAGGACATCTTGGCTACTTCCAGGTTTGGGCAATTACGAATAAAGCTGCTATAAACATCCAGGTGCAGGTTTTGTGTAAACATAAGTTTTCAGCTACTTTGGGTAAATGCCAAGGAGCAGCAACCCTGGATCCTGTGGTAAGGATATGTTAGTTTTATAAGAAACCACTCAACTGCCTTCCAAGTGGCTGCACTATTTCGCATCCTGTCCAGCAATGGATGGGAGGTCCAGTTGCTCCACACCCTCGCCAGCACTTCCGGCGGTGTTTTCTCCGTGTTTCCAAATAATCTGTGAACGTGGCTCTCTTGATCTTTCAGCTTTAGTCGTCCCCAGTCCCTTCCTCCTCAAAACCAGGGTCTCCAGCCCCTGATTTGTTCACATCCTCATCATTGCCAGCTGTGGTTAGAGCACCGTTTCTGGTTGGTCATTACCGTGGCAGTGTAGATCTGTCCACGGCTGACACTGTGTCCTACAGCCCACAGGATCCTGGAGCCAGTCTCCCTCCCCCTCCCCACCCGCCCCCTCCTCCCTGAGGCTCAGTGCCCTACGTGGCTTCCCCCCACCCCTGTCTGCAGTGTGCCCTCGGCCTGGGATGACCTTGCCACTCCTGTGGCTGCTTCCCTGGGCCTCTCTCCTATGCTGGGGCCCCCTTTCTGGGGACCCATGTCTTCCCCCTCCCTGGCTTTCTCTCAAGCTGCTGTCTGCTCACTTCCCCAGGGACACTGCAAGGCAAACCTCTGGGGTCTTTGCACACCTTAAATTGTCCTGATTCTACAACCCACCTCAAGAGGCAGCTGGCCCAGGATTCTGGTTGCAAGTCGGCTGTGAGGGGACGCTCTGCTGTCTTCTGACTCTTCCCCTTTCTGCTTTTCTTCTCTGTATGTGACCTGGGCCACCCCGTCCCCCAGTCTTTTAGGAGATTCTCTTTGTCCTCAGGTTGGGGAGTTTCATAATGATGTTTGGCCTCTTTCCACCAGGTGTCAGAGCAAGAGCTCGTGGTCCAGGAGTGGGACGTGTTCCACCATCCACAGGCCATGACGGGCAGCATCCCTCCTCCGTGTTCTGGGAGTCGAGCGACGGGCACCGTGGGACCCACTGGGGAAGATCCCACCTTTCCACACAGAAGAGGGGTGCCCCCCTCCCCAGGCTGCTGTGCCCCCTGCCTGCCCCCAGCAGCTTCAGCTGCACTGCTGCTCCACCACTCACGGCCTAGCAGGGGCCAAGGGAGGCTGAGGTATAGGTGGGCAGCCAACTGGATGCCCAGGCAGGGCAGGGACTGGGAACCTGGTGTCCTGGTTGGCAAAGGGGAGGCTAGGACAGGCTGGAGGCTCTGGGGGTGTCCCCACCCCCCAGGCTGAGGTCACCTTCCAATCTCAGCCAGCTGCATTATTCATGTCGTGGTGGAGTGGCCTGAAACCCAACCCCACAGCTCCAGTTCCCTCCGCAGAGCCCAGAGCCCGCCGGGAGCGCCGGGAGGGCTGGCCCACTGAGGATGCTGTCCATCACTGCCCACCAAGGGGGGCCATCACTGGCCAGGGCAGGTGAGGTGAGCAAGGGAGAGGGCAGAGGGGGTGGCGGCACTGCTTACAGTCACCTGGCCGGGGCTGTCCTCTCCATTCCCTGGCTAGCCTCTGGCCTCTCTGCCCTGGCTGCAGGTCACCTGTGAGGTCATTTCAGTGCCGCCTCCTCAGGAAGCCCTCCCTCCCAAACACTGTCCCTCCACCTTCCAAGGCCCTTGTGATCAGCCATGTGATCCTGGGCCCTAGGAGGCCCTCCCCAGACTCCTGAAGGCGAATTCTGGGTGGGTCCTTGGCCCCTGGGCTGTTCTGCCACCCTGCCCGCGACCCCTCATCCATGGATGTCCCCCACAGCAAGATCGCCTCTCCTTTCCAGCCCAGCTTGCCCCCTCCCACCCCAGCCCAGGGTCTGGCCTCCTACATGCTTGGCCTGATGCCAGGTGTCCCCAGCGGAGTAGGTGGCAGGATCTCTGGGGTATCTGTAAAATGCAGATTCCCAGGCCTGCCCTCGGGCCTTGGGATCCCCAGGGTGGGATGGGGAGTGTGCACCTTGGACTGCTCCTGGTGCTGGGTGGGCACTGTGGAGGGGGCCGCCATCAACCACACGAGGTCGGGGACCCCTACAGAACTAAAGCCTCCGGAGGACAGGAACGTGTGGCCCTTCTCAGCCTTTGAGGACCTCAGCCCCACCAACACGGGTTATTTACAACAAATGTATTCCACTTCGGTTAAATAGATTTGATTAGGAAAACACCTTAATTTCATTGCTTTGAGAAACATAGCAAATGCAGGTTGAAATGAAATTTATTCGTTTTAATAAAAGTGCACTGAGCCTAGTGGGTTTTTTCTTTTTGGGGGGTGGGGGGCCTAGTGGTTTTTAAAAGAAGGCCACAGGCCAGAGCCTGTCCCAGGTCCTCACACCAGCCGTTTGCCTCCGGGCTAAGCATCCCGTGCCCTACCCCACACTCACTCCCGTAATTCCTGGCTGGCCACTCCTTCCAGGAGCCTTGTCTGAGGTGACCCGTCGCAGGCTGCAGGACACCCCGCTCGGGACCAGGTACAGGAAGAAGTCCTCAGACCCTCCAGACCCTTCTGCAGCCTGACCCAGTGACCTCACCCCGCTGCCCACAGTGGTCCCTGGGCTGCAGCACCACAGCACCATCGCCTCCAGGGCCTGGGAGGCGCTGCCCCTCTGGGGATCCCTGCCACACTCCAGGCCCCGCCCCTGGCCGCCCCTCCCCCACCCCTTTGCCTGCTGCACCGGACTCAGCACAGGGCCCACTCAAGGCGGCCGGGAGGGCAGGGGGCCCCCTTCAGCGTGGGGACCCAGCAGGCTGGCCTGGCCTCCCCGCAGGGCTGGACAGGAAGCATGCTCCTCTCACAGCAGCCCTTCACACACCTGCCTTCACTCCAGGGCGGTCTCAGTTATTCACAAGCGAGCCAGCTCCTGGGACCTCCACCTCCTTCCCGGAAGCCTCTTCAGCCCCAGGGGACAAGGCCGGAGGTGAGGCTGCGGGGGGGAGCAGACCCTGGGCTCCGGGAACGCCGGCCGCTAGCTCTGCCCTGCCTGCTGCCTGCCGGGGAGCTGCGACCTCCTCCTCGGTCTCCAGCACCCGCCCCCACCAAACTGGGGGCCTCACAGGTGCTCACAGGCTGGCTGCAAGAGTCAGGGGACGTGCCTCCCCTGGGCCCCTAGAGCCACCACACGGGGGCAAGGCCACTGTTCGGGGACTCCCACCCTGTCCTGTGGATGTCCCGGGCAGTCATGTGCTTTGAGGCTGTGTGCCCCCCACTGCCCCCATACTCATCCTCATCCTGGGAGTAGCCGGCCTGGAAGAAGCTAAGATGGACCCAGAGGGCCCACCAACCATGCCCTGAGGGTGCCCTTTTAGCTCCGTCCTTGGCGGAGGGCTCTCCGTGGGGAAAAGCCCCCAGGAAAACCGGGGTGTTTTTCACTTTCTGACAAGGAGACAAGGGTGACTGGGGTTCAGTTCAGCTGGGCCACGGGAGCTTCTTTTTGTTGCTGCATCTCCTCTTCTTTTATCTTAAGAACGTCTATTTTCTGCCTTACCTGTGGGTTTCCTGCACAATACCTCAAATCGTTATACGGCCCCACCCCAGCCTGCGTGGAGAGTGAACAGCTCACCTGGGCCGCAGGGGCAGCTCCGGGCAGGTGCCATGGCACAGAGGCAGTGAGAGCCCATGGGGGGATGCGAGAGCCAGTGAGAGCCTGTTGGGGAACGCGAGGGACAGTTAGGGCGCGTGGGAGGGGTCACAAGGGCTGGTCCCCGGGCCGCCCGCCCCGCCCTGGGAGCCCCGGCCGCGCACGCGCACTGGCGGCCCGGCCTGGCGCCGAGCAGCTGCGAGGAGACAGCTGCGCCCGCCCGCGCGTTCCCACCTCGCCCCGCCGGGGCGCGTCGGGACAGCCCCGGGCACCGGCGGTGGCAGCTCGGCGTGTCACCTCTCCTGCCACCCGCGCGGCGCAGCGGGCACGCGGCCCCTCCAGATGCGCAGGGCCCAGGGCCCCAGCACGCTTCCTCGGCGGAGGCGGGGGTCCGCCCGGGGCGGCACCATCTGACGCCCCCCTCACCTATCCGCCCACCCCGCCCGCTGCCATCTGTCTGCCGTGGAGCCGCGCCAGGCCAGGGGCCAGGGCCCGGAGAGCGCCCCAGCCCCTCCCCACGTCCAGCCGTCCCCCCGTCCCCACGCCGGGCTGGAATGCAGAGCCCCTGCTCGTCCCGGATGACGCCCCTGGGGCCGAGGGCGAAGCAGGAGAGGGAGGGTGTCGAGAGGTACGGGTGCCCGGACCTCTATGTGGAGCCAGAAGAAGAGCTACTGGGATCCTCCTTCCCGGGAGTCTCCACTGTGGGGCCTCCTCAGCTTCAAGCACCGGCCTGCTCTGGCCCTCACCGCGCCCCGGGCCCTGCCCACCCCCACCCCCCGGCCCCCAACGCCGTGCTGCCCGGCTCCGGCTCTCCAAGTGCCCCCATCAGGTTCCTCAGGTTGGACCCTAGTTTGCAACCCCCGACATCTGCAGCCCCAGAGCAGCAAGGAGCCTGGAGGCGACTTCCTCCTCCACTGGTTCACTCTGCATGGCCCCTACTCAGGACCGCTAGCAGTGGGGGCTCCCCTTGCCCCCGTGGCCATGCCTCCTCTCTCCTCGCCAGGGAATCAGGCTGATCAGCAAAGAACCACAAGGGGGGCCAGCCCCATATCCCTGGAGGGAGGCCTGTCATCACCACCCACTTTACAGATGAGGAAACTGAGGCTTAGAGGGAGTGTGGCCATCCCTTGGCCGTTCCACCCTCCTCACCTGCCCATTGGCTCCTTCAGGGAGAGGAGGGGTGTGGTCCTCCTGTGGGGGGGAGGGTGGAATCCCCCAAGCCTTACTGCAGTGGAACACAGGCATTGTGGGCTGCACAGGGATGCCAGGAAGTCCCTCAGAGGTACCCCAATCCCTGGGCTCCCCACCCACCCCCAGCCTCCCCTCTCTCCCCCTTTTTCATCAGCCTTCCTACTCTCTACCGCCTCTCTACTCACCCCCATGACCCAGTGGGGAAGGGGCTTCAAAGGTATGGGGGCCTGGCCACAGTCACCTGCCTGTTAGGCCACTGTGTCCACGTCCCCTGTAGGTCTGTGGCTGCTTGGGGTGAAGGGAGGGAGAGCCAGAGTCCAGAGGACCCCAGGTGGTCACAGATGGGCCAGGAGTCTGGAGAGGGGCAAGGGCCCTGCCGTGAGGTATGGGCACGCTGCCCTCATGGCCAGGAGCCACGGTCAGTGCTGGTGGCTGGAAGCTCTAGGACACATCTTCCCTGGGAAAGCCACCTCGAGAGGGAGGGGTCTCTCTGTCACTGGATGAGCTAGTCCTTTGGGCTCTCCTCTGGGCAGGGGTGCTGAGGGGGAAAGAGTGGCCAGGGGCTGATCCGTCTAAGGTGGTTGGAGAGGGACAAGAGCGGCCATGGGGGCTGTCTTGAGGGTGAGGGCCTCAGGGTGGGGGCCAGGCTGGGAGACTCCAGCTGGGAGAGAGCCAGCCCTGTGGGGAGGAGCACCACTGCCAAGGTTGCCCTTCACCCTCCTCCAGCCTCCATCGAGCGGCTAATTAGCATCCTGACCACCCAATTAATTAGGCTGTGCGGGCTTAATTATGACGGAGTGCCCGGCGGGGGCGGGGCGGCACCGTCAGCCCACAGCCCCAGGCCCCCAGGAGCTGAGGTTTATTGACCAGAAAAGACATATGAGGAGACCCTGGCCATGTGCAGCAGGGTGGGGTGTGGGGTGGTTGGAGGGGTAGGGGAGGGAGGCGGGAGCCCCGAGTGTGTGTGTGGGGGGGTAGGGGGCACTCCCATACCCTTAGCCCGGTTCCTGCCCAGGTCCCTGGGGGCGAGTCCTCCCCTTTCCACATCTCTGGCCCCCAAGTTTCTACCCATACCTGCCTTGCCTGAAGACAGCAGTTACCTGAAGTTATCCCAGGCAGGGTGGGTGTGTGGCCTGGAGCCCCCAGAGTGGAGGCCACACCCCTGCGAGCCCTCTCCTCTTGGGGCCTGGAGCAGGCGTGTGCCCTGGGCCAGCCGGGACACCTGGTGTGCTCACCCCAGATCTGTCTGCTGTGCTGTTCAGCTCATCCTGTGTTCTGCCAGACCGCCAAGCAGAGTGGCAAGGCTCAAGGCCCTCCCAGACGACCCCAGCCCCAGAGGCTCCTCCCGGTTTACTGTTCTGTGGGCAGAAATAGTCAATTTGGCATTGAGTTTTTTTCAGAAATACAAGAGGTTGTGTGTTATCTCCCAGCTAGATGATCATGAAGCTAGCAAGGTCCACAGTAGGCACTGATAGTGCATAATGAAGTGGTGATGGTGGTGGTGGTGGTGGTGGTGGTAGTGGCGGTGGTGGTGGTGATGGCAGAAGTGATGGTGGCGTTGGTGGTGGTGGAGGTGATGGGTGGCAGTGGTGGTGGTGGTGGCGGCGGTGGCGGTGGTGATGGCAGAGGTGATGGTGGTGGCGGTGGTGGTGGTGGCAGAGGTGATGGTGGTGGTGGTGGTGGCGGAGGTGATGGTGGTGGTGGTGGTGGTGTTGGTGGTGGCAGAGGTGATGGTGGTGGTGGTGGTGGTGGTGGTGGTGGTGGTGGTGGCGGAGGTGATGGTGGTGATGGTGGTGGTGTTGGTGGTGGCAGAGGTGATGGTGGTGGTGGTGGTGGTGGTGGTGAGGGTGATGGTGGTGGTGGTGGTGGTGGTGGTGGCAGAGGTGATGGTGGTGGTGGCGGTGGCGGAGGTGATGGTGGTGATGGTGGTGGTGTTGGTGGTGGCAGAGGTGATGGTGGTGGTGGTGGTGGTGGTGGTGATGGTGGTGGTGGTGGTGGCGGAGGTGATGGTGGTGATGGTGGTGGTGTTGGTGGTGGCAGAGGTGATGGTGGTGGTGGTGGTGGCGGAGGTGATGGTGGTGGTGGTGGTGGCGGAGGTGATGGTGGTGGTGGTGGTGGTGGCGGTGCCGGTGGTGGAGGTGATGGGTGGCGGTGGTGGTGGTGGTGGTGGCGGTGGCGGTGGTGATGGCAGAGGTGATGGTGGTGGTGGTGGTGATGGTGGTGGTGTTGGTGGTGGCAGAGGTGATGGTGGTGGTGGTGATGGCGGAGGTGATGGTGGTGATGGTGGCGGTGGTGGTGGTGGCAGAGGTGATGGTGGTGGTGGTGGTGGTGGTGGCAGAGGTGATGGTGGTGGTGATGGCAGAGGTGCTGGTGATGGTGGTGGTGGTGGAGGTGGTGATGGCAGAGGTGATGGTGATGGTGGTGGTGGTGGAGGTGGTGATGGTGGTGGTGGTGATGGCAGAGGTGATGGTGGTGGTGGTGGTGGCGGAGGTGATGGTGGTGATGGTGGTGGTGTTGGTGGTGGCAGAGGTGATGGTGGTGGTGGTGGTGGTGGTGAGGGTGATGGTGGTGGCGGTGGTGGTGGTGGCAGAGGTGATGGTGGTGGTGGTGGTGGCGGAGGTGATGGTGGTGATGGTGGTGGTGTTGGTGGTGGCAGAGGTGATGGTGATGGTGGTGGTGGTGGTGGTGGCGGTGGCGGTGGTGGAGGTGATGGGTGGCGGTGGTGGTGGTGGTGGTGATGGTGGTGGTGGTGTTGGTGGTGGCAGAGGTGATGGTGGTGGTGGTGGTGGCGGAGGTGATGGTGGTGATGGTGGTGGTGTTGGTGGTGGCAGAGGTGATGGTGGTGGTGGTGGTGGTGGCGGCGGCGGTGGCGGTGGTGATGGCAGAGGTGATGGTGGTGGCGGTGGTGGTGGTGGCAGAGGTGATGGTGGCGGTGGTGGTGGTGGTGGTGAGGGTGGTGGTGGTGGTGGTGAGGGTGAGGTGAGGGGACCTGCCTTGGGACGTTTCTCACAGGCTTGAGTGGCATGTGTCCTGAACACAGCCTGGCGAGGCTGAAGGAGGACGCCCTCATCTAGGAAGGGCAGTGCAGGGTGTGGGCCCCAGGGGCCTGGGAAGATGTTTGGTAGAGGCTGGAGGTTCTCAACAGAGACTCAGTGGGCTCTGGGGTTCCTCTGTCTCCCGATGTCACCATTTGTGTGGGGGAACCCAGGCTAGAGCTCTGCCTGATCTCTGACCTCTATCCCAGATGGCTTATCCCAGGCACACAGTAAGGCCACACTGTTGAGGACCCCAGTGCCTTCTGCCCAGCTGGGCCTCGTAGGTGACAGAGACCTGGAGGCACAGGCATGGGGAGGAGAGAGACTGGCAGTGCTGGGGCTGGGTGGGGGCAGAGGCTAGAACCCTGGGGGTGTCCAGGGCCTCTGAGGAGGGTCTGAGGGGCTGGCAGCAGCTCCCTAACATGTGGGGCTGGGGCAGGGTCCCCAGGTGTCTGCCCGGCATGACCCTGCAGTGACCGAGGCTCCCCCAGTGTGTGCCTGCGCCCCCCATGCAGCCAGAGTGGGCCTGGAAATCGCTGCTGGAAGGTCACATCCCAGCAGATTCAGAAGCCCACCAGCCACGCCGTACAGCCAGGAGCCCCCACAAGGCCCTGTGGGGAAGCAGGGAGGCCAAGCGAGACCCAGACGGGAGCCCGGGGCGCCCTGGGGAGGGAGAGAGGGGGTGCGCTGTCTTGAGGCGTGCAGCCTCATCCTGGCTCTAGTCGGGGTGCCCTGGGCCCCTGGCCCACCCTGGGAGGGAGGCCCCACCAACCCTGGGGAGCTGAGAGCCTGGCGTTCCCCAGACAAGCGAGGCCAAGGAGGACCCCTGCACCGAGGGGTCAAGGGCTGGAGGTCGGTCCCAGGCAGAGGGCAGAGCTGTCCCGGCTGAGAGGGCCAAAGGCTGGTACACCCCCGCCTGCCCATCCCTGCAGCCATGGTGGGCGCTGGGAGTCAGATACAATTACTCACTCCGTGCATCATAATTACCGCAAATAGCCCATTAAAGGAAATTACCATCAATATGATATTAGCAGACAGCGGGGAAATGAAGAAAGAAAAGTGCTTATTCTCCCATTGTCCCCCTAATGGGGACAGGGGATGCGGAAGCAGTGACACCCCCCTTCACTGACCTGCAGCCACGAGGGAGCCTGCAGGCCCAGGGCCGAGGCCTCGATTGGGGTGGGCCTCACACCTGCCCAGCTGCCAGAGGCTCTGTCCGCCCCCTCCCAAAGGCAGCTCCAGCTGGACCTGGCTGGCTCAGGCCGCCCTCCACGGGCCTCCCCAAGCCCTTCGCTAGGGCCCTCCCACCCTCCCACCTTGGGGAAAGCCCTGCAATCGGAACGGTCTGAGCTCTCGCAGCCTGGCTCAGTGTGGAGACACCAGGGCCCCGTCAAGTCCTGGGAGCCCAGACTTCTGTTAGACATGGCGGTGAGGGCAGGGGTGTCACTTCTTGGTGTTTCCCAAAAAGTGACCAGAATGACAGAGAAACAATAGAGAGAGAGGTGGTCCGTGGGACCAAGAGCACAGCAGAGCCAAGAAAGCCGGAGAAGGGACGCCCAGCAGGAGAGAAGCCAGAGGTTCTGCTCTGGGCCTGGGGCACCAACATCTGTGGTCAGAACCACTGGCCGCCCTGTGGCCTCTGCCAGCCACAGGGGACCAGAGACCTGCTGTTGGGGAAGCTGGCTGTGGGCACGGATCGGGGTGGTGGTGGTGGTGGGGCGTGTGGTGAGAGGACGCCTCTGTTTGCAGAGCACTGAGTGTCCCCTGTCTTGGCAAGCGGAAGGGATGTGATGACTGATGGCCAGGAGGCCACCTGTACCCAGGAGGTACTTGCAGGATGAAGGACCCCATCAGCGGACACAGAGCAGAGAACTGGCCAGTGGGGGGTGGCCTGACCCCGCCCTGTGCCCCCGCCTGTTTGCCAGGCCCCCGCCTGGGCTCACTCTGGTGGTAGCAGGTGAGGTGCGGACTTCAGTCTTGGGGAGAGATGGCGGTGGGCGGGGGTCGCAGACGGACAGTGGCTCAGGGCGCCCTCAACGCTCAGAAGAGGGCGGGGATCGAGAGGGAGGGTCTCAGCACTTTTTTTTTTTTTTGCGGTACGCGGGCCTCTCACTGCCATGGCCCCCCCCCCCCCCGCCACCGCGGAGCACAAGCTCCGGACGCGCAGGCCCAGCGGCCATGGCTCACGGGCCCAGCCGCTCCGCAGCATGTGGGATCTTCCTGGACCGGGGCACGAACCCGCGTCCCCTGCATCGGCAGGCGGACTCCCAACCACTGCGCCACCAGGGAAGCCCGGGTCTCAGCACTTCTTGAGCAACCCAGGCTACCTGGAGGGAAGCAGGAGCCAGAGAACAGCTTAGGGGGCAGCCGTGTGTGGGCAAGGTGATCTCTGTACGGAGAAGGAACAAGGGGCTGGAGGGGGGCCTTACAAGGTCAGTCCATCTCGCCACCCCTCTTTCCTTTGTTTTCTCCTTTCAACACCCATTTATTAAGCACCCCCTCTGTGCCAGGCACTGGTGTCAGCTCTAGGAAGCCAAGAGTGGAGTCACACAGACCCTGCCCTCCTGAAGCAGATATTCTGTGGTCAAGAGAGACAGTAAATCGAGCAGTAGGTATATTAGAAGGTGACAGGAGTCCAGAGAGAAGCAAGCGTGGGAGAGGAGAGGGGAGCATTGGGGACCCCAGTGATGATACAGGTTTCTCGAAAATGCAAGGGCAAGATTTGAGGAGGGCTCTGAAAAGAGGAGAGAAGGGGAGAGATGTGAGAAGGTTCTGGTGGGAGAATAATAGTTTGGAGTTGCCCTGTAGCTTTCTACAGCATCCATGTACCTATCCAGCCATCCACCCACCCACCCAGCCATCCATCCACCCATCCATCCATCCCCCATCCACCCACCCAGCCATCCATCCCCCATCCACCCACCCATCCACCCAGCCATCCATCTACCCAGCCATCCATCCACCCATCCATCCATCCATCCCCCATCCCCCCACCCACCCAGCCATCATCAATCCACCCATCCATCCATCCATCCCCCATCCCCCCACCCACCCAGCCATCCATCAATCCACCCATACATCCATCCATCCCCCATCCACCCACCCACCCAGCCATCCATCAATCCACCCATACATCCATCCATCCCCCATCCACCCACCCACCCAGCCATCCATCAATCCACCCATCCATCCATCTATCCATTCATCTATCCCCCATCCATTCATCACTGTATTCGTCCACGCATCATCCACCATCCATAGATCCTTCTATCCAGCCACCATCCTTCCATCTTGTCACCTGCCCATCTCTCCTTCCATCTTCCTAGTCACCCATCCAGTTTTCTGTCTGTCCGTCCAGCCAGCCAGCCTACTCATATTTATCAAGTGTCTTCTCACTCCAGGTGGCCAGTCCTGACTCCAGGTTCCAGCTGCTACCCCAATAGTGGTCTGGATTGTGGTGGTAGGAGTCTTGGGGTCTAGACCTGGACCCTGGATTGTGGGCCTGTGGCTAAAAGTCATGCTTTCCTGGATCATAATCTCGACATGGCCCTAAGTGCCCTGTCCATGCACCAGATTTTCTGAACTCAGCTTAATTCAGCTCCCCAAACTCAGTAGGAAGTGCTGAGAGATGGGAACGGGACTGTCCCCCAAGAATAACCCCTGGTGCACAGGTCTGGACAACGGCAGTGGAGGGACAGACCTAGATTGGAGGTGGAGGAAATCTGAGGGGCAGACGGCTGGGCACCTCTGCATGTCCCTCCTATGCTTCTTCCCTGCCCACCTCCCACCAGGACCAGGAGCCTGGCGCTAAGCTCCTGCAGGCGGTGGCTTCCACAAAAGTGTCTATGGACTGGGGACAACCCCTTCTGCAAACCCTGCCCCAGTGCACCTGGAGAGGCATGTCTTGCTCCATGCCCTCCCTTCCATACAGTGCCTCCTCTTCCAGGAAGCCTTCCCAGACTGACAGAGAACTTGCCTTTTCTCATTTGTCCCTCACAAGGACCCTGTGTGGGCAGGGGGAGCTCTGTCCTTTTTACCGATGAGGTGACTGAGCCCACAGAAGTCACTCCCTCCCCCCACTTCCATCTGGTGAGGGGCAGAGCTGGAAGTAAAGTCAGGCCTGGCTCCAGCCTTGGTGTGGATGGTGACTGGGGCAGGGGAGCCTGCAGAGGTGTCCCTCCAACCCAACCCGGCCTTTAGGCTGGGCCTCTGCCCACCCCAAACTGCCATGACCCACTTCCAAGGCATGGGCAGCCCCTATTCCACTCTAGAGAAGGGTCACTGAGGCCTTTTCTGGCTCACCAACCCCAGGCAGAACCCTCCACACCACCCCGTGCTTCCTGAGCCCTTGGAGTGTCATGGTGCTGGTGGGCTGTCTCCAAGCGCCCACAAAAGTGCCCGAGGGGCTGCCGTTCGGGGGCACCCAGACCAGCCTCCTGCCTTGGCTCTCTTGGAGGGCTGGTGGGATGGAGGGAGGGGCTCTGATCACTGTGGGGGTGGAGGCTCTGGGGCCAAAGTTAACCTCACTACACCCATGGGGGACATCTGTGTCACCCCCAACCACAGAGGAGACTGATGCTAGAACGGGGCAGCCGTTGGCCCAGGTCTCACCCCAGGCAGCCTGGGGAAGTGCATGCCCTCGTACAGCACCCCCAGAAACCGGAGGGCTGAGATGATGGCCGGTCAGGAGGAACAAGAGGCTGAGGGGACCATCCACGCCTCCGCCGTGCCCCATTTCATCCCCAAGCAAACCAGGGGAGCAGGTTCTATTATCATAGTCCCACACTCCCGCTGGGAGGACTGAGGACTCTTGCCCCTCTGAACTACAGCACAGGGGAGGGAGAGAGAACTCAACGGCCTGGCCAGCCTTCTCCCTGCACCTGGTGGTGGCCTCCAGCTCCATCCCCCAAGATCTGTCCCTAAGGAGGAGAAGCGGTTGGGGCGGGGGGCGGCCTTGCCCTGTTCCCACACCAACCAGGCTTCTGTGACCTGCCCTGCTCCCTCTCAGCCCTCCCCCAGCCCCTCCCCTGCAGCTTTGTGGGCCCCACCTCCCCTTCAGGCCCAGCCAGGCACCTCTGCACCTGGGCACCTGCTGCTGCCTCTGTCGGGAGGGCTCTTTCCCTCTCCCCTCCCCCCCGCCCTCCCCTCCCCCTGCACCCCCCCTCCCTTCTGCTCCTCCCCACCCAGCTGCGCTGTCTCCTGTGCCCACCTCACCTCGCTCTCTGACTTACTCTATCATTTACTTATTTAACTTGCTGACCGGCTCTCTTCCCAATAGAGCAGAGCCCCCCCACCCAGCTCTGCCCCTGCAGCTTGAGGTGGCGGCAGTGCTCACACCGGCCCACCCTGGAGTAACAGGTCCCAGGGCTGTGCTTCCACGAGCTCTGTGTACTGATCCATGTACGTGCCCTGCAGTGACCCAGCCAGAGCGTCTCACCCACTGACACACATCTGGAAGGGCCACTTTTTGACACCTGCCACTCACACCCACAGTCACGAAGTCACGTGCCCCACCCTGGGAAGGCGTGGCTCCCACCCCCACGGCAGCACTTGAGGAAAGCCTGGGCCGGTGGTGGGTGCAGGCCAGGGAGCCCTGCCACCTTCCTCCGGTGCCCCTCTGGCCACGCCCCAGCCCCCTCCCAAACCCCAAAGGATGGGGTCCCCCGAGGATAGGGAGGTTTCAGCTGTGTGGCGGCCCCAGGCAGTGGGGGTGGAGCTGGGGCTGAGCCAGTGGCCGCATGGGGTGGGCGGGGCTCCATTCACCACCGTATCTGGGGGGGATGAGTGTGGGGCCAGCAGGAGCTGGCAAGCGGGATGCTGGGAGCAGGTGGGAGTTAGCGGGAAAGGTGAGGAAGGAAGAGGCACCTGGGACAGGAATCAGAGAGCCCTGAGGCCCCAGGGCTACAGTCAGATCCCTCAGGAGCTGGGGGTGAGGGCACTGGGGAGCCACAGGCAGCTCCTGCCTGGAGTTGAAGAGGAGAGACCAGAGGCACGAGGGAGAAGCTGGGGTCAGGTCTGGGTGGACCCTAACCATGGCCAGTGGTGTTTAAAACCCCTTGTGTCTCAGGGAAGTAGTGGGCTGTGCCCCCTGCCAGGGCCAGGTCGTCAGCTGCTCGCTGGGGCACCTGTGCCCTGCAGAGAGCTTGAGGGGGCCTCGAGGGGACCCCGCCCCTGTCCCCTGGGTCTGACACTGCGGGAGAAGGGGCAGCGGAACTGTCCTTAACAGAGGGACTGGCCACTGCATCCTTGTCGACTGGCCTCTGGGGTCCAGCTGGGCCCCACTGAGCGACCTTGAGGACAGTCCCTCAGCCCAGCGCCCATCCAGGACCATTCCCAGGAGGCCATCGGGCGATCTGGAACCTGGCACATGCTGGACACTCCACCGTGGCATTCCTGGGCCCCTCTCTGAGGACAGGGTGGGAGGGAGGAGAGTCAGGGGAAGGCCCGTGGGAGAGGAGTGGGGGGGCAGCCTCCTAGGGGCTGGGCCCCGACTGAAGTGATGCAGGTGTCGAGGTGGAGTCACAAGGGACATGGCCAGGGCCACAAGGCAAGAGGCCAAGGCACCCGCCCTGTGGGGACCGGGAAGGGAGGGAACGGTGGGATGGGGGGCAGAGGCAAGTCGGGGGGCGGCAGAGCGTGGCTCTCTGGGAAGGCAGTGGCCCGGCGATGGGGAACAGTTCCCCTTGAGGCCGGCATGGCCGATCCCAGCTGGCCTCAGGACACCTAACGGGCGTCAGCCAGCAAGCGCTCCAGAGGCAGGGAGGCCAGTGTGGAGGAAGTGGCAAGGCTCAGGGTAGTGCCAGGGCCCAGAGGGCTAGGAGGAGGGCTGCTGTTGCAGGCAGCTGGAGCACGCCTTCCGCACGCTGCTCCCATCAACACTGGGCCGAGGTCCCACACCCACAGTCTGCTTCTTGCAGCACCACCCCCTGACTCCTGGGGGCGTCTCCCTGCAGCCCCTCCATCCTCCCAAACCTGTTTCCTCCTGCGATCCAACCCGGCCCCCAAAGAAAACCTTCTGGTCTCCACACCCCCTGCCCTGTGGCTTCAGCCCCGAGCGCCCTAGAAATGCTGGTTCTTGCCGCCCTGAGGTTCAGGGCGTCTGCATTTTAGCAGGATTCTAGCTTGGCGCCCGAGTCCTGAGAATGTTCCCGACCCGTTCTCCTCCCTAGGCGAGGACGCCAGGTCAGCCCGGAAGCTCCCTGAAGGAGGGGGTGGAGGAGGAGACGGAGGCGGGAGAGCGCGCCCGGAGCACTCGGTCTGCCCCTCCCCTGCGCCTGCCCCTCCGCGTCCCCTCCTCCGCCCCCGCCTGCCAGCCTTCTTTCCTCCGGGGTCGCGGCTAATCGGCTGTGACAACTCGAGCCCTCAGCAGCTGAGCGGTGTCACCGCGAATTAGGCCGGCGCTGAGCCCGCCAACGGCAAATTACTCGTCGCTGCTGCGCTGGGGCCGCGGGCGAGGCTGCGGCGGTGGCGGCGGGAGCCTCGTGAACGGCCCAAGGGCAGGTGTGCCGGGAGCTCGGCGCCAGCGAGGGTGTGGTGGGAGCGAGGGGTGCCCCACAGCGGCCCTGCCCGCCTTGCCCTGCCCTCCCCCGCAGCCCAGCGCTCCCAGCACTGCAGCCCCCGCCGGTCCGGTCCTTCCAGCTCCCGCCCTTCTGCCTTCCCCAGCCCAGCGCCCTCACCCCCAGGTCCACGCCCACCTTCTCTAACTTTCTTCCCAGCCCCGTTGTTGATCTGCTCTCCTTTTAGCAAAACTTCCCCCACAGTGACCTGGGCCCACTGTCCCACTTCCCGGGCCCCAGCGCTGCCCCGCCAGCTCACCAGCAGCAAACGCAGGACGGCCCTTCCGCCTCCTCTGCTGGTCCGGCCCCCAGGCTGGAGGGCAGCCTCCCACCAGAATAGGACCCCCAGGCAGTGGGCTGTCTGTCGTGTTCCCAGTTCTGTCCTCACCTTCTAGAATAGACCTTAGCACACAGCAGGTGCCCCATGAATAGTCTTGAGTGAATGAATGAGTCCCCTCCCCCTGGAGGAAAGGCAGACTTTTCTCCAGGCTGGCCCTCCTTCGATCCGGTGTGGTGTCCCCGTGGTGGCCAGGCGGGCTGGGCTTGTATCTGGGAGAGCAGGGGTGAGACCAGCCTCCCTGCACCCCAGCAGGGCCTCCCTGGCCCGTGGCCAGACTCTGTGGCCTCAGGAACTGCTGACAGTGTAGCTGGGCCCAGGGAGGTGACAGAGCTGGTCCTGTGGAGTCAGAGCCGCAGGCAGGGCTACGAGCTGTGCGGGGGGGCAGCTTTGGACCTCCACGGGACTGGTGGCCCTTCCCTGTCCCCCACTGTCCCCTCAAGTGCTGGGGACAACGCAGCCTGTCATCTCTGTGGCCAGCTCAAACCTGCCACTTGTCTGCCTCCCGGAGCGGCTAGAGGTGAGAAGACCCAGGCCCACTGGGGTCTGGGTGACTTGTCCTGATGCCCAATGCTCACCCTGTCCCAAGTCCCTCGGCCTGGGGCCAGAGAGTCCCAGGGCCGGTGCCACGGGGTGCTTTGACCCTTCCTTGGGCCCCAGGCTCCCAGCCCTGCCTGGTGGGCAGGTCACACAGCCCCGGCCCCACCAGTTCCCCACAGGTCAGTCTGCAGCTCGGAATCCTTCACAGCTCCCTGCGCCCTTCTAGGCCAGGCCCGCCCGGCATCACGCAGGCCCAGCCCGGGTCTGGACCTGGTACCCGCTGAGAGAGTGAATTCTGGACATGGAGCCCCCAGTCCAGGGCAGCTGGTGATGGTTCCCGCTGGGGCAGGGCCTGGCCTTTACCACATGGCGGGGGCGCGAGGTGAGCCTGAAGAGGGCTCTGCTCTTGGTCCAGGCAGCGGGAGGAGGCCTCCATCCGGGAGGGCATCTGGAGCCGCACTAGTGGCATGGAGGACCCAGGCTGGCCAGAGGGAGAGGACAAAGGGGCAGGTGGGGCAGCCGTGGGGCCCGGAGCCGGGCAGTAGCGGAGGGTGGCACTGCCCTGGGGTGGCCAGTGTCAGAGCTCATGAGGTCACAGGGCCAGGACGTGGGGTGAAGGGCCTGGGCCTGGGACAGGAAACCCCCGCGGTCTCGCGTGTGTCTGTGCAGGTCCCGCGTGTGCCGTCATGGGTTCCGGGATCCGTGTGCTCCCGGGCACGTCCAGTCCTGTGTGTGCGCGTGTACGTGGGTCTGTGCATTTGCACGTGTCTCAGCCACGCGTGTGGCCGTGTTTATCTGCGTGTGCGCCCATCCTGGGGAGGCGGGAGGCCAGGGAAGAGGACACCTTGGCCTTGGCCGGCCCCACCCAGGAGCAGCTATAAATAGGAGGCCGGGGCGGGGCCAGCGGACAGCCATCGCTGCAGAGGGCTGGGCTGGTGTGGAAATGGAGAGAGGCGGGGGAGGGGGCGCTGCCGACTGTGAGCAGAAGTGGGGGCCCCAGTACCGAGCAGCCCTGGGCATCCCCTAGGGCCAGCAGCTGGGGAAGGGGCCCAGGGCCCGCCTCGGTCCCCTCGAATCCCAGCTCAGGGTTTTTCCCGGAATCCTTAACCAGCTGGAGGACGAGGGCAGCAGCTGTGCCGTGTTCGCATGTGTTCGGGGTGTAGGGATCCTTGCACGAGGGGAAAATGAGGCCTAGCTGGGTGCTCTGTGTGTGGGGTGAGGGCCTGTAATGCAGGGGCGGAGCAGGGCCTGGATGGGGTGTGGGGTGCTGGGGCCTCAGCTCAGGCAGCCTCCCTGGGCTGGGAGCTGGGGCTGTCGGTGCAGGGGTGGCCCTGGGGATCCCAGCAGTCGGCAGCGAGCACAGCTGTGGTGGGCCAGGGCGGGGGAGAGGTGAGGGAGGGGGAGAGGGACTCCATCCTGCCACCCACCATCCGCAGTGGGGCAGCCATGCAGGGGAGTGTGTGGAGTGCAGAGTGCGTGTGTGGGAGCCACAGCTGCACTGTTATCTACACGTGGATCTGTGTATGTCGAGTGTAAAGAGTGTGCACGTGTCCAGTGTGTGTGTATGCTGCCCTGTCCTCTCCAGGGCCACGGGTCACAGTCCGCTCACTCAGCCCCCAGGCCTCCGGAGGGCGACTCCTGGGCCCTCTGGGAACACGACGTCCTCATGCTGCCTTCCAGGCTGCCCCAAATCTGCTCTAATGTCCTAGACCGCCCCTACCCCGAACCGCCACCCCCTCCTTTCCTCCAGGCACTCAGCCGCTGCTGTGTGTGTGGGTGATTGTCTCTCCCTTGGAATGCCAGGTGAGGGCTGTCCTTTTGGTCCCTGCTGTGGTCCCCACTGGGCCTGGCACAGAGTTGGGACTCCAACTGAATGAAGTAACGAAGGAATGAAGAAGGGATCCCCCCAGAGGCAGGGGCAGGGGCAGGGGGTGGCCAGGGTGCTTGGGGCCCCAAGGCCGCTGCTGCAGATTCTGCCTGTATGCTGGTTCTGGGGAGCCCCCTCCCGGAGGGCAGAGGATGGAGGTGTGAGCTGACAGCGTGCGAAGCTCTGGGATGGGCCCTGCCAGGAGTGACCAAGGCAAGGGCACCACCATGGCCCCCTGAACATCCAGGCTGGCACAGCAGCCCAGGGACCTTGGCATTGAGTGGAGGCTTGTCCTGCAGCCTGGACACTGCAGTCACCCCTACCCCAGGCGGGGGCCCTCGCTGCCCCGCCAGCTCCCTCTCAGACCCGTCCAGGTGGCTCCAGGGATCTCGGTGCTGCCAGTGCCCTCCCCACACCTACAGGGACACAAGTCCCATCACACTCATACAGGCAGAGAGAGACACACCTGAGCACTGGCTGTCACACGCCCGAGGTCCCCCTGCTCTCGCGGCCCCAGGCCCAGTGAGGTGGAGTCGCTCCACCACGCACCTCCCTCTCCCGCCCCCACCCCTGGGCCCCGCCCCGCCCCTGGCTGCAGCAGCACCTCCCTCGTGGGCAGAAGCTCCGCCCCCAGCACCTGCCCGACAGCGCCCGGCTAGGAGGAGGGAGCAGGTAGGGGGCCTAAGCTCTGCACTCCTGGAGGACTCAGAGGTGCTCCAGGGGCTCAGAGATGCTTTCCACAGGCTGGCTGCTTTCCTGCAGGAGTTCGTGAATCCCCTGAAAGCTTTTCGGAAAAGATCTGTCTCTAAACACAAAAATAAGCGCTCCTCCTGCCTCCCCCAATAACTTCCCTGTCCTCCGTGTTCATTTGTCTTCTCCATCTTATCCTAGAGGGAAAACCAGAGGAAAGAAGAGGTGGGGGAAGAAAGGAAGGAAAAAGAAAGAGGGAAGCAGGGAGGAAAAAGCAAAAGAAAATAGAAGAGGAAAGGGAAACCAAACCCAGAGCTCAGCCCCTCGCTCAGGCCCGCCCTGCAGAGGAACCCAAGCACTGGGGCGTGGGGGCGGGGGTACTTCCCGAGCCTCCCCTCCCCACCCCAGCCCCACTGCCCGGTCCAGGCCCCGAGTACTGGGCTCTGAGAGGCCTGGGGTGCTGGAGGGAGAGGGATGAGCGCGGCTCCCTGCCCACCAACTCCTCCCCGCAGAAGAAGACCGACCGTCAGGCTGCCCGGCCCTCAGCCCTTCATCCGCTTTCTCTGCCCGGAGGATGGCTCTCCAACGGCCCCTCAGGCGGTAACAGTGGAAACTAAGGCGCCCTCATCTAAACCAGCCAGAGGACCGGCCCTCGCGCGCACCCGGACTCCGGGCCCCTCGCGTCGGCAAGAGTCTGAGCCGCGGGGCGTCCTGAGGTTGGCTGGGACCCGCTGCGTGCTCCCCACCCCCTCGCCACGCTGCAGTCTCCCCAACTGCTCCCCTTAACTCGCTCCCCCACGCCCACACTTCTTCTCTCTGCACCAGCGTTTTTGCCCGCGGAGAGGGCAGCTTGCTCCCCTCCCTGGGGCTTGGAGGACTCAGCCCCTGGGTTTGGGGATTTCGCTCAAACCCTCACGGAGACCCAACCTCTCAGTTCTAAGTTTCATTCTAAGGCAAAGAGGGAGGGGGCAGCCCCCGGCTTTTCTCTGTCTTGCAGACAGAGGCACTAAAACAAACTCAGGCGACATCCTCGCGGGACCTGCAGCTGTCCCGGCCCCGAGGAGGAGCCTTGCTGTCCCCAGACAGAAAAGCGGGGAGCTTGGCAAGTTCCGTGGCAAGCTCTTCTCCAAATGTGCAAACCGCAGACTTCACCGGAGTTCACTCCACCCCCTCCCGTCGTGAACAGAGGTAACAGTCAAGTATCTTACGGCGGCCCCAGGTCTCAGCGTGAAGTTCCCAGAGGTGCCGCCCTCCCTGGTGCCCTTGCAGTCCAGGCCTCGGCCCTTCAGGTGGGAGACCGCAGGCTCAGAAGAGCTGAGGACGGCACTTGCCACCAGGACGCATCGGCGCTGTGTGTGGGGTCACCCCCAAGGACGGCCTCACGCACCGGGCCGCGTCCTGCCTTAGTGGGGCCGGGGCCGCCCTGTGCGGCCCTCCTCCCAGTGGGGCAGCCCAGGGGCGGCAGGGCAGGTGCCTGCGGGTCGGGCCCTGACAGCAGCCTTTTTTAACAACTCTGGTCAGTCTCTCCCTGTCGGCCCAGGCGGGTCACCCAGAGCTAAGGCAGGGCCCAGTTCAGGGACCTCCTTTTCTTTCTATTCAGGAAGAAATATGGCAAAAACGAAAGCCACGTAAAAACCAGCCAGGCTCCAGTGATTTTTGGATCTAAACCGATTTATTTTGTGTGTGTTTTTCTCTTTCTTCAGTTTCGTAGCAAAAGGAAAAAGAACCCAACAAATACAACAACACAACGAAACTTGCAACGAATTGGAGTCTCCTGCGCCCAGCAGAAGCAGGTGCTGGAGGAGTGCAGGATGGGCTGCGGTCCGGGGCCGGGGGCCTGCAGGGGCCGGAGCACCGGCCTCCCCACCCCCTCTTCCGGCTACTCCAAAAAGTGATCAGCTCTTAAAAGAAGAATCCACAAAAAACGAAACACATTTTAAATTAAAATAAAAACACTTTCTCCACCCGCCCCCATGCCAGGAGATTCAGGCGAAACCTCCTCTTTAAAAAAATTGTTTTTCTGCTAGAAATACTGTGCATTACTTTTTTTCTTTCACTTCTCTTGAGGGTTAAAATAAGATATATTTTCGCGGGAGTCATAAATACGATCTGGTGCATAGAGAAATAGCAGCTCGGGAGTCTGGGCCAGCTCCCACCCCCCTCCCCCCGTGGAGTACAGTAGGGCAGCAGGACTGAACACAGCATGGATAATGCTCCTCGGCTTCAATCTCTAGGGGACGCCAGTGGCAGGGTGGGGGGCAGGCAGGCAGGAGGGCAGGCAGGGGCCAGGCCCCTCCGAGCGAGCGACACATGCTGGGACACGCGACGTCCGAGGGCAACCCCGGCCGGGAAGCAGGGAGCTTCCTCTAAGGGTTTCTTTTCTAATCACCGAACAAAACAAATATAAATACTTCGAAAATAAGACCGCTTTAAAAAGGAGTAGAAAAGGGCGGGGTAGGGAGGCCAAAAGGAAGTAAACGAAGGAGCGCGGGGCGGCGGCGGAGGCCCTCGCGGCGGTCCGGGTGAGGTCGGGCGCAGAACCGCATCTCACGTATGTACAAGCGGACGCCAGGAAGGACTTCGACCCGGCCCAACTCTCCCGGGAATCGCCGCGCTCCGAGCAGAGGAGTCGTGGCAGCGTCAGGACGGTCAGCCGGTAAGGTGCGCGGGCCGGGAGCGAGGAGGCCGCGCCGCGGCAAGGGGCTTCCAGTCTGGAGCCTGCAGACGTCGCAGCGGGTCTCGCGGGGCCGGCCCGGCCGGAAGGCGGCGGCGTTAACGCGGGCGCGCGCGCGCGCGCGGCGGGCGCCTCGGCCCGGCCATGCGTCCTCGCCCTGCGCCGCGGAGTCCGAGCCGAGGCCCCGGGCCGCCCGCGCGAGCCTCATCTCGGCGGCGGCGCGGGCTCGGGGTCCGGTGCTCACAGGAAGAAGTCGGAAGCGCCCTTGGCCCCGACTCCCGGCGAGGACTCCCGCGGGAAGCCGGCTCCGCCCGCGCCCCCGGGGCCGCCCCGGCCGGCCAGCTTCTCGTATTTCTCCTTGTACAGGTCCCGCTCCTTGGCCAGGCGCCCCACCTCCAGCTTCAGCTGCTCCACCTGGCTCTGGAGCTGGCACTTCTCGCTCTCCAGAATGTGCCGCTGCTGCACCCGCTTGAAGCGGCATGACTGAGCGTAGCCGCGGTTCTTGAGCGTGCGCCGCTTCTGCTTCAGCCGGATGACCTCCTCCTTACTGAAGCCGCGGAGCTGCCTGTTTAGCTCGCGCACGGACATGGACACCAGCTGGTCGTCGGAGAAGCGCTCCTCCAGACGCACGTGGTGGCCCGTGCCGCCGCCGCCATGGCCCGCGCCGCCGTGGTGGTGGTGGTGGTGATGGTGGTGGGCGGCGTGGTGCGTGCCGTGGTGGTGGCCGGCGCCCATGTCGTCCGCGCCGCCGCCGCCCGCATAGCCCTGGCCCCGGAAAGCCTCGTAGGCCGCGGCGGCCTCTGGGTGGTGGTGCGCACCGTGGTGCCCGGTGTGGTGGCCGCTGCCGATGAGCGCCTCCACCGCGTCCTCAGGCGTCAAGTTGAGCGCCTCGGGGTTCAGGTGGTGCTGGTAGCCGCTCATCCAGTACAGATCCTCCAGCGCCGGCTTCCCCGAGGCGCCCCCGACGGCGCCGGGGCCCCCGCTTGCCGGCCCCGGGGCAGCCCCGGCCTGCGCCGCGCCGCCGCCGCCCCCCGCGCCGCCGCCGGTGCCCGGGCTGGGCGCGCAGAAGCTGGGCGAGGAGGGCACGGAGGAGCAGGGCGTGCTGAGCGGCGTCGAGGATAGCGAGCCGGGCGGCAGACGGTGGCAGAAGCGCTCGGCCTCGGGCGGCTCCTTCTTCACCTCGAACTTCATCAGGTCGAAGTCATTGACGTACTCGATGGCCAGCGGGCTGCTGGGCAGCTCAGCGCCCATCGCCAGCTCCGCGGCCATCGCCCGGGGGGGCCCGCCGCCTCGCCCGGCTGAGCCCCAACAGGAGGCCGGGGGGGGAGCCACGGGCCTCTCCCCCCCCTTCGCTCCCCACTGGCGGCGGGTCCCTGCGGGGGCGGCGGCGAGGGCGCGGGCTCCTAGCTGAAGCTCGCGGCGAAAAGTTTCACGCAGCCAACTCAGGGGTGGCCACCGGGGACGCCGCCGGGCAGCCCTGGGTCGCTCCCCGGCGGGTGCAGGCCGGCCGCGGTCCCCTGTTCCCGAGCCGGCGGCCGGGCGCTGGCCCGGCGGGTGGCGGTGCGGCCACCGCCTCCGGCTGCTCGGGTTCCCCTCGCTCCGCCCGCGTACAGCCCGGCCCCGCCTCCACCGCCGAGCGCCGAGCTGTGCGCTTCCCCCTTATAGTGCCGGGCGCCTGGGCCCGCCTTTATGGGAGGGGTACGCGCCTCCGGGCCAATCGGAGCCCCAGACCCGTCGCTCTCATTTGCCTATCCCCATGGCAACCCGGAGCCCAGCTGTCAATCTCCTGCGGGGAACAGCTGTGGGAAGGGGTGGTGACCCGCCGCCAGGGAGAGGAGGGGCAGGGCCCTCTGGTGGCCGCCTCGGGGGACTGCACGGGCAGAGGGCGCGGGGCGCGCGGGGGGCGCGGGACCGGGCCCGAGGCCTCCGAGGCCTCGCGTCCGCGACGGGGCGGCCACAGAGGCTCGGGGAGCAGGGGGTGCTCCTCGGTGCCTCCTTCCCCTGCAGTCCAGCTGGCCGTGACCCAGCAGCCTCTTCCCAGGTTTCTTTCCGGCCGGCCGGGAGCCCGCGTCCAGCCCCGCTAGCGTGGTGGCGCCGGGACATTCCGGTCTCCCGACACAGGTGACACTGCGCGGCCTGGCCGGGCGCTGCGCGGGAGCGCCGGTTATTTTTAGCTCCGCGGTTCAGGCGGGTTCAGGAATTTAGTCAACAAAGTTGCTGGCACCTTCGTGCGGCGGGATCCACCGCGGGACGCCCGACTCCAAGGGTGTGCGGCGCAGATGGGGAGGGAGTCGCGCGCAGGCCGGCGAAGTGGGGGCGCCAGGGACCCTAATACCGGGGCCTGAGCCGCGGGACGGGTGAGGCCTGGGGCTCAGAGGGCCGCTAGGCTCGCACCGCATTAGGCGTCCGGGCTCCAGCTGCCCACCTGCGCGGGTCTGGCCTCTTGGCAGGGTTGTGGCGCAGAGCTGGGCGGGGGCGGGGATTGGGGCGGCGGAGGTGGGGAGCCTCCAGTGCTAGGAGAAACCGGGAGGGCTGGGCTCAGGGAGCGGAGGTGCGCCTATTGCCCAGGGCGTGGTGACTAGGTAAAGAACTGTGGAGCAGTGGGTGCGCCCAGAGCAAGGGGCGGTCCCTGCCACGGCCCTCCAGGGTCAGCTGAGATGGGAGGGCGTGACCCAGAGAGGCCCCCAATCCTCTATGCTATTATGTGACTTTTATAATTTAAAAACTCAGTCTTAAATGCAACCATGTATGCGCATAGAAGCAAAGGTCTGGAGGGACTGTGGGCAAGACGTCACCAGGGACAGCCTAGCCACGTGCTGGGCGCGTTTATCCCCCAGGGTTTTTACCTTGTTCCTGGCATGAGTATCTAATATTTTATAATAAGAAAAGTGTCATACAATGGGGAGTGAAACCGCACCTCTTAAGATGTCATGGGGGTGACCCGGCCCCATCTGCACAGTGGGCACCTCTTGCCCCTTCCTCCTTTCCCCCACGTCCCTCTGGGTGGGGCTGGGCTGTGAGGCAGGGCCATGCGGAGAACAAGGACCCGTCCCACAGGGATGGCCCAGCAAGTGGCAGAACACAGGCCCCAGGCGGGGGGTCTGGGCTCTAGGCCAGATGCGTTGCCAGGTTTGGGGCTCCCTTTTAAGCCCTCGGCGTTCAGAGGGAGGCCACAGCGCAGAGGGGTGATGGCGAGCTGGCGGTACGTCTGCCTGTCCCAGGGGGAGAGCGCGTCTGCATTGGGCTGCTGTGTCTGGACACCTGGCCTCTGCCCCTCACACTGTGGCTCCAGCCAGGCCGCTGGACCAGCCACGGGTTTGGTCCCAAGCTCAGAAGGGTGCTGGGGTGGAGCCAGGCTTGTGCACGTGGGGGCCCTCCTCACAGCTCCTGGCCTCAGGCCGAGGGGCACTGACCTACAGCCGTGCCTGGGCTCTGTGGCACCCCCAGTCCCGCCCAGTCGTCTTGTCTTGTCCTGAGACATGCAGTAAGGCCCATCCCAAGCCCACCCTGAACCCCCTCGAGTCCTCTGCTCAGCCACACCAAGTCAGGGACAGTTCCCGCCACATCCAGCCCCAAAACGTGATGCTCGAGGATGCTGGGCCCCGCCCCAGCCCAGAGGCAGCCAGCCCCTCACTCAGTCACACACACAGGTCGTTCATTCACTTCCTCCACTGGGGGAGGGGACCCAGTGCAAGGCCTGCTGCAGAGACGGCATTCAGAACTGGGGAGAGGCACGGGGGCCTTCGGGGCAGCCTGGGACCAAGTAGGGTACCCATGTCCCTGACGGGCTTAAGCACCCGGTAAGCTCCCTGGTCCTGGACTTTGCCTCGGGGTCGGACTGGCTTCCTAGAAGGTCTGGGCCAGCAGGCCTGGCCTCAGCTCCTGGCGGTCCCCAAGCCTGGGGAGCCCTCAGTCTGCTCCCTGACTCTGCACGGTCTCAGCTGAGCTTTCGTCTCTCGTTAGTCACAGCCAGGCAGGTGGGAAAGGGGCCGAGAGTCCCCGTATGCAGGCCTTGGAGGGCTCGCCGACCACCCAGCGCCCTGCACGGTGGGCAAGACAGGCTCTCCCAGCCCAGGGAAGGGGCCGCCCCTTCCTGACTCAGGTGGTGGGCTCCAGGCTGGCTCCTTTCTCTTCAAACTCCTCTTTGCCACTTGCTGGCCTGGGGTGGGGCAAGTTCAAGGAGGCGCTCACAGCAGAGTCTGGGGAGCAGAGGCCGCGAGGGACCAGGGTCCATCCTGTCTGCCAGGAATGGCTGGTAGAAGGCCACAGAAACAGCATACAGGTGTGCTGTGTGCCCTGGCCGTGGCTGTCTTCTCAGCTCCCTGGACGGTGGAGGCTGGGAGAGATCACGCCAATGCCATGTTGCCCAGAAAAGGATCACTTTCTTCCCATCCACCACCACCACGTCTTCTGGGGGCCTCTCACACCCACCAAACAATCAGCACCTGAACCCATGGAACTCCACAGGGAGCCCCGTGGGGCTCGTCATTAAATGTGCCCCACGAGCCTTTACTGAGCACATTCTGTGCGCCAGGCTGCCTGCCCGCGGGCAGTGTCCACTGCCTTTCACCAGGGAGGTGGCCCTGGTGTGTGGGAAGCGTGATGCAGCCAATACTGTGCTCATGGGCTCTGCAGTGGACGTTTCTCTCTGACCCCGACAGCTGGGAGGACTTGAAGGCTAGAGCGACTGGACAGCTGACAGCTGGCAGATGACGGGGGCTGTAGCTGGACTGGCGCCTCCACACGGCAGCTGGCTGGTTGGGCTTCCTCGCAGCATGGTGGCTGGTTCCCAGCGGGAGTGTCCGAGAGCCTGGCGGACATGCCTGGCATTTTTGTGAGGTGCGGCAGTGCTCAGCCCACATCCCATGGGGGCACAGACACAGTCTCCTACAGGTCACGTAGAGGAAAAACACTACACTGGTACAGCATCTCTGGCAAATACAGTCTACCAGTGTGGGGATGAGAGCAGGGAGTAAACCATAAAATAATAAGCAAATTATCTGTTTCCCACTGCCGTGCAGGAAATCACCACAAGTCCAGCATCAAACGGCATCTTTATTGTCTCAGCGCCGTCGTCAGGAAGCCCGCGGGCCAGGGTCTCAAGGTCGGGGGTGCGTGCGTGCGTGCGTGCGTGCGTGCGTGTGTGCGTGCGTGTGTGTGTGTGTGTGTGTCTCTCTCTCTGTCTAGTCTGGAGGTTCCTCTGGGGAAAGAGACCCCCAAGTTCCCTCAGGTTGTCAGGACCATTTCTCGGAGTCTGAGGGACCAAGGCCCCGGGCTCAGGGGGCTGGAGGCCGCCCTGGCTCCCTGCACCCCATGACTGCCCCAAGGTGGCCAGGCCAGCGACAAGAGCCTCTGGAGGAGCCCCGCCCACCCGATGCGGAGGGGCCACCACAGCAGGTGAGAAAGGGGAGGGTCCAGGGGGCTTGGCCTGATGTTGGGGGTGGTCAGGCGCCTGTGGGCCACCTCTGGGGACCACAGGGCCGCCCATGGGCAGTGCTGCGTCAAAGTCCCAGCTCAGCACCCTGGGCTCTGGGCAAGCCCTGTTGCAAGGGTTAAACGCTCCATCACAAAGTGCGGTGCTGCAGGGTCCGCACGGCCTGCTACCGAGCTGCCTCACGGAATTCACAAGGTGAAGCCCCAGGACTCCCGTCCCCGAACAGCTGGCCCAGGCTCTCCAGGCTGGGGCCAGAGGTGCCGCTCGACCTGGGGCAGGGCGCAGCTGAAGGCCTCTGCTCAGCCCCACTCCCTCCCTCCAGGGATTTCTTCCTGAGCTCAGAGCGCTGCGGGTGCTCTCCCCACCCAGGGCCTCACCAGTGCTCAGAGAGGAGCAGGGTCGCATACTCTGCGGGGTGGGCGGTGCCTCCCTGGGGAAGGGCTCAGGCCGCCGGAGCGCCACCCACGCCCCCTTCCAACTCCTCCCAGCCCCCAGGAGAGGCCGTGCCGTGCCCAGGCAGCACCTCCTCCGGACTCCACGTGGGAGCCACGTTCGCGGCCCCCAGGCCTCCCCAGTGCACCCCCCACCTCGGATGCCTCGCCTCCCCTGGGGCTAGGGGCCCAGATTCTGAGGACCCTCGTGTGGTGGCCCAGGCCCATGCCACCTGCGGGTCACCTGACCTCAGGCCTCACCTAGAGGGTCTGCCCGCCACGGCTCCCTGTCCTTGGGGCCATCATCTGAGAGGCTGCACGACCTGCCTCACTAGAGCAAAGGGCAGTTCACAGGGTAGCGGGCGGGGGGTGCACAGGCCTGAAGAGGGCAGTGGGCTCCTGACAAGGCAAGAAAGGCTCCAGGAGGCCCTGCCTGGGCTCCACAGCCCTCACGCAGGCGGGGCTGCTGCAGGGCAGTGGGGCGGCAACCCACGCCTTCAACCTCGGGGCGCCCAGTGGCCTGCCCCTTAGCACGAGGAGCCCAGAGTGACCACTGCCCCCTCCTCCTGCCTGGGAACAGAGACCGACCAGGCTGAGCCTGAGGCTGACAAGGTCCTCAGGGGGTCACAGGGGCTGGAGGGTCCCCAGGACACGGGCCCAGAGCAGCCGCTGGTGGGGCAACTCCTCTTCCCGGGGTGCCCAGCCCTTCCTGAGCCTTCCACGGTGGCCTGCAGCTGTCAGAGCGGCTGCTTCCGGGCGGTGGGCTGTACCGTGGGCAGTGGGGCCAGGGCACAGGTATGCACGTGGAGGAGAGAGCGGCTGGGGAGAGTAGCCTCCGGAGAGCAGTGGCAGTCCCAGGCAGGCGGTGGGCATCCAGCTGCCCACGGGTCTGTCGGGAGCCCCCGCCATGGACACACCTGCTCACCTCCTGTCCAGCTGGTGCCCACCTTGCAGTCTCAGGGGCGTGTACCCTCTTTTACCGTGGAGGGAAGTACAGGGAGGTAGTGAGCAGGTGAGGGTCTGAGCCGGCCTCTCAGATCAGGAGGGACCAACAGCTGTGTTTCCGGTGGTCTCCTATCTGCCCAGGCGAAGGAGGGAGGATTTATCCCCCGCCCTCCCATCATCGAAAGTTTGCCCGCTGTGGTGGCGCTGACTGTGGGCTTCAAGAGGGAGCCTGGGGAGGATCGCCCGTCCTAGCCGGGAGGAGGAGCCGGGCAGCGGGGCAGGTTGCATCTCCGGCTCTTGCAGTCTCCCCTTTGTCATCACTTAGCCCAGGATCCTTGGCCCCCGCCGCACCAATCCACGTCTCCTCCAAGGCCCTGGGCCGAGGCCACCACCGAGAGACCCGAGGGGTGGCTGGATGAGGATACGGGCTCTGCCAATATCTGCCCGCAGGGCCAGGCTGGGGAAGCTAGCTGGCCCACAGCTGGTCCACTCAGTTCCCTGACGGGCTGGGGGCCCTTTTGTATAATTAATTAATTAATTAGTTAGTTAATTATTTTTCTTGGCCGCATTGGGTCTTCGTTGCCGTGCGCGGGCTTTCTCTAGTTGCGGCGAGCAGGGGCTACTCTTCATTGCGGTTTGCAGGCTTCTCATCGCGGTGGCTTCTCTCGTTGCGGAGCACAGGCTCTAGGCGTGCAGGCTTCAGGAGTTGTGGCACGCGGGCTTCAGTAGTTGTGGCACACGGGCTTAGTTGCTCCGCGGCATGTGGGATCTTCCTGGACCAGGGCTCGAGCCCGTGTGCCCTGCACGGGCAGGCGGATTCTCAACCGCTGCGCCACCACGGAAACCCCTGGGGGCCCTTTCTTCACAGCTGGGTCTGACTCCAGAATCCACCATCCTGCCGAACTGGCAAACGTCAGGCCCCAGTGATCAGCACGAGACGACAGGACCCCTGCTCTGCTAGACTGAACAGCGCCACCGCACGCTGACGCTGGGCAGGACCCTTGCCACGAACTGGCCTTGGTTCTTGTCACCTCTGAGCTGCTGCAGGGGCGCGCCATCACACAGACGAGGGCTGGTGGAGAGCAGGACCCCCGGGTGCTCACCCTGGCCTCCCGGGGCGGAGTGTCCGTCCCTCCCGTGCCGGGGCTGGGCCGAGGGGCCTTCGAGGCACTGGCCATCGAGGATGGAGTGTGGGCGGAGGCCCGAGCTGCACCCACACGGGTGGCCCTCTTACCCTTCAGCCAGCGCGGCCCTTTCAACCTGGGCCCAGAAGGAGCAGGTGGAGGACAAGTGGCCGTGCAGCTGACCCGACTCCTGGCAGAAGCGTGAGGCTGCAGGCTGGGGAGCAAGGGGCCCCCAGCACACGGGGTGGTTTGTGATGTGGATCCCGGGGCGGCCGCCCCAGAAGGGGGCTGCTGGCACACGCTCGCCAGCGGAGCACAGCTCACTTCCCTGGGGGTGAGGGGTGAATACCCTGAGTGGCCATGCACCCCTCCAAGCCTGGGCAGTGGCATCCAGCAGGGGGCCAGGCCCTGTCCGAGGCCCCCGTGCTCTCCGCCAGGGCTCCCCAAGCCCAGGGGCCAGAGACGCTGCCTCCTCCCTCGGGCCGCCCTGTCCCAGGCCAGGTGCCAGCTTGGGGCAGGTCCTCTGGCCCCAGGCGGTGGCATCCAACATGCAGGCAGGCCCCTCCTGGGTCTCTCCCAGCCACAAATCACACTGGCCTAGCCGTGGGGGACAGGCTGCCCCAACCCTCTGAGCCATCTAGGGGTGGCAGGGAAGTGGCCCATGTTCCTGCCCGAAGGCACGGAGGGGCTGTGCCTCCGCCTCACCAGGGCCAGGCGGGCAGGTGGAGAATGAGTGGGGGGCCACTGGAGGGGGGTCTGTGGCCTGCCCCTCACCTTCCCCTCAATCTCAGGCCTCCAGGCCACCCTGGGGTGGCACCCCTGGGGACGCTCTGGGGCCTCTGGGCAGGCCGGGCAGCGGTGGGGTGGCAGTCAGGACAGCCACGAGGACACAGGACAGAACCTTTATTGCTGAACACAAAACACCCGCCAGGGAGGCCTGCCCGGCAGTCCCTCCCTGGGCAGGAGGTCTGCGGGAGGACCGGCGTGGGGGTGGGGGGGCGCGCATTGCATGGCCGCTGCCGCACCCACAGTGGGGACGGGCCTGGGGGTGAGCCCTGCCGGGCACCCCTCGGGGCAAGGCTGAAGAACCCGGGGTGGGTGGGTGGGTGGAGCCCAGCCCGAGGGAGGTGAGGCCTGGGCACTGATCACGCAGGGCTGAGAGCCAGGCGGGCAGAGCGACGGCCCTGCAGCCCCTGGGGGGGCGCCCTGTGGCAAGCGGTCCCTCCTCTGGGGCGGTGGCGGGCAGTCTCCTTCCTCTCCAGGGATGAAGGGCTGAGGTAGGCGTGGGCCGGCTCCCTGGGCCTCACAGACGGGGTTTGATGTGCAGCGATTTCCCTGTTCCGAGAGGGGCAAAGGTCAGGCACCAGGAGTCCCCCAGCCAGGAGGAATGCCCCCCCTCCCAAAGCTTCTGGGTCAGGGACCGCTAGCAATGGGGAGAGGGGCTTTGACACCATCGTCCTCTCGTCCACCACCCACTGCCCTCCCTGGGGTCCGGCGTCTAGCAGGGTGCAGGCCTGGCCTGTGGGGCTGAGAGCTCCCCTGGGTGGGGGAGCAGAGGCCTGCCAGGTGGGATAGCCCCTGGGGAGTGGGTGGGTCACGGCGGGAGCCACAGCAGTGTCCAGGCTGAGCTATAAACACCAGATGCAGGCCGCCTGCACGCACACACAGCACAGGCTCGCACCTGGACAAGTCTGAGGCTGCCAGACGGAGCCCCTGGCGTGAAAAGCCAGGGTGGGTGTGAGCAGTTGCTGGGTGAGGGGCGGGGCTGAGGCCCCTGTGCAGGGTGACATGCCGGGGCGGGAGGGGCGCGGTGGTAGAGGCTTCCCACAGCAGAGCAGGCTCCTGCCCTGTGTGGCCCACGCTCACTGGGTGCCAATGCCCCTCCCCTCCTGTGAACACTCCAGGCCAGCAGCCCCGCTGACCACAGATGCCTCTGTGTGGCTGCCCATCGGCACGGCACTGTCCACGTGCCCCCTGCCAGCCCGCCTCTCCTCCTGGGACCCCACTTCAGGGCCGAGGACCCCAGTCACTGGCTCAGCTAAGCCAGTGCCTAGAGGTCAGCCCAGCCAGCCAGGGCCCCCGGCCTGCAGACTCCACCGGCCTCTGCTCGAGGGCCTCGGCCCCCCTCTGCCTGTTCTTCCAGCTCCTGGGAGGTCAGCAAGGCCTGAGCAGGGAAGGAGGCTGATGGGGGCCCCCAGGACAGTGGGGGTCTGCAGCCTCTCACCCACCCTGCCTGCTTCCTCTGATTCTGGGGCTGGTTGCAGGGCTCCTTATCTTACTTTAAAAAAAAAAAAAAAAGAATTTTCAAAGGTGGCTGCCTCGGGCTGTCTGCTCCCTCCCCCCGTGCCCCAGTGTGTCCTCCCGATGGAAGGAGCTGGTGACCAGCCAGGCAGGGTGGGCGGGTGGGGGGCCCGGCCGCAGCCTGGCGTCTGGGACGCGGTGGCTTGAGCAGGCGTGAGCGAGCTCAGCAGAGCTGTTAGCAAAGGCTGCAGCAAGCGTCTTCCATTAACGCTACGACCGTGAAATATGACAATAAAATGACGGCCGTATGGTCGCAAATTTGCAGCCCGCCGAGCTGCGTGGGGTTTATCGTCACTCAAACGCGCAGAGAGCTGTAAAATGTTTACAGAAAGGGTCGTTTGCAGCCATAAAATCCTCTTTTCTCTCCTAAACAAGGCTGAGTGGAGCCATTTACCAAGCCCCAAATGTTCATCGGGGGAGAGGGAACATCTGTTCTCTCCAGGAGCCTGCAGTGATCTTCCAGAACAAATGAACAGAAATGGGTGCTTTCTAATTAAATCAGCCCTCGGCTGGCGCGGTCTGTGCAGGCGGCGCTGCTGTGCTCGCACCTCGCCGGCCCTGGCCCTGTGGGCCCCCGCAGGTGCACACCTGCCAAGCCAGGGACAGGGCACGGCAGCGCCCAGCCCACGCCAGCTCTCCGGAACCATCCAGGCCCCGCCTAGAGATTCTGACCCAGTGGGTCTGAGGCGGGCACTGCAAGAGTGCAGCTGCGCTCCGGCGGGCGGGTTGCCTACCTGAGTCCTTGGTGGGGCTGCTCCTGGGGGTCGGGGTCCTGGGCTGGCCTCCTGGGCTTGGCGAGGACTGCAGGGAGATGAAGGAGGGCAGCCTGCAGAGGCTGCCGGAGCCCGTCCCCGCCGAGGCAGCCTCCTCCGGCACAGACAGCTCCTCCAGGTCCAGGGGCAGGGAGGCGGAGGGGGAGGAGGGGGAGAGGCGGGAGGGGGAGGACGGGGGGGAGGAGGGGGAGGGGGGCGAGGAGGAGGAGTGGGAGGAGGAGACGGAGGAAGAGGAGGCTGAGGCTGCAGCTAAGAGCCGTGGGGAAGGCGGGGTGGAGGCCGAGCCGGCTGCCGCGGAGGTGGGGCAGCTGGACATCTGCCTGGTGGGGCGATGGGCGGCCAAGGACTTCCTGCGGGAAATGAAGGGGAGCAGAGGCGTGAGGGTGGGCGGCCGGCCGGCCACCTGTATACTGCCTGTCCCGGCGGCAAGGCTCCCGGCGCCGCCCCGCCCCGGCAGCCATCAGGCATCACCGTGCGGGTTCAAGGCTGGTCCTCGGCCCAAGGACAGGCTGGCGGCGCTACAGGACCTGCAGCAACGCCACGCTGACCCTGTCCTCACTTTCTGCAGCCTTCCTCATGCACACGGGCTCCCACATTCACAGGGGGGTGAGCACAACAGGGGCCCCAGCCGTGAGCATCACCTGGGACCCTCCCCTCTCCTGGGGACTTGGAGGGGGCAGCTGAGAAGCCCCCACCTTCCTCCCCAGGGCGGGGGCTGGGCAGCCCTGCATGGCTTGGTCTGGGCCAGGGATGCCCTTGGCTCCGCCCAGCCTGGGGACCAGTGGGTGGGACACCTCGAGGTCACTTGATCGACTCTGGACTGAGGTTTCTTTTAGGGTCTGAAGCCCACAGAGCTGGGTGGCGGCGGGGTGGGGGGCTCCTTCCTGACCACCCCCCACCCTGCGCTTACACATGCAGCGCCCACTGTCCCCGTCACCTGGGCCCGTGGCTGGTGGAAGCCCTGCTCCTGGGGGGCGTGATGTTGGGCTCCGGGGCCGGGGCCGTGGCTGCCCGCCGGCCGAGGTGCCTCTGGTTGCGGTGGGGCAGCTGGCACTGGGCGCCCCGGGGGCAGACGCCCCTGCGGGAGAAGTCGGGACACAGCAGCGTGTGCTTCTTCTTGCACTGCGGGGAGAAGGGGTGTGGCTGGGCAAGCCAGTGGAGGCCTCTGCGCCACTGGGGTGGCCCTGCCTGCTCCGCCCGCTGAGGCCTGGGCCAAAGGCTTCCTGTTGGGGGACTGAGGCCCGAGGGCCAGAGTGGCCCCGCAGCCCACGCCCCACCCATCAAGAAGGGCCCCTGAGCAGCCCAAGGGTCGAGGGCGCCGCCCAGTCCAGCCCTGCGCCTGGGCTGAGGGTCCTGTCAGGCTGAGGTGGCGATTCCCAGGGCGCTAACTCCTCCTCCTGACCACAGCCCACCCATCCTGGCAGAGGACCAGGGTGGGGGCGCTAGGCCTGGGGGCCCAGGGTGGAGGCCGGCTGCACACCTGATCCACCACACCTGTCACGGTGCTAATTACACCCCGTGGGGGCGGCCTACAAGCAGCTCGGGCAACAGGCAGCCTCAGCTCTGCCCTTCAAGCCCAAGGCCTGCCTTTCCTCGGCCCTCCTGCCCCCAGGACTGGGGCTGCAGGGCCCAACTCCGCAGCCGGGCTGTGTCCCACTTCTTGCCTGGCTCTTCTAGGGGAGGGGGTCCTGTTCTTCCCCACACCCAACAGCTGGCTTAGGGGGCCCGACCCAGCAGGAGAGAGCCAGGTACAGCAAGCCTTATGGGCCAGGTGACAGGCGATATGCTGGAGACAGGCCCGGATGGGAACCACTGCAAGCAGAGTCCCTGTGAAACCCACCCAGGGGGGAGTTTAAAACCAGCCCCGGTGCCTGAGCAGCTCGAGGGTGCCCACCGGCACAGCCACTGGAAATACACGGCAACAGCCTCGAGAGCGTCTTCCTCCCGGGCCCCATCACCTCTCCCCGGGCACGTGCCCCGAGAGTCCCTGATCTTAGCTCTGCTCCCAACACCCAGGACAGAGCCGGCCGAGGACCCCACGGGGCGTGTACCCATTCTGTGAGCAGGATCTGGGCATTGACCCCATTCTTGGCCCCACACCTGGCTCCCCGCTGCCCCCAAGGGACCAGAAGCCCCTCACACTGGAGCCTGGGGGCTGGCATGAAGACAGGCAGGCAACAGCCCGAGCACCCCTGCACCACATCCCTGTGCTGGGCAGACTCAGCCCTGCCCCCGAGCAGAAGGCAGGCTCAGGCCAATGCCTGCTCTCCCTCCCTCCCTCCCTCCCTCCCTTCCACAGGGCCCTCTGCCCTGGGCCTGGCCAGTGACACGATCCCGAACCCAGTGGCCCCGCCCTCGCTGTTGCACACATAAAAGAGACACATGGAGACGCTGGGGCCATGCAGGGCTGCCCCTCGGGGTCTCTTGGGGAATAAGGGGGTCGGGGCAGGTAGAGGGGACAGGAAGGACCTTTGGGTGGAGAGGGCCCAGCACCGGGCTGCACACAGAGAGATGGCTAGAGGGCGCTGGACCTGCACTGTCCCGCGGTGACCACGAGCCCCGCGGCTGCTCTGAGCCTGGACGGTGTGACAGGTGCAACGCACAGGGGGCCCCAGGTAAAAGGCGGCACAGAGCTTTCTTCCCTGGTCGCACGCTGACATTTGTGATCTGCTGGGTCAAATAAACTCATCTCACCTGTTTCTGTTTCACTTTCTTAAGGTGGCTACTAGGAAATGTGAAATCCTGCGTGGGGTTCACATCTGGCTGACCTTCCTACTAGAGATGGCTGGTCTGAACTAGCTGAACTAGCTCCCAAGAACTAGTCTGAACTAGCTCCCAAGAACAACCGAATCCTAGGCTAGAGTGTAAAGAACTTTCTCAAATCGTCCGAGAGCTATCGAGAAAGTGAAATGATGGAGGAAAATCTATGCAGAGATGTGGTGGACACAGGGCTAGTCTCAGGTCTCAAAGGCCCGACGTCCCCCTTAGACCAAGGTCACTGAGGAAGGGGCAAAACCAACCAACCACACAAAACTCCCTGCAGAGCTGGAAATTAAGAAAGTCACCACTAAATAATTCATTGGTCAAACAAGAAACAATGGAAATCAGGTCATATTTAGAACCAAATGATAACACCAAAACAACCCATCAAAATTCGTGAAATGCAGCTGAAGCAGCACTTGGAGAGAAGTCCTCAGCCTTACAGGCTCATGTTATTAGTAAAGAGGATATACCTCAAAAGTTAGAAGTCTGGTCCACAGAAAAGGAAAGCAGAGAATACTTCTCAACGTAGTTTATTGGGCCAGAATAATCTTAGAACCAAACCCTGACCAGAACTAGATGATAAGAGAACATTTAGGGACTTCCCTGGTGGTGCAGTGGTTAGGAATCTGCCTGCCAATGCAGAGGACATGGGTTCGAGCCCTGGTCCTGGAAGATCCCACATGCTGTGGAGCAACTAAGCCCGAGCGCCACAACTACTGAGCCTGCGCCCTAGAGCCCGTGAGCCACAACTACTGAGCCCACGTGCCACAACTACTGAAGCCCGTGTGCTTTGAGCCCGTGCTCCACAACAAGAGAAGCCACCGCAATGAGAAGCCCATGCACCGCAACAAAGAGTAGCCCCCACTTGCCGCCAACTAGAGAAAGCCTGCGTGCAGCAATGAAGACTCAACGCAGCCAAAAATAAATTAAAAAAAAATGAAATTCAGCATCAATTCAAAGTTTAGCAAATTTGTGATAGAAGGGAACTTCCTTAGCTTAATATAGAACCTTTCAGAAAGCCTCACTTGCCAAGGGGCATGGCTGGAAGCCCACGGCCAGGACGAGTCAATATCACACTGGGCTTACAGGCAGGGCAGAAAAAGAAAGAAAAGGCGTTTAAACTCAAAGGAAGAAAATACGGTCGTTACTTCAAAAGATACGACTGTTTATGTAGAGAAACCCAAGAGAATCCACCCTATGGATGATTCACTACAATTACTAATACAGTTTAGCAAGGTTGCTGGAAACAAAATCAATATTAAAAGTTGTATGTCCAGGGCTTCCCTGGTGGCACAGTGGTTGAGAGTCCGCCTGCCGATGCAGGGGACACGGGTTCGTGCCCCGGTCCGGGAAGATCCCACATGCCGCCGAGCGGCTGGGCCCGTGAGCCATGGCCGCTGAGCCTGCGCGTCCGGAGCCTGTGCTCCGCAGTGGGAGAGGCCGCAACAGTGAGAGGCCCGCGTACCGAAAAAAAAAAAAAAAAAATTGTCCATACACCAATGAGCAGTGAGAAGATAACATTTAAAAATGTGTTCTTGATAAAAATAATAAATGTGACAGGAATAAATCTAACGAAGATAAGCAAGAATTTTATTAAATGAAAAGCTTTTGACAAAATTCAACACCCATTTATGATAAAAACTCTCCAGAAATTGGGCATAAAAGGAACCTACCTCAACATAATAAAGGCCATATATGACAAACCCAGAGCAAACATTCTCAATGGTGAAAAACTGAAAGCATTTCCTCTAAGATCAGGAACAAGACAAGGATGTCCACTCTTGCCACTATTATTCAACATAGTTTTGGAAGTCCTAGCCATGGCAATCAGAGAAGAAAAAGAAATAAAAGGAATACGAATTGGAAAAGAGGAAGTAAAACTGTCACTGTTTGCAGATGACGTGATACTATACATAGAGAACCCTAAAGATGCCACCAGAAAACTACTAGAGCTAATCAATGATTTGGTAAAGATGCAGGATACAAAATTAATGCACAGAAATCTCTTGCATTTCTATACACTAACAATGAAAGATCAGAAAGAGAAATTAAGGAAATAATCCCATTTGCCTACATATCAAAAAAATTAAAGAACCTAGGAATAAACCTACCTAAGGAGGTAAAAGACCTGTACTCAGAAAACTCTTAAGACACTGATGAAAGAAATCAAAGATGACACAAACAGATGGAGAGGTATACCATGTCCTTGGATTGGAAGAATCAATACTGTGAAAATGACTATACTACCTAAAGCAATCTACAAATTCAATGCCATCCTTATCAAATTACCAGTGGCATTTTTACAGAACTAGAACAAAAAATCTTAAAATCTGTATGGAGACACAAAAGACCCCGATAGCCAAAGCAGTCTTGAGGGAAAAAAAACGGAGCTGGATGGAATCAGACTCCCTGACTTCAGACTATACTACAAAGCTACAGTAATCAAGACAATATGGTACTGGCACAGAAACAGAAATATAGATCAATGGAACAGGATAGAAAGCCCAGAGATAAACCCATGCACCTATGGTTAACTAATCTATGACAAAGGAGGCAAGGGCATATAATGGAGAAAAGACAGTCTCTTCAATAAGTGGTGCTGGGAAAACTGGACAGCTACATGTAAAAGAATGAAATTAGAGCACTCCCTAACACCATACACAAAAATAAACTCAAAATGGATTAGACACCTAAATGTAAGACCAGACACCATAAAACTCTTAGAGGAAAACATAGGAAGAATACTCTTTGACATAAATCACAGCAAGATCTCTCTTGATCCACCTCCTAGAGTAATAGAAATAAAAAGAAAAATAAACAAATGGGACCTAATGAAACTTAAAAGCTTTTGCAAAGCAAAGGAAACTACAAACAAGACGAAAAGACAACCCTCAGAATGGGATAAAATATTTGCAAACGAATCAACAGACAAAGGATTAATCTCCAAAATATATAAACAGCTCATGCAGCTCAATATTAAAAAAACAAACAATGCAATCCCAAAATGGGCAGAAGACCTAAATAGACATCTCTCCAAAGAAGACATACAGATGGCCAAGAAGCACATGAAAAGCTGCTCAACATCACTAATTATTAGAGAAATGCAAATCAAAACTACCATGAGGTATCCCCTCACACCAGTCAGAATCGGCATCATCAGAAAATCTACAAACAACAAATGCTGGAGAGGGTGTGGAGAAAAGGGAGCCCTCCTGCACTGCTGGTGGGAATGTAAATTAATACAGCCACTGTGGAGAACAGTATGGAGGTTCCTTAAAAAACTAAAAATAGAATTACCATATGACCCAGCAATCCCACTACTGGGCATATACCCAGAGAAAACCATAATTCAAAAAGACACATGCACCCCAATGTTCACTGTAGCACTATTTACAATAGCCAGGTCATGGAAGCAACCTAAATGCCCATCGACAGATGAATGGATAAAGAAGATGTGGTACATATATACAATGGAATATTACTCAGCCATAAAAAGGAACGAAATTGGGTCATTTGTAGAGATGTGGATGGATCTAGAGACTGTCATACAGAGTGAAGTCAGAAAGAGAAAAACAAATATCATGTATTAATGCATAATTGTGGAACCTAGAAAAATGGTACAGATGAATCGGTTTGCAGGGCAGAAATAGAGACACATATGTAGAGAACAAACGTATGGACACCAAGGCAGAGCGGGGGGAAGTGGCGGGGGTGGTGGTGGTAGTGGTGGGATGAATTGGGAGATAGGGATTGACATGTACACACTAATATGGATAAAACAGATAACTAATAAGAACCTGCTGTATAAAAAAATAAATAAAATTCAAAAACAAAAATTTTATTAAACGACATCAAAGGAGAACCCTGTATAACTAGAGACGGTGTGCCTTGATCATGGGCAGAAGACTCACTGGAGAGACAGATACCAACTGTCCAAGGAAACCTGACTACAGAGGGGCCCATGACAGATCCACAGGGCAAAGGGGCTCTTCAGTGCAAGGTGTGTGGGCGAAACAACACTGGTCCCCTACACAGACACAAAATCACTTCCAGCTGGACTGGTGGGGAACGTCTTAAATGGCAAAGATCCGACCACAGGATGCAGTGGGGAAGGAGGTCTCATACAAGCACAAGAGGTGCAAACTGTAAAGAGAGATGAATAATAATATTTCCATTAAAATTAAGAGCTTTTGGGCTTCCCTGGTGGCGCAGTGGTTGAGAGTCCGCCTGCCGATGCAGGGGACACGGGTTCGTGTCCTGGTCTGGGAAGATCCCACATGCCACGGAGCAGCTGGGCCTGTGAGCCATGGCCGCTGAGGCTGCGCATCCGGAGCCTGTGCTCCGCAACGGGAGAGGCCACAACAGTGAGAGGCCCGCGTACCGCAAAAAAAAAAAAAAATTAAGAGCTTTTGTTCGTCAAGATTAAAGAACCTAGGAATAGGAAGTGGTAGGTGGTGGTAACGCACCAGCGCTAACTTCTTAGTTCTGACAGACAGTTACAGCTACGTAAGACACTAGGGTCTTCCTGGTGACGCCGTGGTTAAGAATCCGCCTGCCAATGCAGGGGACACGGGTTTGAGCCCTGGTCCAGGAAGATCCCACGCGCCGCGGAGCAACTAAGCCCGTGCGCCACAACTACTGAGCCTGCGCTCTAGAGCCCGCGAGCCACAACTACTGAAGCCCGCGTGCCTAGAGCCCGTGCTCCGCAACAAGAGAAGCCACCCAATGAGAAGCCTGCGCACCGCAACTAAGAGTAGGCCCCGCTCGCCACAACTAGAGAAAGCCCACGTGCAGCAACAGAGACCCAGCGCAGCCAAAAATAAATAAATAAATATTTTAAATAACTAACTAACCAAATAAATAAATAAATGGCACTTACCAAAATGATATTAAAAAAAGACAAGATACTAGCAGTGCAGGAGCCTGGGTGAAGGGTGCGCGGACCCTTCTCTGCACTATCTGCAACTTTTCGGTAAGTCTACACGATCACAAAGAAGATGCTTATCACACGATAAATGACGAGCACTCTGTGCCGGGGCCCATGCAGAGAACAAGCCGCCCCCTCCCAGTCAAGGTGCCCGCTGGACTCCTTCTGAGGGCATCAGAGGCCACTGCGAGACCAGGGCCCTGCAGCAACAGAAGCTGATCCCAAGGGTGAGACCTGTTGTCTGAAAAGGACAATTAGATGGGCAAGCCTCGGGCGAGACAGCCCAGAGAAAAGGCGAGAAAATACAGATGGAAAAGGTTAAGAGCTCAAGATGCAATGGGGAATGTTATACACACAAAGGCACACCAATACATTGAAAACCTCGATAAAACAGATCAATTTCTGGGGGAAAATAAGTCAAAACTGGCAAAATAAGAAATAGAAGGGACTGTCACTTCCTGGAAGACGAAGGAGACATATTTGTCCCTACTCCTCCACTAAGCACCACCAAAACCCTGACAACCGCAGGAAGACCATAAAAGGTGGAGAGGAGGCAGGCCACCAGGGACCTGGGGACCCAAGAAGTGACGTGGTGGTGGCTCTTGGGACTTCCTGTTGCCTCGTCATCCTGACCTGGAGCAGAAGAAGTTGACAACTCGGAACTGTCAGTGGGTGCGGATAAGGGGTGGCTCCCTCGCACCCGGGCCAGCAAAGGCTGAGTGGCGAGCCTTGACCCTGGCATCCCTCCCTGCCCTGCTAGGATGGTGCCGGAGGAGGCTGAGTGGGAAGCGAGTACTGCCATCCACCCAGGACCACCAGGGAGACCCCTCCGCAGGGGTCAGTGAAGGCCGAGTGGGGGAACCAGGATTTCTACCTGCACGCCCCCTGCCCACCTCCTGGAGTGGACTCAGGGGAAACCTGCTGAAACAGAAGGTTTAAATAAGATCCGGACTCTCATAACAGCCCAAACATCCAGGTTTCAATAGGAAACGACTCATCACACCAAGAGCAGCTGGCAGGGAACCACGTACACGGAGGAATAGCTGTAAAGTTGTATGTGGATTTTCAACTGCGCCGGCGGGTGGAGGGTGTTGGTGCCCCTGACTGCCCCCCGCCGTGCTGTTCAAGGGTCAACTGTATAGTGCAGAGACTGAATCCGTAATCAAAAGCCTCCCCACAAGGAAAAGCCCAAGACCAGATGGTTTCAACAGGTGAACTCTACTAAACATGTATAGAAGAACTGATACCTATTCTTCTTAGATTCTTCCAAAAAACTGAAGAGGCAAGAATACTTCCTAACTTACAACAGTCAAAACAATCTATGAGGCTAGTCTTACCTTGATTCCAAGACCAGACAAAGACACTACAAGAAAAGGAAACTACAGATCAATATTACTTATGAATACAGATGTGAATCCTCAACAAAATACTATAAAACTGAACTAGTGGCATATTAGAAGGATTATACCTCGTGATCCAGTGGGATTTAGTCTCGGAATGCAAAGATGGTTCAACATCCAAAAATCAATCAATATAATTGTGACTGATCAATGTGATCAATATGTTTATTGACCAGCTTAATAGAGTGAAGGGAAAAACCCCACATGATCATCTCAATTGACACAAAAAAGATTTGACAGGACTCAACACATTTTCATAATAAAAACACCAAATAAACTAGGACTGGAAGAGAATAACCTCAACATAATAAAGGCCACGTACGACAAGCCCTTAGCTAACAGCATACTCAACAGTGAAAGACTGAAAGCTAGGATAGCCCCGTTGTTCACTTTTATTCAACGTACTACTAGAAGCTCTAGCCGGAGCAATTCGGCAAAAAAAAGGAAGGAAGAAAAGAAGGGAGGGAGGGAGGGAGGGAGGGAGGGGGGGAGGGAGAGAGAAAAGACTAAAAGGCATCCAAATCAAAAAGGAAGAAAATTATCTCTGTTAGCAGATGACATGATCTTGTATGTAGAAAACCCTAAAGAATCCACAAAAAAATTGTTAGAGTTAATAAGTGAATTCAGCAAAATTTTAGGATATAAAATGAACACACAAAAATCAACTGCAGGGGCTTCCCTGGTGGCGCAGTGGTTGAGAGTCTGCCTGCCGATGCAGGGGACACGGGTTCGTGCCCCGGTCCAGGTGGATCCCACGTGCAGTGGAGCAGCTGGGCCCGTGACCCATGGCCGCTGGGCCTGCGTGTCCGGAGCCTGTGCTCTGCGGCGGGAGGGGCCGCAGCAGTGAGGCGCTCGCGTACGGCAAAAAAAAAAAAAAAAAAAATCAATTGCATTACTATACATTTATAATGAATGATCTAAAAAGGAAATTAAAAAACAATCCCATTTAAATAACATCAAAAAGTATAAAACACTCAGGATTTATTTATTTACTTATTTAGTTATGGATGGCTGCACTGGGTCTTCGTTGCTGCGCGCGGGCTTTCTCTAGTTGCAGCGAGTGGGGGCTACTCTTCATTGCGGTGCGGGGGTTTCTCACCGCGGTGGCAGAGAGCGGGCTCTAGGCGCTCGGGCTTCAGTAGTTGTGGCACGTGGGCTCAGTGGTTGTGGCTCGTGGGCTCTAGAGCGCAGGCTCAGTACTTGTGGATCACGGGCTTAGTTGCTCTGCGGCATGTGGGATATTCCCGGACCAGGGCTCGAACCCGTGTCCCCTGCATTGGCAGGCGGATTCCTAATCACTGTGCCACCAGGGAAGCCCAACACTCAGGAGTAAGTAAATTTAACCAAGGAGGCAAAAGACTTATACACTGCAAACTACAAAATACTGCTGAAAGAAATTAATGAAGGTCTAAATAAATGAAAACACATCATGCATTCATGTACTGGAAGACCTAGTATTGCTAAGATGACAATACTACCGAAAGTGATATACAGAGCTAATGCAATCCCTATTAAAATCCAAAAGGCCTTGTAAAAAAAAAAAAACAGAAATAGAAAAACCCATCCAAAAATTTACATGGAATCTCAAGGAACCCCAAATAGCCAAAACAACCTTGGCAAAGAACAAAGTTTGAAGGATGCATATTTCCTGATTTCAAAACTTATTATAAAGCTATAGTAATCAAAACACAAACATATAGACCTATGTAATAGAAAAGAGAAGCCAGAAATAAACCATCCCAAGTATGGTCAATAAATTTTCAACAATGGTGTCAAGATCATTCAATGGGGAAAGGACAGTCTTTTCAACAAGCAGTGCTGGGACTTCCCTGGTGGCGCAGTGGATAAGACTCCGTGCTCCCAATGCAGGGGGCCTGGGTTCGATCCCTGGTCAGGGAACTAGATCCCACATGCATGCCACAACTAAGAGTTCACATGCCACAACTAAGGAGCCCGCACACCACAACTAAGGAGCCCTGGTGCTGCAACTAAGGAGCTCGGCTGCTGCAACTAAGATCCGGTGCAACCAAATAAATAAATATTTTTAAAAAAGTGGTGCTGGGAAAACTGGATATCCATTTGCAAAAGAATGAAGTTGGGTCCTTATTTAATACCATATGCAAAAATTAACTCAAAATGGACCACAGACCTAAACTTTAGAGCTAAAACTATAAAACTCTTATAAGGAAACACAAGGGAAAAGCTTCATGACATTGGACTTGACAAAAATAAGTTAGATATCACACCAAAAGCACAGGCAATAGAAAAACAAATACATAAATTGCACTTAAACAAAATGAAAAACTTCCATGCATCAAAGTACACCACCAAGAGAGTGAAAAGACAACGCACAGAAGAGAAATATGCAAATCATGTCTCCAATAAGGGGTTAGTATTCAGAATATATAAAGAACTCCTATAACTCAACAACAACAAAAAACTCCCAAACAACCCAATTCAAACATGGGCAGAAGGGACTTCCCTGGTGGTCCAGTGGTTAAGACTCCATGCTTCCAATGCAGGGGGCGCGGGCTTGATCCCTGGTCAGGGAACTAAGATCCCACGTGCCACGGGGCACAGCCCAAAAAAAAAAAAAAAAAAAAAGGAAAAAAGGCAAGGACTTGAAGAGCAATTTCTCCAAAGAAGATAGACCAGTGACCAAGAAGCATGTGAAAATATGTTCAACATCATTAATCTCTAAGGCACTGTGAACTGAAACCACAGTCAGATGCCACACGCTGGATGGCTATTAACCAATGAGGAAGGTAAGTCACGGGTGAGGATGTGGAGGAAGCGAAACCCTCGGGCGCTGCCGGTGGGGACGCGAACAGTGCAGTCATTACGGAAAAGTCCAGTGGTCCCTCAAAGAGCTAAATACAGGATTATCGTATAATCGGCAATTCCACTCCTGGTGCCTCTCTACCCAAAGGAAGTGACAGGAGTAACCTGAAGAGCCACTCGTACGTTGATGGTCACAGCATGCAAAAGGTACAACCCCCGGGTCCATCCCCAGAGGAGGGGACAAACGAGTGTGGTCTGGACGCACGATGGGCCATCGCTCAGCCACAAAAGGGGTGAACCCTGAACGCGTGGTGCTCAGCGGGAGAAACCTGACATGAATGGACAAATACTGTAAGATTCCACTTATGTTAAATATCTAGAAGAGGCAGATTCATGGAGACGAAATGTAGATCTGTGGTTGCCAGGAGTTGGAGAGAGAGGGGGGACAGGGAGTCACTGCCGACTCTTTACAGAGGTTCTGTTTGGGGTGATGGAAAAGTTTTGGAAATAGACCGTGGTGGTGTTGCACAGTATTATAAATGTAATTAATGCCACTGAACTGTATACTCAACAAGGGCAAATTTTATGTTATATTTAGTTTACTACAGTTACAAAATTAAAAATGTAATACACCAAAAACCACTGTCCTGTGCACTTAAACGGGTGACAGGGCTGGCAGGTGCTGGCAAGGAGGTGACAAAATGAGACCCTCACTCATTCCTGGTGGGAGCTGGACCGGTGCAGGCGGCTATCCCTGCAGGCTGTGTCCACACTGAGACCCGCAGACGCTCACAGCAGGCTCACTCCAACAGCCCCACTGGCCACAGCCCAAGTGCCCATCCCCCGACGAGCGGAGAAACAGAAAGCGGTCTCTGCACACAGTGGAGGGCCGCTCGTGTGCTGCTCGAGACCACAGCACGACGATCCTCAGAAACACGTTCGCGACAGAAGCCAGACGCCGAAGTCTGCATGGTAGGACTCCCTCGCGTGCGCTGCCCACAAAAGACTGGTTCACGCAGACGGAGGTACGTTAGTGTGTCCTGGGGGTGGGGGGGGCAGCAGAGACAGGACCGACCACAGAAAGGGCTGAGGGAATGTCCTGGGGTGACGGAAACGCTCCAGCACCGGGGGGTGGTGATGGCTGCACAACTTCGTAAACTTACTAAAACCTACTGAATCGTACACCTGCCCAACAGATGAACGGGGCGATATGTAAACCGTACTCAATAAAGCTGGCGTTAAAAAGTGGCACCACAAATCAGAGAGGAAAGAACGGACAGCTTAGCATGCATCTGCGGGGAAAGGCTCACTATGTGGAAGAAACGAAGCGAGGTCGCACCTCACACCACAGGCTGGGTAACAGGGACACCGGAGCCTCCCTGACACCCCAGGGCCTGCTCCAAGGGCTGTGAAGCACTGCACTAATGTATGTACGTATGTACGTATTTACTTACTTATTTATTTATGGCTGCATTGGGTCTTTGTTGCTCCGAGTGGGCTTTCTCTAGTTGCAGTGAGCGGGGGCTACCCCTCGTTGCGGTGCGCGTGCTTCCCACTGCGGTGGCCTCCCTTACTGCGGAGCACAGGCCCTAGGTGCGCGGACTTCAGTAGTTGCGGCACGGGGGCTCAGTAGTTGTGGCTCGCAGGCTCTAGAGCGCAGGCTCAGTAGTTGTGGCACATGGGCTTAGTTGCTCTGCGGCAGGTGGGATCTTCCCGGACCAGGGTTTGAACCCGTGTCCCCTGCATTGGCAGGCAGACTCTCAACCACTGCGCCACCAGGGAAGCCCCCTGCACTAACGTCTTAATATTCACAAGCTTCCTACGTGGTAAGTACTACCGTTATCCCAATTTTACAGAAAGGAAACCGAGGCCCAGAGGGTGAACAACTTGTGCAGGGCCACGGCCGCGAGGGGACTGGGGTCTGAGCCCCAACCGGAGCCTCACCTCCACCCCGCCTCACTGCAGCTCGTAAAGCCAAACTGGAGAAGGTACAGGAGGGGCGCGTGGCCTTGAGTGGGGGCAGATCCTGGAACCAGACCCACATGGAGAAAAATGGAAGGACGCTCCCATAAAAACAGGAAGGATTTCAGCCTGAGAAAGGGTACCCGGGGCAAGTTATCAGGCGGTGACAAGGAGACGCTGTCTGTGACTCCAAAGACTGATATGCCAGGACAAAGAGCCTCCGAAGGGCAGGAGGAAGCAGGGGACAGGGGCGGAGGGGCCTCTCCAGCAGGCAGAGCGCCCCTGGAAGCCCGGACCCTGACACACGCAGGGGCAGGGTGAGAAGGAGGTCGAGGAGAGTATGTGAGGGAGCACAAGGGCCGGGACGCAGCCGGGCGGGGGCTGTCGGTACAGAGGTGGCTGCGAATGAGACTGCACGTGAGCTGCAGCAGGAGGCGCGGGAGACACGCGACACCCCAGCTGCAGTGAGCACCCTGACCACAAGCTGTGAACACAAGGAAGAGGAGCCAGGGTGCCGGGAGGGATGGCCGTTCCAGGGCGGGGTGCATGTCCTGCAGCGCCAGAAGGCACCCTGGGGACCACGTGAGCAACTGGACAGCGACAGTGAGGTCCTGGTGGGAGTCGCGGAGTCTGCACTGCTACCCACTCCCGGTGGGTGCAGGCAGGGAAGGGACACTCTCCCTCTGAGGGCAGCGCTGGTGACAGTGCTCCGAGTGCGGTGGACAGAGCAGCAGGGCTGTTAGCGCCGTGCCTCACAGTGGCGTCCCCCACAGCACGCGCATTAACAGCTGCTCCACGGACCCGACAGCAAGGGAACAAGGCGACCCCACCGCCAGCGCCAGGAGTGACGGGACTCGGGGCTGCGCAGAAAGCTCTGTGGCGGTGACCCTGTGACATGTGGCCATTGGACCACCCGAAGTGACAGGCGTCCTACAGGAGGACGCCGTGTCCCCAAGTGTCCTGAGTCCAGAGGGACAAAGTGAGGAGACACGAGGGGCTGACCTCTGAGCCTCAGGCCCAGGAGCAGCACCCGGCACCCGGAAGGGGAAGGGGCAGAGACCTACTCCGGACCTAAATTATTCACAAGAAAAGGGAACGCGCCTCTTTAACAAGCCAGCGCTTTATGAAGCAAGGTTAACAATTCCACTCGATTCGGTGGAATATTATAAACTCTCTGGGGCCCATCTGAGGACTTCCACTTCAGGAGCAAGGTGACGACTCAGCACTTTCTATATTATTTAGAATAAAATTAACCCTCGCCGGCCCAGGCTGCTGCTTCTGCTCCCGCGGATCCGGCCTGCTCAGCGCTTTTCCCACCTATAATTACAAGCTGCTATCCATCACGGGGCAGCCTCGCAGCCCGAAAGGGACGCAGTAAGCACTTCCACTAATAGAGGCAGACCTTAAAGACCGCTTTGATATTTTCATTTAAATGGAATCTCTAACAATAATCATCCCCAGCCTCTGGGGGTCCTGCCCCACCCCCCACCTGGGTTGCTCTGGAGCTGCCTGCTGGGCCCCGCCTCCAGGAAGGGCTGCCCTCAGGGTCATCACTGGCTCTGCTTGGGGCCCAGGGTCTGCGGAGCCGGCCCAGCCCTTAGGCTTGGGGCAGGAGGAAAAGGATTCGGGGAAGGGCTCCACCGACTGCAGAGAGCCGGGCACAGGAAGGGAGGGGTGCGGTGCGCAACGCGGGGGCCGGGGCCGGGGAGCTGGCCCCGCACTGACACGCGATCCCCATGCCCAGGGCCCAGGCCTGGTCCCCCACGGCAGACCACGGGTCCCCGAGGCAGGGCGGTCACTCACAAGTGTGTGGGGAAAGGGTGGCAGCGGGCCTTGCTGCAGCCCCTAGGCCAGTGAGGAGGCTCCCTCTCGGGGCACCGGGACCGAGGAGGCCTCTCCGGGGTCCCCCACGGCCCGTGCAGCCTCCCCCCAGCCCCGCAGGCCCGTGGGGGCGGGCCCTCCCAGAAGGAGCTGCGGCGCCGAGGGCTGCTCAGCTGCTGGGGGCTTTCCCACAACGGCAGCCCCGGTGCTGTGCTGGGCTGAGCCCACAGGTGAGCGTGACGGGCGAGGACACACCCGCGAGCCCCTCCCACCACCCACGCCCCTCACCTTCGCACCCAGTGGGCAGTAGCCTTTGAGGAAGTCGGTGCAGACCTCCGCCTTGCGGGACACGTAGACGTGACTGTAGGGACAGTTGCTGTTGCTGCAGATCCCTTTCAGGAAGTAGGAGCACACAGGCATCTGGGGGGGTGGAAAGGCATGAGGCTGAGGGCAGGCCACTTCCCCCGAGCCCCCCTCCTCACCCCACTTCACAGGCAGGAACGCCAGGATCCCAGGGCCCCACCCAGGGCTCCACCGCCAGGCATGAGCCACACACCGACTGTGGAAATAAGCACAGCGCTGGCCAGCAGGAGGGGCCGCCCACCCTGAAGTCAGACCCTCAGCCTCCCCAGAAGGTGTGGTCGCCCGGGCAGAGCTCGTCTGCCCTCACACGGTCCAGATGAGGATACTGAGACGGGGGACCCAGCCCAGCAGGCTGGCTCAGGCCCTGATGTGCTGTCACGTGAGTCCATCACCTGCCCCGAGCCTGCCTGGTTTCCAGGGTGTAGGGCTGGGGTGGCATGGGCCAGGAGGAGGTTGGTCTAGAAGAGCAGGGCTAGGGGGTAGGAGGGAGGCGGTGCATGGGGGCTCTAGGTGGGGTGTCAGCCCATAGGGCCTGAAATCCAGCAGAGTTTCCAGCTGCCTGATGCGTGGACACCTGGCAGCGTCCGTGAACTGGAGACCTGACTTGGCCTGGTGAAGCCTGGCCACGGGGCTCTGCTGAGCACTGAACGCAGGCGGGCACTGTGGAGGACTGGTGCAGGGGGCAGGCTCCCAGCACCCTGGCCCGTCGGCAGGTGGGTCCAGGGGAGACCTGGTGGGGGACACAGGGTGGGCAGCCCCCCTTCTCCCCCCGTGGGGGGACTGAGGCCTGAGGGCCAGCAGACAGCGGGAGGGGAGGGTGTGTGCCTCTGAAGTCGCCCAGGCTGACTCCTCGGTTGGGGCCCCTGCGGTGAGCCCTGCCCCTCCAGCAGGCCAGCCTCCTGGCGGGATGGAACCTTGCCAGGAGCTCGCACGGCTGTCACCCTGTAGGTCTCACACCTTCCACAGGCCTGATACCTCTCGGGGGCCTCCTCCCTCCGCTGTCAGACCTGCCTGCCCTGCCCACGTGGTCCCCGGGCACCCCCCACTGCTGGCCTCTCCCGGCCGGACTCCTCACTGCACCCCACTGGACTCCCGCCTGCCTGCAGAGGACACACAGGAGCTTCAAAAAGCCACTTTTCTGGGGAGAGGTGTGGGGTCGGGGGCAGCTGAATACGACTACAGCTGAGGAGGGAAGGAGAGAAAGCAGAGAAACAAAGGGTGATTTAGCGAGGAGACTATTTTTAATTGTCTTTTAACTGCAGCGCAGAAGGGAGCGGGGAGCGGTGGCCTGCGGCCGGCAGTGCTGCGGCTGCAGACAATTCCCTTAATGTGCGTTTTGATACAGGACCCAAATTAGCGCTAATAAAAAGGGGTAATAAAGCCAACTCTTGCACCAAACGGAACTCCTCTAGCTGTCAGCATCAAGAGGAAACTGCGTTCTCATTTCAATTAACCTTGTTTGCACCCAGCACGTCCACACAAATAACAATAACATTAATTCAGGGCGCTGGTGCAGGGCTTCTGCGTTAGACAGCTCAGAGCCTGCACCAGCTTTGGAGCCGGAGCTAATGAACCCGAAACTCGACGTGAATTTCCAAATTGCTCACAGCAGAGTTTCGAAGCTCTACTAGGGAGAAAAATGCTGATTCTTTTCAAGTTCCTCAAGGGGAAAAGCTGCAGCAGCAGCAGCGCCTCCGCCGGATCCCGCCTCCTCTGACCCGCTGCAGCCCCCGCTCCGCGCAGTGGGCGGCCCTCCGGCCAGCACTGACCCCTGACCTCAGAGCTCCCCGCACTGTGCGCCCCCCTCCGCCACGGCCCGGCCCTACACCTAGGGGCCACCGGGCACGTGGCGGGACGGAGGGGCAGAGCCTCCAGGTCCCACCCCCGGCCCCACGGGCGCAGGGGACAGGGGAAAACTCACCTTCTCCTTGGAGACGTGGTGGGAGAAGGGGCAGGTCCCGTCCGTCTTCTTGCACGTGCCCCGAACAAACCTAGGCAAACAGGGAGGGTCTGAGGGGCGAGGAGCCCGGGGAAGCCCCCACCCCACCCGCAGGGAGGCCCCAGTGGGCGCACCTGGTGCACACGGCCACCTTCTCGGGGTCGTGGATGTAGGGGCAGTGCTCGCCGCGGTTGCACCTGCCGAAGCGGTTGTAGTACATGCAGTACTCCTCCTTCCTCCGCCTCCGCCTCTGCCGCGCCTGCCGCACGATGGCCAGGCTGCGCTGCACGGCCCGGCTGGGGAGGGGGCAGACGTCCGTGAGCCCCGGGAGGACGGGGAGCACCCCCGCCCCCAACCCCAAGGGACGTACCTGGCCAGGGAGCGGCTGCAGCTGCTGGCAGGGTCCAAGCGGCCTGTGGTGGAGAGAGGCCGGGTCACTCCAGGCCCACCGCCCCGGCTCTGCCCTCTCCCTGCTCACCTGCCTGGCACCGGCCCCCTGGGATGCCCCACCCTCAGCTCAGGCACTGCCACCCCTCCAGGAAACCGCTTGCCCTCCTGGGCCCCTGCCAGGCCCCCTCCCAGCCCTGTGCAGGGGAGAGGCCGAGGCGAGACAGCAGAAGCGGACGGGGACGAAGGCTCAGGGACCAGGTCTGGTGGCACAGCTCCTCGAGGCCACCCTGGTTGCCGGCCAGTGGTCTTTGTTTTTTTAATTAATTAATTAATTAATTAATTTTTGGCTGCGTTGGGTCTTCATTGCTATGCATGGGCTTTCTCTAGTTGCGGCGAGCGGGGGCTACTCTTCGTAGCGGTGCGCGGGCTTCTCACTGCGGTGGCTTCTCTTGTTGCGGAGCACGAGCTCTAGGCACGCGGGCTTCAGTAGTTGCGGCACGCGGGCTCAGTAGCTGTGGCTCACGGGCTCTAGAGCGCAGGCTCAGCAGTTGTGGTGCACGGGCTTAGCTGCTCCGCGGCATGTGGGATCTTCCCGGACCAGGGTTCGAACCCGTGTCCCCTGCGTTGGCAGGAGGATTCTTAACCTCTGCAACACCCGGGAAGTCCTTGGCCCGTAGTCTTGCCTCAAGGCAAGTGGTCCCAGGAACAGTGGGTGGTGGGGCTTCCCCGCCACCTCCCTCTGCCTGGAGGAGAACCCAGGGACGCGTGACCTGAGTGGGGTCTGGGAATGCCACCTGGTTCTGCAGTAGCTAAGAATAGCTTATTTAAAGCGTCGTAAGATAAAAACAAAAAAGATGTGTATGGCCACAAATCCTGAAGTCCTCACTCCCAGGCCCTGAGGAAGCCACGTGCCGACGGCGGCCTGTGTCGTGTGGCTGGAGGCCCTGGCGGGTACCCGCTCCGCACAGTTTCGGAGGCACCGTGTAAGACACTCCTCAAAACCCCAAGGGCACAGACCAAGCAAGGCCTCTCTGAGGTCACCGATTGTGGCCTGAAGGGGAGTTGCTCACAGAGTGGTCAGTGGCGACAGGAAGGGAACAGGTGGACGTGCAGCCAGGGCAGCTGGGGTTTGGGTGGGGCTGGGCCCTGGGGGCAGGGGATGCGGGGCAGGCGGGTGGCACTGTCTTCTGCAGTGTGAGCTCACCCTACAGAAGGGGCATCCGGGCTAATACACGGCTCCCGCCTGCCTTTTTGATACCAGGTCACTCCCCAGGACCAAGGCGGGCCGGGCAGGGTGAGAGCTGCTCAGGATGGCCACAGTTCCTCAACACACACATGACCCTTCCCAGACCAGATCCGGTTTCCCACAGGCAGCTGCTGAAATGGATCCGGCAGCAGGAGGCACGAGTGACATCACTCAGAAATTCTAGGGACCTGAGGCGATGACAAAGCATCCCAGGTTTAAAAAGGGACGCCCCCAAGCTGCCTGGCCCTGAGCACCCGCCCCACCGGAGCCGGAGCCGCGTGGGAGGCCTGGGCAGGCGGCCCTCCTGTCACCTGTAGGGCCCTCTCCCTGGCTCGCCCCAGGGCGTCCTTTCCCAGGGCCCGCTCAGCTTGGTCTCCCGAGCTCCACACCCAGTCACACCAGTGTTCTGACACTTCACTCGGCCTGTCCAAACCCAAACCCCTTTGCGCCCCACAGGCCGGACCCTGAGACGCCCTCCTCCGCAGCCCACCCTCTGCTAAGCCCTGCCGCTCCCTGGACGCTCTGTGAGCCCGTCCTGGGCCAGTGCCCTCTGGCCAGTGTCCGCCCGCCTCTGAGCCTCGGTCTCCTCAAGTTAAAAAAGGCGGCTCCAGGGCTGTGCCGCGAGACCCCCGCGGGAGGGAAGTGCTCTGCACGGCGGCCCAGGCGGCTGCGTTACTGTATGTGAATGGGGGAAGGGAACGCGATGACACAGAAGGGAGAGAGGGGGCTCAGAGCGTGAGGGCTGGCGGGGAGGGGGTCTTAGGACGGCTCCAGGCCATACTGGAGTCTGGTTTCCAGGCCGGGGACACCCATCCTCGGGGTGGCAGTGGAGGCCAGTCCAGATGGCACGCAGTGGCCCTCCGCCTGCCAGCCTGAGGGTGACAGTGCAATCTGATCACTGTCGGTGAGCGCGGCTTCCGGGGCAGTCGCCCAGGCTGCCAGTGACGCCGTGGCGCCATCTGCTCCCGCCAGGGGCCACTGGCGTCATGCGCCTGCCTGTCAGACCCGCCCGCAGGCCTGGCCTCTGGTCGGGGCGGCAGGGCGGGGGGGGGGGGGGGGGGGGGGGCGGGTGGGCAGGGGGGGCGCGGGCAGGTTTACTCCTCTGTCCACTTCTGCTCTTACAAACATGCCAGTGCAGGGCCCCGCAGGAGTTTTACAAGCACAGGCGGCGCCTCTCCAAGTACTCTGCAGCGCTAAAACAGGCACATGAAGTAGCTGTTCGAAAAGCGGTGTGGAGGCGCTGAAAGGTTCAGCGGAAAACCCTTGGCCACCGCAGAGCAGGAGGCACTGAGCCTTCTGGAGAGCTTGCACTTCCCAGGGGTCTTCCCAAAACAGACTCAGGCGGTGAGGCAGCCCCCGCCCAGGCAGCGACTCAGACCGCCCCCACCCCCACCCTGCCCCGCACTACCTGCCCAGGGCACGTGGTGGCAGGTCAGCAGCAGGGAAACTGCCCACCACAGCCTCCGTCTGCCCCGGTCTGGGGCCTGGGGCTCAGAAGAAGCCTGGGAGCCAGGCCTGCAGCCCAGGCTGAGCAAGGTGGCTCTGGCAGGGGGACTCGTGGCTTCTGCTCCACCGCAGGGCCCTGCTGGCTCTTGGGGCCGAGGCACAGGCCAGGCCCAGTGGAGCCCCATCAGAGCCCCCGCCTGGGAGGACCCCCGCCAGGTTCCAGGCCAAAGCATGTGAGGGGGTGGGTCCCAGGGTTGGGCCCTCTGGGTGGGCAGACCTTAGACCTGGGAGGAAGTGCTTGGCCCCGGGGTTCCAGGGAAGCAAGGTGTGCCTGCTAGAAGGCCCTGCCCCTGGGGCTCGGGAGCTGGGCAGGGCAAGGCTCTCCCCAACGAAGCCTGGGATGGATCAGGCACCCCAACCAGGGGCTGATGTTGTCCCAGAGAGGCCGGCAGCCAGGAGGCGGGGGGGAGCCCCCGCCCCCTCCCAAGGAGGCCTGCACTTTCTCGCTGGAGTCAAAGTTCTGTCGACTCCGGAGTAGAAAATTTATTTCTTTAATTATCATTCACCTAAGTGGGCTGCTGGTCCACAGGCATTCCCACAGCTGGGAGCAATCCACCTTCCTTATAGCCAAGAATCGGCCACCCGTATGGGGGTCCAGGCAGCTGGTGCTGTGTTGGGCCGGCCTCATGCCCCCAGGACAGGCTGCCCTGTGGTCTGTGCTCCAAACCCCACCTCCCTGCCCCGACCCTGAGGCGGGAGGGCTGAGCCCCAGGGCTGCCCCTTGGCAGCCAGCAGGCTAGTCAGCAGGGTATGGGCAGCTGTGGCCTGCAGGGGCGGGTCAGCAGGGAGGAACCCCCCCCCACCCCTTCCTCACCTAATTGCCCAGAGGCTGGAGGGCTGGGGGGAGATGGGTGGGGAAGGCCAGGGCGCTACCCTGCAGCTGTCCTGTCCCTGCTGCTCTGTCTGAGCGGGGAGGTGGGATTCTGCGGAGCTCAGCACTTGGAGGGCAGCGGGCTCAGCGTGGCATCCTCCCCGGGGAGAAGTGTCGCAGCCCCCTCCCCGGCCAGCTGCCAGCTCAGGCGGCAGGGCCGTGCCCCACAGTCCCTAACGCCGGCCCCTCCCACCTGCTCTGACCGCACCCCGGGGCAGCAGCCGGCTCAGACCCGGGGCCCAGCGCCCAGCAGGCTGCTCGAACGTGGGGCCCCGCGATGCCTGTGGGCAGGCTGAGTCCAAACCCGCTTCTTCCTCTCAGCCTCCAGGCGCCTCTCCTCCGCCTGGATGCAGGCGTGAGGGATGCGAGGGGACGCAAGGAGCCCAGGTGGCGGGTGCAGCCCCGTCCCACAGGCCCACCGGCCCATTTCGGATCAGGCTCACGTGCAGCCCAGGGTCCCGGCGAGGGCCAGGACAGCCCCAAACCACAACCTGTCCAGCCCAAGGGAGGACAGCAGGGAGCGGAGCGGGGGTCCTGCCTGCTGGGCCGGTCGTGAGGGTGGGGTGGGGGGGGCTCGGGCATAGCTGGGGCCAGAGGTCGGGCCCACGGAGAGGCTTGGTCCCTCGGGCCGCCGGATGGCCACTCCGCCGAGCGGCCGCTGCAAGCCCTGTGCGTTTCTCTGGATGTCTGGGCACCCACGGCCCTGTCCAGCCCGCCAGCAGGCCTGGCTGCGGCAGCCCTGGGAGGGGCCTGGCTCAGGGGAAGCAGCAGGCTGGAAGCGGCCATGGACAGAGGAGGTCTGAGGTCCCTGCCCTCTGAGATGCCCACAGCTGCGTGTGGGCCCCACAGACTACGAGCACACGTGCTACGGGCCCGCTAGGCAATCCGGGTGGGACAGCAGATCTACCCGCCTTGCCTCAGGGCATCCCCTGACCCAAGGCGGCAGCCCCTCGGGGCTGAGTCTCACCAAGGCCCCTGAGGAGGCCCAGCCAGGCCTCTGCACCTGCTCCTCCACCACCAAGCTCCCGAGGTCAAGGCAGAGGCCCTGAGAGGTCACACAGCCCAACCCCTCTAGGTAGGAAACTTCCTCCAGGCAGGCGCAGAGTGCCTGTCCTGGGGAGCCCGGGGCACCTGGCCTGGAATTAGGCAGCCAGGCGCCCCAGGCCAACAGACAGAGGCCCTGGGAGAAGAGAGGGAGGGCTTCCAGGAGGGTCACCCGCGCCCTGCCTCCTCCCTGGCCCGGGCCTCTTCTCCCTCCTGCCCCTTTGGGCGGGTCGGGCTGGGGGCTGGGGTAGCTGGGCCTGTGCAATCCCCGTACCACCTGCAGCCTCTCCTCGTTTTTCTCCCTTTTCGACAGCAGAGAAAAAGAGTAAAACTGGACTGAAACCAAACTATTTTTCTAGTTAATGTGCACAATAAGCAAATCCAAAGCATCTCCTTCTCTGCGGCCTGTTTCCCAGGCTGCGGAGGCGCACGTGGTGGTGGCAGCCTCCAGGCACAGCGGGGCGTTGCCAAAGCAATTAGGCACCGCAGCCCCAGGTGTTCACTCGCCCAGGCCGTGTTCACCATACCCGGCTCACCTCCTTTGTCCAGGAGCAAAACACAGAAAATCAGAGGCGGCTTAGCCAAGCAAGAGGCAGGGGCACCCAAGCCGTCCCTGGGGGGCCTCCCCATCGTGGCCACTGCCAGCCTTGTGAGGGGCAATTGCTGAGGCTCTGCGAGCAGGAGTGAAGTGGCCCTGGGGCTGGGGCGCTGTCTGGGAAGCCCTCGCTTGGGCCGGGCCGGCTCCGGGAGAGCCCCAGGCCTGGGGCCTCAGACAGGTGGCCAGCCTGGAGCAACCGGCGCACGCACAGCCCTCACCCGCCAGGAGCCTCACCTGCGCGCAGGAGGGGCCTGCTGCCCCCGTCGCCGCCGGGCCGGCCGTAGGTCTTGGAGAGCTTGTTGGCCGACACCTTGTAGAGGACGCCTCCGATACAACGGTAGCCTTTGTTCCGCCACCGAGGGGAGCCGGGCTGGGCTTTCCCACCCGCTGCAGCAGTACGCAGGCCGTTCAGCACCAAGGACCTGCAAGGACAGGGAACGCCTGTCAGCCCAGCCCCAGGGCCCGCGGTCGCGGAAACCTGTCTCCCGCCCTCCACTGGCACAGGAGGGGGCACCCTCAACCCCACCAACCAGGCTGGGACTGAGCCTCCCCCTCCGACACGCACGCCTCTGCGACACGGCTTCGAGGGGGCTCCTTTGTGCCCTGGGCGCTTGCACTAAGGTGGCCCTGAGGGTCTACTCTAAGGCCTGTGGCCATCACCACTGCCCGGGAACACCTCCTGGGCGCTGCCCCAGTGGTGCCACCCCGGCTTTGGGAAGGCCGTGCTGTGGGGTCAGCAAGCTCCACTGCCCACCCTCCCTGCCTCTCTTCCATTGCACGGAGGGCCCTGCATGGAGACTGGGAGGGGACAGGCTCACAGACCCTGCTCCCGCCGGCAAGCTGTGGCAGGGGAAAGACTGAAGTCTCCTCGAGGTCAAAGGCTGGCAGAGGACTGAGCCGGCTGTCCTGGGGTTAGCGGACGCCCAGGCCAGCCCAAGGGCAGACAGGTCGGGATAAGTCCCCCGACAGACACACAGCGCGCAGCGGCCACACACACCCTGACTCAGGTCCCACAGATGGTGGGCCTGCAGCTGCCCTGGTGGACCTGCTCCCCCGAGCTGCCACGAGGGGTCCAAGGCCCTCCCGCTGCCCAGGGCCTCAGGGCTCCAGAAGGACTTGGCCTTGCACCGCCCCCCAACCCCGTGCGTTTCAGCAGGAATCTGTTTATGCAACTTGAGCTTAATTCCCTATGAGCTCAGATTCTGCTAATCACGCTGTCCCCACCCAGTGTACGTTCGGGCCCCACTGGCAAACCTGGGCAAGGGAGCACCAGCTGTCGCGTGAGCATCACCTCTACCCGAAGATGGCCCCCAAGGAGCAGGGGGGCGGCGCGTGAGGAGGGTGGTCCTACTGCAGGCAGTGCCACCAGCAGCAGCCCGGGGCCCAGCAGAGGAGCCGGCTGAAGCCAGGGCCCGTCCTGGGGCACACACGGCACCCTCCCTCTGGGTTCTCCAAAGTGCTCCCGCTGAGGCCCCTTCCCCTGGGAGCATATGAACCCCAACTCCACCTGGGCAGCAGCACACCCTTTCCTGGCTCCCTAGGGCCAGGGAGGGGGCCCAGACCTGGGTCTGAAGTGCAGACGGGACGCGGCAGGCCTCCGGGCCCACCCCTTGGCCCCCATCTCTCCATCTGCGAGTTGGGGGTCATTCTCACCAGCCGAGTGAGCCGGGTGCTGGGGACCTGAAGCAGCACCATGAGGCGGGAAGCTGAGGAGGCCCGCCAGAAAGCGCACAACCCCGTTTCCCCTAATTAAAACTTAAGTTCACAGAGACCGATCTTGGAGCGAAGGACTCCTGCCAAGGGTCCTCGGCAGCCCGGCTCACGCTGGCCGTGCCGACAGGCTCCAGCTGCCCTCTCACGGGGCACGTGGGCATCCTCTGGGGGAGGAGCCAGACCTCCAGGCTCTCCCGGACCTTGGGACTGCAGATCTACCCGCCTTGGCCTCAGGGCATCTGCATGTTCAGCGGGCACCTGCCCTGTCCCCTGGGCTCACACCAAGGCCAGGTGGAGGTGTGAGGAGGGGGCAGGGCTGGGTGGGGTCTCCGCCCCTCACTGCAGAGCGCTGTCAGCCTTGGGAGCCCGGGGCCCTCTGCAGGAGCTGTGGCTGCTGCCCGAAAGGCACAGCTTGGCCTGAGCCCTGATCTCCAAGGTTGAGAGCAGAGCCCAGGCTGGTGGTCACCACAGCTCACTTAGCCCGAGGCTGAGAGGCCCCCGACAGCCCCGGCCCCCAGCCCCGCACCATCCCGAGCCCTCAGAGGTCTCCCCGCCCACAAACCAGCCGCCCTTTCATCTGCCAGCCCCGGGCGAGGCGCAGCGTCGGGGCCCCCCCACTCCGCAGCCCCCATCTGTGCACCCAGGGTCGCCCCCAGCGCGCCGGCTGCTCGTGGCACTCAGGCCCTCACCGTGGGGCGGCTGCTCAGGGACAGCCCCCCGCCTCCCGCACAGGCTGTGCATCGCAATCGTGTGACTGCGCTTGCCAGGAACAAAGACGCGCTCAGCCGCCCCTCCCATTACCAAGGGCACCCCCTCTCCCACCTGCCTCTCCCTCCGCCCAGGGCGCTGGCCCCCATCAAACGTGAGAGAGAGACGGTGGGGAGGAAGGGAGTCAGGCCCTTCAAGAGGTGAGGAAGCTCCCCACCGGTGGGCATGCGCTCCTGGCTGAGGCTGGACAGGGACAGACCACCGCCCCCAGAGGCAGCCACGCAGGCGACGCCGTGGGCCGTGGGATTCAAGCGGCACGTGGCAGCCCAAGGAAGAGAAGGCCCCGCCCAGGCAGGACCCAGCAGGGTGGAGGCCGGCAGGTCCTGGGGCCAGAAGGAACTGGAAGCTTCAGGGCAGAGCGTGTGCCGGACCCCTCAGGCGGCCCCCGCCCAGGGCCTGCGTCCCACAGCTCTGCACACAGAGAAGCCTCAGTCTGGGGCTGTTGTTGGCCACCCCCACCCCCAGGAGAAGTGGCCCCGTTAATCGCTGCCTTCTGCGATTTGCTCTTACTGCTACGACGCCCATCTCAGGTGACATTCCTCTCTCGGGACAATGTTGATTATTCTTATGGATGAACACGACCAACCGATCCATCCCCTTTCCGACCCGAAAAGCCATGCCCCTGGGCTCTGGTGCAGTGGTGGGGCAACTGCGGGCCTCCGGGAGGAGCGGAGGCGCAGCAGGCCTCCTGCTCCGAGGCCCCGGCTCTGTGCTCACAGTCTGTGCTCACACCTGGGCCCAAGGACCCCGCGTGCCTGGGTGCAGGGCTGCAGCACGAGAACAGCCCTGGAGCCACAGCTCCCTGGGGCACCCCAGGAGCCTGGGAGCCAAGCTGGGAGAAGCTGCACTCCCAGATGGTGCCCTGGGGCTGCCTGGGGGAGGTGGATGCACCCAAAGAACTCGGGGAGGGCTGGCGAGGGCTGGGGAGGGCCCCCAGCCCGTGGAAACCGGCCCGGCCTGCAGTCTCGCAGAGCCGCCTCTGCCCCTCCCTCTCCCGCTGGTCCCGCTGACTTTGGACCTGTGGCCTGGCAGATGCCGGGCAGGCGGGAACTGGAACAGTGGGCTGGGCACCCCCCCCCCCCCGCCGCCCCAAACACCTTGTAGCCTTTCATTGCCGTGGGTGTCACAGCACTCCAGTAAATTGTTACCCTAATGGAGAGGACAGCCTTTGGAAACGAACTGTATTGAGAAGAGGGGATAAAATTAATGAGATAATAGCAGGGCCAAGGACCCAGAGAACGCGCCTGCCCTCGCAGCAAGGGCCTGTAATTCCTTTTCTACAACAGGAGCCTCAGATCTAAAGGCTGCTCCCATCCGTCCGGCAGGCCCATGCCGCCAGGAAATTTCATTAAGGCTGGAAAATAGGAAAGGTATTAAGCGAGGATAATGAAGGCCGGGGAGGGAACCTGCCTTAAGATAGTCCTTTTTCTCGCCTTTGTGATGGGAGGCATGAACTTTCCCTTCAAATCCATTTCTAATCCATTTGAAATACTACAGCAAATTATCTTTCCTTCAGCCCGAAAGCGGCCAGCCAATTTACTCCGAATAGCAGTGACAATGCCCCAGGATTTATCACCATAACCTTGACTACTCTGGGGTGAGGGCTGGGCCTCCCCTCGGCCCCCTGGGGGCCACGAAGGACAGGTGGGGGGGAGATAACGTTTTAAATGAAAAGCGGCAGTAATGGGGAGAAAGACACACACGCCACAAAAGTAGGTTTAAAAAGAAAAGCAGCCGTGTGTCCGCTGCCTGGGGAGCAGCTAGAAACTTCTAGGCCCAAGGCCATCCAGGAACTCCAAGGGGCTCTGCCCTCTGAGGCCCCTCTCACCTGCTGTACCCAGGAAGTGAGTAGAAAGTCCCAGGGAAAATGGACCCCGAGAGATGGGGCATCAGGGTCTGGGTAACACAGGAAAGCTCTCCCCAGGGAGCCAGGATGAGCGTGACAAAACCTCTGCTCGGCCTGCGGGGCGCACTGCCGGCACTGGCCGACTGCCCAGCCTGCCAGGGCTCCCCCACTCCCCAACGGTTTCAAAGGCTGGCCCTGGACACCCAGGCTCCCTGCACGCTCCCTGGCCACTGCCCAAGCAGGTCTGTGCAGCCCCCAACACCATGCGCAGGGCGCCCCTGCTGCGGGTCCGCTTCTCGGGCTGCACGGCTGAGACGGGCCCACCCAGAGCATCCTGGGCTAAGCAGCCTGGCAGCCTGGGGCACAGGTGTGCGTGCACGGAGTGCCAGGCAGACCAGCACCTGAACGCCACGCACCTCACCTGCCCCAGCGCACCCAAGACCCTGGGCCGAGGACAGGCAGCCTGCCAGGCCACGTCACCTTAAGGCCCACAGAGTGGCTCCTCCTAACGGAGGGCATGGTCAGGTGCAGGGAGGCAAGGGGCAGGGAGCCGGCCTGGCCCTGGAGACCCTGGAAGCAGCCCCAGCCTCCAGGACACCCTGGGCAGGGCGAGCCTCACCCTGGAGCTGTGCCCGGGTGCCCAGGCCTCCTCGCCAGGCCCACTGGCCTTTAAACTGACACGGCCTCAGGCCGCCAGCACAGCCCCGCGGGCTCCTCCTCGGCTGTCACTGCTCAGGTGGGATGGCAGGACCACACTGGAGCTGAAGGGGCCCCGCTCCGGCGTACCCACTCCTGAGGGCTCCAGGCCTCTCAGCACCCAGTCCTAAGGCAGCCTGGCACAGGCCCCGTGGACCCAGAGAGGGTGGGACAGAGCCTGCTGGGGACAGGGCCAGGCCCAGGGAGCCCGCGCCTGGACAAGTTGCTGGCGGAACTGGCGGCTATGCTCCAGGAAGGCCCCTCAGACACAGAGCGCTTCGCTGGTACCTTCCTTCCAGTCCCCACAGTCTGCTCCCCTCCTCCACACGCCCCGCACGCCCCGGGATGGGGACGCAGCCCGGACCTCTGTCACTGGTACCGAGGAAGTGGCCCTCTCGCCCCAGAGGCAGTCTGGGGTCCTGCCCTCATTCACGGCTCCCTGGTGGGGTCCCCATCCCATCAGTTGGTTTGAAAGCTGCACATCTGCTCGAGCTCCCTGCGCTCCACCTGCCCCCCCTGCAGGCGGGTCTCTCGGGCCCTCAACGGCCACTGCGACCCCCCTTGAGCCAGGCCTGTGCACGTGCCATCCCTGTGCCTGTCACACAGGTCTACCTGGAGACCAGGTCAGACGTCAGGTCCCTGGGAAGCCTCCCCCAAACCCCGACGGCACAGGGCTGTGTCATACCTGGGAGCGGGCACCACGGGGCGGGGGCCGTGCCAGTGAGCGGGGGCTCCAGTGACCCGTGCTGGGTGAATGCACACCAGGAGGGAGGCTGGGGGGCCACCCGGGTCCCGCACACCGGGATGCCCTGAGGTGTGAGGGGAGACACACAGACGGGAGACCTCGGTGGGTGGGAGACAGGACACGTGGGGCACTTACACCAGGAGAGGCCCCTGGGCTCAGCTGGAGGGACTGAGGCCGGGGCTGGGCAGTGCAGGGCCAGGAGGCGGGCAGGCTGGCCGGGAGCAGAGAAAACAAGTGGGGAAGCATTTTTCAGGAAGTGGAGCGGCTTCCACGCAGCTCCAGGCAAGCGGGGAGTGCGCCGTCAGCAGAAGGGGCACCCGGGGAGGCGGCTGCGCGGCGAATCCCAAGTAGGTCAGGCTCAGCCGCTGCCGCCACCGTGACGGCTGCAAACTGCTTAAGCGGGCTTTCCACGGAAACGCTGACGGCCTGGCTCCCCGCCACAGGCTGCGCCCTCCCAGCTGAGGCCTCACTCGGGGTCCTGGCCGTCGTGCAGGGCATCCTGTCACGCAGGTGCTGACAGAACGTTCTGGGTTCTGGGGGCGAGGGACAGAGGCCCTCGGGGGCTAGGGTCCAGGAGGGGTGGCAGGGCAGGCTCCCGGGAGCCAGGGACTCAGCGGATGTACGGACGGACGGACGGACGGTGCGGGCCTCAGGATGACTGGGGCCACCTGGCTTCCTGGGACCCTCCTCCCGGCGTGTGACGTGCTCCTCCTGCGTGTGGCCCCGGCCACCCTGGGGCAGGGGTGAGGTGATGGCTCGGCTTCCCAGGACACACCTGCTCGCAGTGGATGCGGGGCTACGGGTCCGGGTGGGAGCTGAGGCCTGAGGGCCCTGGTGGGTCGCGACAAGGACAGGACAGCCCTGGAGAGAGCTGGCCGGCCCAGGGCACAGGCTGAGCACTTGAGGGTGGAACTGCGGGGGCGGGGGGTGCAGGCAGGGGGCTGGCTGCCACGGGCCCCCCTGACCCAGCAGGACACCTAGGCGTCGTCTCTGAGGGTGCCTCTCCTTCCCAGGGGGTCCCCGCTAATGAACAGAAATGATTCGGGGCGCCCCTGGCCAGCCGGCATCTGGTGGGCAACACTAATCGTGCTGCCCGCAGTACGAGCGCCGGGGCTGCGTGAGGGGGGCTGGCTTGTTTTATGTGCTCACATCTATTCAATTGGTATTTCGATCAATGCATGCATTACAAGCTTTCCTTTTAAGAGCCTAGTAAACAACAAAATAGAAAGTAAAATTCTCCATAAAATGACACTTTTAAAAATCCATTTCAGCTGAAGCTATTGGTGTTTTGTATGTTAGCTGCAAAAAACAGGTTATTATTGGGCCTTAATGGCCCCACTCCAGAGGGCAGAGTTCAGCTCGCTGGGCTGAGGGGCTGGGGGAGCCCAGGATCAGGCAGCCAAATAGCTGGTGTAGCCCAGGGCGGGACCTCGGTCCTCTGCACCCAAGGGTCGCCTTCCATGCTGGGCTGTCGCCCAGGGCTCCCCTGGCCCCTGACGGCTGGTGAGGGGCAGGGCGGGCCCTTCCTCTGCTCCCTCGGCCCCTCCCATGTCGCTCTCTCTTGCCCACCAACTCCTCCCGCCCCCCCATCCCGGCCCTCACCGGCTCACTGTGCCCGTGAACTCCAGCCCACCCATCCCAGCCCTCTCCCGCAGGGCTGCATCGGCGAGGCGCTCCACGTGGGCAATAGACAAGGGAAGGCGGCTCAGGCAGTAGAGCGCCAGCCCCAGGTTCTCTGGCTCCCTGAGGACACCCCTGAAGGAGCCCTGTGCCAGTCGCCTGGCTCGTCCGGTCTCCGGCCCTTGCACCCGAGGACGCCCCCGGGCAACATCCGCGATGCCCATGCCCGGGTTTCAGGTCCAGCCCAGCCTCCACGTCCCACCCCGAGCCAAGACCTCAGACTCCGCCCACCAAGCCCCGAGGGCGCTTCCTCAAGCTCCCTCCTCAAAGCTGGGCCAGCGCATCAGCCCCTGCTGCCCACACACCATCCTCAGAGCAACCCCTCCTCTGTGCCCTGGTGCCCACTGCTCTGACCCCCATCACCAGGGACGCGGGGACCAGCGCCCAGAGAGCCCAGAGAGCGCCCCCACGGAGCCCTGGTAGCGGATGGGCCGAGGCCCCAGTGAAAAGCCAGGCCACCTAACCTCTGGCAGCAGAGGGCTCGCGCTCCTTGGCCAGGCCTCCCATCACCTACCTGCTCGGCAGCCCATCTCGGGGCCTCTGCCCTCACACTGCCCCGCAGTCCTGCTGGCTGGCGCTCGGCGCGCTCCACCTTGCAGCTGGCCCTTCTCGGGACGCGGCTCGCAGCCTCTCACTCGCAGAGCGCCACGCGGCCTACTGCTCAGGGTTAGAGGGCCCTGGCCACCTGCACCCCTCCCCGTCTCTCCAGCTCCCCTCCAGCCCCAGAGCCAGGGCTGCCATCTGCTCGGCAGGCACCTCGCTGCATCCCCCCTGCACCTCTGGCTCTCACACCAGTCGCCCGTGTCCCTCTGGTGACCCCCTAGGACATTCACGCTTGCATGTACGTCACGAAGAGGCCCCAGCACCTGGACGTGGCCGAGCTGAGAGACGCTGGAGGGCAGCCCAAGCGGGAGCGTGTGACACAGTGGGAACACGACCAGACCCCTGAATGCTACAAGCCCCGGCCCTCAGGGACCCGCATGTCACCGCTACGTAAAGAGACTCAGGAAGAGAGGAGGGGGGGGGGGGCAGGTGCCCCTCCCGCACAGTCCCCAGTGGGACGGCTCCTCCGAGAGTCACACGTGAGCACAGCCTGGCTCCCCGGGAAAGGGGGTGGTGGCCGCGCAGACGCGGGATCCAAGCAACTCCAGGGAAAGGCCCACGAGCTCAATAGCAAAAGTTCCTGAGAGGCAGAGGGTGAGCAGGCAGCTAGCTGCAAGGTGAACACACGCCCGTCAAAGCCTCCAAGACACCAGCAAGACTGGCTGGGACCACAAAAAAAAGCAAAACAAAACACTAAAGGCGACACCTTGGCAGGTGTGCCCGCAGACAGGCAAAACCCACGCGACACCGTTTCTGCAGCACCGAGACGAGGCAAGCCCTGCACAGAGGGCAGAATGAGAAGCTTAAGTGCAGGTGGGTGGGTTTGGAGGCTGGCTGGCTGCGGAAGGCTGAGAAACTGAGCCAGTGTTGCTACGGTTCACCTGAAGAATACGGAGGCCAGACACACAGTCTCTGGCTCTGCATTTTGGTGGGGGGAGGGGCTCGTCTCAGCAAACGTCTCTGTGAGGAGACAAAAAAACCTTGACCCCCCACCTCAGATGGCGAGTAAAAGTTAACTCACGAAGGATCGTAGGCTGAATATAAATGCTAAAATAGCCAAGCTTCTAGAAGAAAGCGTGACCTTGGGGTAGGCAACTATTTCTTCAACACGACACAAAGAGCACTACTCATAAAAGAAGACCGATAAATTAGACAGCACTGAAAGGCAAGCCCCACGCTGTGAGAAGATATCTGATAGAGAAATGTAGCCATAATATATAAAGAACACTAGCAAATCAATAAAAAAACAAACTAATACAAAGGTGGGCAAAAGACTCCATAGGGCACTTCACGAAGGTCTGCCAAAGTGGGAGAAGACGCTGGCACCGTGAGTCATCGGGACGTGAGATGCCACCCTAGCCCCCGTGACCGGAGCACCCTCACACTGTGGCACAAGTGCAGGCTAGGACAGCCGTGGGGGAGACCGGCCTTCCCTGCTACAGCCCAGCATCCATCCACCGCTGAGGCAGCAGTTCCATAGAGAGGAGGGCTCCTTGTCACTCGGCAACATGCCCAACAGGACAGAGAGCAGCAGAGCCTGGAAATAACCCAGACGTCCATCGAGAGCAAACGAGCACAGTGTGGCACACCCTGAGAGGAGTGCGGCACAGTGAGGGAAAAGAAGACGCCTCTGCTGCACACGGCACCACCTCAGCAGGCTCAGGCTGCCGTAAGGCACCACAGACGGGCGGCTAGGTTGGCCCACAGTTCTGGAGGCCGGAAGCCCCAGCTCAAGGCACCAGCAGGGCTGGTTCCTGGTGAGGCCTTTCCTCCTGGCCTGCAGGTGGCGTCTGAGTGCTCAGCTCTGGCGTCTCTTCCTCTGCTTATAAAGACACCAAACCTATCAGATTAGGGCCCCACCCTAAATGACCACATTTAACCTTAACCACCTCTGTAAAGGCCTCGTCTCCAAATATAGCCACACTGGGGTTCAGAGACTCAGCCTATGAATTTGGATGATTCAGTCCACAACAAACGGTGAGCAAAAGAAGTCACACACAAAACAGTACCTACTATATGAATCCACTGGTATGAAGTTCAAAAGTTTGGAGACAGAGCTAGTCTAGAGGCCAGAGGCCAGAGGAGTGGGACCTATGGGTGGCTGGCTGGGGACGTGACGGGAAGGAGCATGTGGGAGCTCCCGGGGCAGGAGACGGGCATACCCCGACCTGTGCGGTAGGCACGCAAGATGAAAACCCACAGAACTGACCACTGAAAATACAAACCACCACAAATGTTTTGCAAAGGGAAATCAAAGAGAAAGATCTGTCCAGAAGGCCAAGTTCAGGAACAAGATTTGTACATGACAAAAGTGACATTTTTAAATACTGGAAAAAAAGTCTGAATGTCTAGTGGTCCAGAGACAAGCAGGTAATAAGCGTTAAGCAAAATTAAATTTGACCTTTAGTCTTACACCATGTCCCCAGTAAAGTCCAGGTAGGTTACAGTTTTAAATGCAAACCTTGAAAACATAGCACTAGAAGAAAATAACTGAACTCATGTAATCTTGGGATGAGGAAGGCTGTTCTAAGCAAATCAATATACTAAGTCTTAACAGACTGACAGTTTTAAGAACACAGAAAAGTAAAAAGTTTGTTAAAAATCCAAAAGGGTGCCCCCCACCCCGAATACTTAGAGAGTCTTGAAAACCTGTAAGAAACAGGCCAGAGACAAATGAACAGTACACATAAAGAATGCTGAACTTGACAAAGAGTATGAATAAAACTGAAATTAAAAGAGTTCCCTGGTGGTCTAGCAGTTAGGATTTCACGCTTTCGCTGCTGTGGCCCGGGTTCAATCCCTGGTCGGGGAACTGAGATTCCCACAAGCCACGTGGTGTGGGGGAAAAAAAAAAAAACTGAAATGAAAACTGGACAGCATTCTCCTCCAGTAAATTGTCGAAAAGTTTCTGGCAGTGGCAGTTAACGCCAAGAAGGACACGAGAAGATGCAAACCAGCACGGCAGGAGGTGCCCCCCTGGCTCTCCCTAAAGCCCAGAACCAGGGCGGCCCCTCCTGGGTGGACCGACCTCAGTGAGGTGGACAAAAGAGGCACAACTTCAACAGCCGGGTCAGGCTGTAGCCACCTACGCGGCAAGCCAAATGTTGCCTCGGGAACACATCCGGGCTGCAGACACCACGGGGCAGAGCCATCTGTGGGAGGGAGGAGGTGGCGGCAGTGCGGTCCCATCGGCGCTGGGTCTCACACGGCAGAGACCTTGCTAGCACCTGCTGGTGGAGGATGGTCCAGGTGGAAAGCGCTCAGCCAGGGCCCGGCCCCAAGGAGGCCCTAGGGGTGGGGTGGGGGGAGCCCTGGAGGGCAGAGCGGCCAAGTCCACCCTCCTTCCCAGGGCCAGACACCGGAGCCCAGCAAGGCGGGGCGGGACAGGTGGCCTGGCCACGCCCACATGCAAGCCCCGAGCTGGGCATACCCACCTGGGCCCCTACCGGGCAGGTGGGCAGGGCAGGGCGGACTGGGAGGGGCCTGGCGCACCCCCTCTGCCCTGCCCCACCCCCAGAGGATCCCCCTTGCCAAGGGGACAGAGCCTGGGCCATAATTCATGCTCCCCCGCCTATGCTTTATGGCCTTCTTAATTCGGCTCCTGCTACTATTAATGTAGTTAATGCTGAGATTATATCTATTTTCTGGCGTCAGACGGTGATTTATTCAAGCCATTTTTCCGGTGGAGGCTCCCACGCTGTTAAATCAAGCGCCTTGCCAATTAAGTGCTGACTTGGGAAGTGGACGCAATCTTAACAGACATCTAACCGCAAATTAAACCGGGGCTCCTTACTCTGGGGAGTGGGTGGGGCAGCCACAGAAACCTTGCTGACTTCGGAGAAAGTCCGAGGAAAATAAACCGGCTCTGCGCCCGCCTGCTGCTCTGGCTCCAGGAGATGGGAGTGCGGGCCCAGAGCCAGGCTCAGCCGGAGCTGGGCTCAGGGTCCTGCCTGGCCGCGGTGACTGCCCCGCAGAAGGGGTGGCCGGGGCAAGGGCAGCCGTCAGCGGGCCTCCCCAACTCACAGAGGTCTTTGCAACCGCAGCCCCTCCCACCTGGGACAAATGTTTAAAAGGAGACACCCCACGATTCCTCCACTGTCCACCAGTTCGCACGTGCAGTGGCTGGAGAGGCCCTCTGACAGCCTTAGCAGGGTGCCAGGGGGGAGAAGATGTGACGTGGACGCCCCAGCAGTGGGTGGACGACATTCTGGCTCAGCAACCCCGGTCCTGGTTGGAGCCCTCAATGGCCAGGGGTGGAAGAGGGGCGAACCGAAGGCCCACCTCTGAGGACCCACATGGCGACATGCTGGGGGTGGGGGGGGGCTAAGTGCCGAGCCATGGCAGGGGGAGGACATGCCCACCCAACCCCCCAAGGGCCCAGCAGCTACTTGGGTGCCCCTGTGCCCTTTGGGAGCCCCCTGCCCAGAGAAGCTGAGGGTGACGCGGAGCAGGGCTGATGCCACAGGGTGGGGCATGGGGAGGAGGTGGTGGCCAGGCTGCCTGAGGCCCACCAGGGGCCTGAGCGGGCACCTGCTTGTGGGAGCCCTTTGGGCACGGTCCCCAGCAAGGGGAGCCCCCCGGACCCCACAGCCAACGCAGGGAGCCCATTTCCCTGAGCTACCCAGACCCCTAGAACAACGCCTCCCCCCAACCCATCTCCAGAGGCCCTGGCTCGGCCCCGAGGGGAATCGTGCCGTGGGGTAAGCTCAGGCAGGAGGCTGGACGTACGCAAAGAGTTAAATACGGTATTGATTATTTGAACGATGCTTTACTACCGCCTCTAAGCCAGGATAAAAGTGGCATTTCAAACGGCGTTTGACTGTGGAAGGCACCCAGGAAGCACTGGTGGACAAGGACGCTTTCTGTCTCCCCGTCGGGGGCAGTACTTTCAGCTGCCCCTGCTCCTCATCCCCCGGGACACCGACACAGACGCACGAGGGCCCACAGTGCAAGGTGTGGCCAGGGCCTGGGCACCCCCGAGGGCCACCTCCCACAGGGCCCCACGGGGAGGGACCTCACGGGACCTGCCCAGCTTCCTTCCAACAGTCCCGCTGCCTTCGGAACAAAGCTTCCCCCCGGGGCGAACGGCAGGGATGCTCTCTCTAGGTTTATCCTGAAACACCCAACGTGGCCTGTCCCACTCTTCCTCTGTGAGTCGCTGTACTGTCACCAAGCGCACGGGGAGGCCACACCGTGGCCTGTGCTCTGGCCGTGGCAGCGGCAGTGTCGCACGGGGCCCTGCAGGGTGCTGTCCCGTCAGCGCTGGCCCACAAGGAGCCAGGCCCGGGCGAGGCTCCTGCCTGCCTGACCCTTTTCCACGCCGGTCTGGAGGCTGCTGGGCAGGGCTTGGCCACACAAGCCAGCTCCCGTAGGGCAAAGAAGCCCCCTGCACGTCTCATGATCAAGACGCAGTGCGCTACGGCAGGCGAAGCAGGCCCGGCCACAGGCAGCAGAGATGGAGGGTGGCCTGGGAGAGCCCTTCCCCGAGGGGCAGCTGCAGCGAGGCGCGGAGGCTGGGGGGTGGTGCTGGGCCACGGGGTGGCGCCGGGCGCGGGCGTTCTAGAGTAAGAGCGCTTCACAGCCTGCCACCGCCGGGGCCCCGGCCACTCGGCACGCCCGCCCTCCTCACCTCCCTGTCCCCGGCACCACGCGCACGCCTGAGGCACCAGGGAGCGGCGTCCCACACTGCAAGAGGAAGGGCACGGGGTAGTGGGAGCAGGACAGAAGGGAGACACGCGCACGTCCGTCCATGGAGAGAAAGACACCAATGTGTGGAGGCAGCGACAAAAAAGCAGGGCCAAGGGATGAAGCAAGAGGGCTGAAGGCTCGAGGGCCCACGAGTCACACACAGACGAGGCACCAGCAGGGCTGGGGCTGGCCAGACGACAGAGGCCGTCCCAGGAGGGACCTGCGGCAGAGCGCCCTGGCCTGCTCAGCGGGCCGCTGTGCCCTGCACCCCGGCCTTGGCCCCAGCCCTGTGCGGCAGCTCCTGCCTACCAGCATGGCCCTCAGGGACACTGACCCAGGGGTGCACCCTGGGCCAGCGAGCTCCGGGCCAGCGAGCTCCGGGCCAGCTCACCACGGGCCCGGAGAGGGAGGGACCATGGCCACGGAACAGCAGCCCCTGGCCTGAGACAGAGCAAACGGGGGCTCCAGTGTAGGCCGCCAGCCTCCGCTCCCACGCCGCCTGCAGATGGAACACAGGTGCCACCTGTCAATGTGGTCTCGCCACAAACACTCCGGCTACAGTGCCTGTGACCCTGGGCCCACGCCAGTGGTCCCCATGGCCAGGGAAGAAGTGGTGGCACAGAGCTGCGTTGGGGGGCAACTGTCACGGGGGGCTGTGTGGCCACTGGGGAGGACGGGCCAGAGGCTCGGACTGATGGGGAAGAGGCACGTGAGCCCCACCCGGCCCCATCCCACACCAAGTACCCGCACACCCCATGTCAATGCCCCCGCAGTGCCAGCACAGACAGCCGAGGAGGAGCATGGCTCTGCCTCGCCCCTGCCTGGGAGCACACGGGCCGCGTGGCACTGGGGTGGCCCGGCCGAGCACAGCCTCCCCTCGCTCAGGGCTCCAGACCCTTAGTGCTGACTCCCTGCAGCGCTGGCCATGTCCCCCGACATCACGGGTCCGTCCTAGAGCTGCCCACACGGGGCAGGACGGGGACTGAGAGAACGAACAGACCCTGGACCCAGAGGGACAGGCTGGCCTGGTGCTCGGCTCCTAAGGGCTGGGGGTTCCACGTGCCAGCCCACACCGGTGGCGGTGCTTGACAGAGAGCACAGAAGAGAAGGAAGGCAGCAGGGCCACCTCGGCCTGTGCACCAGCTGGGCCCTGGCATCCAGGGCCCTCTCCTCAGGGTCCTGCATCCCAGGCCAGGCCCTGTCAGCGAGGGGCTGAGCTCTAACGTGGCCAAGAAAGGCCCCACTTCTGGACCAGGTTCCGGAGGGAGAGCGGGTAGTCCTCAACGTCCCAGCCTCAGTGCCGACAGGGGACAGCTGTGCCCTGGCAAGGCTGGTCTCCTCCCTCACCTCCCCGAAACCATCAAGGGGGTGAGGGGTCAAGGCCCCACATCGTCGCCCGAGCCCCAGGCCCTCCCCAAACCCACCGGGGAGCGCAGGCAGGCATTCAGGCCTCAGGGCTGCTGACAGCTGAAAGGCCTGCTAGACTCAGGCAGAGAGAGAAATAAATAAGCAAGACGCGCTTTGAACGGACTTCCAAATTAAGAGTTGCATCCTTGCTGTCAGGCCCCTGCCAGCAGTTTCCGCGGCACCTCCCGTGCAGAAACACACCTCAGCCCATTTATTAGAATGATGAGGGCAAAGGGACCTACAACTGCACTCCTTCCTTAATGAGCAGCCGAAGGGATCGGTAAGCATAATTTCAGAGGCCAGTAATATTTTATATAATCGCAGAGTGGTTTAAATTGAAAACCCCCAACTGAATCAATATTTACTGCATTGAAACGAAATGAATAGTAATAAGTCACTAAGCTCTCTGTCCTGTTTCATAAAATAAAAAATTATAAAAATGAGCCCAGGCGCAGGGAGGCCATCACATTAACTTTTACAGCACTTGGGGAGCCGTAACTGCCTGTTCTCATAAAATAAAATTCTAAAAAACCTGCCAGAGGAGACCTGCTTCAGCACCACGTGGGGAAGCAGGCGGGGGCGGGGGGCAGGAGGGGAGGGGGCAGGGTCACCCCAGGTCCCTCCCTGACCCCTACTGGCGCCCACCAATTCCCTTAAAGAGGTCCCACCCTAATCTCTCCAAAGCTCAGCACCAAGAGCTGGGTCACACCTCCCTGTCACCCTCAGGCCAAACTTCCTGCTCTGATTTCTTTTCTCATAATCCTTTTTCTTTTTTAATAAATAAATTTATTTATTTTGGGCTCTGTTGGGTCTTCGTTGCTGTCCGTGGGCTTTCTCTAGTTGCGACGAGCGGGCGCTACTCTTCGTTGCGGTGCGTGGGCTTCTCATTGCGGTGGCTTCTCTTGTTCCGGAGCACGGGCTCCAGGCACGCGGGCTTCAGCAGTTGTGGCACGTGGGCTCAGCAGTTGTGACGCACGGGCTTAGTTGCTCTGCGGCATGTGGGATCTTCCTGGACCAGGGCTCGAACCCAGGTCCCCTGCATCGGCAGGCAGATTCTCAACCACTGCGCCCCCCTGAGGGAAGTCCTTCCTGCTCTGATTTCTTTACCTGTTTCTTCCAATCCCACCCTGAGGGATGCCCTTGGCTGCTCCTGGGGCACAGGCAAGGCTGTCCTCTGACCACTCCCAGGCCCGGGGCTGGTAAGGGGTGTATGTGAGTGAGGGTGGAGGACAGGGTCCAGCACAGAGCAGCAGCCTGCGCTCCCCGTGGGCCTGGAGAGGTTGAGAAAGGCCAGGCTTCCCCTCTGGGGCTCCAGGTCCCCCAGGAGACCCAGGCCTGCAGGGTTCCCTTGGGGGCTGGGGAGGCGATGCTGGCAGAGAGCAGAGCCAGGTGAGAGCCTCCGGGGGGAAGGGTCCTTGACCTCACACTCTGAATGCGGGGCTGAGGATGGCGGCACAGCAGCCACGGGGCACAAGCCCCCCAGAGGGCCGAGAGCCCCCGTGGACCCACCGCCAGACTCCTGGGCAGGAAACAAGGCACTCATTCAAGCTGAGGCTGACTTGGCCAGGAAAGGCGCGGACACAGAGCCTTGAACAAGTGGACCACTCCCGCAGCTCAAGAACAGGAGACCAACCAGCAATTAAAAACGGGCAAAAGATGTGAGCACAAAAGAAGACACAAAAGAACACAAGAACAATCCCGTGCCTGAGCGGTCAACATGACTGGTAATCAGGGAAATGCAAATTAAACCACGACGAGATGCGATGGGAACTGGAACAGTAAGGGGGCGCTGCTCCGGGAGGGGACCCGGGTCTACACAAAGAGCCCTGCGAGAGCGGGGAGCCGCCCGCCCTCGAGAGCAGGGCAGTCAGTAATCGCTGGGGGTGGCTGCAGGCGGAAGTGCCGGGTGTGCACCTCCCCTGCGGCGTCTAGAACCAGCCAAAAGGACCACAATGAAAGCGGCCAGAAGAGGGCTCCTCAGGGGAGTCACGAGGGCACAGGGGGAGGCGGCCTGAAGCAGCAGCAGCAGCAGCATGGAGATAGCTGTGCGCACAGGTGCGCGGACTCTGACCCAGGAAGGCCTGCAAGGAGGACGCACCCCGCTGCCCGGACCCGCTCGACATGCTCCCGTCACCCCTTGGCACTGTTGACGAGACCCTCGGCAGTGCGGCTGCGAGCGGCCAGGAGCCACTGTGCTGCCAGGAGCCGGGGTCCGCAGACGCGGCTGGTTCCGGGCTGGAAGAGGGCAAGTCCCAGGTGAGCCTGGAAGCTTCCACTGGGCAGGTGAGGGAGGCTCGGTGAGTGACGGTGCCGCGTGGAAAGGAGACAGGACCAGCCCAGAGGGGGCCTCCGTGGGCCAGCGCCATGGCCGACGAAGGGTCGAGTGAATCACATCAACAGATTATAGCCTGAAAAGTAAGAATCGGGAGTCCACACCATTATAACTAAATGAATATACGAGGCAACAGGAGATGAGGGACAGCAGTTCCTTACAGGAACCCGACCAACCGATATGCAAGGAACGAGGGGCTGGAAATCACTAAGGGTCTAGGAGGAGCGGGTGAGGCCCAGCAAGGAGCAGGACGCCCACGCAGGCTCGACGCCACAGTCACCTAGAGGGACCCACAGCGCTCCTGCCCAAACGGCGAAGCTGAGTCTCGTCACACCCGAGGAGACCTCTGCTGCCCTGGTCACGGGCACCGAGGCTGCAATGTCCTCACAAATGGTCTGTGCAGAGAGTGGAAACAATACAGCAGATGCGGCGAGGTACAGATAACCGGTGGATTTCAGTGAATACACAGCAGTTCCATGTTCTACTTTTGCAACTTTTCTGTAAGTTCAGAAGTATGTGAAATAAAGTTACCCCCCAAAATTAAACGCAAGACACTGATTAGGAGGGACCAGGAGTGAGCCAGCAGCGCACGGCGACAGCCCCCGTCCCCGCCCTGCCCACTGGCCCAGGCCCGCCCTGGCTCCTCCATGCATCCCTCCCACACGACAGCCCCCGGCTCACAGCTCTCCTGGGGCTGAGGGGTGGTCAGCAGCAACAGGGCGCTGCCCCCAATGTGCTGACATAGAAGTGGCCCACTCAGGCCACAAGCCACAGAGCAGGGCTACAGCCCAGTGGCGACCATCTGCAGGGCCAGGCAGAGAGAGCGGTGGTCAGTGGGCAGCAGGGCCCTGGGCTGCAGCTTCCAAGCAGGCAGGGGCCTGACACAGGACAGGCCCTCTACGGACACTTGGGGAGCGAGTGGACTGGCTCCTCTTCCGCAGGCCCAGGGGCAGCTGGGAGCCACTAGCCACCTGCCTGGGGACTCCGCCTGTTCTGCTCCACCAGGCCTGAGCTGCAACACACAGGGACCAGGCAAAGAAAATGCTCAGGTGCCACCCAACTGAAAGCCACAACCCCAACAACCCCAAGCTCCAGCCCGGATGGAAGGCCCTTCTCCCGGAGGGGACAGCCCCATCAGGGCAGAGACCAGGCTCCACAGAACGTGTTGGGGGACCCCTCCTGTCCCACTCCTCCACTCTCACTGCCCCCAACCCCGGGCACAAGCCAGGTGGGGGCGGGCGGCGGGGAAACCCCGCCTCTGACATGAAACCAGGACAGTCCTGACTGCCCGCTGCCGACGGATCAGGCGGGGCCCGAAGCGGTCATCCGGGACCCTCAGCCCAGGGGGCGTTCCGGTGAGACCAGGGGAACGTTCTCCTCGAATGAGACGGGCACTTTCTGCTGTAAAAGAACCAGTCCAGAGCTCTGCTACCCATTCGCCAAAACCCCTTCAGCCCCTTCACAGGCAGCCGGAGCAGCGCTCGGCCCGGCAGCCTCCTCGGCTGTCAGTACAAGCTGCCCACGGGCAGAGCTGTCGTGGGGCAGCTAGAGGCACAGGGCTGGACGGAGCCAGGCGCGGTGTGCAGCTCCCCAGCCTCCACATCAGAGGCAGGCGAGCACCCCCAGGACCATGCAAGCCAGGTCAAGGTCGAGGTCGGGCACGGTGTGTGCCCAGGGCCTGCACACAGCAGTCACAGCCTGGGAAGAGGGGCCACCAGGAGGAAGGGTCGCAGCCCCCACCAACATCTCCCCAGCCCCTGCGGGTCCAGCAGCAGGGCCCAGGTCCCACCTTCCACACCAGCCTCCGCTGCCCTCTGAGCAGACATCCCGGGCTCCTTCCCAGCCCCCCGGGAAAGGCCCTCACAATGTGGCCCACACGGACCTCGCTGGCCCCAGCCCCAGAGGAGCCTTCTCTGGGCTCCTTGGTGGTCCGTCCACCCTGGGTGAGTCTCAGTGCTTCCCAGCACTCGCCACCCCGTGAAAGTATTCGCTTCATCCTCTGCTTGCTTCCTGACCCTCTGCCCACTGGGAGGCGAGTGCTGCGGGCAGAGAACTCGCCCGCACAGGACGGCTGCCCACAGGGATCTGCAGGGGAGCCCCACTGCCCAGCACTGGGCACCCTACTAGCTCCATCACAGGGTTGCGGCCTGGGCTGAGCTGGGAGGGGTCTCTGCACACCATCAGGCTGGGGCCTCGCCAGAGAGACAGCAGGACCCCGGACTCTGGCCATGGTGGAGGCGACTGGAAGGGAACACTGCTTTCCCAGAAGGGTTCTCCCCGGGGTCCCTCTAACTGCCACACCCTTCAGGGCAGGGCAGAAGGCTGTGGGGACCCCAGTTCCACTGGGCTGCACAGGACACTCCCTTCTCTGACTGAAGCCTGTATTCCCCCCTTCAATTCCTATGTTGAAGCCCTAAACCCAGTGTGATGCTGTTTGGAGGTGGGGCCTTTGGGAGGTGATGAAGGTGAGATAAGGTCGTCAGGGTGGGGCCCTGTGATGGGATTAGTGTCCTCATTAAGACCCCCGAGCCTTCTGCTCTCCCTCCACACATGAGGACACAGCGAGCAGGTGGCTGTCTGCAACCTGGAGGATAAATGGGCCCGGCCAGCACCCTGACCTCAGACGTGCAGCCTCCAGACTGTGAGGAACACACACCTGTGGTATAAGCCGCCCCGTGTGAGGCGTTTCGTTACGGCAGCCCGAGCTGCCCAACACCCCGATAACCAGAGGTGAGAAGGAGGCCGAGCAGGGCCAAGGCTGGTCTCCTGCTCTCCAGGGAGTCGGCAAGGGTAGGTGTGAAGGGAGGACGTGGAGCCGAGGCCACCCCACAGGGACACTGCCCATCCTCGCCCCGAATTCCTCTTTAATAATGACTCGTGGGCTTCCCTGGTGGCGCAGTGGTTGAGGGTCCGCCTGCCGATGCAGGGTTCATGCCCCGGTCCGGGAAGATCCCACATGCCGCGGAGTGGCTGGGCCCGTGAGCCATGGCCGCTGAGTCTGCGCGTCCGGAGCCTGTGCTCCGCAACGGGAGAGGCCACAACAGTGAGAGGCCCGCGTACCGCAAAAAAAAAAAAAGAAAAGAAAAATCGCAGCCCAAACCTCGTCAAACTGCCCAGAGATTACTTAAGATTTACCGCACAGACACAAAAATAAAATAAAATAAGGCAGCCCAGCGAGCGGCAGCCCCTGTGACAGCACCATTTGTAGTCGGGATGGAGCAGCCGCCAGACTCATCTGCTTAAGCACAGGGGCTTCTGTTTATTCTGCACTTTCATGTCAAATGAATTTGGAAAGAAAAAAAGTGACAGGCAGTTTAGGGATAAAAGTCGCATTTCAGCTTCAGTTCAGATTAATGAACTTGTTGGAAGCTGGCGAGGACACAGGCAAATCCACAAATCTTAGAACAAAAGAAATTAACTCCTCGCTTAGTGTGTGCCTCAGCCCCGGGGTGTGCTCGTGGGCCCCCCTGCTGCCCAGGTCCTGGGAGCCAGCTCTGGGCAGCGGCGCTGTGCAGTCCTCGAGCCCCAGCCACACCTCCTGGGGCCCTGGACCCGGCCTGCCCGGGCCAGCTTCCACGCCCCCTGCACGCAGGCAGCCCCAAAGCCGGAGCCGTGGTGCCGAGGATTCTGCCCCACTCAGGCCACAGTCCTTCCCAGCAGGGGCAGCCACCCCACCCTGTGTGCCTCCTGCTCCGGCCTCCACACGCTCCCCTGGCCAGGGCAGCGGCTGCCTCATCCGGCCCATGGCTCTCAATGGGATGGGCAGTGCCCACGGCGTCCAGGAGCTGCTGCCCGGCCGTTTCCCACCTTCCGTCTGCCCCAACGTGGACGAGGGCTGACCGGCCGACAGAACCGACGGGCTAACTGCCCTACTTCCAGCTGACTCTCCTCTCGGGTGTTTCTGGAGTCAGGGCCTCACCACAGAAGCACCAGAACCTCCTCCACCTCCAGACCAGATAGCTGGTGGGGGGAAGGGGACCCCAGGACTCCTGCTGTGAATGTGGGCTACCATGTGGCCCCTCAGCTCCCCACATATTAGGCCAAAACTGACATGGGGCTCAGAGTAGGTTTCTGTCTAAACCGGGAAACAGTGCAAAGCCGCCTTGCGAGGCAGACGTGCAGCCTGCCACCCAGGACAGCAGTCAGTGGTGGCCACACTGCCACGGTGGCTCAAGTCATGGTGTGGAACACGGGCTTCCGGGAGGGGAGAGGCCAAGGACCCTGCAACCCTCTGCCTCTTCCCAGACACTAGGAGCCAGGCCTGGGGATGCCCACCTCCCGAGCCCCCCCAGAGCAGGGAGCGGGCAGGGAGCCGTGCCGCCCCTGACCCAGGGCCAGCAGGGTGGGGAGGAGAGGAGAACGCTGCAGCGTTCAAAGGCAACGTGCCTCTCCTGAGGCCGCCGGCTCCGCCCCAAGAGTTTGGAAGGCGAGGGGCCCCAACATGAGTGAGGGCCGTGCTGAGCGTGGAGGAGGGGCCTGGGCAGCGCCCTGTTGCATCCCTCTCGGGAGAGGGCTCACAGCAGCCCCGCCACCTCTGAAGTCTTTCTAAAGCCAGGCCCCTCGCGGTGCGGGACTGAGCGTGGCGTCGCACAGGGAGGGCAGGGATTTGCCAAGGCCATGGCCGTCAGGCGCGGGTCTGGGCTGAGCCCAGGGTCACACGCTGTGTGCCGCCTACCGGGGGCTCCCTGGGCTCCCCCAGGCTGGCAGCCCCCGCCACGCACACACAGCTTCCTCTCTGCAGAGACTCACAGTGAGGGGTCTGCAGGGGGGTGGGGTCCAGGGCCACCTCATGCTAACACTGGCACTCAGCTGCTGGGCCACCCGCCTCACCTCCCACCTGTGTCCACCAGCCCCCAACTCTGCCCACTGAGATTTCCAGAACTGCTGGGGCCTGCCTGCCAGCCCGCCCCTCGGAGGTGTCCTCTCTCCATGGGGGACACAGATCGGGAGGCCCAAGAAGAGCCTTTGGTTCCTGGGCTCAGCCCCGCTGCCTGGTGGAACCGCCCTGCTTTCTCATCACTGAAGCAGCCCGTAGCCCACACTGGCCTCAGTCCAGCCACGAGCCCCCCACCCCCCTTCTGCCAGGGAGAGCTGAGGAACCTGCCGCTTACAGGACAGAGGCCAAGGCCATGGCCAAGGCCAGGTGGCCCCAGAACCTCTCTGGGACCTGCTGACCATACACAGGCAGCCCCAGCTCTGATGGAGCTGAAGGAGGAGGGTGGGAGGGCATCAGACTGGCCTCCGGCCCTGGAGACAAGCCCTTCCTGCTGCCTCGACAAGCTGAGCCTGGCGTGTACGGCCGACGGCAGGCTGGGCAGCTGGAGGGTGGCAACTGCTGAGAAGGCAGCCTCACCAGGGCACAGGTGGCCTTGAGCATAGGAAGCCCAGGCCACTGGCAGCCCAACCCACGCTTCCCAGGGCGTCCTGGCCGCTTGGCCCTGCTGCCCCGCAGACCACGTCCAGAGGCCAGGCCCTCAGGGTCCAGGGCTCTGGGTTCAAGGAGCCTCCCAGGTGCGTGGCGACGGGTCAGGCAGGCCTGCAGAGAGGCAGGCGGGCGGAGGGAGGCCTCACCGAGCACAGCCCACACATGCCCTCAGTGCACACGTGGCCATCCTGGCGTGGGCTCGGCTGCACCTCCATGCCCAGGGAGGGCACTGGGGCCTGGTGCAGCTGGGAATCTGCCTCAGAGCGCCCAGACACCAAGCACAGGCCAGGGCCGCGGGGCCTGAGCCATCGGGCACTCGGCACGGCCCTTGGCGGGGCTACACACAGCCATCTAGGGGCACGCCCTCCCCATAAGGCCCGGTACCACCTTCGCTGGGAGCTTGAGGCAAGCAGTGGCCGGGCGGGGCTGGCAGCTGGGCTGGGCCTGTCCTGATGGCCCATCCTATCCACCTGACCCGAGTGCGGACCTCACACACCTGTCCATGAGGCAGCCCCCACCTGTCTCCAGAACTGAGGGGAAGGCACACCCCCCGCCCTGCTGCTGACCGGGCTGTTCTCGGCCTGATGGGCTCAACACTCCGGCTGAAAGTAGGAGGCGGCTGCTGCCTCGGGGGCGCCCCCAGCCACCGCCCTCCTCAGGGGCCCTCGACCCCTGAGCCTGGCACCTATTTCTGCTCAGTGGCCACATCAGGGCCTGGCACACTCAACACTGGGCCAGCTGGACCCACACCTGGGCTTCCGTGGCACTCAGAGGCCAGGAAGGAGAGGCCCGCTGGTGCCTCCCTGACGAAGGTCACCCCCGGTCCCCAGCCAGGCCCCCTGGGAGAGGCGGGGCCAGGCCAGGGCTGCCAACGCGGGCAGGAAGGCCGACTGCAGGAGGGGGAGAGAGGAGCAAGAATCAATAAATCTGAACCTCATTCACGAAGATCTGGGGCTCTTATTAAGTAAATTAATTTAAGTTAATTTAGCTCGATCATGACTCCCAATCACAGTGATTTAGTGAGGGGGAAATTGCATTAGGAAAGGCCATGCTCACCAGATAGGAGAATGGAAGAAAATTAGACCCACTTAGCACCGTGAATTAATATGGAAATAGAAGGTGTAAATTTAACCTTATCGAGAGAGTGAAAATTATCTTCATAAATTTGTAGAAATAGCCCCCAAGATGCTTATAAATCTATTTAAAACAAAAATACTACAAAAAGTGCAGTAAAATTAATTTAAAATATACTTCCAGCTACTGCCTCCAGAAAAGTCGGTAGCAGGGCCAAGTTTCGTGTGGCCTGGTGGGAAGGGAGGAGGGCAGTGGCCACCGCTGACCTCCGGGCACACCTACCATGGGCCAGTAGGCCAGCACCTCCTCTCCCATGTCCAGAGAGTGGGGGGCCCGTGGGGGGCTGGCAGGATGGCCCCTGCCCAGGACTATAGCTGCTCTGCCCCGTGGCCCAGCCCTTTGGGGCACAATGGCCCCCTGGCCCCAAGGCCTGAGGCCATGTGCTCTGGAGTGCCCAGCACAGCCAGCTGGAAGCCCACACTGGGCCAAGGGGCTCCCACACCGCTCCCCAGAAGGACAGAGGGAGGCGACCTGCCACTGCCTGATTCCAACCCACCGAGGCTGTCACCCCTTCCCCTGCCTCATTGAAGGAAGGAGCCGCACCCCAACCTCTGCAGCCCTCCTGCTTCTGGGCCCAGGGGACCCAGAAAAGAAGAGGGAGCCGACCGCACCACACATGCCCTCCAGCAGAAGCAGCCTGGAGCGAGGCCACAGCGCTCAGCGTGCAGGCCAGACCCTGGTGTGGGCGGCCGGAGAGGCACACAGCCTCACCCCACCCCCGTAACAACCAGTACAGCGATAATGAGATGGCCCAGCCTCTCTCACCAGAAGCTTCTCCCTGAGGGACACCCAGGCGGTGCGGCTGCTCCCAGACCACCACCCCACCCCCCGCCCCAAGCTGGCAGCTGGCTGCTGGCGGACGGGGAGCGTGCGTGTCTGCGTGAGCGCACGGCACACACAGGCCGGCCACACGTCTCGTGCAGAAATTGCTAGACAGAAAAATTAGCCCATTCCCCAGCCAACAACTGTAGACCAAGCACTTCTGGGGGTGTGCTCGGTCCTGAGGCCCCGCCCTGCACTTTGGAGCCCAGCAGCCACAGGCCTCCTACCTGGACAGGGAGAGCCGCAGTGCCCGCCAGGAGGGCGGGGCCAGGGGCCCGGGGGCGGGGCTGAGAGGTGAGGCCTGGGTCTTCTTGACGATGCGGTAGCGAGTCTTGATCACTTTGCTGGTGGGAGGGGTCCGCTGGCCGTGCAGGCTGGAGGCTGCAGGGAAACCCAGACACGGGTGGTCAGTGGAGGTCGGTGGGGCCTCCCATCACCCCCTGATCCAACCCCCCGCCCACTCCCAGAGAGCTCAGCAGCCCCGGGCTGCCAGAGCCGGAGGCGGCCAGCACGGCCTCCAGGAGAGCAAGCGGGGCGGGTGCGGCCAGCTGCAGCAGCTGGCGTGGCAGGCCGGTGCTCCCCGTGGGCAGTGAGGAGGGGCCCACGGTCGGGTCCGCGAGGCTGCGGGCGTGAAGCGCTCACCGCCCTCTCTGGGAACCCTCACCGGGTGTCCATGTAGATTTATGTACTTAATCACTTCTGTTTTCAGAACATTTTGCAGGGTGATGTACACCACAGCTTTATTTCTTGCTGAATGGTTCATGCAATTAACAGGGATCTGTTTTGCCCCAGTTCCCTTCCACTTGATAGCCAGCAATTTCCCCATAGCTATGAGGAACGCATCTAATTGCCCGGCTTTCATAATATACAGCTCTAACTGCCCAGATAATTAAAGCTAACGCAGCATGGGAACACGGGCGCTGCTGCCTCTTGTGACCGACCCAGCACCCCAGCCCCTCAGGCCAGGCTGCTCGGACCCTGGTTCCCAAAGGCGCCTCCCTGTGGCCCCACCTAACCTGCCTGCACAGAGCCCAGGGCTCTGCTTGGAAGGGGGGCCCCTACCAGCCACCCCAGCAGCAGACAGCTTCTGGGCAGCACAGCCAGGCAGGGGGTGAGGGGCGTGGGGGGAGGGTGAATGGGAAGGGGCAGAGACAAGGAGGCCAGGAAAACACACACGTGCTCTCACCACCAGAGCTTCGGCACAAGGACAGGCCTATGATCCCTGGGCAAGAATTAGCTGACCCTCAGCTGAAGGCCGCCTGGGGTCCAGGGTGGCCCAGGAGAGGGAGCACAGCAGGGGCACGGTGGCACCAGACACGCAGGTTCCCACACTCCTGGCGGCTCAGGGCCAGCCACCCCGCTCTCTGACAGCACAAACCGGTGCTCCACGACCCGAACCTGCTCCCCTGGGCCCCAAGGACATATCCTCCCAGCACCTGCAAACTCCACGAGAAGCGGTGACTGCTCAGTGAACAGTGACAGTAACACTGGGTAGAAGTCACCTTCCAGAGCCCTAAACACAACAGACCACCAGCCCACAGCCAGGCCCTCCCCCAGTCAGCAATCAGCACCTTGGCCCAGATGCCTTCTCTCCAAGGCTCACCCAGCCTGATGGGCGGTGGGGTGCGGGGCCTGCCTGGGAGCAGGCAGGACAAGTCCGCCCCACGGGAGCTACCGCACCTGCACGGCCATCAGGACAGCACTATGCCTCCTTGTCCAGATGCTGGAAGAGCCCCTCCCTCAGGTGTCCCCAAACCCATCCCTGGGGCACTGCAGCCTCTAACAGGGCTCCCGTGCACCCACATGAGAAGGCCAGGACACAGCACAGGCTCAGAGCCCCCCCGAGAGCCCCCAGACCACAGGAGCAGCATGTGCAGGCTCCACGCACCCAGCCGGGGTCGGGGTGGACATGGGGCTGCAAGGCCCAGGGAGTGCTGAGAGCAGAGGACGCCTCTGCCCCTGGGACTGGAGGCAGGGGCACACAGCGGCTGCCCGCCAGGGGTCCACAGAAGTTTGCGCCAGGCCAGGCCAGCACCCCACAGTCTCCACCTCTGTCTCCGTCTCTCTCTCTCCTTCAAGGGTGGCAGCTCAGGGGGCAGTCAGGGAGAAAGAGGGAAGCTCGGCAGAAGCACCGGGCATCACCCGGGATGCCTGATCCTGCTGCGTGACCAAAGCGAGGGACTCCAGCTCCAGGCAGCCCCCACACATTTGGGGCGCACGGGAGAGCCTAGCACACAGGGGGCATCGGTAAATACATGTTTGTTGAATTGAATTCTCAAGGTCTTACAAGCAAGAAGAGACCAATGAAAATGGCTAACAGCTTGTCCCAGCTGAGCACTCAGGAGCGCAGGAATCCCTCTAAGTCACTGCCAAGCCCCACGCTGACACCACGGCCCCAAACCCACTCCCTGCTCCCACAGCCTCTGCACCTGGACAGCCCACCTGCCTATCCCCTCCGCCACCGCTGGGGCCACCCGCCCTCGGCCCCCTTCTGAGGGGGGGAGCTCCCACACCAGCCACCACCTGCCAGTCTGGGCTGCAACACGCACCCTAGAGCCCCAGGGCCCTGGCTGTGCAGCTCGGGGGCACCAGTGTGCAGGGTGGGAAGGAGGGCTGGGCTGTGCTGGGGCAGGGCCCCTCCTCAACAACTTTGTTTTCATCCTGAGCGCCGGGAGCCCCAGGCCTGGCCAGCTTCACCCCCCCTCGCCCAGAGGCACAACATCGGCTTCTCCTATCCCCCTCCCTGTTCCACCAGATGCCACCTCCTCCAGGAAGCCCCCAGCCCCCAATGCCCAAGGGACTGGACTCTGCATTCCGCAAAGTTCCTCTTGGGACATACCACCTCTGGGCCTGGCCCTCATTCCTGCTATTAACGGGCATCAGTATTTATAACATTCCTTTGCAATGCAGCCCCACTGTGAAATTTAACTTTTCACTAACTTACTGCATTTTACTTATTAGTACCTGACAACCACTTCTAAGAAAATACAAAGTAATAAAGTAGGCCCCCCTCTTAGAAGGCTAAGTGTCACCTCCCAGACTTCGGCCCCCGTCAGACCCCAGCCCCCGCGATCCCGAGTGGCAGAGGGGAGGGCACAGCAGCCCATGCCCCGCCCCCCAGAGTGGGGCTGTGACCCTCACAGCCTGGCCCCGCAGACCCTCCTGGTCTTCCCCATGAGCAGCCTGGCTGTGGGGGTGGAAGCACTCAGGACAGCGGCCCTGCAGAGAACAGGCCAGGGTGCCCACGCTGAGGGCACAGAGAGCTCAGCAGGGCGGACAGATGGCTGGTGTCGCCCCTCATCCTACGGCTGATAGGAGTGAGAGCTCCTCAGACCACGCATGGCACACAGGGACTGGAACCTCGAACCCAGTGCAAAGGCAGAGCGGCAGGCATGGGCGAGCTCCCCGTGGGCAGGGCACCCGGCCTCCCCCCGGCCCTGTGGTGCTGGAGGGTTGCCCCGGCAGCAGCCCCGGCAGGCAGCAGTCTCTCCCCTTCCTCCTGGCAGGCTGAGGGTTTGTGTAGATAATCATGTTATTTAGATAGGATGTTGGTTTAATTCCCTTCATTACAGACTCCCAGGGCTGTAATTTTTTTCTCCGCATGATGTATTCCCTGTGGCACGTTTCACTCAAATCAAACCCTTCGCGCCTTTATTGCCAACGACGCTCGGGCGCTGCGTTATCAGGCTCACACACACGCAGCCCTCTCCGCCCTGCCGTGCAGAGGTCACTTCTAATGACTAATCGATCTCATTAGCTTCCCTAATTAAAAACTTTACTACCGCAATGGAAGACAAACTACAAAAAAACTGCTGGCGTCATATCTGAATGGGATGTGAGCCCATCTATCAGCAGGGCCCGGCTCCTGCATGAGCGAGCTGGGGAGGGAGGCCACCGGCCAAGAGGCGGGGACTGGACCGACAGCGGCAGAGCCCAGGCGGTCTGGCACTCGGGCTGCGGAACTGCGGAGAGCGCCAGCCTTCCCGGGGCCTGTGCAGCTCGCGTGGCCGGTCAGGCGGCGCTGTCTGCAGCAGCCCGGCCTCCAGCTGACCCCGGCCCCGGCCTCAACGAGCCACCACAGATGGCAGAGCCCATCAGACGGAGGTCACTGCTCTCGCTGTGTTTCACCGCGACTAGGGGCGTTGAGAGGGAGTTCAGGTTTTTATGGTACTTCAAAGGGAGAGAACTAGAAGAAGGGGTGCTGCCGATCTCACCACTGCATAATGAGTAAGGAAGAGAGGGAGCCAGGACCCCTCTGAGCAGAGACTGTCTGGGGCCGCCGGCAGGAGAGAGGCAGCTATGGGACAAGCCCCAGGAGCCCGGCTGCCAGCAGCCCCCGCAGCCGCCCAGCTGTCTGTCCAGACACACCGAGATCGATTACCCATCGCCAAGCATCCCCACCCCGTGCCCCAGGGCCCCCTGCTCCTCCCCTCTCCCGGCCTTAATCTCCACCAAGGCGATGGGCCAGCCTGTGTCTTCAGAAGCCTTGGTGTTTGGCTTTATGGCTAAGCGTGTGCCCCACAGTCAGCACAGCCACAGTGGGGAGCTGAAGCTCTAGAACAGCTACGGAGGCCTCTGGCTCTTGGCCTCCCCTGGGGGTGGCTGCCCTGAGCCTGTCCTTCTCCTCAGTGCCGTCCAGGACATTTACAAAGGACAGGCGACCCCACGGGCCTCCCGAAGACCACTGCCCCACATGGCTAGAGGGCAAGAACGACCACGTAACCCTGGCTCCCCTCCTGCTGCCCCGTCTCCAGCTACCGCCGCAAAGGCCCTGCCTCCTGATGCTGCGCCAGCTCTCTCACCCCAGCCCTGCACTAGAGGCTTGTGGGCCTGGTCGCAGTCCCCCCGTCCAGTATCAGTCACTGCAGTTTGGGCCCCCCGAGCACAGAGGCTGAGAGTTTGGGGTACAGACGGTGTATCTGGAAGGCAGCAATTTTGGAAGCAGGCGAGAGGGAGCAGGGAGACAGGAGAGCAAAGTCAGTATAGAGTTGCCACTGCAAGCGTGCGGGGCACGACAGCTCCAGGACCGTGACCGCTGAGAGGCTGCAGGAGGCGTCTGGGATTGTCCATCAGAGCGAGGGAGATGGGACACCTTGCTCCCAGACTCTGCGCCAGCACAGGGACAAGGACAGGCCGGGCCGAGGGGGACAGGTGGGTCTGGACAGCGGGCAGGAAATGAGCTCACAGAGCCTGAGCCAGGGAAGGGTCCCCAGAGAGCCAGTGGGAGGGACTGGGCCCAGACGGGCCCCTGGTACCCAGCTCAGAACACATCACACAGTCCTTCCAGGGTTTCACCTTCCCACCCATCTGACAGGGAAGCCGGGCCTGCCGCTGGACTGTGGGGGCCCAGAGGCTCCTGGCCCTCTCGGCAGCAGCAGGCGGGCCTCACACAGGACAGGAAGCCACATGCAGGAGGCCGACGCGCAGGACCCGGCCAAGCGGGGGCCAGGCAGCCTCTCTCCCACCGTGGCCGAGCCGCCCTCTTGGGAAAGTGGCCACAGGAGAGCCGGCACGCATTTCTGAGAGGCTCCACAGCACCTGCAGGCTCGCTGCCCATCCGAGCTGTGTGCAGAGCCCCGGGCCTGGCAGGATGGCGCTGACCATGACTGGAGCCAGAGCAAAGGCCACGCGAGCGAGACGCTGCATCTCCCGATGAGGGTGCACTGCTACTGGGTGGGGAGACCCTGCCAGACCACACGATGAGGGGCGTCGCCCTCTCTGGACACTGCCCGTCTACCAGGGCATTTCCGAAAGTCAGCCCCATCTGAGCTGTCCCCTCAGTGACACAGTCCTGGAGATAGCAAGGCCACAACAGCATTTGGGGGTGAAAAGCGCCCTGGGGCTGAGGAGGGGCGAGCAGATCCCAGGGGCCACAAGGAGAGGCTCCGCCACCATCAGGAAGCAGCAAGAGGAAGGCCGAGGCAGGCGCTAAGGAGGCCACACAGCCAGAGCAACTGCCAGAGTGGTGGTCCCCAGCAGGTGTCCAGGAGGGGGGTGGTGGATGGGGACGGCAGCCCCCCCGCGGGCCCCTCACGTCTCGTTGAAGGGCCGGGCCAGGAGCGGAGCCGGGCGAGACACCTGCTGGGAGGACCCTGCCGCTGCCTGCGAAGAAGCGGATGAAGCCAGTTCCCCAGGGGGCTGGGCCCTCATCCTGCCCAGACCTCCAGGCCCCTCCACTGTTTACAGGCAAGGACCCAGGGAGGACTGGCTCTGGCCAGCTCAGGTGTCACCTCCCTGTCAACAGAAGTGAGGACCCTCTGTCCCTGCATCCCCTTCGCACAGAATCCACAATGCCCACCGCACAGCAGAGCTGACGGGGCACGTCAGCCCCCTGGTGAAGAGATCAGAAGACTAAGGCCTAGAGAAGGAGAATGACCTGCCCACCATGCCCAGCAGGATGGGGCCCAGGCTGGGCCAGGGGGCACTGGGCCAATGGGCCTCTGCTCAGGAGTCTCTCAGGAAGGACAGAGATGGACTCAACTCCCACTGACATCAGCCTAGAAGACACACACCGCTCCGTCCCATAAAGACAGCTAGAAACACACCTGCAGACCTCCCCTTGCATGCCTAGACCTCTGTCTGTATTCTCACACGGGCGCACTGCTCACCTGGTGCCAGCCCTGGGCCCACTGCATTCAGTGCTCCGGCACCCAGCCAGCCCCTGCCCAGGCCCTGCAGGTGCAGGGAGCACGCAGGTGACAGGGCTTGGCCGTCCTGCTCCCACCCACGAGAACACAGTAATATCATGACAAATCCCCAGCCCCGTGAACGGTTCTTCACGTGCTTGCAGACGCCTGTCCGTTTCTCCAAATGAGCAGGGATGGCAGCCGGCAGGAGGAGGCAAACGCCCCGCCCCCGCCCCTGCCACGCGGGAGCTGCCAGGGACCGCGCTCTAACAAGCTTCGGGCGTGGGATGACTGGGATCGCAAAGTATGAATTTTTATGAGTCTAATAAGTCACTCCACTTTTCCTGCGCTTGATGGTTCCCGACACTGCGAACATGGAAAAGCCCGCTGCAGTCAGGCGGCTCAGCCCTCACCTCCGGGGGCAGTCACAGAGGAGGCGACGGGCCAGCCAGAGGCCCCTCCTAGGCACCCATGACACCCCAGGTCTGCACCCTGGGCCACTGGAGGCCAGCACTCATGCAGGTCCCTCAGGAATGGCTCGGGCGGCCCGTGGAGAGACCCTGCCAGACTCCGACACACAGGTGGCTGCCTGGGAGGATGAGTGGACGTGCTCGCTAACACACACACACACACACACACACACACACACACACACACACGGTGTGCACACATCTGCAACGGGGCGGGGAGGGGACCCCAGGCCCTGGGAGGAGAGGTCTGGCCCTCGAGGGAGAGGGAGTGGCCCCCGGCCCAGGGCCTCACCCTGCTGGGCTTCCTGCAGCACTGCTGTCTGAACTGGGGACCAGCCTCTGACACACGTTTACCGATTACAGAGACTCAAAGCAGCCAAAAATAAAAAATAAAATAAATTTATAAAAAAAACCACAACGTTTACTGACTACTAAGTCACAGTGGCAGCCCGACAGGGCCATACGTCACGCAGCAGCGGTCGGCACCGCCGCAACAGGAGCGTGGGCCGCTGGGTGATGACAAAGCGCCGCTGTCAGCTGCCGGGCCCTGCGGCTGCCTCCTCTGTCGCCCCGCAGTACCTGGTGTTTAATGACAACACCGTCAGCCTGAGACACGCAGTGCTGGGACTGTCGGGGCCCTATTAGAGGAAAGATTGAGACCCTACTCTTCTCAAACTCACTCAAGCGACACATGCCGCTCGTTCCTATAATTACTGTGCGCGAGCCATCGATCGCGCGACGACACTGACCCGTCTGTATGAAATGGGAGTAGTTTACTCCCTGACAGTCGCTGTACATTATGGGGGTGGGTCTTCCCTCCCCTTTTAACCATCCCTCTAGAGGATGGAAGAGGGGAAAGCGAGCACCTCCCAGCCCCCACCCCACCTGCAGGCCTTGGGCCCAGGGGGAGGGGAGCCCCAGCACATCCCAGGGAGGCGCGCCCCAGAAGACAGCACAGCGTGTGGCTGGGAGATCCAGGTAGGGGGCAAACTCGCTGAGCGGGGCCCACAGGAGCAAGAGGCGGCTGCACCCCAAGGCCATGAGCCCCAAGCAAAGGCAGGGAAGGCAGGGTCCGTGCCAGGCAGACAGCGCGCCCTCCCAGGACCGCCCCCCAGAGACAGGACCAGGCCTGAGCGTGCTGCAAGCAGCGCCCACGTGATGCAGGCTCGTCCAGGGGCACGGCTGGCGCTCACCCCTTCCCCAGCAGACCAAGCAGCCCCTGCCCGCTTGGGGCCACACCCTGCAGGCACCGGACTGTGAGCCAGCTGCTCCCCCCAGTGCCCCATCTGACCTCAGCCAGAAGCAGCTACGACAGGACATCCTGGGACTGGGTACTCTACCCTGTCCGCTTTCACTCAGACCCCGATGAGCAAAATCCACCTCTTACTGAGGACAAAAGGCAAACCCACTTCTGGCTCAGCAGCCCCGGCAGGGCTCCAGGACCCGCGGGCACGAGAGGTGCCAGTGTCCAGGACAGCGCGTGGGGTGGCCATGGATGTACCGATGCGAGCCCCCAGGGCCTCACAGGTGAGGGCACGCACGTGCATGTTAGAGACAGGAATCTGCCTTCAGCGGGGGGCAGGTCCTAAGGCTCAGCTCCAGCCTCCAGAGACGGAGCTCACAACCGGGGGGTCCACCCTGGACCCTCCTCCCTTGGCCCTGGGTCATGGAGGACTGTGCCTTCCTAGGCTCCGAGCCCAGCCCTGACCACAGCGACCCTTGGGGCCCCTTGGCCCTTCTGCAGCCTACTGGCCACTCCTGCTCGCCTGCGGCCCTCTGATCGGGCGTCCCGGGCCCAGGCCCCCTCACTGGACCCACGCTGACAGTGCACGATGCTAGGTGATCAGCCATCTGTCTGCAGCCCGACACCGAGCCAGGCCTGCCATCTCACAGCCTCTTTTGCTTTTGTGGCCTGAGGTCCACTTGTTCCTTACGTGGAATCAAGTGACCAGGGACGTGAAAAAGCTTAGAAAGAAAACAGTGAAAAAAGTGTTTTAAAAGCAACTGCAGACCATAGAGGAAGCCAGAGAGGGAACTGGACCCTCACGCTTGACAAAAGCCACCCCAGAGGCCAGAGGGCTGAGGAAAGGATGCCCAGGCAGCACCAGCACCAGTGTGCCCCTTGCACAGAGCTCGCTCAGTCAGTCAACAGACATTTGGCGAGCCCGCTGCATGCTGGCCTCTGGGCTCTGGGGAAGCAGCAGGGAGCACAGCAAGCGCCCCTTCTCAGGGCAGGCGAGTCCCCTCAGCTCCTCCCGGGAAGGGCAGGTCCCTCCACAGCACGCTGGAAGAGGCAGAGGCAGCACCTCATTCGTTAGCCCTGAACACGAACAGCGTCCGCACCGGCGTCTGGACTGGGCAAGCCCTTCCTGCCCAGGGTTTCAGGGGCTCTGGAGGGCCAGCACCACCGGAAGCACCTAAACTTCTCTCAAGACGGCCCCCCTCCGTGCCGGTGCCCAGGGGCTCAGATGACCCCCTGGTCCTGCCCACCCGAAGCCAAGGCTCTCTCTCCACCTGCTGCAGGTCTCCCTGCCTGGCAGGGCCCAGCACCGGTGGCCCCGAACTCCCTGAGAGCCAGGTGGGACGAAGCACAGAGCTGCTGGCTGCCTGCGGGGACCCCCATCCAGGTAAACACGGAGCCGGCCACAGTGCCCCCGCCCCGGGCACGGTGCTCAGCCCAGCCCCCTGCACCTGCCAGGAGACAGGAAGTGAAGCTAGCCCAGCAGGAGAGGCCCCAGAGCAGGCCAAGACCTCACGCCGAGGCCTCTCTACCTACGCTGTGCCTAGGGCTGACATGCTCAGACGCAGAGGCCAGAGGCCTCTGACTGCCCAGGAGGGACCAGGTACCAGCCAACACCTACCCCGCACTGGGTCTACTGGCGTGTGTCTCTGCCCTCACAAAAGGGCAGTCCTCCGTCATCACTATGTCCCTCCATTTGAGGGCCTGGCCCATATGTGCCAGGAGGGCTGGAAGGGGTATCCATTCCCTTACCGGGCTGAAGCTCTAGAAGGCCAGAGCCCAGGGGAGCAACAGGGGCTCCCAAGTCCCCAAGGGAGAATCGAGGGGCCTTGTCCACACTCCACCGACAGCAACGGGGCCTCCACACGAGCCGGGCCAGCCCAGCTGAGGGGACAAAGCCCAGCCTGTGAGGTGAAGGCCCACCCCACCCTGGCAGCTTCTGCTGGGGGCTTTCAGGGGCGCAGAAAATTGCCCGCGAGTCCCAGGTGGACAGATACCCCACGTTCCAAGCCACGAGAGACGGAGAGGGACCAGTCCCTGTCCCTGAAGGGGGTGCTGCAGAACACACCTCGTCCCCCCCCGGCAGGTGCTGTGACAGTAACGGGGCACCACGGGATGGGCACCGACGAGCCTGCCTCTGCCCTTCTGACCCCCAGGGACACCCCCATTCTCTCCCACAGGGGCGGGAGCACAGAGGGGGACTTCCCCCAGCAGACACAGGGTGGGCAGCACAGCCCCGCAGGTGTCTGACAGACACTGGGCCTCAGCCACCCCAGGGAAGCCCGGCTCCACCACGTGGCCCAGAGCCGGTGGCCCTTGTGAGGGCAGCACTCCTGCGGGCCACAGCCTAGCCTCTCAGGATCGCTGCCCTGCTTCCTCGGAGTCAGGGCCAGAGAGAGACGCTTTCAAGAGAGCCTGGAAATAAGCCCACTATCAAAAGCAGCGGCCACGGAGAGAAAACCACGTACCCCTCACAGGCTCCGGGATGCTGGACTCTCCGGCTGCTCACCCGTTCCTTGCTGATGGCCGAAGGGGCAGGGCTGCAGCACAGGGGCAGCGAGCAGGCCGCGGAGGGGAGCCTGGGTGTGGGGGGGGCCCCGGCCTCACTCAGCCCTACAGCCAGCCTGCCCGGCGCCGGGCGCTGCGGCGGCAGAAGGAGGGCAGCGCACGAGCACGGGAGCTCGGGCCGCATCCCTGCCTCCCCACCCTCAGCTCCGTGGAGGCCACAGGGAGGAGCCCGGCCTTAGCTGCGGCTGCAGCTGCGCTGGGCCAGCAGACTCCAGAGTGAGCCTTCTGCTCCCCTGCCCTCCCCTCCCCTGCCCTCCCCCTCTGCCTTCCCTCCCCTCCCCTCCCCTCCCCTCCCCTCTGGGATCCTCCAGTCCCTGCACAGGATGCAGCCCCTGAGCCGGCAGCAGCACCCGCCTCAGGGTCAGTTCCCAAGCACACAGCCGGCAAAAAGTTCCTGCTGGGGCCAGTGTAAGGCTGGGGGCAGCTGGGGCCATACGGGTGAGGACCAAGGGCCGTTTGGGGGCCCCTGAGAAAGGGGGCTCAAGGCAGCCCCACTCATCTGTGAGAGCTGGGGCTCCTGCAGAAGACAGGGTCTTGGCCCTCTGTGAGAGGAAGGAGGGGGAGGGAGGAGGGGAAGGGGGAGGAAAGGGGTCTGAGGAAGGGCTGTGGGGCACAGGGCTAGCCCGGGCAGGTCAGGCAGAGGCCTCCCAGACTCAGGGTGGTGGGCGCCCGCAGGCCACTCTGTTGTCTCTCACGCACAGGGCGCCACACCTCATGCACATGCCATCTGGTGGGGGAAAGGGAGCCCCGAGAAACTCAACAGAAGGAAGAGAGGGAAGCAAAGGGGCTCCCAAGAGAAGGCCTGGGGCGCAGGCTGCCCCCCAGTGCTGACGCCCCAGGTCACGGTGCCCACTGGCACAACGGCCTGGAGGGGCAGCCGGGGTGCCTGAGCTCAGCCGGGCAGGTCCCGGGGTCCAGCCCGTCCCCCATTTCAACATTCCAGACCCCCACGCGGGTGGAGAGCGAGCAGTGACGGGAACACATGGCGCTGGTGATTTGCTGGACCACCGTGGGCTCCAGCGGGGCTCACCCCAGACACGCTGGGAGTTGGTGGGCCCGGGCCTGCTCAGACCCCCGGTCTCCCACCTCGAGCAGGGCCTGGCACAGAGCAAGCTTCTCTCCTCGGCCTTCCCAGACTCTGCGGCAGGCCCGGGCCACGGAGTTCAGCTTCTCTCACAACACCAGGCCTGCCTTCCATCTCCTGCAGAAACAGAGAGGTGCGCCCTCTCGCCCCGCCGCCCCGTGCGCCTCCCCCGGCCCGTGGCAGTTCAGGGTCTGGTGGCTGCCCTGCTGCAGCCCAGCGTGCGGGGCGCGAGCAAGCCGCTCTGAAGGCACCCCTGCAGTGAGCCGTCCTTCGCGCTACAAGACGTCTCCTGCCAAGCAGGCTCACGCCCCTCTCCGCACCAAGCACGCGCTGCCTCACAGAACGCCACCTGCCGGGTCGGGCGGCCACCTGCTGCCAGCGGCCGTGCTGCTGCGCCCACTCTCAGCTGCCACCTACCCGCACGGCCGCTGGCACTGCCAGAGCCCATCAGGGATTGGCACAGCTTGGGATACACCGTGAGAAGGAAATACAACAGCTCCGAATTAATTTAGAAAGCGCAGCGCCCTGAAGAATGACAACAAACGGCCGGCAAGTGCTGGGGGCAGCCAGGACGGGCCCTGCCCACCGGCCCATGGCTCTCCTGGGCAGAGCCAGCCGGGGGTGGAGTATCTCAGAAGTCTCCCCATCCACAGATGGGCAGGAAAGGCAGAAGCGGCAGCACGTCCCTTAGGTCCCTGCCACACTCAAAAACTTTAACGAGACGGGAGGGGGCGAGTGTGCCAGGGACAAGACCCCTGGGCCGGCGCCACAGCCTGCAGACGCCCCGAAGCATCCCAGGATGGGTCCCGGGGCAGAGGCAGTCAGTGACCCGTGCCCGGTCCGGAGAGAACGCTGGCCCCGGAACCCACCCAGGCCTCTCCACGCACAGCACCTGAGGGTTCAGCCCGCGGGGGGCACAGGAGGGCGTGGGGAGGGCAGCAGCTCGCTTCCACGCTTGCAACCCCACGGCAGGGGACCTGCCACTTCCCTGAGCTAGACACCTTGTCCCAATGCTGCCCGGACCAGCCGGCAGTGGGAGCAGGAACAGTGCAGACCCCTGGGGACCCCTGGGCCAGAGGTAACCAGAAGGGCCAGGGCTCCTCTGGCCAGGCCTGAGACACTCAGGCAAACCAACAAATGAGGGCGCGTCTGGTGATTAGAAGCTGACAGGTTTACAGTCGGCCCGCGAGGCTACAGATTTTCCTTGCAAATCCATCAAGTCCATGCCTCAGGGCCAAAGCTTCAAATCCCAAGGATACCTGTGGCCGCTGAGAGCCCGGGCCACACAGGTGATGCCTAGGTGGTACCAGCAGGGCCCAGCTGGGCTGTGGTGCCTTCTCAGCCTGGGATCTGCCTGGAAAGGGCTCAGTCTTGGGGGAAGCACTGCTCACTTCCCATGGACACGAGAGGGAAGGCAGGAAAGCAGGAGGGCTACGAAGAGAGGGCCCCACGGACACGGCGCCTCTCCAGGGTCACGCGGCCTGTCCCGAGGCCCCCGGCAGAGGCACACACGGCCCCGCCCTTTCCAGGACAGCTGAGCCCACCGCCCTCGGGGCCCCCCTCGTCAGAGCAAGTAGCGGGGCTCTGGCAGGGTGGGAAGCAGAGGGTCTCTGCTCAGAGCCTGGGGGAGGCCCATCCTTGGTGCCCACCCTGACTGGGCTCCCTCTGTGTCAACATGCTCCCAGGAGGACACGGTGGCGGGGGGCAACCAAGGGGACACAGCCGAGGGGGCTCCAAGCGAGTGCACCGTCGCTGCCCACCGGCTCTGGGGCAGCAAGCCCTTCCTGCCCACGACCCTTCCCACCACCCTAAGAAGAGAGACGCGGCCTCAGGTACAACAGAGCTGGGAGCCAAGTGTCACCAGGTCCTGCTCCTTCCCCAAAGCCAGCAGCTCCAGCCCACGTGAGCTGCAGGAGCAGGGAGGGAGCTGCTGGGACGTCTGAGCCCCACCGGCCCAGCCTGCACGCCCTGCGGGGCAGAGAGACACCCACCCTCCCAGGCTGAGGCCTTTCCATGCTCAGGCGGCCTGCCCGCCCGGGCCCAGAGAAGTGTGCCCCGAGGCGGTCAGCTTGTCCAGACCAGGCTGCCCCACTCCCTCGGGCAGCCTGTGCACCAGGGCCCTCTGCCGGTGGCCGCCTCAGAATCCAGCGCTCTCCCTGGATGTCACCAGAGGCCCTACTGACACAGGCACCGCCACCCCAGCTGTCAGGCAACCCCACTGCAACTCTTCGCCCGCCCCTGGGCAGGCAGCACCCCTGGCCCCTCACCCGGCCTCCATCGCCTGTGCCCAGGCCTGCCCAGCCCCTACAGCAGGCTCTGCATGGGGAGGCAGGCAGGGCTGCCAGAGGCCCCTCCCAGGGCCTGGAGCGGAGGCGGGGCAAGGCCTACAGGAGCAAGGCCACGTGCAGGAGGCCCACGGGCTGCCCCATCTACCCCACACCCAGAGACCTCTACTTCTCAGAGGCCACGGGTCAGTGAGCCCCTCCTGTCCCCAGCACACAGGTTACTGGGGGTTGCAGGGAGCCTCCCTTCTTCCCCCACCAAGCACACACTGGGGACAGGTGGGCAAGTGGGCTCCCACCACCCCTCCCTCGCCCTGCTCCTGCACAGACCCTGTTCTGCAGGCCAGCCTGCCGGTGCAGTGAGCCCGCCCCAGCGTGGGGCCCTCCCTGGACAGGAAGTGCCTGGGCACTCTCACTGCCCACACTGCCCTGACTCTGTAGGTCTGCTCCCCCAGGGGCCACGCACCCTGTCTGGGGGAACATGACATCATCTGGCCTTGAATTAGCTCCAGAACTCCATACACAACGTCCACCACTCGATACAAAATAACCAGACATACAAGCAAATCACACTTGACACAAAACTAAGAAGGAAAAAAACAGGCAATGGAATGAACAGGGATCCAGATAACTGGGTGGTCAGACACGGACTTTAAAAACGATTAATATATTCAAGGGCTTAAAGACAAGATTACAGAACTTCCCTGGTGGCGCAGTGGTTAAGAATCCGCCTGCCAATGCAGGGGACACGGGTTCGAGCCCTGGTCTGGGAAGATCCCACAGGCCGCGGAGCAACTAAGCCCGTGCGCCACAACTGCTGAGCCTGAGCTCTAGAGCCCGTGAGCCACAACTACTGAGCCCACGTGCCACAACTACTGAGCCCAGGTGCCACAACTACTGAAGCCCACGCGCCTAGGGCCCATGCTCCACTACAAGAGAAGCCACCACAATGAGAAGCCCACGCACCACAACGAAGAGTAGCCCCCCGCTCGTCACAACTAGAGAAAGCCCACGCGCAGCAGCAAAGACCCAACACAGCCAAAAATAAATTAATTAAAAAAAAAAAGACAAGATTGCAAATTTTGGCAGAGACCTAGTAACTATTTTTTAATAGAAATTTTAGAATTTAAAAGTCACTAAAACTAAAACCTCAACGGATGCATCTTGTAGCAGATTATACAAAGCTGAAACGACAATAACTAAACTAGAAAATAGGTTAGAAGAAACTACCCAGATTTAAGCATGGAGACAAGTCACAGAAGACACAGAGAAGAACACAGGAAACATGTAAGATATGGTGAAAAGGCTCAGTACAAATGCAGCTGAGGTCCCAGAAGGAGAGCTGGGGATGGAGCAGAAGCAATGCTTAAAGACAGAATGGCTGAGATTCCAAAATTGATGAAAACCATCAAGCCACAGATTCAAGAAATAGCACCAACCCTAAGCAGGATAGATAAATGTACAGGAAGCACCATGGCACACCTGCTGAAGACCAGAGACAGAGAAAGCCCCACAGCCAGAGGGGGGAGAGCCACGCCACCCTCCTGGGAAGGACAGCTGACGTCACCAAACGCCGTCAGCTGGCGATGGGGAGGGTCTCTCCCCAGCACCGAAAGCCCCACAGCTTCCCAGGCAGAAACACTCTCCAGAGAGTAAGGCAAGAACAAGGACTTTTCAGATAAACATCTATTGAGAGCAGTGGTCCCCAGCACACCTGCAATATTACAGGATGTATTAAGAGGTGTTTCTCAAACAGACAGCAAGGAAAGGAGGAAGAGAAAAGGGAGAATAAATACATAGTCTAGGTCAATGCTGACTGTACACAATTTTTTCTAGGGTCTAAAATATATGGAGAATTAAAATCATGGCAGTTCCCCACGTTTGATGGAAGAGAGGAAAATAGGGTTTAAGTACTCCAAGCTTCTTACGTTGTCTGGGGAGGGATCAGACAGTAATTTCTAAGTACCAATAACAGTGAGTCAAGAACACACAATATAACCTCTGGGGAAACCACCAAAAGAAGAATAAAAGAATGTATAATAAGCTAATTGAGGAGAAAATGGAATTAAAAAATACACATCCAAAAGAAAAAGAAAAAGAAGAGAAAAAAACAAAACAGGTGCAACAAAGAAAAAGCACAGAGGAAGACAGCAGATTTAAACCCAATACCCTAGTAATTGCATTAAATGTGAACAGACGAAACCCTTTTTTAGAAAAAGTTTCAGATTGCACTTAAAAAACAACTATTTGCTAGATACAAAAAAATCTAAACATAATAACGGATGAAAGTAAACATGTCTGCACATGTCACACATAAGTACATTTGCATAGAGAGTGTGTGTGTGTGTGTGTGTACACGAGTATATACACACATTTTGTGACACTAACTAAAAGGAAACTGGCCTAGCTATACCTGCTTCAGAGAAAGTAAATTTTAAGGCCAGAAGCTTTACTGGAGATAAAAAAGGACATTTCGTAGCAGTAAAAGATTCAATCCACCGGGGAGATATAACAATTCTAAGTGGTTTACACTCAGTCAAATGACCTCAAAATGCTTAATGCAAAAGTGACAACTGGAGAACAGTGGAAGATCTTAACACTCTCTCTCTGTGACTGGAAAAAGCAGACCCCCTCCCTGTCCCGCAAAATCAGAAAGTATACAGAAGACCTGAACAACACAATTAATACAACTTACCTTACAGAGCCCCAAACTCCCCAAGTGGAATCATTCTCTCTAAGTACACACAAGAGCTTTACCAAAACTGACCCTAAGCTGGTCCTTAAAACAAGTCTGAGCAGACTTCAAAGGACTGAAATCACACAGATAGCTAGCTGCCCAGTGGAGTGAAGCTGGGGAGCGGTCATTACAAAGAAACTCAAAAGCCCCAGGGGTTTGGAAATGAAGCAATCCCTTTTGAATAACCCTGGATCAAAGAAAAAATTACAATGAAAATTAGAAAACATTTTGGAGGAACACAAAAATAATTAACTTGCAGAAGACAGCTAAGGTTATGCTCAGGGGAGAATTTATAAGCTTACACCTGCATATTTCAGGAAAAAAGAGAACCTGGAGGTCAACTGTCCAGCCATCTGGTCCTGTTGCGCTCCGTCCAAGCTCAGACCCACTGGCCATGTGGGCAGCTCTGACCCTGGACAGCAGCCCCCAGCCCCGGCCTCGGCTCCCCGGCTGCCTGTCTCCCCACGTGCTGCCCCTTGGGGCACTGTCTCACGGCCCAGAGTCAAGGACATACACACCCGGGCCGGCCCCAGGGTCAGGGCAGCAAGAGGGGCAGTGTGGCCCTGCAGTCCCTTCCCCTGCTGCCCTGCCTTCCCAAGCCGAGGGGACCACACAGCATGGAGGTGGCAGCCTGAGACGGATGCCGACCACAAACCCCCACCCCACCTGGCATCTTCCCCCTTTAAAACGCAAGCCGTAAGGGGAGCCCGGCTAAAGAGAGCTCCACAGGGGAAACATGTCTTTGGAGTTCCTTTCTGAGATGACTTCTCTGGGCCCAAGCCCAGCTGCCCACCTCGGCGCCCCCAGCTTCACTCAAAGAGAGGGCCAAGGAAGAGCAGCTCCAGCCCAGACCCCTGGCTCTGAGTCTCACAGGGAGCCCACTGCATCACTGGCCGCGCTGGCACAGGGCCAGGCCGAGGTGTGCGGGGGAAGGGGTGCTCCGTGACGTAGCCCGGGGCGGGCTCCTGGACTGGGACCATGGGAGCATGGAGGAGTGGGACCTGGGTCTGGATGGGGTGCCCAGCAACATGCTGAAGCTGTGGAGAGAAGGTGCCACAATCCAGGACCTGGAAGGCCATGGCCCACCTCCAGCAGGTAGGAGCTCCCACGCCCCCATCACCAGGTGGCCCCCACTCCCCAAGGGAGGAAGGGGCTGGGCCCAGGAGAGCAGGTGGGACAGACCACCTGAGGGGCCAGCGGCAGCCACAGGGAGAGCACTGAGGGCCCAGGGGGAGGCTGGGAGACAAAGCAGCCCTAGAAAGACTCTGCCCTGCACCCCGCGCCCACGGACGGGTGGGCTTCTGAGAGCGCACCGGCTGAGGGACCCTCGGGCCGGGCCAGGCCCAGCTGGCAGAGAGGCTGGGTTTAACTCGGTCAGCCAGGACACAGGGGCGGGCCACCCTCAGCACACCGTCTACACTCGTCGGACACCTGGAGACCCTGGCCCACGAGACCCCGGGGCTGCAAGCTCTGGCCATCGTGAGAACATCACCCCTCCTTCCCAGGGGAGGAGCGGCTCCCAGGGCTTCAGCCTCATGGAGTCACTCAGGTGCCCCTGACTCCGCGGAGGTCACAGCTCCCCTAGAGGCCCCACGCCTGGCAGGCGCCACACAGGCAATGCGCATACGCGTACACGCACTCCCACGCCAGCTCTCGTGGAAGAATTAATTAGCACGGCCATGACGAACGTAAAACTGGAGGCCTCCGCCACGCCTGATCATTTATGCAGGCTCAGGATCGCTGCGGCTGCCTTTGCAGGGCCTACTTCAGCATTTTCATTTTCCCTTAGGAAGCAGGGCTCCAGATTGAACTGCTCTCACGCCCTTTACAGCGTCTGCCGTAGTAAAGCTAAACAACCCAACTGCACGCCAGCGAGTGATGATGGACCACAGACTGCTCCACGGCAGGAAACTCCAGCAGGGAGAAGAGCGACAGGAGCACCATCACCCGCCCAGCCGAGACCCGCCAAGCCGGCCCCACCCCCGCAGCCCGCACAGAAACCCCCGAGATGGCCTTCCACAGCTGTGGAAACAGAGCAAGGCAACGCCAGCACCAGCCTGGAGGCTTAGAACCAGGGCTTGCCCCCACCTCAGGACCGGGACCCAGGACCAGAGCACTGGACACGACGGGGACACCACAGGGGTCACCCAGCCCCGGCCCTGCGCCCACCCCTCTGGGCCACAGCAAGCCTGCCTCCTTCCTCCCACCTGCCCTGGCTCCTGATCTTCCCAAAGTGCTCCCAGTGGGCGCTGGTGGTGAAAAAACACTACCGATGAACGCGGAGACCCAGGGCGAGGCTTCACTGTGCTCCCTCTGACCACTGGCCCTCCCGCGGTCCTGAGGCCAGCACAGGCCATGCACAGGGCTGCCCAGCGCCAAGCAGTGGGCTCTGGGCTGCCTCCCAAGAGTGAGGCTGCCGTGTTAGTACCTGGCCCGCCGCCTGCCCGTGTCCACTGGGTACATCTGGTCAGAGGGGAGGCGGGGCCTGTTGGGAGAGGCTTGGGGCGCGGTAAGACGGGCAGGGCCCAAGACCACACCTACCTCTTCTGCCGATGACCCAGGATGAGTGGCCGCCCACTGCAGCCATAAACAGGTGACAGCAGATCCTCCAGACCGCGTGGCTGGCACGGCAGACTAAGGGACGTGAGGGAAGCGCCCGCCACGTGCTGGCAAGCTCTGAGCCAGAGGCAGGCGGCTGTGTGAGGCCCGGCTTGAGTGAAAGCCTCGGCAGCGCTCAGATCCACACCTGACGGCACTGTGAACACTGGGCCCTTCCTGTCAACCACAGCCCTGCCGGCACAGCCCTGAGCGACCCGCCAGGCCCACACCCCCCCCCACCGCGCTGGCCACTTGTCTGTGCAGAGGCAGGCGAAGGAGAGGTGGGTGGGCTCTCGCCACACATGCACTGTCCTGGGCAACCCCTGGGAGGCGAGGACGCCCCTGCCCGCACACCCGCCCGGGGCTTTTCCTTGGCACCTGACAGCAGACCTCTCCAAGTGACTGGGAGGAATCACGTGGCCTGTTGCTCCCAGGAAGCCCCCTAGCCTGGGGCCGAGTGTGCTGGGTGGGCTGCCAGCCCCCAACAACTGCAAGCGTCGTGCTGGGTAGGTGTGGACCAGGCAGCACCCTCTTTGCACACACGAAGCCTGTCACCTCAGGGCAGCCCGAGTCATGGCGCTGGGCCCGCTGTGGCCGGGGGAGAGGAGCCCCGGAGCTGGCCCCGAAGCCCCAGGTCTGCACTGGAAAGCCCACGTCCACACCGCGGGCTGTGACGACTAACTTCCGCAATCGAACGGGTGGCCAATCGGAAACCATCTTTGAGGTCTACGAAAAGTTCTCTTCTCTGCTGCCTTCTCTGGGGTCTGTCGGCACTGAGGCGGATCAAGTGGGGCCTCCGGCAGCCAAGGTGCGGTTATCCCCCCAGGGAGCACGGGGTGGGGTAGGGGTGTCACGTGGGGACCCCCAGGGACCACCTGCCCCACCCCCCAGCCAAAGTCTGACTCTAGGCCCAGGGAACTAGGTGGGAGGGTCAGACGGCTCGGCCAGAGAGGGCCGGTGGGGGGGCAGAGCGAGAGGAGGAGTCAGGCTGGAATCTTTGTAAGGTCAGGTCCCCAAGGCATGAGGCCACAGGCCTGCTGAACATGCAGTTTCGAATTCAATTAAAGCGATTATCTGCTGTGTCAAATAAACTGTGTGCAGCATATAGCGGGCGGCACTGTACACCTCGGGCTCATTATTCCCTAACTGTTTCCTCCTGTTTACGCGCCTTCAAATTAAACTGCTGATAGTATGAGCCCAAATAAAAAATGAGCGCACCTTGTCCCGAGGAAATGGATTCTCCCTTCCCCTGGACCGGCGATTGCCAGGTTTTATATACTCTGCTCCTGGTGACATTAGGAATTCAATTTTCTTTTTATTAGCCCCCTTATCTGCTGAGCAATACAGTGGCAGAGCTGACCTCTTTCGCACGGCCAAATGTTTAAAATCTTTTCCCTGATTAATTTTGCTAGTTAAGAAAAAGAGGAGAAATGGCCCGGCTCTTAGCCATCACAGTGAATAAAGCTTAATGTTGATTGTGATGGAATTTCTAATGCCAGGGAGATTGATTGAACGCGGCAATTACACTGCAATAGTAACTCAAGGGAGACGGGATCGCTTTCTCCTGGCCATAGCCTTTTGGTTATTTAAAACAATCCAATTTGCAAGGATAATTACTTATTAGTGTTTTATCTGCCACTTGAAATGAACAGGGGAGTTTCGATACTGGCCCAGCACTAGCAGGTTATTGCTGCAAATTACTTGATATCTGCTTTCTTTCACATAAAGAGGAAATTAGGCAATCAATTACCAGAAAAAGGTGGATGAAGAATAAGAGGGGCAAGTGCGCCCTCTGCTGGCCACCAGGCTGCACAGCCGGCCTGAAGTGGGGACCCCAGCCGGGGAAGCCCACCTCTCCCTCTCCCCCTCCTCAGCCCTCCTGGCCTCAGCAGCGAGGGCGTCCCAAAGGGGTCAGGTCTGACACAGCTCCAAGCGGAGGGCTGCATCTGGCACTAAAAGTCTGTGTGGGAAACAGGGCAGAGAAGCCTCAAAGCAAGTAGATGCAGAGACAGCCTCTGCCCCCATTCCCAGGGAGGCCCTGCCAGTGGCCCGTAGGTGGGGTCTGCACTTTCCAAGGGACGGGAGAGCATGCCCTGCACACGCGCACGCACGCACGCGCACACACACCCTGCTCAGGCCCACCAAGGGAGGGCGGGCAGGCAGAGCTGGGAAGCGGGAAGCCGGGTAGGCCTTTCGAGAGGAGGGGGCTGGGGGAGCCGTCAGCCCAGGGAAATGACCGCCACCTGTCCCGGCCTCACGACACCGGCCCAGCACACTCGCCTCCGCCAGCACAAGCCTCTCCAGTGAGCTCCCTGCCGTCAGGTCCCAAGGAGGAGGACCTCACCCCTCGGCCTGTAGTTCAGTTGCCTCACCCGCAGTCTCATCCTGGCTGCTGCCCCTCCGGGACCGCTGGACATTCCTGGGGCCCCGACGCGGCCACCTTGTGTCCCTGAGCACACCCATGCAGGCCCAGGTGCCTCCACTGTCCCTCAGGGGCTTCCCAACAGAACCCCCTTTTCCTTGCTGTGGCCGAGCACCACTTCCCATCCCTGGTCCTGCCTGCCCTCTGGCCTCGGCCCCTCCCACCCTCCAGGACACCGGCCACACAGGACCAGTCTCTGCTCCTGGAACAGGCAAAGCTCAGCCTACCTGTGACTTCGCCTGCAGAGGTGTGCCCACGCACCCCTCTCCTCACGCAGGGCTCGGTTCAGATGTCACTCCTCAGAGACGTCCCCGCCGCCCACCCTCCCCGAAGCTCCCTGCAGCACTGCTGCCTGTCTCCTTTTCCTCAGAGTGCTTCTGCCACCTGAAAGCAACTTTTCTTTTCTTTTTTTTTTGGCCGCGCTGTGCAGCCTGTGGGATCTTAGTTCCCTCCGGGCCCCCAGCAGTGGAAGCGCTGAGTCCTAACCACTTGACCGACAAGGAATTCCCCTTGAAAGCAACTTTTCAGTCTGTTTACAAGCACCCGAGGAGCCGTTTGTGTCCAGCAACGCAGCACGGCCCCAGCACACACACACCCCAGGAGACAGCACACTGCCCTGCACAGCTGTGCAGGAAACGGGGAGGGGATGAGGGGGTGGAGGACAGAGGATGCATGGGGGGATGGACAAGTGGCTGAGTGAGGGGAAGCCTTCTGCAAGCCCTTCCCCCAACAGGACCCTCTCCCCTCCTGCAGGGCATTCTGTGCGTGGTTATCACACTGTCTATAACTATGAGCTGATTCATCTGCCTCCTAGTGGAGAGGAGCGTGAAGGCAGGGACTGTGGCAGCCCCACTGGCAGGTGCCACAGTCCCCACCTGACAGCCCCACACCCAGCGGTGCCCTCAGCCTTTCTCCCCCTCCCACCGAATACCATGGCTGCCCTGCCAGCAGGCGGCAGCCACCACCGTCCCCAGCCTGCACCCCACTCTGCTCTAGGCCTACAAAGGGGCCAGGCTATTCACAAGTGCAGGTGCAGCTCCAGGGACGACACACGGCACCTCCTCTCCCACCTGGCCTGGTTACCGCATCTGCAGGCCCAGCATCTGTGCCCCCGCCAGCCCCTCACCCCTCTGTCCACCCCGCGACCGGGTGAGCATCCCAGAACATCTCTGGCCCGTGGCCCTGGGACGCTGCCCACAGGCCCCTACCCAGCTCTCCAGCTCCCCGGCCGCCCCTTGGCCAGTGGTTCCTGCAGCAAGGCTGCTGCCAGGCTGTTCCCGTGCCTGGGGCAGCCCTCACCCCAGCCCCCAAGCCGCACCAGAGCCCCCCGGCCTGGAGCCGGGAGAGAGGGCACCCAGGACCACCTGGCCGGCTGGTGGGAAAGCTTGGCTCTGCGAGGAGAGCTCCCGATGCCACTGCTGCCCACCCATCCGCAGAGGGCCCCTCGGTCCGTGGGTCCCCAGCCCACTCCTAGACCGCGTGGCGCTCCTTCCCTGGGGTGCCCACTGCACAGGCCAGCAGCAGCCTGCCTTGGGCCTGTCGACCCCCAGGCCAGACTCCTTGGAGGCAGGGGCAGCACAGGCCTGGCAGGGACAGAGTCAAGGCCAGTGTGCGTACCTGCATCAGGACTCAGCACCCCTGGGTGGCAGGAAGGGCGCCAAGAGGCCCAGGGCCCTGTCTGCCGCGACCATGCCACACTCAACACCTGCCCAGCAGGTGCTCCACACACACACCTGCTTCCAGGCCCAGCAAGGGGGCCCGACGCCCAGCAGACGCGCGCCAGATCCCCCAAGAGCTCTGCTGTCAGGAAGGGCCCAAGAAGGCAGGACAGGGCCTTAGGGCCTTCCCAGCACGCTGCCCCGGCTGGGACACTCCTCCCCCAAGCCACCTCCAACCACGTCCGTCAGTCAAGCCTCGCTGAAATACTACCTCCACAAGGGGCCCTACCTGGCCACCCCCTCTCTGTCGCCCCGACACCCTGCTAGTGGCAAGTCACGATGGGAATGTCTCAGCAGCTGGCCAGCTCGAATGCGGGCACCAGAGGGCAGGAGGGACCACCCCTGCCTTGGGTCTCCTGGACCCCCAGCACCTGGACCGCCCACTTCCCACAGCCGGCCCTGAGCACCACCATCATGGCCTGCATGCTGCCATCCCGCGTGACACCTCATCTGTGGGGACAGATCTGTCTGCAACTTCTCTGCACACCCGACATCTCGGCCGGCTAAGACAACACCGTGACAGAGAGGATCTGAACAGGGGCCATGAGTCCCCACAGAGGCCCAGATGTCCACAGACACCACCTCCTGGCCTCTCCCCCAGCTGCCCCAAGAGGCCACCTGACCCCCCACCTGCCCTCAAGCTCCCTGGGGGCGCCCCCGCCACCAGTCTCTCGAAGCGAGGGGCATCTTCAACTCGTCCTCTCCGGTCAACCCGCGGCAGCCTAACCGCTGGTCACCTTCAACCTCTTCACTCCCAGCCAGTCCTGCAGCCAAGGCCCGCCCCCCAATCCAGCCACCTCGCAGGAACCAGGAACCACTAACGCGGCTCCCTCTGCTCTGTCACCTGGCGTGAAATCCACACTTGCCATGGCGCACGGGATACGGCCAAAGGAGAATGGGCGGGAGGCCGGCACCCTCCAGCCTCACTTCCCCACAGCCCTCTCGCCGCCCCGCTCGACCCTCTGCCTGGGACCCCATGGCCCACCCTCCCACGGCCGGCTAGGCGCAGATGCTCAGCACAGCCCAGGCACCAGCTCCTCCAGAAGCCTTCTTCGAAGACTCCCGGCCAGGCCAAGGACCACGCCCTCGGCTGGGCTCCCCAGGCACCAAGCGTAGCACAGTTTCTAGAGCACGAGGCCCCGGCTGGAGCGCCCAGCGCCGAGCCTGCCCGGCCCCAAACCCTGTCACCTCCAGATCTCATACGGGTCAGTCTAGAAGCCGCTGCCGCACGTTCACCCCGCCGCTCAGAGGGGCCACCTCAGGACCAGGCACCCAGGTGAAGCCTGGCTCTGCAGCCTCCCCAGAGCACTGCCATCGCAGCAGTGGGGAGCCAGCCTCCTGCGGGGGCCACGCCCACAGCACTCCCCATTCTGTTCCTGGACTCCAGGGACTCATTAAGAGGGCAAAGCCGACCCCTCCCAGGCCAGCTCAGGCTTCCCGAAGAAAAGGCAGCGCCAGCAGGGAGGGGAGGGGTAGACCTGTGGCCCAGGCAGTGAGGAAAGGAGGGAGAGGCCCTGGGCGGCACAAGCCACGTCTCCTCCCACTTCAGGGCTGCGGGGCTGCCACCCTCTCATCTACCTTCCCGCTCCTCCTGCCAAGAGGGACTCGGCTGCACATACACAGAGGGATGTGCTGAATAGACCACCACATGCCTGCCTGGAAGCATCTCTCCGACCCAGAGTGCAGGGCACGGTACCCCGGTTCTTCTCCTTCTCCACTCACTAGCCCAGGCCACCCACTGCCCGCCAGGCTGAGCGCTCCTGGGCCAGGGCCCCACAATGCAAGGTGGACGGCGAAGGTGGGTTCCAACAGGGAGCAGAGCCGTCACAGGCCCAGGGAGCCCCTCCTCCTGGTCATACCTTCCTTGGTGGGGAGGTGGGCCCGGCCAGGAGGCAGGCAGCACAGCCGGTGCCTGCTGACCTGCATCAGGCCCTTGTTGGGCGTCTTCTTCAGCACAGGGCTGCTCTTCCCCCGGAGGGCCTGCCTCCGCCGCAGGCTGAACTGGCTCCTGGCCGTGGTAGCAGGTGGGGGGCTGCTCTTCTTGTCCCCAGGAAGGCTGCAGAGACAAAGAACAGACGGCTCCTAACAGGCTCCCCCAGCGAGTGGCTCACCTCCCACCCCTGCCCGCCCAGATCCCAGCAACATGGACTCAGCCCCCGGAGGGAACCAACCTCAGCAGCCGTCAGAAGGCTGCTCCCCACCCATCCCCCCACGCCACCCCCTCCTCCTCCCCGCCAGGGCCAGGCTCGCAGCCACAACCCTGGAGGATCCCAGAGCCAAGGCAGGCGGAGAGCGCAGGAGAGCAGCCTCGACCCCCACCCAGTGCTCCACAAGCACCTCCTGCACCGCCCCAGGCGAGATGAGCCCCCGCCTGGAGCTGGAGGAGAAGAAAAGCAGGCAGGCCTTGTACGGAGGAGGCGCTGCCACCAGCCTGGTGACCCCCTCCCCACACTGGCGGAAACAGAAAAAGTGAGGAGGGCAGGGAACCCGAGGAATCCAAGACAGCACCGATCGGGGAGGGCAGGGCCCAAGACCAGGTCAGACAGCAGGAAGGACCTCTGGAGTGGGACTTGCTGGGAGGTCAGCGAGTGTCACCACGTCTGACGGCAGAGGCAGGCCCTCTGCCCTTGCCACTGGCAGCCACCACAATTAAGTCCCTGACCCCAGACGGAGCACTGGGCCATGACACCGTCCTCGAGCCTCCTCTAGACCCGAGAGGACAGAGGGCGGGGAAGGTGACATGGGTTCAGTGAGGCCGTGACTCACCCTGTCACCCGGCCATCAAGGGGCAGCATTCCTCCCCGGTGGAAAGGCGACCCCCTCCCACAGAGACACTGCGCCCTGGGTTTGCTTGCCCTGCTCCTGGCCTGGGCACAAAACCTGCAGGCCCAGAACAGAAATCACCCAGCAGTCTCTGGTCTCTTGCCCACAGGAGAAAGGGTGGGATGCTGCCACCACCTCCACCTGTCCCCACCTGGCTGGGGGCCCCAGGCCAGCCCCCAGCCAGGTTGAGCCCTGTCACTCAGCTGTAAGAGACAGCAGTGACCCTGGCCTCATTCCTACTGACTATGGTGACACCACCAAAGGCAAAGCTCCGCGCTCAGGCCCCGTCAGGGGTGACGCTTCCTCTCCACCTCCCACACCCCTGCGGGCGGGCCCTCCCACCTGCTCTGCACACAAGGCGGAACCTGCCTGGCCAGACAGGGCCGGGGGCGGGGCAGGGACACACACCTAGCACTCCCCCGCCTCCGGATGATCTTGGTGCGGCTCTTCACTTTGTAAGCCGAGAGCGGGGTCTCACTGAAGAGGGGCTTCAAGCTGCTGGGTCCCACTGCTGGTCTGTCCCGTGGGGGGAACCTAGATGGGACTGGGGAGAGCTGGGAGGCATGGTCCTTGCTGCCGGCCTCTGACTGCCAACGGAAGGAGGAGGCCGAGGAGGCCAAGGGGCTGGAGGCCTTCCACTTGTACTTGCTCGGGGAGGCCCCAGGCACGGAGGCTGCGGCCGACCTCCTGGGCTTGGCATCCAGGTCGCCTCTGAGCTGCGGCTTCTCCGTTCGTTCCGCTGCAGAAAAGGGGGCCTTGCACACATTCTCCGCCACTGCTCTGGGACTGAGGGCCCTCCGAGGGGCCCGGGGACTCTTCGCCGAGGCAGCCACCCATTTGTAGTTGTTTTGCCGGAACTTGTTGCTTCGACAGGACACCAGCAGCAAGGGCTCCCGGGTCTGCCTGGGTCCAGCAGCAGGTCTAGCTGGGCCTGCCACCAGGCCAGAGGCAGCTGACTGATCTGCATGGCCGGCGTTCGCTCTCCCGTCCCCAAGGAGCTGTGTGCCGCAGTTGGCCGCAGGTTGTGAGCCCACCTTCCGGCCCAGGGCCGTGCCGCCCCGCTGGGGCGGGCTGGAGGGCGGGAAGCGGGCCCTGGCCGCAACTGCGCTCTCACCGACCATCCGCCGGGGCTCCGAGGGGCTGCTGCTCACAGTACTCATCGACTTCACCACCCGGGGCTTGCCAGGCTCCTTCTGGCAGACCAGAAGGGGGTCCTCCTCACTGCAGCTCCCCTTAGCTCTTCCTGGCCTCGAGGGCTGCTGCTGCCCACCGGGAAGCTCACCCTCACCTTCCTGAGGCCTGTGGTTGCTCCAGGGGGCATCCCCGTATTCTTCCAAGGAGCCCCGCAGGACCCCTGCAGTGCCAGCTGAGCCCGGCTTTGACGGTGGTTTGACATTGATGACCATGTTCTGAGCCGGACTGAGCTGGACCTGCCTCTCCAGGATGTACTGCTGGGGCTCGGGACCCTGGCTGCCCCCAGCCCCAAGGGGCGGCTGCGCAGCACAGTCGCCGGGTGGGTCCGAGGATCCCAAGGGCCGATTCACAAGGGAGTATTTCTTGCGCCACACGGGCCCATGGTTCGGGGAGAAGCCCCTCCGGCTCAGACGAGGGCAGCGAGCACTGAAGGCCCTGCCGCTGCTGTAAGCGGGCGGCTGCCACTGGGAAGCGGCGGAGGTGCCTGGGGCAGAGGCATTGCCATGGAGGTTTTTGTAGTCATCGATCAGACCTGAGGAGACAGGAGCACAAGCCCCATTAACCGGAGGGTGAGTAAAATCAGTGAGAATTCCCTGGAGGGGCATCAGCTGACCAAACACCCCGCAGACCCCGGTGGATCCTGTCACGTCCCAGTGCAGGAGGGGCAGCTGCCAGTGCGTGAGAACCACTGAAAGTCAGCCCAAATTCCCTAGGCCAATCTTCTCCATAAGTCTTTTCCCGTCAGTTCTATTTCAATCCTATTTCTAGTTGCTTATCCTTAAAATGTATCCCTGTGGCATATTCCCTATTCTCCAGGAATATTATGCTAGGTTCACAATCCTTTGAGAAGAAGTGTCACTCAGTATGAAAAGACCAGCAAGGCCCTATGCTGTAATGCCTCAAGAGACATGGAGGCCCTCTGGCTTGCCCACAGATAGAAAGGGAGCAGGGCTGCACCTCAATGAGCTCCCTGCCTGGCACACAAGGCAGTGAGGGTGAGGTAAGTGACACCCCTGGGTACTCCACACTTGACAAGAATGTCACACCATCCTCCCCTGAGGAGAGGAGAGGCCTAATCATCGGGAATCGCAGTGCAGTGGACCGCCACGGGGCCTTGCCAAGGAAGCCCCTGGACAGCTGTGCCCGTGCAGGTGGGGCACAGGCCTCGGCTGAAACAACCCAAGCTGTTACAACTCAGCCAACAAGCCCCACCGTTACAACGCTCCCCCACCATATGTCCCGCCCCCAGGCCCAAAGAGAGCCAGGTCCAGACCTGGTGACACCTCAGGGCAGATATGATGGAAGGCCAGGAAGTGCCTGGAAGGTGGGCTCAGCCCACCTGAACTCTCCCCCATACACACTTTCCAAGTCCTTAAGTCTTCTCTTTGTGGGAATAACTTTACAAGGGGAATTTTTTTTTTAAGTATAGCAAACCACATTAGGTCTAAAAATGGAAAAGTTTGGAAACTGAAGACTGGGGAGTCTGGGCCGGGAATATCACGGAGAGTGTGACTGTACGGACGGAAGGAGCGTCAAAACGGGCTGTCCAGGGAAGAAACACACACCTGGCCCCGAGCGGGCTTTGCCACTGTCGGGCGCGGGGAGCGAGGGAGCGCCCAGGAGGCGCCGAGTACGTGCCCGCGCGTGGGGGTGGGGGGCCCCCTCCCGCCCGCCGGTTACTAAGCGACCGCCCCGCCGCCACCAGCCGCAGCGCCGGAAACGCTCGCACCCTCCGTCGAAACCCGAGCTGGAGGTGACCCAGGCCAGTCGGGACGCCCCTCCGGGTCCCCTAGACCCAGCCCGACCCCACCTACCTCCCCACCCGACCGGACCTAGCCGCCGAGACCGCGGGCGGAAAGCCACCCCCTTAGGGGAGGCGGGCAGGGGCCCGCTGTGAAGAGAAGGGGAAGAAAGGGACGCGCGACCCGGGCCCGACCCGACCTGACCTGACCCACCCTGCAGGAGACGGATCTGCCGCCGTAATTGCTCCTTTTCCTCCATCTCCAGAGTCCGCGACGCCCGGCCAGGCCCCCGCGACGTCATCGCCGCGCGACCGTTTCCCCGCGGGCTGGGCGGAGCGCGGGGAGGTGCCGAGACTGCGCACTGAGGCGAGGCCTGGGCGACTGCCGGGCCGCGGGGAGGGTGAGCAGAAGAGATGAGCCCGTCGCCCTGGCAACGGCTGGAGAGGCGGGGTCACGCATGCGCAGAGCTGGGGGGTCGCGTCACTACGGAGCGCCGGGAAGTGGACTCACCGCTCGTGTGAAAGGGGCGCTGCGGTAGGTGGTCGCCGCCCTGGAGCGCTCTGGCCGCGTTCTTCGCCAAGAACTCTCGTTCCTTGCGGGACTGGGCGAGGGCCGAATTCCAGACCCCACCCCAGCGGCGACCTGGTGGGATGAGGGCCCAAGAGACTCTATTGTTGCGCGGGCCAGGACAGGAGAAGAAACGTCCAAGATCGAAGAGGCCCTACAGAGACGTGTTAAACCTCTGAAAACTTGAAAGATTTTGGTGTATCAGTGGAAACAAGTATAAAACCAGGTGTGTAAATCCCTCGATAGAGCTGGGGCGTGTAAAATGGTATGGCCGCTGTGGAAAACAGTCTGGTGTTTCCTCAGAAAGTTAAAAACAGAATTAGGGTTTGTCCCAGCACTTCCACTTCCGGGTATATACCCTGAAGAAGTGAGAACTCAAACATGTGCCAGTGTGGGATGGAGCATTATTCGCAGTAACCAAAAGGTGGAAATAGCCCAAGTGTCCATGAGGATGGATGGATAAACGGTGTATATCCGTACAATGGAACAGGATTTAGCCTTGAAAAGGAATGTAGTACTGATCCATGCTACGGCATAAATGAACCTCAGAAACATTACGCTAAATGAAGTAAGCCAGTCACAAAAGGACAAATACGGCAAAATTCCACTTATATGACATAGCTAGAATAGGGAAATTTATAGAGACAGAAAGTAGATCAGAGGTTACCAAGGGCTGAGGGGAGGAGGAATGGGGAATTAATGCTTTTTGGGTAGAGTCTATGTTTGGAGCGATGAAAAAGTTTCGGAAACAAGCAGCGGTGATGGTTGCACAACATTGTGAATGTACTTAATGCCACTGAAGTGGACACTTTAAAATGATTATATAACAATTTTTATATATTTACCACAATAAAAAAAAAGTGGACAGAATGTGTCTGCACAGACCTGAAAAATAGGAAATGTTAAAGGAAATTCTTCGAGCTGAAGGGAAATGATACAATATGGAGACAGAGCTACATGAAGAAAGAGAACAGGAAACGGGAAATATGTTAGTAATTTTTTTAAATTCTCATTTCTTATTTTCTCTAAAAGACAAATAGATACAGCAAAAATAATAAAAACGTATTGTGGGTTTATAACATACGTAGAGGTAAAACATATGCCACCAATGATTCAAGGGGTCACGTGCTCTGTCTCCTGCAGGTGAGGATGCAGCCCACAGCCTCTTAGGTCAGCACCTGAACCCACCTTAGGGAGTCAATGTTACTCCACTCAACATGCAGCAGCGGGCACCCTGGGATTTCTTTGGCGGAGGTGGCCCCAGGCTAGGAAGACCAGACAATAGAATGGCCCCTGCACTCAGGCTGTGAGATGGGGTGAGCCACAGGTCGTGCCCCACCAGCTGAACACTGTAAGACCCTTAGGCCTTGGCCGAACTCTGAGGGCAGGGTAGGGGAGTTCTCGTGGAATGACGGAATTTCCCACCAGGGATCTTGAAAAGCACTTCTTCGGACTTGCCCTGTCTTGCTTCTCTTGAGAATCCTGCAGCCATCACCTTATGAATGAGCCAGGGCTGGCCTGATGGAGGATGGACAACACATGCCTAGTTAATACCGCTGACCCTCTTGACAGCCAGCCGTCTGCCAAACAATGAGGCCAGTGGTTGCCAGCTAGCCACAGAATCGATGAAGCCAGGTGATACCATGTGGAGCAGAGATGAGCCTAAATGTCATAATTTAGGGCACCTCACGTGATAATGAGCAAACCAGGGGGTGTTTGTGTCACTAGGTTTTGGGGTGACTTATTAGCACACACTGACGGATTCATGGGTCTAGCGCTGAACTTGTCTTCTGTGCCCGACAAGCTCTCTGCTCCTGGACTTCAGTCCTGGGGTGGTGGAGCGGAGAGCCCAGCCACTTGCTGAGAGGAGGCAAGGTTTGTGGGTTTGTCTCCTGGAGTTGTGAAAGTGTAAGTGGGATGTAAGTGCTGTCACGATTAACTCCTTAAAACTGACCTTGACAGTTACACTTAAAACTCTGATGCCCATCAAGCTGGCACCGATTAAAGCAGCCTGCCTTCAGTGTTCGGGGCGAGGGCAAGAGACTCCACTGTTCACTTTTTGGATGTTGGCACAGCCTTTCTGAAGGACAATTTGCAACACGTGCCAAGACCCTGAATACCGTGTGAGGAATTTCACTTTTCAGAATCCCCCCAAAAGAGATAATGAAACACGTGCAAGGCCTTATGAACAAAAATATCAGGTGCTGGGGGGAAAGGGATGGGGAGGGATAAATTAGGAGTTTGGGATTAGCAGATACAAACTACTGTATATAAAATAGATAGCAAGGTCTTACTGTACAGCACAGGGAACTGTATTCAATATCCTGTAAAAAACCATAATGGGAAGGAATATGAAAATACATATGCATGTATAACTGAATCACTTTGCTGTATACCAAAAACTAATAGAACATTATAGATCAACTATACGTCAATAAAAATTAAAAATTTTAAAGTCAGGTGCTGAGTTCTTTACATGGAACAAAAATATTGAGCATGTTTATAGCCCATTACAGTGTGCAAGGCCCCTCCCCCTTTTTTTTTTAAAGCACAGGTCTGTGTTTGTTTGTTTACTTATTTATTTATTTGGGCTGCGCAGGCTCTTTGTTGCAGGCTTGTCTCTAGTTGCAGCACATGGGTTTAGTTGCGCGGCGGCATGTGGGATCTTAGTTCCCTGATCAGGGATCGAACCCGCGTCCCCTGCATTGGAAGGCAGATTCTTAACCAGTGGACCAGCAAGAAAGCCCCTAGGCCCCATTCTAGTGTTAACACACATTAATGCATTGAGTCTTCACAACAACCCTGTCGTTTCCAACTTAAGGATGAGGAGACCAACACAAAGGGGGTCAATCTCCCACCCCAAATCACAGGGTAGCCTCACCCTCCCCAGACTCCTGCGCGTCCTGGGCCGACTACTTCCAGGCCATCTCTCTCCTCCAGCGGTCTCTTCTTGCTGGCTGCCCACTCTCCGAGTGATCTCTTCTCTGCCAATCCTCTGTCTTCCCCGCAGTGGACCTTCCCATAGGGCTGCCCAGGTGCAGGTCTGGGGCCATAAAAAGGACTCCATTACTGGCATTCAGCAAACAAGTGCTGAGGAACAGACATACCTGTTGCTGGAAGGCCATTTCCATGGACTTCTCCCTCTCTCCCCTCACAGGGGAGTTGTCTCCCACCGCCACCCCTCACCTCCCTCTGCTCTCCTCCCTTCTCCCACACCCAGCTTCCTGCTCTTTTCACCACCCTAGCCCAAGCAGCCTTCCTGAGCCGCACGCTGTTCCCCCGGCCACCCCACCCACATCTGCCCTTGGCCTTGCACACCCCGCTTCTCTCCAGCCCCACCACATAAGGCTACCCCAGGCACCAGCCTCTCTGAAGGGGGTGGGAGAGTAGGAAAGCAATGCAGCTGTACCGAATGCACTTTTACCAGGGCGCGAGCACAAAATGTCAAATCCTTCCTGAGCTTGTTACCTGTCTCCTTGTTCTGTGGCCTGCAAAAGTATCTGCGTCCCCCCTCCACCAACCCAGCCTGCACCTTCCTTGGGGAATGTCCCCCTCCTGCCATCTCCTTCCCTCCAGGAGGTCTGCATGCGATGGGAGTCAGGCACCCTGACTCACCGGGCCCTCACGTGGGAACAGGTGCTTGGCTGGCTGGGACCGCTACCCCATGGATACCTCCTTGCCTTTTATCCCAGAGGGAGAGAGGCAGGAAGTGAGTGTAGAAGAGAACTACCATTGAGGGCTCTGTGGGTCCCTCCTTCATCCCAGCCTCCAATCCCCCACTTGACCCCCCACCCTCACGGCAAAGCATGAGCCTCAGAACCAGATCCTCTTGGGAAAAAAGTTGATTAATCTACTGTTTCCTAGATGGCAGCATTTCCACGAGGCTCTCAGGGACCACGGTGGATGGATGGTGTGAATCTCACCTCCACAATTTCCCACATGCCCTAGTACTGGGCAAGCCTAACTAGGTGGAAGAGACACCCCCCCACCCCAGCCCAGCAATGCCTGGATCCCAGCAGTAAGAGCCCCCTGCAGCTGGGGCAAAGTGAAGTGAGGCTCAGAGCGTCGGAAACAAGAGCCGCTTCCCTCTGCAGAGGACCAGTTGGAGTGGGGCAGGGTTCTGAGCCGCTCCCCCGACCCCTGTCAGCAGAAAGTGCCGAGCCAGGCAGGATGCCGCAGGCCTCCGGACCGAGGACCAAAAGGAAACAAGACAGGAGGGCCGCGCGGGGGAGGGGCGGCTGGAGGCGGGGCGTGGGCGAAGGGAACCGCTAGTCACCCGCGCCGGCCCCCAGGACGCACCGTGAGCCTCCGCTGATCCTGACCTGCGGGGAGTAGTTTCCTCGCCTGCCTCTCCCCCACCCAGTTCTGCCGCCCCTTCCTGAGGCCTATGCCCCTCCTGACTCCCGGGGCGCCCCTGGATCCGAGACCGCCTTGCTCTGGGGCCGCCCCGTCGCCCAGCGATCCGCCGAGCGTTGATTGAGCGCCTGCTGGACAGGCCCTGCTGACCGGCGGTCCGAGCCGCCGCCGAGGGTCCGGGCCCGCAAGGGGGGGCGGGGGCGGCGAGCGGGAGGGAAGCCCCGGGGGGACTCAACTCCCAAAGGAAAGGACTCCTGGGACTTCAGTGCGTCTGGCAGCCTCTCGGCCCCTCGCTCCGCGTTCGTTCACTCCCGGCCAAGCGGCTCTCGGGCACACGGGGCCCTCCGGGGCGCCTCTTGCCCGCGCGGGCTCCTGGGGGCGCGGCAGCGCGGGCCGCGGCTGCCGACATCCTGGGCGCCGACTTCCGGCACCCTGGGAACCCCCAAAGTGTCACTGGGAGGCGGGCACAGGGTGGAGCCAGCCCCCTGAGCTGCACCACCCACATCGCAGACCCAGATGAGCCCGAGGCCCACAGCTCCCCCTACCCCTCCCTGGACCCTGGCCGTCCCTGATGCCCGATGGCCGGGGCTGGGTGGGTTCCTCGGGCCGACTACCCCCTAGCCCCGTCTCATGCGGTCCTGGCCTCCACTGTCCCTGCCTGGAGGACAGTGGACACCCTCAGGCCTCCTCTCCCTAAGCCCACTCTGCCATGTCCTCTGAGGTATCCCAACCGCTGCCTCCAAAGGGCTGTCCTGGTTATCTTCTGTCCTTGTTCCTCCCAGGGGCTCGGCCCTTCCAGGGTAGAGGCTGTGGCCTCCACTGCCCAGTTCCCAGCAGTGCCTGGCCAGCCCTGCCCCTCACCGGGTGGGTGGAGGCATCGGATTGCGGTGGGCTTCCTCTTCCTTAGAACTCTCCCAGAGGTGCTAACCCTTCCCCGCACACAGCCAGAAGCCCCCTCCCAGGCTCCCATCCCTGGTCACGGTTCTCCCCCCAGGGCGCGGTGTCCTAGCTGGCTCTGGACCCCCAGGGTCTGCCCAGACGTTGCGCAGGGAGGCCTCACCTACCCCCATATCAGAGTGGCTGTGAGGAAGACGGGAGGTTGCCCCAGACTTCCTGGCCCTGGAAATGTCCGAGTGCTCCCCAGGCCTCCAAATGGGGAGGGGGAGGGGGTGCAGGGCCAGCCCCAGCCACCTTCCTTCTGCTTTTTCTCCCCAGTGGACTCACTTCCTGTCATCTCAGGCTGACTCTGCCCTCAGGAGCCTAGGGACACAACCACTCACCAAGCCCAGTGCCTCTTGTTTAGGTTATTGCCAGAGAACTGAACATGTGAACGAGGAGTTGCTGCAGCGATGCCCTGTCCATGCTTCATTCAGCCCCGGGTCATTGCAACATTCCAAAACACCCCCCCAGGAAGTCACTTTCCCTGCACTGGCATCGGGCCGCTGCCAGCGGCTCTACCTGGAGGGGCCCTTGTCCCGTTCACGGCCAGAGCCCTCATCTGCAGGAGCACGTGGCGCCAGGTGCTGATAAACACTCATGGCTCGAATTAGTGCATGTGGCGGAGCCTTCGGGGTGAGTCTCAGGCCAGCCAACTGGCAGGGGCCCTGGTGCGGGCTCCAGAGTGTCACAGGGCCCAGAGGCAGGATGTGGCGGTGGAGCGGTGGAGAAAAGGGGGCATGGGGCTCCTGGCTGCCTTGCACTGGACATGATCCGCAAGCAGCCCAAGAGAGTAAGGGTGTTGAGAACCTGAGACAGGCCTGGCTTCAGCTTTTCAAAGTAACAGCTTTATTGAGATACAATTCACATACCATACAATTCACCCATTAAAAGTGTGAAACTCTGGGGCTTTTAGCGTATTCAGAGTTGAGAACATTTCCACTCCCCAAAAGAGGCTGTGTCACTCCCCATCCCCCTCCCCGCAGCACCTGGCAACTACTAAGCTGCTTTCTGTCCCTACGGTTTGCCTGTTCTAAACAATTTGCATACATGAATCCCGTGAGATATTGTCTTTCACGTCTGCCTTCTCTCACTTGGCATAATGTCTTGAGGTCCGTCTACGTTGTGCCGAGAGTCACAACTTCATTCCTTTGTATGACTGAGCACCACACCATCCTGTGTCTTCCATCGTGTGCACTGACCACATTGTCTGTGCTTCCACAGACGGACATTTTGCGGTGCTTCTGAGTTTTGGCTGTTAACAATAATGTTGTGGGAACATCCATGTGCCGGTTTTTGCGTGAACATATGTTTTCACTTCTCTTGAATACACACCTAGCAGTGGAATGAATGAGATCTAATGGTAATTCTCTGTTTAACTTTTTGAGGAACTGCCAGACTCTTTTGCATCCATTTACATTCCCAGTAGTGTGTGAGGCTCCAGTTTCCCCCATCTTCCCCAACACTCGTTACTTCTCTTCTATACAGTTATCTATGGGGTGTGAAGCAGCATCTTCTGCAGTTTGATCTGCAGTTCCCTGACAGCAAATGGCGTGAGCATCTTTTTGTGCGCTTGTTGGCCATTTGTAGCAATACATTTTCTTTGAGGAAATGTCTCTTCAGACCCTTTGCCGTGGCCCAGAGTCTCCAGAGAGAAGGACTGAAGAAGCGCCCAGCAGTTAGTGCCCAGCAGTTGGAGGCAGCAGCGGGTGGGGCACGAGCTGGCGCACCCTGACCCTCCCCCACCCTCGCCAGGCTGGGGCTGCGGGGGCGGGCTCACGGGGGTTTCCGGGCTGTGGCTGCTGCAGGCCAGCCGAGGTTTCACTTCTGGATCTGGGAAGCTTTGGGTTGTGTGCTAGCTTGGCAGCTCCGGGGCAGAGCCCTCCGACCCCAGCCAGCAGAGCGGCCTGGCTTCAGCTCTGTGGGCGCAGGCACGCAGCAGTCACGGTCACGGTGAGCTGCTCCCCGCCCCTGCGCGCCGCACCCCACTGCCTGCCCTGGTTCCAGGGGGGTGCTCTCCCTAGTGCTGGGTGGGGGGAGGCCAGCTCCTCTGGGTGGAGACCTGGTCCGGGCACCCTTCTGCGGCTTCCCCAAGCCCCCCAAGGACTCGCAATCCCAGACAGGTTTGGGGAAGCCCCAGGCCTCTGGGAAGGGGGTGCCCTCCCCAGCCCGGCTGGTTTGGGCTTAACTCCAGGTAGGCCCTCTAGGTGCTCCTTGGGCCACTCTCAGACTTCAGACCATCCCTGAAGCTCAGAGGCTTCCTAAGGGCTGGCCCCCGTGCCTGGAGCCCAGATGTCCTGGGTCCTGAGTCAGGCCCACATTGGCTTCTGACCCCTGAAGACAGACTAGTGGCTCACGGAGCTTTGGGCGCAGAGAAAGCCCTGGAGGACACGTCTAGGAGCTGGGGACACTTTGGCTGGGCCTTGCTGTGGGCCTTTGCACCAACTGCCCAGGAAGTGATGGCTTCTGATTCTTCCCCCGCCCTCTGAACACCTCAGCCAGCGGGGGGCGCTGCTACAGCAGACGGAGCAGTGGCTCGGGGTCACTCCAAGGCCCCAGCCTTGCCCTGCCCTTCCTCAGTGGCTGCTTTTCGTGAGCAGCCCTAAGCCTTGTTGAAGTGACAAAGGGACAAGAGGCCTTGGTGGGTGGCCAGGGCTGCCCCCCCCGCCCCAAGCGCTGAGTCCCAGGGCTTTCTCGGGCTCCATGTGGGCACTCTGATCACAGAACAGCTGGTGTGCGTGGCCTGAGTCCCACTGAGGGCTGTGAATGACGCCCCACCCTGGAGGTGCTCATGGCCCCTTGGAAAGATGGACTAGTGGATGCCCGGGTGTGCTTCTGCTTGTCTTTGTGTTGGGTGATAGTCAGCAAGCGCCTTCTGCCAGTCAGAGCATCCCAGGACTAGCCAAGCAGGACTGCTTTGGAGGGAAAGAGCTCCCCATCACTGGAGACGTCCAGGCACCTACCTTCCCCCTCTGCCGCCCGCCCTCTTCCAGCCCTGCGGGTGCAAGGCCTGACCCAGCTGCCCTCCTCAGGGGCATGGCATCGGCCTTTGCAAGGGTGGTCAAGAGCGTGGTCCAGGAGCTGGACCACGGTGGGGAGCTCACCCCTGTGGACAGCCTGCAGAGCTCCACCAGCTTCCAGCTCTACTGCCTTTTGGGCAGGAAGTCCTCGAGTTCACGGTTCTGGAAACACCGCTACACACGTGTCAACCTGTCCATCAGGGACATCCTGGAGCCCGACGCCCCAGAGCCAGGTACCCCACTTGGCACTGTCAGAGCCATGGGTCGGGTCGGGGGAGGAGGGGGCAGGCCCGCTGCCACCTGCTCTGGGCCTCTGGGCTCCTGCTTCCAGAGGGCAGGCACTTTTCAGAGGCCCCTCCGCCCGGGGGGAAAGGCGGCGGATGGTGGGATGGGCCTCAGCTCTGGTCTTGCTCCAGCTGTGGAGTGTGGCAACACCTTCCATTTCCACGATGCTATGGATGGGAAGATGCAGGGCAGCGTGGAGCTGGCGGCCCCAGGACAGGGGAAGCTGTCAGGCGGGGCCGCGGTGTCCGGCAGCTCCAGCGCCTCGATGATCGTGTGCACGCTGCGAGTGGCGCCCAACACCTGGGAAGCCATGCATCGAGAGAGGTGAGCCCTGGGGTGGCGGGGCCCTGCTGAAACTGGGCAGCCTCTGGGTCAGGACCTCGGGGCAGCAGGAGTCATAGGGGGTCTCTGCCAGGCTGAGGGAAGTCCCAGAGGCAGGGGCATGCTGGGACCAGTGGGCAGGGAAGGAGGCTGCAGAGGTCCTGGGGGCCTGCATCCTGCGGGCCAGGGCGGCCAGGCAGGGCCCTAGGGTCAGGGGTCAGACCAAGTCCCACTGCGAGGGGGCTGGGCTGCTGGGGTGGAGCAGACACAGGGACCCTGGGGAGAAGGACCATTAGCTCAGAGCGGAGACATGAGATTTGAACCCTGGGAGCGGCAGGGAGTGGAGGGAGAGAGCAGCCAGGTGAGCAACCGGCCAACAGGGTGGGCCCCTCCAGAGGTCTTCAGGTGTCCACCCGTCCCCACTGGACCTTGTCTTTTCTTCCTGCACCCCACCCACTCACAAACATTGTCGGAAGCACCAGGGAGGGAATGATGGGTATCCCGTGCCTGGGCATCCACAGAGCTCTCGGTCTCCTCGGCCGAGTCACCGCCCCCAACCCCTATGGCCACAAAGGCTGAGGTCCAGGGAACGGAAGCCCGCCCCGTGGCAGGGGGAGGGGAGCGCAGGGTGCACCGCTGCGAGCTTCCCATTGGTCTGCTCACCACAGGCGCTTGCAGCGGCCTGAGCACAAAGTCCTGCAGCAGCTGCGGAATCGTGGGGATGACGTGTTCGTCGTGACCGAGGTGCTGCAGACACAGCAGGAGGTGGAAGTCACCCGGACCCAAAAGCAGGAGGGCTCCGGCCAGTTTGCACTTCCGGGAGCCATGGGCTTGCAGGTGTGCGGGGGCTCGGGCTGGGGAGGCAGAATGGGGCAGACCCCTGCCACCAGCACCCTGTTACGTCTGGTCCCACGACCCAGAGCCCAGTCCTGAGCCCATATCCATCTATCAGGGCAGAGGCGAGGGCCACCTGAGCCAGAACAAGATGGTCACCATCCCCGCGGGCAGCATCCTCGCCTTTCGGGTGGCCCAGCTGGTTATTGGCTCTGACTGGGGTGAGCCAGGATTACGGTGACTTCTGGGGCCCAGACTCCATGGCAGAGAGGCAGAGAGGCCTGAAAGAGCCCCCAGGGGTCACTGGGGGCATCTGGGTCGGGGTGGCCGAGGGTCCCTTGCTCTGGCATTTGGGAGGTTGGGGCACAATGGGGGTACTGCACAGGGGGTCCCAGCTTGGGAGGGAGATGCCAAGTGCCCCGCCAACCTGCTTTCCCACCTCTGCTCCCGTCTGGCTGCCAGACATCCTCTTCTTCCCGGACAAGAAGCAGACGACCTTCAGGCCACAGCAGAAAGGTGAGGCCTGTGGACCTGGGCAATGGGATGAGCTGATGAGGCATTCTCCTGCCCAGCACAGCACAGCCGGGGGACGCACACACGCGCGCACACACACACACGGGTGACACGGTGACAGGCTGACACCAGCCTGGTTCGACCTTGCTCCCTGTCCCGGGCTGCCAGTACTAGGGTGGTGGTGACAGGCTGTGAGGGCCGAGGGGAGGCCTCAGGCCTCTCTGGCTCGGGGACCCAGCCCTGCGCTGACCAGCCCTGCCTCGTCCAGACTACAGGCCCTCCTACATTGCAGGTGGCCAGCTGCAGCGGTCCTCCTGCCTCACCTCCACAAAATTTCTCTCTCTCCGCTTCAAGTTCCTGTCGGGTCAGTACCTTCTTGGCCACCCCCCTGGTGGGCTCCCCTTCTGCCCCCCTGTGGTCTGCCCTCCATAACCAGGGCTCCCCGGGGCCACGTGGGTACCTGGGCAATGGCAGCCCTGTCCCCACAGATGGGCCCATGGAGGACCGGTTGGCGACCACCGAAGGCTTCCAGGGCCTGCAGGCAGAAGTGGAGGCTTGGGCCGTGGGCCTGGAGGGCTTGTCCAAGGAGCCTTGTCGGCAGCTGCTGGGGGCCCTCGGGCAGGTGCTGCGGGACGAGGCCGCCCTGCAAGCCCTGGATGAGTCGGTGAGAGAGCTGGGTGGGGCGTGGGGGGCGTGCAGGGGTGGTGGGTGGGTGGGGGGCGAGCTGGGGCGGGGTGGGGCGGGCAGAGCTGGTGCCTGCGCCCCGCCCCCGCGCTCACCCACCCGCCCCACGCCCTCACCCCCAGCTGGAGCACGGCCTGCGTGGCGGGCTTTTGGAGTCTCGGGATGGTCCGGTGGGTGCTGTCCTCGAGTGCCTGGTGTTTTCCTCCAGAAGGCTGGAAAAGAGACTTGCCGGCCCCGTCTTCTACCTGCTGCAAGCTCTAGCTGGTGAGGGGCTCCGGGGGTGGGACAGGCAGGGAGCAGGAATGTGGGCTTCCCTAGCTGGCCTTCCAGAACCCCTCTCACCCAAGGTCTCTCCCCAGTGCTGAGTGCAACCCAGCACGTGCTGCTGGCTGAGGTGCTGGAGATGGGGGCCCTGTCAGGGGCGTTCAAACTGGTGAGTGGGCCCAGCTTGTAGGGGAGGGGCTGTGCCGGAGGTGCGGACCCAGTGCATCTGGGCTGGGGTGGTGTGGATGGTGCCAGAATCCTGGGGGCCCCTCTGACAACCTCCCACCCTGTTCTGCCAGGTGGAGAGCCTTTTGGAGCAGAGCACCCCATGGCAGGAGCACAGGGCCGTGTCCCTGCCGCACGAGCTCCTGGGGAGCAGCTGGGGCTCAGAGGCACCCACCTGGGTCCTGCTGGAGGAGTGTGGCCTTGAGCCACAGGTGGGCGCCCCCCAGGTGTGCTGGAAACCGGAGGCCCAGGGCTGTGCGAACGCGCTTTACGCCTGCCTCGCACTGCTGTTCAGGCTGAGCCGGCTCTGCTAGCCTGCAGCCTGCCCGCAGGGCAGCTCTCTAGTCGGGGCAGAGCTCATGCCCACCCAGCTGCCAGGAGCCACACCCAGCCATGTGGGCAGCTCCCCACAAGGCCTGGGAGTTGAGGAAAGACAATAAATGTGATGAACAAAGAGAAAATGCTCACTGAGCTTTCGAGGGGCCCTATGTCAGGGGTCGGGCAGCGATGGGGATGGGGCCTCATATGGGGAGGGACCTGGGGGCTGAGAGCAGGCATCTCTCCCGTGGGGCTGAGGGGGCGTTCCCTGTGCTGCACCGGATCACTCCAGAGTGAGCAGCCACGTGGCCGGGCTCCTGGCGCCCTCCCCCAGCCGGCTGGCCTGGAAAGAACGGGACGGGGCGATTCCAGCCCTCAGGATGGTTCTCTGTCTGCCTCAGGGAACTTGAGAACGTACTGATGCAGGGAGCCGGGGCTGTCCTTGCCCTCCGGGGCGCAGAGAGGACAGAGAAAGGGTGTACTGACAGGCACACAGATCTGCACTCCTGGGGCTGCACTGGGGCCCCAGGGAAGTGACCCGAACCAGAGCAACTGGCCTTTGGGGTATGTCTCATCCAAATTAATTAGCTCAAAGGTAAGAGTCTCCCGAGAGGAGGGCTCTGGGCCCCTGAGTCGCAGTCCCTGGGCCTTCGGCAGGGCTCAGAGCCTCCCTGGACCAGGGTGCCTGAGCCTCCCTGGGGCGTGGGGGCGGGGGTGGAACGGCCCCACGTGCAAGGAGAGATAGTAACTGATTCAGCCATGGACTTATTCTCATCTTGGAGCTTGAACAGCCAGGAGAAATTCGCCTCTCCCCGTGGGAGCCAGTCTGCCATCCTCCGCTTGGCGGAAGGCGGGGGAAGCCGCGCTCCCCTCCTGTCAGGCTCACACTGCCCTGCAGCCTCAGGACTGGCTAAAGAGAAGGGATGATCGGCCCTGCCGTGGTTGGGACATTAACCCCCGAGAAAACTCAGGATTGAGGCCAACAGTAAAATTAATATTAAAACAGAGTGTTTGGGTCTTCCCTGGTGGTACAGTGGTTAAGAATCCGCCTGCCAATGCAGGCGACGCGGGTTCGAGCCCTGGTCTGGGAAGATCCCACATGCCGCGGAGCAACGAAACCTGTGCGCCACAACTACTGAGCCTGCGCTCTAGAGCCCGCGAGCCACAACTACTGAGCCCGCGTGCCACAACTACTGAAGCCCACGTGCCTAGAGCCCCTGCTCCACAACAAAGAGAAGCCACCACATGAGAAGCCCGCGCACTGCAACGAAGACCCAATGCAGCCAAAAATAAATAAATTTATAATTAAAAAAAAAAAACAAAACCAGAGGGTTCCCCAAACATCCCAGATCCTGGTACAGAAACTGCTAGAAGGGATCTCCCTGGTGGCCCAGTGGGTAAGACTCTGTGCTCCCAATGCAGGGGACCCGGGTTCGATCCCTGGTCGGGAAACCAGATCCTGCGTGCGTGCCGCAGCTGAAAGGTCCTACGTGCCGCGACAAAGATCACGAGCGCCGGACTAAGACCTGGTGCAGCCTAAATCAATGTTTAAAAAAGCAAACAGAAACCCCTAGAGATCTACCCCTCACACAGGGAGAGGAGAAGCTGGACACCTCTCAAGCCTGTTTGTGTTCACCAGGGCCCACGCCCCTCCTTTGGGAACCGCATTAGGGGGACTTGAAAGGCAAAACCAAGGGGGACGGGACTGGAAGAGCCTGGACAGCCTGGACACTCAGCCAGCGATGCTCGCCTGGGAGCAGGGCTACGGCAGCACTGATCCACCTGGAGCCTCCCTGAGGATCCCAGCAGAGAAATCCCCGAGAAGGGTTACACTCCCAGGACAAAGCAACAGGCTCTGAGTGAACCCAACACCTGGCAAGCAGGGAGTCTAGCAGGGCTTCCAGCGATGGGGCAGGGGACCACGGCAAGGCAGTCTTGCACACAAGACTGATCATCCAAGAGAAGCCTGCACTCCAACTGGCCTGCTACAGGGAGGAGTACGGGCTCCCAGGCCTAAGAAGCCCAGGCATCACGGAGGTGTCGCGAGAAGAGGGGGGGTGCTGCCTGCCCGAGCCCTCATCTGAGGCTGGGCTCTCCTTTCCAGTGGGCGTCACTGTGGGGGTTGCCACTAGCCTGCCCAGCTGTGCTCTGCAGTGGGACAAGCGTGTGCCTGGTGGGGGAAATGGGCATCCAATGCTCACCCAGCTTCTGGCTCCTCGGCTGCAAGCAGTGGGGGCCAGGCTTGCTTCTGCCCATGGGGGCTGCCACTGAGGTCCGCCAGGCTCCTGCTGAGCCCAGGCCCAGACCCAGACCAAGTCGGGCGGCTGTGAGGGTGCTCCTCGTGGGCCCCACCTGCAGCCATGGAAGCTGAGGAGGGACCCCCAGGCCTGGGAGCTGGAGCCTCCTTGATGGGTGACAGGCTGAAGAACCCCCTGAGGACATTCCCACCAACCTCCCTTCCTTCCGTCCTCCTCTCCTTCACGGGCGTCTGACAGCCTCCTGGCCTCTCCAGCGTGTACCCCGATATATTTCTTGTAGCTTAATCCAGTTTGGGCATCTGCTTTGGAGAAGCCGAGCCAATACCCCAAACCATGCCCCTGGCTTCACACAGACCAGTGCCCTCGGCCCGAGCCTCCCCTGCCCTGGGAATGACCTACGAGGAGACCCCAACCCCTTCCTGCTGAGCCCCGGCCCCATTGGCTCGGCATGCGTAGGCCCAAAGCACAGCTTCTCAGCTCAGGGTGGAACCTGCCTGGCCTTCCGCCCACCCCGGAGCCGACCCAAACTCCTGGCTACGTGCTGTCTTCCTTGTAATCTCAGCCCCAGCCCGATCTCGGACCAGGCCCAGCGCATCAGAACCCAGCCTCGGCCCAGACCCAGGCCCCAGACAGACGCTGAACCCCTAGGATCCGTATGTTTATTTTAAACGCTTTCCACAGGGATGGGCAGGACCCCAGCCTCCAAGAGGCTGTGTGAGTTGAGGCCTCCTCTGAGGAGGAGGCAGCACTGGGGGGGCCCTGAAAGGGCAAGAGGACACCTCAAGGTGGGCACTCCAGGTGGAGGAAGCCGCCCGTCCAGGGTCTGGATGGATTGGGTCACGGCCTCGGAGCCATCCTGAGGGCCCTCTTCCCCACATGTCCAGTCACGCCTCCATTCACCCCTGAGCAAGGTGCTGGGGTGCCAGCGCGACAGCTCAGCCTAGTGGGGTGCGAATGCTGGCAGCCCACACCTGAGCCCGCAGGTGTCATCTCGGGTCCGTGCTGTCCAGTGGGGAGGTCGGGGACAGCTTCCGGAGAAGGCCCAGGTGGGGTCTGACACGGTAAGTGCGGGGGAGGGGCAGGAACGGGGCCAGGCTGTGGGGCAGCGGGTGTGGACAGGAGGACAGATCAGTGCTTCTTGGCCAGGAACCTCAGAACCTCAGGCCAGGACATGGCCAGCCAGGAGTGGAGCACGTGACGAGGAGTGATGGGCTGCTGGGGCGGCCGGGAGGGCCCAGGCAGAGGGCGGCCTATCACGGCGCCGGCTCCCAGGGCTGTGTCGGCTTCACAGTGGCCCCCACCAGGCCTCGGCCCGGGAGGTCAGGTGTCATCCAGGCAGGGGGCTGAGGGGGGACAGATGGACTCAGGGGTGTACGAGGCAAGAGGCTGAGGGCGAAATGGTGCTCCGTCAGAAGGTGCGTGCCCCTCTAGGTCGTAGGGCTGTCTGGGGGGTGAGCTCCCGGAGAGGGGTCTTTGTGTGCAACAGGCCTTGCGTGGCTCGGGGGGCAGCCATTGGTGCCCAGCACCGAGCCCAGGGTGCCCCTCAAGGGGGGGCCTCTTCTGCAGATGTGCCCCTGCTAAGACTGGCCGCAGAGCGGTGGGGGGCGGGCCAGTCGGGCTCAGCCTGGTCCTAAGCAGCCCCAGGGGCCAGCGGGGCTCTGGTGGTGCCGGAACGGGCTGTCTCTGTAGACTGGTGGGGGCCGGGCAGGGTGGGTGCGGCGCCGGCCCGGGCAGGGAAGGCGCAGGAGGCACCACGGCAGGGAGGGTGCTGCGCCTGAGCCCGCGGCACCACCTGCTGGGTGGACGCTTGTGCCGCTGCCACCACAGTGGGCTCAGGGTCACTCTGCAGCTGCCCCAGGTCTGTGGGGGACAGGGCAGTTCATGGCGCGGGAGGGCCCCAGGGCCCCAGCTCTCCATCCACCCATTCCCATCCGCTCCGCCCTAGCGCCCACCACCTTTCCGGAACCCCATGCCCCGGTGAGTCGGGTCCTCACCCTGGAACAGATTGTCTAGCAGGTCCTGGTTGATGCGGCGGGGGCTTGAGTGATGGACCAGGAAGCCTGGACCAAAGCAAACCCTGAGTGCTGGCCCCCTGCCCACAGCAGGGAGGGGCTGGCCCAGCTCCCAGAGCCCTAGGTGCAAGGGACAGTGTGACACCAGGACTGCCTTACCCACGAGCACCACAGCTGCCCAGCGCAGGGAGTCCTGTGGGCTCCGCAGGTAGCCCTGGGTCTGGCTCAGGAAGCGGGGCACGTGACTTGGGTACCCCTAAACCTGGGGACAGAAGGGCTCATAGCAGGACAGGAGGGCCAATTCTGCATGGGAAGGAGGCCGCAGAGGTGAGTCCAGGGGCTGAGGGCCCTGGGGATCCCCCGGGACATGGCATCAGGACCTGAGGCTTTAGACCTGCCACCACCTTGACTGCAAGGGTGGGAAGGCTCAGTTTGGGGGGAGAGGCCCTGGTGTATATTGGACCAAGCGGGCAGCTGACCCTATACCCCATCATTGTCACTGTCCTCCCCCAACTGACCAGGCGGTGGCAGATGCAGCTTAGGGCCCCAGGGCTGTTGCAGAGGGCCACGGTGACCATCTCCTCCAGTAGGCCCCAGCGCAGGGCCTGGTCACAGAGGGTCAGGGTCCACTCTGAGCTCTGGAACAGGGGAAGGCAGCAAGGTTAGGAGCCCAGACAGTGGCAAGAAATGGCCTGGGAGGGGGGAGGTGGCCAGGATGAGGGGTGGAGGCGCAGGCGGCCCAGGAAAGACCAGGGACCTGGCTGCGCATGTCACCTGCACCTGAGGTCCTGGGAGAAGTCCCCGACCTGTAATCTTTGGAGAGGCAGCTGTCGTGGGAATGGGTGGGGCTGGATGGAGACAGCCCTGGGACAGTCTTGGGGGGACTGACCTCATTGGTGTCCCGGCTGGGGTCATACAGTCGCAACAGCAGCGGCACGAGACTCTGCAGCACCAGCTTCCGCAGGGGGCCGCGGAGTCCCACCCGGAGCCCGCCCCAGCCGCGCCGCACCAGCGTCCCGAGGAGCCCGACCGCCGAGGCGCGGACCGAGTCCCGGGCCTGCATAGCAGGGCGCGGTCAGGGCGGAGCCAGCAGAGAGAGGGTGTCCGGAGGGCTGCCGTCTGAGGGCGTGATCTGGGGGCCAGGAGCGGGGCCTGGTTGGGGAACCCTGGGAGAGCCTGGGGAGGGGGTGGTGACGGCGGGAGGGGCGGGGCCGGAGGGGCGGGCTCACGTCTTCCACAAGCGGTGGGAGGAGCGGTCCCAGCTCCGCGCCCAGGAGCCGCACCGGCGCCCGCGGCCGCATCAGGACCCTCCGCAGCGTCCCCAGTGCGGCGCCCACGAGCCGCGCGCCACCCTCGCCCAGGGCGCCCAGGAGCGCGGGCAGCAGCGTGCTCACGTGACGCACCTGCAGGGACGGGGACTCGTGGGAGACCCCTCGCAGACCCCGCCCAGTCCTGCCTCTCACCTTCCTGCGGTTCAGCGCCAGGTGGCCGAGGCCCAGCAGGCCCAGCCAGTGCACGGTGGGCTCGGGGTCGCCCTGCCAAGCGCAGAGCCGGTCCAGGATGACCTCCTCCCGCAGAAGCCGTGTGGTGGGCCGGCTCTGCAACAGCTGGGCGGGGGGGACACAGGGTCAGCACGCTCGCGTTCCCGTGCCGGCCCGGCCGCTTAGGGGCCAAGTCCATGGTCACCCCTCACCACCCATCCTGGAAGAGGGCTCACTCCGCTGAAGAAGGCCATAGCCGTGAGGCGCTGTGCGTCTTCCGCGCTGCGCAGCTGGGGCAGCAAGTCCGCGAACAGGCCTCGCAGGTGGTGGTCGGCGTGCGCCGCCATGGCACTGTGATGAGGCGGAAATGGGAGCTCTCCCTCTGCGTCCGGCCTCGCCCCTCACGAAGCCTCTACCCAACAACCCCCATGCCCCTGCCTCTTATCCCACACCCCTGCCCTGCACCTGGCCAGCAGCAGGACACCCTCCAGGTGGGTGTGGGCTCCCACCAGTCTTCTCCAGCGTCCAGCCTGCTCCATGCACGTGACCACCATGCAGCAGCTATCCCCAGTGAACAGGGCCTTCAAGGCCTCCACTGTGCAGCTGGGGGGGGGGGGCAGCAGACGAATGGGCAGTGAGGGCCAGGAGGGCACTGGCCCAGCCCTCACTCCCCCCGGTGTGCACCCCTCACCTGGCGTGGCTGTACGGTAGCCCTTGGTGGGATGGGGCCCAAACCTTGGGGATGTCAGTGGGGCATGGGTCCCGGGCCAGCTCATGTAGCTGTGTGACCAGCACAAGGAGAAGATGCGGGTAGAAGCCCCGCGTGGCACCCACGCAGCCTGACACAGCCAGCATCTCCCCAACGGCACGAGTGGCCTATGGAACAAGGGGCTCATTCAGGCTCAGACACTGCAGACAGGGCGAGGACAAAGCCTCTATGCTTGAGAGACGTTATGGATGGGTGTGACTCAGGTGAGAGCCTGCTGCCCCCAAACCCCTGAGCCCAGACTCTCCTGTCCCCTTGGGCCAGGGCCAGGGGAGTCCCTGGCAATGCCACCTACCACCAGTGCCTCCAGCTGGCATCTGGCCGAGCCCTTTAGCACCCACAGCAGCTGCACCAGCACCTGCCCATTCACGCGCTGGTTCTGGCTCAGGCCACGCCAAAGCTCGGCTGCCGCCCTGGGGGCACGGGGCGTGTGAGCCAGGGCCTGGCGCTGGGATGAGGGGCGTCTCCAGGTCAGGGAGGCGGCCACTGGGACTCCAGCAGGAGGAGGGGCAGGTAATCAACCCCGCAATCCCAGAGAAACAAAATAAGTGGCATCTGTGCAGAGACCACAATGGAGCCAAGTCTGCAGGATCAGCTGCCCGGCGGGACCACGCAGACCCTGTTTGGCCAGTAGCGGTGAGACAGGCCTGGCATCACGAACAATCACCGTGGAGAGTAAAGCCACAGGTAGCTCTCCTGGGGCAGACTCACCAAAGAGCCATGGGCGCCGGGGTGCAGCAGCCACCTGGCTTGCTCGGAAGCACGCCCCGCCGGGCTGGGCTGCAGGAGAGGCCTGGAGAGAGAAGGCAGGCCCCAAGCCTGGAAGCCAGCCCTGAGGACCCTCAGGGGGTGAGAGGCAGGAGCGGAAGGCAGGGAAGGCCCTGCCCCGCTGTGACCCACCCCACCCTGGGCCAGTCTCCACAACAAGCCGGAAAGCGGAGGGAAGCTGCGTCGGGCCGCGGGGGGGATGCGGCGTCTGGCGGGGCGGGGCGGGTTACCGGTCCGGGGACAGTGAGCGCGGCAGCAGTGCACACACCACGGCCCGACAGTGCTCCAGGGCCAGTGTGCTCAGCACCTGCAGGGCCGCCCGCTGGGGCCTCCACTCTGCCAGGCTGGGCACCTGTGCCAGCGGCCCTCGCACAAGGCCGTGCACCTGGCGTGGAGGGGCGGACGTCAGTGGTCCAGTCTCCGTGACCCCTGCACGTTACCCTCAGTACCCTGACCAAGCAGCTGCGGCCTGAAGGGGGCTGCTCCCTCTAGCCCCCAACCCTGGAGGGGACCAGGCGGGAGACTCCAAGGGCAGGGAGGGGACGGGGGCTAACCTGGTCCTCCAGCCACTCCCCCCAGGCCTCCAGGGCTGAGGAGAGGGTGAGTGCTGTCGCCTGCGTTCCCGCAAAGCCAGCCTCGTCCAGACAGGCAGCCGTGTACGACGCCAGGTCTGCGAGGGCCCCCTCTTCCAAGGAACTCTGGGGAGTCTGGGAGTGGGGGCGAGGGGAGACTATGAGACCCCCTTGCCTCTCACTCTCTTCCTCCCCACCCTGTCCCAGCTCTTGACAAAACCCCCGTGGCCTTTCTGTTTTTTCCCAGCTCCGTCCCCCTTTACCCCCCAGGCATCCCTCCTGCTCACCAGATGAAGACCGGGTCCCTCAGGGGCTGGCTCCTGGGTAGGAGGCTGGGAGAAGGGCTCACTGCCAGCTGGGGAAATGGCGGCTGCCCGCCCAGGCTCTACCCCGCGTTCAAGCTCAGGTTCGGGCTGAGGGCCGGTGGAAGGGGGTCCCGGGGGCTGCCCCTGGCTGGCCCGGATCCCTTCAGCCAGAGCCGTCAGGGTTAGGGCTCCCACGGGAGCCCCCTGGGCCCAGTCCCACGCGCCCCCAGCCATGGCCGCCGCACACACTGAGCTGCTCAGCCGGGCTCAGCCTGCAGCACCTGGCACTGGTGCTCCCAGAAGCCGTGCCCAGGCCTGACCTAGAAGCAGGCCCCAGGCAGGCGGGCCCAGGGACAGGCGTGGCAGCGTGTGGGTGCATGTGCGTGTGCATGCTCTGTGGGGGCGGGAGGTCGGGGAGCCACACGGGGGTGTCCCCAGGTGTGGTGCCTGCAGGGGCTTTTGAAGGGTCTTCCCGCCCAGACTGTTGTTGGTGAGTGGCCAGCCTAGGCTCTGCCCACCAGGACCTGGGAAAAGGGCAAGGTCCCTGGGAGACAGTGGATCTGCAAGGCGGGGGGGAAGGGTCCCTGACCCTGACTTCCGACCCGTCTGGGCAGGGAATCCTGGGCAGGTGTAGACAGCTCTGAGGAGGCCCCAGCACGTTTTAGAAGTCTGGGCCCAGCCCTGAGCTGAGGCCTCGCCTGATTCAGCCCTAAAGAAGCAGTCAGGTCCAGGCTGCACTTGCGGCCGGGGGCTGGGCTCTCCTCTCTGCATCCTGACCCGGCCGGACATCCCGGGCATGCGGATGATTTGGAGCAGCCCTGGGGGGGAGCCGGAAGCAAGAGGAGCTGCCCTGTGCCTCCCAGGTGCCCTTGCAGGTGACTGACATCAATGGATGGATCACGGTGGGTGGGTGGGGGAGTGTCTGGGTCCTGGCACTGAGGAAGTGTAAAGCTCAGAAGTGGTGACCTGTGGGTACCTGGGGCCTGGTGCGTGTCCTGATGTGTGTGTGGCGGTGGCGGGCGGAGTCTGTGTCTCTCTCCGAGCCTCCTGCTCCCCAGGGCTGGCCTGACCGGGCCTCTGCCCCAAATCCCCGCTGTCGCCCTCACCCAGCAGCGCAGCGGCCACTGCCCAGCCTGGTCCAGGGGAGCCAGAAGAGCTGGTCTGGCCAAATACCTGGGCAGGCAGAAGTGCTCCGGGAAGCACCCTGGACAGTCGGCACTCCCCCTCGTCCTGGCCTGCTTGTGTCCCCCGCCCAGGCGGGAGAAGCCCAGGCCCCGCCCTCTGTCCCGCAGGGCCTCCAACCTCTCCTGAGTGGCTCCTCCGGAGGCAAAGCCGGTGGAGACCCGACGAGCCTGCTCGCACAGGGGCAGGGCCAGCCCAGGACCCTGGCCAGGTGCCCAGAGCTGAGCCAGTCCCTGCTCCCTCACCTCCACCAGCTCTAGTGCAGGCAGGCCCCGAGCCCTCCTCTCCTTTCCCAGGACTGCAGGGGCGGGAGCTGGGTCCCCAAGGCCCAGGCCTAGTCCGTGCCGTGACAGATGCCAGGGCCGACAGGGAGCCAGATGGGTGGGGCCCAGGGGTACAGGGTCCCACAGAGCTGGCAGCAGCAGTGGCAGGGGACACCCAGGCCTCTCCTTGGCTGGGGAAGCTTGAGGCGTCCACCGAGCCTGCCCCGCCCGGGGGGCATCCCGGAGCCCCCCCATCTGGGCTGGATCCCCAGCCCGCCTCGGGCCTCTAGCATGGAGCGGTCTTCCAGTAACCAACCCCCCCAGCTCCTAGTTGGGCACCAAAGCCCCCTCCCTTTCCCCACAGCCCTGCCCTGTCCTGCCCGGATCTGCCCCTACAGTCCAGCTCCCCAGGCCTCAGATACCGACCCCCACCCCACAGGCCTTAGCCGACCTCAGGCCTCAGCACGGGGCTGCCTACCTGCCCTGGCTGGGCTGGGGTCTTCCCTGGGAGGATGAACCCCCATGCTGATTCCTGACTCCAGCCCACCCTGGGAAGCCCTGGGGGTCCAGTGAGTGGCAGGCTGGGTGAAGAAATGACACATGACAAGCTGTGGGGATAGTGAGTGACTCATGTTCATTTCAGGCAGCTCCCAGCAAGGGATTCTCAGAGGGCACCTCTGCACTCAGTCTGTCCACCAGGGCCCGGAGCTTCTCAGACAGCGCCACCTGCAGGGAGGAGAGGGGGGGACCATGGGTGGCCGTGGGGGGAGAGAGGGCACAGGGCGGGTTGATGATGTGGGCCCTACACCCACCTGGTACAGCGCAGGCTGCTCGAGCCACCTGTGGGCAGGACTCAGACGGCTCAGGGACTGCTGGGCGAAGGCTCTAGATTCGGCCAGAGATGGGAGGGGCTCACACAGCTGGGGGGAAGAGGGAGGAAGGGGCTGGCTCGAGGTCAGGTGTCCGAGCTTGATTTGAGTTGAAGGTGCAGGCTAAGGGGGTGGGTGGCTAGGGGCGGTCACCTGTCCCTGCTGGACCCAGAGTCGCAGCAGTGGCTCCACGTGCACCGGCCTCACGGTACAGGACTCCTGGGTCCCTCGAGGCCAGACTCTGAGCTCCTGGCCAGCCTGGGGAGGTGGCTCCTCTGCTAACTGCAGCACGTCTAACAGCAGAGCCCCTGCGTGGGTGCGCATGTGAGGGCGCCAAGCATGCACGGGGCCTGGGGCCTTGAGCTCAACTGCGGAGGGTGGGCGGGGCCTCACCATCGGAGCCCAGGAGCCGGAAGGCAGCCTTGCTTCCAGGCAATGTCTGCTTCTCGGGGTCCTCGGTCAGCTTCATCCGCGGCTGGCCTCCCACGGACACCAGCTACAGGGACAGGGTGCTGAGCTAGCTGGACCCTTCTCCCCGGACCCATGGTCCATCCCCAGCCCATCCCCACTGGGCCCCGGACTCTCTCCACCTTGTAGACACAGCCCAGGGAAGGCTGGCGAGGGCAGGTGACCACGCTAGTACCGATGCCGATGACGTTCACCTCACTGCCCTGGGGGGGAGGGGAAATGAGCTCGGCCAGCATCTGCAGGCCCAGGGCCCGCCGAGCCACCCTCTGGGCTGCCCCTGCCCCGCCTACCTTCTGGGACAGCCTGGCCAGCTCCTGCTCATCAATGTTGTTGCTGACAGCAATGGGGATGGACTCCAGCCAGGGCACCCGGAACCTGTGACGAGGGCAGCCCTCAAACGCCCCTGACTCACCCGGCCCCCTCCCAACCCAGTCATGCCGTCTCCCCGCCACCTGATAATCTGCCCTCAGCCACACTGGCTCTATGGGCCCCTGAGCGAGCCCACCCCAGCTTCTTTGCCAAGGCTGCAGTACCTCTACTGAGGTAGCAGCGTATCAGAGAGCCTCACGGTGGGAGAGGCACGGTCCCTCCCTCCCTCTGTCCCATCCCAATATTCCTGAACCGGAGGGGATCTCTCAGAAGGCAAAGCCCCTCCCAGGGGGACTCACTGGGCCGCCACTGTTCGGAAGACGCCACGCGCCTCCTGAGCCTGCTGAAGCAGGTCGCCACTGTCCAGCCTCACTCCCACTGCCTGGTAGCCCAGCTCCTCCAGTGCCAGGGCTACAGCCAGGAAGTTGGGGAGACCACTCCTGCAGGTGGGGACATGGGAGTAGGGGGTCTGCTGCTGCTCTGCTGAGCCCACCCTGGGGGATGCCCGGGCCTCACCTCCGCACACTGTAGGTGTCCAGCAGGCCCTGGAAGGCCCGGGGAAAGGCCAGGGCATAGGCCACAAAGGCCGCCCGCTCACCCCGGTGTGGCTCCTGCACCCCCAGCCCCAGGTGGCCACACACACGCTCCAGCCACGTCTCCACGCAGGCAGCCAGGTCCACCCTGGGGCCCTGACCAGCCGCTGGAGCCAACATCTATGGAGAAGAGTTGGTGAAGGATGGAGAACCCAAAGCGCAGGGTGGGGACTGGTTCAACCCCAGCAGAGAGTCTGAGCCACCTGCCTGCCAGCTTCCCAGTGCCGCACTGAGACCACCTGCCCGGCGTGGCTTGGGTGGGCCAGGCGTGGTATCTGCCTGTGCACAGAGCAGGGACTGGCCTCTCCTGCTCCCTGGGAAGGGCTCGGCTTGGGGGGTCTGCCCTCTGGAGTCCAGCTGGGGGGACAGGGGTACTGACCGGTTCAGGGGGCACCTCGGTGCCTGAAAAGGAGGTGATGAAGGAGTGCGCCAGGGTCCCGGCCACCGGCACGCCCCGCAGCTGTCCTGCGAGCATGTTGCTGCTGCCATCGAAGCCTGGGGTCAGGGCATCAGGCAAAGTTGGGGGACTTCAGGCACTGAAGGGGGTTCTCAGGGCTGGCCTCCTCCTCCCCCAAACCAGGCCTCCGTCTCCTGGCCCTCACCGCCCAGGTAGCTGTAGGTAGAGGCGGTAAGACCCCCGTCGGGGCCCTGAGCCCGCCGAAGCCCCAGCTCCAGCAGCCGCTTCTCCGGCCCTGCGATCAGGCGAAGCCGCGCGGCGTTCGTGGCGACGAGGCTGCGGGAGCAAGGGGGCAGGGGACCCGCAGTGACGGCCGGGAAGCCACCCAGAGCGCTGCCTCTCCCGAGGACCCGAGCAGCGGGAGCCGGAGGCCCCTGCCAGGACCCCGGCTCAGCGCTCCGCCCCCAGGGGCCACGCCCCACGGATCCGGGCCCGGAAGTCAGCGCTCCTTCACGGAGAGCCCAGGCTTCCGGCCTCGGGCGGGAGGCGGGTGTCCCGCCCCAGGCCCCACCTGGCGCCCCGGGCCCCACCTGGCGTAGCTGACCAGGCAGAGGAGCGGCGTCTCCAGCAGCTGCACCACCAGGAGCGGCCCGGACACCTGCAGCAGCGGCACCTGCGGGGCGGGCTGTCAGCTCGGCGCCACCCGGCCCTGCTCTGGCCCACCCCCCGTGCCCCGCTCCCCCGGCACTCACGCTGGGGAAGGCGAGGGAGCCCTCGGGCAGGGCCCGCACCGTCACCCCGGAGCAGTCGAGGGCACGAAGATGCTGGAAGAACGCGGGGTCTGTGTCTGGGGGCAGCACCGAGGCCAGGAACTGCACGTCTGGGGGCGACACAGGCCGTGGTGGCGAGGGCTCGCCGGGGCTGCCGGGGGCGGGGGGCTGGCGGGGTGAGGGGCCGGGGGGCGGCTACCTGCGTCCGTCAGGCGGAAGTCGCGCACGAAACGCACGCAGTCGCGCAGCCCCGCGGCCAGGGCGAAGGCTCCGCCGAACGGGCAGCGGCGGAAGAAGAGTTCGAACTCGGCCGCCTCCTGCGCCCGGCCGGCGCGCCAGTAGCCCAGCGCCATGGTGGCCTGGTACAGGTCGGTGAGCAGCGGCCGCGCCGCCGCGCGCCCCTCGGGGTCCTGCTCCGCCGCCATCGGACTCTGGGTGCTGCCCTGGCGCCCCGGACTCTGGCCGCCCCGCCCGCGTGACGCCGCGCTGGCCAGGGCCCGCCCCGCCAGCGGGTTGGGACACCGTGGAGCCACTGCCTTTCCTGGCAACCAGAACCGTCAGGGCGGGCCGCTGGCCTCCGGACGCTCTCTGACAGCCGGACCGTGGCTCGAGGTGGGGACTTGTGCTCTCGCTGGTCAGCCCAGCTCCCCCTGGCCCCTTGGAGCATGGTCTGTCCTGCCCCAGGCCGCGCGGCCAAGTCCGGGGAGCGCGGGGAGAGGGTGGAAGAGGGCAATTCGAACTCCACGTCCAGCTGGACTCCATCCTCGCCCGCCCAGAAGCCACCCCGGGCCTGGGCAGGGCAGCTCGCGGCCGGCACCACACCAGAGCAAGGCCCACGCGACGCTGTTCGGGTAGCAGCGCGGTGCCGACAGAACGAGGGGGCGGCTCATCCACCGCCAGCTGGCACCGAAGGCTCTCGGGTCTCACACGCTAAACCCCACATGACTCCTGCGGGCCCTTTGAGGCCACCAGCTCTGACCAGAGTAACCACAACCCACTCTTTCTCACCAGCCACGTTGGGTCCAGGGCAAGAACCACTAGTGACACAAGTCCTGCCCAGACTGGGGAGGGGGGTGGGGGCCCAGGCAGGACAGTGGGCACAATTCCACAGGGCAGTGTGTCATGGGATCTGTCAAGGGCCCAGGTCTCCAGCAGGCAGCAGGGGCCTCAGGGCTAAGGGAAGAAGTCCAGCCTCCTTCCTAGAAACGGTCGGCTACCCGGCAGGGTTTTGAACAGGCCAGCCCCGATGGGGCACGTGACTGTAGTCACAACAGCAGGGCCAGGACGGCCGCTGGGGCCTCTTCCCTGGATAGTTCTGGACTGTCAATTCTCTACCCATGGGAACGGCTCAGCGAAAGAAGCAGAATGGAGACGGCAGAAGGCTGGGACGCCTCCCACAGTGAGGAAAACAATGTACACCGTTAGAGGTAGACCTGGACGTCCCACTTGCAACTGAGACGTGAGTGAGTCAGGGGAACAGGAGGGGCAGAGGGGTGGGTCACACGGCCACAGGAGGGCTGTGGAGAGACCCAGAATGGGGAGAAGGGCAGTGGCCACTGGTGCAGGAGCAGAGCGTGAGATGCCCGCCCAGTGTGAGGCTGGGGGCCTGGCAGAGTGCGGCTCACTGAATGCGCCCCCCCGCAGGGCCCAAACCAGGACAGGAGCCAGAGGGCTGGAATCTCAGTCTTTATTGGCTGCAAGGCTTCCCACGCCCGGGCCAGTGCCGGGGCTCAGATCTTGTTGAAAGCAGCAATGTCAACGCTCTGCACCTGTGGAGAGGGAGGCTGGTGGTCACACGGGGCCCTGCTTCCCAAAGGCCCAAGCGCCCATGTGCCTGGCCAGAGGCTCATTTGGACACCCCAGGCCCCTACCCTGTGTGGGCCCCTCACTCACATGCTCCTCGAACTTGGTGATCTCCTCTTCCAGGAGGTCCGTGCCCACCTTGTCGTCCTCCACCACACACTGGATCTGTAGCTTGTGGATGCCGTAGCCCACGGGCACCAGCTTGGAGCCCCCCCAGGTCAGCCCATCCAGCTGGATGGAGCGCACGCAGGCCTCCAGCTGGGCCATGTCCGTCTCGTCATCCCACTGGGGAGGAGAGGGGAGGAGGGCTGGGTCAGAGCCCGCTCCCGCCGTCAACACAATCTGAGTCTACTCCTGCCCTGCCCGGCACTGATCCCTCCAGGACCACAGGGCACCGCGAGGGGAGGGTCAGAGGTGAGCCACTCACAGGCTTGACGTCCAGGAGGATGGAGGACTTGGCCACCAGGGCAGGCTTTGCGGCCTTCTTCTCGGCGTACTGCCGCAGCCTCTCCTCCCGCAGCCGGGCCGCCTCCCGGTCCTCCTCCTCGTCGCTGCCGAACAGGTCAATGTCGTCGTCCTCGTCGTCCTCTGTGGCGGTGGCCACCTTCCTGGCGGGGGGCTCCACTTGGCGCATGGGAGACACGTGCTGCCACACAGGAGGGGAGACTGGGGCCCGTGCAGCCAGGACACCAGGCCTCCAGCCCTCCACCGCTGCCTGGGCCACAGCCCACATGGGGGCCGCCCGCGGCCTCCCGCTCCTCAGCGCCAGGTGTGTGGGTCCCTGGCGGGGAAGGGCCCTCACCTGGGTCTGCAGAGCTGTGGCCCGGTGGGCGGGCGAGCTCTTCTCTAGCGCGCTCAGCCGGGCCTCCAGCTGGGAGACAGCCTGCTGCAGATCCTGCACCACTGCGGGGGCAAAGGGGATGCTGGTCAGGCAGCAAGTGCTGGGGTGGGGCCCCCCGCCCGTCAGGCCCAGGGCCTCACCCCCTCGCAGGCTCTGGTTCTCCACTTCCAGGCTGGCAATCCGGATGACCAGCTCACTGTGGTCTCCGCTGGGCCCGCTGGGGGCCCCGGGGCCTGAGCTCTGCAAGGCAGGGGGAGAGGAAGGGCTCATACCCTAGCCTGCTCCTTGGGGTCCCCCCCATTCACAGCCATACTGAAGCAGAGCACTAAGCTGGATGAGAAGCCCATCAAGCCCCATGGGGTCCGCTGGCCATGCTCCACCCAGGCAAGGGGAGAGGAAGCCCTGCAAGCTGAGGCCACAGTGGCATCCTCAGCCCAGCACGTGACACGAAGCAGGACCCCAGGGTGGCCCTAACGTGGGGGCGGCGCAGAGCTGAGCCATGGCTGCCACTGCCTGGTGGGTGGGAGGAAGCAAAGGACTCAGCTCCAGGGGCAGCCAGACCCAGCAGCTCGGGAGGACCGGGCAACACAGCCTTGAGCTGGACACAGGAGGGGACAGCACTGGGGGCAGCCACCCCGCAGCAGCCAGGGCCACACACCTGCCTGCCTTTGAAAGCTCTGGGTGACCCAGGGACCCTGGCCTGGCCACCAGCCTCCTCTGGCTCCTCCCTGACCGGGAGCCCCCGTCATCTGACCCAGGCGGCACTGCCCAGGGAGCTCAGGCCCGAGTTACACCCCAGGAGCCTGCACGCAGGCCGTTCAGCACCCCTACCCGCCACTGCAGTGGCTCCAAGGGTGGGGTTCAGTGCACCTTGCCCTTGCCAGAGGGCTGCTGGCCCCCTCCAACGTCCAGTCAAGATAAAGGCCTGGGGCCCACCCACCAAGCAGCCACAGGGAAGCCACAGGGGTGGCCTCCTCCCCTGGTCTGCACACCGCCAGGGCACTACCAAGGTGAAGGTCTCCAGAGAGGACAGGCTGACACATGCCTGGCTCCCTGCCCTGGGACCCATGGGCAGTGCTAAGCTGACACCGTCTCCTAGACCCACCAGCTCCCACTACACAGAACTCCCAGCAGAGCTGGCCAAGTGGCACTGCGTGGCTGCAGAAGGAGCACTGACCAGCCCCCAGGACCAGATGGGCTCTGCGCACGCCACCGCCCTCCTCAGACCAACCCAAGTGTCCGCCCCACCTCCTACTCTGGCTAGTAAGTGGCAGCCCTCCGCCCACAGCTGGCCACCCCGCCGAGTCCCAGCCACCACCACCGGCACGCGACCTCCTCTCCAGCCTACTTCCCACGGCTCAGCTCCCGGACCATTCCCACCAAGAAGGTCCCACGGCTTCCGTGGCACAGGGATGAAATCCAGGACCAGCTGTTCCCCACGAAGCCCCGCCAGCCCCCGCCAACCTGCACTCTCAGGCCCCACCCCCTCTCAGCAGGCTTCCCCAAGGCCGTCTCTCCCCGTTGATCTGTGCCCGCTAAGCAAATGAACCAGGTCCCGGTGGCTCAAGGCAGGCTGGAACCTCAAGCCTTTGCCCTGCTGTGCCTGCTGCCTGGCCCCGGGGACCTCCCGACACAGGCCCGGCACCACCACCAAGTGAGGACCAACTGTGGACGGGTCCCGAGGCTGCAGGCTCCGGGCGGGCAAGGCCCCACCTGCTGCAAGGCCAAGACAAAGTGGCAGGGGAGAGACCAGGCTGTTAGGGGCCATGGGGTCACCACCGCTCGGCCCAGAAAGCACCAGGCCACTCCACGGTGTCTAGGCCCTGGGCCCACCCTGCCCACCCGGACTGAGAAGGAAGCCAGGGCGCTCAGTGAGGCAGGCCCAGGCTACCCAGTCCAGTCTGAGCTCCCAACAGCAGGCCGCAGGCAGCCACCTGGTGGCCTCGGGGGCGGTGCCGTACCAAGGTTCCGAATCCAGAAGCCTCCATCCCGGCCTCCAGCCCTGTGCCTGGCACCACGTGCAGTCCCCAGGAACCTCTGGAACCCCAGTGTCTGCTGAGCCCCACTCTACCCAAACCCAAGCATGGGGCTGGGCCACAGCACCCTTCCCGGGGCCACCGGCAGCTGAATGATGTTCCTCTGAAGTTCACGTGGAAGCCCCTGCCGCCAGGGCCTCAGAGTGGGAGATTATTTGAAAATGGGGTCTTCACACTGGTAATCAGTCACAATGACATTATTAGGGTGGCCCTAATCCAATGACTGGTGTCCTCGTGTGAAAAAATTTGGACAGAGAAAACACAGGAAGAAAACAGCCATCTACCAAAGAGAAACCAACCCCACCCACACCCTGATCCTGGACTTTGAACCTCCTGATCATCAGAAGATAAATTTCTGTTGTTTCGGTCACCTGGTCTGTGCTGCTCCATCATTACAGCAACCTAGGCAGACCAGTCCCCAAGCCCTAACAGCTGCTCAGGTGAATTCCCTGAAGACCGGGACCCCAAAGCTGACCCCAACAGCCAGGGCCCTGAGGCCCGGTGGGGGAAGAGTTCTCACAGCCTAAGAATCTCCAGGGCCGCAGCCCCAGAGCTGCTGAGCCCCTGGCTGCAGCCTTCTGAGCACTGGAGCCCGACGTGCCCGGCCTGGGTGCGAAGACCTTGCGCCACCTCGATCCCGCGGCTGCCTGGCCTGAACTTGCTCCGGCAAGCAGAGGGTGGCAGGTGGGATTTGGGGCTAATGGGCAGAAGGCAAGGCAGGAGCATGTGGGGGCCAAGTATAAAGCAGGGCCTGCTGGGCAGACAGTGGTGGCAACGCTTCCTGGGGGACACCCACCCAGGGCCGCCCAGCTGATGGCCAGGAGCCAGTATATCCGAGCCAGCTGTGGCAGGCAGAAAGTTCCCAAATATGCCCCCAACCCTGTAAAAAGATGACCTCACGTGGCCAAAGGGACTTTGCAGATGTGACGAGGTTGAGGATCTGGACGTGGGGAGGTTACCCTGGATGACCCAGGTGGGCCCAGTGTCATTGCAAAGGTCCACATAAGAGAGAAGCAGGAGAGAGAAAGAAACGTGACAGAAATAGATGTCAAAGCTCGTGACGCTGCTGGCTAGAAGCCATAGGCCGAGGGATGTGGGCAGCTTTCTGAAAGGTAGAAAAAGCAAGAAAATGGATTCTCTCCTGGAGTCTCCAGAAGGAACACAGCTCTGCTGACACTTGGCCCTCGAGGCTGGGACACCACTCTGTAGCCCAGACAATCCTCTGAGAAGGAAGGTGGAGCAGCAGGGCTGCCACTCCGAGGGACACACTCCCCGGCCAGGCCAGGGACACACTGGACATGACCGTTTCCCTCTCCTGATCTCACGTGGGACCTTGAGCCCGAGCTGGGCTGCAGGGCCCCTCCTGGGCCTCAAATTCAAGATGGTGGTGACTCTATGCCTTGGGACTCGGCACACCCTGTGAACCCATCTCACAGAGGAGGGCCACGCCTAAGAGGGAAGGGAGGAAGCGCAGCACGCGCCAGCCCCTCACACTCTCGGAGCAGGGAGCGAGCAGGAAGGAGAAGGCCTCAGGCCTGGTACCACAGGAGCAGCCGTGGCAAGGCGGGGAGTCCCGGGTGACCGCCAGCAATCCCAGCAAGGAGCGAGAGGAAGGACGTCTCCTCTGGCCGTGTGGGAACACAGCGCTGCACGCCGCACCCTGACTTTGCTCCAAGGGGCGACGTCATCAGCAGTACCGGGGGAAGCGCCGGGCACGCCGTTTGCCACGAGGGCGGTACTCACCCCGGCCAGGGACTTCTGGATGTTTTCTCTGGCTCTCGCGATGTCACGGAGGATCACGCTGGCGCCGTTCTCCTGCAGATGGTGCATAAAGAACAACGCTTTCATTTAAAAAAAAAAAAAAAAATTAAAAAGGCAGCCTCCTGTGGAGAGAGCAGGAAAGCCCTGCACAAAACAAAAGCTCACGGGCCTGAGGACGGAAGAGGATGGAGTCCTGTGGCCCTGACGACAGGGCCTGAGGCGCACGTGGCCTGCAAGCCCAGCCGGGCCACGTGTCGCAGGTCCTGATGGGCACCTAGAGACGCTGTGAGCGCCCTGCCCACATGTGACACGAGAGCAGCTCCAGCTCCCCGGGAGCCGGCCAGCCGCCCTCCGAAGAACCAACCCCAGCACCTGCAGCAGCGCCACCTGGGCCAACGTGCGTGTCCCGCTGTGCTGGCACAGACACCCCGAGACCCCAAGCGCAGCAGCCCCTACCTGGCGTGAGGAGCCGGCCACGGGCCCGTTCATCTGCTCGTAGAATTTCCTTTCTGCATCGTCATATTTGAACTTGTCAAACCAGATCTTCTCGTGCACTAGAAAGTTTGTGGCCATTTTCCTGTTGAGAGGGGAGGAGAGACTAAGACAGCCTGGCCGGGAGGAGGGGGCACCTCCTCGCAGACCCCAGGGCTGGCTTGCACAAGCGCCCCTTCCAACAGCCCGGACCCCGAGGGTACAGGGCAGGCCGTCCCGGTCCTTGGGTAACAAGGGCTCCAGGGCCCAGGGCAGAGCACCAGAGGGTCTCAGCACGGACCACAGCAAGCCTGCGAGCCCCTCCCCCACACCACGTGGGCTTCCTTCAGTGGTAAGGCGGGTGGCCCCCAGGCCAGTCCCCAAGACCAGTGGCTCTCAAAGCATGGCCAGGAACCTCTGGGGGTCCCCAAGGTCCTCCCCTTTCCAATCACACAACTGTTCAAGGCTGGATTTGTCGGACAATATACACCAACAGATAATGCACAAGCAGGTTTAAGAATCCAGCTGCCTCCTATTAAGCCAGACACAAGACTCGCAAAAATGTAAAACAAGGCCACTTAGTTCACTGACCTTTTTTGTTACAGAAAAGTTATTTCTTGCGTAAACGTCATTAACGTGTAACAAGCTTGTTATTATTTTTCAACAAATAAGTGCTTCTGCATTTAATTACTAATATAGGAAAAATTAATAAACAAAACAAAAGCTCTCTTAGCATCACAAGACCAGCAAGTTTGAGAACTGCTGCTGTAGACCAGGGCCTGGCGAACGCCGGCCTGTGAGCCAGATCCCGCCACTGTCCGTTTTTGCAAATCGCTGTATTGGCACGTCTGCAGTCTGCTGCTTTCCCACTACTCGGCAAGGCGGGGGAGCTGCCGGACCTGGGCCCAGAGCCCGAATTCTCACAGATGACAAAGTCTGCTGACTCAGAACCGCCCTGTCCCTCACCAAGTGCAACAGAAAAGGACCCAATCTCACCAATTCTCTTTGCTGAGGATCCCAGGCCATCACTGGACCTCACCAAGTGTACCCCCGTGACAAGGGAGGTTGAGCCCTGTAACTCTCCTCCACCCCAGCTCGAAGAGGCATCACTGAACAGTTTCAGTTCCACGCCACCCCGCACGCACACGTACTGCCTGATGGGGAACGCCCCCCTCCCCCCGGCGGTGGGCCCCACACCCTGCCCCTCGCACCAAGGCCAGGATCCCGTCAAAGCAGCACATCCAACCCCACCGAGGAGCCGAGGGGCTCCTGCCGGGAGTCTGGGGTCCAGGGAGGCCCCTCCACGCCCCCTCTGGCCCGGCCTGCGGCCCAGGGCCTCTCCCCACTGGGGGGCCCCCAGTCTGCCCTGAGTCCAACGGTCTCTGCCCTCCTGCCTGAGCCCAGTGGGCTAAGGGATCCCTTCCATGGCCAGGCTCTGGCCTCCAGCGACCAGCTGGCACTGCATAAACCGCTCTGGGGGCCAGACCCCTGGGTCCACAGGCTGAAGGCAAGTTGGCCTCATCCAGTGGGTGTCTTCCAGACTCAGGCCGCTGGACCGGCCGCATGCTAGAGCACCTGAGACGCCCACCTCACCTCAGGTGGTTCTGGACAAGGAGATGGGGGAGACAGCAGGATGGGTCGGCAAGCGGCCCAGTGGGGCTTGGGGGCCGGGAGCCTTCATCGCTCCCCTGTCCCATGAGTCAGGGGAGAAGCTGGAAGTTGCCTGGCCAAAGGGGAAACCTTGCGCAAGACAGATTCAGGCCCACGTGGACCCCTTCCCTCCACCAACTTGGTGGGGGTGACCCCAGAGGCTGCAATGCCCCAGGGGCAGATAGCTATCCCAGCCCGACCCGAGCTAGCTTCCAACTCAGCCGGTCCAGGAGTCTTGGGAGGAGCCCCGCCAGGGGTGGTGGGGGCAGGGAAGGGAGCACGCCGGCCACCCAGCCCGGCCCGGGGAAGCCCAGGCACCCGCCCGGCACGTTTTCCCTACTTGGGTCTCAGGCTGGACATGGAAGGGCCAGACCGGGCGCTGGGTCGGTGAACCAGGGACGGAGCTTCAAGGCGCCAGGCCATGCGCAGGGCCTCGGCGGCGTGGTGGCGGCACTCTGCGCTGTCGTAGGCCGGCTTGCTGAGCCAGGGGGCCTCGGCATCCTTGTGCAGGAAGTACCGGTAGGGCAGGGCAGAGGAGGCCTCCCCGTCCACCCGCCGCGGCCCGAGCCGCCGGCTTCCCACGGCGTTGCGGCCCCGCCGGTCTCTGCGGCCGCGCCGGGCGCCCTCAGCCTGACCGGCTTGCTCCTGCAAGCGCACCTTCCCAGGGGGGTGGCCGTCAAACAGGGCCTCGTAGAAGACCCTCTCGGCCGCGTCGTAGCGGGGCTTCTCCAGCCACACCTCCCGCACCAGCGCCTGCAGGCTGCCCAGTGGGGGCTGGCCGTTGGCTGGCGGGCTGGGCTGGCGGATGAGGTGCCGGTCGGGGGCGGCCGCCCACTGGCCCGTGTCGGGAGCCCCCTGCCCGCCGCTCCCCTCCGCAGCCAGCAGCAAGGCCTGAGACCACTCCACGAACGCCCGCTCAGCCTGGTCAAAGGAAGACTTGTTGACCCAGACGCCCCAGGTCACGTGGTGGCAGGCCACCTGGCTTCCGAGGGCGCAGAGGGCCCCAGGGGCCAGGGCGGGAGGCCGGGCTGCCTGGGCGGCCGCATCTGCCAGCCTCTGGTGGTACGAGCTCTCCGCCTGGTCGAACAGCGGCTTGTCCAGCCAGACGTGGTCGGCTGAGAGGCCCACGAGGGCCAGGTCCCCCTGGCTGAGCCAGCCCCTCGGGGAGCGCTTCCTCGGCTTCTGCAACGGCTTCTTCCCATTGTGGCTCTTCCCGGGCTCGCTGCTGCCGCTGCCGTTGGGGGCGCCCGCCTCCTCGGCCTCATCCTCCCGGCCCGGCCCGTTCACTGCCAGTGCCTCGGCCGGGAGCTGCTGGGCGGCGGCTCTCATGGCCTCGTGCTCGTAGAAGCGCCGCTCAGCTTCCCCGTACTTCTGCTTGTCTTCCCAGACCGTCTCCAGGGCACAGGAGGCCTTCCCGCTCATCTTCCACGCAGCGTTAAAAAGCAAGCACAAAGGGCAGTTGCAACACCGTGGGCCGTGGGCAGACGGCACCCCCGCCCCTCCCTGCTCGGCCGCCCGGATGGGGTGCCCCGGGGCAGCATGCACGGGGAGCTGGGGAAGCAGTAAACACGCACGAGCACGTAATGCGTGGTGTGGTTGCACGTGTGTATCCTCCTAACCGCAAAACTTGCCTTTTCTCATCCAACATGCACCCAGGCTCTCCAAGGGGGCCCAGAGAACACTTTCCAAACCTCTTTGGCTACAGAAACCTCTTCGGTGAACCCCAAGAACAGCGGCCAAATAAACACAGGACGCGCTCAGCTAATTCAACTTTTACGTCAACAGCAAATGAGTTTTAGAACAAGTGCGTCCCGTGAAACATTAGAGCCTCACTTATTCTGAAAAGTTAGCCGCTGTTCATCTGAAACTTTAACTGGACGTCCTGCGTTTTTGCTAAGCCTGGCCACCTCCCTGAGGCACTCGGGCTTCTGTTTTATAGAAATGCACTTGGTGGTCTCAGAGGACGGCCCCGCTCCTGGCACATTCTGCCTGATCTGAGTCCCCCACCTGCACGGCCACACCGCCATCCTGAGCAGTGCATGTTCCAAGGGAAGCTAGAAGATCTTAGCTAAGGGGCACCTGGGAACAGAGGGTGGAGCACCCACCCCTGCGAGGCCACATCAGGGGAGATGCCAGGGAGTGAGTGTCTAAAAGGGAAGGAAGGCAGTGGCTCTGGCAGTTAAGAATCAGGTTCCTTGGTCAGCGGCCGATGCCTCCTGACCAGGAGACAAGCAACTCACACCCGTGGGTGCGCCTAAACTAAAGGAACCATGTGGGAACCTCCGAGTCCTGTCCTAGGACGCGAGATCCTCCCTGCACTCCAGCGCCTTTTGGTGTAAGGGGCTCCGCACACCTGCCACTGTGGCTACTGGATAAGCCTCTGTCCAGAAGCCTGAGCTCAGAGTAGCCCCGTCACCTGCTGCCCCCGTGCAAGACTGAGGGCTGCTGGGCCACAGGGCGTGCGCAAACAGCCACGAGGCGATGGCCTCGGCCCTGCCGCTGGCACAGGGCCCCCCATTCTGCTCCCGGGCACGGTGCCCCGTAAAGGCTAGCCCCATTGCTGGGCAGCCCAGAATTCTACAGCAGACCCTACTCAGCAGAACCAAGGGGCCTGGGCCACCGCAGCCTCCGGCTAGAAGCAGCTCAAGCCCAGAAAGCCCTGGAGGCCAGTCTGCTCTTAGGGTGCACCTAGGGGTCCCCGAGCTCACACCTGGCTGGCCTGTTCTAGAGGACGGCCTTGACTAGCACAGGGACTCCTCCCCTGAGACCCTACTCTGGACCCTGTGCCCGCCCAGAAGCAGAAGCACCAGGCCGACTGCCTGGGGCTAAGCAGCTTGCTCTCAGGATGGCCCCAGTGTCTCCTGCTGCTGCGAGGTCACCTGGTGAAGCCTAAGCGAGGGCAGACCTGCTGGGCCCTCACCCCAGGGAGGAGGCCCCCCGAGGGGGCAGACTTTCACCCCGGGACAGCAAACCCTTCCTGCCACTCACCGCAGGGTCTACAGCCCCCCGACCAAAACCAAAACCCAATTCCAATCACCCCGGGACGTGTGGGCCAAGTCCCGACCGACCTGGGACTTCAGGGAGACTGCCCTTTGTGCTCTGAGGGGCTCGCCGGGGTCTCTCACAGCACCCGATGCAGGGGCGGAGGCCCAGGCTCAGAGAGGTCCCTGGCCACTCCCTCGAGCCTCCCTCCCCGGGGCCAGCAGCACTTACCAAGGCCAGGCTGACTGCAGAGGCAGTGCTGGGGGGCGGGAGCCCATGCCCAGGAGGCGGGGCACTGTGACATCACTCACTGTAACCGAGGGCTGCAGGCCTACCAGGCTGGGCTTGTCTGCCCTCTGACCTCTCTGGCGGACCCTCACCAAAGCAGCGCAGCGCGGGTCAGGGCTGGTCTGGCCCCTGCAGCCCTGCCCACCAGGCTGACCCCCCAGTGCGGAAGCCCTACGTGAACCTAGTGGCCTAAACGCTGTCCTCGGCTCCTGACATCAAACCAGGCTCTGCTCAGAGCTCTAAGGGTCACAGTTCGGGGGAGGGGAAGCCCCCTCTCAAGATGCCCGTGAGCAAGGGACAGGGCCTGAGACCAGGGGCTGGCTGGGGCGGCGGCACCCTGCCCTGCCCAGAGGTGTGGAAGGTGCCCACCCTACTGCCGGGGCAGGAACTGGCTCAGCCCAGGAAGGTGCTGAGGCCACACCCAACAGGTCCAGACAAGGAAACCGAGGCCGGCAGCCTGGCCCCAGAGGTGTCAGGACTCGCCGGGCGTGGTGAGGGCTGGGCTGGGGGCCCCTGGCTCGGGTGAAGGGGACACAGGACCCTGGGACGGGCGAGTACTTACTTTGCTTCGATCTCCTAGGACAGCATGAAGAGAAAGCAGCAGAGTTAGAAGCAGCCAGACAGGGCGGCCCGAGCAGGCTGGGGGGCCTTCTCAGAAGCTGCTCGGTGAGGCGGCGTGGAGGCGAGTTTGCTGGGGAACAAAGGCGAGCACCGGCGCCAAGACCCACCACCAAAATCCCAGGGGGCGGCCGCTGCTCCTTCATCACTCGAAATGCGCAGATGCTGGGGTTCCTGTTAGCCGGAGCCAGGCAGCCCTGGGAGGCCCCATCTGAGCTCCTCGCTGAGCTGAGCCAACCTGGGGAGGTGAGCCAGCACCTCGAGTGCCCCGCTGCCCACGTGGATCAGTGCTAGGAGGGCTCTCCCCAGCCCCGCACCGCCACTGGGTCCAGACCGCTGGACCACGTGTAGGACGACAAGGACCTGGCAGAAGGTCTTGGCGGCCACCCAGCCCCAGTACCCACGCCGGACAGGCCTCTCCCTCAGCAGGGCCACTATGGGGGCGAGAGGCCAGGTGGGCAGGGTGTGCCGTCCCCGCAGGCCGGCACCGGAGGGTGCACGAGAGGACAGACGGGGTGCCCGGCCCTGAATCCACAAGAGGTGCCACCAAGGGGCTGAGGACCCAGTCAGCCCTGCCACCCAGGCCCCTGGCCTCCCGTCTCCCCCACACCACGGCCAGCGCGCCAGCATCAAGTCACCCCGGGACAGGGTGCGCGAGGCGTCCTGCGGGGCGAACAGAGAGGCTAGCAGGCAGGAGGCAGGCGTGCACGGAGGTCCCAGGCAGGCTCTCCGCAGACACCCACCATAGGGGCTTCGTGTGGCAAGGCTCTGGCGGGAGGAGGACTCCCCAGAGACACCACACAGGAGCGCTGTCACCTGGGGAGGCGACCACAGACAGCTGAGGGCTGCCTGGTAAAGCCAGTGCCAGGATGGGGCCAAGAGCACCCCCAGGGCTGCTGGAGGATGAGGCCCCAGGACAGCCGGCACAGCCCCCGACGTCAGAGGCAGGGGCCCACCTCTCCCAGTAGAAGAACCACTCTGAGCCTGAACACTTTCCCGCGAGGACGCCACCAGGGAAGCACAGAACTCTCGGCTAGGGGCCGGGCGTCCTACAGGAGCAGTCGGGCCTCCACCGCCCCCCCCCGCCCCCCGCAACACTGGAGCACACAGGGGGCAGAGCCAGGACGCAGAGGAAGCAGTCCCACCCTGTACTCCTCACCTGCAGGGCCAAGAGCAAGCCGCCTGCCACTAAGGACCAGCCCTGGGGCATAAAGCATGTCAAGACCACTCCCATAAGAGGGGGCACTGAGGCGTGGGAGGCCCTGGAGGGATCACGGCCCACCCAGCCACCAGGATCTGGGGCGAAGGCACCGAGCAGCTCTTCCTCTGCAACTCCCCCAGCCCAGCGTCAGTGCGAATCAGCACTCCTGGCTGTGCTGAGGGACTCTGGGGGCTGCGGAGTCCTTCTCAGCCTCTGCCCAGCTGGGAGGGCAGTTCTTGCAGTGCCAGTACAGGGAACCTGGCAGCACTCCCTGGCCAGGATACTCCTGGCTGGAGGCTCCTGAAGGTGAGGACGTGGCCTGGCAGAGCGGTGCCCACCAATCCGCCAAGAGGTCCCCGTGAGGCTGGGTGAACGGGGAAGGTTTCTGGGAGGGGTGAGGGTTGCCCCCTCCCCCGGCTCCATCCTCCACACCTCGTTCTCATCCTCCAAACGGTCTCAGGTAACCAGGTGCCCATGTGACCCCATCGCAGTCACACACAGGCAGGGGCTCCCAGGTCATCCACCCAGAGGTCACAGCTCTCTGCCCCCCTTCCACAGGAAGTGGGAATCGGTGTGCGGTGTGGGGAGATGGGGCCCCTGGCTGGCGCGGCCTGGACCAGTGCTGCACAACAGAGCTTCCACGCGTGCAGTGTCCAAGAGAACGCGGCGAGCACTCAGCACGCTTCAGCCGATGAGAACGAGCCAGCAGTGGGGCAACTGCACGAGAGGGCTGCCCTCTGATTTTCTTTAGAGGCGAACTCCACAGCCCCCAGTTCCTACTCAGAAGCTTCCCCACCTCTGACTCCTGGACAGTCCGGCCCCACTCAAAAATGCCAACCTGTCCTGCTGGCGTGGAGGGGGGCCCCTGCACCCCAAGACTCAGCACTCACACTGCGGCTGCCCAAGTCACCCCACCTGAGGCCCAGCCAGCTGCATGACATTTGTGCTACAATACCATGGCCGTCGGTTCTATTTCTATCCCAGTCTGTGGTGCCCTGGTCTATCTACCCTGACCGCCAGGTGCCTGCGCCCCCTTCCCTCGGGCGGCTCCAGCACTGCACGCGCCTCCTCAACCATTCTGAGTACACCTGACGCCTCACACAGCTGGGAGACGGGAGTGGGGTAAACTGAGGCTCCGGGTCGGCGAGGTGAGAATCTGGGACTCCGTGTCTCATTCTGACGCCTGTCCTTCACACAAATGTCACACTGCCCCCCACTTCAAAGTCACACGTGCCATCTTCAAACAGGGCCACAGGGCCAGGGCTCGTGCCGGCATTTCCTGCCTGCAGCCCTTGAAAAGCTGACACCAGAGCGCGACGCACCGGGGACGTTCTTTGTGGCCGCCTATTTAGGATCACCTTCAAGAAACCTTCATCCACAAAAACACTGGTCAAGCGTGTTTGCCCCCCAGGCTCCTCTAGGGGAAGGCACAGCAGCCGCGCTCCAAGGTGAGGAGATGGAGAGCTGCAGGGCACCCCGGCACTGGCACAGGGCCCAGGCCCGACTGCCCCGCAGAGGCGGCACAGGGCACCTGCTCCTCGGAGTCTGTGCCAAGCTTTCTCAGGGAACCCCTACGTCTGGAGCTAAGCACGGCGGTGGGGCTCAACCCACTTATGGTTGAGGGCTCCCTAGGAGCTAGGGGTGTCAGAGCTGCTTCTGAGGCAACACCGGGTCCTTCCCCGACCCAGGCCAGACCTACTCCCTCACCAGTTACTTGCCAGAGTCAATCTGCTCTCGCGACAAGCAGGGACCACCCCAAAGTCCAGCCACACAAACAGCTCTCTTGCTCCAGGGTGGCCCTTCACTCTGAAAACCCTGTCGTGCTGGTCCCCGCCCCATGCCACCCCCCTGGCTCCAGGACAAGGCTTTCCCTTCTTCGTTCCACTGAAAGTGCCCACTTTTCAGGAAGGTATCCTCCTCCCCTTCAGAGAGTGGCTTCGACATCGCCTCCTGCCCGGATCACCTTATCCAAATCCAGACCCTCCATCCCTCTCAGAGAACGCTGTATTTCAGTCACCCAGCAATCACATCCTTATTCTTCCCCGAGTTCATGAGCTCTCCAGGTTCCACGAAGACTGGGTCCGTGCCTGTCTCAAGCCCAGAGCCGACATGAAGGAGGTGCTCCACAAACGTCGACAAAGAAACGGGGGGACTACAGGCCCGGGTCACAGGTGGGCAAACATCCTTGTCACCCACCGGGGCGGAGACCAGCGCGGCCCCGACATTCCCGCAGCCGCCCTCCCGCCGGGGCAGCCGCAGGGGTCCGGCCGGCACGTGGCCCGCGGGCTCCGCCCCTCTGCGCGGCCGCGAGCCCGCATCCGGCCCCGCGCCCCGGAGCCGGCCTGCCGGCGGCTCTCCAACCAAGTCCCTGCCGGCGCAGCGCGGGCCGTCCCTTCCCCGGGCCCCAGGGCCTGGCGGCGCAACCCTAGGTACTCACACGCCAGCCAAGGACGCGGCGACCAACGTTGAGGGATCGGCGGCGCGCGACGGCAAAGAAAAGGGAGGGCCGCGCTGGCCGCGCACGGGAAGTGAAGCAGCGGGCTCTACCACGCGCCGGGACGCGGGGGACGCGGCCCGCGCGCACGGCCCGCTGCGCTGCCTGGGCCTTCCGCGCGACTTTCCCCGCGGGTGGACAGAAGACAGTGGGAGACCCCCGCGAGGCTCGCCCTTTCCCGGAGGAGCTGGAGCAACCCGCCGGGCACAGCGCCGCCGGCTCCCGCCCCCCTCCGCTGCAGCTCCGGTGGACTCGGCGGGCCCGGGCGGAGCAGACCGGCCGGCACGTGCCGGGTGACGTGCAGCGCGGGGTGGGGCCCGCGGGGCCAACGCGCCTGCGCGCGCCGAGCGGGCGAGACAAAGGGGAGGGCCCGGCCGGTCCCGCCCCCAGCGCCCGCCCAGCGCGGCCGGCCGGGCGGGCGTATGGCCCCGGTTCCCGCGCCCCCGCTGCCGCTGCCGCCGCAGCCGCAGCAGCAACCATGTACCCCGCGGGACTCCCGGCCGGCCCGGCCCCGCGCCGCGGCCGCCGCCCCCCACCCGGGCGCCCCGCGCAGTCGCCGCGGCCCCCCGCGCCCGCCCCGGTCGCCGCCGCGCGGCCGCCGCCCCCCGCGCCCGGGCCGCGGCCCCGCGTGGCTGTGAAGATGGCCTTCCGCAAGGCCTACTCCATCAAGGACAAGCTGCAGGCCATCGAGCGCGTCAAGGGCGGCGAGCGGCAGGCCAGCGTGTGCCGCGACTTCGGCGTGCCCGGCGGCACGCTGCGCGGCTGGCTCAAGGACGAGCCCAAGCTGCGCTGGTTCCTGGAGCAGCTGGGCGGCGAGGTGGGCACGCAGCGCAAGAAGATGCGGCTAGCCAACGAGGAGGAGATCGACCGCGCCGTCTACTCGTGGTTCCTGGCGCTGCGCCAGCACGGCGTGCCGCTGTCGGGGCCGCTCATCCAAGCGCAGGCCGAGGCCTTCGCGCGCCAGATCTACGGGCCCGAGTGCACCTTCAAGGCCAGCCACGGCTGGTTCTGGCGCTGGCAGAAGCGCCACGGCATCTCCAGCCAGCGCATCTACGGCGAGGCCGAGCCCCCAGCCGCCGGCCCCGCGCCCGGCCTGCCGGTCAAGCAGGAGCCCGCGCAGCTCACCCGCACCGGCCCCCTGCCCGACCGCGCCCTGAATTCCCCTGCCCCCGCCGAGGGCGGCTACGGCGACGAGCAGATCTACAACGCCAACGTCACCGGCCTCTACTGGAAGCTGCTTCCGGAGCAGGCCGCGCCCCTGGGCGCGGGGGGCTGTGGCCGTCGCTGGCGGGGCGACCGGGTGACGGTGCTGCTGGCCGCCAACCTGACCGGCAGCCACAAGCTGAAGCCGCTGGTCATCGGGCAGTTGCCGGACCCACCCAGCCTGCGCCACCACAACCAGGACAAGTTCCCCGCCTCCTACCGCTACAGCCCCGACGCCTGGCTCAGCCGCCCGCTGCTGCGCGGCTGGTTCTTCGAGGAGTTCGTCCCGGGCGTCAGGCGCTACCTGCGCCGCAGCTGCCTGCAGCAGAAGGCTGTGCTGCTGGTCGCCCACCCGCCCTGCCCCAGCCCTGCGGCCAGGATGCCCACGCTGGAGGAGAGCGAGGAGACCCCCAGGAGGTGCCGGCCTGAGCCCCTGGGCCCTCCGGAGGAGCTGCAGACCCCCGACGGGGCGGTGCGGGTGCTGTTCCTGTCCAAGGGCAGCAGCCGGGCACACATCCCGGCCCCACTGGAGCAGGGGGTGGTGGCCGCCTTCAAGCAGCTGTACAAGCGGGAGCTGCTGCGGCTGGCCGTGTCCTGCGCCGGGGGGTCCCCGCTGGACTTCATGCGCAGCTTCATGCTCAAGGACATGCTCTACCTGGCCGGCCTCTCCTGGGACCTGGTGCAGGCAGGCAGCATCGAGCGCTGCTGGCTTTTGGGCTTGCGGGCTGCCTTCGAGCCCCGGCCGGCGGAGGAGTGCGCTGGGCAGCCAGCTGGCCAGGCCGAGGAGGCCGCGGAGCGCAGCAGGGTGCTTAGCGACCTCACGCACCTGGCAGCCCTGGCCTACAAGCGGCTGGCGCCCGAGGAGGTGGCCGAGTGGCTGCACCTGGACGATGACGGGGGGCTGCCCGACGGCTGCAGAGAGGACCCAGGCCCCAGCCGGCCTCCCGTGCTGGTCCCTGGGGCCCCTCCGCCCCCAGCCAGCTTGCCCTCTGTCGCGGCGGGAGGAGAGGAGGAGGAGGAGGCCGCCGTGCCCTCCGCTGGGGAGGCCGTGCGGGGCCTGGAGACAGCTCTGCGATGGCTGGAGAGCCGGGACCCCCGGGAGGTAGGGCCGCTGAAGCTGGTGCAGCTTCGCTCCCTGATCAGCATGGCCCGGAGGCTGGGGGGCATCGGGCCCTCTCCTGCAGTCCCTGATGATGGGGTGTGACCAGGCCAGTCCGAGCAGCCCCCAGTGGCCTTTCTCCTGCGGCACTTGGAGGGGATACACACAGCCTCCCCATCTCTCCTCCCCTCCCCTGGGGTGGCCTCCCCCCCTCGCTCGGGGTTGCAGGGATCCCAGCCCAGCCTGGCTCAGAGGAGCTCTGTTGGTGAAGGGCCGTCCCCTCCACTGGTGCCCGCGTTTCATGTGGGGACAGAACAGAGGCCGCGGGCGCCTGCTTCCCCTCCCTGGGCAGGCGCGCACGTGGGGTCTGCGGTCTTAGCCAGGTGCCCTCTCGTGCAGGCCTGGCACACACACCACAGCACTTATCAGAGAGCAGGTGGCTGTGCTCCCACCCTGGCCCCTGTGGGGCTGAGGCCTCCAGCCATGTTCCTGTCCACACCGCCCAGCACTTGTACCGGACGAGGGCCCGGCGCTCCCATCCCTCCCGACCACAGCCATGCGGTCGGTCGTCTCAATGGGAAGCACACCACTCGTTTTGTTTTTAGCGCGTTAAGTCTGTCTTTAACAGATACGCTTCAGGGACCCGGGGTGGAGGGCTCCGTGGGCTGGAAGGGAGGATGGTGCCCGGCACGCGGGGCCTCCCAAGGTTCTGGGTGCAGCGAGGGCTGTAGGTTTCTGTTCCACTCGGATTTTTAACTTTCCTTAAGAAAACATTCTGAACAGCTCTCTTGTTCCGTGGGGTTGGCGAGCACTAGACCTGGGCCCTGGTGACAGACCAGTGGCCGGGCCAGCGCCCTGTGCCCCCACCAGCCACAGGCCACTTTGTCCAGCCCCAGAGCCCAGAGCCATCCCGTTTCCCCGGAGCAGCCCTGGGGCACTGACGGCCATGCCAGGACAACCCTCAGTGCCTTAGCTCCCCTCCAAGGCTCCCCTGCCCAGCCTGCCCTCAGGTTTCTCTCCCGCGCCTGGCGCTGCCCAAGGCGTGGCTGAGGGGCTGCTTCCCATGGCCCCATCAACTGGGCTCCTAGATGGCACCGTTTGTAAGGAGAAGGTAAGGGCTCTGTAACTGTCCAGCTCTGGATTCAGGATCCTGCTGGTGGCCTGAGGCCGAGAGATACCCACCCGGCCTCCCAGAGGCTGCCCTGCACAGATACCCAGAGCTCTTGTGAGGGGCAGTGGGGCCGGATTTGAGGTGCTGCCTGCCTCAGCGCTCTGCCCTCATCCTCACCTGCCCCATCCTCCTGGTGGTCTGAGACTGCAGAGGCCACAGACAGGTGCTGTGTTTGTGGGACGGGAGGGCTGTGCACGGCGGTAGGACGGCTGGGCACCCCCAGAGCAAGGACATAAACTGTTCCTTGGAACCACCCCCCCCCCAAAAAAAAACCACATATGTATGTGTATGTCAAATCTGAAAGCTGAGGAACAGTATGTAGGATTTGGAAACAAGAGAAGGGAGGCTTGGCTAGCCAGGCCCAGGCAGCAGCCTCCAGCCGCAACTGCTGGGGCCCACCTGGCACCTCCACTTCCATCTGTGTCAAGCCTGCACACCTGCAGGAGCCTCTGGCGGTCTCCGCTGGCCCTGGGTCTAACCAAGCAGCTGCACGGGGCTTCAGGATGTCTCGCATGTTACACCACCTGCCTCTCCCGCTGGTGGCGACCCGGGGACCCAGGCCGGGAGCTCCTGGTCACGATGGCCAGCAGGTCCTCTGCCCTGCCCGCCTATAGGGTCCTGTGGAGAGACAGACCTCAGAGCCCAGGTGGGCACCGGGCGAGGGTGGCCTCTGGTAGCATCATCAGCACTGCCCCTCTTGCCAAGTATCCTGTCTCAGCCTTTAATCCTCTTGTACCCCGGAGCCTGGGCAGGGGGACTGCAGTTGGTATTGAGAACCGGCTAGCAGGACAGGACCTCCCACCTCCTCTCATGTGGCTCCAGCCTCGTCCCCTCTGGAGAACCAAGGCTGCACCCCAGGAGGTGGCTCTGCCCGGTCTCCAAGGCCCTGGATGGGCAGCGTGGCAACGAGGCACAGCGCAGGCTGGCCTGGGGCCTTGAAGAGTTAGGGGGCCCATCAAGGGTGGGTCTGGGAGCCGCTTCGCTTTGCTGGGCTGGGGACTACCTCGCCCAAGGACCTCCGAAGGTGTCCTCTCTAGAATGGGGGCACTGGTGCCACCGGGCCCTGCACATGAAGAGGGTGGCTCTGGCCCCAAACGCAGCCCCAGCAATGATCCTTGTGACCCCGGGCCCCATCGCAGCTCTGGCACGAGGTCACCCACCTCCCTGGGCTCACCTCACTGTGAACCACAGGGCAGAGTCTTCCTGTGGGAGACGCCAGCTTTTCTCTGCAGAATGGGTGAAATGGCCTCGCTGCCGACACCTGCTGGGCCCGGGGCATCTAAGCCGCTCCCCGGTTTGTGCTGAGGGTAAGGCGGTTGATGGCAGAGGGAGGGGTCTTAGTTGCTGCCTGAACTCCTTCAGCAGCCCTACCTGCAGAGTGCTGGGCACCATGCTGGAGACTGGGTTTCTTGCCCTCAAGGATTACACGTCTCTTGTGAGGGTGTGGGACCCCTGTGGCCTGGGAGGTGCTCAGGGACACAGCCACCATGCTCTCCCCACCCTGTTCACAGCCCTCTGACAAATCCTCAAGGCGGTAAAGATCACTGATTCCAAAAAGCAGCCCCTGGTCAGTCACTGTCAGGGCTGGCCCCGTGGGCTTGGTGGTGGGCACCGCGGGAAAGCACTGCGGGTGGAAAGGGGAGCTTGTGGCTTCTGCTGAAGCCAGCCCAGCTGGGGGCTGGGAGGGCAAGACCAGGCTGCAGCATCAGAGGGAACCCGTGTGAGGCCAAGCTTGCCCGAGGGGCCTCACGCTTGGGAATGAGCCCCCAGGTGACAGCTGGACCGAAGCTGGAGCACGGGAGCGCGGGGTGAGAGGAATGGGGCACCCTCCAGCAGGGGCTCGGGCCTCCTGGGACCCCCAGCCTGCTGGCCCAAGAGCCCCGGGGGCAAGGGTGCTTGCCCTGTCGAGGGACCCTTTCACAGCCAACCTCACTGACAGCAGAGGTCGCCGGCCAGATAGGCCCAGCACGCTTTCTAATAAAGGCTGGATGCGCCAGCGTCACATGATCCCTGTTCTAGTCTTATTTGTGTAACTGTCTAGTGCTTGGATCCAGAACACCTGATTTGAAAAAGTGGGGAGGGTACAGGAAAGGGACAACGTTGATGAAAAAAGTTCACATCCAGCAGCTTCTGAGAAAAGTAATTTTAGCTTCGCAGTATAAGGTGAAGGGACTTGGCCGGCCAGTGACTGGGCTGCAACCCTGCCCGCCCCCGCCCCAAGCTGCCGTTCTTGGGTCAGGCCCTCTTCAACTGGCATTTCCTGTCACGGGCCATCACCAGCTGGGCTCACCGGGCACCTCACATTCAGGAGGTGACCGCCTAAGGGCAGGGCTGGGCAGAGGTGCATCTTCCACTCCCCAAGCCGAGCCCTGCCTGGTCCTCAGGGATTCTGTTGGAAGATACGTGGCGGGGACCCATGGACGTACAGCTGAGGGTGAGGTTGGAGGGCTGGGCGGGGGCAGGGGGAGCCTACCCTTGCAGAGCTCTCGCGTGATGGGAAGCCCTGTGCCCAGACCACCTACACCCACAGCTCCGAGTCTGGGCCAGTATCCTGGGCCTTGCCTGAGACGTGCTTCCAGGCACTTGGCATTGGGTTTGACCAGCCTCCAGTTAAATATTGCTTGCTCCGTGCTAGAGGACAGCCGCGGTTCAAAAGTGAAAGAAAAGGCGCCGAAATGGACTCAGGCTGAGCCTTCTAGCAGGTGGAAGGGCCAGGGTCAGACGGACAGTCGCTGGCTGAGGGCCAGCCGCCCATGAAGGCTGGAGTGGTGGGGGCTCAGCGCTGTGCGGGCAGTGAGGGGCAGGCTGCCGTGTAAGCCCTGTTCACAGCCTGGGGATCACTTTGCCGCGAGCCTCACAGCTGGCGGGTGGAAGGAAGGGGCTCCAGCACTAGGGCCCATGTGGGGTGGGGAGGCCCCTGTGAGCCTTGGGCTGCAGGTAGTCTGCCCCGCACCCAGAGGCGCCTCGTCCTTGCTTAGGGCCCTAAGTTGCTGGCTTTCCTGGCCTGTTGGTCCTTTCACAGACATGCTAAGAACCAAATCCTGCAGTCAGAGGCCAGGCCGTGGGACCCTCCAGGACCCTTGACCCAAGGAAGGGTCATCAGGACCAGCTCCACCTGCCGCTGGCCGCGAGCTCAGGGTCTGGAGAGGGGCCCACAGCCCGCTGTGATCCCCGCTGGCCAGGACCTGTTCTCCACCCAGCCTCCCACACCTCAAGCAGCTCCCCCACTGGCCTGCAGGCTGGAGAGAACCCGAGTCCTCGGGAAGGGGCTGGGGGGTGGCCACGGCCTGCACCCAGTGCCTGCGCCCTACTTCCTGCTGAGTTCCCGGGCCCGGCAGGTGGCAGCCTCCACAGCGCTCATGGCCGCCGCCCGCAGCGCGCCCTGCTCCAGCGCGTGGAGCCCATAGATAGTGGTGCCGCCGGGCGTGCACACGTCAGTCCGCAGCTGAGCCGGGTGCTGCCCCTTCTGCAGAAGCATCTTGGCCGTGCCCTGGGGAAAGTGGCATTGGGGTGACTCGGGGGAGGCCAGCAGCCCCTCCTTGGCTCAGCCCCACCCCCACCCCCGCCGCCCCGTCTCAGCCCAGGCTGCTCAGGCCTGCCCTCTCCCTTCCCACAGCTCCCAGGAGGCGTGCTGCCCCCTCCCCTTCCACACGCTCCCCCAGGACCGGGCAGCAAGGTCTCACCAGCAGGGTCTGGGCGGCAATGCGGTGGGCCAGGCCACTGGGCATGCCCATCTTGATGGCTCCTTCGGCCAAGGCCTCCGAGAAGGCACACACCTGTAGCAGCGGGGGGCGGGGACAAAGCCAGCACTCCCTTGGACACAGAACCCAGCCTGGAAAAGGCTGGGGACCCTCAGGAACAAGGTCCTGCACACCAGCCACCAGAGCTGAGGCCAGAGCCCAGGGGTCTGCCAAGGGGCCGGCCTCAAAGGCCCAGGAAGGCACAGATAACAGGGGGTGGGTGGCGCACACGGGGAGCTGCGGACCCAGCCGGGGAGCCATGGGGCCAGGGGCTGTCGGGGGGGCTCCACAAGGCCCCACTTTGCCGAGGGAGGGCCGGCCTGTGAGGGCAGGGGTTGGGGTGCGGGGACCAGACGACACTCACAAAGGCCACACCGCTGCCGCTGAGGCCAGTGTGGACGTCCACCTGGGCCTCGGGCACCTCCTCGCACTGCCCGCAGGCCTCCAGCAGGGTCCGCAGGAGCCCGGCCTCGCCACTGCCAGCATGGCGGCCCCGTGCCATCACCATGGCCCCCTCCTGGACCACGCAGGGCAGGTTGGGCGAGACCCGCAGCACTCGCGCCATCGGGGGCAGCAGCTGGCGGGAGAGAGGCTGCGATCAGGGCGGCTGTGGGGTCAGGCTGCCGGGCAGGCACACGCCGGGCCAGAGCAGGCTCCCCGCTACTTCCCGGGCGTGGCGCCCTAACCCCAGCCCCCTAGCCACCTGGCCACCTGTGCAGGCCGGCTGAGAGGCTGTCTGCCCCCCAACCCACCCATCCTGGTTTCTGGAAGGGCTGGACCCAGGCTGCAGCCGGGCTGGGATGGCAGGGGTGGGAGGCCAGCAGAGCCCACCCTGGGGTCAGAGCCTCAGCCCCCACTGCACCCCGACAGGCCACTCACCTCCTCCAGGGTGCTCAGGGAGACCCCAGCAGCCACAGACACCAAGATGTGCTCAGCGGTGACCACAGGAGCCACCTCCACCAGGACAGCCGGCAGGATGTGGGGCTTGGTGGCAAAGAAGACGAGCGAGCAGCTCTGCAGCACCTCCCGGTTGGAGTGGCTGGTCTGGCAGCCCAGGGCCTGCAGCAGGGTTGCCGGGACCAGGCCCACGTCAGCGGGCATCCTCCCAGACCACGGCCCTCCCTGCCGGAGCCCACCCTGCAATCCCACGGGCCCCCCATTGCAAACGGCCCTAAACTAATGCCCATGACGCGCCCAGACCACCCGTTCTCGCTCAGGATCCAACCTCAGATGGCCCTGGTGTCAGCACCTCCTCGAGCTCTCTGATCCCAGTGAGTGCCCGTGACATTCCCGCCCGTCCAGCATGCACACGCACACGCACACCCCTTTACCCCACCCGGGCCTCCCACAACCTTGACTTTCCTTCTGGCCTTTGACCTCCCCTTCCCCAGCCCAGCCCGGCCCGTGTCAAAACTTTAGCTAAGTAAGCAGCACTTCCCTGGCCCCAAGGAGCCAAGAGCCATCTGAGCCCTGGGAAGCCTCCACTCAGAGGAGCTGCCCGGCTCACCCGGAAGCGGCAGAGGTTCCTGTCCGTCGGTGCGCTGGCCAGCACGTGCTGAGCTTCCACTTTTCCTGGAAGGAAAGGCAAAGGCGGGTAGGGGGTGTCAGTGAGGATGTGGCGCGGGGAGAAGCCAGCCTGGCAGGCCCCTTACAGCAGGTCTCAGCCACACCTGGGCCACGCGGAGCCTCTCCAAGAAGCCAGGTGCTTGGCGGGGCCGCTCCACTCGGCTGGGACCAGGCAACCAGCTTCACTTGATTCTACTCAGCAGTCATCGCTGCCCACCTGCTGCTGCTGCTGAGGCCAGACGCCCTGCCGGACACAGGGGCCGGGAGCTTGCCTTGTCTCGTGAGGACACAGATCCCAGGGACCCCTGCCTCCGGGAACGGTTAGGCTGGGGAGGGGGCATGGTGGGTAGGGAGGCTGGGGTGGGGGATGAGCTTCCTCCGGAGGGGGGGTGCATCTGTACGGGGACATCCAAGCAGAGGCTCAGTGCCCGTTTGGTAGAAATCCTCTACAGATCAGATTTCTGTAAAGTCTAGCAGGAAGGCAGAAGTGCACCCCACGGCCTCAAGAGACGGTGGCAGCACTGTGAGACTCCGTGCAGCAGGGGAGGCAGGTGATACTCCAGGTTTTACAGGTTTAAAACACCTGAGACTTGCAGTAAACTGTTTTCTGATGATTTTGACCTTTCTAGACCTTGACATATGGCTGAAGGCAGAAAACCAGTCCACATCTACATATAAAGGTTTCTAAATACTGTGGAACCTCCATCCCTGCTATAAGTGGTGCTCGACCGAGGATGATTTTGCCCCCCCGCCCCGGGGACATTGACAGTGTCTGGAGACATTTTGGCTGTCACAACTGGGGGTGTCACTAACACCTAGTGGGGAGAAGCCAGGCAAGGGGCTAAAGAGCCTACAATGTGAAGAATGGAGAATGCTGTGGCCCCAAATGTGCACAGTGCCGGACACCAGGGGTGCAGCCGGCGAACAAACAGAAAGAAGAGTCGGAGGCTCAGAGCGGTCAGGCAGCTCGACCGAGGCACGAGGTTAGGACGTCGGCAGGAGATCCCGCGCTCTAAGCTAGGGCTGTCCAAGAGAAGTATCGCTCGAGCCACACACGTAGCTTCACATTTTCTAGTAGTCTTATTAAACAAGTAGGAAGAAACGGGTGAATTGTAGTACATTTTACTTAACTCAGGGTAGCCAAAATGTCACCCTTCCAACACCTAATCAATATTAAAAGTTACTAAGATACGTTATTTTTTGTTTGGATGATAAATCTTCCAAATTCGGCGTATATTTTATTCTGTGCACTCACAGCACATCTCAACTCGGACGTGGGGACGGCCGGCGCTGAGCCTCTCCACCACATCCCCTCCAGCCGCGCTCCCAGAGGAAGCAGAGACCGGAGGCACAGGGTCCGCGCGCGGCCCTGGCCCACGCCCGCCGGCCAGCCCCACCCTGGGGCCCCTGCGCGGAGGGCCCCGTGCTGCCCGGGGCTCCGCGGGGCAGGTGAGCTACGGAGAGGTAAGCCCGTCCCTCCCACACAGGCCGGTGTCGGACGCCCTCTAGCCCGCGGGCCCGGGACCCCACGCGCCCCACCTGCTTGGATGAGGCCCTGCGCGATGGCCTCCGCCATGCGGCCGGCGCCCACGAAGCCCACGCGCCTCGGGCCAGACTCCGCCGCAACCGCCGCCGCCATCTCGCCACCGCCCCGCGCCGCGCCCCGCCCGCGCCCTCAGCGCCGCCAATGGGCTACACCGCCCAGCACCTGCCCTCGTCCATTGGCTGCCGAGACCTCACGCTCCGCCCCCTCCCGCGGGCTCCACGCTCTATCGATCGCTAGCAATTGGGCTCACCCCTTCGCAGCTCATTGGCCGGAGAGATGTAGGGCGAGGAGGGGTGGGCCGCGGCGCGGGGCGCCGGGCGGGCGGCCACGATACTGTGTTGGCTTCTGTCCCGATGTGTGAAATTTCCCAAAGGGCAACTTGAGCTGGTCCTTAAAGGCGAAGGGCAGGAAAGGGTGGGGGCTCCCCTGGTCTTGTCCCAGAGGTGGGCGCCTCAGGCCGCTCGGAGCCTGCCAGTGGACCTGGGTGTGGCGGACAGGGTGGCCTGGTCAGGGCCTGTGGTCAGCTCTTCCCCAAGCCGCAGTGGGTCTGGGTGACAGCATAAAATTGGCACAGCCAGTGAAACGTGGGAGCAGGGGTCTGCTTTTCTGTTAAAGGAGGTCCTCAGGCCAGCCTGGATTCTGGTTTCTGAGGGCCTCTCAGGGAGCTGCAGGGGAGACCTTCATGAGGCCTAGGTCCCCGGCGGAGACCTGGCCCCTCTTGCTGGTTCTGTGGGAGATGGAGTGCTTCGCCAGGGCCAGGGCCCACCTTAGAGACTGAGAGGGGGAGGGTGGGTGTGGGTGTGGGCTGTGCTTGTAATTTTTGATTGACATGGGAAAAACAAGGTTGAAGAACTAAGATTGCAGTTTTTAAGACTGAATTTTAAAGATGTTATTTTCTTTAAACTCTACTTTGACACGTTCAGAGCTCTTCAACAATGAGATCCCTTCATTCCTTCAACGCTGCCCCTTCAGCGTGGGGGCCCTGCTCTGGGCTGGGAACGAAGGGCACACAGCAGTGGAGTGCACAAACCCCCACCCCGCAGACTTGCATTCTGGCTGGAGAGACAGCCCCTCTACGATAAACACACACCCCATAACCCAAGGGACAAGTCAGGACACACAACCACTACTTGAGGCCAGGCACGTCCAGGCCTCTCTGCCCCGCGCAGGGCCTCCTTCCCCCCATTCTCACTTGGCTGACCCGAGCTCCCACTCAGGGACCACCCCTCCCCCTCTCCCTGAACGCCCACAGGGGCAGACCCTTCAGATTCACAAAGGGCTGGCACCCAGGGGATACAGCATGAAGGGCCGACCAGGTCCTGGAGCTCCAAGCCCTGGGGGGTGGGGGAGGGGAGGTGTTTCCAGAGAAGCAAGCAGGTGGGGTGGGCCTCAGTCAGCAGAGACCTAAGAGGTGGGCAGGCACTGATGTGAGAGGGGCAGGACTGGCCCCTGGAGAGGCCTGTGGGCCGGGGTGGTGGTAACAAACGCAGTGAGGGATCAGCTGGACACGGGACGGGGGGTGGGGCTCGCGTGGCCGGCACAGGGAAGGCAGCCCACAGCGCCTGAATGAACAAAGCAAGTAAGGAACGTGGCAGGCACACCTGGGGCCAGAAGAGAGCTGGGAGTCACTGGTGTGAAGACAGCAAAGGGTACCCCAGGGGAGGTGGGCCCCGGAGCCAGGGAAGGTGCCTGGGTCCTGGGGGAAGCACACCCGGCACTGACTGGCTAGGCGGAGGCCGGTGGGTCAACCGGTCCAGACTTTCCTGTTGAGGATGGGAGGCCTGTGCCGCTCACTGCCGTGCCCGCCAGGCCCACTCTTGCGTGACACCTATTGCTGCCCATGGGAGAAGGGCAGGCCAAGCCCCAGCACCCAAGCTGCTACCTGAGGGCTAGGGCGATGAGGGGCCAGGCCTGACCTGGCCAATCGCCACTGCTCTCCTCAGATCCATCTGTGTTCCTGCTCAGCCTGTCCAAATCCAGACCCAGCCTCTTTCCCCAAAGTCCTGGGATGGGGGCGGGTAAGCCCGGGGAGTGCAGGTTACCCAGGCCTGCACCCGGCTGTGCGTGGAGAGGCTCGGCTCTCCCCGCAGCCGGTGGGGACTGCCGCAGGTGCCTGCCCTTTGTCCCCGCCGGCTGACAGTCCAGCCTCTCCTGCCACCTGCCCACACACCCACCTCTCCGTGTCTCCGGCCACTGCTGCCCTTCTACCCCAGGGACAGTTGGCCACCGTGGCCCAGCAGCTCTTGGGGGCTGGCCAGGCTCAGGAGGCAGTGCTGGGGCGGGGGATATGGGGGGCTGATACAGAGCTGCCGGGGCCAGGCCTGTGGAAACGCACTTTATTGGCTCCCAGGGATCAGAAGTGTACATGCTCTGCGACTGGCGTCGGGGAGCAGGGTGCTGGGCCTGGCCAGGCCTTGGCTTCCCTGAGGACGGTGTGAACGGTGGCCTCACCGGAGAGTCAGCCAGGTCTACCCCGGCAGAGGGCGTGGGGCAGGGGCCGGCCGCCACGAGGGCAGTGCCCTCAGCCCCGGCAGGTTCTGAGTGGCTGCCGCTGGGCTCTGCTGGCTGAGCGCCGGGGAGAGGGCGGCACCCGCTCCCGCCGCACACTTCACTTCCGGGCCTGCTCGTAGTTGTCAGTGAACCAGGCACAGGTCTCCTGCACGGCTGCAGAGGCGGGCGGGTGAGGCCCAGGGATGTAGGGCAGTCACCCCGTGTCCTGCCTCCACGGTGAGGGTGTGGAGGCCAAAGCTGCAGGGCGTCCACCCCCAACTGGCAGTAGGGAAGCTGAGGCCTGGGGAGGGGCCGGGCGGTCCTGAGGGTTGGGGTGGGAGGGCTCACCCTGCTTGAAGGGCGTGAACCGGAAGTCGGGCAGGTAGGCCCGCAGCTTGCCATTACTCGCCGTCTTCTTAAACTGCCCATCTGACTTGGTTGTATCAAACTAGGCACCTGGTCAAGGGCACAGCAGAAGGGGCAGCCCACCCTTCCACCAGCCTGCCCTTGAAGCTTGTCTAGCCTTCCCAGGGGGAGCCTCCAGGAGAAAGCAGCAGACACCCTCCCCCCCCCGGCTGCCAGGGTGAGTGCCATGGGTGCGTCACACCCACGGCCTCCTGCAGGGAGGCCCACGCTCTCCCGCCTAGAACCAAAGGATACGGTGACCTCCCCATGGAAGTCCATGGCCTCCACCACGGCCTCAGCCACCTCCTGGATGGACACCTCATCCTCCTCACCCACTGTGGGGACCGAGGGGCCAGTGGCCAGGTCAGGCCTCCTCTGCCTGGACCCGCTGCCGCCCAGCCCCACAGACGTTCCCGCTGCCCTGCTCAGCGGCTCTCAGGACAGACGGGTGTCCTGCCCCACTGCAATGGGGGTGGGACTGCAGGGCACCCACCTGACAGGATGATGGGCTCCACCTCATCGTACTCCCGCAGGACCCAGATAAAGAGCCGGGCCAGGTCCTGGAGATCAGACAGCCAGGGTCAAAGGCCACAAATTATGGCCAAACGGGCCCAGGTCACCTCTCCCAAGTGCTCCTGCTTGGCGGGGTGCAGCCCAGGCTTGGCTGGGGCCCGGGGTACCCCCTTTGGGCAGTGCTTGGCCAGCTCAGCCCCAAGTCCTTTCTCCTGATGAGCTCAGAGCTGTACCCAGCAACGTCCCTGGGGAATGGAACGTACACGGACCCAGCAAGAACCAGTGACTGCTCCCCTGGGGGCTCAGCCTGGACACCCGGCCCTTCCTAGGCTCCCTCATGCCTCCCCACAGCCAGCACGGCAGCTCCAGGAGACGTTCTGGGGAACAGCTGTGCCCCTCGCGGCACCAACCAGTGAGTAGATGAACTGCCTCCGAGGCCTCCCTGTGCCCCACACTGTCAAGGCTGAGCCGCGACCTGCAGGGTGGGGAGGGCAGGGGTCAGAGGGGACGTGCCAGCACCGCCCCTCCTCCCCGCTGTGCCCCAGGGGCCCCATCAAGCAAGCACACAGCTGTGCCATGGGTGGCGGTCACTCACTCTTGGCCAGATGCACCTTGTGGATGAGGCCAGGCAGCACGTGGCCGTCCTCGATGCTGAAGTTGTCATGGGGCCCGAAGACATTGGTGGGGATGACAGCGGTGAAGGTGCAGCCGTGCTGCTGGAAGTAGGCCCTGCGGGGCACAGCATCCCCTCTGGCCCTCATCCTCGGATCACGGGCGAGCCCCACCCCAGCCGAGGCTAGCAAGGAGGGGAGCCGAGATCTGAGCGCCCTGCCAGGGCGGCCCCCTGGGCCCACCCACCACAGGGCGTCTGGGGCCCCCTTCCCCGTTCTTGGCTGGCTTCAGCCTGGCACGCGCGGGAAGAGGACCTGTTCTGCACGTCGATCATCCTCTTGGCGTAAGAGTAGCCAAAATTGCTGCTGTGCGGGGGTCCGTTGTGAATCTGGGGAAGCAGAGGAGCCGCTGCTTCTCAGCCCTGCCCCCAGGCCAGGCCCCGCCCCAGCCCCGCCCCTCACCATGGTCTCATCGATAGGGTAGCTGGTCTTGTCGGGGAAGATGCAGGTAGACAGGCAGGAGACCACCTTTCGCGCCCCCACCTCGAAGGCCGAGTGCAGCACGTTGTCGTTGATGTGTATGTTTTTCCGCTGAGGGGGCAGGGGCAGGGGCAGGGCAAGGTTCAGGCCCCAGGCAGGATGCCAGCCCTTACCTGCCCCTCCAGGGACAGAAGTGCGGACACACCTGGCAGGCAGTACCTGGGCCAGCGGTTCTACCAGCTCCCAGGACCCACTGTCCAGAGACCATGGCCCCCTCCCAGCCTGTTAGTCCCACCCCCAGGGCTGTAGGAGGGTCCAGGCCTGCCTACTCTGAGGCTGGGGGAGGGCCCTGAGGAGAGGGCCACACCCCTAAGCTCAGGGCTGAGCCTGCCCACAGGGGCTGCTGCGGGCTAGGCAGGTGAGGTGCGAGCCAGGAGCCCAGGGGGCTCCACTCCCACACCCCCAGGAGCTCACCCCGCTCTACTGCTCAGTAGCAGTGAAGCCTTGGCTGGCCACACCCCTCCTCCAGCCCCTTCCGGGGACTTCAGCTGGCCAGGGCATTTGGGTGGTCTGGGGAGAGGTGGTGGCCGGGCAGCCTGCTGCGAAGGCTGTCACTGAGACGAGGAGGGCCCTGTGGCGACAGGGGCCCCCAGGGAAAATCTGGTCTAAGCTTCTGCCATCCCAGGCCCGATGCAGGGCCAAACCAGGCCAAGGCCAATTTTAGAGATGATGGGCCAGCCCTCAGAGGCCCAGCCAGGCAGGGGCAGGGCTGTGGGCGAGCCCAGCTCTCCTCCTGCCCCTGCCCCACACGTGCAACCCCTCAGGGCACATGCTGCAGGCCCAGAGCCCAGCTCACGCACCTCTGCACCCCTGAGCGCACTGTGGGCCTGGCTCAGTGCAGCTGGACCTCCTGGAACCAGGAGGGTCTGAAGGCCCAGGGGGCAGGAACCAGCCGGGGGTCACAAGGCAAACACTGGCTTGTCTCAGCTCCTCCAACCCCCAGGTTAGCTCTGAGGCTTTTCCTATTCGGCCAAATGCCCCCAGGCCCACCTGCGTGCCCCTCTACCTACAAATCAAGTGTGGGTCACTGGGGGCCCCTCAGGGACTTCCCTGGGCCAGAACAGGAGCTTGGGAAGTTGGCCAGGAAGTTCCCAGAATCCGGGGTCCTGGCTCCCAGTACTCACTGGGGCCCCCTCACTTACCCAGAAGTCCAAATTGTATTTGATATTCCGGAACAGGCCCCCCACCATTGCAGCAAGATGGATGACATGTGTGGGCCGGACTTTTTCAAACAGCGCTCGGGTCTGTGCAGCATCCCTGAGGGGGAGCCGGGCCATCAGGGGCTGCTTGGAGGCCCAAGGGAACTAGCACCCTGGCTGAAAGCACTGGGGGCAGGAGGCAGGCGGGGCCGAAGGTGGGAGGGTCAGGCTCTGGCTGGCATGAGGGTGTGGGCTTCCAGGAAGAGATGGGAGGAAGTTTGCCCAGAAGCAAAACTGCACACACCCAGGCCAGGCCAGCCACCTGGCAGGGACGGGCCTGACCTGAGGCTACCAGGCCCAGGAATAGGCCTGGCCCGGAGCTCTCAGTCTGGAGAGGGCATGGTGGGGCTGCTCCAGGGATGAGCCCACTCACGTAAGATCAGCATCCTTGGAAGAAACAAACACCCAGTCCTCTCCGGGCAGCCTGGCCCCATCTGCTACCACCTTCTGGATGGCTCTGCCCACCAGCCCAGAGCCCCCAGTCACTAGGATCCGCATGGACCCCTGGGGCTCACCCATGTTGGCTGCACCTGCAGGGCCAAATGGTGTGAGGCTGAGGCCATCCCGCTCCCCCGCAACAGAACCCCACTCCCTTGAGATGCCCCAGCCTAGGGTCACTGCCCTTAGCACTGGGCCTCACTGTGATTTCCAAGGGCTGGCCTGGGGCAACGGGCACAGTATAAGGTCAGCAGCGCAGGGAGACTGCCCACTGGGGACCAGACAGACCCATCTAGCCTGAGTCATCCCCTCCTCTCAGCCCTGCTCCCCAGGAAGTCCTCTGTCTAGAGCTGCACAGGGGCCCTAGGACTACCACCCAGCTGGGAGAGCCAGGCTCTGCCCGGCAGGCCCAACCCTGACCCCCACTGGGCCAAGAAAGGGAACATTCAGCTCCCCTCTGTCTGACAAGAGGGGAGGCAGCCAACCTTGGGACTGGGGGCTCCTGGCCCAGGTCGTTTGGGCTGCTCCCAGCCAAAGTCCATATGCTACAGACGGGGAAGGGGCGGCGCCTGTGTATGCAACCCGGGGCCCACCAGCGGCCGGCTGGTCCCAGCTAGCCTTCGAGAGCCTGGCTCCTTCTGGGCAGGTTGCGCTTCTGGCTAAGAAATGGACAGGCCTCGGGGCGCCACCACCTCTGAGGACCCTTCCTGGGGGCTGGAAATCTGCTCGGGCCGCTACAGGACGACTCTGACCCCGCTGCAGGGCCCCACGGGCAGCCCGGACAGGAGGGGACGCTGCCCAGAAATTCCGCTGCTCTCGAGAGCGCGCGCAGCGCGGCAGCAGGCCTTGGGGTAGACCCCACCACGGCCGGGCCCCTCCACGTCCCTCAGGCGCTTCCCACGCCCCCGGGTCTCCTTCCTGGCCCCACCTCCGAACCCACCGCATCTTGCAGCTGGGCCCCCTCCCACGCTTCCAGGCCCCTCCTACGCCCCCAGTTCCTGGTACCCCTCAGGCCCCTCTGGCTGTCACGGGGCACCCAAGGCCCAGGCCCCGGCTCGCCACACCACGCCCCCCGTCCCAGGGTCCCCTCGTGCCCCGCGCTGTCTCACCTGCGTCTTACCTGACCTGCCCGGAGAGCGGCTTCAGGCGCCGGTTGAGAGTCCTGCCACGCGTTGGGGTTAGGTGGAGGGAGCGGGATCAGGTCGGGCCCTCCCGCGGAACTCTGGGAAATGGAGTCCTGGCGGGGCGCCCCGGGCGTTGCTGGGAAATGGAGTCCGGAACCGCGCAGCAGCCTGGGAAATGTAGTTCTTCCGGCTCCTCCTCCCCTGGGCGGACCCCGACCCGCCCTTAACCCAGCCTGGCGCTGGTCGCGAGCCCTTGCTGGAGAGCGTGGGGGCGTGGGAGAGGAGGAGAGGCAGCGCGTCTCCGAAAGCCCGCAAGCTGTGGACCGAGGAGAGGCGGCAGAACCAAACACCGTTCTAAAAATGGAGAAGCTGCAACTCCTCAGTGCTTTCCTAGGGCAAAAACTGCATTTGTGAGAAACAACTGCAACTCTGTTACTATATTCGGGACACTGAGGGGGCAGTATATAAAATATACTTTAATAAATACATTAAAAAGACAAACACGTTTCAGGAGATTATTAAAAGCAGGAGACCACTTAGCGGCCACTGCTGTAGTTCAGGTAATGAGGACTCAAAAGAAGTTTACTGCCTTAAGCAACATCGAGGTGGTAGGATTAACGGGACTCATGCTTCACCAGCCACGCAAGTCATGGGAGCAAGTTAGGAACGATGCCTGGTGTGACGGCTGGTGTTAGGTGTCAACTTGGCCAGGCTGTAGCACCCAGTGATTCAATCAAACACAAATCTAGGTGTTGCCAGTGAAGAGATTTTGTAGATGGTAACATCTTCAATCAGGTGGCTTTAAGAAAACAAGACTTTCAGGCTTCCCTGGTGGCGCAGTGGTTGACAATCTTCCTGCTAATGCAGGGGACACGGGTTCGAGCCCTGGTCTGGGAGGATCCCACGTGCCGCGGAGCAGCTAGGCCCGTGAGCCACAACTACTGAGCCTGCACTCTAGAGCCCATGAGCCACAACTGCTGAGCCCACGTGCCACAACTACTGAAGCCCGTGCACCTAGAGCCCATGCTCTGCAACAGGAGAAGCCACCGCAATGAGAAGCCCGCGCACCACAACGAAGAGTAGTCCCCGCTCGCCGCAACCAGAGAAAAGCCCGCGTGCAGCAACAAAGGCCCAATGCAGCCAAAAAAATTTAAAATAAATAATAATAAAAAAATAAAATAAAACGCCTGTAATTGTTTTAAAAAAAGACAAAGAAAAAAACTACATGATCATCTCAGCTGATGCAGATAAAGCATTTGACAAAATCACACCCTTTCATGATAAGAACACGCAACAAACCAGGAACAGAAGAGGACTTCCTCAACTTAATAAAGGGCATTTATGAAAAACCCACAGCTAACATCATACTCTATGAATGAAAGACTGAAAGCTTTCCCTCTAAGGTAAGAAATTAGACAAGGATATCCATTTTTGCCACTCCTGTTAAACATTGTACTGGAATTTCTAGCCAGAGTAACTGGGCAAGAAAAAGAAAAGGCATCCAAATTGGAAAGAAGTAAATCTATCACTATTCACGGATGACATGAGATATATACACACCTTTTCCTTCAGTGATGGACTGGAGGGGAGGGTCTGATTGCCTTAGCTTCCTCCCGGGTTGACCAGTGGCCACAGGAGGAGGTGCACCCAGACTGAGACCACCACTGTGACTTCCTACAACAGATCCTAGGAAGTGCTGCAAACCAAAGGTGAGGTGCTCTTACAAAAAGAAAGAAGGAGGGGATAGATGTGGGATGGGCTGAAACAAGAGCTGTTCGTTACAATCCACTCCTTGAAAACCTGATATCCACGTAAGCACATTTTCTCAAAAAGCAATTTCAAAACTTCCTCTCAAACCATTCCAACATAATGCAATTATTACATAGCTCTAAAACTAGGATTTCAAAGGCGTTTAGAACCCACCTATGATGCAAATGGAGACAAAGACCTACGTTTTAAGTTTCAAAAATAAAATCTGGATGCACTTGAAAATAGCGACTTTCAAACCATCAACTTGCCCAAGAAGTACCACAGCCACGCGGAATCCAGCTGCCGGGCGGCGCCCGCCGGGGCGGGCAGGCCTGGGCCACCCCCGTCGTGGGAAGGACCCGAAATGCACAGGCTGATCGCGGGTGGAGAACAATCCGGTCCCTCGTGCTGCTCTCGCTCTGGCACTGCTCCACGTGCCCGGGGACATCCTTCCGGGGCGCTCCTTGGAGTAGCAGCGAGTCCCAAGCTCTCCCTTCCAGCGGCTGCTTCCAGAGCTTAGCTTACAGAGGTCCACGCTGCCTCGGTGTGATTTCTGGTGGTTCCGAAAGCTGGACTTCCAGATGAAGCTCTTCCCGCACCTCGCGCACCGGAACGGCCTCTCTCGGGTGTGGATCCGCTGGTGCTGGGCGAGGAGGGTGCTGTAACTGAAGGGCTTCCCGCACCACTGGCACCCGAAGGACTTCTCGCCGCTGTGGACACGTGGCCGCACTGTCCGCAGGTGTGCGGCTTCTGGCCCACGTGCGCGCTGCGGCGCTGCGCCAGGTGCGAGCGCTGGCTGAACGCGCGGCCGCACTCCCGCACGCGTGCGACTTCTCGCCGCTGTGCGTGGCCCGGTGTCTCACAGGCGCGAGAGGTACCGGAAGCTCTTGGCGCACGTTTCGCACGTGCGGGCTCGCTGCCGTTTCATGTTTCTCTCACGGGCCCCAGGGCGCGGGCTGCGGAGAAGTTCGGGTCCCCATTTACCGCCTTTCTGGGCACCTTCTGCTTTGGAGATGGTCCAGTAGGTTCTGTGTGGTTGTCTCTCCCGGAAAAGGAAGTTCTCAAGGCTCCCTAGCCTGCCCTCGTGCCCGGCGGCTTCTCTGCAGACCAGTGTTGGAGGCCCACCCCCTGAGAACCTTCCAGATGCTTCTGGAGGCTCTGAGGCTTGAGTCATTTTCACCCTCGCCATCACCTGCTTACGCAAAGACCCCCGGCTGGAATCTGCAACGAAGAGAAAGGGCCTGTGTGTTACTCTGTTTGAGAAGGTCCACCTGGGGCCCCCTCCGTGCCCGGGAGCACGGACTCCACGCGCCAGCCCTCTCCGTGGGGTGTCTCACAGGTGACACCAGGTTCACTGGCTGTGCCCATGCTCTGCAACAGGAGAAGCCTGTTGTGCTCACCTCCTCCACGGACCTTCCCCTCCTATGTCCCGTTTCCTCCCCACCTTTTTTTTTTTTTGCGGTACACGGGCCTCTCACTGCTGTGGCCTCTCCCTTTGCGGAGCACAGGCTCCAGACGCGCAGGCTCAGCGGCCATGGCTCACGGGCCCAGCCGCTCCGCAGCATGTGGGATCTTCTCGGACCGGGGCACGAACCCGTGTCCCCCGCATCGGCAGGCGGACTCTCAACCACCGCGCCACCAGGGAAGCCCTCCCCACCTTTTCTGAGTGGAAGCTCATAGCTGACGCTGCCAGCACACTATGCCAGGCCCCCTGCCTCTCTCGGATTCCGGCCTCCTCGCTGCAGCAGACAGCTCTGCAGAGCTCTGACTGCCCGCATCCTCTGGGGTACAGGTGCACCTCAACCCCTCCAAAGTTCCATGCTGCCAGCCCATGCTGCGTGACAGGTACCACCCCGGGATTGGGAATAGAGGACAAGTATCCCATCTCCCTCGCTCTGATGGACAATCCCAGACGCCTCCTGCAGCCTCTCAGCGGTCACGGTCCTGGAGCTGTCGTGCCCCGCACGCTTGCAGTGGCAACTCTATACTGACTTTGCTCTCCTGTCTCCCTGCTCCCTCTCGCCTGCCTCCAAAATTGCTGCCTTCCAGATACACCATCTGTACCCCAAACTCTCAGCCTCTGTGTTCAGGGGGGCCCAAACTGCGGTGACTGGTACTGGACGGGGGGACTGTGACCAGGCCCCGCTGCTCAGAGGCCCACAAGCCTCTAGTGCAGGGCTGGGGTGAGAGAGCTGGCGCAGCATCAGGAGGCAGGGCCTTTGCGGCGGTAGCTGGAGACGGGGCAGCAGGAGGGGAGCCAGGGTTACGTGGTCGTTCTTGCCCTCTAGCCATGTGGGGCAGTGGTCTTCGGGAGGCCCGTGGGGTCGCCTGTCCTTTGTAAATGTCCTGGACGGCACTGAGGAGAAGGACAGGCTCAGGGCAGCCACCCCCAGGGGAGGCCAAGAGCCAGAGGCCTCCGTAGCAGTTCTAGAGCTTCAGCTCCCCACTGTGGCTGTGCTGACTGTGGGGCACACGCTTAGCCATAAAGCCAGACACCAAGGCTTCTGAAGACACAGGCTGGCCCATCGCCTTGGTGGAGATTAAGGCCGGGAGAGGGGAGGAGCAGGGGGCCCTGGGGCACGGGGTGGGGATGCTTGGCGATGGGTAATCGATCTCTGTGCGCCAGACAGTGAGCAGCTGGCCAGGCTGCTGCTTGACTTGTAGAACCAGGAAAGGCCAAGAGATGGGGAGGGGAAGGCTAAGATGAGCCGCCATGCTGGAGAGCCCAATCCCTCACCCAGATCTGGGCAGTTCTCAGACTGGGGCCCGCTGACGAAGGGGAGGCTGGGTCCCCTTGAGACAAACCTCCTGCAAGTTAGCACAGCAGATACTCTCCCTCCCACAGAGCTGACCACTGGGAAAAGAGGGATGCCCACACCTGGCAGGCTGCTGGATGCAGCATTTGAGCCGACACTGAAAATAGGGCCCCAAAATGCCGTTAGAGTTGGGCATATGGAGGCTGGTGACAAAAGGGCTGGGGAACCAAGTCACGGACCCACTTGCAGGGCCTCGTCGGGATGGATGCACTTGGCAGCGGGGGGAACCCTCTCATCAGTCTCCGGACCTGAGGGGTAAGAGCCATTACGTTGGGAAGGGCCAAGTGGAAGCCCCAGTGTAGTGGAGTAACTGAGGACATGGAAAGGAGATGTGACCCATGAGACCACCCCCCCCCCCCAGCAAACTGGGGGCTGGCGAATAAGCCAGAATTGCAAACAGTCCTGGTTGCTTTGAGCCCCCCCCCCCCGCTCCACCCCCCCCCCCGGCAAACCAGGGACCTGCGAATAAGCACTGAGTGCTTTGGGCACTGATCCATGAGATGTCCTCAGTGTAATCAGAATGGTGGGAACGCAAGGAAGTGTCCTTGTGCTGCTTCAGTATAATCAGAATGGTGGGAACGCAAGGAAGTGTCCTTGTGCTGCTTCAGTATAATCAGAATGGTGGGAACGCAAGGAAATGTCCTTGTGCTACTGCGGTATAATCAGAATGGTGGGAACGCAAGGCAATGTCCTTGTGCTGCTTCAGTATAATCAGAATGATGGAAACACAAGGAAATGTCCTTGTGCTGCTTTTGCGCTCAAGGACGAAGCGGCATGTCTTCAGGGAAGCCCATTGTTGCCTGTATAATCAATAAAAGCATATGTTGCTGCTCTGGCATTTCTGGAATGTTAAGAAAACAAGTCTTAAAATGTAAACCTAGATAATGCTTAAATAAAAGCCACCACGGCAGGACAGACGGCGAGCAGGCGGCAGCCCTCTACTGCTGTGCTTCGGCACAGTTCATCTCGTGGGATGACCTTGCTTTCGGCCCTGTCGTAAGATAAACTACAACACCCCAGAAACTGCCCCCAGCCCCGGCCAAGGTCCTCGACCAGCAGCGGTGCTGTGCGCACACGGCCACCTCAGAGCAGAGGGATGCAGGGACGGCGGCTCCACCACAGCCCCGTTCGGTCCACCTGTGTGGCCCATGAACCACCGGATGGCTCACACCTGCTGCTGGGAACCACTGGGAGCTTGCCCAAGTGTAGGCTTGGCTTCAGCTGCTGGGCCAGACGCGGCGCCTGTGATGGGCAGAGCAGCAGCCCCTTGCACTCGGGAAGGCACGCTCAATTTGGCCAATGTGTTCATCCACAGCGGGCCGGCGGTCACTGTGTTGATGACCTCATGCCAACTGGATGCAGTGAGCGAACTGAAGTGTTACATGCTCCAGATACCCTAGAGAGATGCCTGCACGGCAGAGGGTGGGGCAGAACCTACAAAGGGCCAGGGCCACGTCGAGTCTATGGCGAGAGGCCCAGGTGACCTCGCCCTCCTCGCTCCGGGAGACATGCCACACGGGGGAGACTGCTCCCACCTGTCGCTGAGTGACCCAGAGGCTGCCAGTGTCGAGCAGGGCCTGGAAGAAAGCCAGGGCTCTGCCTCAGGTCCCGGCTGCGAGGGGACAGGAGCCACGGGACCCTGCGTGGAGTCCCTGGCCAGCTGTGCCACGCAGAGCCCTTAGATTCTGGGCAAGGACACACTTGCCATTTCAAAAGTGGTGTGTGATGTGCCGCTGGCCTCTGCAGAGACCGGACAAGGGACAGAAAATGACCACGTGGTCAGAGCGGCCACCAGCAGACAGGTTACAGGCACATGCATCTAAACAGGCCTGGCAGGTCCAGAAGACATGATTAGTCATGGGAGTGAGGGCCCAGGTCCTCACGTCACTCATCTCTTTGACACTAGCAGCTGTCTCAGCTTGTCCCCGGGGCCTCCCTGGGACCCCAACAACCAGGTGGTCCAGGGCCCACTACCTGCCTGGGTGGGCTCCAAACCTGGCCAGGGATGGGGCCACCTCCCAGGGGCAGAGCTCGGGGCAGGGTGCCTGCTCGCCAGCTCCGAGGTGAGGATGCAGGTGAATCCCAGGGCAAGGTCACACCTGGGGAGAGGCGTGCGATGGACGGTGTACAGATCCATTGTGGGGAAGGCACTCAGGGACCAGGGGACAGGACGGCCTGTCCTGTGCATATCAGCTAGCCTCTGTCCTTGGTCACCAGAGCTTGAACAGGTGAGCCCATGGGAAGAGGAACCCCAGTGCAGGGAGGGGACGTACATAGCTCCCTCTTGTGGAAACCCCTCTAGCCGCTGTCCCCACTGAACGGGTGGCCTGTCAGCAAAGGCTGACTCCTCAGTGTGAAGCCTGCAGGAGACTGACCGGTGCTTGTGGGCAAGTTAATCACACAGGACCTTCCATCCTGGAGGAGACAGTGGCTGGTCCTGACCAACACTGACACCTACTCCAGACACAGGTCTGCCGGAAGCACCTTTGCCAGCACCCTGCTTCTAGGGCCCACCCCGGGTTTCTGAACGTCGAAGCCACAGGTCACAGCTTTAGATCAAGGGATCCATTTTGTGGCAAAGGAGATAAAACAGGAGGTACAGGGCCTCCAGAAACACTGGTCCTCCCATACATGCATCAGTAGAGGCAGCAGCCTGACGCAACCTGGCAAGGTTCTGCTGAGGAACGAGCTGTGGCCCTCCCTGGGGTGCACAGGCACTCAACCAACGGCAGGTGTACGAGGAGCCGGGGCCATCCGCCCTGGGACACACATGCAGCATTTTTGCTTCCGCTTACTAGAACCTTTGGCTCTGCGACAGAGACTGCGTGGCCTGCAAAACCTGAAACACTTTCTGTCCTAGCCCCAGACCTCCAAGGAGGGGAGAAGGGCTAGTGACCGGGTTCAGTCCCCAGTGGCCAATGATTTGATCAATCACACACATGCAGTGGAGCCTCCACAACCACGCAAAGGGGTTCGGAGAGCTTCTGGCTTGGTGACCACGTGGAGGTGCTGGGGAGTGAGCGCGCCTCGAGAGGGTGTGGGAGCTCTGCACCCCTTCCCCAGACCTTGCCCTGTGCCGCTCTTCCACTGGGCTGTTCCTGAGTTGTGTCCTTTATAATAAACCGGTAACTCACCAGTAACTGTTAAGTACAGTGTTTCCTTGAGTTCTGAGCTGTTCTAGCGTATTACTCAAGCCCAAGGGTGGGGTCGTGGGAACCTCCAATCCACAGCTGGTCGAGCAGCACAGGTGCCAGCCTGGCCTTGTGATTGGCACCTGAGGTGGGGGCGGTCTCGTGGGACTGAGCCCTTCACGGGCAGGGTCTGCGCTAACTCCGGGTGGTCAGTGTCAGAACTAAATTGTAGGACACCCAGTTGATGTGCAGAGAGGTGGAGACTGGTTGGTGTGAGGAACCGCCCTACATTTGGTGTTGGAAGCATTGCTGTGAGAAATAGAGAACAGAAGTTTCTGTTTAACAGCAGGTGGACAGACATGTCCTGATGGTGCGATGGTCACCAGCGGGCCACTACCACACATGGCCAGCAGCCGTTCTTGGAGGCTGGATGTCTGACCCAACGAACGTTAAATATTCTGGCTTTCACCCCTGTGCCAACGGCATCATTCGGAGCCTGAGACCCACAGTGCAGAGAACCAACCCCACCCCCAACTTTCAGGACTTGAGCCAAGAGCCTCCCCACAACTTTGGCCGGTTGGGTTGGGTTTTCGGTTCCTTGCAATTGAGGGTTCTGACTGATAGCTCGTCCCATGGGGACGACCGTGTGACTGTCCTGTCTGACCGTTCACGACACTGGCTGTGTGTACTAAGCATATATACTGAACAATCTGAGGCCCGCGGCACCCCTCATTCACCTGTGCTGGGGTCTCCCACGGTCTCTCCTTCCTGGGCCCCCAGCAGGTCCAAGCCCCAGGGCTCCTTTCCTTGCTCCAGCTGGGAGATCAGATCTGGTTTGGATCCTGGAACTCCTGCCCGAGGGGAAATGGGTGAACTGAAGCGCTACGGCACCCTTGGCTTCCCGCCCCAGGGGTAGCGTGGGACTGGGGTTTAGCTGGACCCAGGATGCAGGCTTAGAAACAGGGGGTCTCCCCAGGAGGCTGAGGGGGACAGCAAGCAGGGCAGGGATGTGGGCGCAGCCGAGGTCCACAGCTGTGGGAGAAGTGGGCACTCTAGTCACCCAGCAGCAAAGTGCTGGGAAAGGCCCTGCCCCGGGGATGGGTCCAGAAACCCCACCTGTCCCCTGGGCCTGGGAGCAGAATGTCCTGGCTCTGGTCCTGGAGTCACAGCCAGCCTGACCCCTCTGGGATCCCACCTGTGCTCTGAGTGTGGGCTGGGAGTGGGGAAGAGGGAAGGCGTGGGGCTGAGACACCTCACCCAGGGAGGCCAGGTTCCTCTAAGTCTCCAGCATCACGTCTCTATACAGGGCCCTCTGCCCCGGGTCCAGACGTGCCCCTCCTTCCTGCGTGAAGTGCACAGCCATGTCCCTAAAGGTCAGCAGGCGCTGAAACAACACTGGTGCTGCCCGTGGGGTCACCACCTCAGGACGGGGTGGGGGAATTCAAGGTGGGGGAGGCAGAAGGCTCACTAGCAGGCGTGTGGAACCCCTGGATCCCGTCCCAGGTACCCTGCCTGCCAGGGGACCCCTAATGACAACCCTCAACCCAACATGTCCAGCTGGCCCTACTTCTCTCCACCCTCCATCCCCCAACCTGCTCCCTACAGTCTTCCTTGGTGAGTGTCCCTCCCCAGCCGCAGGGAGGCCCCGGGAGAAAAAAGGGGAGGGACAAGGGACGCCCCAGTGAGTTCCCTCCTCCTGGAGAGGACCTGGGACTCAGGTTCCCAGGTGCGGCGGGCTCCGCGGAAAGATCTTCCGGGTCGCAAGGAGCCCAGGTCCGGGGGGCAGGCGCCCTCACCTGGGGCCCGGCGGCCGGGGAGCTGCCCACCAAGCCGGCTTCCGGTCCCTCCGAGGCGAGGGCAGAGGGCTGCGGAGAGGAGAGCCGGCAGGGGAGGGCGGCGGGCCCGGGGGTCCGGACCGAGCCCCGGCCCTTCCGCGGCGTCAGCTACGAGGCTGGCCGGGACAGGTGCCTCCCGGGGACGCCGACGCTCTGCGTTGACGTGAGGACCCGGGCGCGCGGGTCAATCCATAATAAAGCAGGGGAGCTGGATGGGCGCCGCGCGGGCAAGCGGGATAAGCCCACCCACCACCACTCCGCCCGGCCTGCCTGGGGCGAGGCTACAGCTCCCGGGCTCCGCGGTTCAGCGGGGTCGGAGCGGCGCCGCGCCGGACTCACCGCCGAAGCCCAAAGCCCGAATCGGGCCGCCCCAGCCCGCGCACGGTGAGCGGGCCGGCTCCCGCCCGGCTCCTCCCCCTCTTTGTCTCTGCAGGCCCGCCCCGCCCCGCCCCGCCCTCGGACAGGTTCTCAGGCCCCGCCTCCTCCAGGCCCCTTTCCTCCTCCCGGGTTGCTCCACAGGCACCATTCCCTGCAGCCCCTCCGCGCGTGCGCGCCCAGGCCCCACCTCCTTCGGTTACTTGCGCTGGATCACCTGGGACGCTTGCAGAAGGCACAGGTTTCGGGCCTTTGCCGAGGGAGTTCTGGTTCCGTGGATCTGAATGAACTTGGGAATCAACTTGAGACTCTTTCTAAGGCAGACTTAGGAACCTGTTCCGGACCCTCCTGTTCCTAGGACAGTCCGCATCCCCTCCACCGCCTGGCGGGTGCCGCCCTGGGCTGCGACCTCGGAGGGCCTGATAGTCACACACAGGCACCTCTGTCTCCCAGGATCTGGGCTTGGCATTGACACAGCTCTGTGTGTTTTTTTTTTTTAATTAATTAATTAATTAATTTTTGGCTGCATTGGGTCTTCGTTGCTGCACACGGGCTTTCTCTAGTTGCGGAGAGCGGGGGCTACTCTTCGTTTCGGTGCGGGGACTTCTCATGGCGGTGGCTTCTCTTTCCTGCCCAGCATGGGCTCTAGGTGCGCGGGCTTCAGTTATTGTGGCTAGCGGGCTCAGTAGTTGTGGCTTGCGGGCTATAGAGCACAGGCTCAGTAAGTTGTAGCGCACGGGCTTAGTTGTTCTGCAGCATGTGAACTCGTGTCCCCTGCATTGGTAGGCGGATTCTTAACCACTGCGCCACCAGGGAAGTCCCACAACTCTGTCTTTAAAAAAAAAAAAAAGCGATTGGTCCAGATACCAGGAAGGTTTGTGGTTGTGACCAACTGGTGTTGGAAAAGTACTGCTTCCAGGTACAAGGAGGATTGGAGCAGTGGAGGTGCTGCTTAGGTGAGAGGAAATACAAATGAGTTACTTAGATCCTTGGCGCGCAACTGATCCAGCATAAGGAAGCGACAGTTGGTAGTAGTGAGGACCATCCCTACTCTTGCTTCTCTTCTGTAGCAATCACGCTGCGGGGACAGAATAGACCCCACAAAAAAATTGGTTGTGATGTGGACTTATGATGCCACACACACACCAAGAAGGTATGAAAAGATGTACTACTTACATAAGGAGGCTTTTCTGGGGACAGCAGGGCAGCCCTCCGAAAATGGCTTGAGAAAGCAAGCAAAGAAGACTAGATAATGAGAGCAGTGTTTGTGTCTTTAGGATTCGGGGGGCATCGGCTGGGCAGAGCCTTGAGGGAATTTTCTGGGGCGATGGTGATGCTCCTTACGTACATCGGGGTTTGAGTGACACAAGGGTCTGCATATGTCAAAGTTCACGCAAGGGTACACATAAGACGTGCATTTCACTGTATAAATTTTACCTAAAAATGTCTCCTCTAACTATATTGAACTCTAGTTAGTTAGTGATCTGCATGCTGAACTATTTAGGAGTGAATTTTACTAATGTCTGCAACTTACTTTGAAATGCACCAAAAAATAAGATGAATGGGTAGACAGAATAGGTATGCAGATGAATAGAATAAATGCATGATAAAGAAATATAGCAAGGCAGTAACAGTAGAAACGGGATGCTGGGTACATGAGTGGTCACTGTACAATTTTTAAAAATAGTTATAATTAAATATGGACATTTTTCACTTATATAATTTTTACAATTTATTTATTTTATTTTTGGCTGAGTTGGGTCTTTGTTGCTGCGTGCGGGCTTTCTCTAGTTGCGGTGAGCGGGGGCTACTCTTCGTTGCAGTGCGTGGGCTTCTCATTGCAGTGGCTTCTCTTGTTGCAGAGCATGGGCTCTAGTAGGCACGCGGGCTTCAGAGGTTGTGGCGCACAGGCTCAGTAGTTGTGGCGCATGGGCTTAGTTGCTCCATGGCATGTGGGATCTTCGCGGACCAGGGATCGAACCTGTGTCCCCTGCATTGGCAGGTGGATACTTAACCACTGCACCACCAGGGAAGCCCTATATAATTTTTTATTGTACATCTTTATACTCATTAAGTATAACTTATGGGTTTTTTTGTTTGTTTTTGTTTTTGTTTGCGGTACGCGGACCTCTCACTGTTGTGGCCTCTCCCGTTGCGGAGCACAGGCTCCGGACGCGCAGGCTCAGCGGCCATGGCTCACGGGCCCAGCCGCTCCGCAGCGTGTGGGATCTTCCCAGACCGGGGCACGAACCCGTGTCCCCTGCATCGGCAGGTGCTCTCAACCACTGCGCCACCAGTGAAGCCCTATGTTTTGTTTTTTTAACTTCAACTTTTTATTTTGAAATAATTTTAGACTCACAAGAATTTGCAAAGTACTACAGAGAGGTCCCATGTTCTTTTCATTCAGCTTTTCCAAAAAAAAACCATCTTACATTGTCAAAACCAGGAAACTGAGGATGGTATTAACTCATGTACAGACCTTAACCGGTTTCATCAGTTTTGCACGCACTCTTTATTTGGGGAGGGGGTGTGTAGTTTTTTGAAATTTTGTCACATGTATGGTTTCTTGTAACCACCACCATAATCAGGACACAGCCCTGCTCCATCACCACAAAGAAACGCCCTTATGGTGCTTCTGCATAGTCACACCTCCCCACAACTCTAACTCCTGGGAACCAGCCTGGTTCTACGATGTCATCACCGCAAGAGTGTCGTATAACTGGAACCATACAGTATGCAGCGTTTTGAGACTGGCTTTTGCACTCAGTATAATGCCCTGTAATCCGCCCACGTTGCATCAAAAGTTTGTTCCTTTTGGTTGCAGAGTTGTTTCCCACGGTGTGGATGGACCTGGGTTTGTTTGTTCATTCCCCTGTTGAAAGACAGTTGGCAGCTGTGAATAAAGCTGCTATGAACATTCAGGTGCAGGCTTTTGTGTGAACATACCTTTTTTTATTTTTGTAGGATAAATACCCAATAAATGCAATTGCTGGGTCATGTGGCAAGTATATGATTAACTTCACAATAAACTGCCTAACTCTTTTCTAGAATTCTTTTTTATGTTCCCACCAGCAACGTAGGAGTGATCCACTCCCTTACCAGCATTTAGTGTTGTAACTATTTGTATTTAATTTTAGCCATTCTGAGAGATGTGTTCTGATAGATATTTCATTATGGGTTTAACTTGCATTTCCCTTTATGGCTAATGATGTTGAGTATCTTTTAATGTGCTTATTTGCCATCTGTATATATATATTTTGGTGAACTGTGTGTTCAAATCTTTTATCCATTTTCTGATTGAATTATTTGTTTTCTTACTATTTAGAGAATTCTTCATATATTCCAGATACAAATACGTTGTCAGATATGTGATTTGCAAATATTTTCTCCCAGTCTGCAGCTTGCCTTTTCATCCCCTTAAGAGAATTTTTAAAAAATATATTTATTTATTTATTTTGGCTGTGCCGGGTCTTAGCTGCGGCATGTGTGATCTTTAGTTGCGGCATGTGGACTTCTTAGTTGTGGCAATGCAGGATTGAACCTGGGCCCCCTGCGTTAGGAGCGTGGAGTCTTACCCACTGGACCACCAAGGAAGTCCCCTCTTAAGAGAATTTTTTGAAGACCACAAAGATCTGTGGGTTGTGCAGGGGAAGTTGAGCAGTGGAGGCACTTAGCTATGAAAAAAGATAAATTAACTAATGGGTCAGATCTTTCTTGCTGTTCTTCCCGTTCCAATCTATGATTCCAGCAGTACTCAGGAATTAGTGCAGTACTTGCAATAGTGGCTGAGAAATATTTTGTAATATTAATTCACACTTCTCTTGAATTCGCATATAGGTTGGTCTAGATGAAACACTCATTTAACTTAAGGAAAGGACTGAAAAAAAGAAACTTACCATTTTAGGCATTGATTTAAAAAATTACCGAGGGCAATAGGTGCTACTGGCACTGACATGGTTAGAGACGGTAAAGCTGTGTAGAAGTCAGGCTTTTGGCAAAAAATCTAGAAGCATTTTTTTCTGTTATGTGTCATGTCACTGGGAGACCTGACCTCAGTTGTGCTGATCATGATAACATTCTCTGGAACAATCAAAAGATTATATGCAAGATTTTCTGGATTCGCCCAAAGATGAAACATCTTGGAAAAACATGTCACATATGACCTTGTAGCTGCCCTTGGACATGTGATGGGAATGCTAAGTGCTTTAAAGAAAGTAGATTTAATTTAGATTCTAGAAGAACCTAAAATGTTAAGCAAAACAACGTAACGTTCTCAAAGAGCAAATCTTGGTCTTGAGTAGAAAATGAAATTTCTCTTGACTTTGCGCCACCCACAGGTATTTGAGAGGGACTGCTGCTTATTAATAATGCTGACAAAAGTTGAACAACAAAAAAATACAAGTTTGGCTGTTTTACTTTTCTTTTCTTTTTTTAAACAATTGATGAGCTGACATTGATACGTTATTATTAATTGAAGTCTCCATTGAATTGCTTTTGTACCTTTGTCAAAAGTCCTCTGGGCATATCTGTGTGGGATATGTGCCTGGTTCTTTATTCTGATCCATAGACCTAGGTGTCTATCCCCCCACCAATGCCACACTGTCCTGATTACAGCAGCAATACTGTAGGTCTTAATATCAGGTGGTGGTCCTTCCATTTTATTCTTCTTTTTCAAGAATTTTTAAGCTGTTCTAGGGCCTGTCCTGTCCATATACATTTTAGAATAAGCTTATCTGTGTCTACTAAAATTCTTTCTGTAATTTCGATAGGAATTGCATTAAACCTTTAGATTAATTCGGGGAAAATTAACAGTTTTACTATGTTGAGTCTTCCAGTCCATGAATACGATGATGTCTCCATTTATTTAGTTCTTCTTTGATCTCTTTCATCAGCATCTTTTTTTTTTTTGGCTGTACGCGGGCCTCACTGTTGTGGCCTCTTCCGTTGCGGAGCACAGGCTCCGGACGCCCAGGCTCAGCGGCCATGGCTCACGGGCCCAGCCGCTCCGCGGCACGTGGGATCCTCCCGGACCGGGGCATGAACCCGCGTCCCCTGCATCGGCAGGCGGACTCCCAACCACTGCGCCACCAGGGAAGCCCTCATCATCATCTTTTAATTTGCAGCATACAGATCTTGTCCATGTTTTGTTAGGAGACATCCCTCTCCCTCTCAGGCCTCCTCCTCCAAGAAGCTTTCCCTGCTGTGCAGAGAGGTGTGTGTGTACTCCCGGTGGCGGCCAGGAGCACTTCCTCAGGGCCCAGGGCCCCTCTTTGGCACTGCTTATTGTAATGACCCCCTTGCTTGCTCCTCGCATCTCACCCCCTGACAGAGCTGGTGCTCGTGAATACTGCCCTTCCCCAGGTCCAGCTGGACTGTGTTTTGCTCGGCTTTGGGTTTGGAAATTGGAGGCATGCTCTTCCACCCGGGGGTGGGGGGCGGGAATCAGCGGGATTTCCCGCGACTGTCCCCAGCGGCCATTCCTGCTCCCGCAGGACCAAACGCACGGCCGGGGCAGGAGCGTGGCCCTCGAGGCGGTCGGCCTGGCCACCCACTAGCTGTGTGACCTCGAGGAAGTGACCTGGCTTCTCCAGCTTCAGTCCCTGGTCCGTAGAAGGAAGACGTTGGAGGACATTCCTCGTGGGCTTGGAGTGAGCCTCTGCGCGAAGGCTCGGGAAGCGCTGCCCGCCACGGGAAGGAGGCGGAAACCCTCGGCGGCCCGCGCCACACCAGGCCTCGCCTCTGTGAGGAGCGGCCCCCGGCCCGTGCCCGAGGGTGCCCTGGGGCCCGGGGCCGCTGGGCGCCGGGAGCTCCGCCTGGTTCTCAACGCCAGCATTTACAGCTCCCGGGAGACACAACCCCTGTCAGCCATTCACACTTGGCGGGCAGGCGGCGCTCAAGGCTGCGGGGCCGCGGGAGATGCCGTCCTGCTCTGCCCCTGCCCGGCTCCCTGCCGGGCTCCCTGCAGCCCGCGGCCGGCCGGAGGTCCGTACCACCGAGAGACCGGCTGGTCTCTGCGCGGCTAGAGCGGCACCGGAAGCTCCCCGGGCGGGGCCTCGGGCCGATTTCCGGCCGCACCGTGCGGGCGGCCGTGCGGGCTTTGTCAGCAGGCCAGCGGGGCGGGCGGCCAGCGGTCCGCGTGCGGGGCGCGCGCCGTCCTCTCGCCGCTGGGCGCCGGGTGAGTGGCGCGTTCCGGGCCGCGGGCGGGGGCGGGGGCGGCAGGGTCCTCCGATCGGGCGGACGGGCGGGCTGAGCGCGGTCGGCCCGCACGGGGGTCCCGGAGCCTGGGCCACGGTGAGCCCGGCTCCTGGCAGCCGTCACGGCCGCCCCCGCTGGGCTGCAGTCCGGCCCGGGGCCCGCAGCTTCTCTCCCTAAGGAACGTCGTGTGGGTGAATACCCGGTTCCACTCTCTTGGTTCCTTTCTCTGGCTCCAGGGGTCACACACCCAAGCCGTAGAGCCTCCAGCTTCAGCGTCTGTGTCGCAGCTCTCAAGCCCACCAGCCCTTCCGAGGTGGCCTGGCGCGGGGTGGGGGGCACAGGTGCGGCTAGTACTACTGTTTTGCTCTAAGCCTGCCTCCTCTCCCAGGAGTCCAAGGGAGCTCTCCAAATGATGCTGGGGAAGTGGCCGGGGCCTCGAGCCTCTTTGTGCTGGAGGAGATGCAGAGCCGGCACCTCTGCCCTGGCGGGGGTAGAAGTGATGAACAGGATCCCCTCCAGCCCTGGTCCCGAAGGAGAACTCCCAGGTGGGGAGAGGTGATGGGCTGCGCTGTCCCAGCTCTCCCCTGAAGGCTCCCTTTCTAGAGTCGTATCTGAACCCGGTGGCCGTCTCTGCTGATGTCCTGGACGTCTTACCCCCTCATGCAGTGGCTGCATGGTGGTCATGGGATCTTCAGGGCCTGAGTAGCATGCCTGTGGTTTCCCAGGAATGTTAGCTGGTGGCCAGTTTGAACTCAGGCAGTTTGTCTGTAGAGCTCATCACGCTGCAGTAGCCTCTCTGCAGCACGTCCTCTCCCCGAGTTCCAGCCCCAGTGAATGACAGAAATGTCTTTTGCCCACCTAGGGTCTGAGAGATGCCAATCTAACCGAGTCTTCAGGCGATACCTTGCTCCTGTCCACAGAGGTGGGACTTTTTGTAGATGTAACATTGTAACGGTATCTTAATAATGGTGATGACTGCAGCATCCCTCTTTTGGAGAATACAGAGAGAAATGAGTGGGGAGGGGGTCTCTGTACTTTCACAAGCCAACTTGGTGGCTCCAGCCCTTCCTGGAGTGATGGTGATGGATTCCTGACTCTCCTGGAAAGGTCCTGGGGACGATGCAAGGCTGAGCTGAGAAGGCCCAGACCACATTCACAAGCCAGTGATGGAAGGGGTGCTCAGGGAAGCAGCTGACCCAGAAACAGGGCGAGGCCTTGAACCAGGTCAAGGAGCTGTCAGGCATGTCCAGTGCTGCCTCGGGTTGTGGAAGATGACTGTTGAAAGGGCACTGAACTTGTCAGGAAAGGAGACCATTGGCATCGTTGGGCAGAGCCTTGGGAGCAAAAACCAAATGGCCATGGGGTGGGGTGGGAGGAGGAGATAGCAGCTAGCAGCTGGCTCAGCCTTAAACGAGTCACCTCCCTAAACCTCATGGATGGTTGTGAGGAAAGAAGAAAAGCACACGCCAGGCACTCGGTCCCCAACACGGCTGCAGTGGCAGAAGCTCGTGTTGATGACAGTGGCGGCTGCAGGGCAGCACAGAGGTGCAGATTCTCCTGGAGCTCTAGTCCGTGTCTTCCTCGTGTGTCTTTTTACTCTTTTTCCCATTATTCCCAAGGGTGAAGCTTTGCAAACCTTCCTGCTTCCTTTCTTTAGGCTGTAAGCAGCAGACAGCGACCTTGGCCAGCTTGTAAGCCCAAGGCTGTAACGCCCTTCCACCAGTGCAGACAGCTTCTAGTGCCTGCAGCGGGCACTGCCCCCTCACCATCTCTGAGCCCCTCTGGGCTGCTCACAGGCTCCACTCCCAGGCTAAGCTTCCACTTCATTCGCAGCACTGAGGCTTGCCCCATCTCTCAGCATCAACTGTGTATTTAGACAGTTTCATGTTATATTTTGTCCAGCAAATTCTATATGTTATAACAGAAGAGTGGGCCACGTTAGCCTTGGATGTTACGGAACCGATGTCTGGCGTATTTTTACTTCCTTTGTTCATTTCATTCAGGTTTCTTTAAATGAAAGACTATCAATTTAATTTTGCTTGAATTCACAGAAGAAAAAGGAGCTAAGCAGAAACTGAAAGATTGCTGAATTTAAGATAAATGTTTATTCAAAGCAAGGTATATTTAATTTTTAAAACTTCCTCTAAAGTTAAAAAAAGTTATGAAAATCATGAAAAGGCATACATTTTTAAAGCTATATTCTTGTAAGTATATGCAAGCCTGTTTTCAGATGGTATAACAGTCATTTTGAACAAAAAAATCAGAAAATATCACCTCCAAAACAAAAAACCAAGTCTCCCCCCCCCTTTTTTTTTTTTTTTTTTTTTTGCAGTACACGGGCCTCTCACTGTTGTGGCCTCTCCCGTTGCGGAGCACAGGCTCCGGATGCACAGGCTCAGCAGCCATGGCTCACGGGCCCAGCCGCTCCGCGGCATGTGGGATCTTCCCGGACCGGGGCACGAACCCGTGTCCCCTACATCGGCAGGCAGACTCTCAACCACTGAGCCTCCAGGGAAGCCCTAAGCTTACTTTTATAATACTAATCCCAGCTGATCTAAGCAAAATATCCTGTAAAAGTGACATCATAGTTGGGAAGGGAAAAAAATCTTCAACAGCGGGAAATGGGCAGTGGAGGTAGACAGGCCTGGCTCTGAACCTGAGCTCTGCCGCTTCACAGCCTTGGGTAACTGACTTTCTCAGCCTCTGTGAAGTAGAGTAAAGAATAGAGGTAACAGCTGCCTCACGAGGTTTGGAGGTGTCCCTGAGACCATGCAGGCCCGTTCAGCACTGCCTGGTTGGGGTTTGAGGGGCCCTCGTCAGTAGCACCCCTCCTGCCCTCCCAGGTCTGCGCCAGTGAGGCCCATGAAGAGCGAGAGGTCACCTCACTGTTGGTCGAAGCCTAGGTTGGAGTGACATTGGACTTCTCAGGCGAGTGCTGGTTAGACACTGTCCTGCCTGCTGGACACCTTGTCCAAGAGGTTGGGTGCTGCATGCCTCGGTATTCTCTCAAACCTTTCATTTGGCTAACTCCTGCCACCTGTCTGGGGAAGAGAAGCGGGCAGAATATGTCAGGGAGCATCCTTCCTCGTGACACCAGAGGCACAGGGATGGGCTGCCTGCGGCGCCTGATGTGTACTAGGGCCTCTGAGCGCCTGTGCTGGCGACGCTGCTGCTCAGAACGCCAGGTGCCTCTGTGTGAATGAACTTGAAGAGTGCCAGAAAGTGTTGCAGGTGGATGGGTATAGTGTGATCCCATGTTTGTATCTGAAAATCTTGTGTACCTAAGTAAATGTATTACTGTTTTTGTTTAATCAGAGGTCTGGATGAATGTGTATAAACTGAACAGCTAACAGTGGTTCTCTGTTGGATTGCTGGGGGTTATCATAGTCTATATTTTATGTTTACCCCTTGAAATATTTTTACAATGTGTATCTTATGTTTTTAATCGCTAAGAATTAACAAGATATAAAAGTGAAGTAAAACAGGATATGAGACTGAGGAGTGTGGTCCTGATTTCATAATACATTGGTGCAGAAAAGCACTAGAGGAAAAATGTCCCTGTGTAATCTGAGTGGTGGGGTTAAGGGTAATTTTATTGTTATTTTTTAAGTTTTTCTTGAATAGCATAGTTTACCTTCATACCTTGAAAAAATAACTAGTTAAAAGTAATTTTTATAAGCAGAAAATATTTTAAACCAAGTTAGTGGGCCTTTAACTCGGAAGAACATTCTCAGCGAACGTCGCCAGGCAGTGGTCGTAAATGCTGTGTCACAGGGCACCCCGAGAGGGCTGCTGCTCCCGGAAGCTGTGTTGCAAATCTCACACAGAGAGAAATGCCTCGCGTAGACTTGTGCTCAGCTTCTCATCCTCATTGCCAGCTCTTGGTGTGCGGGTTCAGTTTCTCTATCATCACAGGGAACATTGCATCTGAATAGTCACGTTGTCTAATAGCCGTACTTAAGCATGGGTTCATTTTGCTGTAACAGAGATTCAAAAATAGTGTTTCCAACAGGAAACTTGGTTTCTCGTGTTCCATCTCACAGGCAGGTGGGGGGCTCTGCCCCTCCAGCGCCCTGGAGCCTACCATACGTCACTTCAGGTGGGCGAGAGGGTGGGAGACGGGTGGCATGCGCACATCCCTTCCATTCCTGTCTCACAGCTGGAATCAGTCACAGGGTCACACCTCACTTCAGGGAACTTCAGGAAATGAAGTCATTCACTGCTGTGTGTCCACTAAAATTTCTGGAGGGGTTTCAATCACTCAGAGGAAGCAGGGACGCCGGGCAGTGTGTCTCTGCCACAGTTTACCCCATCGGCCACCCTGGGTCCCACACCAGGTCATGCTCAGTTACTGCTTCCCGCCCAGAGCCAGGATCTCTGTGTGTGGCCTTCTCCCCGCACCAGGGCCTCTTCACGTGGTCACAGTCTAAACTCAGACAAGTCCCGGCCTCCCCAAATGCTGTCTCCTCACCCACCACATAGATGCCCCCACTCAGGAAGGGGAAGAACCCCAAACCCACAGCAGTCGCTGGTCCACAGCGGCTGCAGTTCCCAGTGGAGTCTGCAAGGGCGGCCTGAACTGGTGGCCACTGAAGCGAAGGAGTCCCAGGACCCAGCGGAAATGAGCACCTCTGTCGACCAGAAGACAAGCACAGGACCAGTTATGGCAGCTCTGTCCCCAAGCCCGAGCTGCCAGCCCCTCGGTGTTGGTGGATAGGAGCGAGGAAGGCGCGCGGCGGTGTGTTCACGCAGTGGAGGCCGCACACCGTGAGGTCTGTGCCACCCAAGTGGCCCCCCCAGTGCGGCGCTTAGCGTCAGCAGACACATGGCGGGGGCATGACAGTGCCCGGGAGGTAATTAGGTAGTGTGGAACGTTCTACAACCTTAGGGGTATTCTAAAAAGCACTGAATTGTGCACTTTAAAATGGTGAATTTTATGATGTGTGAATTCTATCTCCATAAAAAGTGGGTACATGTTGAATAAAAAGCAGACACAAAACATAACTGTATGATTCCATTTAATTGAAATAGAAAACATGCAGAATTCACCCATAATAATAGAGATGGTTCCCTTTGGAGGGGGAGCCTCTGGGCTATGGAAGTGTTGGTGGTTAGGCAGGTGTACGCCAGGAGTTCATCGAGATGTGTGCACTTGATGCGAGCTGCCCCTCACGAAGAAAAAAGAACAGCCTGTTGGGAGGAAGCCCTGCGGCCCTAGAGCTCGTGTTACCTGGTTACACCGCTTTCCTGCCCCCGGGCTGCTCCCCTCTGCTTGGCTGTGCCCTCGGGGGCACATCCTTGTCCTTGGCAGCCACGTTGGAAATGGGTTCTGGAGGGCATCGCTTTGTGGGGCTGCATAGCAACTGGTCTGCTTCCCACTGGTGCAGATTTGGGGTGAGAGGTGATCATGCAGGGTCGTCTTGGACGGAGCTCCTGGGAAGTGGGCGCAGCTGGGGGGCACGCTCGGGGATGCACCTGTGAGGAAGGAGGGATCGGGCAGTGGGTTTGAAACAGGCCCAGGCACATCCCAGTGGAGCTTTGGGGCTGGATGACCCTTCCGAGTTGCCCCAGGTGGAGACTGGGGTGCTCTGCGCTCTGTCGTGGGCTGGGCCCCAGCTGGGGTGTGGCAGGCAGGGTCCTGAGATGGCCCCAACTGTGCACCCCTCCCGGCTGCCAGGGAGGGCTCTGGCGGTCAGTTGACATAAGGTAGTCGGGGAGCCCTCGGAAAGCAGGCTTTCTGCAGCTGGTCACGGAAGAGAATCAGAGAGGGCGTCTGAGCTGCTCCTGCCTGGAAGGTGCGGGTGCTCCCGAGGGGCCACCAGCTGGTGATCGGGGACAGTTCCACAAGCGCAGGGGACCGCCTTCTGCCAACAACCTGAGCGTGTGGAAATACGTTTTCCCAGAGCTTCCAGAAGAGATCTCAGCCTGGCTGACACCTTGTGCGACCCTTCTCAGGGGCCCCAGTCGTACCAGGCTGGGCTTCCGACCTACGGCCCTGTGAGATGGGAGCTGGGTCCCTTTTCTGTTGGAAGTCTGAGGTGACTGTTACATAGCGATGGATGGCTCGCCACGGAGAGGGCGTGACTGCAACGGAGCTCAGCTCCGGGTGCAGGTGCGAGAATTCCAGAGCTGGAGAAGGGAGCTGGGCACAGCGTCCCAGAGACCGTGGGAGGTTAAATAAGCACAGGCTTTTCCAAAGCAAACACACCTGTGGAGCGAGGCCCACATGCAGGTCACCAGAACCCTGAGGCCTCCCTGCACCCCTGCCAACCACGATCTTCTCCCTAGAGACCATCATTGACTCGAGTCTCCCACCATGGTTGGTTTCGTGTGGTTCTGAACTTTGTGTGAATAGGATCATACGCTATGAACTCTGGCTCACCGTTACATCTGTGAGGTTCACCTGCGCTTTTGTGGGGGGCAGGTCTTTTCATTGCTATGCATTCCTCCCTTGTTGGAGGACTCCTCAGTTTACCCTTTCTTCTGTTGATGGATATTTTGGTGATATGAACAGGGCTGTGGTGAAAATTCCAACCCCAGACTTCTGCAGGGCGGGGCCGGGGGTGCACAGGTGGACGTCTTTACCTTGGATTCGATCAAGGACATTTAACCCTGGAAGGAGGGAGGGTGTGGTGTGGGCGCAAACACAGGTAGGTTGGTAAATGTGGGAGAAAGTGGGCATTCTCGTCTCATTGCTTCTGTTTGCTCACTGAAGGAAGATGCAAGGTCATCGTCCCTGAGAGGAAGGACGGCGTGTTGGACATTTGAGAGGAGAGGAGAAACCAGGAGATGATCTTACAGGGGAGTTGGCCAAGTGTAGAAATTGCCGGCAGCTCTCAGGGTCCGTTAGGCAACTGGTTATAAATGTAGAGAGAACTGAGTTGGCAGGGGTGCAGACACCGATCAGGAAGGAAGCTGAATTTTACTCAAGTTGGGGTTTTCCCGCACAAGTATGATAGAGGAGGGGAAGGGCAGGGGAGTTAGGATTAATATGCAAGAGAATGAGTGTAATATATACCCCAAATGAATATAATCCCATCGACCATCTAGGCTGGGGAAGGAGGGGCAGCGCAGAGGTGGTTAAGAGCAATCCATCTGTGTTTCTTTGGAATATGTCTTGATTTTTGAGTGGAGTCCAAGCCACATCCCTGCCCATCTGCCATCGGCCAGTCTGTCCCCTGGAGTTGGTGTTAGCGGTGGAGCCCAAAGAGGCCTTCGCCAGCGGAGAGGCCGGCGGGGTGAGCCGAGCACGGTGCCGGGCCGGGAGTGTGGGCAGAGGGAACGTTTTCCTCTCTCCCACTCCTTGGATATGCGTTTTGCTACCCGCCCGCCTGCTCCAGCAGATTCCCGTCTGTTAAGAAAGGGGAAAGATAACCGTACTCTCTTTGATTGCAGACTGACGGGTGACTAGAAGGTGACTCCAGAGCCTGAATTTCTGAGCATGGAAATCTGCAGAAGCCAGTGTCCGAAGCCCTCACAGTGATGGAGGTCGCTGCCCCTGCGCCTGGCGGGGGCCCTGAACCCAGATTAGGGGGGCTGTTGGGAAACCTGGACGGGCAGAGCCTGCGGAGCTGCCCCTCCCAGGAGGGAGGTTTCAAGCAGGTGACAGTTACCCACTGGAAGATCCAAACAGGAGAGGCAGCGCAGGTGGGCAGTAAGTCAGGAGGAAGCCCCGTCCTGAGCTCAAACCTCCTCCTGCTTCAGAGAGAGCTGATCGAAGGGGAGGCCCACCAGCGCGAGGCTTGCGGAAGCTTCCCATTTAATTCGGACCTGGTCAGACATCAGGTTTCTCAGGCTGGGGAGAAGTCTCACAGACGTGACGAGTGTGGGAGGGGCTTCGGCCAGAGCTCCCACCTCGTGGAGCATCCGCGCGCTCACGGCGGAGACAGACTCTACGTGTGTAACGCGTGTGGGAAAGACTTCGTTCTCTACGCGGATCTTGTGGAGCATCAGAAAGCGCACGCGGGAGAAAGGCCCTTCAAGTGCGCTCAGTGTGGGAAGGCGTTCTGTCACAGCTCAGACCTGATCCGCCACCAGCGCGTGCACACCCGGGAGCGACCTTTCGAGTGCAAGGAATGCGGGAAAGGCTTCAGTCAGAGCTCGCTGCTCATCCGGCACCAGAGGATCCACACTGGGGAGAGGCCCTACGAGTGCAACGAGTGCGGCAAGGCCTTCATCCGGAGCTCCAGCCTCATCCGGCATTACCAGGTCCACACGGAGGTGAGGCAGTACGAGTGTGAGGAGTGCAGGAAGGCCTTCCGCCACCGCTCGGACCTCATCGAGCACCAGAGGATCCACACCGGGGAGAGGCCCTACGAGTGCAACGAGTGCGGCAAGGCCTTCATCCGGAGCTCGAAGCTCATCCAGCACCAGAGGATCCACACTGGAGAGAGGCCTTACGTGTGCAACGAGTGCGGGAAGCGTTTCAGCCAGACGTCGAACTTCACTCAGCATCAGAGGATCCACACTGGAGAGAAGCTCTACGAATGTAACGAGTGCGGGAAAGCGTTCTTTCTGAGTTCGTACCTTATTCGACACCAGAAGATCCACACTGGAGAGAGGGTGTATGAGTGTAAGGAATGTGGGAAAGCTTTTCTCCAGAAAGCCCATCTCACTGAGCATCAGAAGATCCACACTGGGGACAGGCCCTTTGCGTGTAAGGACTGTGGGAAAGCCTTCATTCAGAGCTCCAAGCTCCTCCTACACCAGGTGATTCACACTGGAGAGAAGCCCTATGTATGTAGTTACTGTGGGAAAGGCTTTATTCAGAGGTCAAACTTCCTTCAGCACCAGAAAATTCATGCTGAAGACAAACTCTATGAATGTAGTCAGTATAGGACAGAGTTCACCTCAACTCCAAACTTTAAAGGCAGCCAAGAGGTTCACCAAGAGGGACTCCCCTTGAGTCAGACCCCCATACATTTGGGTGAGAAGTATGTAGGTCAGGGGGAGCACACAGACTTGTAACTATTCTCCAACTCACTGAGTGATAGTCGAAGCGAGTGGTGTGAGCCCTAAGTCATGCGGCTTTGGACGTGTCACCATTTCCCAGAGTCACCGGCAGGGCTGCCTCTGGAGTGGGCTGCCACCTCCCACTTGGCTGCCCAGCCGGCCCGCTGTCTTCCTCCTCCGTTGGGAGCACGTGCCCGCGGGAGAGCCACGTGACTGGACAGCTGACTTGGAGCTGGACCAGCCTGGGGGGAGGAGCTCGGCCTCGGGAGAAGGTTCTTCTGTTTCATTGCACAATTACAATTCACCCCAGAGTTAAATCCCTTCTAAAGTAGAATTATGTACCTAATCGTATCACTTTAAAAGAGTATTCCTTAGCATTTTTTTCTTTTTTTCTTTTTTTTTTTTTTGCGGTATGCGGGCCTCTCACTGTTGTGACCTCTCCCTGTTGCGGAGCACAGGCTCCGGACACGCAGGCTCGGTGGCCATGGCTCACGGGCCCAGCCGCACGGTGGCATATGGGATCCTCCCGGACCGGGGCACGAGGCCGCGTCCCCTGCATCGGCAGGCGGACTCTCAACCACTGCGCCACCAGGGAAGCCCCTCCTTAGCATATTTTGATCTGTCAGAAAGGCAAGTTGGAGAAACATCCTTTCTTATCTAAAACCACAAATTGGTTCCCTGTCGTCCTTAGGATAAGTTCCAATCTCCCCATCCTGCATCCGAAGGCCTTTTGCTTCCTGGGGCCTCTTCTCCCGCCGGTTAACTCCCTGCTGCACCGTTGGCACTGCGGCAGCACTAACTGCTGGACGTCCCCACTTACCCAGGCCGCTCCTGCCTCCTTGCCTCTGTCCTGGTTGGAATGCCCCCTCTCCTCACCCGGCTGACTCGGCTCAGCCCGCTACCCCTCTGCTTCCGTTCCTCGGTGGTCCTTCACCTCTGTTGCTGCGCTTACTCTGATACGTCAAAATCGTGTTTCAGATCCTCTCTCTTTCCTTGTTACAGTGTTAACTCGTGGAGCACAGTGAGTGTATCTGATAGATTTATGTGTCCCTGGCGTCTAGAGCAAGGCAGTGCAAAGCACACCCCCGTCCTTGTGTACTTGGCTTGTCCTCTCTATACTGCTCTTTAAAATATGTTTTAGGATGCTCTTTTTGCTGTTGCTGTTTTGTGTAATCTGCTGGTCTGTCGGAAATACCTCCTCTCGGCCCTGCTGGCGTCTTCGGCTCATACTGCGTTCAGCACTTGCAGGCAGGAGCCAGAGTGAGATGGTGCCCCTTGTGTTTTTGCCTTCACGGCTTGTCCATGACTGTCCACTTGCTCTGGGGGAGGCTTGTCCTCAGTCAGTCATCCGTGTATCTTTCTGATTCATTCAAAGGGCACACAGTCCCGGTGCACTACATGACTTTTCCCGTCTCAGCCATTCCATGATTGAGCCAACGTCTTCCCCTTTCCCTGCTCTCTGACTCACTTTGTCATTGATTTGAAAATGTAATTATCTAAAAGGACCAGTGCTAAATACTGGGAAACCGAGAAGAATGAGACACTATCTGTCCTGAAGTCGTCCAGTGTCTGATGGGGGAGGCAGGAAGGTCACGGTATGCTGAGTTAAGTGTTGAAAGAGAAGTGTGTTCCCAGTTGTGCAGGAGCATAGGTAAGGAGGTGACTAATTTGGCATGGGGCAACTGGGACGGCTTCACAGAGGAGGTGACAGCAAACTGGTCCACAGAGATAAGTAGACATTTTGTCAGCTAGAGCAGAGGATGATCTGGGAGGGAATCTGGGGAAACGGCAGGACTGGTGGATCCCTCTCTGGGTACGGCTGTTCGAAAGCAGGCCAGTTTTATTACACAGCAGAACTGTTAGTTGTTCCCTCTGAATTGCTTTTATCTGAACATTAACAAAACCAGTTTTGAAATGCTGTGATAATGGATTGCCCATGAGGGTATATCTTGAGTTCTTAAACTCCAGCAACCCTAGAAGCCTTGAGGGGGTAAATAATTCAAAAAGAGCATACAGTGCTCCATCTTTTGGAAAACTCACCATGACTGGAGAGGTTTCAAATGGTATAGAAGCAGATATTACCAGCCCATTTTAACCAACTTTGTTTGGTTGAGGTCCAGTTGCCATACAGTAAAACACCTATTTTAAGTGTACAGAATTCTGACAAATCCATACGCCTGTGTAACCATCATCATGATCAAGGATAACATTTCTGTCACCCCAAAATGTTCCCTTTTGTCCTTTCCCAGTTAATCCCACCTCAGGCCCAAGTAACCACTTCCTGTTAGTGTGGATTCGTTATGCCTGGTCCAGGACTTCATGTAAATGGATTCATATGGCATGTAATCCTGTGTAATCCAAACGTCTTTCACTTCGGCATGTTTTAAAGACTCAGCTGGGTAGTTCTGTGTTTCCATAGCTCTTTCTCTTTGTGAGTAGTGTTCCATTGTATGCGTAAGCATCATTTATTATTCATTCATCTGTTGATGGAAATTTGGGTTTCCAGCTTTGGCTGTTATGAATAAAACTGCTATGAGCATTTCCGTAAAAGTATGTATTTGGACGTGCCTCTTTATTTCACTTGGGTAAATGCCTAGGAATTTAATTGCTGGATTAAAAGATACGTGAATCTTCACTTCATGAGAAATTGCCGAAAAGTTCTTCATCGTGATTGTAGACTTTTACACTCCTGCCCTGCCAGGGTTCCACTGGTCCACATCCTTACCGACATGTGGTGTTGTCACGGTTCCAAACCCTCATCCGCTCCAGTGGCACAGAGCGATGCCTCTTTATGCTTCTAATTTATATTCGCCTGCTGAATGATGATGCTGAGCGTCTGTATCATTTTTTGTGATGTGTCTGTTCACATCTTTTGCCCATTTTAAAATTGGGTGGTTTGTCTTATTTGCTTATGAGAGTCTTTTTTATATTCTAGGTCAAAGTCTCTTCCCAAACATGTATTTATTTATTTAGCTATGGCCGCACCACACAGCTTGTGGGATCTTAGTTCCCCGACCAGGGATTGAACCCGGGCCCTCAGCAGTGAAAGCGCTGAGTCCTAACCACTGGACCGCCAGGGAATTCCCCCAAACATATATTTATTATGAATACTTCCTTTTTTTTTTTTTTTTTTTTTTTGCGGTACGCGGGCCTCTCACCGTCGTGGCCTCTCCCGTTGCGGAGCACAGGCTCCGGACGCGCAGCAGCGGCCATGGCTCACAAGCCCAGCCACTCCGCGGCATGTGGGATCTTCCCAGACCGGGGCACGACCCGTGTCCCCTGCATCGGCAGGCAGACTCTCAACCACTGTGCCACCAGAGAAGCCCATAAATACTTCCTTTTAGTCTTGGGCTTACCTATTTTTTTTTTTTTTGACTTAAGAGACTTAAAATGATTTGGAGTGATTTATAGCATATAAAGTGGTATTTAGTCTTTAGTGGAGAAAGTTGCTAGTCACCTGTAAGAAAAAGAAGCATTGTGGGCATTCCTAAGACAAATGAAATAAAATCTCATCAATTTGGGCTATAACCAGGCTTCTCACCAATAACTGTATTAATTTTTCCAGTATTCAGACATACCCTAAAATATAAAAGAGGATGTCTGCTTCTAAATCACATCCAGTGTGAACTTGCATAAATGCAAAGCATAAATAGAGTTCTTATAACTCCACAGGCACCTGAAAGTTTGAACCACCCTTTGTGCTCACTTCATATTACATGAAGAATAATGGAAATACAGGGAACACTTCAAATATAAATATTTTACAAATCCTTACTATGTGGTCGTCTTATTCTTGTAATACTCCACTCTGGTGGCCTTTGTTTTTGCTTGTAAAATTAAGTTTAAGTAGCACATTAACCTTTCCCCTCAAATATGCCTTTTGATGTTCATTAGTACACCAAAAAGAAAGAAATTAACAACCAAATAACAGATTAAGATGCTGCAAGGGAAGAGATAAATGAGTTACAATTCCTTAGGTGTAAAAATATGTTGTTTCAAATTCAGAATAATTTAATAACTTTGTTATTTCATATGTGTCTGGAAATGGGACAGATACATGTCCTGATCCTGTCACATGAGGTAGCGTTCCAGCCAGCATTCGGTACAACGTTCCAAGATAGGGTTAAAGTGACATTCCTGTTTCCCTTGAGACCATTTCCGTCGTCAAAGAAAAAATATTTTTTTTCATATCTTTCAAAAACGTGACGTCTTTACGTTTTTCAGCGTGATGCGCGAGACTTGCTCTGGTCTTTGAAGGCGGCGGCGATGAAGCAGCCGAAGGCCGGCAGCGAGTTCCTGGCTTACCTTTTAATTTTCTTAATGATGTCTTTTGAAGATCAGATTAAAATTTTTTTGATTAAGTCTAATTTACCAAAAATTTTTATATTTTACGCTTTTTGATTTCCGTCTTGGTTTTTTTTTTATTTTTATTTATTTTTTATTTTTTTTCCGTCTTGGTTTTTTAAAAGCCTTTTCCAGTTGTCATTGCCAGTGTGTAGAAATACATTTGATTTTTGTTAATTGACCTTGTATCCAGCAACCTAGATGAATTCACTTATTGGTTCCAGTAGCTTTTTTCTAGATTCTTCAGCATTTTCTATGTAGATAATCAAAGAATTTTACTTCTGCCTTTCTAGTTTGTATAGACTTTGCTCCTTTTTCTTGCTTTATTGCTGGGCATCTTATACAATTTTCTTTAGAAGTGAGAGGACGTCTTGTCTTCTTTTGATATCATGGTAGCATTGCTCTCAAAGAGTTGTGAATTAGTCTCCCCACATCTATTTTCTGAAGTTGTTTGTGTAACGACATTATTTCTTCCTTAGACCTTTGATACATTTCACCAGTGAAACCCTGGGGAGTTCTTTGTGGGAAAATTACAACTTCAATTTCTGTAATAGATAAAGCACTACTCAGATTTTTCTATTTCTTCTTGTGCCAATTTGGTAACTTGTATCTTTCAAGGAATTACTTATTTCATCTAATATAACTGAGGCGTTGGCATAGGTTGTTGAAACATTTCATTGCTTTTGTGCACTGTACTTTACATTCTATCTTAATGAGTTATATTTAAAATATCTCCGCTTTTCTTCCTGGTATTGGTGGTTTGTGTCTTCCTTCTGCTTTTCTGATCAGTCTAGCTACAGATTTACCAAGGTTATTAGTCCTTTCAAAGGAGCAGCTTTCGTTTTCCTTGATTTTCTCTATAGTTTGTTTTCTATTTCACTGAAATAGAACCATTTTATTTCTTTCCTTCTACTTTGAGCTAGATTCCCTTCCCTTTTCTAGTTTATTAAAGTGGAAGTTTGGTTCTTAGTTTTAGACCTTACTTCTTTTCTGATGTAAACATTTAAAGCCAGTAATTTTCCTCTAAACATTGCTTTAGCTGCATTCCACAGACTGACGTATTGTGTTTTCATTATTATTCCTGCGGCCCGGGAGTGGCCCCGTCGCCCTCCACCACCGAGACGAACTCCTAGAGGGGCGGAAGCCCAGCTTCCGGCGGCTGGAGAAGCACTTCCGCTGGGAAGTTTCCTTCTCGCTCGCGCGCCGCGGCTCTTCCAGATCCCGTCCTCGCGGAGGTCTGGTTAGGCTTACCTATAGGGGCCCACCTGTCGGTCAGCGTGCGCGCGCCCGCCCGCCTCAGGTCCCTCCCGGCGCGTCCTCCGCCTCGGGCCCGTTTCCTCTTCCAGCTGCGCCCTCCCCGGGCGGCCCCGTCCGTGGTCGTGGGCGCCCTCCACGTTTGCGAGTCCAGCCTGGACCGCTCCGGTGGGAGCCAGACACTGTGCCCAGCTGCCGGCTTAGTATGAAAAACACCCCGCTCGGGGCTCCTCCGCAGGTGGGAGCCGCATCCTCTAGCCCCAGACCATCACGCAAAGTGACTGGCGTTCTAGCTCCGTGGTGACCTTGAGTCTTTCCCGCCTGTCTCCGTTCCCACCCTCCACGTCTACCTCCCGGCCCCTTTCATCTCTCCCCTCGACCTCCTAAGTGGTCGGTGGTCGTCTCCCTGTCTCCCCGACCCGGTCTTGTCCTGCCGCCTTCTGATTGGCTCACCGCAGTGTGTGTGTGTGGGGGTCTTTCTGAAGTGCACGGATCACAGAGGTGTGGTATTAGACGGTCCCTGCCCTTTCATGTATAGCCATGGCCCAGGATGCCTTGGGTACTCCAGCCCTTGCCCACTTCTCTGGCCGTATTGAAACGTTATACAAGCCCCTGTGTCCTTCTCTTTTGAAGTAAAAGGCTGGCTCAAGAGTTAATGATTGGGAAATGTGAAGATGTAGAAACAAAGAATAGCTGTTGGGCTGGGGCGCTGGTGACAATTTAGACTATAAATCTGCCACATAGCAGAATCACCGAACTCCCAGTTCCCTGAAAGATAGCGATAAAGGCCTGACACGCGTTCCTAAGTTGTATTTCCAGGAAGCCAACCCACCAGATGAAAACTGCTGATTGCAAGAACAGACCGTAGACTGCTTGAAACCAGAAGGTTGATGATGCTTGAAACTTCACCTTGATGCCAACCAATCCAAGAATTATGCACGAGCTGATCACACACCCTGCAGCCCCTCTCTCACACTGCTCTTAAGACCCCTTCCCTGAGAACCATCAGAGAGTTCAGGTCTTTTGAGCATGAGCTGCCCATTCTCATTGCTTGGTGCCTGCAGTAAGTGCTGTACTTTCCTTCCCCACAGCCCAGTGTCAGTAGATTGGCTTTACTGTGCACAGGCGAACAGACCCAAGTCTGGTTCGGTAGCAGTATCTCATAGAGTTCTCCCCCTTACTGTCTGCTTTCCAGCCGGCCAACTCCAGCCCATTTATATAGTCCATAGTGGATGCCCAGTGCAGGGAGCTCTTCTTATTTATCGCTGTGATCATTATTAGTGGGTGGAGGAGCTCAGGCTCTCATGCTAAGCACTGCCCATGACACCTGTGCCCAGTGCACCTGTTCATGTGTTTATAGGCCATGTATATCTTTTTTTTTTTTTTTCTTTTTGCGGTACGCGGGCCTCTCCCGTTGCGGAGCACAGGCTCCGGACGCGCAGGCTCAGCGGCCATGGCTCACGGGCCCAGCCGCTCCGCGGCATGTGGAATCTTCCCGGACCAGGGCACGAACCCGTCTCTCCTGCATCGGCAGGCGGACTCTCAACCACTGCACCACCAGGCAAGCCCGGCCATGTATATCTTTTGGTGGAAGAGTCCAAATATTCTTTCCTATTTTGAGTTTCATTTTTCTTTTTCTTACTGGTTTGTGAGAGTTCTAGTTCTGGATACGAGTCTTTTGTCAGATATATATATATTGGAAATATTTTCTCCCAGTCCGTGGCTTGCCTTTTTATTTCTTAACTGTCTTTTGATAAGCAGAGACTTTTAATTTTGAAAAAGTCCAATTTATGAATTAAAAAATTTTAAGGTGAGTGCTTTTGGGGTCCCACCAATGAAATCTCTGCTACCCCAAGGTTATGAAAATATTCTTCAATTTTTTTCTTCTAGAAACTTTATAGTTTCAGCGTTCACATTTAGGCCCAAGATCGACCTTGAATTAGTTTGGGGTATGGTGTTAGGGAGGGTGTGTTAAGGTTAATTTTCCCCCTTATTGTTCTGGCACCATTAATTGAAAAAAAATAACAACTTTTACCCTTTGAATTACTGATGCCCTTGTCGTAAAACACCTAACTGTGTGTGTGGGCCTGTCTCTGCAGTCTCTGCTGCTCCATTGATCTATATCTATGCTTTTGCCAGTACCACACTGCCTTAATTACTGTAGTTAGTCTTAGAATCAAGGAGTGTGAGTCTTCCAACTTTGTTCTTCAAGGTGGGTGATTTGAGGTCATTTGCTTTTCCATATAACTTTTATTATCACCCTGTCTGTTTCTACAAACAAAACCCCAAAACAACTGCTGTGATTTTGCTTGGAGTGGTGTTGAATTTCTAGATCAGTTTAGGGAGAATTGACAACTTAATACCCATAAACAGGGGATATCGCTCAATTTATTTCCAACTTAATCTGCTCAGCATTGTTTTGTAATTCTGAGAGTAGAAGACTTGTACATCCTTTGTTAAATATATTCCTAGGTCGGATGTGTGGTTTTTTCCCACACCACCAAGCAGCTAACTGAATTATGACCGTCTCTACCTGGAGGTAATATCAGATCCCACAAGTTAAGGGCTCAGTCCAACAGGACTGCCCCTCTCCCCACACTTCAGACACCAGTCTCAAGTCCAGGCTGCCACCAGTGATTCTGACTGACTGGCTATAGATCTGCAGGTTCCCACAGCCTCTGCCTTGGGTTTGACCTGTTTGCTAGAGCAGTTCACAGAACTCAGAGAAACATTTTACTTACTGGATCACTGGTTCATGATAAAAGAATAAGGCTCAGGAACAGCAGGGGGAAGTTGCTTAGGAAAAGTATGGGGAAAGGGCCCGGAGCTTCCAAGGCCTCTCTAAACACTGCTCTCTTCTCACATCTCCACGTGTTCACCAACCTGGAAGCTCTCTGAATCTTTCCAGCCCTGGAGTCCCTCACTCCCGGGAATGGAGAGCAAACCAACCTTGTGTTTTGGGCATAAACTTGGTCATGACACAGAGCTCTTTCAGTAAATTGCTGTACTGGGCTTCCTAATGTTTTGTTAAGCATTTCTGTGTCTGCTTATGAGAGACACTGGCCTGTAAGCTTCTTGTCTTATGATGTCTTTCTCAGGTTTTTGTGTCGAGGCTTTGCTGGCTTCATGACACAGGCTGGAAAAGGTTTGCTCTTTGTCATTCTACAGACTTCTGAGGTTGGTATAGGCTTCTTTAAGGATTTGGTAGGGTTGACCAGTGAATCAGCTGGGTCTGGTGTTTTCTCTGTGACAGGGGTTTTTTCTGTTTTTTGTAAGTTTCATAACTTTGTGTTTATAAGGGAATTTGTCCATTTCATCTCAGTTGCAGAACTTGTTGGCATAGAGTTGGTCATAGCGGAAGTAACGGTACTTTTCACATCTGTAGGATCTATAGTGTGACCTTGTTCTTTCATCCCTGATGTGGGGAACTAGGCATCTTCATCCAGCTGGCCCCTTTCTCTGGGCGTCTTGGGAACTGTCCTCTTCTGCATCTCGGGGCTCCGCACTTCACCCAGGAAAGACACAGGCACTCACTGTGGCCGGAGACTTTGGGATCCTGAGGAGGGTGGTTCTGAACAAACCTGGGGGCAGAAGTAGGGTCTGAGCAGACCACGTCGGCACGGTTTAGGGGAGCTTGCTCTTATTCCCAGGACTTGGTGAAGAATAATGAAGCTCTGGTGGAAGAATTTGATTTGGGGGAAAGTGCCCGAGAACGTTCATGTGTGCACTGCTGCGGGCATGGGCCAGCCTGCTCCTGTCTCCTGGGGAAGCACACAGGGTGGGGTTTAGCCCCCAACTGTCCAATCATTTGTCTGCGGCTGAGCTGCTGGTTTTCAGCCATAAATGATGGTCTCGCCACCATTTGGTGACAGCCTGTGGCTTGCTCTCTGGAATGTCAGGGTCCATGTGTATGGGGGTGGGGGACCCAGGGCACTTACAGTGATACTGGCCCCCACCTGACCCCCAAATTCCCCTTCCATTATGGAGCGTGCATGGGCTTGTGTCACTGGTTTTCCTGAATCTCCCTTGGTGCACTGAGAAGGTTCAGGGCTCTTGGGGTCAGGTGGGGGCTTCAGGGCTGCAGCTCTCACTCACTTTCTTTGTCTCACAGATCAGCCCTCAGCACCTGCCTTTCCCCGGAGGGGCCCACACGTCTCCCCAAAGGCCTCTGCTGTTCCCACGGATGTGTCCCCGGTGAGCACCACCTCCCTGGGCCCTGCAGGCTGACCAGGACCCCAGCCCCCAGCCCACCCGTGGGAGTGGTCCACCATGGGGGCTCCAGAGGTCTGTGCCTGCCTGCCTGCCTGCCAGCTCTGTCTTACGGAGTGGGGGGAGATGTGATTCAGTTACATTGAGACCATAGTGGGTGTTACAGAAAACATGAAAATGCACTTGCCTCTCTAGGTGCTTAGTCTGCTGAAGCTGCCGTAACTCCGCACACACGCATTTGTTGGTTGATTTCTCACAGTCTGGAGGCTGCAAGTCCCAGATCAGGGTGCTGGCATGGTTGGTTCTGGTGAGGGCCCGCTTCCTGGCTTGTAGAAGGAGAGAGAGAGGAAGAGGGTGCAAGAGTGCTCTGGTGTCTCTTCTTACGAGGACCCTAGTCCTATCGGATCAGGGCCCCACCCTATGACCTTTTTTAACCTTAAATACTTCCCTAGAGGCCCCACCTTCAAATGCAGCCGTACTGGGAGTTAGGGCTTCCGCAGATGAATCTGAGGGACACAGACATTCAGTCCATGACAGGAGCCTTCCCTTGAGCCTCAGCTTCAGGCCTCTTGAGGTTTCTTCTCCTTTGAGAGCCCCTGGCCCCCCGCCTTTTCTTCCAGACACGTGCGTTTCAGCTTCTCTCCATTTACTGTCCTGCAGCCTCAGGAGCGGCCATGTCTGACGTCCTGCTCCTGGCGGGAGCTGTTTGTGTTGCAGGTGGCCATGCACTCCTCAAGGGAAGAGTGGTGGCGGTGTGCGGACCCTGGCCAGAGGGTGCTGGGCCGGGGTGTGATGCCGGCAGTTTCAGGAGCTCGGCTGAATTCAGCCTGCAGAGCCCATCCAGTCCCTCGATGGCGCCAGGGCCTCGAGTTCAGGCTAAGGGGGTGTGGGAGCTGGAGCTCTTGTCCTGTGTCTGTGGAGGGGCCGTCCTGCACCAAGTCTGGCCAAGGGCATTCTTCATGCTGCCCTGGAGGCAGCCCACTCTTCCTTCCTGAGACCCGTCCACTGTTAGACCTGGCCCCGCCGGCAAGGAGGGTGGGGAGAGCCTGTCACGGTTTGGCCCTGGCTCCCTCCTCCCTGTCCGTCCTCTCTGCTTTGGGGTGGCTTCCTGGACGTTGCCCCCAGGGCTGGCCTGCACCCTCGCTTGGTCTTCTATACAGAAAACCACACCTCTTCTCTCCTTGGAGGATTTCGAGGCCCCATACCTGGCCGCATCTCTCGCCTGGAACACTGGGGTGAGCCGCGGGTTGTGGGACGGGAGAGACCCGCGTTTCAGGAAGTGCGGAGGGGTCCCCAGGGTCTCCCTCTGCTCCCAGGGGAGATCAGCGCCCAGCACCCACCGATGACGTTCTCCCCTCCCACTGGGACCGTGGGCAGGAGATGCTGTCTGACCGGACCCTGGAAACCCGGGCTGGCGCCCCGCCCCTGCACGGAGCGCTGCTCTGCTGCGTGCCGAGCCGGCGGGCGCCGTGGGTGTGCACAGCGGGGGGCCTGAGAGGGTGTGGGTGCTCCAACCTCGCGGCCGCCCCAGCAGGTGCACGCCCGGCATGAGGTCTCGGGCCTGACAGCCCTGCTCTGAGGGGCTTCGTGTGTGGCCGCGGGCAGGTGACTTATTCCTTGTGCTCGTCCCAGGGATGGTGAGGGCGCCTCCTGCCCTTACGGGCGGTGGTGACTGTGGTGGTCTTTTGTTTTTCATTTCAGATTCCCTCAGAAGTGAGATCGAGCAGACGTGTGGGAATGAGACCAGCCGGGCAGACACTGGGCTGTGAGGAGCCCCAAGACAGAGAGGGTCTCGGGTGCCAGGTTGGAGGGAAGCCGAGGGTGAGTGGTTCAGAAGGATGTGGGTCCCCGTCCCCGGCACCCTCCCCCAACCCAGGAGCGGGGGCTGGTTAGGGGAACTGAGAGCACAGTCTCTATCCTGACTGGTGTCTTTGTTCCTGTGTAAACACAAGTATGTAAGGTGCTACCTGGCTCTTTAGGTGACCGCCCAGCGTTACAGCCCTCCCTCCTACGGGTGACACCAGCGTTGACCTAACTGGCCTCATCCGGGTGAGCGTTTGAGTTCATTTTCAGCTTTCCACCATTTATAGTTTCAGCTCGTCTGTGTGCTCCTTTCTCACTGCTGGGCCACTTTCTTGGAGTGAATCCCTAATTAGATGGGAGTGAGCTGATAAGACACATTGTGTGGATTTTCTCCTGTCTCGCTGCCAGCCTGTGTAAGTGCCTGTTTCCTCCACCGGGCAAGGGAGGCCCTTTACCAGTGGAGACACTGTAATCGCTTCTGGCAGCCCTCGAGCCAGGGGTGGGGTGGGCAGTGGCTTTGCCTTTGAGCATTTCCAGTGTGGCCGGACCTTCAGGTGGGTCCCGGACCTTCTGCGACACCAGAGGAACTACAGAAAAGAGCAGCCCTTCGGCTGCGAGGTGTGCGGACAGGCCTTCAGCCTGAGAGGCCGCCTGGGCCCGCATCGCCAGGCCTGCTTGGAGCGTGAGCCTCACCGCGTGGCGACGGCGGGAAGGCCTCCCTGTGCGGCAAGGCTCTGCGGGCCCCAGGGCCTCAGCACCCGCCGGAGCCGCTGCGGGAAGGGCGTCCACCATCTGGGCTTCCTGACGAGGCATCAGGGGACCCACAGGCGCGGGGAAGTGGAGGTGTGCGTGGGGGTCCTCTGGCCATGTTCACATCAGGGAGACTTGCGGGGAGAGGCGACTCTTTGTTCCAGACTCCAGGCGTCTTTGCTTGCCCAGCCCCGAAGTAAAAACCTGCAGAGTGGGCTTCTCTAGGGCACCGGCTCGCACTTGGAGACTTGGTCACTGGGCAGGACACCTGTCCCCCTTGCTCGTGGGAACGCTATTTCAGGTTATCCAAAGGCTTGGTGAAGGATTTTAATTTTTGTCTGAATTCCAGAGAGAAAAACATGGGGGGCCATGAGGAGCTAGCAGAGCCCCAGAGGCATTGCACTGAGGGACCACCTCTCCCCGATTTGAGCAAACCAGTTGTAAAAAGGCTTTTTTGAGACAATCATGGAAATTTGAACATGGATTGGGTATTAGGTGGTATTAAGGAGTTTGCTGTGATAATGACAGTGTGGTTCTGTTTTTAAAAGTCCTTAAGAAGGATGCATTCTGACAAATTTATGGGTGAAATGGCATAATGTATGGGATTTGCTTTAAAATTCTAATTAAAAGAAGAAAGACAAAACAGTATTGGCAAAATGAGTTGTTGAAGCTAAGTGATGAGTATGTTTGGAACTTTCCTACATTTTTTTTCTCATTTTACAGGATATTTATATTCTAAGTTCATTAATACATACTGAAAATCGCCATTAAGTTATCAAGTTACGAAGCTGTGTCAGTCTGCTCGGGCTGCCATAGCAACACACCACAGACCAGGAGGCTGACACGGTGGAAGTTTATTTCTCACAGTTCTGGAGGCTGGAAGTCGGAGATCAGGTGGCCGGTTCTGACAAGGACCCACCTCCCGGCTTGCAGACGGCACCTCCGCACTGTGTGCTCACGTGGGGAAGGGAGAGAGCGCGCTGGTGTCTCTTCCTTTTATAAGGGCTCTAATCCCATGACGGGGCCCCACCCGACAACCTCATCTCACCTCATCACCTCCCAGAGGCCCCACCTCCAAACGGGACCACACTGGGGTTAGGGTTTCAACACGGGATTTGGGACGGGGGATACAATTCAGTTTATAGCAGAAGCTTCTCTGGGTCAGTCCTGCCCACAGCCCAGCTGGGGAAGGGCCTTGCTGCTTCAGGGTGGCCCCATCATGGCCAGGGAGGCCTTAAGGGCGCGGGGCCCATGGCCCTCTGGAATAAATAGAAATGTGCCCTTTGGAACATCCGAGTGGCTTTTCTTATTTATAAAATCCAAACTTTTGTGCCAGTGCTTATATTTTCCTTCCAGCTCAGAGCTGTGAGCAGGGAAGTGCCTGGTTTGCTCCCACCCCACGTGTGGAGTGGTGGAGGCCTTCAGGTGGCCTTGGAGTGCAAGCTGGGATGGCCTGTCTTGGGTCTTTGGGCTTGTCCTGCAGCCCAGCTGGCCGTGCGTCCAGGTCGCCTGTTTCTGGCTTTTCCTCCTTTGTGATGCTTCACCTCGTGCCGCCATCGTGTGGAATTAACTGTGCCATTAGCTACGCTCCATCTGATGACGATTATCGAGTGATACCAGTGGCTGCCGAACAGGGGGCGCATCCGGCTCCCCTTGCTGGCTGGCTTGTCCCAGCCTGCAGTTTCCTCTGTGCCCGGCTGGGCAGGCCCTGGTGGCGAACGCATTGAGGGAGTGGCAGCGGGCAGACGGCAGGGACGCAGCTGCCTCCTTGTGTCCTTGTGCACGGCTCCCTGCGAACCCTCTGCTGGACGCGGCACCCTGGGGGGAGAAGCGTGGTGGTGAAGGCGCAGTAAGGTAGGTCTGCACCTCAGCTCCCTGTCCGCACGTCCCCAGGGGCAGGTGTCCTTAGGAAGCACCAGCCTTCTCAGCAGTGGGCTGTCCCATGGCTGGTGGAAAGGGACGGGTGTGCCCCTGGTGCCCGAGGCGTCCACCCCTCCGCACACCTTCTCCCCGGATGCACCCACCACGTGCGATCTGTCCCTGAGCAGCTGCCGCGGGACCTGGCCCGCAGAGCAGAGCATCCCACACCTCCCATTTGGGGCCCAGAAAACCCAAGCCGGTGGGTCGTTGCTGCTTCGTCCCTGTCCTTCGTGACCCGCTGGACGCCCCTCCCCAGGAGTTCCTGTGGACGTTCACCCCAGGGAGAGGGGTGAGGTCCTGGCTCCCTTGGCCGATAAATCGGGCAACTTTTGTCTAGAAAAGGGAGCCAGTCGTATTGTTTTAGTGAGATTTATTCCAGGTTAGGGGTCAAATGAGCCTCACAGTAAATGAAGTATCTCCCTCTGGGAAACGGCAAAGAGCGAAAGACCCCCTCCCCCGGCCCGAGGGATGGTCTGCGGATGGCGGAGTGTGTCCTCAAGCGCCCGTCCTGTGCTGTGAAAATAAGCACGTGGTTTTGGTTTCTTGTCCTCAAAATAATGGACTCGTTCTCTCCACGTCCTTCTACGGGTGCTTTTGTCCATCTCTTGTGGCCCTTCCGCGTCCCCATTCTTCTAACAGCGTCGTGACACGTGTCCCCCGGGAGGCCACCTCCTGAGCTGATGTCTGCATGCATGGCTGTATCGGTCTCCTGGGACGGCCGTGACGAAGTGCCACAATCTGGGTGGCTGAGGACAACAGAACTTACTGTCTCAGCTCTACAGGCCAGAGTGTGAGGTCAAGGCACCAGCCGGGCCGTGCTGCCTCTGAAGCCTCCCTCTCTCCAGCTTCTCATGGCGCCGGCCATCCTTGGCACCCCTTGGCTTGTGGCCACAGGGCTCCAGCCTCGGCTCTGCTGACACAGGTGTGGTCCTCTGTGTCTCTGTCTTTTTTTTTTTTTTTAATAATTAAAAAAAAATTACTTTGGGCTGCTTTGGGTCTCCGTTGCTGCGTGCGGGCTTTCTCTAGTTGTGGAGAGCGGGGGCTACTCTTTGTTGCGGTGTGTGGGCTTCTCATTGCAGTGGCTTGTCTTGTTGTGGAGCATGGGCTCTAGGCCCGTGGGCTTCAGTAGTTGTGGCTCGCAGGCTCTAGAGCGCAGGCTCAGTAGTTGCAGCGCACAGGGTTAGTTGCTCCACGGCATGTGAGATCTTCCCAGACCAAGGCTGGAACCCGTGTCCCCTGCATTGGCAGGCGGATTCTTAACCACTGCGCCACCAGGGAAGCCCAACCACTAATCTTTTAACTGTCGCCATGGTTCTGACTTGCCCAGAATGTCACAGAGTCGGAATCATGCAACGTGCAGCCTTTTTAGGTTGGCTTCTTTCATTTAGTGATTTGCATTTAAGGTTCCTCCGTGTCTTTCCACGGCTGATAGCTCATTTCTTTTTAGTGCTGATTAATATTTCATTTTCTGGATGGACCACCATGTATTTATCTACTCACCTACTGGAGGACATCTGGGTTGCTCCCAAGTTTTGTCAGTTATGAACAAAGCTGCTATAAACGTACATGTGCAGGTTTTTGTGTGGACATAAGTTCTCAGTTCCCTTGGGTTGGAGTGTCATTGCTGGATCATATTATACAAGTATGTTAATTTTGTGAGAAACCACCAAATTGTCTCTTTGAGTGGCTGCAGCAGTCTGCATCCCCTCCAGCAAGGCATGGGGAGTTCCTGTTGCTCCACTTCCTCGGGGCCTATGGGGTGGCTCTCCTCCATCCCCACAGGCACCGTCAGCTGGCAGCCTGCCGGGCAGACCAGGGCTGAGTTTGAGCAGCTTGTTAAGAGGGAGATGCTGGAAAGCTGTGCAAGGAAGAAGGAACTACCAGAATCAGCCCAACAGGGTTCTGAATGTGAACTTTTTATCAAAGCATAACGTACATACAGATGTGTCCCAAATGCTAAGGATGCAAGTGGATGAATTTTCACAAAGAGTAACAATGTCTAATTTGTGGCTTAACAAAAGTCCAGGCAAAACTAAAATGTTGTTATAAGCCTTCCCTGGTGGCGCAGTGGTTAAGAATCCACCTGCCAATGCAGGGGACACGGGTTCGAGCCCTGGTCTGGGAAGATCCCATATGCCGCGGAGCAACTAAGCCCGTGCACCACAACTACTGAGCGTGCGCTCTAGAGCCCGCAAGCCACAACTACTGAGCCCACGTGCCACAACTACTGAAGCCCAAGCGCCTACAGCCTGTGCTCTGCAAAGAGAAGCCACCGCAATGAAAAGCCCACACACCGCAATGGAGGGAAAAAAAAAAAAGAACCTATTGATAACAAGATTTCATTTTTTTGAATAGATTTATTTATTTATTTTTTGGCTGCGTTAGGTCTTCGCTGATGCGCACGGGCTTTCTCTAGTTGGGGCGAGCAGGGCTACTCTTCATTGCAGTGCGTGGGCTTCTCGTTACGGTGGCTTCTCTTGTTGCGGAGCACGGGCTCTAGGCGCGCGGGCTTCAGTAGTTGTGGCATACGGGCTCAGTAGTTGTGGCGCACGGGCTTAGTTGCTCCGTGGCATGTGGGATCTTCCCAGACCAGGGCTCCAACCGGTGTCCCCTCCATTGGCAGACGGATTCTTAACCACTGCGCCACCAGGGAAGTCCCTCAAGTGAACTCTTCTCAGAGAATTTGTGTTTGATGCTGCCAGCCCCCCACCAGCACTTCCAACCCAGAACCAGAACATTTAACTAAATTTCCACGGCAAGGTTGGCGGGGGCTGGGGGGGCTCTGTTTGAAAGCTGCGGTCTGAACTCCTCCCTCCACAGGGTCCAGGTCCATGGGCCACGGTGGCGCATCCGCCCTGGTCTCCCCCACGCTCCACCTCCCCAATGCAGCCGTTGATGAATGCAAACCACAGGTGAGGGAGAGCGTACTAACTGGCCTCCGTGCACTTGGACTGACAGCTAAATCAAAATTTAAAATTACCCTCCCCCCCGGAACTCCCTGGAGGTCCAGTGGTTAGGACTTTCACTGCCAGGGCCCGGGTTCAATCCCTGGTCAGGGATCTAGGATCCCACAAGCCGCAGGGCGCGGCAAAAACAAACAAAAAAACAATAGGTTAAACATAAAAACGCCTGTGGCTCCCCGTGGCGCCAGAACAAAGCCCACGCCCCCCCCCCATGGCTCTCTTGAGCAGCTCAAACCACGCTGGCCCTCCCGGCCGCCACACGCAGTGGACCAGCTCCTCCCTGGCCCGCCAGACTCCCTTCCTGCTCTCATACTACCTGTCCATGCCCGTGATGTCCATCTCTGCCACCAGACTTCAGCCCTCATGGGCAGGACGATGGCGTGGCCAGCTCCCTCTGCCCCTGCCAGAGGTCAGCTGTGGGGTTGAGGGATGCTCAATCCTGGCAGACACACAGGGCACAGGACGATCAAGCTACCTTGCAGCTTGGAAACTGGGAGCCATAATGAGTGGTCCCTGCGCCGGCCAGAAATGCGGGACAGCGAAGCAGGCGGTGCCAGAGCCGAGAGGGGTGGGGAGGGGGGTCACACCTTTATTGATAATCCACTCACCAAATCCGCGTCCTGCGCACCCCCGTCTCCCCCGCACCGTCTGGCCTCATTGGCCTTCCTCCGGGTAAGTTCAGGATCTCCCCAAGGCGCCTTCGCCTGCAGCGTCACATTCACGGTCTCCTTCGACTGGGGGACGGGAAGAGCCCGACCCGGGGACGGACTTCCCAAAGAGGGTGGTGTTCTGTGAGGCGGCACGCAATGAGGACCGCGAAGGGGCCCAGGAATCCAGGCGTGGCGGGGTCAGGGACGGGACTCGGGAGCCTGGGCGCGACAAGGTCAAGGACGGGACCCTGGAGCTCGCATGCGATGGGTCCTGGCATGGGACCCGTGATTCCGCCTTCGAAGGGGCCAGCGACAGGACCCTGGAGCCAACACGCGACGGGACCAATGACGGGACCCAGGGAACCGCGAGCTTCGACAGCAACGATGGGGCCCAAGAGGCCGCGCGCCACGAGACCTGAGACGGCTTCCGGGAGGCCGAGACTGATGGGGCCCAGGAGGTCGCGCGCGACTGGATCGTGGTGGAGGCGAAGTGCTCAGGGTGCGAGTTGGCCAGCGGCGGTTGCCAAAGCGGCGGGCCCTCGGGGCCCCGGCGCAGCCAGCTGTGCACGTGGGCCAGGTTCCGCATGTCCTCGTGCTCGCGCCGCAGCTGTTCACGCTGCTCCAGCAACTGGCGCCGCGTGTCGTGCAGCACCTGGGCCCGGCGTTGCAGCCGCAGCAGCTCCTGCCGCAGGCGCCCGTTGTCCTCTCTGATGGCCTGTGTGTGCGCGATGAGCGCGCGCGCCGCCTCCCGCTCCGCGCGCCACGCCAGGGACTGCACGCGCTGGCGCGCCTCGCGCTCGAAGGCTGCTTTTTCCTCCTGGAAACACCGCTTCATGCGATGGAGCAGCTGCATGTGCTCCACGCGCATATGCAGCAGCTCGCGCTCCAGCGCCCGGATCCGGGCCAGCTGCTCCAGCTGCAGCTCCTGCGGCGGGGCCGCGGGTCAGCTCCGGTCCGCGGCGTGCACCCACCTCGCCCTGCCCGCGCCCGGCCCTCCCGCGGGGGCGCGTACTGGCCTTGTAGGGCTGCAGCTCCTGCACCTGTCGCGCCATCTGCGCCGCGCGCGTCTCCATCTCCAGCAGCTGCGCGCACACCCCCTCCTCACGCCGGCGGTAGAGCGACGCCAGCTCTGCGCGCTGCCGGTGGATCTCCGTCAGGTCCACGCGGTTCTGCTCCTCCAGCCGGACGATAGCGTTGGCGCAGCGCTGCGCGCGCGTGCTCACGTAGCTGGCGTAGAGCCGGTTCTCCTCGCGCAGGCGCTGCGCCTCGCAGTCCAGGAAGGCGTTCTCCTGCAGCTCCTGGTCGACGCGCTCCTCGCAGGCGTCCAGCTGCTCCGAGAGCAGTTTGTATTCTCGCTGCAAGTACTGAGCGCTCTCCGATTGCGGCGGCTCGGTGCCCTCTCCTGCCGCGCCAGACCGGCCCCAGGCGCTCGGCCCGCGCTTCCTCTTGGGCACCATGGGTCGAGGCCTCCAGCCCGCTCCTCCAGCTCAGCCCTTCCCCTCGACCAGCCCGAAGATTCTGGCGGGGTTCGACGCGTCTCAGGGTCACGAGGTTGGGAGAGGCAGAATCAGGAGTTTGGGGTCAATCAAGGGTCAGGACATCGTCGCCAACCTTTACTAGGGGGCTCCTTCAGGACCTTGGCCGCCCGTCGGGGTTTGTCCACCTTTAGCTCTGTTGGCGGTCAGCCGAATGGTCTCCCTGGAAACAGAACTTAGCCGCCCTCCCCAACTCCCGGCCCGTTGCTTGCGCAACAGACTGCGAGGGGTCGGGGCCTGCTCTCAAGGCCGGGCCGGTCCTCCGCAGTCTCGGACCCTGTTCCTTCCCAGAGCACACCGCACCGTGGGCCGCCCCTGCCCGTCCCGGGCTCCTGCGCCGCACACATCTGTCGCGGGAGTGTCTAGGTCGACCTGGGTCTTTTAATTTCTGTTTCGAAGCAAGGCAACCGATGGGCAGAGGTTTTTAAATTTTAAGTCGTCCGGGCCTCCCGATTCCCCGGCGAGGTGTCCTCGCGTTAAAGCTCATAAACGCCTCCTCCCAGAAGAGGTGTGGCGAGCGTTTCGTTCTCCTCTGTCTCCGGATTCCTCGAGACCGGGTTCTTCCAGGCGGGGCAATTCCCGATTACGCAATCCGGATGCAATCGAAGGTGGAGTCCTGAGGGAAGCCACGCCACGCCACGCCCCCAGCCCCGGTCCCGCCCGGAAGACCTCCAAACCACGCCCAACCCGGGCTCGGCTCCTTCCCGGCCCCTCGCACCCCGCCCGGTCCGCCCCCCGCCACCAGCCGCAAGCGTCCACCTCTGCGCTCCCAGCCCAGCCCGGCCGCAGAGGCTGCGCTTTGCCTCTGCCCCGCGGCGATTAGAGGCAGAAGGGGACCTTGTCCCCTCCGTTTCCTCGGGCTCGATCCCCGCCGACAGCCACGGGGCGCGTGGGTGTTTCCGGGAGCAGCCCCTGTCCCGGGGAAGAGGGGAGCGCCCGGCCTGCAAGCGGGCTGAGATGCCCGCCACTCCGGACGTCCGGTGGCTTTCTCTCACTGTGTTGGGAAAGCGGTGCCTGGTGTCCACCAGGTCCCACCACCGCCCACGGGAGACGGAACTCACCTCCAAGGGCCCAGATTCAAAGCCAAGTGTCACTCTTGATACTTCTCCGCACCCTTGGGGTCCTTCCCCCCTCCCTTCGTGAATGGCGTGGGGGTCTCTGTCCCTGCCGGGGCCAAGGCTGCAGTACCCTCGGACTCCGGCCGGGAGGCGTCTGGAGGGTCACTCATCTCTTGGCAGGGACACCGAGCTGGAAGGACACCGGGAGGGAGAGGGCCAGCAGTGTGCTCAGCTTCTGGCAAGGCTGCCCCCTCCCGTCCCCCTTCTCCTCCCACCCCGGCCCCTTCCCCCCAGCGGGCTCTGCTAGGGGCCTGCAAGGACCTTGAAGGCTGCGGCAGAACGTCCCACCGGCTTGTTCCTGGGATGCTGCCCTCACCACTCAGCCCCTGCCCCCAAGCCTGGACAGGCCGCCGGAGGGCACACCTTCCTGCCCTCACTTACTGTTCCTTCTGCCTCGGAGCCCTCCCTACTGAGCTCCGGAGACTTGGGGTTTGCGCCCCTTCTCAGGAGTCCCAGTGGGGTTGGGCTGTGTGTCTGACCCAGGGGGTGAGCACTTCCAGCGGCCTCTGCTCCCATTTCACAGATGGAGAAACAGGCAGAGTGAGTGAGCTGCCCACGCACTCCTGAAAGCACTGGGTCTGTGACTTGGACCTTGGTGGGCTCTTCCCACTGTGTGCACTGCCTCTCTGGCTGAGTCCTCTCCTGTCCCTGCCCTGTGCCCTGGGGCAAAGGGAGGAGCCAGCTGCTTTTAATTGAATCCCACTCCACAGCAGCCTGAGGCCACATGGCCAGTGCCTATGACCCTTCCACCTGCCAAGGCCAAGTGGACCTGTGGAGGTGGGGGTGGCTTCAGGTGATGCCAGAGACCCTGTCCTTGGAGCTCAGCCCCGGTGGGAGTCTGACACCACAGAGGCGGCCAGATGCTGAGCAGAGGTCAGACAAAGGGACCCTGGGGGCCTGGCAGTAGGGCTGCCTCAGTCCCACCCCGGTACCTTGTCCGTTGATCAGAAGCGCAGCGCTGATGGCGATCACCATGGCAAAGGGGAGGATGGGCAGGAATGTGAGTGAGGTCCAGGAGAGCCTGTCTATCCAGTGCGTCCTCTGGCTGAGGTCAAGCCCTGGAGAGCCCAGACCCAGCTGTTCTCTGTGCCCTGGGCAGGACCCAAGTCTGTCCCCTCCCCTATATCCCAGCTTGTGTGCTGCCTGCAGACCTGCCCCACCCCCTCCCCTCACCCCAACCTAAGCTGGCCCTGGGCCAGGCACCCTTCCTCCAGTGGCGGCCCCTCCACAGCCAAGTACCTTGGAATCGGTGCCAGACCCACACGAGGCTCACGGTCAGCCCCAGGTGGAAGGACCAGATCCAGGCCACGATGTGCGTCAGCTCCCACAGCCATGGCGCCCCTGGAGGAAGTACCCTGTCCAGACGCGCGGTGCAGTGAGGGACACGGCAGCCCCGCCACCCGAGTCCCATGAGCCAAGGCGGGCGGGAGCCAGCGGGAGCCCCGGGGTGCGTGTATGTGCAGAGCACGTGCGGGCCGGCTGGGGCTCTGCGGTGACGCTGCTGCGGTGAGCCGGGCCCTGGCCTCCTCAGGGTCAGCGGGGTCGCAGCTTCGGGGAGAGGCTTCGCTGGAGCCCAGGGCCTGTGGGCTTGGCTCCCCGGTCCTCCAGACCGGGGCGGCTGGGCCTCGGGGTGTGGTCCGGGTTGGTGTGCATGCCCCCCCTCCCAGGGGTGCTCCCCTACCTGTTTGTGAGGAAGAGGATGACAAACAGAAGGAGGCCCAGAGCCCTGTGGAGGCCCCGATGGCGATGCCAGCGCCCACCTCCACGGGCTGGCTCAGATGCCCCTGAGAGACAGCCACGAGGAGGCGCCCGGCTGGGGGGCGCACCCCCTCGGGGGACCCCCGTTTCCAAGTCTGGCCACATGATCTAGAGACAACCACAGCTACAACCCCGAGGTGCTCTCCTGGGAGGGGCCCAGGCAGGTGCCTGGAGTGACCTGGGGTACCTGGGTCCATAGCCCACACTGGGAGCAGGAGAGAGGGGAGCCCAACTTCAGAGACCCAGACCCAGGGGAGCACAGCAGGTCCACCCCACAGGGTCGGGGGCTGCACCGGAAACAGGGTGAGCGGTGGGCTACACTGTGACACACATGGGGACACAGCTGATATCTACTCAGACTTGGACGCCGAGGGGAAGGAAGGGGTGGGGCCCATACTCAGACTGTGACACTCTGCAGTGTGGGAGGTGCGACCCCTGTGAGCTGGTCTCCAGGGTCATAAGGAGGCTGGTGATGGATGAAGCAGGAGGTTTAGGCCAGATCGTTTCAACCTGGGGGGTTTGACCTGCCACACGCCCGCTCCCCCTAACTCTGGGCCTCCTGGATGAGGCCCCCCAAACTGCACATGATCTCCCCGTGGGTCAGCTAAAAATTAAATGCACAGCCCCCACACTTCTCAGTGCATAGTAAATACCCCGAGTCAACACCGCACTTGAAACTAAGGCGAAGGTACAACTGCACGCAATCAAACTGTAACTGACAACCGATGAGAAAATAAAAACTTGACAAAATTTACATCTGCCAGGATATTTGGACAAGGGAAAGCTGGACTGGGTAGAAATAATGGCCCCAAGAGAAAACACATAATAGCAGATTAAAAAATTACTAATGGATGAATCAAATGTCCACTGAAAATCTGATTTAATAATTAAGTAAATGTAATGAAGTTCATGCTGCAGAATTCCTTTTTTGCTGAAACTCACTGATTTGGGGATAATTCTGCTTAGGGCCACGTTCTTGGCGGCAGAATGGCAGGGCTGAGGCCTCCTTTGGCTGCGGGTTCCTGGGGGAAGGCAGGGAGAAGAGGGGCTGGCCTGCTAGCTGGCACACGTCCCTGCTGCTCCAGGGGCCAGAGGTCCCACTGCCCCCAGCAGCTGCGTTGGACTGCTCCGCGCCCCCTCCCACCAGGCCCCGCTCTTGTCGACTGAGTTTACTACGGCTCCCACTTGCCTTTCCTGCTGCCCGCAGCTGGGGGAACGCCCAGCTGTGCCTTCCGAGTCAAGCATGCCGACCTTCCTGGCCTCTCGGCCCGCTCCTCACCTCGGACCCTCCGTAGTGAGTCCAGCTGTCATCCCTTTCAGCCTGTCCAAGTGGTGATCAGTCCTTCCTCCATTTCCATCGATGGGCCTTCTGTTCTCTCCATCCTTGTGGCCATAGAGTTTTTCAGTTTATCTTTATGTTTTTTTTTTTTTTTTTTTTGTGGTACGTGCGCCTTTCACTGTTGTGGCCTCTCCCGTTGCGGAGCACAGGCTCCGGACGCGCAGGCTCAGTGGCCATGGCTCACGGGCCCAGCCGCTCCGCGGCATGTGGGATCTTCCCGGACCGGGGCACGAACCCGTGTCCCCTGCATCGGCAGGCGGACTCTCAACCACTGCGCCACCAGGGAAGCCCTTTATGTTTATTATTGATTATATTTGGGTAATACTCCCACTCATTCAATGGACTTGCCATCTCATCTAAGTTATCAAATGTATTGGTGGGAGGTTGTTGACAATAAACCCTTATTTTCAATGTTTGAAGGATCTGGTAGGAATGTAGTCTTTCATTCCTGACACTCGTAATTCCTCTGTTAGTTTTCTAATTTTATGTTTATTTTTATGTTCTGTATCAGTCTTCTTGATTACAAGATGTCAATAATATGAAAACATTTTTAATATAACAGAACATTTAATTACGTCCTCTTTCCATCAATGCACGAGTCATTTAATGATGATTATATCAGCCATTTCCGCTGGCAGGAGGCTTTCCACTAAAGGCTCCAGCGGTTTCCACGGTACCATGTTTCTCACCAGATTTAGTTCATTTCCAGCCTGAAGAATCCCCTCTCCTGTTTGGCCACTCTTCTAATTTTTTAACGCTGGGTTCCACTTTAACCGTACCCAGCTTCTCATTTGTAATCTCTTCTGTATGCTTTCTATACACTACATTTTTAGGGATTGGTTCGAGAACTCTAGATTCACATTTTTTCCCTCTGAGTACATTAATGATGTCATTGCTTTTCCTTCTGCTTTGAATTGTTTTTCTCTGATAAAAACTCTGCAGTTATGCTTATTTTTGTTCCTCTGCATGTAAATTTCTTTGGTTACTTTTAGTATTTTTTCTTTATCACTGTTTTCAGCAATTTAGTTACGAGTTCCTTTGTGTTTTTCCTACCTGGGCTTCATTTAAATTCCTGGATCTGTGTATATCTAATTTTTTCTTTAAATTGGCAAAAATTTCAGCCATTACTTTCTCAAACATGCTTTCTGCACCCCCCTTTTGTTGACACTGTCCCACAGGTCAGTGAGGTTTTTTTTTTTCCTGTGGGTTTCAATTTGGATAGTTTATACTGCTGTGTATTTGAGTTCACTGCTCATTTTTTCTGCTGTGTCCATCCACTGAGTTTTTCATTTCAGATATTTATTTTTCGGCTCTAGAAATTCCATTTGGTTCTTTTTAATAATTCTCCTTTCTTATTTCACTGTATTCATGCTTTCTTTATATCCACGAGCATACTTATGGTAGCTGTTTTTAGAGTCGTTGCCAATTCCACCATCTCTGTCCTTTCTGATTTCACTGTATTCACGCTTTCTTTATGTCCTCGAGCATACTTATGGTAGCTGTTTTTAGCGTCACTGGCAATTCCACCATCTCTGTCATTCATGGGGCTGGCTCTATCAGCTTATTTCTCTCCTGGATACGGCTTCCTTTTTGCTGCTTCCTCCCGAGCCTTGTAACTTCTTTTTTTTTAGGTGAAATCACATAACATGAAATCAACCATCTTGAAGTATACACGTTAGTGGCATTTGGTACCCTCACAATGTTGTGTAACCACCACTGCTATGTGGTTACAAAACATTTTCATCACCCCCAGAAGGAACCCTGTACCCATTAAGCAGTCACTACCCATCTCCCCTCCCCTCAACCCCTGGGAGCCACCAACCTGCTTTCCCTGTCTGTGGAGGTACTTATTCTGAATATTTCATTTAAGTGGATCATATAATATGCGGCTTCCTGTATCTGACTTATTTCACTTAGCATAATGCTTCCCAGGCTCATCCACATTGCAGCACATGTCAGTACTTCATTCCTTTCTACGGCTGAATTATATTCTGTTGTCTGTATAGATAATATCTTCTTTATCCATTCATCAGTTGATGGGCATTTGTGTTGTTTTCACCTTTTGGCTTTTGTGAAGAGGCTGTTGTGAACACGTGTGTACAAGCATTTGTTTGAATACCTGTTTTCAGTTATTTTGGATATATACCCAGAAGTGGAATTGCTGGATCGTATGGTAATTCTATCTTTAACTTTTCGAGGACTTGCCAAACACTTTTGCACAGCAGCTGCACCACTGACATCCCACCAGCACCGTATGAGTTCTGACTTCTCGCCATCCTTGCCAAGACTTTTTTCTGAAAGTCATCCTAGTGACTGAGCGTGGCCTCATGTGTCTTGATTGCATTTCCCCGATTGCTAACGACGTTGAGCATCTTCTCCTGTGGCGCTGAGCATCTTCTCCTGTGGCGCTGACCATTTGTATATCTTCTTTGGAGATACGTCTATTCAAATCCTTTGTCCCTAATTTTATTTATTTATTTTTTTGTTGTAAATGTTTTATTTGCTTAACAGTATATCTTCAGTAACTTTTTCAGGGCAGTATATATAGATATAATATTGTAAAACACATTACTAGCTACGTGGTATTCTATATATAATAATAGCTGTATAGCATAATTGAAGTATGATTAATTTAACCAGCCTGATACTGACGAACACTTACATTGCCACCAACTTTTCCCTACTAAGACAATGCTACCGAAAACTATTTTTGCCCGCTTGTGAGATTTTTGTATGACAAATTCCTTTTGAATCAAATGATACATGCATTATACCTTTTTTTATAGAGATCGCCAAATTGTTAGTGAGCTACAAGAGAACGAAGACAGATAACAATACCAAGAAAACAACACGTGAACAAAACAAGAATTTCAACAATGAGACAGAAATCATAAAAAAGAACCAAACAGAAATTGTGGTGCTGAAGAATCCAACAGAAACGAAGAATTAAACACCCAGTGGAGAACTGCAACAGCAGGCTCGATCAATCAGAAAAATGAATGACTGAATTTCAAGCCAAGTCACTTGAGCTAGAGGAGGACAGTGGTCCGTGAGGCTCATGGCAGATAACATGGAAGCAACGTCCGCAAGCCAGAAGGTGCCCCAGAGGCCGCGTCGGGGCCACGCGTGTGGCAGGGAGGCCTGGGCTTTCGCCTCCCTCTGGTTCCTAGGAAGCTGGCCAGCGGTCAGCGCAGGAGCGGCAGAGCAGAGGTGTAGGCTTCAGCACATCTTCCTCCCCCGCTTCAGCCTGAGCTGGGACGTCCAGGTCACCCAGGTGGCTGGAAAGGGGGTCAGCTGCCCAAGCTCGGGAATTCTCTTCACCAGGATATCGAGGCTCTTCAAGCACCAGGAGCACAAGGTTATTGCTGGGTGGAAAGTGCAAGGAAAGGATCATCCGTTACCGATTTCCTGTGAATGAAACGGCACATACATCCCCTTCCAATGCGCTTTCTCATTGGCTCCTTCCCAACCAAGGGCTTAAAGCTGTGATTGACATTTTTCTCATCATAAGTCCTCCCGGGACATTGTATAGCCTGTGTATAAACTAAACTCCAGGCTTGATTCAAATTTCACCAGTTTTCCCACTGCTGTCCTTTCTCAGTTCCAGAATCCAATCCACGGTGCCTTTAGTTATCATATCTCCTTAGTGTTCTCTGGTGTGTGACAATTTCTGTCTTCCTTTGCTTTTCATGACCTCATTTATGTAGTCTCCTCTTGAGGTACTCATAGGTTGTTTCCAGTTTTTCACAATTGCAAGCAATACTGCCATGAGCTTTCTTGTATATTTTGTACAATGTGCTAGTATTTCTATGTGACTAAAAGCTTTCAGGTCCTTCTAGCTCTGATTTTTTCCATATTCCTGTTTACAGATGAGGATGCTGCAGAGTTGCAAAGTTATGTCACTTGTCCATTGTCACACAGTGAGTCCGTTCCAGAACTGGGATTAGAGGCTCCATTTCTTGACTACTAGTTGACTCACTGCTCTATTACATATCACTGGGAAATTATTCTTGTAAAAAATTATATCCTCTAGAAAGATCATTCAGCATGCTATATAAAATCATATGACGAAGCATCTTCTTCACTGTATCCACCAAAAATATTTATTGGGGCCTAAGAATAGGGCACTCTATGAATGCTATAGGAGACGCTGAAAGACACAGGAAGTAGCTTTTTCCTTCAAAGTACTTGCGAATTCAGTTCTGCACATAATATTCATGAACTTAACAAATGCTTCTTGGGCTGGTGGCACAGCGGTCAAGAATCCACCTGCCAGTGCAGGGGACACAGGTTCGAGCCCTGGTCGGGGAAGATCCCTCCAGCTTTGCCCACCGCCCCCTGCTGATACCTTGGTCTCCATCCCTGGGCTCCAGCCACACGGGGCCTCCTTGTGGCTCCAACGCGCCAGGCACACTCCCACTCGGGGCCTTTGCCTGGCTGTCCCCTCGGTGCTCCCACTTCCTTCCCTGGCTACTCCCGCCCGTCGGCCCCCTTACCTGGCTTCCTTTTTCTGCGAGCGCTTGACCTCTGCGCACGGCAGCCCCCTCTCAGCCAGTCTCATAGACTCCCACCGCCTCCAGGTTTGCTCTCCCAGCCGCTTGCCGGGACCCCCGTCCTGGAACTAACCCCTAGTTTCCTGGCGGTGCCTCAGCGCCTGCCCAGTTCAAGCGCTCGCACCCGCTGGGGATGGCCCGGCCCCTGCCGCCAAATGCCCAAGGAGTGGAGGGGCTGTCTGCGAATGACACCCTAACCGTCGGCACCCCCTTAGCAGAGACCGGAGAAGCAAGGCGGAGGGAGGAAAGAGCGTCCCGGGCGGTGGGCACTGCACGTGCAAAGGCCCGGATTGGTGGAGAGGTTCTGGAGGCTGCAGCAGGCTCCTTGGCCGCAGGTGGGGCGGGGGGCGGAAGGCGGAGAGGGGCACCTTCTGGGCTCTGGCCTGGGCCACGCGGAAGGGCGGTCGGCAAGGCGGCGAGGGTCCGGGGGCGGTGCCGAGGGGGCGGGACTGCGGGGTGGGGCTCCACGGCAGCCCCGGATTGGGCGGGGCTTGGGCTGCAGACCCCGCTCTGCCCCGCCCCGGCGCAGGCGCAGGGAGGGCTCCGCCGTCGGTTCCCAAGGCAACGGCTTTCAACAGTTCGAGCCCAGCTCGTGTCTGGAGGCCTCCTGGCGCCCACCAGCCGGCATATGCGCCGCCGAGATGGACCGTCACGTTGCCCAGCGATACCTGCTCAGGCTGCGGTTCGGAAAGGGGATGAGCTCGGAGGCGCCCGGGCGTCCGCCGGACCAGGCCACCTGCAGGGCGTGGGCAGGGCCAGTCGGAGGACTGTGGCCTTCCACTCTGCCAGGGACTCCTGGCCTTGGGTCCTGCCTCCTCCACGAGTTGGAGGTGTGGCCTGTTCCCAGGGAACTTGTCATCTGGCTCTGGGAGACAGGTGACAGCCAGGACCCCCAAGACCTCAGTTCGGACCCTGGTGCACCATCCACCCACCGTCCCCACCCACCACTCCCGGCTCCCGGGCTGCCCCTCCCGTGCCCACAGAATGCTCTAGGGAGACCGGGCACACGTGATCCAGTCGCTGAGGGGGAAGGGCCTGAGCCAGTAAACTGAGTGGGCAGAGTGGAGGCCAGAACCTTGTGTGAGCCCATGTGCATTTGTGATTGTGATTGTGTGAGCATGTGGGACTGTGTGAGAGTGTATGTGTGAAGGTGGGTCACTGGGTGTGTGCAAGTGTGTGATGAGGGAGGGGAGAAAAGAAAGTTTCAGACAGTGCAAGCAGCAGTGCAAAGGCCCTGAGGCCAGGACCTGCTGGGCTGTTGGGAAACAGCAGGGTTGAGGTAACAGGATAGGAGTTCTAGGGGGATGGGCTTATCATGTGGGGCTTTGGGGAACTGCAAGGACTTTGGCTGCTACTGTGAGTGACACGGGGAGGGCAGCAGCCATTGGTACCACCTTACAAGGCTCGCCCCGCCCACTCTGTTGAGGATGAACAGTGGGAGTGGGTGAGAGAGAGTAGTTAAGAGATCAGTGTAGTGATACAGGCTGGAGGTGCCAGAGGCTCAGACCAGGGCGGGGGCAGCAGAGATGGTAGAAAGTCTTCGGATTCTGATGAATCCTGAATGTGGAACCAACAGGATTTGCTGACAGGCTGGATGAGGTGTACGAGAGAGGGATCAGGGTGACTGTCGGAGAAGGGGCAGGCTTCAGATCCTGCCCAGGAGCTCCCTCCCATCTGTGACCTCATATCCTCCTGGGGCCTCCCCAGATACTCTCTGGTCTCCAATCCCCCTTTGTTCCTATCAGCCTCCACTGGAGGCCCCTCGGGGGCCTCGCCCCTCACCACACAGCATCCCTCCCCCGGAACCAGAGCAGGAAGGAGGAGGCTCATGTCTGCAGGGGGCGGTCTGGCCGGGCAGAGGATGGCCCTATGCCAAGCAGGCTGACCGCCCTCCTCCCCAGGCCTACAGCATCGTGTGGAAGGCGGTGGATCAGAGGACTGGCGAGGTCGTGGCCATCAAGAAAATCTTTGATGCCTTCAAGGACAAGACGGATGCCCAAGTAAGTGAGTAGGAAAGCGGTGTGGGAAAGGATGAGGCAGGGCTGTGGGGCGGCCCCCCTGCTGCCTTGTGGGAAAGGATGAGGCAGGGCTGTGGGGCGGCCCCCCTGCTGCCTTGTGGGAAAAGATGAGGCAGGGCTGTGGGGTGGCCCCCCTGCTGCCTTGTGGGAAAGGATGAGGCAGGGCTGTGGGGCGGCCCCCCTGCTGCCTTGTGGGAAAGGCGCAGCTTGAAGCCCAGTCACAGCAGGTTTGTGGCATTTCTCGGAGCACCGCCCCCTGCGACCTCGTGGGCCAGCGGGTGTGCAGGTGGCGAGCATCAGTCCCTTCGCATCCTCTCCAGACACGGGCTTCCTTCTTGCTCTGCAGCCACACTCACGTTTCTGTCTCCTTCCAGAGGACGTTCCGGGAAATCATGCCTCTCCGAGTGAGTGGCCAAGGCCGTCTGCCTGCTTCTCCGGGTGCAGTCTCGCCAAATAAGGGGGAAGTGTGGCCCCTTGACCCCCAGGACACAGCCCCCGCTCTCTCCCCAGGAGTTTGGGGACCGTCCCAACATCATCCGCCTCCCGGGTGTGATCCGGGCAGAGAATGACAGGGACATTTACCTGGTGTTTGAGTCTATGGGTGAGTGAGGCCGCCCTCAGACCCCAGCCCCACCTTTGTCCCGGCCCAGGATCCTCCCACCCACATCCCAGTGGTCTGGCTCCCTCTGTATGTTCCTTTGCTGCTTGGTCCCCGCAGTAGCCAGTGCACTCAGCTTGGGCAGTGTCCCTGTGGAGCTGGAGAGTGTCAGCCCCCCAGGCCTGGTGGCAGGTATCTTGAACCCTCTCTGTGAGGTTTCTGCTTTGTCCACTGCTTGCAGCTGCATTTGTTGTTTTTTAATTTTTAAAATTTTTATTCATTTATTTAACTTCTGGTCTTCGCTGCTGCACGCGGGCTTTCTCTAGTTGTGGCGAGCGGGGGCTACTCTTTGTCGCAGTGCGCAGGCTTCTCATCGTGGTGGCTTCTCTTGTTGGAGAGCACGGGCTCTAGGCCTGCGGGCTTCAGTAGTTGTGGTACACGGGCTCAGTAGTTGTGGCTCGCGGGTTCTAGAGCGCAGGCTCAGCAGTTGTGGCGCACGGGCTTAGTTGCTCCGCGGCATGTGGGATCTTCCCGGACCAGGGCTCGAACCCGTGTCCCCTGCATTGGCAGGCGGATTCTTAACCACTGCGCCACCAGGGAAGCCCTGCATTTTCTTTTTTCTACTCATTTGATAAAACAAAGGCAACATGAAATAAAGTATAAAACTAATTCCACAAACTTTTATTGCTGTGCCAGCAAAGGCAGTGGACAAGCTTGAGAAGCCAGCAGGGGCTCCTGGGCAGCGCACGCGTCCAGGACACGGCTCTGAGGCTGCAGTGGGACCTGAGGTCTGGGGCACTGGGCAGGCTGAGGTGCCGCCATGAGGGCTCAAAGTGGGCCAGACTGGCCCGCTCTCCCCAGGCCCACCAGACTGACCTGCACCCCCCCAGACACCGACCCGAATGCCGTCATCTGCAAGGGCACACCGCTAAAGGACAGCCACAAGCGCTACGTCTTCCACCAGCTCCTACGGGCCACCAAGTTCATTCATTCAGGATGAGTTATCCACCAGGACCAGAAGGTGCCGCCCAAGCCCTGTCCACCGAGCTCCACGGCCCACACCCCACCCCAGGGTCCTCAAGCCGCCACCCATGTTAGCCCTCAGCCCACCTCTTTTCCCGAGCCATCCAGCGTTCTCCTGGACACCAGCTGTTTGGTGAAGCTCTGCGACTTTGGCCTCGCCCACCCCCTCAGCGGCCTCCCTGAGGGGCCCGAGGGCCATGCCCTGACGGAGCACGTGGCCACGCGATGGTACGGGCTCCGGAGGTGTTCCTGTCCTCGAGCTGGTAACGGTGACCTACCCCCATCCTGCCGCCACCTCCCCCTACAGGTCCCCCTGTGCTCTCCTGCCCCGCCAGGGCACTTGGGCCTTCTTATGCCCCCAGTGTCCGAGACCCCCCAGAAGTACCTCCTCCCACCCCCACCTCCGCCTCTGGGGCTCCCCCAACAACACCAGCCCTCCCTGCCCCAGGTACACCCCCAGGGTGGACATGTGGAGTCTGGGCCGCATCCTGGGGGAGATGCTAGCGGGGCGGCCCCTGTCCCCGGCACGTCCACGCTCACCAGCTGGGGCTGATCCTGGAGGGCATCCCACCACCCTCCGAGGACGGCGAGTGTGTGTGCGGGCACACTGGGCACCAGGGACACTGAGGGTCAGAGCACACAGCTGTGGGAGGGGCAGCACCTGCCGGACCAGGACTGAGAACGGAGGACAGCCCGGGAGGGGATGGGGGTGGGGACGTGAAGGTGGAGGGACGGGGAGGGTCCGGAAGCCTTGGGAAGAGTGGAAAGGGCAGGCCTTGCCGAGGGTGGACCCAGAGAGGAGCTGCTGGGGGTTTCGGGGAGCAACTGGACAGAGTCCACCGGGGCCACAGGGTCCACGAGGGTCAAAGAGTGCTCATGAAGGGTCCATCTGGGTCAGGACAAGGGCACTAGCTCTGCGGAGGGGTGAAGCAGGGGTCCTTCCTTCTCCCTGGGGGAGAGGGACGAAGGACAGCGTTGGAGGAGCCCTGTCCTCTCCCCGGGTTTCTGCTCTGGTGGAGAAGGCAAGGGGCTCCCCTGTGGAGGTGGGAGCACAGGGTATGGGGGACGCGTGTGCACGTGTGAGCGTGCAGCCTACGGAGGGTGCAGGACTGTGCAAGGACTGGCGCACGTGTGGGTGTGCTTATGCACGAGTGGCGGCGCCCGACCCGGTATTCGGGGTTTGAGCCCTGCCAGAGAGCCAAGGCCCTGCAGAGAGGAGGTCGCTCAACGGGTCAGAAGGGGTGGCCGGCGACCCCCCTGAGCTGCCCGCCCCACCACCTTCGGGACTCCTGATTACAGCGCCTTCGGCGCCCGCTCCCAGACCTCCTGGCTCTCGGCGCTGGCTCCGGCGCCTCGGTTGTGCAGCGCCTGGGGTCCCGGTGAGTGCGGGGGCTTCGGAGCCAGCCCAGCGCCCTTACCGCACCTTCAGGGTCCCCAGCCCAGAAACTGTTGCCCAGGCTAAAAACGAGGAAGCCCCAGTGTGGGCGCAGCTCGCCCTGGCCGGCGGCAGGAGCTGCACCAGGCCTTGGAGAGAAGGAGACCTGAAGGGAAGCAGGGCTCTGACGCGCCTGCGCGCTGCCCGAGGGTGGTGCTAGGGAGGGAGCAGGGAGCAGGAAGCGGGGGGCGGACCCTGGAGCGGCTGATAGGCCGGCTGCCCACAGGCCGGGCCCGACACTGGACGACCTCCTGCCGCCCGACACCCCCCCAGAGGTCCTGGACCACCGCGAGTGACCGACCCCTGGTGTTTGCCCCCGACAAGCGGCTCAGCGCGGCCCAGGCCCTGCAGCACCCCTACGTGCAGAGGTAGGGGAGGCCCGGCGGCCGGGCAGCGGTTGCTGTGGGTCGGAGAGGTCGCAGGGGCTCGCCCGCCGGCAGCCCAGGTCTCGCCTCTCCAGCACCCGCCTCGCCGGCGCCCCGCAGGTTCCACTGCCCGGCCCGGGAGTGCACCCTGCAGGCGGACGTGCGGCTCCCGGTGCACGAAGGAGCCCAGCTCTCGGCCACCGAATATCGCAGCCGCCTCTATCAGGTGCTCCGGCCCGCGACCCCCATCATCCCCCGTGCACGCACCCTCGAGGCCTCCCCCGCCCCAGCGACCCCCAACCCTCTGACGCCCATCCCGCGCACCTCCGAGCGCCCCTCGCCTCTCGCAGATGATCCTGGAGCGCAGGGGTAACGGCCGCGTCCCGAGGGAGACGGGCCTGGGCGGCGTCCCCACGCCCCCGGCGCCCCCACTCAAACCCAGAGCCGCGGCCAAGCTGCCCTCGGGCTCGCCTGCACGGAAGCCCGGACGCCGGCCTCGAAGTAACCCCGGTCACGGCCCCGCGCACGGTGTGTGGTCTGGCGGCCGCCCGCGCAGAGCTGCTGGGGTCCCTGCTGTGTGGGGCCACCAACCGCCAGCAGCGCGGGACCCCTGACTCGGGACTTGAGCTTCCGACCCCACAGATGTCCCCGGCGGAGCCAAGGACCCTCCCAGGCAGAGCTCGGCCCCCCTGCACCAGCCTCCGCCCCCAGGAGGTCTTGGGAGAGGGAAAGGGCCCCGCTGGGCGACGGCAGGGCTCCCCTCGGCATCCTGCTGGGTAGGTCGTGGGAAGGGGGGCACGGGAGGACCCCTCCCGCAGATCCTTCGCGACGGTGCCAGTGATCCTGCGACACACCCCTTCCTAGGTGAAGCCCAGCGGGAGGGGGGCGGCGCCCTCCTTGACCTCGCAGGCCGCCGCCCAGGTGGCCGTCCAGGCCTTGATCCGGAGTGACCGGAACCCGGGCCGTGGTGGCAACGCGGCCGGCGCGTGACCGGTGAGCCCGCGCCCCTCCCGCCCTCCCCTCCCTTCCACCTTCCTTCCCCGTCCCCCGTCCGCTTCCCTCGCCTCAGGTCACTCCCTCCACGCCTTCTACGACGGTCCTCGTCTGCTTGCAGGTTCCTCCCCGGCCTGCCCGGAGGCCGGCCCGGCCGGAGGATGTTCAGCGCCTCGGCCTCGCAGGAGGCCCAGGGGGCCGCGCGGGCCGTGCTCGGGGGCTGCTCCCAAGCCTACGGGACCGTCTGCCACTCGGCGCCGGGCTGCCTGCCCCTGCTCCCCGGACCCCGCGCCTGAGCCGCCCTATGGGTCTTCAACCGGCCATCCCCGGCACCCAGCCCCGCGCCCCTCCCCTAGTCCCTGGATTGCCCCTCCTCCAGGCCTCCCCCCCGCTCGCCCCCGCCCCAGACCCCAGCGCTCTCCACCCACCTTTTCCCCAACCCGCCCTCTCCTGGGCACATTTGAGTTCTGCAGCTTCCAGGCCTCTCTGGGGGAGTAGATGAGGTTCACACTCCAGCCTCAATCACCTTCTCCAGTAAAGTGTGGTCTGTGTGTCCCAGCCTGCCGACCCAACCTTCCTCCTCGGCTTCCTGCAGCCCACCCCTTTTCGAGGACACAGCCCTTGAGAAGCCTCGTGGGCACCATATGCTGTCACCCTGGGCTCCTGTCTGGTCACCTTTGTCCACAGCAGGCCTGCCTGGCACATCAGCCGGGGCTGCTGCAGGCTGTCCCCAGGGTGGTCCTGGCAGGAGAGGGTCTTGTGTAGTGCATCTGTTGCCTGGGTGCAAGCTACCATGTGACCACATTTGTGGCCTTGAGCCAGAGCGGGAAAAGGGACAAGATGGGGCAGCGCCCCTGACTGTAGCCATTGTCAGTCACCCCAGCCCATGCCCCACCAACACAGTGACTGACACCCAGTTTGTCGCCAGGCCTTGGTTGGGGGAGGGGGAGAACAGCTGGAAATGTCTTGTGGGGCTCAAGGCTCCCTCCTCTGGTCATCACCAGGCAAAGGGCCTGGTGTGAGCCCAGGTGGTGTGGGGGCCAAGGAGGTGGGAGGGGCCCAGCGGGCGCTGAGGTGTCTCCTGGTCCCAGGCACGCCTCACACCGCGTCTGACCCTGGGCAGCGGTCAGGACACAGGGAGGCCACTTCCCGGCTGCCTGGCCGGAGGAGCTCACAGCCTAAGGGTTTCGGCCTGTGCGGTGCTGCCAGGAGCAGGAAGCTCTGCCCTACTGTAAAAGACACGGGCTGCTGCGGGGGAAGGGCGAGGCTTGGGCAAGGAGAGCTGCACAGAGGGTGGACCCAGACCTGGCAGCTACAAGAGAGATTCAAAGGCAGAGAGAACAGGGCTTGGGGGAAGGCCAAGCGTGGGGCCACCACAGTTCTGGCTTGGAGGTGAGCTATTCACGAGATGGGGACTGCCCGAGGGGCAGCTGTTTGCATTTCTAGAGCCTGAGGCATAGCCCCAAGTGATAAACGGGGACAAATGAGACTAGGATGAGTGCCACTGCCCAGAAAGGGGCAGGGGGCCCAAGAAGTCCAGCCCTGAGTGCAGAGGCAGTGCTGCTGGGACTGGAGGGCCAGGGAGGCCCAAACAACTGGCACCCAGGCCAGGGGAAGCCCCAGGCCGATGGGAGCTTCAAGACGAGGCTGGGAAGTGTCTGCTGGGCTAGGCAACCAGGGGCTGTGCCGACACAGAGGGCCAGGCGGCGGCGAGGATGGGCAGCAGGCAGCTAAGTGTGGCAGTGAAGGGAGGCCTGCACAGGAAGGGGCCGAGAGGTGGAAGGGGTCTGTGTTGGTTAGAAGGTGCGGGTAGAGGTATGGCAGTGTAGAGGGGGAGGGGCCTTTAGTACACGCAACAGGGATGGGTGGTCGCATCCAGAGGGAATCGGAGAAGGTCATAAGGCTACAGGTTGCAGCACAAAGCTGGGTGATTGCACACATATAATTACACACACACACACACACACACACACACACACACATTGGGGAACATGCTGGAATATTTTGTGCCTTGTTTTATTAACACCAAAATGTGCAGCATCACATTTGAGGAGACGTCTTATTGAGCACGACGTGGAGGACGCAGGTGGCAGGCGCTGAGGGCCTCTGGCCTCTCCCTGGGCAGAACCTCCCTTTCCTGCGAGGGCCTCCCTCAGCGATAGGCCCGGCCAGGTCTGCTAAGAACAGCTGTGCACCAGGCCAGGTGAAACCAAACTCCTCAACAAGCACGTGAAGGCCCAGAAATGCCCCAGCTTGTCCGGTTCCCCAGTGACCTTTCCCATTCGAACCAAAGTCTCTGCTGTTACCCCTACCTGGGTGGTGGCTTTGGTAAACAGACTGCGAGCCGCCAGGGAGCAGGTGTCCCCCTACCCCACCTCCCCTCCGTTTACCAGCTACGCGGTCAGAAGTGCTGCCTCACTCAGCAGTCTGGTTCCTTACATCCTTTCCCAGCCAGAGCAATTGGGGTTCCTTATACTTGAAAAAAAAAAAAAAAGAAAAACAACCTATTTAAAAAGAAATGGCGCAAACGCTAATTTACCAGTACTAGCACCTACTGTGGGGGGTTTTAAGCATCTGGTGCCCAAATGTGCCACTCCAGATCTACTGTCCGGAGGTAAAAGAAAAGACACAAGAAAGCTAAGGGGGGAGCCTGGGACAGATTTTGGGGGGCTTGGTGACAAAGGTGGAAGGAATGCAGAACAGGGTGGAGTTGGGGTCTGCTGGGCACCTGCAGGGCAAGGACCACTCCCACCTCACGGGGCATGGAGACCCCTCAGAGCAGTGGGCTGGGGCTCAGGTGCCACTGCACCTTGTCCTCTGCCCTCATGGAACAAGAGCTCCGCATCCAGCCCCTTTCTGCGGCATGGCTGGGGATGGCACCTGTGAACATGTGTCTGCCAGGGACCTTTGTGAGGGCAGCACCCACAGTCCTGCACAGGGCAGCCCCTCGGGGGCCACCACCCCACGCTGAAGGGATGGGCCGCCAGGAGAGCTGCCAGGAGGGTGGAAAGGGGCAGGGCAGGAAGTGAACCCGGCGACCACGGATACAGGTGGGGAGGACAGGTCCTGGGAAGGGGGGAGGCCTTGAGAGAGGACGGGGCTGCCAGGCACAGAGGAGAGGCCGCAGCACAGCCAGAAGGCCACGAGCAGAGGGGACCCCTGAGACACAGACACCCTGAGACACAAGGACCCCAGAGAATGGGGGACTGAGGCACAGAGGCGGGCCCCCTGAAAGATGGGGGACTGAGGCACAGAGAGATGGGTCCCTGAGGTGATCCAAAGGGGACCTGAAGCCCAAAGAAATGGTGCAGTCAGACGCAGGTCAGGTGGCGCTGAGGGTCCAGAGACTGAGGTGTGAGAAGAGCGGGAACTGGGGAAGTAGGGCGGGGGGCAGCTAGGGGCTGGAGCCCCCAGGGAGGAGAGGCCCAGGGGCAAGAGGCAGGGAGGACCACCGGGTATGCCTCAAGCGGAGCCAAGCTCTGGCTGTGCTCAGCCCGGTTCCGAAGGCTTTGGCTGAGGACCAGGTGTCCTGCCTGACCGTGATGCCGGCACCCCGACCTGGGCTGGTGGGCCAGGAGACTCACTTCTTGCTTTTGAACGTACCCAGGAGCTTGGGCATGAACTTGCCCACCTTGCTGTCCCTGGTGTCCTCCGCCGGGCCCTCCCCGGCCCCCGGGCCCCCGGGCTCCTCCTTTTTGCAGAAGACCTCGAAGCGGCTGTAGACGCGCTTCTCTTTGCGCATGCTCTCCATGCGGTGCAGCAGGCGGTCGCGCTCCGCTGCGCTGGCTGGCAGCGTGCGGTTCAGCCGGCCTTGGGTCCCCAGGCGGTCTGCGAGGCAGATGGCGGAACATTCGTCCTTGTCGGACACGTCAGGGGCCCGGCCGCCGGCAGCTGGAGGGTGGCCCAGCTCGGGGCTGCTCTGGGCCGGGGTTGGCGCGGGGCCTCCGCGGTGCTTCTGGCCGTGGGCGCTGATCTGCTCCAGGATAGCTTTCGTATCATCCCGCAGGTTGCTGCTGTACAAGGCGTTGGCCGTGGCCGAGGCCACGCAGCCCCGCGGGCCCCGCTCATCTCCTGTGGCAGCCTCGGTGCTGTCAGCCCGGCTTGGCGATGGCCGCCGGGGGCTCTCAGGTTGCCCATTCTCCTGTGGCACCGGGAAGCTACCCTCATCCTCCACGCGCCGCTCACCCTTGGGGTTCAGCAGCTGCCGCAGCCGCGCAGATCCCCTGCGCAGGATCTCCATGGGGCCGCCAGGCGCCTCCTCTGTGGGCCCGGTCTTTGGAGACTCCCCAGAGAAGGGGAGGGGGAGGCTGCCCCTGTGCTCCGGCACAGGGGGCACCGGGGGCACCGGGCTTCCCTTGTGCTCAGGGTAGGCAGAAGCGGGACTCCCCTTCTGCTCGGTAAATCCCGTGGTGGGCCTGTCTCTGCAGCTGGGAAACCCTGCAGTGGGACTTCCCTTCTGCTCGGGGTAAGCTGAGGTGGGGATCCCTTTTGGCTCAGAGTGGGGCGGCTGGTGCGCCCCAGGCCCCTCTGGTGGGGGGCTGTCCCGCCCTTGCGGGGAGGTGGAGCGGCCCTGGGTGGAGAGGAAGCAGGAAGGCAGCCGGTCAGTGCCGCCGCTGCTCCCACCTAGTGTGTCCAGCAGCTGCGTGGCGGTGAGAGCGGCGGCTCCCGGCTGCCGCTTGGCCTCCTGGTGCAGCTGCTGCGTGAAGGAGTCGCGCAGGTCTAGCAGGCAGCTTTCGAGGCTGCGGTGCTCGCTCCCACCGCCCCCAGGTGCCGACACCTCCTCCCGCCACGCCTGGGACAGGATAGCCTTGCTGTGGCTGGCGACCGTGACTGCTGCCCCCATGCCGCCGGCGTCTCGAGTCGGGCCCTTGTATTTCTCCAGGAGCTCGGCCACCTTGGTGGAGACAGCAGAGCGCATGGCCTTGCCACCGGACGCCGGCATCTCGCTCACCACCTGCTCCTTCTCCGCGGTGGCCGCAGCAGCTCCGCCTGTGCCCTCCGCCTGTGACGCGCTGAAGATGAGCGAGGAGCGCAGCCGCGAGCTGCGCTGGATCAGCGGGTTCGGGCGCAAGCGGAAAGTGTCCTGCTTGGCCAGGCCGGCCTGCAGGCCCTCGGGCTCGGAGCTGTCGCCACCACCGCTGCCGGAGCCCGGGAAGGACGTGGGCACACGGAAGCTCGAGGTCAGCAGGTCCCCGGCGGCCACCCGGCCCCCAGAAACCAACACGTCGTCTTCATAGGCCTCGGCCTCCATGGGTGCGGGCAGGCCCTCGTCGCCAGCATCCTCACCGTGACAGCCGCTCAGGTAGGAGGCGAGGCGCCAGTGCCGCAGTCCCGCCCGCCCCTCGGGCCGGCCTCTGCGCTCTGGCTCTGGCTTGGGCACAGTCTCTGGGCCTAGCCTCGTCACCGCTTGGCAAGGGAAGCGCTGTCCCAGGTTGGGAGATGGGGCCCCGGCCGGTTCCAGACCGCGGAGCCTGGGCCCGAAGGCAGGGTCAGAGCCATGGCGCACCTCCCGTGAGGCACTGGATGGCACGTAGTCCAGCCGCTGGTGTCCGTCCGGGCCGAGCTCCGGAAAGCGCTGCCCGGCGCCCAGCGTGAAGTCGTCATGGTCCGCGAAGCCAGGGCGGCCAGCGCGCAGCTTCTCGAACGGGCCCTGTGGGCGCGCTGGGGCAAGCTGCGGATCCCACTGGTAGTGCTGCTGGTAGAGCTGGTCGCGGTGGAAGTGGCTGGTCTGGAAGCGTAAGTCATCACCGTAGCCGAGGAATGTCTGCCGTGACACCTGTCGCGCGGCAGCGAAATTCTCCACGGCTCCCGTGCCGTCGGCGGCCGCGTAGCTGTGCCTTTTGAAGGCGTCCATCTCTTGGTGCCGTGCCTGAAAGAAGCCCCGCGGGCCCAAGAGCTCCCCGCCTGGTCCGGCCTCGGTGTCCAGATGCCGCGACAGTGGCCACAGCCCCGTGTGCGGCTCCAGGGCGCCCCCCGGCATCCGCAGTGACTCCTCTCGACGGAGGGCCGACAGGAAGTGGCGGTCGGGGTCAAGGAATGAGGGGAAGCCCAGGCCTTCTTCCCGAGGCGGTGGGAACAGGAGGTGGGCTCGTTTGAGTAAGGAGAAAGGGGTCAACGCCCCGGTCACCTGGCCACCCATGAGGGGCCCAGCCCCCGCGTATGGAGCCAGGGCGTAGGCGTCCATGCGAGCTAGCGCCCCGGCGGAGGGTACCAGCGGCTCGGACTGTGCGAAGAGGATGCGGAATTCCTCATCGAAGCTGGAGACCAGCTCGCCCTGGAACACGTGTGCCAGACTCCGGTGGATCTTCTCGAAGGACCACATAAAGCTGGGAGTAGGGTGGGGCCAGTCAGAGGGAGGGGGCGAGACCAGTCGGGGGGGGGGGGGGGGGGGGAAAGGGCGGGGCCCGGGTTAGAGGGAAGGGGCGGGGCCGAGTAATGACCCAGGCCAGGCTGGGGCAGGACCGGCTGGAGCTGTGTCAGGGGCTCCAGGAGGAGGGCTTCGGGAGAGGAGGCCCTTTAATGGGGAGGGGCTGGGGGAGGGCAACGGGGCTGCGCGCACCTGTAGCTCCCGCTCATCACCACGGCACAATCCACTAGGAGGAACTTCTCCTTCACGTGGCCCTTGAAGGACTTCCCGGTACGGCAGTAGTAGGTGGGGCCCGCCACAGTGCGCACGCGTAGGAACTGGGGCAGGAGAGGCGTCATGTCTCTGAAGAGGGATCTTACCCCTTCCCTCCCAGCCATCCCCTCCCCCCCTCCGGTCACTCACGTCCACGTGGTGCAGGTTGATGTGGCACTTGTCAGCCATGTCCAGGAAGTGCTGCGCGTTCACCTCATCTAGGAGGATGTAGACTGGCACGCGGCGCGCAGCGGCCTCCAGCACTTCACTGAGAAGGTCCACGTCGGTGAACATGTCCATCACCACGGCCACCACCTGCGGGGGGGTCGAATCAGGGACGGAGGACAGACCCCTCCACGGTCCCCACCATTCTCTAGCCATACCTCCACGCCCCCGCCCCCAGGGCAGGTTGTCTCTGGATGCCAACAATGGCCACTAGCTCATCCCAGGGGAGAGTGGGGCCCTGTCATGGGATGGGGGTCAGAAGGGAGGGGGCTGTCAGAGGGGATATGGGCTGCTGGTCTGCTAGGTGGCCTATGATGGAGCCTGAGGCAGGCACAGGGCCTGCAGCCTACTGGGGGCGGGCTGTCCTCCAGCTAGGGGCGGGTGTTCAGCCCAGGGCAGAGCCCTGATGGCACAGGGGGCAAGGCAGATGAAGCCCCCCAAACACCCCTGCCTTACAGACGGCTGAGCTCCCAGGACCCCAGGGCAGGTATCAGGGCTGAGCCCGAGGCTCCATTTCTGCCCCTGGGAGAGGGTTGCCCCGGGGCGGGGGCGGGGGGCAGAGGCAGAGGCAGGGGTTCTTAGTGTCTGAACCTGCTGCCTTAGGGTCCATGGTTTAACAGCCTCCCTTTGCTATTTGCCAACTGTTTGGGGTGCTGAGGGCACAGGGGTAAGAAGCTGTCAGCTAGGTCAAGGGCAGGACTAGAGAGAATTCTCTCAACAGTAAAGCCAGGCAAGGAGGGACCCCAACCATCCCAGAGCCCCTGAGTTTCTGGGCACTGGCCATGACCCTGGGCAAGCAAACCTGTGCAGTCTGCAGCTTGAAATAACCAAACCCCTGATGACCCGGGAAAAAGCCTGCCAGGGAACCCTCATCACAGCTCGAAGCCTGGAGACGCCTAGCCAGCCAGCCCTGGCCCCGCCCTTGCCCCCTAAGCTGGGCATGCTGGTATTTCTCCTTCACCCTCACACTCCTATTCATGCTTCACGGTCCAGCTCAGGCTGCCCTTCCCCACTGCCTGCTGAGCCTGTGACAGCACACCTGCTGGGCAGAGCGGATCATCCTTCGAGCCTCATCCTTGATGCAGGGGCTGTCAGGTGGCGGCGGCTGCACCAGTGTGGTAACCTCAGTGCCCTGGAAGCCGAAGGTCAGGGGCCAGCCCAGGTCGAGTTCAGGCACTGCCTGGTCTGAGTTCACAGGCCAGTAGGTGCCCGAGGAGCCATCGAAGTCCATGTTGGGAGGGCTGCTTTCGGGGGGCTCGAGGGCAACGTGCTGTGGGGCCCGCAGGTGGCGGCTCACGTGCTCCAGCTCCTCAGGGCACAGGAAGGCAGGTGCCCCCTCGGACGCCAGGAAGCTGCTATAGGCCTCCGGCCCGCCCTCAGCCAGTGCATCCACTGCTAGGCGGTAATATTCTTTGTAGTGGGGTGGCAGGTACCCGGGTGCCAGTGGGTTATCCCCCTGCGAGGAGCTCTGGGAGCGACGGGCCATGGCGGGGCCAGGGACCTGGGGGAAGGGCAGGAAGACACGTTACAGAGGCAGGGGCTCTGGGCCCCCCCCCCCACACATGCGGACACACATCATAGAAGGGGCTGTCAGTGACCTTGCGTGGGCTGTGGAGTTCAGCCCGTGCCTGGAGGTCTTCCAGGGCAGCCCCAGAACCTAGCATGCCCCCTAGCTGGGGGAACATCAGAAGAATGCCCCGACACAGGCACCCCAGCTGTCTCTCGCCGCTCTGGCCGTACCAGCCAGGCCCCTGCTTTCACCAGGAGCCAGGGAGCATCTGGTGCCCCAGCTTCCTGCCAGGGGCTCTGGCTCCACACAAAACCCACTCAGGTTACTTTATGGCCTTGTGGACCCCTTCCTCCATTAAAAACAAGAAAACACTAATGATATGATAGTTGGAACAAAGAAAATATAATCCAGCCTTTACTGTTATATTTACTTTTTTCTTCTGATTTTATGACATGAATGCATTTTCGTGGCCCCTGGCACTGTGCGTGCTGGACAAGCTGGGCCGCTGCCTGTGTCTCTGCCCCCAGTGCCGGGGGAACCTGGGCTGCTCCCTGTGCCTCTGGCCTGTTACCTCCACTGTAAAATGCACCTGTCTCAGCCATAAAGAAGAAGGAAATTTTGTCATTTGCAGCAACGTGGATGAACTTGAAGGGTATTATGCTAAGTGAAACATCACAGAAAAACAAATACTGTATGATATCACTTGTATGTAGAACCTAAAAGAAACACAACAATCTAGTGAACGTAATAAAGAAGCAGACCCAGATATGGGGGAGGGGGAGGTACAAAGTATCGGGTGCAAGACGGGCCCAAGGATGCCTTGTGCAACAGGGGGATAGAGCCAATAGTTTGTAGTAACTGTAAATGGAGCGCAGCCTCTAAACATTGTATTAAAACATTTTTTTTTTAAATGCAGCTGTCAGGGTTGGCCTGATAGCACACCTGGCCCAGGACACAGAGCTTGTCCCGGGATGCAGCGTTAAGCCCCATCCACAGACCCTGGCGGCTCCTGCACCTGCCCTACAGGGCCACACACTCTGAGCACACAATCCACTCGCTGACCTCTCAGCCCTCCGAACCCCGACCCCTGTCCACCATCCCATCTCAGACACCTGCCTGGGCCACACCCCGGGCACCAGCCCTCCCCGAGGCCTGTAATCCTGCCAGGAGCTTAGAGGCCTGTCCCTGCCAAGCCCGGCCCTGTGTGGCAGCAGCAACCTTTCCAAGTTTCTGGTCACTGCCTGGCTCCCTGCCGCACTCCGGAGGAAGTCAGAGCCCTTTGCGGTGGCCACTGGGCTCGTCCCGCGCTCTAAAGGTGGTGCCTCCCCACCTTCACTGCTCCCCCCAACTTCACATCAACCACGCCCACGGGCTCCACTCCAGCCCACCTGCCTCCAAAGGGCCGCATGGGGGCCTGGCCTGGGTAAAAGCGGTCATTGGTCCTGGAAGGCCAGGTGGGGGCTTTATTTGGCTCCCAGGGCCCATCGCCCCAGGACCCCTGAACTGCCTGGATGCTCATCCCCTAGCCTGGAAGGAGGGTCCGCTGGAAGCCAACCCTGCCTAGCCTGTGGCTTCCTGAACATCGGTCCTGGCTGGGGCGGTGGTTCTGCCAGACTGCCCCCCCACCCCCACCCCCCGCAGGTGCAGCTGGACGCTGCTGACTGGATGGGATCCATGCCCGCTGGGGACTGTTGCCTGAGAAAGTTAGGGGGTCAGGATGGCCTGGGGAACCTCTCCTGCCTACCTTCCCTGGGAGGTGACAGGCTACTGAATGTGACATGGAGGTGGGGATGAGGCATACCCGCGTGTCATTCAGTCACGCCTGGCGGAGATGCTACTTGTCTGTCTGAGGAAAAGCTAGTCTGCCATGCCTTAGAGGGGGCACCATCCCGACTGTATCCGGTTACATACAGCCTCGTTGTACCAGGACCAGACCGAGGCTGAGCACACGCGGGTACGAGGTGTGGGCCTGCCTGTACTAGGTTTTCACCCTGTACCTGATGACACCATTTTGTGGGGGGGGGGGGTCACACTGTATCTCTTTTAATTTAATTTTTATTGGCGTATAGTTGCTTTACTATATTGTGTTAGCTTCTACTGCACAGCAAAATGAATCAGCCACACGTATAAATATATCCCTTCCACTACACTACAGTGCGTCAGGTAGAGCTCCCTGTGCTATCGATATGTTCCCATCAGTTGTCTATTTTATACGTAGCATCAGTAGTGTCTATGTGTCAATCCCAATTTCCCAATTCCTCCCACCCCCCCTTACACTGCGGGGGACCCCCGTATCTGGAAGCAGGGTGTGTGTGTGATCTCGAACTGTATGTGACTGGGGTGGGGGGCACTATCCCGCTGACAGCCTTTGAAGGTGCCGCTTCCCAAGCCGGGGAGACCTGCTAGAAGTGAGGTCATCCCCTCCTACGTCACTGGGGAAGGGAATCAACACGAACTGTCCAGGCTGCATGCAGTTGGGGCACAGGGGATCCCAGGTGGGCAAGGAAACTTCTCATCCGACAGGACTGGTCAGGAAGGGGCACCCGTCCAGTGAGCCCGCCAGGTGGCCCTACCCTGGCCCACACGGCTATACCCACGGTCCCGAAGACCTTATTCCTTTGCCTGTTTCCTTTCATGGGTCTGCACACCCCTGAACTGTGGACTGGGCAGTGGCCACTCCCAGCCAGCTGTGGAGAAGCCAGCAGCGTGCCTCCTCTCACATTTGCCTACCAAATGCCGGCCCTAAGGGAGGGAGGGGCGCTTATCCCACCCAGGCCGATGACTCAGAAGGAATCACGGTCTTTGGCAGCTGACCTCTGACCTCTGACACAGCGACAAAGCCTCCAGGCACGGCCCTCAGGGCTCTAGGGGGCTCCCATACCAGGGGCCTCCACCGGAAGTCTTTCCCACAGGGCAGGCCTGGGGTTTTATCCGGAGGGAAGGATCTGGGGCGAGTGCACGCGGTGGACGGACCCTGCGCCAGGCAGACAGAGGCATTAGGCTGAGTGGAAGAGCATGGGGGTGAGATCCCGGCAGGGGAGGCTCATGGTCTGGAAGTGGGTGAGCTGCAGTTTTCCGGTGCGTACTGCAGGGCCGGATGGGGTTACTGAACCCCAGGGAGTTAGGCCGACTGGGCCGGGTGTCCCATCCACCCACCCAAGTCCAGGGACTTGGGCGCCAGGGAATCGGCGCCTTCTGCTCTCCCTGCACCCTACGGAGGGAACCGGACCGAGCCCTGGCCACTCGGGCCACCCACAGGCCAGGCCATGACGGCCTAGAAGGGGCGCCCCAGGGAAGGGTCCAGGCCAGGCCCGGCACCCTCTCCGGACTCCAGCTAGGCCGCGAGGGCGGGAGCAAGTCGGGCCAGCCTGGGCTGGCTCGACCCGGGCCCGGCGCCTATTCCCGCTCGGCTCCTCCTGGGCCGGCGTCGAGCGAGGGCGCCCGCGTCCACACCGGCACACGCGGCCGCGGCGCCCCCTCGCCCCCAGCTCGGGCAGACCCGCCCGACCCCCGTGCACGCGGCCGCGCTTGCGCTCCCACCGCCCCGCTCTGGGTTGCGAGGACCCAGCCCAGGTGCGGGCCGGCGGGCCGCCCAGGTGAGGCCGCGCGGCGGGGGGTCGCCGGTGGTGCCGACCCCGCCCCACCCCGCCGGCCCGGCCGCGGCCTCCCCCTCCCGCGCGCCCCGCCCAACTGAAGCCCGGGGAGGGGGCCCTACCTGGCCAGGTGCGCGGGGTCTCGGGACAAGGGTAGCAGGAGCCGACCGCCGCCCAGCGGCCTCGCGGTCCGGTCGGTCCGGCAGCCACTCCCTGCCGCGGCCCGCCCGCCGCGCTGCCTGATTCACGCTCCCGCCCCCGCCCCGCCCGCAGTCCCCGCCGCCTGCCTGTCCGGGCAGCACCTGGGGGCGGAGCGGCCCCACCCGCGGCGCGCCCGCATTCCTCCGCCAGCCGCCCGCCCGCCGCCGCCCCCGGGACCCCCGCCCGTGCCCCGGCTCCCCCGGACCCCGCCCGCGCCCCGGACCCGGGCGTGCCCCCCGGCGGCGCAACCCGGGACCCTGGCCCGCTACCCCCGGAGACCGCTGAGGCCCCGACTTCCAGGGCCCCGCGCCCCCAGGCGCCCATCTGTTCGCCGAAGGCTTAAAGTCCCTGAGCCTGACCCCTGAACCCTCGCCCCGGAAGTCAGGGTGACTCGAAGTTCCGGCTCAGTCGCTAGGAAACGGGCCAGCCCCACGCGGGGGGCGGCGCTTCTGGCCTCGCCTACTGGCTGCGGAAGGCAGGTGGAGCAGGTGAGACAGTGGGGGCGGTGCCGAGCCCCGGGCAGGGCAGGGCCTGGGGACCTGTGAGCACAGGGGCCCCGCACCACACCCGGACGTCCCCCACCCCGACGCCCGCACAGAGACGCCCGCATACTCGGACGCCCATAAGTACCTGGGACCCCCCCGGGCACACAGGGACCCCGACCGCAGATCCCCGACACACGCCGACCCCACACACGTATAGGAAAAGCACTGCACCCAAGGGACCTTCATTCCCACACGTGTGGACACCACCCCACACCAGTCCCCTCCCAGACCGATCCCGGCACCGAGCCCCCTCCACATAATTGGACCCCACTGGCATGCCCACGCTCACGCGTAACAGACCCTGACTGCATGGGGTCCTCTGCACACACCTGTGGACAGGGGACTCTACAGGCACACAGTGAGCTGCACACACAAGGGATGCCGCATGTACAGAGCGCCCACATACATAGGACCCCCCGTGCACACAGAACCCTGCCTCCATACAGGACCCTACAAGCGCACCGAGTCCTGCGCCTGCCATACTGGGACACATGCCAGCTTACACCCATACAGGACGCTCTGCAGGCACGGTGGGCCCCTCATGCACTGACCCCCACAGAACCCTGCAACCTACAGGACACTACGTGAGCACTGAGAGTCCCTCACGAACTGGGGACCCTGCATTGCCGACTCCCACACAGACATGGGACCCTGCAAGCACTCTGAGCCCTACATGCTCCTTCCGTGTGCGTGTGTGCACACATGCACAGACACACACGGAAGCCCTCAGCTGCCCCTCGGTGCCTCGGTCCCCCCAGCGTCCCCCACAAACACTTCAGATCCCTACTCAGAACCCACCGCCTGGGGCTGGCCTCCCAAGGAAATGAATTCTGGGGTCAGCTGAGTGGACTAGGGAGAGGGGTGTTGCTTCCAGGCCCTGACAACACCACCTGCTGAGGCCAAGACGAGAGAGGGTTGGGCATGCCCGGTGTGGGCGGGGTGGGGGGGGTGTTTGTCAGTGTCTGGTGGCGGTGCTGGGGAGGCTTCAGCCAGGCAGGGTTGGCTCAGGCTTGTGTTTAGGATGAAGCTGGTCCAGCTGGCAGCCCAGTGGTTTGGAGCAGGGAGATGGGTACCCGACATCGACCCTGGGGTGAGGATGGGTGAGCCAGGGTGGAGGGGCCAGGGGAATGAGGGCAAGGGGGACAAGCTGTGGCCAGATGTTCTTGCCAAACATTCCCACTCAGGCTGCTGGGCACACCCCCCCCCCGCAAGAACCAGGGGCAGGCGGGTGGGCCAGGAAGCCGGCAGGAATCTGTGCTGTCGGGGTGATCCTGTGTTCCCCAGTTCGGCACCTGCTGTCCGTCCACGCAGGTCCAAGCCAGTGTGTGATGCTGCCCCTACGGCCGCTGCCACTCTGACCACACCCTCCCTGACCTTTCCTACTCACCCGCAGGAGGATGAGCAGTAAGAAGGGGGGACCCGAAGCTGCCCCAGGGAAGTGGCAGACGTCCTTCCACAGAGCCAACCCGAGCCGCTGCTGGTGAGTGTGAGCCCTCTGACCTCCAACCCTGCTCAGACCCTGACGTGTGATACATGCTATGCGGCCACCCAGGGACAGTACTTCTGGGAAGACCTTTCTCTCTGAGAATGGCCTTCAGGGGATCTCCGGGTCAGGCTTGAGTGTGGTGGACTGAGAACTCAGAGCTCAGATGTCCATTCCAGACCCTGACCCTGAGTCTTGTACCCCTGGGGCTGGGACTGGGGTTGGGGTCCCGGGGACAGTGTTCAGAGGAACGTGGCTTTAGGACACATGGAGATGGGAAGCAGGCCCGTGTGGACTGAATATAGGTTCTGAAACAGGGCAGGGCTTGAGTTCATGTTGGGGATTCTCAGACTAAGCATGTGGTCCACTCTGACCCTCTGCTCCACCTAGGCTATCCTGTGCTTTTTCTTGTCTGCTGCCTCTCCCTCAGGCCATCCTCTCTTTAGCCACTTCCAGGCTGAAAGGTGACAGCTTGTCCTTGGCCTCCTGGTCCTGCTATGGGCCAGGAAGGGCATCTCTTCCCATGTCCACCCCTACCCATTGTTACTCTTCTTCTCTGAGTCCCATTTCTTCTCCGTCATGACACTCATCTGAGTTCTTTGCTAAGCTGCCAGCACCTTCCAGGCTGCGGCTCCGGGTCCTCCCAGTACTGGGATCTGTGCTTGCTAAGAGAGCCCCACACCCTGTTGCTCTGCTGCAGCCCCTCTGCTTGGAGTGGGCCTGGACCCCAGAGGCCTCCCAGATCCCAAGACCTGGAGGGAGGGTGGCGACTGCTCTCCACGCCAAGCCAGGTTAGCCCCTAGCTCCCCAAAACAGCCCCAGCCTCATCTGAGGCGGCAGCTGTCCAGGAATGAGGACCTGTCCAGGAATCAGGCGCCACGTGTGGCTTCCGCCATCTCAAGCCCTAGGAACAGGCTCTGCAGTAGACAGGAGGCTGGGCCGGTGGGCCAGGAAAATGTCGGGGAGGGAGGGGGGATGACGGACCTCAGTTCTGCTACCTGCTGACTGTCCACCTGGGCCCTGGACCCAGCCCTCACCCCACACATTCCGAGCACTGTGCTGGGCAGCTCCCGCCCCGCCCACCTGGCCAGGATGCCTGGGTTCTCTGCAGAGACACCTCTGCCTCAGTTTCCCTAGACAAGCTCCCTCCTTGGGCTCCCTCTACCTGTCAAGCATTGGGCCAGCCCGAGAGGGCTTCCTGTGCAGCGGTCTTTGCCGTGCCCTGTGTGGTGGGCACCAGCCTCACTGTGCAGACATGAAAGTGGGCCCACAGGTGTGCCGCGGCGCACATCCGCCGGGCTCCGGCCTCCTGGAGCCCTGCGGGACCTGTAGGTGGCTCGCGGGGTCACCACGCCCCCGGGGCTTGTCCGGACCCTCCCGCACCTCCACACCCCCTCCAGGCCTTACCGGGTCCTGGGTCCGAAGCGCCTCAAGGCCCTCGCACCGCAGTTGCTCCAAGGCCATGGCCAGCTCCAGCCCCTCCACTTGCACCCAGGCCTGCTCCTCCTGACACAGCTGCGTCTGCAGCTGGACCTGCCGCCGCTGCTCCTCCAGCAGCAGCTGCTCCTGGGCCAGGCACAGCTGGACCTCGCGGAGCCTCAGCGGCTCGGGGCCCCAGCCCGGCGTGAGGCCGTCCACCCTGCAGCCTATCACGTCCGCAGCGGGGACCGGCACCGGCTCGGACCCCAGAGCGATGGCCTTCTCCGGCTTATTGGCTACCTGAGGCTGCTCTGGTCTGGCCACTCTGGGGTGTCCCCGGGCAGCCAGCTTGCTGCTGGTCACGTGCCCCGCAGGGGCCACCCCTGCCTCGTCCCGAGGGTCCCTAGGGGCAGGGGGCGGCGGCTCGGCCTCGGGGCCCTGCTGGCCCGTGGTCTTCTGTGCCCTGCCCGTCCTCCTGGCCCGGGATTTGCGAGCTCGACTTCGTCTGCCAGACATGGCCCTGACCTGGCGCCTGTGTTACCAGGTGTCTGCTCCCCGGGGGCCCGGGCTCATCGGCTGGCCGGCCTCAATCAGGCGGGCTCAGAGGGCATCCCTGGGAGGCCACGGCGGTGGGCCCTCTGCTCCTGCAGCCCCTCGTGTCTGCCCTTCCCCTTGGCTGGTGCCCACAGCACCGAGGCTCTGGCCTGGGCTCTAGCTGTGGGCCTCACAGCCCCACTCTGCACGCAGGCTGGGCCACGCCAGAGAGTTTACAGGGACTTGGCAGCGCGGTGGCTCACCCGGCGTGAAGGCTGACTGACGGGCTGACACAGCACAGGATTGTATGGGCACGGGCCTCTTTGGCCAGACTGGGAGGGAGACTGAGAGAAACTGGAGGAGGTGACGCCCGGCAGCCAGACCGCCGGGTGTGTGTAGCGATGAGTCTGGTCTTGCCCTGGGCGGGCACCGGTGCCCCACCACCCCTGTCCCACCCTGTCCACCCCCGGTCTCAGGAAACTCCAGCTGCAGCCCACAGGGCTAGGAGCCGCCTCCCCAGACTCCCTGGCCATCCAGACAAGACGCTCCCCAGCCACAGACAATCCTAACCCAACTACCACGGGAGCCCCTGGCTCAGCCCGCGCTCAGCACCTCAGCCCCCAGCCAGCGTGCTCGGAGGAGCCTGGGGCGCCCAAGCTTGTCTGTGGCGCTCCCTCGTGTGGACTCCTGCTGGGGGCCAGGCTGCGCCGGGGGAAGAAACTGGACCTTGAAAGGTCCAGGTGGCATTTTGTGGACTGAGATGGGGTGGTAGGAAGAGCCGGCCTGCCCTGAGGTGGGGCAGGGCTCTTGGGGACGCCCTGGTTGGGGGGTCCGGCTGCTCAGCCCGCAGGGGCCCAAGGAGACCCCACGTGGCCAGCCTTTGGAGCCCTGGGGACGCAACTGGGGGAGGAGGTGCAGGGGCAGCCTGAGTGCAGGTGGGAGGGAGGCTTGGGACCGACTCCTCCCCAGCATTTCCCCAGCCCGGGGCCGCTGACTCACACCCACGCCCAGGGCCCCATCCCAGCCAGCTCTGTCACACTGGCTCTACTGGTTTGCCTGGCCCAGCCCTGCCTGCTGCACCCCCTCCCGCTCAGCCCTTTCCCCAGAGGCTTGGCGGGGAGGTCGACAGCCAGCACCGCTGGGGAGCAGGGTGGGCGCCCCGCAAGGGAGTGGCACCAGGGGGGTGGGGGGAGCAGTGTTAGGGGTTGGGTAGGGCGGGCAGAGGGTCCGCCCACCGGAGGCCTCTCCACACCTGGGCTCCCGAGCCTGGGCTTCGGGCCCCAGGTGCGGGGCGGTCCTGCCCGCGGGCGCTCGCCCTGCGGCGCCCCGCGGAGGCCGTGTTTGCTGCGAAGGCCGTGGCCCCGTCGTGGTGGCTTCGCGACGCGGCTGCAGGCGGCCGCTCCTGCACAGCCGGGGCGCGGCCCCTCTTCCGGTGGCCCGTACATGTCCACAGCTCCGCCGCGCTGACCGCCCCCCTGCCCCCGGGAAGCCAGGAGAGAGGAGCCAGCCGGCGACGGGGCCCGCACCCCGGAGCGCCCCGAGGCCCCGACAGGTGAGAGCCCGCGGGCCCCGGCGCTCTCCGGCCGGCGGGAAGGGGCGCCCGGACCGTGCGTGCGGAGCCCCCCTCCCCGACGCCTCCAGCTCCAGGTGACGGCCCGGTCCGCCCCGCCGGCCGCCAACCTCGGGACGTGGGCAACCCGGGGACGGCGGTGGCCACCCTCCGCCCCAGGCCCTGTCTTCTCAGCGCGCAGCCTCCGCTGTGGCCTCTCGGCAGTGGCCTCCAGAGCCGAATCTTTACCCAAAAATCTTTACCCAGGTCTTGCCTCCTGCGGCCCAGACCCACATCCAGGCGCATCCCAGCCCTCCCCTGGGTGTCCTCGAGCTCCACAGCGCATCCAAAGCGCACACCCGTCACGGCCTTCCTCTCGCGCGTCTGGTCTGCTGCGACTGCTCCCTGCTGAGCCTGTGCCCGAGCCCCCACCCCCAAGGACGGCTCTCTGTGCTCCGGCTTCCTTCACTCCCTCCCACCTTGCTGGCCGCTCACCCCGGCTCCGAGCCGGCCTCTCCGTTCTGCTCGGTCTGGTGGCCACCAGCAGCCAGTGTCGCGTGCAAGTGTGATCCTTCCCAGGGTGGTGCTGGCCTTACCCCCAGATAAACTCCCGGCACCACCGGTCACCTTTGTACCTCCGACCCCCCCAGGGGCCAGGGTAAGGAGCCTGACCTTGTCCTGAGGACAGAGCCGGACCACAGGAGGTTTGCAGAGCCCTGACTGTCAATTTTATAGAAGTTATATGTGCCCAACGTATGTATCAGAAGGACGTCCAGTAGCAGGAGATCTGGGCTCGGCAAGAGGCAGGAATGAGGGAGTGGAGGACACGGGCAGGTCAGCCGCGGAAGATGTCCCATTAGGATGTCCAGAGGCGGCGGCCGCTGCTGTGCTCTCGACTTTGCAGCTCCGCTGAGGATTGTCTCTAATTGTCCATGTCCTGGCGTCTCCTTCTCAAGGCCCAGGCGCCTGGTGAGAAGTCCAGTCTGCCCTTAGGTCATGCTCCCATTGTCAGGCAAAGGAGGGACGGATGTCTGTCGCCCTTCCCCCATTTTGGTTTCTGTAGTGGGAAGTGGGCTCCCACTGAATTTTCTAGAACAGAACCCAGCCTTACAAGGTAGGGGTTCCGAGTCTTCAACAGGCCAGCGTCACGTGGAGAAGCTGCTTTCCCGCTCTGGGTCTGCTCCAAGAAGTCCATCCAGAGAGCATCTTCCCCAGCCTCCCGTCACCACCCGCGTTCTTGATGATCTGTCCAAACTGTCAGCCAGAGTGTATGAGTTGATATAAAGAAGGTTATTTGGTAGGACGGTATCTGGTCTAGATCAGCCTTGATTAGAGGGCCTTGTGCTGTTGGGCCCACGTGTCACTAGCATCCCTGCCACCACGGCCACTCTGTTCGTGGGCCTTTGCCTAAGCACTGGGTGGCCGAGGAGAAAGGCTGGCCAATGTCCATAGGACAGTTGTGATGTCTACCTGGGTGTCTGATGCCTCCTCTGCAGTGGACCCTCTCTGGGGGCATCACCGTGAGACGCAGAGCCAGCCCCGCACGCTCGTTGCCCGCAAACCTGGCCCCCGCTGCTGGTGCATCCGCGTGCCTTTCCCTGGGCCTGCGTGTCGCTGTTGCTCCAGGCTTGTTCATTTCAGGCTCCCAATGCACCGGCCAAGCCCTTCGCCGTTGCCCTGCGCACCGCACGCCACTCTCCTTCCCATCCACGGGAAGCTGAGAACCAGGTACCCCGGGAGATTTCCCTCCTCCGCTGTCCTTTGGGACCTCCCGAGAGAGGAGCTGTGATGGGGCAGTGGTCAGTTTGACTAGTGCCACCGTGTGGACTGAGCTCTGTGAATCAAGCCCGAGTCCCTCCTCCACCACCTCCCCCAGGAATGCCATTGGCGTGGGCTGGGGTCCTGGGAAGCGGCACCGACCCTCAGCGGAGGGAGGGGTGTGGACATCTTCCTCCCGCTGCATGTGTCCTTTCTGTCGTAAAGGATCGCTCTGTGTGCGCCCGACGCCTCAAGTCCGTGGAGCGAGGACCCCGGCTCAGGGTGGGGAATTCAGGCTGCTTGTCCTCCGGTGCCCCAGTTGGACTTCCAGGCTCCACTGGGGCCGACAGCATCCCGGGAGCTGTTCTCCAGACCTAGAACTGTGTTCTAGCAGGGAAGGCGCAGCCTTGCTCTGGAGCCTGAAGTCTGTGCCGCGGCCCTCCCACCGGGTTGGCTGGGGGTCCCACACAGCATCCTTCTCCCCACAAATACCTGCAGCTTATCAGACCTGCTGGCCACCTGGCCCGGCAGCCTGGCAGCTCACGCCTCTGCCATGGCCTCTGGGCTTGGCCGTTAGCCCGGGTCCCCCAGGCCGTGGGCGGGTGCTGTTCCCGAATACAGCACTTGCTCCGGAGCCTTGAGAGGCCTGCCAAGCGCTGGGCCTCTTTCCTGGCGGAAGGAGGTCCAAGGCGTAGCAATTTATTTTTTCCTTTAAGGTGCCCTGGCGTGTCCCAGATCTGTGAACCCTAAAAACTTCATTAGCGTGGTTCTATCTCCCACCCTCTGGAACTTCCTGGATCAGTGAACTGTCGGGATGACCCAGGTTCCTGTATTAGTTCCCTGTAGCTGCTAAAAGAACAATTAACGCACATTTAGTGTCTTATAACAGCACGAATTTATTATCTTGCAGGTCTGTGGGTTAGAAGTCCGACCTGGGCTTCAGTGGGCTAAAATCAAGGTCTCGGCAAGCCGGCCACGCTTCCTGCAGGCTCTGGAGGACCATCTGTGTCTTCATCCTCTTCAAGCTCCTAGAGGCGCCCACATTCCTTGGCTGGTGGCTTCTTCCTCCACCTTCAAAGTCAGCAACCTTCTTCCAAAGTCACAGCTCCCTCTGCTTCTCCCCTGTCCCCCTCTTCCACTTGTAAGGTCCCTTGTGATCACGTTGCACCTACTCAGATAATCCTGGGGGGTTTCGCTATCTTAAGGTCAGCCGATTGGCAACCTTAGTTCCATCTCCAATCTTGATTGCCTTTTGCCATGTAACACAGTGTATTCACCAGCTCCTGGGGACAGGACAAGGACGTCGTTAGGGGGCTGTCATTCTGCCCACCGCAGTCCCTATGAGCTATATTGTGACAGGAAGCCAGAGAGTAACCGTGATCCTGAGACAGGACAGGGAAGGCCTGCTGCGTGGACGCTCTGCAGGCACGGACAGGAGGAGAAAGCTATGGCCAGTCAGCCGTTACACGCCACAGTGCCAGAGGCTGTGTGGATCTGCTGCAGTGGAGACACCACCTCCAGCCTGGCAGCCCTGATTGCTTCTGCTGCCTGCGTAAGTTTCCTGTCATCCACCATCTTCCACGGTTATTTGTTTCTCGCAAAGGCCAGACAGGTGAGTTTAATGGAGATGTGATGGGCCCCACCACATCTGTTTTCCTCAAATCTTTTTTGTTGTTGTTCGTTTGTTTAAATTTAGGCTTTATTTTTTTAGAGCAAAATTGAGGGGAAGGCACAGAGCTTTCCCATAGATGCCCAGTCCCCACACACGCATAGCCTCCCCCATTATCAGCATCCCTCACCAGAGTGGGACACTGGGGACAAGTGGTGAGCCTACAGGCACCGTAATCACCCGAAGTCCACGGTCTGCATCAGGGATCTCGGCGTCGTGCATTTTACGGATTTGCACAAATGCATGACATGTGTCCATCACTGTGGTATCGTACAGAGCATTTTCACTGCCCTAAAATTCCCCCGTGTTCTGTCTGTTCCTCCTACCCCCTTCAGTCCCTCACAGCCACCAATCTTTTCATTGTCTCCATAGTTTTGCCTTTTCCAGAATGTGAAATTGTTGGAATCATACAGTATTATAGCCTTCTCAAATTGGCTTCTTTCCTTAGTAATCTGCATTTAAGGTTCCTCCGTGTCTTTTTGTGTCTTGATAGCTCATTTCTTTTTAGTGCTAAGTAACATTCCACTGTCTGGATGGACCACGGTTTATTTCTCTGTTCACCTACTGCAGGACATCTTGGTTGCCTCCAAGTTTTGCCTCCAACTGTGAATAAAGCTGCTGTAAACATCTGCAGACAGGATTTGACGTGAACATAAAATTTCCACTCCTTTCGGTAAATACCAAGGAGCACAACTGCCGAATCTTTAGAGTATATTCAGTTTTATAAGAAACCGCCTGTCTCCCAAGGTGGCTGCGCCGTCCTGCGTCCCCACCAGCAGCGGAGGCAGTTCCTGCTGCTCCGCACCCTCGCCCGCGTCTGGCGTCGTTAAGTGTCTGCAGTAGGTGCGGAGTGGTCCCTCGCTGTTGTTTTAATTTGCATTTCCCTGATGACAGATGACACAGAGCAGCTGTCATATGCTTACGTGCCGTCGGTATATGTTCTCTGGTGAGGCATCTGTTCAGGTGTTTGGCCCATTTTAAAATCAGGTTTCTTCCTGTTGGGCTTTAAGAGTTCTTTGTATATTTCAGATAACAGTCCTTTATCATTTGTATCTTTTGCAAATGTTTTCTCCCAGTCTGTCTTTTGCAGAGCAGAAATTTTTAATTTTTTAAAAATATTTATTGGCTGCATTGGGTCTTCGTTGCTGCACGTGGGCTTTCTCTAGTTGCAGCAAGTGGGGGCTACTCTTTGCTGTGCTGTGCGGGTTTCTCATTGCGGTGGCTTCTCTTGTTGCGGAGCACGGGCTCTAGGCGCGTGGGTTCAGTAGTTGCAGCACGCGGGCTTCAGTAGTTGTGGCTCACGGGCTCTAGAGCGCAGACTCAGTAGCTGTGGTGCACAGGCTTAGTTGCTCCTTGGCATGTGGGATCTTCCCAGACCAGGGCTTGAACCCTTGTCCCCTGCATTGGCAGGTGGATTCTTAACCATTGCTCCACCAGGGAAGTCCCAAAATTTTTAATTTTAATGAAGTCCCACTTATCACTTGTTTCTTTTTCTTTTTTCTTTTTTTTTGGATTTATAGCTTTTGCTTGATACTTGGCAAATGCCCTTAGGATTAAGCAACTTTGAATGTTGGGCTTATCTCTTTGGGTTCTGCCTTATCCTAGATGTTGTCCCAGGAATTCCTTACTATTTTTATTTGTTCTTTAATACTTTTAATGGACTTTTTAAAAATTTTTATTGGCGTGCAGTTGCTTTACACCGTTGTGTTAGTTCCTACGTACAGCAAAGTGAATCGGCTCTACGAGTACATACGTCCCCTCTTTTTTGGCTTTCCTTCCCATTTAGGTCACCACAGAGCACCGAGTAGAGTTCCCTGTGCCATACAGCAGGTTTTCATTAGTTGTCTTTTTTTTTTTTTTTTTTTTTTGCGGTACGCTGGCCTCTCACTACTGTGGCCTCTCCCGTTGCGGAGCACAGGCTCCGGACGCACAGGCCCGGCGGCCATGGCTCACGGGCCCAGCCGCTCCGCGGCATGTGGGATCTTCCCGGACCGGGGCACGAACCCGCGTCCCCTGCATCGGCAGGCGGACTCTCAACCACTGCGCCACCAGGGAAGCCCCATTAGTTCTTTATTTTATACACAGTATCAATAGTGGATATATGTCAATCCCAACCTCCCAGTGCACAGTGAACGCTGGCAGAGGCCACTGACCCCTCCAGGTAAGGTTGGGAGAATAGTCATCATTGGGAGAGCACTTGTAGAGGCATCGCACGGTTCTTCTCCAGGGACATCTGGCATCTTCTTCAATCTAGGAGCTGTGAATCTTTGACCTTGACTTATGTCTGGGAACTAGACACTAGTGGCTGATGTCAGATTTCTGGTGGCAGAGCCTGGTGTTTCTCTGACTACACAAACTGAGCAATATCCCGTAGACTGCCCTGCATCTCGCCCCGGGTCACGGCCTCCTGACCGCCGCCCTGCCTGCTGCCTATCGCGATACCATCTCACCTCCGAGAGTTAAGCGCTGCTGCTTAGCGTCTTCTGTGCTGGTATCCCGTCACCGCATTGATGTTAGGGCGATGAATCTGGCCTCCCCAGTACCAGCCCAACCCCCAGAGGAGAGCCACCACTGAGCTCACGGGTGTGTTTTTTCATTGTTTTGATGAAGGGGTGCCCTCTGAGCCTTCCCAGGGGTCCTAGTCAGGTGGAGGCTTCAAGGCTAACATTAGCCATTTCCTGTGAGAACAAAGAAACCAACGTTGTTCGGAAGTAGTCCGCCTCTTCCTGGAGCCGACCTGCAGTTCCCCCCTCCATCTGCTGTGAGCCCTGACTCTGACTGCTGGCCTGGGTGCAGCAAAGGGGGACCTAGGGACTTCAGGCGAGGTCCTCGTGGCTCAGAAAGACCGCTCTCCTCTGGCAAAGGGGCGGGAGACGTTTTCTGGTGCGGAACCAGCAGCTCGTGCTGGCGAGTGTGGCCGCTGCCGGGGCAGCACGAGAGCGTCAAGGACACAGAAGAGCGGAGCCCCCTCTGCTGCCTCCTGCCTGCAGGTCCCCTCGCGTGCCCCCTGCTGGCACAGGAGCTGCGTGGTTTGCTGCGGCCCCAGCAGCACAAAGCGGACCGTGGAAGGGTGGGCTTGATGCCGAGCGGGAAGGCGCGCTGACCGGCGCTCTCGGCCTGGGCTGTGACCCGCACACACGCCCTTCCCACGCGTGGGAGCTTCCACACGGCAGCGTGTGCTTCTGCCTGACGGTGCAACGGTCCTGGGTGTGGATGAAGATTGTTTTCACTTTTTGGAAAGACAGTGAGACCATGTCCCGGGGGCCTCTACATCCCTGGGTGATATTAACTGCGCCTTAAATTCATTCACGTCTCACCTGGAACCTGGATTTCCTGAAACTTAAATACAGAATTGTAAAGCTTACCAACACCAACAAACCTGACATAAAATATAGGAGAATAAAACAGAGTGGAAAAGGAAATTAGTCAATATATACAAATACATGGAACAAACAAGGAAGAAACAGACACAGCCACTGCTGTTCTCGTCTCCGTAACTGACCATGGGCTCCCTCCCTCCACTGCCCATTTCACGTGCCCTTTGCCCTCAGCTAGGACACCTGCTGGTCTGGGTTCTTTACCTGAAGGATTTGAATGGTCATCGGTGCTTATTTGTTTGTTGTTTGTTTTCAGTTGCTTTAGTTTTGCATTGACGTCTCCTATCAGATGTGTGAGTAACAGGCTCCCCAGGGAATACCTTGGGTTCCAGACAGTCCTCCTTACCCGCGTGAGGGGCAGTGAACCGACCTTCCTGCGTAGTCATAACCTATTGCCCCAGTCAGCGCAGTGACTCCCTTCTTTGTCCGCTAATTTAGTGGTCAGGCAGAGGTCTCAGTGTTCAATTCAAACCATCCTCATGTCACCTGGTGGAAGTGTTCCTATCCTGGGAACTAAGACTTCTCAGCCAGCAGACCTCAGAGTCATGCAGAGAGGAAACAAAAATACCTTCGGTGGGCCATTGGACGTAACGGCGAGAGAAGCCGCTTCCGCTCTGCCTGCTGGCGCCTGGCGAGTCCTTCGGCTGGGGGAGCGCCAGTGTCAGTTGCCTAGCGCTGCTTTACAGATCACAGCTCAGTGGGGCCCTCTGTTCAGTGTCTCACAGGCTGCTACCAGGCGTTGGCTGTGGCTGTGGTCTCACCTCGGGGCTCGACTGGGGAAGGGTTCGCTCCCTTGGGGACCTTGGATGAGGGACTCAGTTTCTTGCTGGCTTTCGGTCTTGTTATGTGGGCCTCTCCAGAGGGCGCACGGGCTTAGTTGGTCCGCGGCATGTGGGATCTTCTTGGACCAGGGCTGGAACCCGTGTCCCCTGCATTAACAGGCGGATTCTTAACCTCTGCACCACCAGGGAAGTCCCATAAAACATTTATAGTAATAAAATATTGACCGTATTCCCTGTGTTGTACAATATAGCCTTGTAGCTTATTTATTTTATACACAGTAGTTTGTACCTCTTAATTCCCTATTCCTATCTTGTTCCTCCCCCTTCCCTCTCCCCACTGGTAACCACTAGTTCTCTATATCTGTTCATCTGTTTCTGTTTTGCTATATTCATTTCTTTTATTTTGTGTGTTTTTTTTTTTTTTTGCAGTACGCGGGCCTCTCACTGCTGTGGCCTCTCCCGTTGCGGAGCACAGGCTCCGGACGTGCAGGCTCAGCGGCCATGGCTCACGGGCCCAGCCGCTCCGCGGCATGTGGGATCTTCCCGGACCGGGGCACGAACCCGTGTCCCCTGCATCGGCAGGCGGACTCTCAACCACTGTGCCACCAGGGAAGCCCCTATTTGTGGTCTTTTTGACGATAGACATTCTGACAGGTGTGAGGTGATATCTCATTGTGGTTTTAATTTGCATTTCTTGGATGATTAACAATGTTGTGCATCTTTTCATGTGCCTCTTCGCTATCTGTATATCTTCTTTGGAAAAATGTCTATTCAGGTTCTCTGCCCATTAAAAAATTTTTTTGACGTTGTATGACCTGTTTATTATATTTTGGTTATTAACCCCTTATTGGTCATATCATTAGCAAATACTTTCTCCCATTCTGTAAGCTGTCTTTTCATTTTGTTGATGATTTCCTTTGCTGTGCAAAAGCTTCTAAGTCTAATTAGGTCCCATTTATTTATTTTTGCTTTTATTTCCTTTGCTTTAGGAGACAGATTCAAAAAAGATATTGCTGTGATTTATGTCAAAGAGTGTTCTGCTTATGTTTTCCTCTAGGAGTTTTATAGTATCCAGTCTTACATTTAGGTCTTTAATCCATTTGAGTTTATTTTTGTAGATGGTGTTAGAGAATGTTCTAATTTCATTGTTTTACATGTAGCTGCCCAGTTTTCCCACACCACTTATTAAAGAAACTGTCTTGTCTCCATTGTATAGTCTTGCCTCCTTTGTCATAGATTAATTAACTGCAGGTGCATGGGTTTATTTCTGGGCTTCCTATCCTGTTCCATTGATCTCCACTTCTGTTTTTGTGTCAGTACCATACTGTTTTGATTACTGTAGCTTTGTAGTATAGTCTGAAGTCAGGGAGTGTGATTCCTCCAATTTTGTTCTTCTTTCTCAAGATTGCTTTGGCTATTTGGGGTCTTTTGTGCTTCCACACAAATTTTAAAATTATTTGTTCTAGTTTGGTGGAAAATGTCCATGGTATTTTGATAGGCATTACATTGAATCTACAGATTGCTTTGGGTAGTATGGTCATTTTAAGAATATCAGTTCTTCCAGTTCAGGAACACAGTATATCTTTCCATCTGTTTGTGTCATCTTCAATTTTTTTTTATCAGTGTCTTATAGTTTTCCTAGTACAGTTCTTTTAATTCCTTAGTAGGTTTATTCCTAGGTATTTTATTATTTTTGATGCAATGGTAAATGGGATTGTTTCCTTAATTTCTTTTTCCAGTAGTTCATTGTTAGTGTATAGAAATGCAACGGATTTCTGTATATTGATTTCATATCCTGCAACTTTACCAAATTCAATGATGAGCTCTAGTAGTTTTCTAGTGGCATCTTTAGGATTTTCTATCCTAAAGTCATACATTACCATGTCATCTGCAAATAGTGACAGTTCTTCCTTTCCAATTTAGATTCCGTTTGTTTCTTTTTCTTATCTGATTACTGTGGCTAGGACTTCCAAAACTGTGTTGAATAGAAGTGGTGACAGTGGGCATCCTTGTCTTCATCCTGATCTTAGAGGAAACACTTTCAATTTTTCACCATTGAGTATGATGTGGGCTTATCATATATGGCCTTTATTATGTCGAGGTGTCTCCCCTCTATACCCACTTTGTGGAGAGTTTTTGTCATAAATGTATGTTGAATTTAGTCAAAAGCTTTTTCTGCATTATTGAGATGAGCATGTGATCTTTATTCTTCGACTTGTTGATGTGGTGCAGCATACTGATTGCTTTGCAGATATTTAACCAGAACGAACTTTTTGGCCAACCCAATACATGTAATGTAATCAATCACATATGTGTGTTTAAATCTCATCTTAGTGTTTACTTCATAATTTTCAATTTACTTGGTGTCCCTTTTTACTCTCCTTCTTGGACTTCTTTTAATCTGTTAAAATGTTTTATTATTCCAATTTTTTCTACTCTTAGCAGTTAGGTATAAATTTGTATTTTCTGTGCTGCATAACAAATTACCACAAACTTAGCACCTTAAAACATCCCATATTTACTATCTCACTGTTTCCGTGGGTCGGGCATCTAAGGGTGACCCACCTGATGCCCCTCAGGACCTCACAGGCTGCAGCTGAGGTGTCAGCTGGGTCTGTGGTCTCACTGGAGGCTTGAGTGGGGAAGACTCCACCTCCAGGTTCATTTAGGTTGTTGGCAGTACCTGTCTCCTTGGAGGACTGAGTCCTGGCTTCTCTCTGGCCATTGGCTGGAGGTGCTCTCCAGTCCTGGAGGCCGCCCACAGCTCCCCATAACATGGCCCCTCTGCAGCCAGCTCTCAACACAGCCATTTGCTTGTTTAAGGCCAGCAGGAGAGTCAGTCTGCTAAGATGGAATCTTCCAGAATGTAACGTAACCATGGGAGTGACAGCCTATCACCTTTGCCTGATTAAAGCTACTTCACAGATTCTACCCACACTCAAGGAGAGGGCTCACACAGGCATAAGCCACAGGGCATCATCTTAGCGTGTGTCTGCCACAACGTTCTCTTACTAATCTTTAGTAGTTACCCTAGAGTTTACAATATATCTTCGAATTCTCAAGTCTACTATAACACTCTACTTTTCTGACAATGCAAGAATCTTAGCCCTTTTAACTACACTTACCCTCTTCCAATACATGTGCTATTATTTTGTGTGTGTTTTAGCTCTTATATATCTGTGATGTTGGTGCTACTGTTTTGCACAACTCTTTCTTTTTTTTTTTGCGGTACGCGGGCCTCTCACTGTTGTGGCCTCTCCCGTCGGAGCACAGGCTCCGGACATGCAGGCTCAGCGGCCATGGCTCAGAGGCCCAGCTGCTCCGCGGCATGTGGGATCTTCCCAGACCGGGGCGCGAACCTGTGTCCCCTGCATCGGCAGGCAGACTCTCAACCACTGCGCCACCAGGGAAGCCCTTGCACAGCTCTTATGTGTATTCTTTCCAATGCACCCTCCCTACCTGCACCTCCATGTCCCATTTGGCTTTGTCTCTTCTGCCTTTTTTCTTTCTCTTTTGTCTTTCTCTTCATTGTTGGTCTGCTGCTACTGAACCCTCCTAAAGTTCTGTTTGTCCAAAGGTGTGTTTATTTTGCATTAAAAACTGTTTTTTTACCCCTTTGAAGGGGTAAAGAAGATTGTTCTCATTTCATTGGGTTTTGGCAATTATACTACGGTGTGCTCTGGTGTTTGTGTGCACTTGCTTGTTTTTGTACTCATCCTGCTTGGGATTCTTCATGCGTATCAAAGCTCTGACTTGATCTCTTGTTTGTTTTGAAAAATTCTCTTTGAACGCTGCTACCATCCTCTCCTTCCCTCATGCCTGCAACTCCCATGACATCAGCGTCAGACCTTTCCTTTTGTCTCTCTGTCTTTAATCCGAATATTTTCATTTGTACTGTATTCCAGGTTACTAATTCTATTTCCAGCTATGTCTATTATGCTGTTAAACTTAGCCATTGAGCTCTCAATTTATGTTTTGTATTTTTACATTCTAGAATTTCCATTTGGTTCTTTATTATTGTTTCCAGTTCTCTGCCCAAACTTTTCAGTCTTATCTTTTAATTCCTTGAATATATCACTCATAATTATTTTAAAGTCTATGTCCAAGAACTCCATCATTGGCTGCATCTGGGTCTGTTTTTATTGTTCATCATTTTTCTTGTTTTTCACTCATATCTTGGTTCCTCATTAGCCTGATATGTTTTGGTTGCTGTACATTGCCTATTAAAAATGTGCTGGACAATGACATCTTCCTCCAGAGGAGACTTATTTAGTTTCTGGTAGGCACCAAGGCTAGAGGCAACTCAGATTACCTTAATCTAGTCCGGGGGTTGAGTGATTTGAAGCTGAGGATTCCGTTCCCACGCGCGTTGCTTTATTTCCCAAAGGATGGAGTTCTTCAGGATTCTTACTCAATAGAATTGCCAGATAAAATACAGGACACTCATTTAAATTTGAATTTCAGATAAACAATAAATCCTTTCTTACTGTATGTCCTCAGGATTATGTTCTGTATTTTTATTAGCTAAACCTGGCAACCCTAAGCCCTTACCCGGTGCTCTGGAATACAGATTTTGTCCCCTTGTTGCTGAGACCTGCAGAAGCCCTGCTCACATTGTGCCCCTGCCCTCCCCCTGGTGCTGTGATTCTGGTGCTCGTGGCTGCTGCCAGGGGAAGCCTGTCTGCTGGTCTGGGGCCACTCCTGCGCTCTCCTGCCCTGAGCTCACCTCCTTCGCCTTTGCAGTGCCTTCAGACACGTTTCACAGCATGTTCATTCTGTCCGTCTCTTCTGTTGCTGTCAGTGGGAAGACTGGTCCTAACCTCCTTCACTGACACGGCAGAAGCAGAACCACGTGCAGGAGCTTCTGGAGCTACTCTTTTCCCTTTGGAATTCTGTGAATACTGATTCATTGACTTCTACATTTGATGCTGCTATAAAAAGTCCTAGGAGAGGGACTTCCCTGGTGGTGCAGTGGTTAAGAATCCACCTGCCAATGCAGGGGACACAGGTTCCAGCCCTGGTCCAGGAAGATCCCACGTGCCACGGAGCAACTAAGCCTGTGCACCACAACTACTGAGCCTGCGCTCTAGAGCCCGTGAGCCACAACTACTGAGCCTGCGCTCTAGAGCCCGTGAGCCACAACTACTGAGCCTGTGTGCCACAACTACTGAAGCCCGCATGCCTAGAGTCCGTGCTCCACAATAAGAGAAGCCACCACAATGAGAAGCCCGCGCGCCACAACGAAGAGTAGCCCCCACTCACCACAACTAGAGAAAGCCCGCGCGCAGGGAGGAAGACCCCACACAGCAAATAAATAAATAAATTTATTTATTTTAAAAAAATAATAAGTCCTAGGAGAGCGTAGTTTGATTTCTTTTCTGCTTGGGTCCTCGAGTAACTTTATATATATATAAAATATTTATTTATTTATTTGGCTGTGCCGGGTCTTAGCTGCAGCACGCGGGATCTTCATTGCTGCAAGTGAGATCTTCGTTTCCGCATGTGGGATCTTTTTTAGTTGTGGCAAGCGGCTTCTTAGTTGTGGCATGCCGGATATAGTCCCACAACCAGGGATCGAACCCGGGCCCCCTGCATTGGGAGCACGGAGTCTTAACTACTGGACCACCAGGGAAATCCCAATGACATGTTTTTTTTTTTAAGAGTCAGCAACCTTAAAAACAACCTGCCAGGTTTTTTGTTTCCTGGTATATTCTTTGTCCCTTTTGTCTTAAGATTCATTTCAGGAAATTTTTTTTGTATTTTATCTCTAAATACTTTCCCCATCACTAGTATCCGCATTCTAGAGACACTAATTATTGTCACGTTTTATTGTCATCTTCTGTGTCTCCTCCTTCCGGTTTCCGCCCCCTTGCTAGCATTCACCGTGACCCTCCCAAACCCTTCTCTCCTGCCCCGAGCTCCACTCTGCACCACATCGGCTCTGTTTTCATCTGGTCCTGTGTTAACTGTTGGTCTGCAGAGCTGACTATTGTTTTCCATTTGTCTTCTTTTCTGTGATGACTCTTTTACCTCCTCATTCTGTTTTTCCCATCTTGTCTTTGATCCCTTGTTTTATTGGATTTCTGTTTTTATTAAGTTCCTCCCTAGCTTGCGGTGCTTTTGGAGAGCTGGCTTTTCTGCTTGTTTTCTTCCAGCGTCTTCTGAAAGCTGTCTCATCCCTTCCCTGTGGCATGTCCGCACCTTCTCACCTGCAGTTCTTTCACAGTGAGCATGGCCCCTGGGTCTGGCTCTCCTCTGCTTGGAGTCTCAATTATGGAAACATAGGTTGAGCAGTTACTTTCAGGACTCACAGTGTTCTATTATTGGACTGTTGGAAAGCCCTGTGGGGTGTAGCTACCATCACCCCATTTTAGGAAAGGGACACTGAGGCCCAGAGAGGCTAACTGGTCGCCTCATCACATGGGCAGAGAGTGGCAGGTGGGTGTGGACGTCTCTCCTAGGGCAGGCGTTCAGACCCTCCCTGTAGCCAAGGGCGCTGCTGGGGCGAGGCAGAGTGTGCCGCCAGCGGATCACAGCTCTCAGGGGCCTTGGGCTCCCTATTCTGAGTTCCAGTGGGCTTATGGGTTGAGACACCCCCACTTCAGCCCAGCCGGTGGATTACTCTGGTTTAGTTGTGTTTGTGGATTTTAGAACATTTTTGATCCTTTCGTCAGGTCAGGAGGGAGTGCGCTTGCTCCGCTCGCCTTGTTAACCTGGAGCTCGGGCACACCTGGTGTTGGTCCTGCAGCCGCGTGGACCGCAGCGTGGAGCGGAGCACTGTGATCCGTAGCCCTCTCCCCACTAGCAGGGCCAACCGCGGCGGACCAAGCAGCCACCACCATCCAGTGAGCCTTCCGGAAGCTCCTGGCGAGCAAGGAGCAGGCCTGCCGTGAGCAGGACCACCAGGACTACCTGGAGCTGATGGAGAAGCTGCAGAGGCAGGTGAGGTCTACGGGGTTGGGTGTCGGAGCGGGGCATGACTGCAGGGCTGGAGGCGGGGACGCGGGGCTGGGGGCGAGGAAGGAGGGCTCGGGGCGGAAACTGCAGGGCTCGGGGGCGGGAACTGCAGGGCTTTGGGCGGGGACGCAGAGCTGGGGGCGGGAACGCAGGGCTAGGGCGGGGGGACGCAGTGCTGTGGGGGACGCAGGGCTGGGGCGGGGACGCAGGGCTGGGGGCGGGGACGCAGGGCTAGGGCGGGGGGACGCAGCGCTGTGGGGGACGCAGGGCTGGGGGCGGGGAAGGAGGGCTCGGGGGCGGAAACTGCAGGTTTGGGGGCGGGGACGCAGGGCTGGGGGCGGGGACGCAGGGTTAGGGCGGGGAGACGCAGCGCTGTGGGGGACGCAGGGCTGGGGGCGGGGAAGGAGGGCTTGGGGGCGGAAACTGCAGGTTTGGGGGCGGGGACTCAGGGCTGGGGGCGGGGACGCAGGGTTAGGGCGGGGGGACGCAGCGCTGTTGGGGACGCAGGGCTGGGGGCGGGGACGCAGGGCTTGGGGGCGGAAACTGCAGGTTTGGGGGCGGGGATGCAGGGCTGGGGGCGGGGACGCAGGGTTAGGGCGGGGGGACGCAGGGCTGGCGGAGGGGAAGGAGGGCTCGGGGGCGGAAACTGCCGGGCTCTGGGGCCCGGACCCAGGGTTGGGGGCCCAGGGCTGGGGCGGTGACCGCACTGGGCTGCCCGCAGGCCTTCGTGGCCCTGTTGCGGCGGGAGCCAGAGGCGGTCCGGCGGCAGTGGGAAGAAGCGGCGGCGGCAGGAGGAGCGGCAGCGCGGGGCCCGCCTGCTGGAGGCGCGCCTGCTGGAGGCGGGCCTGCTGGAGGCGGCCTTCGACGGGAACCTGGGCGAAATCCAGGCGGTCCTGGGGGAGGTGGGCGGCGGGGCGGCGGGGCGGCGGGCCCTGAGCTCGCGGCGTCGCTGACCGCCGCCCGGCGCAGGTGGACGCGCTGCTGAACCGCGAGGGCGTGAGCTGCGACGCGGCGCGGGCGGCGCGGCGGCTGCAGCGGCGCCTGGCCCTCGTGGACTTCGAGGACAGCGACGGCGGGCGGGCAGTCCCTGGCCATCCAGCTGCTAGCCGAGCAGGGCGCCAGTCGCAACAGCAAGGTGGGCGCCGGGCGAGGACTGGGGGCCGCGCCTCGTCCGGGCGGGCCGTGCTCAGTGAGCGCGTACAGCAGGGCGCCTTCGGCCGGACGCCGCTGTACCGAGCGGCCTTCGGGGGCCACCTGGAAGCCGTGGAGGTGCTTGTGAAGCTCGTAGCTGACCCCCGGGTGTGTGCGGACGACGGACGCACCCCCGAGCAGGTGCGCGGGCGTGGGCAGAAGGCCCCGGTGCGCTTGCTCCCCCACCCGCAAAGCTGTCAGGAGCCTGGGGGCCCCGCCCCGGCTGGTCCTGAACCTTCCAGGACCCAGAGCCTTTGCAGGCCCTTCCCCTCCCAAAGTACTCGCTATGAGCCTTACCGGGCACGCGCGATCAAGACCACAGCTCCCGGTTTCTTGGGGCCTCCTGTGGCCGGGGTTCTACTCACGTCCCTGGGCCCTCAGCCCACCTTGGAAGCAGTGTTACCATGGGAGGTGGAGAAACAGACTGGCTCCTCGGGAGCCAGCGCGGGAGCTCTGGGGCACTGAGGGCAGCGCTAGGACCACCCACCTGGCCCCTCACTCAGAATTTCCACGTCTCTGAGAAAATTGAGCCCTAGGGCTTGGAGCCATGACCCTGCCCAAGGCAGCTCAGCCTGGCACCTCCTTCGTGGCGCCCGGGAACGATGTCAAGGGGCCTTTTCACAGGCCCTGGGCCAGGCTGGGGACACGGGCGCCTGGACTTCTCCCCGGCCCAGGAGGCCAGGTCAGATGAGGCTGACCCAGGGCCTGTGGGAGCAGCCGTGAAGCCAGATCACCTAATGCCACGGCCTTAATTTCTTCAAATGAGTCTGACTGGAATCTCAGGCCCTCGCCCATCTCAGCCGTGTGTCCTTCCACCCCAGTCTGTAGAGCTGAGGTGTTGGCTGGAAAATGTGGGACCGGCCCGGGTCTGCTGCTGAGCCCCTGCTTCCACCCGTGGGGTGCCAGGGCCTTTGCCACCTGGGGACCCCGTGTCCTGGGCGCCACCTTCACCCCCAGCTGTCTCCTCAGGGTGCTGCTCCAGGCTCCCCCTTGTCCTGGAAGGCATCCCCTCTGCTCTTCTTGGCTTCTCCTTTTTAATAAGCAACAAGCCAAGCTTGAAAAGACCAGCAGAGCCTCTGGCTTCAAACTCCTCCTGCTTCCTCCTCAAAGGAGCAAAATGTGAGGCTAGGAGGACCGAAGGGCCTGGCCATGGCCTCAGAGGGGCTGGAGCGAGGAGGGGCACAGGGAGGCCCACCTCTCCGCGGGCCGTGTTGGGGCAGGCCCGGGCGGTGGGCACAGGGCATGAAGGCTGGAGAAGCATGCAAGCGGCCTTCTGAGGGGTGCTGAGGAGGATGTCCAGCCCGCCGGTGCCTGAGGGTGGGGCAGGGGGCACTGAGACGAGCAGTACCCTGTGGAGCAGGGGAGGCCACTGGCTGCAGGAGGGACAGTCTGGTGCTGGAGCAATTGGACGTCCACAAGCAAAGGAATGAACCTTCACCTAAACCTCAAACCCTATATAAAATGAACTCAAAATGGATTAGTATTTAAATGTAAACTGTAAAACCTTTAGAATAACACAGGAGAAAATCTTTGGGACCTATGGCTTGGTAAAGTGTTCTTAGACAAAAAGCACAATCAATCGATAAAAGAAAGAAAAAAAAAACCCAACAAATTGAACTTCCTAAAAATGTAAAACTTTTGCTCTGCTGAAGCCCCTGTTAACAGGATGAAAAGACAAGCCACAGAGAGGGAGAAAATCCTTGCAGACCACGTATCTGACAGAGGACCCATATTTATAACATACAAACAACTCTCAAAACTCAATGGTGGGCTTCCCTGGTGGCGCAGTGGTTGAGAGTCCGCCTGCCGATGCAGGGGACACGGGTTTGTGCCCCGGTCCGGGAAGATCCCACATGCAACGAAGCAGCTGGGCCCGTGAGCCATGGCCGCTGAGCCTGCGCGTCCGGAGCCTGTGCTCCGCAACAGGAGAGGCCACAGCAGTGAGAGGCCCGTGTACCGCAAAAAAAAAAACAACACCTCAATGGTAAGTGGTATGATCTAGTTATAAAGTGAGCAAAGGGCATGGAGAGAAATTTCACTGAAGAGGATATAATGATGCCAATAAACACAAGCTGTCCAACTCCGTCGCACCTGGAAGAAATGCTGAAACGGGAACCAGCGGGGGCACAGGGCGCAGAGAAGCCGGATCTCACCCAGTGCTCGTGGGAACGCAAAGGGGCTGAAACGGGAACCAGCGGGGGCACAGGGCGCAGAGAAGCCGGATCTCACCCAGTGCTCGTGGGAACGCAAAGGGGCTGAAACGGGAACCAGCGGGGGCACAGGGCGCAGAGAAGCCGGATCTCACCCAGTGCTCGTGGGAACGCAAAGGGGCTGAAACGGGAACCAGCGGGGGCACAGGGCGCAGAGAAGCCGGATCTCACCCAGTGCTCGTGGGAACGCAAAGGGGCTGAAACGGGAACCAGCGGGGGCACAGGGCGCAGAGAAGCCGGATCTCACCCAGTGCTCGTGGGAACGCAAAGCGGGGCAGCTGCCCTGGAACACAGTGGGTGTGTCTTAAGAAACTGAACATACATTTCCCGTGGGACTCAGCACACGCTGCTGGGCATTCTATTCCAGTAAAATGAGGACTGTGTCCACACAAAAGTGTGCACATGCATGTTCACAGCAGCTTTACTTGTAACAGCCCCAAACTGGACGCAACCTAGATGTTCTTCAGTAGGTGAAAGGTTAAGCCAACTCAGGCCAGTCCACACCTCAGAACACTCCTCAGCTGTGAGAAGGAAGGAACTGGTGATAGAGCAACACCTGCACGGGTCTCAAGGGCCTTTTGCCAAGTGAAGAAAGAGCGCATCTCCCAGGGTTACATACTGTCATTCCATTCACAGAACATTTTCAAAATGACGAAATTATGGAGACGGAGGCCAGATCAGTGCTTTGCGGGGTGGGAATAGGGGCAGGGAAGGAAAGGGGACAGAGGTGATGTGACTAGAAGTGGTGACACAGAGGAGCGTTGTGGTGATGGGACAGGTCGCATCCTGACTGGTGGTGGGTGCACAAACCTACACGTATGATAAAACTGCATGTAACTGTAGGCGTACAAAGGGATACATGTGAAACTGTTGAAACAAAGTAGGTGGGGTCTGTGGGTCGTACTGTGTCCATACCCTGCTCTGTATATTGCCCTATAGTTGTATAAGATACCATCACTGGGGAGAACTTGTTAGGGGCACATGCAAATTCCTGTAAGTCTGTAATTGTTTGCAAATAAAAGTTTAATAAAGTTGCCAGTCATGCAAGGAAACAGGAAAATATAACCCATAGTGAAGAGCAAAATCAATCACCGCTGACTCAGAAATGACGCAGCATAAGTGGACAAGGGCATTAAACTTAGAGCTGTATCTCACATGGCACACCTCCACATCCATCCGTCTCTATTTTTATGTACATACTCCTAAACTTCTGAAAACTGCAATGTTGGAGGTGAAAAACACACTGGATGTGATTAATGGCTGATTAGACATTGAAAGAAAAATTAGTTATTTAGAAGACATAGAAATTACCCAAAATGAAACACAGAAAGAAGGTGGGAAAAAAATGAACAGAGATTTCTGCTTCTAGGATGGAGTAAATGCAACCTGATTTATCCTTCCACCTGAAATACGACAAGGAAACCCAGACAGAAAATATGAAACAATGGTTTTCAAGACACTGGGCATCAGGGAATAATCGGTGATCCCCAGGAGGCTGGAAATAAACTACGTGAGCTCTTTGATTGCCCAGCTAACCACCTTGAGAGCACTTCCAGGCTGTGGTGCAGGAGCGGGGTATCCAGGCAAAGCCTGGTCAATTCCCTGAGTTAAGGAGACAGGGTTCAGAGTCCAGGGATTCCAAGGCAGTCAGACTGCAAGGGCCAGAGAGAAGAGAGCTGCAAAGGGAAACAGCGTTTCAGAAATAACGCCATTTGCAGCAATACGGATGCAACTAGAGATTGTCACACTGAGTGAAGTAAGTCAGACAGAGAAAGACAAATATATGATAGCGCTTATATGTGGAATCTAAAACAATAGTACAAATGAACTTATTTACAAAACAGAAATAGAGTCACAGATGTATACAACAGACTTATGGTTACCAGCGGGGAAATGGGGGGAGGGATAAAGTGGGAGATTGGGATGGACATATACACACTACTATATATAAAATAGATAACTAATAAGGACCCGCCGTATAGCACAGGGAACTCTACTCAACACTCTGTAATGGACTATATGGAAAAAGAATCTAGAAAAGAGTGGTTATATGTATAACTGATGTACTTTGCTATACACCTGAAACTAACACAACATTGTAAATCAACTATACTCCAATAAAATAAATTTAAAAAAAAGATAAAGAGCATTCCAGAGGTGTGTAGGGACCCCTTTGGGGATTCAGGTGAGTACTCAATGGCTCATGTGTGTGACGGAATGTCTCAAGGTTGGGGACAGAGTCATCTGTCAGGAGGGAAGGAAGCAGTGCCTAGCCTTTTCCCACCAGCCCAAGCAGGAGACCTCACAATCCATGTGGCACCGGGTAGGGCACTTAGAAGGATCTTGCCTCAGAGGAATAATCAGTCCTAGAGCAAATGCCGCTCTGGTACAGCCTCACCAATCTTAAAGCAAGACCCAAAGGATAAAACTCTCCAAGTAATATAACTGTATCCCAAAACAAATTTCAAGAATACATATAGAGATACAAAATATACAGCTCCTAACAAGGCAAAATGTACACTGTCTGGCATCCAATTAAATATTACCAGACATACAAAGATGCATAGAGATACGACCATAATGAGAAGCTCAACTAATCAAGACAAACCCAGAACGGATGGGGATATTAGAATTAGCATAAAAGACATTTAAACAGCTGTTATAACTATATTCCAGATGCTTGAAAAATTGAATAGAGACACGGAAGGTATAACAAACAAATTCTAGAGGTAAAAATGACAGTGTCTGAGATGAAAAACAAACAAAAATCTATGGATGGGATTAATGTCAGATTAGACACAACAGAGGTAAAGATTAGTGAATTTGAAGGCTTAACAATAGAAACTACTCCAAATAAAACCACACAGAGAAAAAGGAATTCCTCCAAACGAAAAGAGGATCAACGAGCTGTGGGACAGTTTCAAGAGGCCTCATATATATGTAATTGGAGTCTCCAAAGGAGAGAAGAAAGAAAGGACGGAATTCCCTGGTGGCGCTGTGGTTAAGAATCTGCCTGCCAATGCAGGGGATATGGGTTCGAGCTCTGGTCCGGGAAGATCCCACATGCCACGGAACAACCAAGCCTGTGCGCCACAACTACTGAGCCTGTGCCCTAGAGCCCGTGAACCACAACTGCTGAGCCCGTGCACCACAACTCCTGAAGCCTGTGCGCATAGAGCCCGTGCTCCGCAGCAAAAGCCACCGCAATGAGAAGCCCGCGCACCACAACGAAGACCCAATGCAGCTGAAAATAAATAAATTTATTTTTAAAAAAAAGGAAACAGAAAAAAATATATATATTTGAAGAAATAATAACCTTAAGGTTTCCAAATTTGATGAAAAGTATAAACCACATTCCTAAAACTCAACAAACACCAAATTTCAACAAGAAGCAGGAAGGAAAATCAGGCTAAAGCACAATTTGATAAAATTTCTCCGAGCCAGTGATAAAGAGAAAATCATAAGAGCAGCCAGAGGAAAAGAAGACATGTTACAGACAGAAGAACAAAGATAAGGACTATGGCAGATTTCCTGCTGGAAACAATGCAAGTGAGGAGACCGTGGAGAGCATCTTTAATGGTACTGAAGGGGGAAAAAAATCTTGTCAACCTTGAGTTCTATACCCAGTGCATATATCGTTCATAACTGAAGGCAAAATAAAGACATACCTTTCCAGACATACAAAAGCTGAAAGAATCAATCACCAGCAGACTCACACTATGAGAAATGTTAATGGAAGCCCTACCAATAGAAGGGAAGGGATGCCAGCTGTGAATATGGATCCACTCAAAGACGTGAGGACCACTAGAAAGGGTAACTACCTAGGTAAATGTACGAGATAGGGCCTTAGTACTTAAATTTATTGAAAAGGTAATTGAAGAAACAAAAATAATGGCAATATGTCATGGGATTTTATAACACATGTAGATACACATACTAAAAACTGTACAAATTATAGTTGTTTGGCTCAAATGTGTGACAAAAATAAAGGTTGGCAGGGGGAAATGGAAATATACTGCGGAAGGTTCTTATACTATATGTGAAGTGGTACAGTATCATCTGAAAGTAGATTGTAATAAGTTGTAGGTGTATATATGCTGTAAACCCTGAAGTAAGCACTAAATATCAAGTTATAGTTAATAAGATAATAAAGGAGATACAATGGAATTCTAAAAAATATCAGAAAGGAGGCAAAAAGGAGGCAAAAAGAAAGGAGGCAAAAAAAGAAGAAAAGGAAAATAAAGAACAGGGACTTCCCTGGTGGTCCAGTGGTTAAGATTCCACGCTCCCAGTGCAGGGGGCCCCAGTTTGATCCGTGGTCAGGGAACTAGATCCTGCATGCCACAGCTAAGAGATCCCACATACCACAACTAAAGATCCTGCATGCTACAACAGAGATCCCGGACGTGGCAACGAAGATCCCACGTGCTGCAACTAAGACCCGGCACCGCCCAATAAATAAATAAATAAATAAAAGAACAGATGGAACCAGTAGAAAACAATAGCAAAGGGTAATTTTTAACTCAACTATATCAATAATCTCATTAAATGTAGATGGTCTAAACACCACAATTAAAAGGCAGAGATTGTCATTCAGATTTAAAAAATCCAACTATAGGGACTTCCTCGGTGGTCCAGTGGTAAAGAATCCACCTTCTAATGCAGGGGACGCAGGTTCCATCCCTGGTTGGGGAACTAAGATCCCACAGGCTGCAGGGCAACTAGGCCTGCGCGCCTCAACAAGAGAGCCCACAGTGCTGCAAACTACAGAGCCCATGTACCTTGGAGCTTGCGTGCCACAACTAGAGAGAAAACCTGCAGGCCACAACTAGAGGGAAGCCCGAGTGCTGCAGCAAAGAGCCCATGCACCACAACGAAAAAGATCCCACATGCCTCAATGAAAGATCCTGCGTGCTGCAACTAAGACCCAACGCAGCCAAAAGAAATAAAGATAAATTTTTTAAAAATCCAACTATATTCTGCCTATAAGAAACAAACTTAAAATATGGGACTTCCCTGGCGGTCCAGCTGTTAAGACTCCACACTTCCACTTCAGGGGGCACGGGTTCGATCCCTGGTCAGAGAACTAAGATCCCACATGCCGTGCAGTGTGGCCAAAAAGTAAAATAAAATAAAATAACATAAAATAGATACAGATAGGTGAAAATTAAAAGGATAGCACAAATATGCCAGTATAACACTAAATATAAGGAAGCTGAAATGACTATATTAACATCTGAAAAAGTAGACTTCAGAACAAAGAATATTACTGAGAATAAAAGAATCATTTCATAAGGACAAAGGGATCATTTCGTCAAGAGGACATAAGAATCCTAAATGTTTTTGCAGGTACTAACAGAGCTTCCAAATACATGAAGCAAAAACTGACAACTACAAGGAGAACTAACTCCACAATTATAGTAGCAGATTTCAACATACCTATCTCAATAATTGGTGAAACAAGTAGACAGAAAAATCAGTAATGATGTAGAAGAATTAAATAACTATCAATCATTATCTGTCCCTCCATCCATCATCCCTTTATCGTTCATCTACCCATCTATCATTGTTTTCATGTTTATCCATTGAATACCATCTCTTTTCCCAGTACTTGACTTACTGTTTCATCAATTCACACATTTTCTCATTAATTTATGAATGATTTATTGAGAAACTTGCCAGTCTATCCCCTCATTACTGTATCCACTTTAGCCTTACTACCATCTTAAGTCATCCTCACGTATTCATTTATTTAACTACTGTTAATTCACACATCTCTTCATCGTGCATTCATACACACATTCGTGCTGTTTACTTGAGAGAAAATTTCGAGAAAGCAGGGACTATGTTAGTTCACTTCACAGCTGTATTCTCCAGTGTCATACATTTTGGTTGTCACATGAAAGGCACTCAAAAGTTGTGTTCAATGATTGAACTCACCCATCAATTCATCTATCCATTTGCTCAACCAACCATCTACTTATCTAAGTTATTCATCCATTAAATCCCTTCATCTATTAATTTTTCATGTATCAATTCGTATTTCATCCATTCATTCAATCCAAGAATCCTTCATTCTTTTATCATTTAATTCATTCATTAACTTATTCATCTACTCATTATTTGTCCATTCATTAACTCACTCATAAATTCACCCATTATTATTTTATCTGTTCACTCATTTAGTTTTCCATTTCTTCTGCTTGCAAACTAACCTTTGGCAAGTTTTTAAACTTATTTAAGTATCAGCTTCCATATGTTCATAAATGGGGCTAACAGGTCCTATATTTCAAAGACGAATGAGACAATGAGTGGAATTCTTCAGCACAATTCCTGGCGCACAGTGCTCAATAAATGGCAGCTGTTCCTCTTTAAAGTAGGTATTCACAGTTCCTTGTTAATAATTCATGGACCCATTCCTGTGTTCACTCTTCCATTCATTTATCTGCTCCATCCATCCATTCCTCTCTCATCCTTGATTTTACACACCTTTGAACTTTCCTTTCTAAAATACAAACCACATACTGAACATTGTACAAATCAAAGTTGTGTGGCTTGATTAAATGATAAAGGAAATACTCCTGGATTAACCTCCTCAGTCAAGATGTGAAACATTGGAGAACCCTACCCCTCCCTTCTGAGAACCCTGCCTTCTGTGGCCCCTTTATCACTCCGGGGTGGGGGGGTGGCGGGGGGGACTTCAGAGGAACAGGAGTGGTAAGACTTGGGATGTGTGGCCCCAAGGGCTGTGCCCTGCAGACTGAGGTCTGTGGGGAGGCCGCGACGGCGGGGAACTGCAGCCAGGGACCTGCATACAGTGGACACAAGCAGGGAGCCTGGGGGGCCGGTGGCAGGGTGTGGAGGGAGGAGGGCAGGAGGGGAAGGTGGAGGCCTGTGTGGTCTTGGCAGGGGGACTGCAAGGACCTCGGGGGCATCGTGGTCAGCGCTTCGGGGCTCATCCCTGGCCAGCTGGGAGGGCCACATTTCTGTGAGTCGGTGCCTTCTTCTCTGAAGTGGGAGTCTAACAGCATCTCTCCAGGCCGCGCAGAGCACAGGACACACCCTGAGCTTTTGACCACTGGCGCTAGGTGGCCTCGCTGGACGTGGCGGTCAGCGTGCTGCAGTCCTGGGACCTGAGCCATATTCTCCAGAACATGGAGGCCCAGCGGCAGCGCCGGGCCAGGGAACCAAGCAGCACAGGGAGGCGGAGCTCAAGTGGCGCTGAAGAGGGGGGTTGGGGTGGGGGGAGGCGGCCAGGAGCTTCTCCGACCCGCCTCCCCCGACCCCAGCATGAACCTCAGAGTGCAACAGCTACCCAAGGAGCAGCCAGTGTCACCAACAGGTGTGCAGCCAGCCCCCCGGAAGGAGCCGGTGGGAGGAGAGAGAGCTGGGTGCTGAGAGGCGCCCCGCGAGCCCCCAACCTGGTCCGGAGGGCTTCAGCTGGCCCCGCCCCCCCGCAGGCCTAGCGCGAGCTCAACCCGAGGATCGGATCGACAAGCACAAGGGTTAACGGAGGGCGCGGGCATGGCTGAGCTCACTCGGCAGGTTGGCTACTCCCCCTCGGCGGGGCGGGGCGGCCCCCCTCCCAGCCCCTTCCTTAGGGGTCCCGGCTAAGCCCGGCAGGCAGGGGTGGGGGTCCGGCCTTGCCCTGAGCGGAGCGTAGGGCCCCTCCTCCAGGCCGTCAAGGACGCGGAGGCCCAAGTAGACAGGCTCCGGTTGGAGGCCCAAAAGGCGGAGGAGATGCTGGCCCTGGCCAGGCTGGAGTGCGGGGCGCGGGCCCAGGAGGGTGGGCGGGGCTCGGGCTGGGGGCCAGAGGGGCCGGGGAGGGGGATCGGGCGCCAAGCCCGCCGGTTGGCCCCCCACTTACATCCCCACAGGGGAGGAGGAGGCGCCCGGGCTGAAGTGTCAGGTCACTGAGCTCCACGACGTGCTGTTGAAGGACGTGGGTGATCGCATCCGCGCTGATGGCAGGTCACTGGTCCCGGCCGGCGAGGGGCGAAGGATGAGCCGAGGCTTCGGGCGGACGGCGGTGACCTGGCGGCCACTCCCAGGTGGCCTCTTGTCATCGACCCTTCGGGCCAGGCGGCCACCTTCCTGCGCTACCAGGACACCAACTATGTGGACGCCGTGAACCCAGACCACCTGAGGCCGGAGAGGATCAGGCTGGCGCTGCTGGGGCGCTCGGGTGAGGCTGGCGGAAGGCGGGAGGCCCCGCCCCACCCCTCGCCCTCCCCGCAGCTTCGGGAAGCCGCGGGTGTCCGACTTGCGTGAAGTGGACCTGTTCCTGGCGGCGCAGCGGCAGCTGGAGGCGGTGCAGCCGGGCCTGGCGCAGGAGCTGCTGGGCCGCGGGCTGCTGGAGCGGGAGAGGTTCCTGTCGCTGCTGCGGCCGACCGATGAGCCCGAGTACAGCCCCAGCCAGTGCCAGGAGGCGCGCCTGGGGCACTTCCACCTCTTCTATGTCACCAAGGTTCGGTGGCCGCTGCGCCCCAGGGCGCCGGGTCCGTGAACGTGCGCATCAGGAATGTGGGCGTGCGCTGTGCAGGGGAGGGGGCCGGCCGGGAGCCCCAGCTGGGGGACCCCGGCTGGCGGGCCCTTGGGGGCAGAGTAGGCGGGCCCAATCAGTTCCTCCCGCTGTGGAGCAGTGCACAGTTGGGACGACGGGGGAGTTCGTGGTCCCCGCACCGGCCCCAGATTTGGAGGAGCAGAAGGGGTGGGCGTTGGTATGCCGGCGGGTGGACAGACAGACAGACTAGAGGTAAAACGTAGTCAATTTTATTCTCCTTAAACCACAAAATAGAGTCTTTGGTTGTACAAACATCACTAGTTACAGTCTCGCCAGGAGGTCCCGGCTGGGGAGGGGGCAGTTAGCGGCCAGAACTCTTGAAAATGCTAACGGCCGGGTTAAAAGACTCGAGGCAAGGGTGGTGCTGGAGCTGGCAGGGCCCCCACCCCAAGTCGGGGGAGGTACCTTGACCCTCTAGGAGGGCACCGGGCCCAGGCCCCGGCGCCCCGGCCGCACGGCGCGGCGGCTGCTGCATAGGGCCACCTCCTCGGGGCCCGCGGCGCCTGGCGAAGGCCTGCCCAGAAGCACCATGGCCACCTCTCCATCCTCCTCTGGCAGACCTGGCCGACGGGGGCGGGGAGTGAGCTGATGGGCCCCAGGCCCCCTGGGAGCACCCGGGGCCGCGCCTGCCAACTCACCAGGGCTCGGAGATGGTTCCAAGGACCTCAGCTCCTCAGCAAAATCTGGGGACTGTGATGGGGAGAAGGGCTGCTCAGGGCTCCGCCCCAGACCTGCCTGAAACCACCCACCTGAGCCTGGGTGGGTCCCTGCTGAGCCCTGGCTGGAGGATGGGAGGTGGGTGGACAGGACTGGCCACAGAGAGATGGGGAGGGTACCAGAGGAGGGGACAGGGCTGGGTGACAGGCACAGCAGAAAGGTGGCAGGAGCTGGTCGGGCTGTCTTGCAGAAGGGCCAGGAGGGCCCGGTACCTGCATGTCATAGACAGGTCTGGAAGAGGGGAGGGCTGCAAACACCCTGTAGTCAAACTTCCTCCCAGACAAGGCCTTGAAAGGACAGCGTGAGGAGAGAGGTAAAGAGCGTGAGAAGAAAGAGGGCTGGGGGAGTCTGGATCCCTGCCCCCCACCAGGGGAGGAGTGCAGGGAAGGGTGACAGCCGTTGGTTCCTCACCAAGCGTCCCGGGGAGGTGCCGGTCTGGAGGCCGAGGTCTGGAGGGACAAGAAGTGGACGTCGGGAGAGGTCCGCGCCGCAGGCTGAGCCCCCCGCCTCCCCACGACGCACAGACCTTCCAAGGGGGTGGGTGACGGGGTGGGCGCGGGCGAGGGGGCCTCGGCCAGGCGCTCCAGAGGCCCCCGCTTGCTTCGACCCTCCTGAGACTTGCTGAGGACCATCTGTGCGCGGAGAGCGTCCTGTTCCAGAGACTTCATCCTGCGGGCAGGGGAGCGGCGGGCGGGCTGGACAGGGTCGGAGGGCGAGGGCGGGGGCGGGGGCGGGGAGGGGACGGGAGGGGACGGGAGGGGACGGGGCGGGAGCAGCGCGCGGGGCGGGGCCTCACCTGGCCGCCCTCCACAGCGCACGCTTCTCGGCCTCCAGGGCACGGCGCTCCGCCGGGGACAGGGTCCGCTCGGGAGCCGGCAGCTCCGGGCTCTGCACGCGCAGCCGCTCCTGGTGGCGCCGCTCGGCCTTGGCCGTCCGCACCGGAGCGCCGCCTCCCTGCGGCGGGGGGGACGCGGGGCCAAGCCTGGGCCGGGCGACAGGAGAGCCGGGTGGAGGGGCGCCGCGCGGGCGGAGAGGGGGGAGGGGGAGACGCTGGGGGGGGCCCTCCCCCAGCTCACCCTGCGGCGGGGCCCCGGCCGGCCCAGGGCGGCTCCTCCTCGGGCTCCTCGTCCTCCGGGGCCTCGCCTTCCGGGCGCCCCGCGTCCGCCGCGTCCCCCGCCGCCTCGCGCAGCATCTGCGTCCTCTTCTGTTGCAGCTTTCGGGCTGGGGGAGGGGAGGGGAGGGGCGGGTCAGGTTGGGAGCCGGTGCTCCCCTCCCCGACCACCCTCGCCCAACCCAGTGGGCTGCTTACCTTCCTCCTCCTGCATCTTCCGCAGGTCGTCGGCACCCACCAGCGACACGCGCTTAGGGGGGCCCCCGGTCTGGGGCACCCGCACCTCAAGCTCGAAGTACTTCTGCCGCTCGCGGAAGGACAGCTGCTCCGGGGAGGCCGTGGGCCCAGGCTTGGGGGGCTGGGGAGAGCACGCCCTGAGAGCCGGGCCCTCGCGTCTCGCACCCTGGCAGGAACACGCAGCAGGGGACCGGGGCCCACCACCTACCTGAGCAGGGGCCTCCAGGGGTGGGTGCAGGCCGGGCACGGCAGCGAAGGTCCTATACGCCTGCTTCACGTTGGCGGGCAGCTCGTCAGGGGAGGGCGGGGAGGGGGGCTGGCGGACGGGGCACAGGGAGCTGTGTGGTGACAGCTGTCCCGGCTGCAGCCACCGCCCGTCCCACCACCAGCTGTCCTTGCTGACTGCCTCCCCGCCCCCCCGCCCCCCCCGGGTCACGGCACTCACGGACTGGGGATCACCTCTGCCCCTGAGGGCCGGGGAGCCCCTTGGCCAGGCCTGAGCCACTGGCTGGATCACCCCAGGCTTTGTCTGCAAAGGGCAGGTGCAGGGGTCAGGAGGAATCGGTTCAGGTGAGGGGATGTGAGGATTGGGGGGAGGACGGGGAAAAAAGAGAGATGGGGCCCAGGTGGGCGGCTGGGCAGGTGTCCAGGGTGTGAGGCCGTGCTGGGAAGGGGCAGAGGCTGGGAGCCGGGCTCCAAGCAGGTACTTCCAGTGCCCACCCCTACCCTGCCACCAGGCGAGAGGAGGTGCCCACGCCTGGCCCTCCCCACGCAGCAGAACCGGGGAGCCTCTGCAAGCAGGTGGGGGTGGGGGCAGGGCCAAGCTGGCCCCTAGGGGCTCCCAGACGGGAGGACGGATGGGGGTGGGGCCGCCCTGACCACCCACAGCCCATCTGCCCAAGGAAGCCACAGGAGCTCCCCAGCCCCATGCCACCCAGCTCTGCCAGGAAGGGGCCCACAGGTTGTGTCCTCAGGAGTGACAGATGGCAGCTGGGGGGAGGCGCTGTCCCCTGGCAACCCCCTTCCCAGAGGAGGGGGCTCTGCAGGCAGCACCTCCCTGGAGTCCTCCACCCCCCAGCCCCGTGTGCACTCACCTGCTGGTGGCCAGGGGAACAGGAGGCCTCAGTCATCTTCCCGCCACTTGCCCCAGACGGCACCTGGAAGAGCCGAGTGGTGGGTGGGATGAGGGCTGGGCAGGGCTGGGGCCCCACAAGGAGGACCTGGGGTCTGGGGTGCTTGCTTTGGTCGCACAGGCTGGTCCTCAGCTCCCTGACCTGACCAGCCCAGGGAATATCCCGAGATAGGCGGGCTTTCCCCACAGCGAGGCCACCCACCCTCCCCGTGAGCTTCAGAGATCCATGAGCTGGGGAAGCCCCGACTCCTGCCAGCCACCCTGCAGCTGTGCCCCTTCTGCTCAGAGGACACTGGGCTCCCATCCTGGGGACTTCCTGCTCTTGCCTGTCTGTGGTCAAGGGAGGGAGGGTCTTCACAGAGGCCCTGAGCAGGCTCCCTTAGCCCCTAGGCCCCACTCGGCCTCTCACCCAGCGCAGCCTCCTCCCGACCACTTATGGTCGGTCCTGCGGGGTCTCCCAGCAGCAGCTGGTGGGGCACACCCTCTGGGAGGGGTTATTTCAAGCTTTGGGGAGAGGAATGAGAAGCACACGCCTCCCTCTCGGCGTCCCCACCCCCAGCTGCGAGTGCTGGGCCTCCTCGCCAACCATGGTCTCTGGGGCTCCCGCAGCTGCTCCAGCCCGTCCTCCCCACCGTGGCTGGTGCCCGATCCCACCCTGACCACTCTGGTGGCCTCAAGCTGTCCCTGCCTCTGGCCCTGTCCCAAGCCCTCTGGGCCCACACAGCTCCTCTGCCCAGCCTGCCTGGTGAGTCTGACGGCAAGAGAAGGGTTGGGGCGGAGGCCAAGGGCCTTCTCAGAAGCTGGCCCTGCCGCGCCGCACCTCACGTCCTGGGCTCTAAGGAGGGGGCAGAAGCATCTGCTTCACGGCTTGGTTCACGGATTCAGGAGGACGAGACACGTGCCAGGCTGGGAGGTGGCGCTCCAGCTTGGGCACGCTGGCCAGTGCCCTCCTCCAGCCCCTGTGCCATGTGAGGGCCCCCACAGGCCTCAGCCCTCCCCCTGGGGGCAGCCGCCTGAAAGCCCTGCCCTGCAAGGGTCTCAGGCGGAGGGAAGGAGGTTAAGGCAGGGGCAGGACTGACGGACAGGTAAGCAGACAGAGGACAGGACAGGGGTGTGACGATCAGGGACTGACCCTCTGCACACTGCCGGTGCTGGGTGTGGCAGCCAGGGCGCGGCAGTCCAGCTTCAGGCTCTCCAGGCTCCGACACTGGGGGGCAGAGTGGACACAGTGCTACCAGGGGCCATGCCTGCCACCGAGTGTGGGGCAGGCAGCTGCTAGGGGGGCGGGGCGGGCAGCCAGAGCTCGGAGCCACGGGCCTGTGTGCGGAGAAGCCCGCCGTGCAGGGCACGGACAGCCCGGACACTCACCATGGCCTCCGGCCCCCACTGTGGGGTCTGTCCAGGCAGCTCCTTCTCCTGTGAGCAGAGACAGTGGTCAGGACTGACGGCCTTAGGCTCCCGAGCCCTGGGGCTGCTGGCTGCGGGCGGCTCTGACCTTGCCGGGGCCCTCGGGGCTCAGCTCCCGGTCGATGGAGGAGATGCTTTCCAGGCTGTTCCGGCGGCCCATGCCTGCTGCAAAGGGGTTGGCGATGATGCCTGGGGACACCTGCGGGAGGAGCGGGCTGAGTGACCACACATACCTGAGGTGGCCTCTGGGGGCGGGCTCTGTGAGCAGCGCCGCCGCCCACTCGGGACACCATGCCATCATCCTGTCTGTGACTCGGGGCACCCACAGGTCACATCTGTACACTGCATGCACCAGAGGATGTCCTGATGCGGGGCAGGATTCCCAGGCAGTGACGCTGGGCCATGGGGCAGAAAAGGCTGGCCACGTAACCATCACCCCGGGGAGCAAAGAACTGACAACAAGATGGCGGGGGTGGGGGGTGGAGCCGCAACGTGCCTGACAGCACAGAGAGGGACTGAGGCGGAAGTCCAAGTGGCAAGGAGGACAACACTGGTTCTCACATCAGAAAAGTCTGTTCGAATTTGGAAGAGCTGACCCGTGGTGCCGACTGGAATGAGTGATAAAGGCATGATGTGAACACATGCTCTTCCAGAATTACAGAGATAATCGCGGATGCAAACGTGCCTACGTTCACAGGTGTGATTCCAGCCACTGAGAGGTCCTGAGACCATGACACCCCGACAGCCGTGAGCATGCCCAGGGCCCAGACTTTGACTTCTAAGTATCACTTTGACTAAAGGAACCAGTGCTCCTGGGTGGGAAAGTATGAAATGACCCCAGACATCTTGTGGCGGAAAGTAAGCCGCTTAAAGGAAGGTGGGTCGTGCTAACAGGGCCAGGGCCAGCCAGAAGCCCCTCTCATCAGCCGAGTCTGGGATGGCTTGAGCACCAAAATCAACAGCAGTAGTGACAAACTATCACCTGTGAAATAAAATGGAAACTGGCAAATCTACGCTAAGGAAGAAGGGAAAACTCCTCCTCAGGGCAGGAAGCCGCTCAACACGTGTGGAAAGGACAGGGACGGCACACGAGCTACCACCAGGGACTGAGGCATGGACAGCGGCGGGGCTGATGCTTGGGGGGAGCCCGACAAAGAGCAGGACAGTTACACGGCCTCACAGCACCTCCCCACAAAGCACCTGTTAATTTCAAGGGAAAAGCGTCACTTTGCAGTGGAGCAACCCGGAGACGCCCCCGTGGAGAGGGTCACTGACAGGACACCACCATCCATGTGTCCTGGTGGGAGGCCCTTGAAGACAGTGTCACCTCTGTATTAACCCTGCCAAAAGGGCATCCACTGAAGCCCGTCCTGAGGAAACACCGGACAGACCCACAGCGAGGGCTGTTCCACACAGTGATGATGGCCTGTGCTCGTTCGAAGTTCAAGGCCAGAGTCAGGGAGACTTGAGCAGGCGTGGCAACCAGACACCCGCATGCCCCGGACCGTGGCCTTTGGCGTAGCCCCGAGACCACTGGTGGGACGCACATGGGGCCCCTGAGTGAGTGTTCTTGACGCTTTCCTCCAACTTTTTTTTTTTTTTTTTTGCGGTACGCGGGCCTCTCACTGTTGTGGCCTCTCCCGTTGTGGAGCACAGGCTCCGGACGCGCAGGCTCAGTGGCCATGGCTCACGGACCTAGCTGCTCCGCGGCATGTGGGATCTTACCGGACCGGGGCACGAACCCGTGTCCCCTGCATCGGCAGGCGGACTCTCAACCACTGCGCCACCAGGGAAGCCCCTTTCCTCCAACTTTAAAATTATTTTATATATTTGCTTATATCTTTCAGAAAGAAATAATGGCAGGAGAAAGCAACACTAAGGCAGATGACGGCCTGTGGGGCGGAGACGGGACTGACTCCTCAAGGTGCGAGTCCGTAGTTTTGGCTTTGGGGCCACGTAAGACTTATAATAAGAAAGTGATCGGGCTTCCCTGGTGGCGCAGTGGTTGAGAGTCCGCCTGCCGATGCAGGGGACACGGGTTCGTGCCCCGGTCCGGGAAGATCCCGCATGCCGCGGAGCGGCTGGGCCCGTGAGCCATGGCCGCTGGGCCTGCGTGTCCGGAGCCTGTGCTCCGCAACGGGAGAGGCCACGGCAGTGGGAGGCCCGCGTACCACAAAAAAAAAAAAAAAAAAAAAAAAAAAAAGTGATCTTTTAAAGTCATCTCTAAAAACAGAAAACGAGTAAGCCTAACTGTACGTCAAGTTGGCAACAGAACAATTCAGAGAATTATTTCAAGTGACTTAAAATCACAGCATTTTGACTGTGCCTCCTCAGTGGATAAACCCTAAGGACATGAAGAAATTTAAGATGCTATTAATGGGGACTTCCCTGGTGGTCCAGTGGTTGGGACTCCATGCTCCTAATGCAGGGGGCCCAGGTTCCATCCCTGGTCAGGGAACTACATCCCACATGCTGCAACTAAGAGACTGCGTTCCACAACGAAGATCCCACATGCTGCAACTAAGACCCGGTGTAGCCAAATAAATTAAAAAAGAAAAGACGCTATTAATGGTTTCATTATTAGCAATAGTATTGATATTGCTTTTTGAAATTATAATTATGGTAATGTTACTTAATTTACTGAAACAGTTTTTAAGATGAGAAAAAGAAATATAAAATCAAAAAAGCCAAAATCCTGTAACCTTAAATATGAATTGAAAGTAACAGCACAAATTCATGATTTTTCTCCTTCCAAAAATATTCACTTCCCAGGATTCATGTGCTACAGAGGCCCAGGAGCAACCACAGCTCAGAGCCACAAGCACCCGGCCAGTGACAGCTCTGAACGCCACGCCCAGGGCTGGGGCAGGAAGTACATGGACACCTGGTCACACCAGAGAGCAGGACGCTAACGAACGACAGGTGTCACACTCAAAGGACACGGGAGCCACACTGCCCAACGAGGACGGCACACCGAGAATATACAGACCCTAAAGACAAAGACAGAAAAACACCTCTGTAGCCATCTTTGGGGGTTTCCAAGGCACCAGCTTGTTATTTAAAAAATCAACAAATGAAAGGAAAGAATCAAAGTATTTATCACACCTCTCCTGTATAAAATCTTATCTTAGGATTAAAAAAATAGCTGATAAAGAAAATTTCTTCCTTACAGAAAGGTCAGTAGAATAAAAGCAACAGATGCAGAAGGAGTAATTGAAGGCTTCTTCTTTAGAGCAGTAATCAAGGAAATACTAAAAAAGAAAGGCAGTCTTGATCAAATCCTAAAGCTGGTTAGCTGAAAAGTCCGTTCAAATACACAAGACTTTGGTGAGTATGATGAGGAGGAAGAGGCAGCAGAAATCAGATCAAAAAGATGACAGAACCACAGAAGAGGAGAAGAGGCGGAGGAGAGAGAATATTCCCAACCTCGCACCAGCATGCTGAGAACTACAGCGAGGAGGCTTCTTGGAAAGTGCACAGCAGCCCCCGAGGCCCTGCAGCCGAAGACCGGCCACCAGGGCTGTCTGACTGTACAAGAGCCCCCAGGGGCTGTGGCCCAGGAGCAAGACAGGCAGGTACTAACGACAGTCCGCCCCACCACCGTGCCGAGCACCGGGGGAGGAGGGACAGGGCGCGGGCTGACACAAAGGTGGGTTTGCAGAATCCAATCAAAGTTCGGGGAAATGGCTGCAAACTCGGATTCCTATACGGGTCACATGGGTCAATGCAGGTGAGTCAGGTGGGCCGAGGTTCAGAGAAACGGGGGTGGGGGGACGAACGGTGTTACCCCTTTTCCTTTCGAGCACCAAGCCAGCCAGAGGAAACCTGTGCGCTGAGCCTCAACCCCACCTGGCACAGGGCTGTAAAAACCATCAATGAAGGGACTTCAGAAAACTCAACACCCACTTCAGAGAATAACTCTTACGGGTTATAAATGGAAACAGCCCTCCAAATTTAAAAAAAAATGCTATATGAACTTCAGCCTGGAAGTCGGCACAAGGGAAGGCCACTGGCCACCACCACCACCGGGTCCCGGGGGGACGGAGGGGCCTGACCTCCCAGGAAAAGGGGACCCGCAGCCACCAATCGGGCCACACGCAGGGCTTCCACTAGGGGATGAAAAAAAAGCCACCGACGAGAATTAATAAGGAAACAAGATCAATCTATGAATGTGCTTGGGGAAAACTTACACAGAGATCAAAGCTAATCCCTGAGTCCCAACCAACTTTTGTTAGGGAACTTGGCAGGTCCATTCCTAGGAAACACAGGAAAATAGACTAAACTTTTCAAAAGAAGAAAAAAAAGTGGGTGACTTCACAACACAGTCTAAAGTGGCTACACTGAGGACAGCAGCATTGGCCCAAGGGCGCATCCGGCTCCCCAGGGCCACATCCTGGGCCACAGGAATGTGGATCTGACCCACAAGGAAGTCACATTTCCCCAAATCAGTGGGAGAATGACAGACGTTTTAGTACATACCATTGGGACCAAAGATCCATCTGCCTGAAAAGCAATTCCAGGTGGATTACAGAGCTATATGTTTTCTAAAAAAGTTCTTTGACAATCTTGCAACGGAGATTTTCCTAAGCAAAAACCAAACCCAGGGATCATAAAGAAGTTTAGAAGACTTAATTCACAGAGGTCTCCATTTCTGTAACCCCAGAGAGACCATTCCTAAACAGCAAAAGACAAAACCACTCATGCCCTATGCAATAAAAGACTGAAACTTACAACACAGAGGAGCAACTGCAAGTTACACGAGTTAAGTGAATTAGTGACTAAACACAAACTCCCAAAAGGAAAAGGACGAGGAAACTAGATGGCACTGCCTGCCAGATCCCACGGGAACAGAAGCTGGTGCTGCCCGAGGCTGGGAGGGGGTGGGAGACGGGGCAAGCCTGTGGCCTCTGGCCCAGCACCCACTCTTCCAGGACTCCTTCCTGCAGAAACTCCCCCCAAAGCAGAAAGACGGGCTCCCGAGCGCTCTGGCTGGTAACACAGCACAGACACAGCAACGCTGGAGAGAAGGCCAGACGCAGGAAGTCAAAGAACCACCAGCAGAACACAGCGAGGGCCCCCCGTAAAGTCTGGAACACACCAGCCCCCACCCTTTACCCTGAAGCTGTATTCACTCTCTTTCTTTGTACAAAAAGCTTTAAGTAAGTAAATGTATGGACTAAAACACTTAAATACACGTTTTAATTAAGTAAATGGAAGGCAAAGCCTTCTCTGGAAACCTGAGAGACTGCTCCCCAGAAACGACAGGGTTCCAGTGACTACACAGAGATGTGGGCACGGAAGCCAGCAGAGGGCGGCCCCAGAACCCAGGGAGTGGGGCCTCCAGCCCAGCATCCAGCCCTGGAGCAAAGAACACGAATGCAGAGTCCTTCCCCGTTCAGGAGAAACACACAGAATGAGGCTGATCCCTCCCTGGCAGCGCAGGGCAGGCGGGGCAGTAAGTCGCCATCCCGAAGACCCGCTGCAGCCGAACAGGGGACGGCCCCACCCCAGAGGCTGCACCAGCAAGGGCGCCTCAGGGTGGGGCTGGCAGCCACCGCGGGTGAGGAGCCTTCGGAGGCCTGGGTGGGCATCAGCTCATGCCAGGCGCCCGGGGACAGCCGTGGAGAAAACAGAACGGAGAAGAGCAGGACAGCGGGACCCTCCCGAGCAGAGGGGACGCTGAGGCTTGGAAGCCAGGCCTGTCCAGGACACAGACTGGGCCAGGCACCAGGCCTCCAGAGCCCAGACACTCTCCAGGGGGCTAGGAGGGAAGACAGCTGGGTTCTGCCACAGGCCACCTGGGATGGGGGGATCCTGGGTGCCGAGCTCCCTGCTGAGGCGCTGCCAGAAGAGCAGGGTGGCGCCTGGGCCAGCAGGGTGGGGTCCTGTGCGAGTCTGCAGGGAGGCCGTGTGCCCGGCTCTGCGCCATCCTGCCCTGGCCCAGCGGCCACACGGTACAGGTACTGCTCACCTGGAAGCAGGTAACTCAGCCTTTTCTTTCAAGACGCGACCAGGCCGTCTGTGCACATGCTTCGTCCAACCCGGGCCAGAGCCTCCACAGGCCATGAGCGGTGGCCAAGACCAGGGCCCAGCACCGCCCTGGTCACCCCTGAGGCTGACTCACGACGGCCGAGCGCTTCCCAGGCTTGGAGGCGGAAAGGGTCAGCTGTCCCGGCCCGCACAGGGTCAGGTCACCGGGACCCCTCCAGGGAAGGACCCAGTCCCCGTGGCAGAGCACCGGCCGGGCGGGGGCACTGACCTCGGGGGCGCTGGTGTCGAAGCCGTCACAGACAAGCACAGTCAGGGTGTCGCCCACGCTGCGTAGCAGCTGCACGGCTTCGCCGTGCGTCAAGCCCAGCAAGCTCTGCTGGTTCACCTCCAGCAGCCGCAGCCCCACCCGCAGGCGACCATCTCGCCCGGCCGCTCCTGTGGGGCTCACCTGCGGGGAGACCCGGCCCCAGAGCTCAGGACGAGCCCATGCCCGAGCCCCCTTCTGCCCCGAGGAGTGCAGTGGAGCAGGGCCGACGAGGCGGGACGCTCACCTTGGAGATGAAGATGCCCTCATCCGTGGGGTCACAGGGGTTCCCTGCGTGGCCCTTGGCGCCCCCACGGATGCTGATGCCCAGCTTCTCCCCAGGGGCCTTCTGGATACAGAGCTCCCGCATGCCCGGGGGCGGCGGGTCCCTCCGCACGAGCAGGACCAGCTCCAGGCAGGGCCGCAGCAGGGCGCTGACCGCTTCCTGGTGGGTGGCGTCCCGCACATCCTGCCCATTCACTCCCAGGATGCGGTCCCCAACCCGCAGGCCACTGCGTGCAGCCAGGCCCCGGGGGAGCACCTGTTGGGGGACGGTGGTGCGCAGTGGGCGGGGGCTCTCACTGCCCTGTGCTCGGGCCGGGCCCTCTATGCACAAGGATGGCTGCGGGGTCCGCCCTACCTTAGAGATGAACACGCCGGGCTCCTGGACGCCAAATGGGTGGCTGGAGTGGTCGGAGCCCCCGACGATGCTGAGCCCCAAGGGGCCCCCAGCTCTCGGCAGACAGATCTCCTGGGGACGTGGAGGGGTGGGAGGGGTGGCTGGAGCAGGCCTGGCGAAGTACCAAAGGGGCGCTTTCCAAGCCCAGAGAGTGGGGCCAGGCGCCCCACTGCAGGGAGGCCGCTTTGTGTTGCTCAGGAGACCACGGGAGGACGAGGCCCACCACTGAATGACGCCCCGGTGTCCTGGGGCCGTGTGGACGTGGAGGAGGGGGCCGGGGAGGGGTTAAGGGTGGGGACTGGGGTCTCACCTCCACTGGGTACGGCCCCTCCAGGGCAGCGGCCAGCAGACTAGGGGCCAGCCTTAGCGGCCCAGGCTCCCCAGGGTTGGCAGTGGCCATGGTGGTGGTGGTAGCAGCAGGGGGTGGGGGTGAGTGTGGCGGAGTACCAGGGGCAAGCGGCCCCCCGGCCTCCCGTTCCAGCAGCAGGGCGATGGTGGGAGAGGCAGCGGTCAGCAGGGAGACGGCGTGGTCGTGCCTGGCCTCCGTCACATCCACCCCGTCGATCTGCAAAAGCGTGGCCCGTCAGGGGGCCCCATGGGGCGAGTGCGGCGGCTGGGTACTGGGAGGGCCCCGCTGCCCCCACTCACGGAGAGGACGCGATCGCCGACCTGTAGGGTGCCCGCCCGGTGGGCGGCGCCCCCCTCAGCAATGCGGGAGATGAAGATACCCTGCAGGGAAGAGGGAAGGAGAGCTCTTTACTACAGGCTGGCCTGGCCCTGCCCCCAGCAGCCCTCCCTGGCCCTGCCCACCCGCCTCACCGGGTCTCCGGCCCGGTAGGGCGTGGAGCCTTTCCCCCCAGCGATGCTGAAGCCCAAGCCCTTGTCGCTGCGCACGAGGCAGGCCACGCGACGCTGGCGGAGGGACCCTGGCGGCTCGGGCTGGCGTGGGCGCGGGCGCAGGCCGCCTCCCCACCGCTCCCGGGGGCTGTAGTCGTCCTCAGGCCTCAGAGGCGTGACGGTGACCGCGTTCTCGGGCTCCACCATACGCTCCCGCCACAGCCGCACGTGCACAGTGGTGCCCGCGCCACGCAGTGCCTCCACGGCCTGTTGATGCTCGGCGTCCTGCAAGGCCACGCCGTTCACCTGCAGGCCACAGCGCTCGTCAGGGCAGGCCCCTCTACAGGTGGGCACGCAGCGCAGGGAACGGGCGCCAGGGAAAGCGGTGGGTCGTCAGCGCCCCTGCTATCTACGTGCCCACCGCCTGTGCAAGCCCGGGGCCAGGACGCCCGCAGGCCGAGAACAGCAGGCGGAGGCCCCTCCTGCGGGTCCACACCTGGGTTCCCAGGTCTGGAAACCCCTGCCACGTTCTCATCTGAGCAAACCCGCAGCCCAGCGTGCCTGCAGTTTCTGGGCTTCCAGCCCCTGCCTCCACCCCGTCCCTGACTCAGGCTCCCCCAGCCATCGGGGTACAGCAGTTCCTCCATAAAATTCGGATGTAGGCCCAGCCCCACCTGGCCCCGCAGCCTTCTGTCCACTGGCCCCCCTGCCCCGTGGGCCGGGCACACTGCCCTCAGACCTGCCCTATTGCGACAGCTGTGAGCACCGGCACGTGGCCTCCCACGATGAGCTCACCTGCCAGGGCTGGGTGGCCAGGTGCACGGGCAGGGGCTCCAGGGCAGAAACCAACCCGCCACCCAAACGTGTTAGAAGTCCGAACCCCTCCTAGACCAACCCTCAGGAGCAGATCTCTCCTCGAGATCGCTGCTCCTAGCACGGCCAGGGCCCCACCCCACCAGGCCTCCCGCCCAGACGGGGGTCTCTGCCTCAGGGGCTCGCATCTGAGCCCCCTGAAGCTCTGGCTTATGAGCTGCACGCCTCACCAGTGGCCCTGTGCTTGGGGCTCTCAGGAGAACTGGCTGCAGGGGAGGCAGCCGAGCACCTGACAGCCAAGATGTGAGGCCCCGAGGGCCCAGTATTTCACTCAGACAGGGGCCAGGGGCTGCCGACTCACCTCGAGGAGCTTGTCGCCTACTCGGACCCCAGCCTGAGCTGCAGGGCCCTCCTCAGATACCCGCGAGATGAATATGCCCTGGAGGATAGACAGGAACTGAGACCGGGAGCATAGGCAGAGGCCACGGAGGGGCCTCACCCTGCCCTTCTGGGGGAGGGGCCCTCGGCAGCTTTGCGAGGCCCAGAGGCCCCCAAGTTGGGGCTGCAGAGACGCCCAAGGGTGCGGGAAAAGCAGAAGTGGGCCTGGGGTGGTCAGTGGGGCTGGGCGCGGGCCGCCGCGAGGTCCCGGGTGTCAGGGAGCGAGAAGGTGCCGGTCAAAAACTTCCAGAGAATTTTGACCCCATGCCTAGTACAGCGGCCACTAGCGAAGGCAGGCGAGGCTGAAGACTGCAGGCAGGCGGGGCAGCCCCGACCTCCAGGTCCCCATTCATCCTCTGGGGGACGGGGACCTCACAGTCCTCAAGGCCACCAAGCGGCGCAAGCAGGACGGAGTGGGCAGGGCAGCAGCGGCTGCTCACCTCGTCGTCGCCCTTGTAGGGGGTGGAGCCCTTGCCGCCCGCAATGCTGATGCCCAGGCCCCCCGTCTGCCGCACGATGGTGAGCGTCAGCTGGAAGCAGAACAGACATATGGTGTCCAAGGACGGCCGAGGGAGCGGGGCTGCCGGTGGACTCAGCAGGAAGCGGGGAGGGCCCAGGCCCCCCGGCCACTGACGACCTCTCCCAGGGCTGGCTCGGGCCACAGAGGAGCTGGACAGGGCGGGTAATGCCGGGGTTGAGGGAGTACAACCCGGAGAGAGCCCTCGTCCGAGGATGACGAGGCTGCCCTACGGTGCCTGGGCCGAGGTGCCGCAGGCAGGGAGGTGGGGGACGCCCAGCACCCCCCCGAGATTGGCCACCCTCACCTGGAGGCCAGCGCCCTGTCCCCCCCCATCTGTGCCAGAGGGCCGTCAGGCGCCCCAGGCCCCGGCTCTGAGGTGGCAGGAGGAGGCCTGCGCAGGAGCGGGGGAAGGAGACGCAGCGCCCACAGCCCAGGAAGCGAGGCCAGCGGCAGCCCGGGGTACAGAGCACAAGGCGGCAAGCGAGCAGCGGCAGCCCGGGGTACAGAGCACAGGGCGGCAAGCGAGTACAGACCTCTTCCTCCTCAATGCGAGCGGGCTCTATCAGCAGGTTATTGGCCTGGTCAAACGACACTCCCTGTCAGGACAGGACCAGCAAGGGCATGCAGGTCAGCTACGCCCAGCCCCGCCACCGCCTTGCCCGGCCCCACCTCGAGCAGGAAGGAGAGAAAAGACCACACCAAGCTCCCACAGCCTGAGTGCCGGGCCCTTCCTGCCTGTGCCCGAGCCTGTGCCTGGTGCCGCCCCCAGGTGCGAGGTCCCCTCCAGTCTGGAGGCCTGGCTGCTTCTGCCAACCTGCCAAACGGGGTCCCAGGGGGGCCCCACCACGGGCTGAGCCTAGGCCTGGCTGTCCCGGTTTTGACTGTCCAAGGCCCTCTAAGCTGTCACGGCGTCATGCCGCCGTGCTCAGGGCAGAATCACCGACGATGCAAACACAGGGGCGCTGTGGCAGCGGGGCAGCCCACGGAGAAGACCGGACCCCAGGGGCCCCGTGAGAGGCACCTGAGGACCAGGGCAAGGAGGTGGGTGAGGGCCCCACGGCCCGCCTGGAAGCCAGCCCTCAGGAGAGCCAGGAAAGGCAGAGGAGCCCGGGCAGAGAAGAGTGGCCGCCCGAGCCCTGGGATGGGAGCTCTGGGTGGAGTCAGCAGCCAGCCGGGAGAGGAGGGCGGGCGGGTGGGGACAGGCACCTCCCTCCACAGCTGGTTTCAAGACACGGGCCTCGAGTGTCATCTGAGATCCCGCCAGTGCGGACCGAAGGGCCTGGCCGGCCTGGCCTGGGCTGGCGCGTGGGGTCAGACCCACCTTGACAGAGGGTGCAGAAGCCACAGCCCCCTCGCTCTCCTCCTCCTCGCCCGCCTCCACGGCTCCCGCCGCCACCGCCGCTGCCGCCTCCTCGGCTTCCTCCTCCTCCTCCTCTTCCTCCTCCTCGGCTCGAGGAGCCCAGGGCACGTGGGGGCCGTTGTGCCAGCCCCCAGACCCTACTGGGCCCTCACTGTCCGGCTGTGCTCCTTGCAGCAGGGCCACCACGGCCTCAGGCTGGGGCAGCTTGGAGATCTTGAAGTGCTTCTTGTAGTGGGGCGTGTCCTTGCGGATGAGCCGCTGCCTCTCACCCGGCACGGGCCAGGGGGCCTCCAGCTGCCCCGCCTCGCTCTCGCCATCCTCCCCGGGCAGGAGCAGCGTGTCCTCCGCGAAGCGCACCGTGGGCTGCGAGAGGCCGAGTGGGAGGACGTCGGTCTGGCCCACCCCCACGTGGGCCCAGGGAAGGTGGCAGCAGACAGGGGCTCTGAGAGGCTCCCCGCTGCTCGGATCAGAGAAGGATAGGGATCGGTGGGCCAGGAGGCTCTGCCCACCCCGTGCGCTGTACTCTCAGCAGCCTGATGCTGGGGTGCCCATCAGGGCCACGATAAAGGTCCCTGGGGGGTCCGGGAGCAACCCAAAAGGGGGATGTGAGGCGGTGACGGATGTGGGAGGGCAGGGCCCATGCCAAACCTGGCCATGGGGTGGAGGCCCTCATCCCCAGGCCCTCGCCCCTGCCTGGGGCAGCAAGGCTCCTGCTGGGCTCCACATAGGAAAGAGCACACCTGCGGGGCCCTCCTGCACCTTGACGGGTCCTGACAGCAACCTGCTTGGGAAGGAGGAGGGGCAGGGGGAGGCAGGCCCACCCCTGGGCAAGCAGCCTTCAAGGCCAGTCTCACCTCCTCATAGATCTCCTCTGTGACCTCCTCCTGGGAGGTTGGCGTGGATTCCTGCTGGCTCGGCTCCTCCACCTCGGCCAGCGGGCCCTCGGGCTCACCCTGGGAGGCTGTGCTGGCAGACAGGTGCGAGTCCGCACTCAGGCCAGACTCGGTGCTCAGCCTCTTCTCCTGTGGCGGGGTCAGGTGGTGGGTCAGGCCACCTATTGGGGGACCCCACATCGCAGGCCACCCACCCTGGGGCTCCCTGCTTCCTGACCACAGCACCTCGCGGGCTCCCCCCTCCCAGCTGCCCCTTCCCTGCAGGGAGTGGAATCTGTGCTCAGCCCTCTGGGGTGCCCACTGTCCCACCCCCGGGAAGCCACACTCCACCAAACAGCTACGGGCACACAAAGCCACTGCTCTGTGTTGCAGACCCTAAAAGGTCTTCCGAGTACCCAAGATGACACCAGCACGGGGAAGGACAGGCACCCCAGAGTGAGCACGTCTCTGCAGACAAGCTGTGGCAGCTTCCCAGGATGGAAGGCTCTGTGTCACAGACAGAGGCCCTGCCACTTGTCCCCCAGGCATCAGACGTCCTGCTGTACCCCAGGGGCCCTAAAGCTTCCCCTAGCCCTGCTGCCAAAGCTCCTGAATGAGTAGAGTCAGGCCTGCCTGGTTCTTGCCCCAGTCCCCTTCACAAAGGCTGACAACGTAGGTGCCCAAGAAAAACACCACAGGGAATGGGCCCACTACTCAGTTCCCTCTGCCGAGGACCCAGCTGCTTCTGGCTCCTCTCTTGCAGCTGCCCGCACGTCCACGCCACACGACCCCCGTGTCTGCCCGGCAGCCCTCGGTGGGGGCAGCCCGCTCTGCGGAAGGGTGTGGGCGCTTGGCCCTGAGCCCCCCCACTGCAACCTGGCGCCTCTCCTGGCCGGTTCCCCATGCCCACACAGGGCCCCGGAACGCTGCACCCAGCCTGGGGCTCCCAAGCAGGAGAGCCCGTAAGGCGGGCATCCCTCCCACGCCCCGCGGGTCCCCCCAGGCACCTCCTCCGAGGGCGGGGGTGAGGGTGAGTGCTGTGCGGAGTCGGGCCTGCAGGAGGCGGCTGCGCTTCGACGCTCTACAGCCCTCTTCATCACCTGGAGCTCGCTGGGGTGAGGCGTAGCCCGACGCTGCAGGCCCTGCAGTGGGCACAGGGGTGAGGGGCGGGGCGGGGCCGGGGTCAGGCAGGGGTGGGGAGGAGGGAGCCCCCCAGGGACCCCACCCCCCCATACCCGTTTCTCGGCAGCAGCCTCCTCTGTGTCCTCGTCGCCCGCAGGGGCCTCTAGGAACTGGATGACGCTGACGCGGCCGAGCGGGGCATCACCCCAGCTCTCCGAAGGGCTGCTCTGCGGCCCCGGGTCCTCTGCGGAAGCGCGTGTCAAGGGGAAGCCCCTCCCCACCCGAGGCCACGCCCCATCCTGCCCCCCAGCAACCTACCAAGGCTGGGCGGGGGCTGCTGGGGCAGCAGGTAGCAGGTGAGCACCTTCTCGCCGGTCTGGGCGTCGTCCTCAGTCTGGAACCGAAGCATGGGCTGCGCCTGGTTCTCCGCCAGCCACAGGGCCTTTAGGTTGAGGTGCGTGAGGGCGAACGGCAGACTCTGCAGACTGGGGGCCGGGGCACGGTTAGCTCAGGGTGGGGGAGGTGGAGGGGCACAGCGGGCACGGTCAGCTCAGTGGGCGCCAGGCCAGGAGGGCACGGGGGCTACTCACCGGTTCCCGGCCACATCCAGCACATGCAGCTCGGCCGTGTGGGCGAGCTCCGGCGGCAGGACAGCCAGGCGGTTGTCCCTCAAAGAGAGGACGCTGAGTGCCATGCAGCCCCCGATCTCAGGCGGCAGGGCCTCCAGGCGGTTCCGGTCCACGTTGAGGTTGGTCAGCTTGCTCAGCTTCCCCAAGGAGCGGGGCAGGGCCTGGCCGGGACGAGGGAGGATCGGAGATCAGCAGAAGCCCCCGGGTAGCGTGAGGAGGGAGCTGAGTGCTTTCGGAGGGCGGCCTCTGCCCCTGCTCCAGGGCCCCGACCCCTCCAGCCACTGGTCTCTTGCCACTCCGCACGCCTCCAGACGTCCCCCCGTCTGCATCCCATGCTAACTCTGAAACCAGCCACCAGTGGGGCTGGGCCCCACCGTCAGCAGGTTCTCCGTGAGGATCAGCTCTGACAAGTTCTCACAGTCCCCAATGGCCTCCGTCACCTCGCAGAGGCGATTCTGGTCTACCTTCAAGATGGACAGCTGCTTCAGCTGACCTGGCATCAGGAAGACACGGTGACGGGACTCGGTGAGGCAGGGAGCCCAGTCAACCACACGAATGAAACAGCCTGCCCCTCACCCTGCCTCCTGCACCTCGAGAACGCTGAGAGCTCACCCCTCCACCCTTGCCATCCTGCTGCCAAGCTGACCAGGCCCACCAGCTCCCATGCACCCGCTGCCTGCGACCTGCCATCGTGCCCTCACGAGCTCACCATCCCCGCCCACCACCACAAGCTGCCTCGGTTCCTCAGGAGCAGCCCCAGCCATCCCACTCTGGCCTCAGGCCGGTCTCCCCCTCCTTGGGGGCTGTGTCCCAGGACCCAGCAAAATCAGGATCCTTACCCCAGAAGCCCTCTCTAGACCTGGTTTCATCCCCAGCCACACCCTCCCAGCACTAACCAATGCCGTCAGGAAGCCGCTGCAGCCAGTTCTGTGAAAGCAGCAGGTCGGTGAGCAGCACCAGCCCCCCGAGTTCCGCAGGCAGCTCCTCCAGCCGGTTCTCCGACACATCCAGGCACACCAGGCGCCGCAGATTCCCGAGTTCCTGGAGGCAGGTGCAGAGAGTCAGGGGACGGACAAGCATGAAGCGGGGGCAGCCACACCCTCACTCACCGGGGGCAGGGCCGACAGCTGGTTCCGGTCCAGCCACAGCTCACGCAAGTTGGGCAGGGCCCCCAGGGTGTCGGGCTGCAAGAAGAGACAGGGACAGAGTGACGGACGAGGCTCACTAACCCTGCCTGGCCCCGCCCCACCCACGACAGCCCCGCCCTCTCCACACCAGCACTTCCAGATCGTTGCCTCCCAGATCCAGCTGTTCCAGCTTGACCAGGAAAGACAAGGACCTGCAAAGGAAACAGAGCAAGTTCTGTCGCGGCCACACGGCCCGAGAGGCCTAGGGCAGCTGCTGGCAGGGCCAAGCCACTCACGCGGGCAAGGACTTGAGCAGATTCTCCCGGAGCTCCAAGGTCACCAGGTTGGCGAGACTGAAAAAGATCAGGGCGGGGCGTGAGAAAGGTAGGACGGTGGGGAGAGGTGTAGGAACAGGGCTCTCCTGAGCGCCCCCACCACCCAAGAGTGCACTCACTTGCCCACGTCCCCAGGCAGCGCCTGCAAGGACACATCATTCAGGGCCAGATGAGCCAGGCTGCGCAGCTGAGTGAAACCTTCAGGGAGCCTAAGGGGAGCAAGGGGTCCTCAGATGCCCAGGCAGAGGCTGCGGGACCTCCCAAGCCCCACTACCACCCCTGCCATGGCCATCACCCACCTGGACAAAGGATTCCCACTGAAGTCTGCAATCTCCAGGGCTTTGCAAAACTTGATGCTCTCGGGGATCTCAGGGATGTCTGTGAGGAGAGAGGGATCACCACGGAAACATGCCCACAGCCTCCAGGAGCTCAAAGCCCTTCCTGCCACCCTCAGATTCCACCCCAGACCCGCCCCAGGCTCCACACCATTCCGAGACACGTCCAGCTCCACCAGTTGCATGAAGTTGGCCACCTCAGGGGGCAACCGCTGGATCTCGTTGTCACTCAGGCCCAGCTTGCGCAGGTTCAGCAGCCGAAAGAAGGGCTGTGGGCAGGGGGTAGGGTCAGGGGTGACGGGCCCTGTAGCAGAAGGCCCCTCCCTGCTCCAGGCCACACAGGAACCCCGGGTCCTGTCCCATCACCCTGGTCTGCAGTGAGAAATGCAAGGAGACAAAAACAGATACACATCTTCCCGCACTTCTGACTTGTGTCACCTCAGAATCATCCCCCCCATACAACGCTCCACGTGACTTGCCCTATGCGCTCAAGTCTCAGCTGGAAAGTCACTTATTTTTTCTAACCTGATGAGTCCCTGTTCCTTGCTCTCTGTGTTCCCTCAAGGCTCCACCCACCCCCTGAATCACCTCTTCCACCCACCCAGCAAGTGGGCCCTCCAAGGCCTGTGGTGGTTTCTGCTACTGCACCCCAGCAGCCACCCCAGCCTGATCCCATGACAAGAATTTAACAACTACCAAAAAAAAGTATAAAGAAGACAGGAGAGAGCCACAAATACGGGCTGCACGCGCGCAGGGGCTGCAGGCAACGTGTGGTGGGACCTGGAGGTGACCGTGAGGAGGCCCGGTCCAGGCCCAGAACGGAGCCACACCCTTTGTGGCACACAGCCCCCAAGCATTAGGCCACTTTGCACCCCATCTCCAAAAAGGAAATCCTTTTGTGACCTGCTTCCTTTAACCTCCTCTCCCAAGTAGCCTTAAAAGGAGGAAAATACGTTGTGCAAAAGAAACAAGGCAGCGAGAAGTAGACGGACCACAGACCTGCCAAGGACAAACACCTTAAGACGGCTACCCCCGACCCCACCTCAGCACCCAGGAGGAAGAGAAAAGCAGTCCGGACAGAAGCGTGGCCTCCCCACCTCCAGAGCAGTCCAGCAAGTTCCTATCAGTCAGTCATGCCGGGTTCACCTTCCACCCTGATGCACTCCAACCCCATCCACCTTCCCCCACGGCTTTCAATCTGCAGCTCCTCCTCTAGGCTGTGACCATCCCCGCCCCCAGGCAGGCACCCGATGACCGCTGCCACCTGGTGCCAGCGCCGGCGGTGGGTGAGGAGGGTGGGGCTGGCCGGGGTGGGGCTCCGGCCAGTAAGAACCATCAGGGCCGACTGGAAACTGCGGCGTCCCGCCCGGGCCAGCGCCTGCTGAGGGCTCAGAGGAGCGGGCTGTCGCAGCCAGGCCGAGCCCGCCGACCCGGTGCGAGGGCTGGGCCGGCGGCAGGTCCAGCGGCTGCTCACCTTGGGCAGCTCACGCAGCTGGTTGGCGTCGAGGAGCAGCTCCTCCAGGCTGCGGCTGTAGCGGTAGATCTCCTCGGGCACGGCCTGCAGCGAGCAGTGCCGCTTGTCCACCGACTCCACGTGCCGGTTGCAGCGCCACAGCGGGATGCACTTGAGCATGGTGCGGGCGGGCGCGGGCTCAGGCGGGGGGCGGGGGGCGGGGCTCGGCCCGCATGAGCGCCGGGCCGGCCCGGGCGGGGGAGGTGCCGGGGGCGGCCCGGGGCGGCGGCGGCGGCGGCGGCGGCGGCGGCGGTGGCGGCGGCGGCAGCAGGGCGGCGGCGGCGGCGGCGCTGGGCCCGGCCCGCGCTCGGGACGCTCGGACCACGGCGGCCTGGGCGGGGGGCGCGGCCCGGCCGACGCTCAGACTCTCAGGAGGCGGCGGCGGCCCCGCATCCCGCCAGGCTCACTTGACCCGGCCCGTCCGCTCGCCCGGCGCTGTGCCGCAGCCGGAACCGCCGCCACTACCCGCCGGACTGCCCCGCCGACAACCGCCGGCAGCCGCGCAGCCCGCCGGGAAGCCGAGGCCCGCCCTCGCCGCCCCTCGTCGCCCCGAACTGCAACCCCCACAAGGCCTCGCGGCGCCGGTGCGTCCGAAGACCCGTAGCGGCACCGCGCACGGCCTGTCGGGAAGCTCGGTTCCCTCCCCCTGGCGCAAGGCATGGTGGGAACTGAAGTCCGTTCAAAGCCTGAGCTCCCGCACGCCAGCGCCCCAACCGTTCCCGGGACCGAGGCTTCCTGCCGCCCCTCCCGCCCGCTGGGCCCCCTCCCCGGGCTTGGCCTCAAGACCCCACGATCCTGCCCGCCGCCCCTCTTACAGGGACGTGGGCTCCCGGAGGGTAGGGCGCCGGGCCAAGGCGGCGCTCATTTGCCTGACAGACTAAACGTGTCCCGGGACTTCAGGGGCTCTGGGCCAGCCTTCTCGCAGCACTTCCTGCGCAGGTGACAGTGGAGCCCCACAGAGCAGGAAAGCCACCCCCACGTCCCTCCGCGGCCCCATGCGGGTACCAAGTAACCAAGCAGCCCCTGCTGACCCCGGCGAATGCCCTCCTCCCGGCACTGAGGTCTCGGCCGCCAAGGCCCAGTGCCTCCGCACGGCCCGGGTGCTTGCCCTGAGCCGCGCCCGCGCCCCAACGGGACCCAATAAGCACAAGACCACTGTCAGACAGGAACGTTCAGGGCCAGCAGCATCTGCACCTTTATCCACAGGCTGGGCGGCTGGGCCCAAGATACCACCGAATCTCTATAAAACCCGGAGGAAACGAGGAGAAAGTGCAAGTCCAGGGAATGGGTCTAAGGTCACGCGGAGAGGTCACTGTTATCAAAACGCTCCTGGTCATACACTTCAGCCACCACCTTGCGGCCAGCAAACCAGCGCCCGTTGAGGGCCTGGATGGCCTTGTGAGTCTCAGAGGCTACGGAAAACTCCACAAAAATCTTGACAATGATCTCTGCATCCTCCTCCTCGCCCTGCTTCTCCTGGTAGATGATGACACGGTTGACAGCACCAAACTTGCCACACTCCTCGGTCACCTCCCCCTCCAGGTCGTCATCGATGTCCTTGGGGTCCACCATGTTGCGCAGAACCATCACTGTGGACTGTGGGGCGGGGGACAGCTGAGAGCTGTGGCTGGCTGCACCACCCCGCCCCACCCCGCCCCGCCCCACCGGCCCCGGCTGCCCACCTCCTGCTTGCGGAGGAGCTTCTGCATCACCATGTGGCGGGCGCTGCTGCCAGAGATGCTCATGTGCTCCTGCTCACTCAGCATCTCTGGCCTCTCGGACTCAGGGAACAGCTCCTCCTCCTCCTTCTCTTTCTTGGGCTCCAGGAGACCGAGTGTCGGAGGGCTGGCCAGGATGGGGTTCACCACTCCCACAGAGGGGATGGTGACCGGAATGGGAGGCCGGGCCGGGGTCACACCTGCAGCAAACCCACCAGATCCAGCAGTCACTCCCCCCGCCTCCACCATTCCCAGGAAGGAGCACAGCACCGCTGAGCATGGCTGAACTGCCCGGGGCACAGGGGACTAAGGAAGCTCATTAAGGGCAGCTGAAGGCATCAAGCCCAGAGGAGGGGGCAGGGGAAGGAGGGAAACCTCGACCCACCCAGGCTCACCTGTGATAACTCCCGGGGCCTGGGCAGCCATGACAGCCTGGGGTAGAGCCCCCAGGGGCTGGGCCAGAGTCAGGGCAGGGGACACCAGTCCAGGTGTGGCTAGAGTACCCAGTACCGCTGCTCCAGCCACTGCTTCCTGCAACCAAGGCCACTGTGCTTAGTCCCCGGTCTGGCCGCCTCCACTCAAGACCAAAGAGCCAGTCCGCACAGGATCGGGGGCCTGGTGCCCACCACCAAGCCCACACAATCCCACCTGCCCTTACCTGAGCCGTAATCTTGGCTGTGGCTGCAGCTGCGGCCACAGCAGCAGCAGGCGGGAGGCCTCCAGGTGTGGCAGGTGTAAGCAGGGGCATAGGGGGGGTGACAGCCTTGCCCACCCGCAAGTACTGGCCACCCAGGTCAAAAAGGTTCATGGAAGACACGGCATCCTGGGACGACTGGGCCTTCTCATATTCTGCAGAGCAGGAGTGGCAGTGAGCGCCGGCCACGGTGTCGGGTGGGCTTCACCGCCACCCCGCCTCCCCAAGCTCACCGATGAAGCCATAGCCCTTGTGCTTGCCAGTCGTGGGGTCCCGAGCCAGTGTGCAAGATTTGATCTTGCCGAAGGCCTCAAACACACTCTTGATGTCGTCGTCCGAGAGGTCCTGGTGCACAGAAGCCACGTAGATGCGGTTGAAGGCTCGCGCCTCCTCGGCCAGCTGGTCTATGATGGGCTGGGCCTGCCCTATGTTGCTGGGTCTGCCCACCTGGGGGAGAGGCAGGGATGAAGAGTGCCCAGTCAGCCTAGGCCGGGTCGCTGCAGGCTCCTGGAGGGGCTGCTCTGCATCTCGGGGGGACTGAACACCGCACACCCGTGCCACGTGCTGACCCCGAGGTCCACCCCCGGCCTCACCTTGATGTTCCTGCCTCCCAGCATCACGGAGTTCATCTGCTCCAAGGCCAGCTGGGCGGCCTCTGGGACCTCGTACTCCACAAATGCAAAGCCCTGGACGCAGGAACACGCTGTTAGGCCTGGAGAGCCCGGGGGTGGGGCAAGGCAGGGAAGATGGAACCTCACCTTGTGCTTCATGGTGACGGAGTCCCAGGACATGTCAATGCTCTTGATGGGTCCAAAGGGGGCAAAGGCCTGGCGAATGGTGTCCTCCCCCAGCTCGTAGTAGATGGAGCCCACGTAGACCCGGCACATGATGGCTAGTGCCCGCTGTCGCTGAGCTGCCATCTGGAGCAGGACACAAGGGGAGAGAGAGCCACTGGCTTGTGAGGGGGTGGTGGGAGGCTGGGCAGCCCATTCCCCTCCTGGCCCACCCACCCAGCTCCGCTTGGGGAGGGCTCCCCACACGGCAGCGTGGTACAGGCTCAGCCCCTGCAGTCAGGGTGGTGGGGGTCGGCAGGACCCCACCCCCAGGAAGGAAAGGCAGGCCTGGAGGCAGGAAACGAACGCACCCCGGCCCACCCAGGTCCCGGGCAGACTGACAGCGAAGCTGACAGGTGGTCGCAAGGCAGGGCCGCAAGCCCTCCAGTTTGGGGCCGGGCACCCAGGTGGGCTGAGAGGTCCTCCCAGGGTCCTGGCCGTGCACTCCGACAGAGAGGGAAGGGGGAGCCGCCAGGCTGCAGGGACCCACTGGTGTGGAGGCGAGAGAGGGGACAGAAGACAGGGCAGCTACCGCCCAGAAGAGACCCCGGGGAGGAGGGGAGGAGCCCAGACAGGGGCTCCCTGGAGAGAAGACGAACAGCAGCCGCTCGCGCAGGGCCCCAGAGCCTGAACCCTCACAAAAAAGGGCTGCCACTCCCCGGGAACATCAAGAGGTGGCAGAGCCGCCAAAAGGAGAAGCCCCTGGGCTCTGCTTGGGCAGACACACCGCCTCTACGCTGGGGCGAGCATGGCAGTTGTGCCGAGGGACCTCCCCATTCCCTCAAGGAGACAGTTCCCACCCTGCCACCTCACATATGACATGCCTGGTAGGGAGGGTCCTAGAGCCACACGCCATGGGCCACTGGGAGGAGCTGGGCCCAGGGAGGAGACCACAGGCCCAGGGCAGGCAAAGGAGACGGGGCCCTGGCTCTAGCCCCTCAACAGGGGAGCCCCACACCCTCACGAGGTTCCCCATAACCAGAGGCCAGCTTCTTTTAGATACATCAATTGGCCTAGAACAGGCCGGGCCCCCCGTCCCTCAAAAAGGGGCCTACAAATAAGGTCCACATCTCCCCCAGACTAGAATTCCCCCCCACAAATGGGACTCCCCTCCTCAAACTATACTCTCTACAAACAGGCCTCAGGCTCCCTGCTGAGACCAAGGACCCCCCCAAAAGTGCAATTATGTCCCCTCTCGCACCAGGCGCCCCAGACATAAAGCCAGCTGCCCCTCGGGTCAAAGTTTTCCAAGATAGGAGCTCGTCTCCTCTTCAGTGTGGGCTCCCCAACAGCAGGTGTGCCAAAAGCCCTCTCCCTGACCTGTCCCCACAGACGGACGCTTCCTAGGGAGGACACAGGGACTGTCTGGTCCTCGAGGTCAGGACTACGTCTCCCCTGCGAGAGCGGCACACCCAGGGGTGACCCCCAGAGAAGGCCACGTTTCCCCCTCGGACTCCCCAGAGGGGCCTGGCCTCCTCCTCAGCCTGCCTCTGGGGGATGGAGGGGCTTCTCCTTCCCAGACTCCTGCTGATAGCAGCCAGGGCTGTGGCCGCCGCCTCTGCCTGTCCCCTGTCCCCTCTGGCCGCCGCCTCTGCCTGTCCCCTGGCCGCGTGGCCTCCGCCCCTTGCTGACAGCCAGGCCCGAGGCCCAGTCCTCGTGCTTCCCTCTCTCATTTGCTTGGGTCCCCCCAGCCCCCCACCCCATCCATCCGTCCTCCCTCCAGGGTTTGATGGGGCCATGAGTTAAGACCCTTCTCTCCTCGGGGGCCTGACCCCAAGCCAGGAGCCCGAGCAGCCTGGAGACCGGCGGAGCTGGAGGCCCGGCGGTGCACCCCGTGTGTGCAGGCGGCATGGGTGCAGGCGGGCCTGGCGTGGGCAGCTACCCTCCTGGCCGGCTGCCCTCCGCAGTTACCTGGCCGGTTAGTTTTAAGGCGGGCCCTCAGAGCAGATGTAGGCCTCCCCAGGGGCGGTCCCGGGGTGGGTGCCCCCCACACCACTGGCCCCGCCACGCCTGGCGCTCTGTTGCGCTTGTCCCGAGCTGGCGGGCAGGGCCGGCTACGGGGAGCAAGGTCCCCAGCACGCGGGCCGCACTGCCCCCCTCTAGCCCTGACTAAGGACATGAGCCCCGGAAGAAGTGAGCATGTCTATTGACCGATTGCAAAGGTGAGAGAGGATCTCCAAAGCCCATTGTCACTGCTGCCATCTGAAAGACAGTAAAGACAGAGTTCAGTCTGTTGGAGCCGAGCAGTCTCCGCTCTCGTCACACCTCACGCAGACAGCGGCAAGGCCCGGAGTCCCCGCCCTGCCAGGAGGCCCGCCTGCCTTCCCACACTGCCGGCCAAGAGGCCAGCTGCCGGCACCTGCCCAGGGGGGCCTCAGAGCCCCAGGTGCCCCGCCCCGCAGCCTGGCTGGCGGGGCAGAAGGAAGGGGGAAGGAGGAGAAGGAGGAGAAGGAGGAGGGGGAGGAGGAGGAGGGAGGGGAAGGGAAGGGGGAGGGGAGAAACGGATGGAGCACAGTGAAGAGCCAGGGCATCTCCTGGCAGCGTGAACATCTGAGGGGGAGGGGGGCAGGGGGCGGTGGGGGGGGGCTCGAGGCCCAGGCACCTGTCAGCCTCACCCTGTCCTCTTCCCCAGAGCCGAGGCAGCCTTTGGCCACAGGCCTAGAGCAGGGCCCCGTGGAGGCGTCCCCAGCCTGTCCTCTCAGTCCTGGGCCCCAAGCCGAGGACTGAACTCCCTGCAGGGGGGCCCCGACTGCTCTTATCCGAGGCCATGGGGGTGGGGAGGAACATTCCTAGGGGCTGCAACACCAGCCATGCCGCCTGGGGGCACACGGGCTCAGGGCCACAGTCTGAAGTCCAAGAAGAGGAGCCGATTCGGGAGGGGCGGTGGGGCGCAGAGGAGGGTTGGGGGGGGCGTGGGTCAGGCTGGGCCACTCGTGCCCCAGGGAGGAACCCGGGCGTCCCAAGGAGTCCTTGAGAAACCGAGCAGCACGACACCTTGCGGGGACAGCCGCAGGCACAAGAGGAGGAAGAGAAGGCAGAGGAGGCGGTGGAGGGGCGGGGAGGGCAGCTCACCTGCAGGTTGGTGAGCTGCTGCTGCTGGTGGGCGATGGTCTGCTTCACCAGCACGCTCTTGATGCTCTGCTCCATGGCGTACTTCTTGGCCTGCGAGAGAAGGTGTTGAGGAGCACTGGGGGGCCTGGCCTGCGGGGAGATGGGCCTTCCCCCGCCAGCGGCTTCCCCCTGCCGCAGCGCCCCGGGCAGGACACACGCTCTCACCTTCTGGAGGGCCTCTTGCTGCTCAGGCGTCAGGGGAGGCAGTCCCAGCTTTGCGGCTGTGCTCTGCCCGTTCTCCATCTTGATGGAGTCTGTCCCCTGGTGATGGGGAGCAGGGAAGGCATTAAGGACAAGTTCAAGACCTCCCTCACACGGCCCCAGGAGCCCACCCCACCTCCTTCCCCGACAACCGCACGTGGCCTGCAGCTCAGCCCGCTCCCAGGGGCAGACACGTCCTCACACAGACTGTCTCCCACCTAGCCTGGACGTGGGTCTGCCCACCTGACACCCCTATGCCTGTCCCAGGCCGGTCTCCTCCAGGATCCACCGGGAGGACACACACCGAGGCAGACAGACACATTGGGGGCCCTTGGCCAACCCAGGGCAGCTGCAGGACCCAGGCTTGCAGGAGTCACCCAGACAGGTACAAGTAGTGAGAGGGCCCAGCCCTCGTGGCATGCCTGACCCCAGAACCCCCGTCCCATGCTGCACAAGAGAGCCAGCCTCAGCTGTCCTCTAAGACAAGGGGAGGGGGCCAGGGCTCGCTGGAGGTCCTGGGACTCCTCACTCCCGGACCGCCTGGCACCCACACTTCCTCATGGCCCCAGCCGCGGCCACAGACTCGGCTTCCCTGCTCGGGACGAGATCCAGGGGCCACTCAAAGAGCAAGTATGGGCAAGGGCTCCCTCCCAGCACAGCTCCAGGCGGTAACCCATCCCTGCACACTGTGCACACCGCCCGGAGAGCCCGGAGTTGTTCTCCCAGGCCACGGCAGCCCCAAGGAGGGCTCCAACCCGCCTCCACCAAACTCCTCCCTGGGCTGTGCATAGGCACCCTGGCAAGAGAGGCCAGAAGCAGGCCAGCCACAGGGGGACAGAAGTGGACACCCACCAGCACCCTAGGCGAGCACCCTAGGCACAGGGAGGAGGAGACGCTTTGGTGGCGGTGGCGGTGTCCCAGCCTGCTGCAGACCACAGTGGATGCTACTAGGACTGTTTACATGCCCTCTACCAAAACTCATTTCTAAGCTGTTTGCAGGGGGAAGAAAACAGTTGTGTAAGCTGGAAGAGAAGCACGGCCACCAGACCCAGAAGAGCACGTGTGTCGGGAGTTAGAACACACCTGCCTATCCACCAGTTACTGGGTGGCCAGCAAGCGCTCCAGAGCGGGTATCTGCAGCACCCAGCATGAAGCCTCGGGAGGGACAGCAGAGAAGAGAGGCAGGTCGCCAGCACAGGAGTGACGAGCAAGGACAGAGGTACAAAGGGGGCAGGAAGGGGCTGGATGACCCAAACCCCAAGAACCACCATCCTGACCAGCTGGAGTGTGGGGTTTCCAGCACAGGGTCAAAGGGCAGGAAGCCCTGGAAGCCCCTCCCCTGGCGACCCAGTCTGGCCCCTACGAGGCTGTCCTTCCCGCTGGCTCCAAGCCCAGTTCTCCTTAGTGCGAGACAGGCCCAAGAGCCTGGGGCTATGACTCCAGAGCAGGCTGTCACCATGGTAACCAATGCTACCCCCTTTCAGCCCCTTAGAAACTTTTCAATCTCCTCTTTGTCTTGATAAACAAAAAGCCCTTCTACCAGCCAATGGCTGGCTAGACAGCCAGCCAGGGTCGGGGAGGGCTGGCTAGAGGGGCCCACCAGCTTCAGCCCCCGTAACTTCCTAGGGTCCAGGCTGCGTGCCATGGCCCTCCCCCCAGCGTGCTGGGGGCCCAGCCCAACAGCCCCCCAACACTCTGGACGCAGGCGCTGCCGTGGAGAAGCGTGAAGAACCTTCTTACCCGGCTCCCCCTCCCACACTCCCACCGGCTCTGCGACCAGAACTGGCCAAGATCTCCCACGCCTACCCTGAAGCCCTGCCCCGAGGCCGCCAGACTTGGACTTTGACTTACACACGGTTCTGCTTTCACGTTTTACTTAAGTCAGAGATCTGAAGTGAAACTGTATCTCTGGCTCTTAGCAATACCCTGCACGTTCGGGAACAACACGTTTGCCCTTCTGTATGACACCGACGTGAAGGGCTCCCACCGGCTGAGGTTCACACCCCACCTGACCACAGCCACCATCTGCCTGGTGTCTGAAGACACATGAGGCTTCAACCCACCACAGAAGCAGGGAGGACGCCAAGTAGAGGCAGGGAGGAGGAGGCTACAGCCAGGCTGGAGGCTGGGTGGCGAGCGAGAGGGCAGGACAGAGAAGAGTCCCTCGGGCTCCTCCCGCCCCACCCCCTGCCAGGTCTCTCTGGGCCCAGGGACGCGAAGGCAGGCAGGCAGGCAGGCGGGCGGGCGGGCGGGCAGGCGGGCCTGAGGGCGAGGATGCTTAAGGTCAGTACCTGTGAAGGTTTCCATTTGTCTCCCGCTGCCACCACTGCCGCCGCCGCCGCCGCCACCGCCGCCGGCTCGGACCCCCCTCCTTGCTGGCCATTGACCTGCTGCAGGCAGGAAGGAGATGATGTGACGGACGTCCACAAGACCCAGCCACCCAGGCCCTCTCTCGTCTTTCCTGGTTAAGAGCTGAGCTCCGCACGGACCAGGAAGGGAGGCCGGCAGGGGCCCAGGAAGGAGCCAGCTGTGACATGGCCCCTGGACACTCCTGACACTGCCTCCCTGCACCTCACCCTGCCCACTCCTCCAGCACACCTGCAGCTGCCCAGAGCCCAGCACAAGGGGCTGGCCTGGCAGAAACCAGAGCAAATCTGTGGCAGCCCCGAGCTGGCAACGAGTCCCCAGAAAGAGACAGGGTAGAGAGCTGAGCTATGCTTCTGCCCCAGCCCAACAGAAGGCAGGAGTGGGTCGAGAGCTGCCCTCTGGCCACACAGCTGAGGTCCTAAAGATCACTTCCTTTCCTACTGGTAGGCTGGGCCAGGCCAGGCAGGACAAGATGATAAGGAGCGCAGATGGCCGTCTCCCTCCTGAGGCAGACAGAGGCACCTCTTCAGCACCCTGTCCACATGCTTGGGCCAGCCCACAGCTCAGCGTCAGCCCCAATGCCTTCAACAGTCTCTGGCCAAAAAGCCCCTGGGGCAGGTCCCAGGCCCCTCCTGAAGACAGCTCCGAGGAGGGCTGCCCTCTGAGTGGCAGGGCCGGGCAGGGTGTCTGCATGTATAAACCTCCCTCCCCCAGCAAACTGTCCAGGGCTGTCTAACTCGGGGCAGATGAGAGCTTGGCCATGCCTAGAGGGGCCGAGAAGCACTGCCATGCAGAGCCAGCCCAATGGAAGGAGAAGCTGCCGACCCGGCTTAGAAGGGTGGCAGGCCAAGGGCAGGAGGTGGGCAACGTCACAGGGGAGAGGGTCTTAGTGGAGGCGCCCTGAGACTTCCCCACCTTCTCAGATGCCACACAGCAGGAACCCGCTCCCAGATCAAGGACGAGACCCACAGGTATCTTGAACACAGGCGACAGCCATGCCCACCCTCAAGGGTCCGTGCACAAACAAAGCCAAAGGCTGGGCCAACGTGGCCAGAGCATGTCTCAGGAGTTCCAGCCTCAAAGGAGAGACAGCAGCACAAACCTGACTGCACTGGAGACGTGGCCAGCGGGCACAGAAGCTGTGGCCGACCCAGCCTTGCTGCCTCCCTGGAACCCCTCTGAACTCGGCACCACTGCTGCTTAGAAACTGTGCCCCAGAGACAGACAAAGGAAAGGGGGGACCTGCTGACACAGGTCCCACCCAGTGGGCACATGGCATCTGGGGACAGGGTTAGAGTCTGGCTTTGCCCCAAGTTCCGTGGCAGCCCCCAGAACACACCCAGAGCAGAGGCTGCCTCTTAAGACCCGCAGCAAGAGATCACTTCAGGTCTGGGGATACGATCCAACCTTTAGACCCCTGTGAACAGAGTCAGCTTGAGGGCACACTTATAAACCACTCCCCCAAATTACTGTAACAGCCAACAAAGGAACCAGGACAGTGCTGAGATCAGAACCCAGCTCAGAAGAGACTTCCCAGGAAAATTCAGTTCACCAAGAACTCTAGGAAGGACATCCTACCTCCTACCTATTCATGGCAGAAACAAAGTTTCCAGTCCCACTGAGCCTAGGGTTCTGTTCTAAGCAGATGGTAAGAGAGCTTAAAGGAAACTGTCATTTATCATTACAGCTAGCCCTATGCTGTCATCCTCTGGCAATGAATGAAGCATGCCCTGCAGTCACAAAGCCCCCCACCAGGCAGCAGTGCCTTGAGGGGTGCGAATCCCCCTCCGGCACGTGTGTGTGTGTGTGTGTGTGTGTGTGTGTGTGTGTGTGTGTGTGTGTGTGTGTGTGTGTGTGTGTGTGTGTGTGTGTGTGTGTGTGTGTGTGTGTGGTGGGGTGGGGTGCAGTGCTGCCCCATGATTCTGGGCCCCAAACCCCAGCACTGTCAATGATCAACAGCCCAGGGCAAAAGGATTATTTCCACTAGAAGAAAAGGAAAGTTAGGTAATTACTTAACATCTCCAGGCTTCAGGCCCCTCAGGCCTGTCTCCTGGGGCCGGCAGGAAGATTCAGTGAGTGGCTCCACACAGAGCGCTCAAGGCAACCCACGCGCACGTGGCAAGCAATGCATAGGTTTCGAGGGTTACTGGTGCTACCACAGCACCCAGAGTCAAGCGGCCACAGCAGGGCCACTGCAGGACACTGCCTTCCTTCCGTTCAGTCCCCTTGACACGGTGCCATGCTGTCCACTGCATGGCCAGGCTCTGTGCAGGGCACTGCAGATGCAGCAAAACAAGACAAGAGGCATGGCAACCAGCACCTACGTGAGATCATTTCTGTAGTTAACAAGTGCTAAGAAGAACATCAAGCACAGGGTGGGAAGAGCGGGACTACGGGGCACGCTGGGCCCCAGCACGCAGGGAAGGCCTCTCTGGGAACTGACATGCAGGCTGGGACCCACAGAAAGAGCAAAAAAGCAACTGTGCCCCTGGGGAGGGGGGAGGGTCCCAGTGCTCCTGCCAGATGGAACCCAAGGATGATGGTCCCAAGTGGGAGTGAGTCCAAGTGTCAGAGGAAGGGGCTACGGCCCGTTTCTGCAGCCGCCAGGTGGAAGGCACACCCACGTCAGAAGAGGCGCTTCTGTATCTTCCTGGGTCCTTCCTCAAGAGATCACGTGCCATTCCACTCCACCTCCCACAAGAGCTGAAGCCACAGCTTTGGACAGCAAACCAGCACTGCTCAGCATGCATGGACCGGAAGACAGAGACCAAGCTCTCAATATGCCCCAAAAGGACTGCAGGGAAACAGGTAACCCTTCTAGAAACCTATCCATTCAAAAGGTAGGAAAAGGAATGTGTTGGACCACAAGCTGGACTTCACTCCCACAAGCTGATGAGGGAAGCCCGGGCCTCTACAGTTTACATACACCTATTAGCATACACGTATTAACCTCTTGAAAGGAGTCAGACGGTCAGTGAAGACCCTTATTGAAAACCCCAGCTTACAGGGTTTAGACTCAGTGCCCCTATCCACCTCTACTATGACACCACCTGTGTCTGGCCCTGTGCCACAGCAGAGCTCAGTCCCCCTGAGCAAGGCTGAGGCATGGTGTTGACGCAGGTCTGTGGACGCCTGGGGACGTGACTCTCACTGGCCTCTCCTGCTCCTACACCTTCCCAGTTTTGGTGGCCTCCAAGCCTCCACCTTCACCTCTTTTCTAACGTCTCTCTCACAAAGGTAGTTGCTCTCGTGGCTTCAACAGGAAGCGGCTCATGGCAGAAAGAAGACAATGAAGTTAGCTAGGCCTGACAGTCACACACTGGGCCCCCCTCATAGCCTGGGGCCTCTCTCTCACTGGGGGTCAGTTTCTTCCCCAGTGCAACAGGTTCGGCCCCCTCTCTGGGCATCAGCCCCCAGCTGAGAGCATGGCCAAGGCAGTCTAAGTACACCCCCTGACCCTGAGATATCTCCCCTATCAGTCCAGCCTCCATCTACCTACAAATGCTGCCTTCTTAGACACACCTCACCACATCAGTCTGAGTACAGGTCGGGGGAGAGTGGCAGGTAAAGAAAGGGATGTACCGTGTGAAGGGTCCCAGAGGGGAGTCGGTCGCACAAGCCTGAGAGGAAGAAGAGTGAAAGGAGGTTTCACCACGGAAGTGCTGTGTGAGGAGGGGTTGTCCATCTATGCTAACTGCTCCATGTGGCTGAAGGATGAGACCACTGAGCAGGGCAGGAGGGGTTCCTTCCTCTATGTGCCCGCACCCCCCTAGCACTTCACGCACCCTGGGTGGGAACTGGTCTCCAGTGCCCACCAGACCCCGGAAAAGGGCAAGACTGCCTCTGGTTCCCCACTGTTCCCTCAAGTCCTCGCACAGCGCTTGGGACAATGTGATCGCTCAGGAAACATGCAATGAGAGACCACGTCTTCCCTTCCTGAGTGGGGCTAGCAGGACGGAGTCCCTGTTGGCTGGAAACCTCTTCCCCGCTGAGCATCAGCGAAGAGCAAATTCACAGCTGTGTACGCAAGAAGCCAAGGCCTCCCTCCTCACCAGGCCCGATCGCTTCCTACAGACCCCCGCACGCCCAATGGCCCCTTTCACACTAGCGGGAGGAGAAACGCCACGGTTCCCAGGAGCCCCGCCTTCAAGTCGGGGACACAGGCGCACCCCGTCGACAGAAGGGGACGACCGCCGCCGGGGCCCGACCGGCCTCACCGCGAAGGGACCCGGCTCGGGGCGCGGCACGGCCCCCAACTGCGCCCCGGGTCCCCACCGTGCCAGGCCCTCCCGCGCCGGCCCCCGGAAGCTGCAATCTGCGGGCCGGAAGCTGCGGCCGCAGGCCGGCCCCCGCCTCGCGCCCGCCCCGCCCCCGCCTCGCGCGACCAAAGGACGCGGGAGCTCGCGCGGGGCCCCGGAGCGATCGCCACATCCCCAGGGGACCCTCGGCGCCCTGGCCGGGCCGACAACCCGCTCCCGCCATCTGAGCGGCGGCCCGCGGTCACGGGGTGCTCACTTACTAGAGCTATGGTCGCTGTCGCCATCTTGCGCCCGTCGCGGCCGCCGCGCGCGCGCCGCACGCTTCGGCTCCTCCCGCGGTCTCGCGCGATCTGGGTGCCGGCGGAGAAACTCTCAAGAGGACGGAACTCTCGCGATTAAGGCCTTTTCCCCCCCGGCGACGTGGAAGGAAAAAGGAGCGCGCTTCCGGTGAGGGGAGAAACAGTTAACGCTCCGGGAGGGGCGGGTAGAAGGGGCGGGGCCAGGGGGTGTCGGGGGCGCGCGCGCTGCCGCCCGGCCTCCGCTCGCCGCCAGCCCCGCCCTCCGCCGGCCTCCGTGCGTCCCAGTCCCACCCCTCGCTTCGTCCCGTGCCGCCCTCCGGCCTCTGCTCGGTTTTCTGCCTGCTTTGCAGGAAAACCCGAGGCAGGTCACAGACGGCCCGATCCTCTCCAGGGCTGCGGTTAAAAGCAGTGACAAAGAATCGCTGTATTTCGGACTCAGATTTCGAGATGCATCTTTGCATCATAATATCTCCGAATGCGCCTACCAATGCATGGTGTGCTGTCACCTAATGGCCGCATTTTCTCTTTCCTACTGATCCATAAAACAGTGCATCTTTCGCACTGATGGCGTCGTAGAGTCACTGACATACAGTCGGTAGAAGTGCACCCCAAGAGACAGGCTTCTGAACCAATCCCGTGGGAAGGGTATGCACTCAGAGTCCCCTTAGTTCTGAACTGTTTTTTAAAGGCTCCAGGTGTCCATCCCTGGTGTTGAACTGCCCTGGACGTTTGCTGCATGCCCACCCAGTCCCAAGACCCTCACTCAGTGAGGCTCAGGCCCTGAAGTTGTCAGCTTAGCAACTTCAGCCTGCCTGAGGCAGCAAGGTGTCTTCCCCAACTAGGCAGGTCTCTTCTCCATCCTGGGAGAGTTTGACATGAAATACAGACACCCCTGGTTAAACCCAACAATATTTGCCTCATCTCCCTTCCCTCTAAAATGATAGGAAAAGGATTTTTATAAAGGAAGCAACCCATGAAGACAAAGGGGTGGAATGTTGTGGAGCTGAAGAAAGGTGGACAGCGGCAGCTGCTTTCGCATCTTGGAGGTCGGGGTCCAGGAGATCGTTCACGCAAGTGCGACTGTGAAAAGGAAGAGACTCCAGGGCTCAGCCCCTACCGGCAGTGGCTGGGAGGTGAGCTCCAGCAGAGGCGCTCTCGGTTGGGTTGGCCATCGGGGGCAGGGTCCTGTTCTGAAAGTGGGGGAATATGTGAGATTCCCGCCTTTCTGCCACCTCCACCCCTGGCTCCGAGTCCGGCCCCAAGCATGTGGCACCCACAATCCTCAGAGAGAAGAGCTCATCTCTGCAGTAGCTCCCAACACAGAAGAAAAGCCTGGCAGTTGGGAGGTGGTCAGGAGAATGGCCTGGCTCGATCCTTGATCTCAAAGCTCACCAGGCAATAGGCCCCAGCCACTAAGATTAAATGCAACTGGGCGACCCAGGATCACCAGACAGCTGAGGGAGAGGAAAAAACAAAAAAGCAAAAGGAAAAGGGACTCAGAAGGAACACAGCCAATAAAGCGAGCAGAAGAAGGAGGAAAAAAGGAAAGCTAAAACCGTATCCTCAGAGATATTAGAGAGGCTGTTGCGTCTGAAAACATGAACAAGAGGCTGGAAAGAAAGAACATTCAGCAAACGAGAAAGAGCACTTATAAATGGAAAGCATGAGAGGAAAACGAACAGTTAAACAGAAAGGTTGAAAGATAAAGCTGTAATTTTCCAGAATGTATGACAACGAAACCATATAGCTGGAAAGCAGACAATGGAGCCATTGTCGCACTTGTCGGCGCTCCCCAGTGCTAGAGCTGGCCGGGCGCCTTAGAGGCCTCCACAACAGGGGTGGGGATAAAGGGGTGGATCGGCTGGGACTTGCCACCTCCATTGTGGGGGGCAAAAGCACCACCCCCTGCTGGCAGCTTCCCCTGTGAAAATCTGGCATTGCTGCTTTCAGAGTGCTTGTGTGCTGGGCACTGTTCTCGTTACTTTTCACAGTTAACTTGTGCGATCTCACAACCACCCCATGAAGTGTGGACCATTATTATCCCCATCTTCACTGGTGAGAGAGTGGAGTCACAGACCACTGTCACACAGCAGGAAGCAGCAGAATGGCTCCAGAGCCTATGCCCTTAACCAGCACATATTGCACCTGTCAAAAAACAAGTCCAACATCTAAGTAAGCATTCCAGAAAAGGAGAGGGGAGAAATCACCACAAAAGCAAAGAAAGCTTCCTAGAACTGAAGGGTTGGGATCTCTGGACAATAGATGAAAGAGGTCATAAACAACAAGGTCCAGGGACTTCCCTGGTGGCACAGTGGGTAAGGCTTTGCGCTCCCAATGCAGGGGGCCCAGGTTCGATCCCTGGTCAGGGAGCTAGAGCCCACATGCATGCTGCAACTAAGAGTTCGCATGCCACAAGTAAGGAGCCCTCGAGCTGCAGCTAACACCGGGTGCAACCAAATAAATGAATGAATAAATATTTAAAAAACAAAACAACAAGGTCCTACTGTATAGCACAGAGAACTATATTCAATATATTATGATAAACCGTAATGGAAATTGCTGTACAGCAGGAATTAACACAACATTGTAAATCAACTATGCTTCAATTAAAAATTAAAATAAAAGAAAGAGCAGGTCTACATCAGGACACGTCGTTGAGAATTTCCAAAGTACTTGGGTAAAGAGAAGAACCAGAGAGAGAGAGAGAATAAATCACAAAGGGTCAGAACTCAGACAGGCATGGGAGTTCTTGGGACTGGAAGAAAATGACAGTCCTGGCAAGAAGTAATCTTCCACCAGCCCAACACTGTCCCTAGCTGCACGAACAAGCAGATGAGAGAGTAGTGAGGGCAAACAGGAACGACTCCGTGACCCTGCACGCATCCTCGCTCAGGATGTTCCTCCTCAAACAGAGGGTGAATGAAGGAAGAAGAAAGCATGGGTTCCAGAGACAAGAGGAGGGAGGTGCTGGTGAAGGCGCAGCCCATGCTGACAGCTGGGTCACAAACCCAAGAACAAGTAGCCTGGGGCAGAGAGTGGGCAGGCTGGGGGCTCCAGGAAAAGATGACGCAGCAGCCAGCTATGCAACAAATCTGAAGACTGAGAGTAGGTTCGCACTTCTGCGGGAGAATCTAGGGAGCAATTAATGAGACGTGTAGAAAACTAAGCCCCCCAAAAGGCAATGATTAACTCCAGGGGAAACAAAAAGTTGTGCAAGAAAGCAAATATAACCCTAGGACACCTTGTTCTTGTTCTGTGCTGAGACCCGTGGGAATGAAGCGGTAATACTACCCATCACACTGGGATGACGCTGGGTCAGGGGGTTGAGGCCAGTGACCCCCTTCCCCCCAGAGGACACCGGCAGGTGACATGTGATGTTAAAAACCAATAAAAACACAGTAAAAGCATGTGTGCGATTTTGTGAAACATGCATTTTAAATGCCTGAAGAAACAGCTAAGAGAGTTGAATTTGGAAAGGGTCAGGGTTAGAGACAGTATTTATTATTTATTTATTATTGGCCTAAGAAAATTCCACTTTTAAAATAATGTGTATATAACTTCGAAAAGATAAAAGTTAAAATGAAAACATCAACATAGGCATTGAACGAAGCAATGATAGTATTGATCCTTTTGAGTTCAGTTTAATCACTGGTACAATCTGTTATGCATCGGACACTCAAACTGTTTTAAGATGACGCAGAATCAGACAGCATCAGCGTTTCCAACTAGATGTGTAAGTTATTTTAGAATGTAATTTTAAATTGAAAGGTGTGAGAACTTGAATAATTTTGTAAAGAGTATTGGAATGTTTAAGATAACTTGAGATTCACCGTATTGGTGCATTTATTTCATTTGATACATCTTGGTAAGGTGTTTTGGTTTAGGGTTTAGGCTAGGGTGATGTGGTAGGTGGGATAATGACACCCGCCCCCTGCCCCTTGCAAAGATGTCAGTGTCCCAACCCCCAGAACCTGTGAATATTACTTTACTTGGTGAAAGGTATTTTGCACATGTGATTAAGATTAAGGACCTTGAGATGAGGAGATCATCCTGGATTATCCGGGCGGACTCAACCTAGCCACACGAAACCTTCCTAGTGCAGAAAACCAGACACACAGTTTCATGAGACAGACTCCACCCGATGTTGCCGACTTTGAAGACAGAGGACGGGGCCGTGAGCCAATGGAGGTGGCTGCCTCTAGAAGCTAAGAGTGGCCTTCAGTTTACAGCAGGCAAGGAAGTGGGGACCTCGGCCCCATCACTGCGAGGAAATGAATCCCTGCCCTGTGCCCAGCGCCGCACCTGGCACCTGCAGGCCAGCAACCTGAAGGAGCAGGAAATGGGTTCTGCCCTAGGACCTCCAGAAAGACACGCAGTCTTCCTAACACCTTGATTTTAGTCTGGTGGGATCCGTGCCAGACTTCTGAGCTACAGAACCATCTAAGTGTGCTGGTTTAAGCCACTGAGTTCGTGGTAAACCCTGACAGCAGCAACAGAGAACTAACACGGTGGTGAGCTTTTCTTGTTTGACATTTGAAATGCTTAGAAACCTGAATGTGCTCAGTTTATACATGCACTTTAAAATCTTTAAGAGTGATCAACTACATTTGAAAATGAAGGGAGGTGGTCCAAGTGAATGGAGGCTAGGGTTATGGGGGGTAGCGGTGGGGGAGACAGGGAGCTGGGCTGGTAGCCTTAGGACCCAGGAAGGCAGCTGCCTGCCACAGGCGGAGGTAAGAGAGGTAGCAGGAGGAGTGGTGAGCTTGGGAGGAGCACGGAGGGTGCCTGACCCTGACCACTCGAGGCCAGGGAACAAGGACAGAAAATAGCCCTTTGGAGGGTCTGCACTGGCCGGGGGGTGGGGTGTGAGAGCCACATGGAGCTGCAGGGCCGTGGCCCTGCCCAGTGCCCAGCACCACGCCTGACACCTGCAGGTGCTTTACCATGGGCTTAAGGCGGCGATTCCGGTTCCTCGTGTGGCTCTGCGGTAGCAACTTGGAATGGAGCGCTTCCCTGGGCACACATCTGTCCAGGGCCGACCCCCACCCCTCAGCCCCCCAGCACTGTGCCGCGTTTCCCTGCAGGGCAGCCTCTCGTGACCAGACAGACGGCGTCGGGGGTGGAAATGAAGGGTGCGGGAGGGATGCTGAGTTGTGGAAGCTGGCCGATGGGGGCATCCTGATCCTAAGGACATGTGGGGCTAACCAGCCCCCCAGCCCCAGCCCTGGCTCCCTCACCCCTGACGGGCCTGCCCCACCACCCTCAGCCCCACTGCAGGGTTGCTGGGAGCTGTGGAAGGGGGAGGTTCCTCACTAGCAGGCACACAGGCAGAGGGGGCCCCTGGTCCCCCACCCAGACGCTGGGGGCCAATGCCGAGCTTCCCCACGGGAGCCACCAGGTCTGGTTCCGGGGAGCTGGGGAGCTGGAGAGCTGGAGCGCTGAGGTGGGATCAAGGTCACGGCTGAGCTCCGCGGTACTTGAGGAAGGTGCTGTCTAGGAAGGCGGCCAGCTTCGGCCGATCGTCCTGCAGGGCAGGAGGGAGGCATGGGCGATGGTGGGGCACGGCCCACCCTGCGGCCCTCCCAGGCTGGCCGTACCCGGCTGCGCACCTCACCTCGTGGACGAAGCCATAGTGCACCAGCTCGGCGGCCAGGTCCTGGGCACTGTCGGCTGCAGCAGGGGCGTGAGGACCGGGCGTGAGGCCGCAGCGCCGCCCGCCGTGCCCGCCCCCCCCAACCCCCCGCCCCGCCACCGCCCAGGGTCCCGCCGGGCGGCCTACTTGGGAGCAGGTCGTAGGTGAGCTGCCGGTGCAGCCTGTCCTCCAGCACCAGGAGCAGAGTGAGCTGGGGAGGCGGGAGGGCAAGGTGGGCTCGGGAGTCGGCCCCGCCCCTCCCGCGCTCCCGCGCCTCTGTGGGTGGCGCCCCCCCCCTCACATGCCAGCGCGCCTGGTCCTCGCTTCTCTCCAGGTTACACTGCATCTGGATCACCTGGGGGAAGGGGGAGGCCAAGGTCACCCACGAAGGCTGGAACTCAGCAACTGGGCAGCAAGAGCAGATGCTGTGTCAAAGGGGCCCAGACACAAAGGGGTCGTAAAGACCGGAAATGAGGAGGGTCTCCAAGGGGAGCCTAGGAAGCACATCTCACTGCTAGGAGCCTGGCGAGTTGAGGGAAACTTCCAGAGTAGATATTGAAGCTGGGTACCGAAGGATGAATAGGAGTTTTCACAGGTGAGGAGAACACCTGAAGAAAGAGCGAGCTGTGGGAAGGGGGTGGGGGAGGAGCGAGGTGCGCAGGGATATGACAGCAGAAGCACAGGATGCCAGCAACACCAAGCCTCAGAGTGCCGGGCCAGGGGCGGGGGCGGGGGCGTGCGCTGAGGACCCCCAGCTGTGGCTATCAGAACACGAATTCTGGCTGGAAAGCCCGGGGAAGGCGGCCAGGCTGGGGGCTGGTGCAGCAGGCCAGTGGGGAACAGAGGGGGCCCAGATCAGGGAAGTAACCATGGAGACACACCCAAGGCCAAAGCCAGAGGCTCTGGAGCCCAGTGGGTGTGGACAAGGAAAGGGAGAGGGTGGCCGGGGAGGCCCCTGGCCAGGGGGGAGCCTAGCAGGAGGAGGGGACGGGGGAAACACAGGGCCTGGGGGCCTTGGCAGAAACACCAGGTCACAGATGTCAGCGAATCAGCAAGCCAAGGAGGTGGGATCCGAGAGGCAGCGTGTATGGGACAGGGGCCTGCAGGGGTCTTCCCCTGGAGCCTCTGGGAAAGGGGGTATCCCAGCTTGTACGACTGCCCCCCAAGCCCCACAAAGAGGTCAGCCAGAACCTGGTCTCTCCTGGCAGCCTGGAGGAGAGCCGGGCTGGGGGACTTGAAACCCCTGATACGGGCACCCGTCTGGGCGGTGGGCAGGCCTGTGGAGGCTGGAGTCTCACCTTTCTGGTCTCTGAGTCAAAGGGTTCTGGCGTCGGGGTCTTAGCCTTTGGGACTTCCTCGGGGGGTGGGGCCAGCACACGGGGCAGCCCCAGGGGCCGAGCAGCAGCGAAGTTCATCAGTGGGTAGATCCCATTTCTAGGGACACAGTGCGGGGTGGTGGCAGCTGAGGGCTCAGGCCTGACAGTTACCCACTCCCCAGCCTCACTCCAGCCCTCACCTGACATCCTCCAGGAACTTGTCAAGCTCCAAGCAGGAGACCTCTGAGTACCTGGTATGGGTGTGAGGAGAACATGAGGGTGGCGGTCCTGCGGGGGCGGGGGGGGTGGGGGTGGGCAGGGCTGGGGGGGCGTGGCCGGGAGGAGAGGGGAGGCCTCTGGGCTGCAGGCTGCTCACCGCCACTGCAACGGGGGCCGGGGCGGCCGGGGGATCTCTGCCAGGACCGTGTGCGGGTCCGTCGCCTTGGTCTTTTCCTCCACCACGTTCTCAGGCATGAGGTCTGCGGGCGGTGGGAGCACACAGGGCAGTGGGCCCTGAAGCACGAGGTCCTGCGGGGCCTCCTTCTGCATCCCGACCCCAGGCCCTGGCCCACCCCCAGGCTGGCCTGCCCCTCACACTGGTGCTGGATGAAGCAGTGAGCGGCCAGGAGCTTCAGCGAGTGCACCTCAAACAGCACACGGTGGAAGAGGAGGCTGTGGGCGGAGGGCCGGCGGGCAGGGTCCCGGGCCAGGCAGGAGAGGATGAACTCCTGGGGTGTGGAGAGGGGGCTGCAGTCGGTGGAGCCCCTCCACTCTGGCCCCACCGTGTGAGGAGAAGCCTCCCAACCCCGTGGGAGCCTTCATGGAGCAACGTGCAGAGAGTAGAGGAACCCCGTTAGCAGCCAGGCCAGGACCTGATTCTTCCAACAGGACAGTCGAGTCTGCCCCCGGGCCCAGAACTGCCCGTGCTCTACTTCCAGCACCCCTCACAAAAATCGTGGCGGGTTGACACTGTCATCCCCAATTCACAGGTGAAGCTGCGCTGCTCAGGGAGGACCCCAGCCCCGCCTCGCAGCCCTGGGGCTGGGCAGAGTGCTGAAAGATCAGCGCAGGCCCTCGAGGCCAGTGCAGCCTAGCCTGAGCCCGCCTACCTACGGCCTGCCCCTCTTCCGGTTGCCTCAGGTCAGGCCTGATTCCGGAGATGACCTTGAAGTGTCCCTGCCCTGCCCCACATCCGTGCCCTCCACTGGCTCTCGGGTCCATCCTGGCTCCACCTCCTCGTCAGTCCTGTCCAGGCCCCGTCACTTCCCTCCCCCATCCCCAGAGGTCACGCGGTGAAGCCAGACAGTCGCCAGACTCTGGCCAGAGAGGCTGTGGCTGCAGCTTCTGTCCGTCCGCAATCCCTTTGCCGGCTCCCCACCCACCTTGCCCCCAACACAGGCTAGGACCACGTTCTTTCTAACTGGTCTCCTGAAGGCTTACAGGCGGGGACGTGGAACCAGGCAGACCTGGATGCAAACACCGGCTCCACCACTCGCTGTAAAGCCTCTCTGAACCTGTTCCTTTATCTATAAAACGGGCATAAAAATTGTGCCCACACGGGAAGTATCTCTCCGGTCTCTCTGTGCTTAGAGTGTGCCCTCAGAGCCTTCACGTCTGCAACTCAACACGCACGCCCAGTAAGGCCCTCCTTGCGGGGGAGGGGGGGGTGGAGGCTCACGCAGCGGGCCTGGCCCAGACCTGCTGCACCTCCAGGCCTGCCCGAAGCACCGCACCGGCCCTCCTTGGAACACTGAGAGCCAGCCGGTAGGGGCAGGGCCAGCTGCTTACCCGCATGTTAGGGTCACTCAGAGAATGCCTGGCGCGAGCGATGGCCTCCTCTGTGACCCGGGTGTCCCCGTTGGCCTGGATCTCCAGCACAGCCATCTGGGGGGCAGGGCAAGGTCAGGCATGGGGAAGGGACAGCACAGGTGGGATGGGGGGAGTTAGCTGGGAGGGGCCCAGAGACCACGGGGTTAGTACCTCCAGCGCACACATCCCAAAAGAGAAGATGTCCACGGCAGTGCCATCGGCAACTTCTGAAAGGGGAGAGCAGATCAGGGCAGGTAAGGCGGATGCCGGGGGTGAGGGGGGACCCCCCCAGACTCACCTCCGTACTCTGGCGGGAAGAAGTGCAGGTTCCGAGGTTCCTCCCGCTCAACACGGATGGGGCTTCGAAGATCGTCTGGGAGCGCTGCGGAGAGCGCGCGGGATGAGCAGACCGGACCTCTCCCCCACGCTCCGTCCCCCCAGGGTCCCCACGCACCATTGGAGAAGATCCGGTGCCACACTGCGCCGGTCACCGCGGGGAGAAAGCAGGCGTCAACGTGATGGGGCAGTGGGCATCGTCCGCCCCGTTCCAGACAGGTCCCCCAGCCCCGCCCCCCGCCCCCGCCCCCGCCCAGCCCCGCTCCGCCAGCACCAGAGCCGATCTTGATGAGGCCGTTGTGCTGTATGAAGATGGTGTCGCTGGTCAGGTTCCCGTGGATGATGGGGGGACTGCAGGCGTGCAGAAAGCTGGGGAGGAGGGGAGAGCAGGGGGAGCTGGGTCAGGGGTGCCAGAGGGGCGGGGGCGCCAGGGCCAGGTGCTCGGGCAAGCCCAGGCCCTCACCTGAGCGCCGACAGGATCTGCGTGCACCAGCGCTTCCAGGCCTGGCGGCGGACGGACTCCGTGGGGTGAGCGCAGGAAAGGCAGCTGGGCCTGAGGTGCCCCGGCCCAACCCCGCTCCTGTGCCCAGGGCCGCCCAGCGCACCCCCGACCCCACCCTGGCCCTGACGCTGACCCAGCCCGCTCCCTGTACCCTGGCGTTCATGGCCTTGTGGTTCTTCTTGGTCTTTTTGAGGAACTGCTTGAGGCTGCCCGATGACACGTACTCCGTGATGAAGATGACCTGCGAGGCGGCAGGCTCACGGGCTCCACCAACGGTGGGTGCCCGCGGCCGCCCCACCCACTGGTGCCCCCTCCCTGTGGTGTGCCCAGGGCTCACCCGTGCTCGGGCCTCCGAGGCGTCCAGCCAGTACTTGTGCAGCTTGACGATGTTGGGGTGGTCCACCAGCACCAGCTGCTCAAACATGAGCTGGATCTTCTCCTGGGGGGGGGGGCGGTCACCAGGCTGGGGGGGCTGGGCGTTGGGGGTGAGGGCAGCAGGCCTTACCTCGTGGGCCGAAAAGGCCTTCCTGTCAGCGAAGTGCAGCTCGTTCCACACCACCTCCACCCCCTCCTCCGTGTCCATGGCCAGGAAGGTGCTCTGGACGCCGGGCATGTTCCCCTGGTTCACCTGGTGGGGGGGCGGGGGGCACGAGTGAGCTGGTGCGTGGGGGAGGAAAAGGGTGCGGGCTAGGTCTCCGCTCACCTCCCTTCCAGCAGCCCGAGTATGTGAGGCAGGCGCTGGCCTGCTCTGGGGGGAAGCTGAGCACCCAGGAGCAGAAGCTTGGTATCCTGGGGCTGTGCTGAGGGGATCTGGGGCATGTTCCGGGTGTTTTTGAGGCTGGTCCCCAGAGGACTAACAGCTGGTCCCAGAGGCATGGGGAGGTGGTCTCGGGAGGAGACTTAGAGAATCGGGGGTTCCTCACCAGGGCGTGGGCGCCAGGCTAAAGGAGTGCAAGGGCCCGTCAAGAAGGGGGCCGCCTGCGCGACGCTTCGGAGAGGTTTCGGGCCTCTGGCTTCCCGAGAGTCCGCACGGCCCCGCGTGGTCTCAAGGGCCCCTCCGCCGGAGGTGGGCGGCGACCCGCCCCTCCCTGCCGTGCCCACCTGCTCCCGCCGCTTCTGCCAGCGGCCGCACGGGCTCTCTTCCAGGATGTCGCTCTCGTCCTCACTCTCGTCCTCCCGCTCCCGCTCCCGGCCCCGCCTCGGCACCGGCTCCGGGGCCGCCATGGCTCGGCGGGTCCAGGCCGCCGCCCTCCGCGCTATCCGCCGCCCAGCGCCGCCGCCGCTCCCCTCCCGTCCTGGCCCCGCGCCCAGACGCCCAGCTGGGAGCGGAGCCGCCGCCGCCACCACCTCGAGTCCCTACTCGGGCTCCGGGAACTGGGAGGCGCGGGCGCGCGGCCGGCCCGGGGGTGGAGCCCGCCTGCCCCACCGGAGCCGCCTCTCCTGGCCGGAGCCCGAGCGGAGATTCCCCGTAGAAGGCAGAGACCTTGCGGCGCCCAGCGGAGACCCCACCTGTCCCCCGCCCAGGGGCCCAGCGCGTGGGGACCCACCCCGGCCGAGGCCCCGCCCACTATCCCCGCCCACATCCACGAAGGCCCCGCCTCGCGGACCCCGCCCCGTCAGAGGCCCCGCCCGCCCCGTCTAGGGCCCCGCCCCTCCCGAGGCCCCCTCCCGGTGGAGCTGCCTGGTCCCAAACAGGCTCCCCCCGGGACTCGCTGCACTCGGCTGCCCCGGCACCAGCTTGAGGCGAGCGGCCCGGGCGCAGGGGTTTGCGTGGCGGCCCGGAGCCGGGTCCGTCGGGGCCTCCCCGGGCCCGCGGAGGCCTGCGCCGACCGGCCCTGCCCAGCTCTGGGAGCCGCTGGTACTTCCTGCACCGGTTCCCCATCACAAGCTCTCCTGGAGTCACGGGCATCCTCACCCAGCCAAGGTGGTCCCGGCAGTGGCTGCAGCCTGCTCGTGGGTGGCCCTCAGCGCAGCCACCAGCTCCTCCACCAAGAGGGCCCCGTCCTTGTGCTGCTGGGTCAGCGTCACCCTCTGCTCCACGGGGACTGCCTCGGAGAGCGACATGGGCCGGCCCTGGAACTTGCCCATGGAGACGGTGGCCACGGCAGCTCTCAAGGTCTGCCAGGTGCTGTGCTCAGTGAACGGGGGCCCCTGTGGCTCCGCTCCAGGGCTCCCCACTGAGATGGGCAGGAAGGCCAGCCCTGTCTCTGGGTCGGTGACACAGTGGGCCAGCAGCTGCTCACAGCTGAGGCTCTCCTGCATGCCGGGGTCCGAGAAGCCAGCCGCCTGCGAGAGATGCTGCTGAGCTCTTTGTCCAGGCAGCCTAAGTGCAGGGTGGCCTCCCAGGGCAGCCGGAGCCTGCGGGCAGGACACCCTAGCCTGCCTGTAGCCAGCTGGGCAACCAAGAGCCTCAGCAGCGGAGGCCTGTCCACCAGCTCCCTCGTCATGGCCTGGAATAGGGGCATTCGGATGCCACTGAAGGGGCCACGATACCCCGTCACCACCTGCTCTGCTGCCAGGAGCTGCCTGTGGAGCTCTGGTCCAAACAGGCCTGCCCTGACCGCCTCATCTGGCCACAGCTGCCGGCCGGTGGCTGGGTCCACCAGCATGCGGGTGGCGTCCTGAGCCTCCCGGACCGGAAGCGTGGCGCCCGTGGGGAGCAGGTGCTCGGCCGAGGCCTGGAAGCTCTTGTGCCCTGCAGGCAGCAGGACGAGCCCTGCCACACCGCCGGTGCCCTGCGGGTGGCGCTGCACCTCGGTGCGTGCACCCACATCCGGCACCGCCAGCCTGCCCTCCCGCAGGCCTGGGCCGTCTCCACGTCCAGGACCCCCACCTCCAGCGGCCTGGCCAAGCTCGGTGCCCCACTCAGCGTACGGAAAGTGATCTTGAGGAGCAGCAGGCCCAGCCCCGTGCTGCTCCCTGTGGGGATGGAAAGGCTGTGAGGGACCCGAGACAGCCCAGGTGGGTGGGAGGGCAGACACGGTCAGGAGGTCAACCCTGCTCTCTGGACCCACCTCCAGGGCAGCCGGCCCTCCTGAGGGAGGGGCGTCACATCCAGCTTTGGTCCCTCCCCTTGCCCTGCGGCTCCCAGGAGGGGACCATGTGAGCACAGGGACCCCACGGTAGCCTTGGGGGGTGCGGGCTCTGTTTTCTCCTATAGGCCATCCTCTGGCCTCCATCTCAACCCCGCACCCTCCTCCCCCTCCCGCCAGGGTCCTGGTGCAGAGGCTCGGCCTCCACCCGCCGTTGGCCTCAATACCCAGCGATGACCAGTCCCTGCCCTGCCCTCGGGTGGTCTCCATGTATTCGTGTGCTTCTCCCTCCCCCTTCCCAGTGACCCCTCCAAATCCTTCCCCACCTTAACCCACTGCTGCCCTGGCCTCTGCTCCCTCCTGGCTCCCCACCGGGCTTCAGCCAGGTTCCTGCCCTCTGTCCCAAGTCTCTCACCTCAGCCCGGCTGTGTCCCCCTCTGCCCACCCTGGCCCCATGTCCTCCGGGCCATGGCCTCTGGAAATAGGGTCTTTGCAGATGTAATTAAGTTAAGGTTAAGGTGAGGTCACACTGGTGTAGAGAGGTCCTTATTCCAACACGACTGTGTCCTCACAGGAAGACAGACGGGGACGATGCCCAGCCCACAGAAGCAGACTGGAGGCGAGCAGCTTCAGGCCCCAAACCCAGCATTGCCACCAAACGCCAGAAGCACTGATTCCAGATCCTGGCCCCTCAACTGTGGAAGAATAAGGTGCTGTTGTTTGAAGCCTCCCGGGCTGTGGTAATTGTTCCCTCCCGGCCCCAGGAGCCAGTCCACGTCCTGCTTCCACAGAACCACACCTGCAGTCCCCGGTCCTGGTCCACACTGTCCTCGCCTCCCGCAGCTCCCCAAAGCCTCACACGGGGTCTCGGGAGAAGGCTCAGCCCCACGCGCCCTCGCCCCCACTCCGCAGCTCTTGCTGAGGTAACCTCGGACTCCAAACTGCCAAACCCCACAAACGCATTTTCGATTTGACCTCCCGACCTCTGGGGCACGGGGCATGGGGGACCCTCCTCCCTGGTGACATTTCCCCGTTCAGCCGGAGAGCTCCCCTGACCGCAGCTGGAGCCCAGCCTGTCCTGGGGTCGCGGAACCGCGTGTCCAGCTGCCTCCTGGACACCTAGGCCCAGCGGTCTCGCAAGGGGCCTCAAGTTCCATGGTGCCCCCAGAAGTGCTGGCTGTGAGCAGCTCTCCGTCACCCGCTCTGCAGAGCCTGAACCCTAAATCCCCCCACGGCCCCGCTCTCCCCATAGCTGGGCCCAAGAGGTGCTCCTCTGTGTCTGCTGAGACCCCTGGGCAAAATCCTGTTGCCCCCTTTCCCTGCCCGGATGTTGGGCCCAGAGCCCCGGTGGCGCCTGCAGCCGGTCTGCCGCTGGGTCTCGGAGTGCGTGCCAGGCCCGGGCAGACGTGGAGGCGGTGGCTTGGTGCTCACCCGCCCCGCCCCCGCCCCTGCCCCCCCGCCAGGTTCCAGGAGGCACGGCACTTGTTCAGCTCTCCCGAAGCGAGCAGGCCATGCAGTGTGGGCGCACAGGGCACACCATCATGCCTTTGAGAAGGTGGGAAGAGGACATGGGGTGGGGAGAGAGGAGCGTTGTTGAGATCCAGGCCTTGGGCTTCCCTGGTGGCGCAGTGGTTGAGAGTCCGCCTGCCGAGCAGGGGACGCGGGTTCGTGCCCTGGTCCGGGAGGATCCCACATGCCACGGAGCGGCTGGGCCCGTGAGCCATGGCCGCTGAGCCTGCGCGTCTGGAGCCTGTGCTCCACAACGGGAGAGGCCGCGACAGTGAGAGGCCCGCGTACCGCAAAAAAAAAAAAAAAAGATCCAGGCCTTGGGAAAGAACACAAAAGGCTTTGTTCGAGTGACCAGCTGGACGCCTGAGCGGGGTTCCAGGACTCGGTGTGACCGTGGTGGACGCAAGGCTGCCCTGACCTCCTTCTAGGGGTGGCTGAGGCCGCCCTGACCTCCTTCTAGGGGTGGCTGAGACTCTGCACCACCAGCCAGCTTGTCTCCCTGCCATCTGCTTCCTCCCCTCCTTCCCCAGGAGCCTTCCCGAGGCCACTCCCTGAAACCGTGTCAGGCTCTGCTTCCGCGAGCTGACCTGGACGCGTGCTGTGCTGCCCACCTGCCCAGTGACCAGCCTGCTTCCTTTGTATGGTGCGCCTCGTTCCAGGACGGCCTTCAGAGGGTGTGTGAGCAGAGGAAGCCTCAGGTAACAGGGCCCCTGGGGTGGCTGGAGCAGTGAGCTGACCACCTGAAGTCGGGCAGGGGACCAGGGTGGGAAAGAAAAAAGGTACTTCGCTACCCAGCCAAGGCGGGAGGGCTTTCTGGGCCACGGGGTCAGGAGCAGCCAGTGGGGGGGGGGGGTGCTGCAGGCTGTGTTGTCCCGCCGGGAGCCCAGCAAGGAAAACCAGAGGAGCAGGACAGACTCCTGCGCGGGAAGCTCAAGTTTCCTGAACAGCAGGGATTCGTGGGAGGGAGGGTGCTGGGGCCCTGAGGGCCATTGTGGGGGGAGGGCCTGAGGGGCTGGGAGAGGCCCTGTGCCTGCGGCTCTGCCCTACGCAGCTGGGTAACCGTGGCTGGGCCATGGCCCGTTTGGTCAGCAGCGACCTTGGGCCTGGTACGAGCCTCCCTGGTCCCTGACCAGGCAGGACGTGAAGAGGGGCCTGGGAGTGGGTGCCTTGAGTCTGAAGTGGGGACCTTGGGGAAGCAGCTGGACAGAGAGGTCTGGAGCTCGGGAGAGACAGACCAGGGCATGTGAGGGGTGTGCAGGGCCTGGGGAGTGGGAGACAAAGCAGCTTCAAGGCTGGGAGACACAGAAGAGCCCAATCGCACAGAAGCCAAAAGACAGGCGTCCCAGAGAGGCGGTTACCAGCAGAAGTGGCAACGGCACGTGGCTAGAGGGGAGGGTGGCCTCGTGGCTGGGGGGGGGCCGAACGGATTTCCCAGGACTGGAAAGGGACTCTGACAGGAGGCCCCTCCTGTGGCTTCCTGGGAGCAGCCCCACTTCAGGTGGCCCAAGGGGACAAGAGGTGGGAGGGCAATTCCTGAGGAGGGTGGGTCCACATCCCTGGGAGGGGGCGTCACCTATCAGTACCCTGAAGGGCAGCGTGCACACGCCAGGCTGGGCTGGGGGTTGCGGAGGGGCCTCTCTGGCTGTCCATCTAAGCCAAATCACAACAGAACCGGATGGCCAGGCTGCCTCAGGCTCACACATGGAGACAGTGACCTTGGTTGGCCTTTGGCCCACTTTGAGCAGCGTCAGAAAGATCCCACCCACCTGCACTGGGTGCAGACTGCAGAGATCAGTGGCCACGCGGAAACTCGGCACGATGGGCGGGTCAGGGAGAGAGCAGAGTCACGGAGGCTGGAACCCGTGGCAGAGCCCCTCCCGCCTCTACCTCCCAAGGGTCTCGAGATGGCCCCACGCAGGGGTCCCTGGTGCCCATCCACCCCCGACGGCAAGTAGCTCCCTCCATCGGTAAGCACCGGCCTGCCTCACCCCAGCAACGGGCCAGGAGCCATCCCACCCTCTCAATTTGTCAGCCTAATTGCCTCGCGCCCTGGGCGCTCGGACCGGCTCCAGCTGCAAGGCAGGGGGCGGGGCAGGAAGGAATCAGACCTGCACGGCCCCACCCAGGCGCGCACCAGTCCTGCCTGGAAACCCCTGGGCAGGCGAGGCCCCTGCTACGTCTCCCACGCCCGTGCGGGGAACCAGGCTCGGGGGCGACTGCCAGGACTCCCGCGCACCAGGGCTAGTTGGGAGGGAACCGGGCCTCAGAGCCCCGCTTGCCCGGAGCGGAGCCCAGAACCCCGGGCCACCTCCGGGCGCGTCGCGCCCGCCCCAGCCTCTGCAGGCCCCGGGCCGAGAGCCCCCGTAGGTGTCTCGGCTTCGCTCGGCGGCCGCCCCGCCAGGGCCGGCCTGGCTGTCCCACCTGCCCGGACGGTGCCCGCAGCACTCCGTACGCAGTCCCTCCGTTCGCTGCTGTGCCTGCGACCGGCGCCTCCCGGTTTAAACCCGCTCAGGCCCCTCCCCGGGGCGGCACGAGGTGCTTCCGATGGGTGCGGGCGCCCTGAAGCCGGGAGGGGCGCGGGACCGGGAAGCCCACGCGGGGCTGGGTCGACGCCCCCGCGCGCTCCCCTCGGCCGCCACGGTCTGTGAACACCCCTAGGCGGGGAGGAGGGCGGCTGCCGAGGAGCAGGGTCCTCTCGCTCCTACCCAGCCCCTTTCGTCAGCTCCCCCAGAGTCACCGCGAAGGAACGCGGGCGGCCGCAGGGAGCAGGGTGCGTCCGCGCCGCCCTGACGGCCTCTGAACGGTTTGCAAGGTAATGCGGCCCCGCCCGCCGCGCGCAGAGTTTCGCTTTACAAACGTGATTTTATCGCCCGAGGGGGCCCATGGGGCCGCTGGTGCAGGCGTTGACCTCGACCCAGGGGCCCCTCTTGTCCAGTGCCCTTCGTCGTCCAGGCCTCGCTCCCGCCTCGGGGCCGGCGGCTTGCGCTGCTGCTTCGTCCTGGGGCTGCCGGGCCAGGCTGTCCTCAGAGGCTACCTCCATGACCGAGTGGCTTCCCTGCCTTGACCGTGGAAGAGATGGGGTCTCTGTCCCCAGCAGGCTTCCAGTCTGTCTGGAAGGGATGACCAGGCCTTGCCCCATGGGTTCAGCACCTCCACCTGGGATCGGAGCAGGCGTTCTGTCCAGCAGGAGGACCTGGGCCCCTTCTCAGACGCCAGTCCCAGCGCCCACCTTCCGGGGCCGGGGACTCCTGGAGCAGCTGAGGAAGAAGGGCCAGAGCCTGGCAGGCTGGGGCCACAGCCCAGGACAGGAGCCACACGTGGGTCTTCTGGCTGGTCCTCCCCTTTGCTGCCCAGAGATCCCAGATGGATGGGGTGGAGCAGGTGCCCCTTGCCCCCCAGGGTCAGGACCCAAGGCCTGTCCTCCTCTGTCCCCATTCCCGGCCCTGAGGACTCAGTCTTTCCCCTTCCCCAGGCCTCACTTCTTTCCGGGTCGTTCTCGACCAGATACTCATCCAGGGCCACCCAGCCACCTCCGACCGTAGCATGAGAGCACCTTGAGACACCTGCGCAGGCACAGGGGCTGGGGCGCCGGGCTTCCAGGGTAGAGGGTGCCAGTGTTGGCTCCCGTGGCTCTGTCCTCACTCCCACCCCAGGCCCACGCTCACGCCTGCTCACCAAGGCTTCCTGGACCCTGGGCCGACCTTTGGCCGCCTGTGTCCTTGTCGCTGTCTGCGTACCCCACCCTGGCTATGCTATGTGGCTGCTGCTGGTCACTGGAGAGGCCTGACCTGATAGAGTAGTGAGCTCCAGCCTGGGCCCCTACCCCCCCGCCCAAGGCATGTCAGGCCAGCTGCCTTCGCCCCGTCTCTGCTCACCAAACGCCAGGACGCCGTCCATGAGGTCCCGCTGGGCAACGTGCCGAGCTGGCTGTGGCTCGTGGCCGGGAGTGCAGCCCGGAGCCTCTTCTCCGTGGGGTCGGGTCACTGCAGGCAGCACTGCTGCCAGGCCACGAAACCCAGGTGTGGGCCAGCTCCTCACTGTGGGAAGGAGATGTGAGGCTGCCCAGGCCTGGGTCTCTCTGTGCCCAGGGGTGGGTAGCACGCCTGCCTGTGCCGTCCCTGCCCCAGCCGTGCCCACTGGTCCTCATCCCTCCGGCTCCTCTCGCTGTGGCTGTAGCCCCCTGTGGTGGCCTCCAGCTCAGATCTTCCAGGAACCCTCCCGGGGGGCAAGCCTCGATGCCCGTCCTGCTCCCGAGGCCCTTGGGCTGTCCCTGGTCAGCCAGAGCTGCTGCCGTCCTTGGAGCTCTGGTTACCACTGTTCTATGAATAACCACTCTGGGGACCGCATATAAGTGGCATCGTGCCATGTTTGTCCTCTTGTGTCCAGCTTACTTTACATAGCGTAGTGGCTTTAAACTTCATCCGGGCTGTATCAGACATCAGGATTTCGTTCTTTTTAAAGGCTGCCCCGTATTCCATTGTGTGTATTTACCCAATGTGCTTTATGCGCTCATCTGTTGGCGGATACTTGCGTTGCTTCGTCTTTCCTTCTGAAAGCTTACCCTCACTCACGTTGCATGTCAGGGGCTGGCTGAGGCTCTGCTCTGCCACCTTCACGTCAGGATCCAGGCTGATGAAATTACCATAATCTGGAATATCGCTGGTCCTCCTGGCTTAAGGAGTGAGAACTTGGGAAGGTCTTATACTGGCAGCTAAATGCTCTGGTGTGAAGGGGCCACGTGCCACTTCCTCTCATACCCCACTGGCCAGCACTGGTCATATGGTGCCCCTGACCACGAGGGGTGGCAATGCCGTCCTCCTGTGTACTGGATGGAGTAGCGCTGGTGAACAGTACTCGTGACCACACAGCCCCTCATTCAGAACCATCACACTTATCCCACCTGTCATGATTTTAGTCATTCAGTTTTGTAGTTCATCCTCTAAATCAGCGGTCCCCAACTTTACGGCACGAGGGACCAGTTTTGTAGAAGACAGTTTTTCCATGATGCGGGGATGGAGGGGGAAGGATGGTTCAGGAGGTAATGCGAGCGGTGGGGAGCGGCAGATGAAGCGTCACTCGCTTGCCCGCTACCAGTCCACGGCCTGGGGCTTGGGGACCCCACTCTGAATAATGAGTACCACAATTTGACGCTGATGATTGCTTTCCTCATAAGTGATCTGGCATCGTGCTATGACAGGTGCCTATGATTTCTGCCAAGTGAAAACTATTGACTTTATCTCACGTGTGCAGTTGTTCGGATGCTCTTCTGACCCCTAGACAGCGCCTCGCCCAAAGCTGAACCTACTACAGGCACAGCCCAGAGATCACCTACAAGGTAACGTTTCTGCCATTGAATAACTTGGGGTTTAAAACCTGAACTTCCTAGAACATGTGTATCACTCAGTTCTCTTTCTAGCGATATTTACACAGGAACATTTTATCTTCACATCACCCCAAATCAATAAACGAGCTTTAATCGAACAGTGTGCAGGGGAAATCTTGAATGAAACCTCAGATAGGATGGCTAGATGGCCATGACCACCTGAGGGTGTTGTACGAAGCTCGGGGTCAACAAATGTCTGTGTGGGTGGTGGGATGGGGCGGGACTAAAAGAAGCCCCGTCCCTGCAGATGGACTTGTTAGCATCCGTGTTCATCGCCGTGTTTGGGAAGCAGTGTGTTTAGCACTTCACACTCACTTATCTGTATGTGTACTGAGTGGCTTTTAGTTACATTATAATTTTCCCCACGTAGATGTCCAACTGCTATTTTTGTGGAGAATGTCTAATTCTTGGGAATATTCTCTTGCCATTAAAGGGAAGAGGCCTGTGTGTGATCAGTCAATCACAGTACACGGCCTAAATTTTTTTTTCATATAATGTCTATTCCATAGCATAGGTTATCTTTTTCAAACTCTAAAAAAACTTTGCACACTCGCTATTATTACTGATGTGCAACTCACATTTTCACGTTTACTAGGATTGTGGATAAATGCTTTGTCCCCATCCTCACTCATCAGTTCATTTTTTTCATGCCAAAAGAGGTTGAGATCAAAGCAAAATACATAATCTTTTGAGTGTTATATATTATAAAGAAACCAGGCTCTGGGACTTCCCTGGTGGCGCAGTGGTTGAGAGTCCGCCTGCCGATGCAGGGGACACGGGTTCGTGCCCCGGTCCGGGAGGATCCCACATGCCGCGGAGCGGCTGGGCCCGTGAGCCATGGCCGCTGAGCCTGTGCGTCCGGAGCCTGTGCTCCACAACGGGAGAGGCCGCGACAGTGAGAGGCCCGCGTACCGCCAAAAAAAACCAGGCTCTACATTTTGTTAAATGTCACCTTTTGGAAGAATACATGTTTAATAAGTTTCCAAAAACGTCCTACCTGTGCCTGCTGTTTTGGAGATTAGAAATCTGTATGTGCGGCGGACAGGTTTCAGGACCAGTGTCCCGTGTTTGATGTTCCCAGTGGGGGATTTCCTTGAAGACGCTTGCTGGTCAGTTCTCTAGCTGAGGAGCCCCTGCGTGTTGAGAAGCACGCGTTGTTCTGGACGACGTCAGAGCATCAGCCCCTTCAGCGACTGGACTGTTTCTTCCTCAGGAGTTGGTGTGGAGCCTCCCAGACCAAACACCACACTCCCTTTCTCTGTCAGAAAGCTGGGGTAAATTGTATATATTTGTATAACTGAAACACTTTGCCGTATACTTTAAACTATATGTCTATATATATATATATATATTTTTTTTTTTTTTTTGCGGTACGCGGGCCTCTCACTGCTGCGGCCTCTCCCGTTGCGGAGCACAGGCTCCGGACGCGCAGGCTCAGCGGCCGTGGCTCACGGGCCCAGCCGCTCCGCAGCATGTGGGATCCTCCCAGACCGGGGCACGAACCCGTGTCCCCTGCATCAGCAGGCGGACTCTCAACCACAGCGCCACCAGGGAAGCCCCAATATATATATATACATTTTAAGTAATATAGGATGGTAACTGAAAGAGAAAGATTAAAAAACAGGAAGCTGGAGTAAAATACGACTTTTTGTTCGAACAGACCCTTTGCTGCCACCTGCTGGAGAACTCTCAGAATAAATATCCACTTTTGCCACCAATTGTTGGAGGCCGTGAAGCCATAACTGAGATGCGTTACAGTGGAAATGAGAAGCACTCCTCTGAATCAGGAAGGTGCCGGTGCCTCCTTAGAGCGGGTGTTCTCGCGGTCAGGGAGCCCGTAAGTCTCCCCGCTCCTGCTGCCTGGCCTGGACCAATCGTGAAGAAAGAAAGAGTCGGACCGAGGAGGACCAGGCGGCGGGCGTGAAACGAGCACCCAGATGTAGACCCCGCCACGCCCTGGTTCCCTGGCGGGCCGCGAAGGCTGTCCGAGGGTGGCAAGCGCCGCCGGCCCAGAGAGGGTCAGGGCAAACCCGTGTTTGCACCGTCTCTGTCCAGTGGCCAGGTCAGGCCATCGGAGAAGCCCCTGTCCTCCCCAGGATGGTGGGGGGAGGCGCATTTCCCAGCCTCTGCCCTCCTTTTCACCTTGGCCGTGGTCGCTCAGGGTGTGGCTGCCCCTGGGCGGGGGGGGAGTGGGCGCTCAAGACCCCAACCCGTCAGCCCACTCCCCTCTTTGCAGGGCCCTTGTCCAGCACTCACGGCCCCGTGGTGCCCCCTGGGAACCCCCCGGCTCTGAAATGTGTCAGGGTGGGACACGGGTGAAAGCAGCTGGGATTCTGGCAGGTCTGCTCGCGGTCTGGCTTCCGTCAGGAGTCTCAGGGTGGCAACTGTGTCCCGTGCAGACGTTCCCACCTGCTACCCGCCTGTGCTCACTGGCTGGAGCGTCTCTGCAGAAAGAAACTCCTGTCTCCTACTGTTTGGTTACCCAGTGTCCCTGTCTGTGTAGCAAAAGCAGGATAAATGCTTGATTCTTTTTTTTTTTCCATTTAATAATTCTCCAAATCTTGGATACTTAAGTCGCTTCCAATTTTTGACAATTATTCCCTTCTTTCCTTTTTTTGCTATTGAGGTAGAAGACACATGCCGTAAAGTTATCACCTGAGCCATTGCTTGGAGAGTACAGTTCAGTGGCATTAGGTGCATTTGTGACCATAACCCTTCATCTTGTAAACAGAAACAGTACCCATGGAACCACAACTGTCCCCCTGCCCCCAGCCCTGGCACCACCCTTCTACTTTCTGTCTCTATAATTTTGACGACTCCAGGTGCCTCATATGAGTGGAATCCTGCAGTCTTGTCTTTTTGAGACTGGCTGACCTCACTGAGCAGTTTGTCGTCCAGTTTCATCCATGGTGGTAGCACATGTCATAACTGCCTTCCTCTTTAAGGCTGAATAATGTCCCATCGTATGTACAGACCACAGTTTGCTTATTGACACATCCATCCGTGGACACTTGGGTTGCTCCCATGTTTTAGCTATTCTGAATAATGCTGCATTGAACATGGGTGTACAAATATCTATTCGAGTCCTTGCTTTCAATTGTTTTGTGTATACACCTGGAAGTGGAATTGCTGGATCACGTGGTGATTATATTTGTAACTTTTTGAGGACCCTCCATACTGTTTCCGCAGCAGTTGTACCATTTTACATTCGCACCAACAGGGCACAAGGGTTCCATTACTCCACACCCTCACCAGCACTTGTTATTTTCTGGTTTTCTCATAGTAGCCGTGCAGACGGATGTGAGGAGGTATCTCGCTGTAGTTTTGATTTGCATTTCCCTAACGATTAGTGGCGTTGAGCACATTTTTGTGCACTTAGTGGCCATTTGAATGTCTTCTTTGGAGAAATGTCTATTCAAGTCCTTTGCCCATTATTGAATTGGGTTGTTTGTTTTGTAGTTGTTGAGTTTTAGGAATTCTCTATAAATTCTGAATAATAATCAGGTATATGATTTGCAAATGTTTTCTCCCATTCTGCGGGTTGCCTTTTTACTCTGAGGACAGTGTCTTTGGATAAACAAAATTTTCAAATTTTCATAACGTCTTATTTGTCTTTTTTCTTCTTTTGTTGCCTGTGCCTTTGGTGTCATACCTAAGAAGTCACTGCCAAATCAAAAGTCATGCATTCTTGGGCTTCCCTGGTGGCGCAGTGGTTGAGAGTCCGCCTGCCGATGCAGGGGACACGGGTTCATGCCCCGATCCGGGAAGATCCCACGTGCCGCGGAGCGGCTGGGCCCGTGAGCCATGGCCGCTGAGTCATGCATTCTTTTATTCGATGATTTATTCTAAGTGTTTTATAGTTTTAGGTCTTAAGTTAATTTTTGCCTCCCCTGCCTCATGCCAGGCCCTCTGCCAGCAGCCTGCGTGGTCCCCAAAGGGCTCAACCTGGACCCACAGGCTCAGCTTCATGCCAGGGGGCAGCACTGCCTCAGTCCCTGAAGGATGGACCCCCCATATGTGCCAGGGGCTCTGGCCCCGTCTGGCTGCATCTCAGTCCATTCCTAGACTGGAGAGGGCCCAGCAGCCTGACCAGGAGGTGCCTGCTGGCAGCACGAGTGTGACAATCACTGGGTTTCCAGAGCTTCTGGGCACCCCTGTGCTCCCTGACTGGGGTCAGCTGTTTTGACAATAAAATCTGATGTATTACGTGGTCACCCAGGGACCTTGCAGAGCCAGGCTAGTAAACAGCAGACAGACCCCTTAGAAACAGGGGAAAGAGAAACCCGTTCTGCCGTAGCAGTGTGGGTGAAGAGTATCCCGTCACACATCAGTAAACAGATGTTGCAGCGACCCACACCCTGCCACGGTGCGTCCTGAGGAGACTCAGGATAAGAAAGCACAGGATACAGCCCCAGGTAGCCGAGGTGCAGGTCCCCAGGTAGCCGAGGTGCAGGTCAAAGGAGTTTCCATGAGCCGGACTCCTGCATCTTCCCATACATAGAAGAGCGCTAAATTCCTTCACTTGAGACGTCTGGGTTTCTTTAATGAACAGTAATCTTTTGATGTTCCGACTACCTGATCTTTGTTGCTGAAACTGCCGTGTATCTCGGCCCCTCCCTGACCTCTTTGGAGCAGAACCTCAGAGCCATCTGAGAGGCTGTCCTCCGGGCGCAAGTCCTCGGTTTTGTCTGCCAGAGAAAACATGCTTCTCAGCTTTTCCATTGTCCGCTCTTTTCAGTCAACAGCAGGCTCAGCAGTTCCCAGCCCAGATCGGCCTGAGGCCACGCAGGCCCCAGCCGGTGGCCTTCCCGCCCACATCTTTGTAAAAGGTCCCTTTGTTACACACGCCTCACCTCCCCTGCTTCATGTCAGGACTCCCGACCACAGACACACTGCATTTCCACTCCTTTAAGGGTCAATTTTGACATGAATATTTAACAAAGTGCGGAATCAATCAAAATCCACCTCCTCGTCCTGAAAAAGGCATTAAAGTGTTTTAACCAGGTGTGTTCTACCTGACATGCTACTGATGTCTGATACAATTTTAAATCCACCGTTTCTTTCTCAGTTTAACCTCTACTTGTCACAGTACATGAATATCTCACCCGTTGGAAGTAACTTGGGTTACGTGCTGTGAAATAAAACGTATTTTATGGCAAGACAAGAGACTTCTAAACAAAAAGCCTCTGCCCTTTGGCCCCCTCTCCCCCCACCATGAATCAAGTGTCTGCATTACTCAGCGACCGGAACTCCCCAGAGGCAGAAATACCTGCTCAACCGTAAAGAGCAACATTCTCCCAGCATCAACCAGACAGCTCCCTAAAAGGTAACATTCCTCCTCCATCCTGTAGGGGGCACACGACCCACCAGGATGACGCTTAGACCTGGATTGTGTGAACTGCCAATAACACATCATTTGATGTGCTTCTCAAAAAACTTATATAAACTGTGTCTTGACGTCTAACCAGGGAACAGTTTCTCAGAGCTTTCTGAGATGTTCTTTCTGGGTTATAATCCTCAAATTTGGCTCAAATAAAATTTTCCATTTCTTTCTCAGATCAACTGATTAATTTTTCATCGATAGTGGTTTACTTCCAACTTTACCTTCTGTCCAAGAATGCCGCAAATTGGCCACGTCTCCTTGGGCACGTGTGAGATTTCTCACTGTAGAGACCTATTTGTGAAAAAGCCAGATCACAGGGTTGATTTTAAGTAGGTTTTGGCAGATGGGTTCCCCAGGCCCTCCTGAGTCTCCTCGACCCCCTCCAACCCCTCAGCCCCAGGCATCCCATGAGCTGCTTGCCATCACTCTAGGTTACTGTGCGTTGCCCAGAACTTTATATAAATGGGATCAAACAATGTGTGCTCTTTTGTTGTCTGGGTTCTTTTTCTTTTTTTTTTTTTTTTTGCGGTACGCGGGCCTCTCACTGCTGTGGCCTCTCCCGTTGCGGAGCACAGGCTCCGGGCGCGCAGGCTCAGCGGCCATGGCTCACGGGCCCAGCCGCTCCGCGGCACGTGGGATCCTCCCGGACCGGGGCACGAACCCGCGTCCCCTGCATCGGCAGGCGGACTCTCAACCACCGCGCCACCAGGGAAGCCCCCTCATTGTAGTTTTGATTTGCATTTGTCTGATAATTAGTGACGTGGAGCATCTTTTCATGTATTTGTTGGCCAAATGTATGTCTTATTTGGAGAAACGTCGGTTTAGATCTTCTGCCCATTTTTTGGATTGAGCTGTTCGCTGTTTTGACACAGAGCTGCGTGAGCTGTTTTGGAGATGAATGCCTTGTCAGCTGCTTTGTTTGCAGATATTTTCTCCCATTCTGTGGGTTTTCTGTTTTGTTTATGGTTTCCTCTTTTGTGCAGAAGCTTTTACGTTTGATTAGGTCCCATTCGCTTTTGTTTTTGTTTTTTAAACATTTTTCATTTCTCTAGGAGGTGGATCAAAAAAGATATTGCTAAAAAAAAAAAAGATATTGCTGTGATTTATGTCAGAGCATTCTGCCTATGTTTTCCTCTAAGAGTTTATAGTGTTGGCCTTCCATTTAGGTCTTTGATCCATTTTGAGTTTATTTTTGTGTATGGTGTCAGGGAGTTTTGTTGTTGTTGTTTCTCGGAGTTTTTGTTTGTTTGCTTTTTGGCCATGCAGCATGCAGGATCTTAGGTCCCTGACCAGGGATTGAACTCATGCTCCCTGCACTGGGAGCACGGAGTCTTAACCACTGGACTGCCAGGGAAGTCCCTAGGGAGGTTCTAGTTTCATTAGCTGTCCAGTTTTCCCAGCACTGTTTATTGAAGAGACTGTCTTTTCTCCATTGTATATTCACTGTATATTCTCACCTCCTTTGTCATATATTAATTGACCATAGGTGCGTGGGTTTATTTCTGGGCTTTCTATCCTGTTCCACTGGTCTATACTTCTGTTTTTGTGCCAGTACCATACTGTTTTAATTACTGTAGCTTTGTAGTTTAATGCTATACATTTCTAAGTACTGTTTTAGCTGTATCTCTCAACTTTTGACATGCTGTATTCTAATTTTTATTCAGTTTGAAATACTCCCTAATTTCCCTTTTGACTTCTTTGACCCATGAACTATCTAGAAGCTTATTATCTAGTTTCCAAACATTTGGGGATTTTCCAGATACTTTTTTGCCATTGATCTAATTCCACTGTGTCAGACAGCACACTTTTTAATGCCTGGATCATTTTAAAGTTGTTAAGATTTATTTTACGGCCCAGTATATGGTCTATATTAGTAAATGTTACGTGTGCACTTAAAAGAATGTATTCTGCGATTGTTGGGTGGAGTGTTCTAAATGCTAATTAGGTCAGGTTGGTTGTAGTGCTATTCAAGATTTCTATAATCTTACTGACTTTATGTCTATTTGTCCTATCAGTTATTGAGGGAGTGGATTTGTCAATTTCCTGTTGCATTTCTGTTACTTTTGGCGTTGTGTATTTTGAAGCACTGTTATTAGGTGCATAAAAATTGGATTGTTATGTCCACCTGATGCATTGACTGCTTTGCCACTATGATATAAGCCTCTTTATCCCTGGCAATATCCTTTACTCTAAAATCTACTTTGCCTAATAGTAGCAGAGCCTCTCCGGCTTTCTTACGATAAAAATCAGCCTCGAGTATTCAGCTGAGTCCCGATCAGTGCACTTGTGTGAGAAATGGCTGGGGAAAGAACACTCAGAAGAATTAGAACAATCCCAGGAGGTCACATAGAAAATACTGTTATATTTTATTTAAAATGTTGTTTATGTTCCTAGGTGACAGGCTTATTGTTTTTAGCTTTTTCTCAGTTTTTATTTCTAATATGGTAAGTATTGATAGATAGGACCCACATCATCAAAACTCTTGTGGTTCTCAGTAATTTTTTTTTTTTTTTTTTTTTTGCGGTACGCGGGCCTCTCACTGCTGTGGCCTCTCCCGGTGCGGAGCACAGGCTCCGGACGCGCAGGCTCAGTGGCCGTGGCTCACGGGCCCAGCCGCTCCGCGGCATGTGGGATCTTCCCGGACCGGGGCACGAACCCGCGTCCCCTGCATCGGCAGGCGGACTCTCAACCACTGCACCACCAGGGAAGCCCCTCAGTAATTTTTAAGACTGTAAAGTTGTCCTGAGACCAAAGATTTGAAAACAACTGGTTTAGACAAAGTCGCATATTTGCCATTTTATTTGCTCCCCCTCTTCTTCCATGTCAGACGATCTTTCTAAGGTAATTTTCTTTTTTCCTGATGTAACTTTTAGGAGTTTCTTTGGTGAGAATCTCTTGGTTTTATATCATCATAGATTTTGTCTTTAAAAGAATGTTATTTCACCTATTAGTTTTTAAATCTTTAAGAAACTTGTAGTAAAATACACCTAACATAAAATTGATCACTTTAACTATTGTAAGTGTACAATCAGTGGCATTAAGCACATTCACAACGTGGTGCAACCATCCCCACCATCTACTTGCAGAACTTTTTCATTCCTCCAAGCGGAAACCCCACACCCATAAACACTCTTCTTGCTCCCCCAGCCACTGGAAACGATTTCTTTTTTACAAGGACAGCGTTACTGAGATGCGATCCACATCCTATACAACTCGCCCCGACAGTGTATCATTCGATGGTTTTTAGCACATTCACAGACTTGTGAGACCACCGTCAGTTTCAGAACATCTTCATCACCCCCCAAAGGAATCCTGTACCCGTTAACAGTCACTCCCTACTTCCTACCAATCCCTCTCCCCAGCCCTAGACAGCCACTACTCTACTTGCTGTCCTTATAGATGTACCTATTCTGGACATTTCTCATAAATGGATTCATACAATAGATGGTCTCTTATAACTGGCTTCTTTCACTTAGCATAACGTTTTCAAGGTTCCTCTATTGATGCGGCCTTGCTGTAGCAGGTATTAGTGTCCATTCAAGGTTCCTCTACTGATGCGGCCTTGCTGTAGCAGGCATTAGTGTCCATTCAAGGTTCCTCTACTGATGCGGCCTTGCTGTAGCAGGCATTAGTGTCCATTCAAGGTTCCTCTACTGATGCGGCATTGCTGTAGCAGGCATTAGTGTCCATTCAAGGTTCCTCTACTGATGCGGCCTTGCTGTAGCAGGCATTAGTGTCCATTCAAGGTTCCTCTACTGATGCAGCATTGCTGTAGCAGGCATTAGTGTCCATTCAAGGTTCCTCTACTGATGCGGCATTGCTGTAGCAGGCATTAGTGTCCATTCAAGGTTCCTCTACTGATGCGGCCTTGCTGTAGCAGGCATTAGTGTCCATTCAAGGTTCCTCTACTGATGCAGCATTGCTGTAGCAGGCATTAGTGTCCATTCAAGGTTCCTCTACTGATGCGGCATTGCTGTAGCAGGCATTAGTGTCCACTCCTATTATGTTAGCTAACATTCCATTGTATGGACGTACTACCTTTTATTTACCCATCATCACTTGTTGGACATTTGACATATGTCTACTTTTTGGCTATTATGAGTAATGCTGCTGTGAACACTTGTGTACAAGTTTTTGTGTGGACATATGTTTCACTTATCTTGGGTAGATATCTAGGAGTGGGACTGCCCAGTCATATGGTAACTTTATGTTTAACTCTTGAGAAACTGACAGAAACTGGTGATTTTCACAGCTCTTGCAGCATTTTCCATTTTCACAAGGTATAAGGGTTCCAACTGCCCCACATCCTCTCCTGTTGTTATTTGTCTTTTTTTTTTTTTTATCATAGCCATCCTACTGGCTGGGAAGTGGTGCCTTATCGTAGTTTTGATTTACATTTCCCTGATGGCTCATGACATTAAGCATCTTTTCATATGCTTTTTGGCCATGTGTAAACCTCTTTGTAGAAATATCTGTTGAGCTCCTTTGCCCATTTTAAAATTGGGTTTTTGTCTTTTTATTATTGAGTTGTCGGTGTTCTTTATGTATTCTGGATACAAGGCCCTTCTCAGATTATATGAGATATCTAAATATTTTCTCCCACACTGAGGTTTTTTTTTCAGTTTCTTGATGGTGTCCTTTGATGTGTAAAAGTTTTAAATTTTGATAGAGTCAAATTTATCTATTGTTTCCATGGATCATTTGTGCTTTTGGTGTCATATCAAAAAATTATTGCCTAGGGGACTTCCCTGGTGGTCCAGTGGTTAAGACTCCATGTTTCCACTGCAGGGGGCACAGTTTTGATCCCTGGTTGGGGAACTAAGATCCTGCATGCCGTGCGGCGTGGCCGAAAACAAAAGAAAACAAAACCAAACAAACAAAAATTATTGCCTAATCCAAGGTCATGAACATTTACGTCTATGTTTTCTTCTAAAACTCTTGCATTTAGGCGTTTGATCCATTTTGATTTAATTTATGTGTACAGTGTGAGGTAGGGGTCTAATTTAATTCTTTGGCATATGCGTATCCAGTTTTCCCAGCACCATTTACTGAGAAAACTGTTCTTTTCCCTGTTGAATGGGCTTGGTATCCTTGTCAAAGATCAATTGACCGTAGATATATCGGCTTAGTTTTGGACTCTCAGTTCTATTTCATCCAATTATATGTCTATCGTCATACGAACATCACATTGTTTTGATTATTGTAGATTTGAGGTAAATTTTGAAATTGGGAAGTGTGATTCATCCAATATTGTTCTTTTTTTTTCAAGATTGTTTCGACTATTCTGAATTCCTTAATATCCATGTGAATTTTAGGATTGACTTGTCAAATTCTTCTGCAAAGAATGTAGCTGGAATTTTTATAGGAATTTATTTTGTAGATCAATTTGAGGAGTACTGCTATCTGAACAATATTAAGTCTTCCAATCCATGAACATGAGATGCCTTTCCATTTATTTAGTTCTTTAATTTTTTTTAACAATGCTTTGTAACTTTCAGAATATAAGTTTTGCATATCTTTTGCTAACTTTATTCCCAAGTTTATTCTTTCTGATACTATTTAAATGGAATTCTTTTTTTAATTTTCAAATTGTTCATTACAAATGTATAGAAATATAATTGGTTTTTGTATACTGATCTTGTATCCCACAAACTTGCTGAACTTGTTTATTGGGTTTCATAGTTTTTTTAGTAGATCCTTAAGATTTTCTATATAGAAAATCACGTCATCTGCAAATAAAGAGAGTTTTACTTCTTCTTTTCCAATCTTGCTGACTTTTATTTCATTTTCTTGCTTTATTGCCCTGGCTAGAATCTCAAATACAATGCTCAACAGATGTGGGAAAAGTGGACATCTTTATTCACCTTATTTCTTAAGTGGTAAAGCTTGACACAAATTTAGCTTAGTGCTTCTCAAGCATTAATGTGGGAAAATACCTCACCTGTCCTCCTCAAAACTGTCAAGGTCAGCAAAAGCAAAGTTTTGAGAAACCATCTTAGCCAAGAGGAGCCTAAGGTAGGTAATATGATGACGAAATGTAATACGGTGTCCAGGATGAGATCCTGTAACATGAAAAGAACATTAGGTAAAAAATAAGAAGAAGAATATATGACTAAAATACAGATTTTAATTGACAGTAAGATATTGGTTCACTAATTGTGACATATGTACCATATTACTATAAGATGTTAATAGGAAAAACTGAGTATGGGGTATATGGGAACTTTCTGTATTATCATCACTATTTTTCTGTAACTCTTGAACTATTCTACAATTTAAAGTTTATTTTTAAATGGCATTAATGTGCTTATTTGTTATAATGCAGATTGTGACTCGGTGGACCTGTGGCAGGGCCCCAGGATCCTGCGTTTCCAAAAGATCCATGGTGCATGGCCCACACTTTAAGAAGATTTCACTTTTGCTAATGAGTTTAAATGTCATCCTTTTGTGGGTAATCTGTTTTTTCTCTCTGACGGCTTTAAAATTTTTTCTCAGGGACTTCCTTGGTGGTCCGGTGGTTAGGACTCTGCGCTTTCGCCGCTGTGGCCCGAGTTCAGTCGCTGGTCGAGGAACTAAGATCCCGAAAGCCAAGCAGTGCAGCCAAAAAAAAAAATAATAATAAAATAAAATTTTTTCTCTTTGTCTTTGGTTTTCTATGATTTTGCTACAGTGTGTTTTGATATGGATACTTCATTTGCCACGACTGGATTTTATTGTGCTTCTTGGATATAATGACCCATGCTTTTCATCATTTTGGAAAATAATTATCAGCTATAATTTCTTCAAAAATTATCTCCCTATTTCCTTCAGGATCTTCTAGAACTACAGTTAGACCGATGTTAGAGTATTGTGTTATATGCTGGCTGTTAACCTCTTTCATATTTCCCTGTGTCTCTGGAATGAATTCTGAGTAACTTTTTCGGATCTATCTTCCAATTTACTCTTCTTCAACTGCGTCTAACCCACTGCTGAATCAATCCACTGAGGTTTCAACATTATTATATGGTTTATTCCTAGAAGTTCAACTAAGTTCCTTCACAATCTTCTTGAGCTTTTTAGATGGAGTCTCATTTCTCATATTGTAAATTCTTTCACTTCATAACCATTTTCAGCAAACTTACTATATATTCTTTATTGAATAATCCAATGTCCTAAGTCCCTTGGGTTCTAATTCTGCTTTTGTTTATGCTGACTTACTCATAATGGTTTGGTTTCATTTGCCTTGTAATTTGGAATTGTGAGATCGTGTTTGAAAGACTGGGTTTTATCTCTGGGAATCCCGTGAGGCCTTGCGGGCAAGATCCCCAGAGAAGGTTGTGTTCGCTCAGGTCAGGCACAGCCACAGCCCACCTGGGGCCACGCGGGCTGAGTTTCTCCACGTGGGCTTCCCCAGAACGTACAGGCAGAAGACCTGAGGTGACAAATGTCCAGTGGAGACTTTTTTTTGCACCCAGGGAGGTTCCTTCCGTCAGCATCTGCCCGTGCTGGGGTGTCGCGAGCACACGTGCTCACTACGCAGAGCCCACTGGGGACACAGGCGTCGTGTAGCACCTGCCTGTGCGGCCCAGGCCCTCGCTCTTGCCCCTGAGGATCTGCGGCAGCCCGAGGTTTGGGGTTTCTAGGGTCAGCAGACCCCTCAGGGAAGTGTCAGCCCCCACGCTGAAGTTCTGCTTCATTTTTCACCCCTGAGGGTTTCCTTTTCTTTCTTGTGACCTCAGGTACCTGACAAGGTATTGGTTTACAGTGGGAGATTTACAGTGGGAGGGTTTTCCGGGGTGTCTGGGTCTGTCATGCTGCTGCCGCTGTGAAGGTGTCGTTGTTTAAGCAGGTGCACTTGGTGATCCACTCAGAGCCCATCTTGGGGGGTGGGTGTGCCCATCCCCCAGCTGCTGTGGACTCACACCAGCGCCCTTAGCGAGAGGTGCCCTTGGACGACAGAGCTGCCTGGCTAACAGGTGCCTGGGAGCCGCCTGCCCCCACCCAGGGCAGCCCGTAGTCCACGGCTGGAGGGGGGATATCAGCCTAGACCCCTTGTCGCTGGAGAAACAGCTCTCTGAGGTGAAACTCACAGTCCTGTGACACCCACGGATCAGGCCACGCGTGGTGGGGTTCGCCGAAGCCACACCTTCGCTCACTGCTTTTCTCACACCCTCTCCCGAGAGCACAGCCCCTGTAAACCAGGTGCACCTGGACCGCCGTCGTGGGCTCTGCTTCTGGAGAACTGATCTGAGACAGGTGGTGCCGGGCGTGGTCCCGGAAGCATCCTCCACAGCAGGGTTTGGGGTTGGACGCCCATGGCTCACCTCCGGCGGCGGTGGACGTTGTCAGTCCCAGCACCTAGAGCAGGACTGGTGCTCAGAGCATATGTGGTGAAACGTGCCGCGTATGGGCAGGGGGAGGGCACAGGTACCATGGCGGGGGCGTGGCCCAAACCGTGTGCCCCGAATCCACGTGCTGCAGGGCTGATTCCTGGACCTCAGGAGGGGACTGTGTCTGGAGATGGCATCTTTAAAGAGGTGATCAAGGTACATGAGGTCATGAGGGTGGCCCCAACCCAATCCGACAGGTGTCCTCACAAGAAGAGAAGGTCGAGACATAGACACACACAGAGGACGGCCTCATGAGGACTGAGAGAAGTCGGCCATCCACGTGCCAAGGAGAGAGGCCTCAGGAGGAACCAGCCCTGCTGCCTGTTTTTTTTTTTTTTTTTTCTGGTTGCGCTGCGCTGCTTGTGGGATCTTAGTTCCCCGACCAGGGATCGAACCCGGGCCCTCAGCAGCGAGAGTGCGGAGTCCTAACCACTGGACCGCCAGGGAATTCCCATCCCTCCCTGCTGACAAGCTGATCGCAGACTTCGGCTTCCAGAACTGAGAAGAAGTACATTTCTGTCATTTAAAAGCCCCTATCCTGTGGTATTTGTTGCGGCAGCCCTGGCAGCAAGAACATGATGTGGGGTCTCCGGCGAGGCCCCAAAGGAGAGCCCCAGCTCTGAAGTGAGGACAGAGCACGTGCGGACCCCACAGAGCTGTTCCTAGAGTGCTCCTGGGGCTGGGGGGCTGCACATCTGACCACAGGACGTGGGTGACGGTGCGACCACAGCTCCCGTCTGGAGCTGGTGCCCTGAGACCCACCGACACACAGTTGGCGGGCTGGGTGAGGGCTTAGGGTAAGGGGGAGTGGACGCCAGGCCCTGGCTCACGCAGAGCCAGAGGGCTACATGAGCAGGTGGCCCGCACCACCACTTCCCCCACTACTGCCAGACCACAGCCTTGCAGAGGGTCCCCACGAGGGCACGGAGGAGGAGGCCTGGCCGGGTGCACCATGGCACGTGTGGTGTGTCGGGCCGCACGCAGGCACAGCCCCACTCGGGGCTGCCAACAGTGGCTGGGGAAACCCCTGGCTGGAGCTTCTGCAGTGCACTGGGTGACCCCCGGAGCGGAGAGGACAGCGGCTCCCGCGTGGCCAGGAGGAACGGCCGGGCCGGCTGGTCAGGGCCTGAGAGCATCAGGGGTGGAGGACGGGAACGAGGTACTGGCGGCCACGGGAGTGAGGTCTTGCATCACGTGCTGACGTCTGCTGGGAGCGGCGTGAGGAGCCACTGAGCCGCCCACGGACCGCAGGACTTGCCCAATGGGTGCCGGGCTCACAACCGCGCCGGCCCAGCAAGCACAGGCTGGCGACACACCCCCTCCCAGCCTGGCCCGAGGCCACCCAGCAAGAGGGACACTGACCACTTCAGCTCGGCTGCCTTTGCCTCTCAGCCTACCTGCGGGTTCCTGCAAAACATCACCTTGGACCTCAGACCCCTCTTCCGGCACGGGGGTACCGCAGGGCTCCAGGCCTACAGGAAGCTGCTGGCCTGGCAGAATGTTGGACGGCCTCATAAGGAAGTAGCTGACACCCTGAGGGACTGCAGCACCGTCCTTCCGGATGTGGGCGTGACCTTGAGTCAATGATCCCAGAAGGCGGCCCACCGGGTCTGGGAACCCAGGAGTGGAAGCAGAAGTGGCCCAGCCCCAACAAGCTCCGGGACCCGCCGCAGTGCAGGTGCTTCTCGTCCCCGCAACTTCAGGCTGTGAGACCCTCGCGGTCCTGGTCGGCGAAGGAAAACATGGCCACCCGGGGCGTGGCGGGAGTGTCCCACTCAATTCACAGCCACGGCTACCACCTGGCCAGGCGGCTGCTCGTTGCTGTAGACCAGCAGGCCAGGTGGGCACCGTCCTGGCCGGGAGGACCCTGACCACCCATGGAGGCAGGGCTGCTGCCCCGGGCATCTTGGTACTTCCACGCCCAGGTTTAACTGCAAGTGGGCAAGAGAGCAGAGCCCGACAAGGGCTGGGTAACCAGGACTTTAGACCCCCAAGGATGAGGGGCCACCCCCTGGGGCAAAGCAGGGAGATGGCATGGGTCAGGGCCTCATGGCCTCAGAGCCAGTGGCTCACCGGGTGGCTTGCCCCACTCACCCTCCTCCACCGCCGCCGCTCAGGCTCGTGACTGCACCCTTCTCTGGAGGGTTACCCTTGGCCGACACGGACCACCTTACCCAGGGGTCACGCTGCCTCTTCCACACAATCAACGACCGACCGAAGGGCACGTAAGACCCCCGTCTCAGACGTAAGCGCCAATCACAAACCCAGCCTGGGGGGCTGGGCCGAGGGACAGGTCACCACCTGGGCTGAGCAGGCCCCAGCTGGCCCGGCCTCCACCTCGCCCTATGCTCTGGGTCACTCAGCCTGGGTTTCTCTGAGGGGTGCAGCCCCCGGCCAGCGTCTTCACGAGACCCGGTTCTTCTGCCCCAGGCCAGGACACAGTGGCCAAGCTCAGAGCCTGGGGCCGCAGCACCCCCTTAGCCCAACACACAAGCTGACCTGAGGACAAAAAGTGAGGCAGGACCCGCGGGAAGGTTGGAATTGCTTTTATTTGGGCGAGCGCCGCAGGCCCGCCGTGGTCGGGTTAGTGTTCTGTCCTCAGAGGCAGCCGAAGCCCGGGCCTCCACCCGCCACCTACCTGGGTTAGTGGGACGTGCAAAGCTCAGTCGGAGAGCAGAGGCGGGGGCAGAAGCCACCAGGGCGCGGGGCTGGATGGGACAGGACTGGTGGCACCGGGCTGGGCTGCCTTGTCCCCAGGCCCAACACAGGGACTGAGGAGCCCTGGGAGAGGCAGGCAGGCAGGCAGCACCCAGGGTGGGGTTCCACAGGTTCCAGGGGACAGTGGGCCCACGGAGGGCAAGAGGCCTGCAGAAGCCCAGTCATTCCCGGCCGGCACGCCCAAGAGCTGGGCAGTGGTGAGCCTTTCACCAGGAGGGTCTGTCTCCCACCCCAGGTCTGGGTCCTCGGGGCCTGGGGTGCGAAGGGGGACACAGAAGGCACTTACTAGGGAGCTGAGGCTGGAAGGCTGAAGCCAGAGGCGTGGGGTCTCGGGCACAGGTTGGGGGCTGGGAATGGAGCCGGGAACAGGCTGGGGCCTGGCCCGGGCCAGCTGGGTCTGCAGACTGGACCCTCATCTTCCCATGGGGAAGGGGCTTCCCTGGGCAGCCTAGAAGAGATGGCTGACCCAGGACTCCCTCCCTCCCTCCCCAGCAAGGCCCACTGAGCAAGCAGGTCAGTCCCGGAAACAGGAGAAAACGCTGGCGCTGAGGGCCCTGCTACTGGCGGGGCCGATGCCTGCTGCCCGAGCAGGTGGCTGGGGGTTGGGGGGGGCCAGCCTACAGGGCTGGGGGAACCTCGCCCAGATGGAACCCCCCTGGGGAGATGAGAGGGCTGAGTTGGGGGCCCAGCTCTGGACCCTCCAAGGCACCTGGCTGTGGTGAGTGGCAGGTAAAGAGAAGCGGGGAGACCTGGGGTGGGGGGGTGGTGGGGGGCGCGAGGTGGTCAGTGGGGCTGGACTGGCCCCGGCCCCCAAGAGACAGGCTGTCTGGACAACAGATACATGGTAACGTGTTAGTCTGTACTTTTTGGTTAAACTTTAGGCACCGCTTGGGAGGAAGACACCTTGAAACATTAAAGACCCCAGCACCTGGGCGGGGAGTCTGGCCACATGCAGAGCGGGAGGCGGGGTGCAGGAAGGGGTCAGGCTGCCGCTGACTCGGGGCCCCCCGCGGAGGGCGCGGGCCCTGAGGCGTAGCGGCGGCCATAGCCCGAGGACGAGTAGGACGAGGAAGAGAAGGTCATGGAGAAGCCCGAGCCGGTGGCGTCAAAGCTGCCGCGACGGGAGCCAGCCCGGGAGCCGGTGCGCGAGCTGGAGCGCGAGCCGGCCGCGGAGCCGGAGCCGCTGATGCTGTAGGGGCTGTAGTAGCCCTTGCTGGACTGGGCGGCAGCCTCCAGCAGCCGCAGGCCCGTGCCCTCCTCCACCATGCTGCGGTCCAGCGCGTCCTTGTAGGAGATCTTGAGTTTGGTCTTGGGGCAGGTGAGGTACTTGGAGTAGGCGCTAACGTCGCGCAGCTTCTGGGCGGTGCGGGCATCCACGGTGCCGCGCTGCAGGGCCTCGTCCAGGGCCACGCGGCCTGGCGTGTCGGGCTCGATGAGGCCACCCGTCAGGTACTGCACCTCCAGGAAGCGCTGGCCTGCCTCGTAGTAGAGCCAGCCCTTCTTCAGGGCCTGGGCGGCCGACATCTTGGTCTTGGTGCGTGGGTCCTCGAAGCCGCAGAAGGCCTTCTGGGCCAGGTTGATGCGGTCCACCATGATCTTGTCCACCAGGCCCTTGTTGACGGCGTCGGTGACGGGGAAGCGCTCGCCGGTGCTGGGGTCGATGATGCCCCCAGTGCAGGCCTGCGCTTCCAGCAAACGCTGCCCGGTGATGTTGTCCACCAGGTTGCGGTGCATGGCCTCTGTGATAGACACCTTCTCCAGCGTCTCCGTGTCCAGGATGCCAGCCACGGGGCCCGTCTCCTCGGTGGGGTCGGACCAGGAGGCCAGCTGGGTCCTGGAGACAGCGGGGCTGATAGGGTAGGAAGAGGAGGACCCCACGGAGGACGAGCGTGAGCGGAAGCCGCCGGCGTTGCCTGAGAGCATGTCGGCGAACTCGGCGATGGAGAGCGTGCCGGCGCGGTACTGGTCCAGCGCCGAGCGGTCGATGAGGCTCTTGGCGATGGCCTCATCGATGTCGTACTGGCGGCCCGAGCGGCGGTCGATGATCATGGACTTGACCACGCCGTCCGATGAGGAGATGGTGATCTCCTCCCACTCGCACTCCTGCTCGGACAGCTCCAGGTAGGTCTGGTGGTCGATAAGGCCCTTGCGGTAGGCCTCGTACACCGACATCTCCTTGCCCGTCTCCGGGTCCACGATGACCACACGCCGCTTGCGCACCGAGGACTTAGAGGATGTCTTCCGCTCCCGCTTCTTCTCCTTCAGCGGCAGGAGCCGCAGCCCCGTCTGGGGGTCAGTGACGCAGCGCTCCATCAGCTGCAGGTAGGTGAGGTTCTCCTCCGTGTTGGGGTCAAAGAAGCCCTTGGTGTCGTCCGAGGGGTCGGTCAGGATCTCATTCATCTCCTCGTCAAAGAGGCCGCGCTGGTAGGCCACGTCCACGGGCAGGCGGTGGCTCTCCTCGGGGTCGATGATGCCGCCCGTGGCGATCTGGGCCTCCAGCAGCCGGATGCCGTGGTCCTTCAGGATCAGACCCTTCTTCATGGCCTGGAAGAGGGAGATGAGCTTCCCGGAGTAGGGGTCCTTGTAGCCGGTGACGGCACGCTCGGCCGACAGCAGCTTGTCCTTAAACTCGGGACCCACGATGCCCACGCGCACGGCCTCCTCCACGGTTAGCTTGAGCCCCTTGATGGGGTCGATGACGTAGCCGGTGGCCGCCTGCGCCTCCAGGAGCTCGAAGGCCGTGCCGGGGCGGATGATGCCCTTCTTCATGGCCTGGTACACCGACAGCCGCTCCCTGGTGGCGTCGACGAGGACGCCAGCGATGCTGCTGGTACCCTCGAGGAACTTCTGCAGGTCCTTGGAGACCTCCTCGACGGAGGCCAGGCCCTCCTGCAGCCGCAGCGCCGTGGCCTCATCCATGACCTGCGAGCGCACCAGCTCCTCCACCGTGATCTGCTTGCGCAGGCCGCGGAAGGTCAGCTTGCGGGCGTCTGCGAGCGGCAGGAGGAGCTGGCCGCTGGCCTCGTCGCGGCGGCACCGCCGGAGCAGCTGCGTGTAGCTGAGGCGCTCGTCCGTGGAGGGGTCCGCGTAGCTGCGCACCTCGCTGGGCTCTGACAACCGGTCGTGCGTGTCCTTGTCGAGGTAGCCGCGCTGGTAGGCCACCTCCAGCGGGAGGTGGAAGCCTAGACGCGGGTCGATGATGCCGCCCGTGGCCAGCTGAGCGTCCAGCAGCCGCAGGGCCTCCTCGGTGGGGATCAGGTCCTTCTTCATGGCCTGGAAGAGCGAGATGGTCTGCTCCGTGTAGGGGTCACGGTAGCCGGTCACGGCCCGCTCAGCCGACAGCAGCCGGTCGTGCAGCTCGGGGCCCACCAGGCCCTTCCGCACGGCCTCATCCACGGCCAGCCGCTCGCCCTTCACCGGGTCCAGCAGGAAGCCCGTGGCCGCCTGTGCTTCTAGGAGCTGGCGGGCCACCTCGGCACTCAGCTGCCCCTTCTTGAGGGCCTGGTAGATGGTCAGCGTCTGCCTGGAGCTGGGCCGGTAGATGCCGGCCACACAGCCCGTGCCGTAGAGGTAGTGCCAGGCGGACTCGGCCTCCAGCACCTCGCGGAGGCTCCTGGCGCCCTCCCGGAGCAGGCCGTAGGACTCGCGGGAGATGACCCGGGCCTCGTACAGGTTCTCGGCGGTGATGCGGCGGCCGACGTGGTCGAAGGAAGCCAGGTTCTGTGAGCGGACTATCTCGGTTTTCTCGATGATCTCGATGATGATGATGATCATACGCTCCTTGGTCACGCGGCCGGCCTGGAAGTCGGCCATCAGCTGGGCCCGCTGCTCCTGGGGGATCAGATCCGACTGCATCACCTCCCACAGGGACATGGTGGAGCCACTGTGGCTGCCGCTCCCAGGGATGTTGATCTGTGTCTCCTCGAAGGCCCTCCGGGTCTCCTCCTCGGTGTACACCCGCGTGGTCTCCACCACCTCTGCTTTCTCTGCCCCTCTCAGCGGCAGGAGCCGCAGGCCCGTCTCGGGGTCCTCCACGCAGCGCTCCAGCAGCTGCAGGTAAGTGAGGTTCTCGTGCGTGTTGGGGTCGAAGAAGCCCTTGGTGTCGTCGCTGGGGTCCTGCAGGACGCGGTTCATCTCCTCGTCGAAGTAGCCGCGCTGGTAGGCCACGTCCACGGGCAGGCGGTGGCTGTGCACGGGGTCGATGATGCCGCCCGTGGCGATCTGGGCCTCCAGCAGGCGGATGCCATGCTCCCTGAGGACCAGGCCCTTCTTCATGGCCTGGAAGAGAGAGATGGTGCTGCCTGAGTAGGGATCCTTGTAGCCTGTCACGGCCTTCTCAGCCGACAGCAGCTTCTCGTGCAGCTCAGGGCCCACGACACCGGCCTTCACGGCCTCGTGCACGTACAGACGCTGGTTCCGCACAGGGTCCACCAGAAAGCCAGTGGCTGCCTGGGCCTCAAGCAGGAGGGTGGCGGTGCTGGGCCTGAGCAGGCCACGCCGCATGGCCTCGTAGATGGTCACCTTCTCTTTGGAGTCCTCCAGGTAGATGCCAGCAAGGCAGCCGCTCCCCTGGAGGAGTGTCCGCACCGAGTCCAGCTCCGAGAGGTCCTTGACCGATGTCTTGCCATCCCTGAGCTGCTCATACTGGGTGCTGTTGAGGACCCCGGCGGCCAGGAGCTCGCTGGCCGGCACAGGGGCTCGGAGGCCACTGAAAGAGAGCCTCTCCCGCCGTACGGTCTCCACTTCCTCCACGATGGTGATGAGGATCTTGATGACCTTCTCCACGGTGACCTTGCCCGTGCGGAACTGGCGCAGCAGCTCCTGCCGCTGCTCGGCCGTGAAGTACTCGGAGTTGATGAGCTCCCACACTGTCACCGTCCTGCCCTGGAAGCTGCCCACGGGGACCTCAACAGTGGCCTTCTGGAAGGCCTCATGGGCCTGGAGCTCGGAGTAGAGCTCCTGCTGCCGGGCCCGGGCAGCCTCCTCCGAGAGCGGCAGCAGGCTCAGCCCCGTCAGCTGGTCGGGGCGGCACTGCTGCTGGAGGTGGCTGTAGGTGACGGGCTGCCACGTACGGGGTTCGTAGTAGGTCTTGGCGTTGTCCTCGGGTGCTGAAAGGGCAGTGCTGGTCTCCTTATCCAGGTAGCCCCGAGCACAGGCGACGTCCAGGGGCACACGGTGGCTCTTGCTGGGGTCCACGATGCCACCTGTGGACAGCTGGGCGTCCAGCAGACGCAGGCCCTGCTCCCTGGGGATGAGACCCTTCTTCAGGGCCTGGAACAGGGACACGCTCTGCCCTGAGTACGGGTCCTTGTAGCCTGTCACAGCCTTCTCGGCCGACAGCAGCTTCTCGTGTAGCTCGGGCCCCACGAGGCCGGCGCGCACTGCCTCGTCCACAGTCAGCCGTGCGCTGGTGGTGGGGTCGATGATGTGCCCGGTGCCGGCCTGGGCCTCCAGCAGGGCCACAGCTGCCTCTGGCTGCAGCAGATCTTTCCTCAGGGCCTCGTAGATGCTCAGCTTCTGCCCTGCCTCCTCTAGCCACACACCCGCAATGACGCCGGAGCCCCGCAGGGCCCGCCGCACGGCCTCCGCCTCGGCTACCTCCTGCACGGAGCGCTCGCCCTGCTGCAGCTGGTGGAAGAGCTCACGGTCAATGACCCTGCTCTCAAGCAGCTCCGCAGCAGGGACCAGGGCACGCAGGCCCTCGAAGCAGAGCTGGCCCTTCTGTTCGTGCTCCTCGACCACGGTGATGACGATCCTGATAATCTTCTCCACGGTGACCTTGCCCGTGCGGAACTGCCGCAGCAGGTCCCGTCGCTGCTCGGCCGTGAAGTACTCGGAGTTTATGAGCTCCCAGATGGTCACCGTCCTGCCCTGGAACTTGCCGAACGGAGCGGACACGGTGGCCTTCTCAAACACGTCCCGGGCCTCCGAGTCGGTGTAGACCAGCTCACCACCCTTGGCAGCCTGGTCTGTGAGCGGCAGGAGCCGCAGGCCCGTCTCGGGGTCCTCCACGCAGCGCTCCAGCAGCTGCAGGTAAGTGAGGTTCTCGTGCGTGTTGGGGTCGAAGAAGCCCTTGGTGTCGTCGCTGGGGTCCTGCAGGACACGGTTCATCTCCTCGTCGAAGTAGCCGCGCTGGTAGGCCACGTCCACGGGCAGGCGGTGGCTGTGCACGGGGTCGATGATGCCGCCCGTGGCGATCTGGGCCTCCAGCAGGCGGATGCCGTGCTCCCGGACGATGAGGTCCTTCTTCATGGCCTGGAAGAGGGAGATCTGCTCCCCGGTGTAGGGGTCCTTGTAGCCAGTGACGGCGCGCTCGGCCGACAGCAGCTTGTGATGCAGCTCAGGGCCCACGACGCCCTCCTTCACGGCCTCGTTGACGGCCAGCCGCCTGTTCCGCACGGGGTCCAGTAGGAAGCCTGAGGCCGCCTGGGCCTCAAGCAGGATGAGGGCTGTGCCCGGGCTCAGCAGCTGCCTCCTCAGGGCCGCGTAGATGGTCAGCTTCTCGTCGGCAGGCTTCAGCAGCAAGCCGGCGATGCTGCTGCGGCCCTGCAGGTAGTGGCGCACATCCTCCCGCTGAGCGAGCTCAGCCACCGTGGTGCGGCCCTGCGCCAGCCGCTGGAGCTCCTCTGTGCTCAGGATGCCCACCTCCTGCAGCCGCTGGGCCGGCACCTTCTGCCGCAGGCCGTCAAAGGCGTAATCAGGCTCTGCCACGGCGGCCGGGCCGTCGGCTGCGTCCTGGCCATTGGGCAGAGCTCTGGCGGCCGCAGCCTGAGAGGCAGCGACCTCCCCCGGGTGGGCCAGTGCAGCCCGGCGCTCCTCCTCCAGGTGCTGCAGCCGCTCACGCAGCCTCTGGTTCTCCTCCGCCAGCAGCTTCTCCTGCTCGTGCCGCTGCAGCTCCAGGCACCGCAGCTCCTCTTGCTTGCGCCGCACCTCCTCCTCGGCCTCGCGCTGCCGCCGCCGGGCCTCCTCCATGCTGGCCGCCAGCTGCTCCTTCTCCTGCTGCAGCTGCTGCTGCTGCCGCTGCTGCTCCTCACGCAGCTGCTGCGCCTTGGCCACCTCGTCCTGGAAGAGCTGCTCCAGCTTGGCCTTCTCCTGCTCGATGAGGTGCTCCCGCTGCAGCAGGCTCTCCTTCTCGGAGAGGAAGCTCTGCTGCAGGGCCTGGGTCTCCTGAAGCAGCTGCTCCTGCCGCACCATCTGCATCTGCGAAGGGGGAAGGGGGCGGTCAGGGCCATGCGGGCCTCCGGGAGCACCTGCCCGAGAGCAGACCCCGCCCCAGATCCCTGCCCACGCGCGGGGAGATACCTCCTCAGACTTGAGCTGCAGCAGCTGCGCCTCCTGCTTGAGCTTGTCCTTCTCGCGCTCCAGCTCCGCGATGGCCTCCCGCAGGCGCTCGGCATCCTGGTCACTTTGTTGCCGCTGGGTCTCGAGCGTCTGCACCAGCGTCACCTTCTCCTGCGTGGCGAGCTCCGTGCGGTACAGCCTGTCGCCTATCTCCTCCGCCTGCTTCCGGAAGCGCTGGGCGTCCTCCTCCGCACGGGCCTGAGCCCGGCTCATCTCGGCCACGCGCAGCCTGAGCCGCTCCGCCTCGGCACTCATCTCCAGCTGCCGCTGCCGCTCTGTCTCCAGAGTCTTCTGGAAGCCCTGCGTCTCCTGTGCCAGCTGCTGCGCCATCTGTTCCTTGTCCTCCTGCAGCCGCCGGGCCTGCTCTTGGGCAAGCTCCTTCTGCTGCTGCAGCAGCTCTGCCTCCGCCTTGAGCCGCGTGGCCTCCTGCACCGCCTGCATCTTCTCCTTGAGCATCTTCTCTGCCAGGGCCCGCTGCTGAACCAGGTCTTCCTCCGCCAGCTGCCGCAGCCGCGCCGCCTCCTGGGCCGCCACGCTCAGCCGCGCAGCCTCCTCCGCCACCTGCTTCATCTTCTCCGCCTCCTCCTGCAGGAGGCGCTGCGTGTTGTCCTTGTCGCGCAGAACGAGCGCGCGGTTCTCCGCCTCGATGCGGGCCTTGAGCTTGCCCAGCTCCTCCATCTGCACGCGCAGCGAGAACAGCTCTTCCTCCACCTGGCCGCGCTGGCGGGCCGCCTCCGTCACCTCCGCCTTCAGTCGCTGCAGCTCCTCGTCCAGGATGCTCTTCTGGTGGTCGGTCTCCTCCAGCTGCAGCCGCAGAGCCGTCAGCTCCTGCTCTACCTGCGCCTTCTGCCGCAGCGCCTGCTCAGCAAACTGCTTGTGCTTCTCCATCTCGGCGTCGGCCGCCTGCTTCTGCCGCAGGGCCGCCTGCTCTGCCTGCGCCCGCCGCGCCGCCTCCTGCTCGGCTTCCTTGCGCAGCTTCTCCGCGGCAGCCTGCGCCTGCGCCTGCGCCTGCGCCTGCGCCTCCGCCGACTGCTTCAGCCGCTCCGCCTCCTCCACTTGCCGCCGGGACTGCGCCGCCTCGTGCTCGGCCCGCTCCCGCGCTGCCTCCGCCTCCTCTGCCGCCCTCCGGGCCGCCTCGGCCTCACTGCGCAGACGCTCCAGCATGCTCTGCTCCTGCTGGAGCGTCTGCTGCAGCTCCTGCTCCTTCTGCCGCACTGCGAACGCATGCGCCTTTTCCTCCGCCTGCAGCCGCTTCTGGGCGGCCTCCTGGGCCAGCTGCAGCTGCCGAGCCGACTCCTGCTCTGCTCGCTCACGCAGGCGCCGCGCCTCCTCCACCTTGGCCTTGAGCCGCTCCACCTCCTCCAGCGCGGCCTTCCGTTGCCGCGCGGCCTCTTCCTCGGCCGCCAGGCTCTTCTGCACACGCTCCTCGGCCTCGCGGCGCCGCCGCTCCTCCTCTGCCGCCAGCTGCCGCTGCCGGGCGGCCTCCTGCTCCGCCTGCTCCTTGCTGCGCAGCGTGTCCTCGGCGTTGCCACGGATCCGCCCCAGCTCCAGCTCCAGCTCCGCCTTGCCGGCGGCCGCCTTCTCAAAGCTCCCCTTGAGCGCCAGGATCTCCTCCTCCACCTGCCGCCGCTGCCTCAGCGTGTCCTCCACCAGCCCCTTCTGCCGCTCCAGCTCGCTCTCCGACGCCTTGCGCAGCTGCGCCAGCCGCTCCTCGATGTCGGCCTTGTGCTGGGCCGCCTGCTCCTCCAGAAGCCGCCGCTGGAAAGCCTCGTCTTCTGCCAGCCGCCGCAGGCGCTCGTTCTCCGCCTCCTTCTCCTTGAGCGCGATCTCCGCCTCCGTCTTGAGCCGTGTGGCCTCGCTGATGGCGGCCAGCTTCTCGGCCAGCACCCGTTCTGCCTCCGCCCGCTGCCGCACAGCATCCTCCTCCGCCAGCTGCCGCTGCCGCTTAGCCTCCTCCGCCAGGGCGCGCAGGCGGGCGGCCTCCTCCGCCAGCTCGCGGAACCGGCCGGCCTCGGCTTCCAGCCTCTGCTTGGACTTCTCGCTGGTGGAGCGTGACTCCTCCTCGGCCCGCGCCTTGCTGGCCAGCAGCACCTCCATCTCAGCCCGCACTTTGGCCAGCTCGGCCTCCAGCTCCCGGCGCTTCTGCGTGGCCGCGGCCGCCTCCCGCTGCAGCCGCGCCAGCTCCTCCTCTAGCAGCTGCCGCTGCTGCTCCCCCTGCTCCGTCTCGGCCCGTAGCCGGATCAGCTCCTGCTCCGCCGCCAGGCGCTGCTGCGCGGTGCCCTCCGCCAGCTGCCGCTGCTTCTCCAGCTCCCGCTCGGCCAGCTCGCGCTGCCGCACGGCCTGCTCCTCTGCCTTGCCGCGCCGCCGCGCCTCCCGCTCCGCCTCCTCCTTCTGCTTCTCCGCCTCGGCCTGTGCCAGGCTCTTCTGCTGCGCCACCTCCTCCGCCTGCAGCCGCATCCGCAGCGCCTCGTTGGCCTTCAGCTGCCAGCGCTCCAGCTCCCGCTCAGCCTCCGCGCGGGCGCGCTCGGCCTCGGCCTGCTGCTGTGCCCGCCGCGTGGCCTCCTCCCGCAGCTGCACCACGGCCACGTGCTCTTCCTTGAGGGTGCGCTCCAGCTGCGCCGTCTTCTCGGCGAAGGAGGCGTGCTCGCTCTGCAGCTCTGCCTCAGCGCTGCGCTGCGCCGTCTCCAGGGCCACCTGCACTTGGCGTGCCCGCTCTGCCTCTGCCTGCCGCAGGCGCCGCTCCGCCTCCTCTGCCTGCAGCCGCAGCTCCTCCAGCGCCTGCAGGGCCCGCTGCTTCTCGCGAGCCGCCTCAGCCTCTGCCTGCACACGCAGGGCCAGCTCGGCCTCCGCCTGCCGCTTGCGCTGGGTCTCGTCTTGCACCTGCCGCCGCAGGCGCTCCGCCTCCTCCTGGGCCTGCCGCTTCTGCGCCTCGGCCTCTTCTGCCCGTGCACGCAGTGCCTGCAGCTCACCCTCTGCCCCGCCGCGCTGGCGCTCGGTGGCCTCCAGCTGGAGGCGCACCACGCGGATTTCCTCTTCGATCCGCAGCCGGCTGCGCTCGGCCGCCTCCACCTGCCGGGCCTTGGCCTGGATCTCCGCCTCCGAGCTCTGCCGCAGGTGCTGCAGCTCCTCCTGGATGCTGCGCTTCTGCTGCTGCGCATCCACCGCCACCTCCTCCCGGCGTGCCACCTCCTCCTGCATGCGCCGCTGGAGCTCCTGGGCCTCGCGCTCTGCCAGCGCTTTCGCCTGTGCGTGCGCCTCGGCCAGCTGCCGCTGCTTCTCCAGTGCGGCCTCCACCTCGGCCAGTCGCTCCCGCTCCTCTGCCCGCTGCTGCTCAGCCAGCCTCTGCGGCCGCAGCAGAGAGAGGGAGAAAACCGGAGAGAGGGGTGAGCACGGAGCAGGGGCTCCCAGCACACGACACGGTGCCCCCGCAGCTCACCCTGACAGCGCGGTGCAGGGGTTGGGAGGGGACAGAGGTCCCGGCCCAGCCGAGGGAGGCTGCGTGCACCCACCCAGGGCACTTGGGGCAGCGAGCGCAACCTGGCTCCACAGTGCTCACCAGCCTGGGGATAGGAGACCCAGATGTTCTCCCCTCTTCCCGCAGACAGGCGACAGAAACACACAGACAGGGGCCGGGGGGAGAGAGAGAGCAAGCAAAGCAAGGGGCTCACAGGGCCTGGGAGCCGCGCCCGCCATACAGCCCTGCCGGAGCACCGCTGAATGCCCGGCGGCCTGGCTCTGGCCACGGGGCCCCTCTCCCTGACCCGGCGGGGCAGGGTGGCCAGCGTGGGACATCAGCGCAGATCTGAGCCAGTTCAGAAGGGGGACTCGATAGCCTGCGGTTCTGAGCAGAGAGGAAGCTGCAGGTAGGCCAGACGGAGGGGTCACCCAGGAGGCAGGAGGAACAAGACGGGGAAGGTACCCTTCCTCACCCAAGCACCTCGGGGCACCCCTCCCCAGCCCCCATGACCCAACAGCCCAAGGTTCTTGCAGAGCAAGTGGCCAAGCAAAGAGCCCGATGCAGAGTCCCGAGGAGGCACACACACGAGAGCCGGTGGGACGCCTGGTGGGGGCAAGCGCCAACACAGAAGAGAAAGAGAAGATGCCAGCCGCCACAGCAGCCGCCACAGCAGCCGCCACAGGGAGGGCAGTGCGGCGTCGGGCCAAGGTGGGCTGGGCCGCAGGTCAGGCGAGCCTGGGGACAGGCCGTGCTGCGGGGAGTTGGGGGGAGGGCGTGGGGAGACCTCAGGCGGGCTCCTAGGGGCCACATCTGGGGCAAGGTGGGCAGCAGGATGGCCTTCCCACCCCGGCGGGTCATACCTCCTCCTCCTCCATACGCCGCAGAGTCTCACCGATGAACTTGATGTACTGGCTTGTGAGCGTGCTCAGCTCACTGTAGCGGGTACGCAGGTCCACGTACTGGGGGGCGGGAGGGAGGAGGCACCCAGAGTCAGCCCTGCCCCTGCTGACTCAGGCTCAGCCCACCCACCAGCCCTGCCCCTCAGCCTCACCTCCTGGATGACGCTCTCGGCCCCCGACTGGACCTTGGGCTTCTTGGCTGGTGAGGCCACCGGCTCCAGCTGTGCCTTGTACGTGACCAGCTGAAGCTCATAGTCCTGCAGGGACACGCTGGTTGGCCGCCAGCTCTGCCCTCCCCACCCTGCCCCTGAACCTGCCCACAGGCTTTGCCCAGCACGGCCTGGCCTGGGGGACCCCCTTGAGGTCTCAGGCCCACCACCTGCACGTCTCCCCTGGGACACGAGGCTGCAAAGGCCTCACCTTGATGGCATTGATGTACTGCTTCGCGAACCTCTGGCACTCCTCCACCTTCTCCCCGTGGCGCTCGATATCTTCCAGCAGTGCCTGGGAGAGCAGGGTGGTCAGCAGCCAGAGGGCGCACCACGCCCCCGCCCGGCTCCCACCGGCCCGGCCGGGGCCCACCTACCTTCTCCTGCCGTAGCTGCTCTCGCACGGCCTGGCTGTCGGCCAGTGGCATGGCCTGGATCTGCTCCTGCCTCTGCTTGGCGTCCTGCAGCCAGGCGCCCAGCGGGTCCGCGCTCTCGCGGTAGTAACGCAGCTGGCGGCCCAGCTGCTCGAGCTCGCGCTGCCGCACATCGGTCTGGGCCAGCACGGCCTGCCAGCGCTCCAGAAGCAGGGCGACCCGCTCACGCCAGCGCTCCACCTCCACGTCCCGCTCGCCGTGTCGCTGTTGCAGCCGCTCGCCCACCTCCTGCGCCCCCCGCAGCTCGTCCCGCAGGGCATCGAACACAGGCTGCTGCGCCTCCGCCTGGGCCCGAAGCTTCTGTTGGGTCAGAGAAGAGGGTGCCGTTTCAGCCCGAGGCCCCTGCCGCTGGCCCCGGCGTCTCTGGGCCCTCACGGCAGGGCGCGGGCCTGTGGCGGTACCTTCAGCGCAGTCTTGGTGGCCTCGAGCTCTGGGAGGGTGGCGGGCACGGCCTGGGCCTCCTTGAGCTGCTGCTCGTGGGCCCTGAGCACCTCCTCGGCCCCCTGCGTGCTGCGGATCACCAGGCTGATGGTCTTGAGCCTGCGGGAGAGCAGGGCTCAGAGCGGGGCTGGGGTGCAGCCCACACATCTTCCACACCAGTGACCCTCCCGCGGGTGGGGGGCCCTAAGTCCTCCTCTAATAGCCCCTCAAGCCCTCTCACCCCACATCCAGTCATCAGGAAGCCCTGCCTGCAAGGCACACCAGGACTGAACCCCTCCGGCCACCTCTGCGACCCCCACCCTGGTCCACACCGGCCATCCCGTGGCCAGACCCCCCAGCGGACCCCACCTCGTTGGCACCGTTGCCCTGCCAGTCCATATACTCCCCAAGACGCCCCTTCGGTCACAGCCCCCCGGCCGCCGTCAGGTGCACTCACTTCTCCAGGTAAATGGCGGACAGGCTTCGGACCTGCTCCAACTTGCCCAGGGTCAGCTCCAGCTCTGAACGCAGAGTGGGGGCAGCGGGTGACGGCTCGGGCAGGGCCAGAACCTTCTCGGCCTCGGCAGAGAGCCGGGCAACCCCCTTGCCCAGCCCCTCCACCTCAGCCTGTGCTTTCTACGAGAGACGGAGCAGGAGGCGAGCTGAGCCCACACGCCCAGCACACAGCACGTGTGCAAGGCTGGGGTGGGGTGCAGCAGGGGGTAGGGTGCAGCACGGGGTGGGGGTGGGGTGGGGGGGTGGACGGGGCCTGCCTGCTGCTCGGTGATGCGCTGAGCGCACTCCCGCGCGGGCTCCTTGTCCAGCGGCAGCCGCAGGCGGTGCACGGTGCGCGTCTCGCAGGCCTCCAGCTGCAGCCGGATGTCCTTGAGCTCTGAGATGCAGCGCTGACAGAGGGACGACTCCTGCTCGCCTGCGGACATGTCCAGCTCACAGGCTGCCCCAGCCACGCCCTCCGCCGCCACCCCCCACCCCCCACCCCGGCGGCACCCGCCTACCCTGCTCCAGGCTCTGCAGCAGCTGCTGGTAGTGGCGGCTGCAGGAGCCGTACTCGCGCTCAGCCTGCAGCCGGTCCTCAGGCCCGAAGCCACCAGCGTCCTGGCTGTCCCGCAGGAAGGCCTGGTAGTGCAGCTCCAGGCTTCGCAGGGCCTGGCGCTGCTCCTCTGGTTTCAGCGTGCGGAACTGCAGACGGCACGAGGGCTGAGTACGGCCGCAGGAAGACCCCTGCCACCCGGCACCACCCACAGTGCCCAGCGGGGCGGTCGTACCGTGACCAGGGACCAGGAGCGGATGAGCTGCATGTCGCGGCTGAGGCTCTGCCACGCCAGAAGGCTCTTCATTTCCGTGTGCAGCTGGTGCCACAACGCAACCAAGGCCTGGTGCTGGGCCTCCAGCCTGCCAGGTCAGGGGCACAGTCAGGGGTGTCCGGGGACCCGCCCGACACCACCCTCTCCAGTTGCATACCCAGGACCACGCACCTGGCGACGGCCTCCTGGGCCTCCTGGTTGGGCGGGGGCACAAGAAAGCACACGGAGGGCACGGTGGCCTCGCTGCCGGAGCTGCTGAGCACCTTCCAGTAGAATGGCTGCGCAGGGCCTACCATCTGGCACTCGTCACCCTTGTGCACGGTCACCTGAAGCAGTCAGAGCATCGCAGCGTGGCCCCACCCACACCCATGCCCACCCTGCCCGGCCCGCCCTGCCCGGCCAAGCCCTCACCTCCACCTGCTTGTAGTCGCACACGGCCAGCAGCGGCACACGGCCCCGCACGGGGTGCGCTGGGTTGCGGGGCTTTAGCTGCACGATGGCCTTGGCCCGCTTGGCCAGGCCCGAGAGGTGCCCCCTGTACTCGTTTAGCTGTTCCTTCTCGTCCTGCAGAGGAGGGGCAGCTCAGAGGCCATCACCCGGCGTCAGACACCGAGCACCCAGACGGGGGTCTGTGAGGACCCACGTGCCCACCCCGGGAAATGCAGGAGCACCCCTGGACCCCCGCAACGCCCTGAGATCCCACGTCCTTCCAACTGCCCCCAGAATGCTGTGGGGCTCGGCACTCAGCCAGGACAGGCGCCCGGTCCCGCCGACACTCCTTCCTTCCCAGTTAGGACCGAAGGGCTTCCCCAGCCCCCGTCACATGTGGCGTCCTTCAGGGGAGGGCCCCACAGCGTCCTCTCTCCTCTGCCCTCCCCTGTCCTGCTGTGGAAGGTCGCCCACCTCCTCCCATCCAGCCACTCCGAGGGATGGAGGACCGTCCAAGGCTGCAGGTCAGGGTCCACGCGGAAGCTGCCTGCACCTCTCCCGCCCCCTCCTGGGCTGATGCTGCCACTGAGGGGGCCTCCTGGACCCCAGGCTTTGCTGACCCCCACTCCTGACCACAGGAGCTCCAGGCGGCAGGGCCTGCCAGCTTCCTCTCTCCTCCATCACTCCCTGCCCCAGGGCACCTGAGCAGCACACTCAGCTGCCTCTGTGTCCTCCTCAGCCCTCCCGACTGCGCCTGCCCCAGACTGTCAGGCCCGAGATGCTGATGGACCTGCCCGTCTCCTCAGCCCTCCCGACTGCGCCTGCCCCAGACTGTCAGGCCCGAGATGCTGATGGACCTGCCTGTGGTGACGTGGCTGGCAACAGAGCAGCTGACTCAGGCCTCTACTCCCTTCAGGGGCTGTGTGGGTGGGGGAGGCTCGTACCAGCTCTGGCCAGCCACCTGCCCCCAGGCCAGGACCCTGCCGCTAAGCTCTCGGTTCACCCATACCCCCGCCCCACTGTGCTGACCTCCAGCCCCTATCGTGCCTCCTGACCCCTGCTGGCACCTCTAGTCACCACGCTCCGCCTCCAGAGGGACCTTCCCAGAGCATCGATGCAGCCCAGACACCGGGCCAGCCTCTCCCTGTGCCCCCCTGGCCCTGGACCCTGCCACCTCGATGCCTGCCGCTGCCTGTGCCCCTCCAGCCCCAGAGGCCAAGAGGCCGGGCCTCAGCGTCTGTCTCTTGCCGGGCTGCACGGCCCTGGGCTCGGCGGGGGCCCGGGTGGTCGGCTCACCTGGGCGTCCTGCAGCAGGTCCTCGAGCCGAGTGACGGTGATAGAACGGTCACAGGTATACTTCCTGCGCAGCGTCTCCTGCAGTTTCCGCAGCTGCTCCTCAGCCTCCCGCACGTCCGAGAAGAACTGCGGCGGCAGAAATGGGTAACGCTAGGCCAACAGCCGAGAGCCCCCGGCCAAAGCTGCCCCAGCACGGGCCGGAGGGGCTGGGCCCAACAACCGGGGAGGATTCTGACGCGAGGTCCGTGGGGCAGTGCGCGGGGTCGATTATCCACGTCCGCACGGACACGGGGAGGGGCTCCTCGAGGTCACTGCAGCAGAGCCGGGGGTTGGGGAGCCCAGTTCTCACCTGGAAGTAGGCGGTGTTGTCCTTTAGGTGCGCCTCGATACAACAGCACAGCTGTAGCATCCAGCTCCACTGGGTCTGCAGGGCCGCCTGGAAGGACTGCAGCACAGCACGTGGCCCCGTCGGGCCCTGCCCCGCACAGAGGCCCGGGGGGATCCCCCCAGCCCTGCCCCACCACACCAGGGGGGCCCGGGGGGGGTCCCCGCATCCCCACCCCACCTCCGCCGTGGGCCGGGCAGGGTGGTCTTCCCGAAGCAGGCGGTCACCGGTGCCCTGAATCTCTTTGATTTTCTTTTCCTTCAGCTCTAGTTCGTGCATCAGGGCCTGACGTGGAGGCAAGGGCTCTCAGGGGCGGTGCCAGGGCCGCGTCGGGGTCCACCCATCTCCCGCCAAGCACCACCCGGGGTCTGGAGCCGGACCCGCACTGGGGAGGGCAGTCGTGGGAGGGGAGGGCCCGGAGGCTGGCCACCTGCCTCACCGAGTAGCCCTCCTTCTTGGCGGCCATGTTGGTGTTGCGGTCGCTCCAGTCGAAGCCCACCTCCTCCTCCTCCCTGTCACTCAGCCACATCAGCTCCTTGGTGGCGGCGGCCACAAAGCCATGCAGGCTCTCCAGGGACCGGAGGCGGGCCTTGGAGGAGCTCTGTGAGCAGGCAGGCGGGGAGTGTGTCAGCCCCGCGCCCCCCTCCCACCCCCCCCCGCCCCCTCCCACCCTCCCACCGCGGCTCCCAGCCGGCCGCCACTCACGAGCAGCCTGGTGTACTGCAGGTCCAGCCGACCCAGGCAGTCTCGGTAGGCGCCCCGGGTGGCCGGGGAGAGCTGGCCCTGTGAGAGGTGAGGAGAGGTGAGGCCTGCGGCGGCCAGGACCTGGCCCGCGCCCACCGCCCGGCCCCCACTCACCTCGTCAGTGCGCGCCCGCTCGATCTTGGTCCGGAACTCCTCGACCGACTGGTGCAGGCCTCGGTGGCTGCCCAGCTGCGCCTCCACGCTGGGCAGGTCCACGCCCCACTCAGCGCTGTCCAGCCGGCGCTGGTTCTCCTCCACCCAGGCCAGCAGGTCCTGCAGGTAGCGCAGGGTGGAGTCCTCGAGCTCGGGGTGCCTCGGCGTGCTCCGCAGACGCAGGTTGTACTCGGTGCGGACGGCCACCAGACGCTCATGCAGGCGGTACACCCTGTGGGCGGGGCAGGGGTCAGGAGGGGTCAGCGGAAGCGGGGTGCCCTCCCCAGGCCCTGGGGGTGGGCGGGGGCCTGGCCCACCTGCGGTACATCTGCTCGCCCTGCGGGTGCCGCCCATCCTTGAGAGTCTGCACGTCGTTGAACAGCGTCCGGATCATGCTATCCGCCTTGTCCAGGTCCCGCTCCAGCTCGCCCGCCCGCTGCGGGGCCTTGCCTGAGGCCAGCAGCCGGACATCCTGCAAGGTGGTCGCCCTGACTCACAGCCTGGACACCCCGCCGCCCGCCTGCCTGCATGGGGCTCCCCCGCTGCCTCCAGGCCCACCTCCATCCTTTCCCTTTCCTCCCCGTCCACCACGGCACATTCTTCTGATGTTTCTGGCGAAACCCGCAGCCCCCACCTCTCTGGGGGACCCAAGACCGGGTCCAAAGGCCTCCACTAGGGCCCAGAAGCCGGACGGTTCGTGGTCTTGTCCTCCAGCTCCCACCCCTGGAAAGTTCTCCCCAAGAGAGCCCCTGTCCAGGCCCACACAGTCCTGCCTCTCTGGGCCCCACGGGTCTGGGCAGCAGCTCAAGGCGGGCCTGGTGCCCAGGAGCCAACTCTGCCCGAAGCTAGCGGTCAGAGTCTGCTCCACACCCAGAGGGAGGAGCGCTCAGGGCCCGCCTCCCTCCCCCAAGCCTCCCCGCCCAGGCCCACCCTCGTGCCCGCCCCTCACCGACTGCAGCAGGGCGTCGGCCTGGTTCAGCTGCTCTTCACACAACCCGGCCTCCATCTGCAGTTTGCTCACGACACGCTGAAGACGCTCTAGTCTGCGGCCCAGAGCAGCCACGGGACCCCCAGTGAGTGGCGTTGGCCACCAGGCTCCCCGCCGCAGAGCGCAGCTCCCCTCCTGCTCCCGGCCTGCCCACCAGCCTGCCTGCGGCCCACAGCTCAGTGTGGGTTTCTCAGCCTCGGGGAGGGGGCATTTCCTCCCCAGGCAGTGACTCACCCTCGGGTGGCTTCCCTGCCACCGCAGGGCCCCACCCGCCGCCCAGCTGCCCCGTCAACCCCAGCGCCCGCCCACCTCTCAAACTCGCTGCGGAGCTGCTTCTCCCGCTCCAGGATGGCCACGTGCAGCTTGCCCCACTCCTTCTCCACGTCCAGCGGGTGGTAGCCGGGGGGCATCTTGAGCTGGCCTGCTTGCACCGCCCCCTGTGGGCAGGGGCCTAGCTCAGGCCTGGGCCAGCAGAGGCTTGGGGGTCACCCGGGCCCCCGGCCCACCCGACCTGAAACAGCCCTGGTCCCAGCTCTGTGGTAAGGCCGGGCCAAGCCTGCTGGAGGGGACCCCACAGGCCCCGGGCTCCCGGGCAGCTTCACTCACATCCAGAATGCCCCCCGCTCCCCTCCCTCCAGGACCCCCCTCACCTCCAAGGACTGGTAGATGCCCTTGCACCGGTTCTTGTCCGCCTCCTTGGCTGGAAGCTCCGTCTCCTTAAACTTCAAGAACTGGCACCACAGGATCTGGGGACAAGAGGTGTCAGCAGGCAAACCTGGGGCTCCACAGCGGGCACGGGACCCCGGCTAAGCAGAGAAACCCACCTCGATTTCTTCAAAGCTGGCGGGGAAGCGGCGCTCCTCGAAGCCCGCCGTGTGTGCCCGGATCCACTGCAGCACCAGCAGCACCAGCTCGCGGTACTCCTGCCAGCGCAGCTGCAGCTCCTGGGGAGGGGGGCGACGGGCCGTCAGGGGCCCGCCTATCCCCTGCCCGCCCCGGGCCTGCCGGCCGGCACTCACATTAGCCTTCACCCCGTCCTGCACGTCGGGCACCCGGGGCATGGCATCGTACAAGGATGAGACGTAGGTGATGATGGACTTCTCGTCGGGCTGAGGGACGTCCACATCTGCGGGGGAGGAGGGTCAGAGGGGCCTCAGCGAGCGGCAGGGGAGGAGAGAGTGAGGCGGGGGCCGCGGCACGTACCCTCAGGGTCCAGGAGCCTTGTCACCCCCAGGTCCCGCTCTGCCACGGAGAAGGCCTGGTCCAGGTTCTCCAGGTTGGTCTGACGATACACCTTGTTCATGTCGATGAGCGTAGGCCTGTGGGCAAAGGGGCGGGTGGGGCAGGCAGGCGGGAACACAGGGGCAGCGAGGCCCACCGGGCAGGTCAGCGCACAAGACATGCTCTCCTCAGGCCCCCAGAGACACAGAACCCCCAGCACACGCTCATCCTGAAAAACACCCCCACCCCACTAGCGTCCAGTCCCACCCACCCAGGTAGCCCACCTGCAGGTGCTGCACACATTGGGCCCTGGCCCCAGGAGCTCAAGGGGCCTACAGTGGGCACAGGCACAGGGTGGGGTGCCGGTCAGCCTGGGCCGCCCGCAGGGCCGACCCCACACAGGCCCCTTCTGGGGTGTCCACGTGGGGCCAGCGCTCATGGCTCTGAAAACCAGCAGGCTGCTGTCCTCTGGCCTCGAAGCCGGCACGGCCTCAGGAAGGTCCCAGGAGGAGGCGGGAAGGGCGTGCGTAAGGCTGGGCCTACTCGCCTGCACCCTCCCAGGGAGGCGGGCTGGCGCTGGTGCCTGTCCCTGTGGGCGGCAGGTCCCCGTGGGCGGCAGACGCCTCCTCGCTCCCACTCGTTTGAAGTTGCCCAGCTGAGGGGCTGCAGGGATGCCCCCGACCCACAGTGCCCTCCCTGCCCCGGGCCGCGTACTTGTGCCGATGGATAATGGCGTTGAAGAGGCGGCCATCTCGCCAGCTGGAGGTGAAGTTGTCACAGCGCAGGCCCTGGAAGCCCTCTATCATGCGCTGGGACCACAGCAGCAGCTTCTCCTTGGCTGTCATGTCCTCCGACTGCCCGCTCACCTGGATGTCCGAGATCTGCCCCACACAGCGGGCAGGAGACGGGAGCTCAGCCACGGCCACCGACCTGCCCGGCGCCCGGTCAGGGTGCACGGGAGCTGCCAGGCCAGCTGAGGCAGGCTGGGGCCGCAGGGACCCGCCACACCTCAGTGTCACAAGCCGAGGCCACTCTAGGCAGCAGCTGCCACGGAATGGCAGGCCCCCAGCCCCTGCTGTCGCCACATGGTGGGTGCCCTGGGCTCCCTCCTCCTGGGGCACACCCCGCACCCCACAAGGCAGGCATGGATCAGAGTTGGTGGATGGTGGGCGCATGGAGCTCACCCAGAAGTCCCAGGCCAAGAAAAGGCTGTCACGAGGGGCAGGGGGCGGGGCAGGGCCTCTCTGGCTGCAGGCCAGGGTTATGTCCCGGGGACTGAGCATGCGCGGCCACTGCAATGCCCGGGCCCTGCACTCGTCCAATCCTTCAGGCCTGGGTCTGCCAGCCTGTCTGCTCCCCCGCCTGCCTGGCCCTAGTTATCTGTCTGTCGGCCTGCCCGCCTGTGTGACTCAGCTGCTGTGCCAGACAGGCTCTGCCTGCCCAGCTCTCAGATTTGCGGCTTCCTGTGCGGGCCGGGCAGGCAGTGGGTGAGTCAGCCCGTGCAGTGGGGTGCTTCTCTAGAACCTTCCCTGGGGCAGGAGGCCACACCAAGAGTAGAGAATGCATTCCTCTGCAGGGAGGCTCTGCGGGCCCTGCCCAGTCAGGGCCAGAGGGCACGGGATAGGCAGGCCTTGGAGAGAGGCCTGGGCCTTGAGGCCACGGAGCTAGCACAGGGCAGCGGCACGGGCTGGCGGGAAGGCTCCAAGTGCCAGGATGCTGAGGGCCCCAGCTCCCAGGCCGCACGCCTAGCCGGGTGCCAGGCCAGCCCCGCCGGAGACTCCGGGGGCGGCAGAGAGTCAGCGGGCGGCCATGCTACCTGGAAGTGCAGGATGATGGTCCAGATCAGGCCGAGGGTCAGCTTGGGGTTGCCGTCGGCAATGTCATCGTTCCTGATGTTCACCAGCTTCACCTGCGAGCAAGCTGCCCTCAGTCGTGCCCCCGAGCGGGCCGGAGAAGGGGGCTGGGGCCCGCGGCCAGGTGGGCGGCATTACCTGGCGGTGTCGGAGGTAGTCCAGGGCGATCTGCACGTTCTGCAGCTTGTGGAAGCGCATCCTGCCCTTCTCCCGCGGCTGGGAGGGGAAGCAGGGCCGGTCAGCGGCCCCAGAGCCCGGTCACAGCCCGTCCTGTGGCTGCGGCGTCTGCCCGCCCTCAGAACCCCCAAGGCATCTATCGTGAGGGTCTTCCCCAGCGGGGCAGCAGCCCTTCCCTGACCCGGGTCCACCCGCCCCAGCTGGGAAGGGGGGCCGCTGGCCCAGGGGCCAGGCCCAGCAGGGACCAGGCTGCGGGAAGGAAGGAGGGGGAGGGGAGGAGACAATAGCCAGGAAGCCACGGGGGGAGGGCGGTGGCTTTGGGGGAGGGGTCCTCCTGCCGGGTGGTGGCAGCCCCGGCCCAGGCAGTGCGGCAGGCACGATGGCAGGCAGCTGGATGCAGGGCCGTTTGCCAGCCCAAGTGCCATCGGCCCCGGGTGAGCTGGGCTCCTGGTCTCAGGGAGCCCACGTGCCGCCGTGGCCAGCGGGCACAACCACTCACCAGGCGCGAGCTCCTGATTACGTCCCGCTCTCTTGGCTGCCCGGCCAGAGCAGGGCAAAGGGTAAAGGGCAGAGATCAAAGTTCAGAGTCCAAGCAGCAGAGAAACCAAAGCAGAGCAGAGCGTGAGGTTACGGTGTCAAGGCTCCAGCACGGAGGGCAGCAGGGCTGTGCGCCGCGGGCCGCTCCCGGGCCAGGCCCGACACTCCGGACCAGGAGGCGCAGTGGGGGGCGAGGCCAGGCTGGACACGGAGAGGGCACGGGGAAAGACCCCAGGAGGGAACGCAGGCGGGGCCTCGGAGGGGGCGGGCGGTTGGGCGCACGTACCAGGCTGTCCCCTGAGAGCACCTCCAGGAGGGAGATGAGGTTGTGGCCATCACGGAGGTCTTCATACAGGTCACTGATGTGCCTCTGTGCCTGCAGGGACAGAGGACTGGGCTGGCCGCAGGTCCCCAGAACCACCAACAGGCCCAGAGGGCATGAGGCAGGGGCCCACAGAAGATACCCACCCCCGAGGAGGCACCTACCTGTGCCCTCCAGTGCTACACAGAGAGACCAGGAGAGACGGAGAGGAGGAGGAGGGGGACAGAGACAGGAGGCAGGAGCGAGCGAGGGGAGGAAGCAGACAGAAAAGGACAGGTTTCAGAGGTGGGAGGTGAGTTCCCAGGGCAGAGAGGGATGGCCCCGAGCGGCTGGGTGGCAGGAGGCGTGCGGGCCCTTGTTCGGGCTGGAGGGCCAGGGGCACGCTCCTTCACCCCCACCCGCAGTCTCCTCAGCCCCTGCGACACGCGCACGCAACGCGGGCGCTTCTGCACACACCCACGTGTGCACATGCCACCAACCTTGATGAGGTGCTTGTTGACCCACTTGGTGAAGGTTTTCTTCTGCACACGGTCCCGCTCATCTGGGAGAGACAGGGCCAGGTTACCTGGGGCCTGGGAGGAGCCCTGCGAGCCCCCAGGAGGCGACCACCACGCAGATAACAGCGGCTGGCGCCTGAAGGGGGCCTCAGCCTCACAAGGCAACCCAGCCTCCCTGCCCCTGCCCGACGCCGCCCTCCTGAGCCCTGGACAGGTGGGGAGGGGCCAGGCACGGTGCCCACCGCTGGGTCTCCTCACTGTCTCCCCCTGAGGCTGGGAGGGTCTAGAGCCACGGCACACAGGTCCCGGCCTGCCCCTCCCCCCACAGGCTGCCCCCCAGGGCCCTGGGCTGGGCAGGGATGCCGCGAGGGTGAAGCTCTCCTCCCCACGGGGCAGTGGGCCTTTCCCGGCACACAGAGAGCTGTCCCCCCACACACTGCCCGACACCCGAGGCCCACAGGCCACTGCCGGCCTCTCTGTGCTGGGCACGGGTGGCTGGCCCCCCACCCCGGCAGCTCTGCACCTGGGCCAGGACACAGCACGCTCCCCGTGGCGCCAGCCACCTGCCTCAGTCTGTCCCCCAAATTCAGACCCTCAGAGTCTGGGCCCCACCCCACCCAGTGCCACGTTTCCCACGGCAGGAACTGGGCCCTTCCTGCCCCACGCCTGCCCTGCCGAGCGAGGAGTGCCCGCTACCTTTCTTGCCCTCTGAAGCCCTGAGCACAGCCAGGTAGAGGTTGTCCTCCGAGCTGGTTCTCTTGTGACCCAGGCCCTTGGGCTCGGGCACTTGGAGCCAGTTCTGAGACATGATGCCGCGCCCACCCCTTCGGTGCTCGGTCCCTCAGTCCCCAGGTGCTGTGCTCTGGTGTGCGGCACACAGCGGCCGAAGGTGCTCGCAAAGTGGCTCAGCTCAGCTCAGCTCAGAGCCCAGTTGGTGGGGCCACGCCCGGGCCCGCAGTACTCCCCAACTGCTGTCCCCGCCCCTGGAGCCCCACCCCACCCTGCACAACCCCCAGAGAGGGAGTGTCCCTGCGGGAAGGAGGAAGATGACCCCTCCCCCATGGCCACACCCACAGCCCGACAGAAACAGGAAACCCAGGGGTTTCCTCACCCACCCAGCCCGCTGCAGCCCCTGGCGGGACCCGGGGGTACAAGGGGACCTGGCACCTCGCCGGAATCACAGGGAACCACACGCCTTCCTCATGGCCACTCCGAAGGAGGGTCCCCCCACAGGGAGGGTACCTGAGTGCCGCTGGGCCCAGGGAGCCCACGGGTCACACCTCTTGGGCAAGCACCGGCTCAGGGCTGCCGAGCCCAGGGCTACCCCTGTGCCTGCCCACACTACCTGCTGGAGGGGCTCTAAGGAGGGACCCCCAAGCTGAGTGACACCTGGCTTGGGGGGGGCAAGCGCCCATCCTTTCCTTGCAGCCCCCCTAAATCATCCCTTCTCATAGACCTACATGCCCTCTGTGGGGTGGGAGCCAGGCTCCACTGTGCCCCTGGCTTCAGGGCCACTATGGTCCAGTGCCAGGCGGGCCCTCCCCGAGCTGCCCACCAGGCACGTCCTGGAGCAGTGCCCCATACGAAGGCAGAGCACACAGCAGGGCGGGAGGGGGCACATAGCCGAGCGCTGACTCACCCAGCAGGACTGCCCAGCCCTGAGCCGCAGGAACTCTGCCCCACGGTCGGGAGGGGAGGTCTGGGGCCAGAGGGGAGCACGGGGCGGGGGGGGGGGGGGGGGGGGGGGGGCGGCAGCCAGTGAGTCAGGGATGGGGAGGCCCCCCTCCCCTGCACGGTGACTCACAGGAAAGGAAGCCGCACCTGGGGGCAGTGGGGGCAGGACGGGTGGGGCGCACAGATAACAGCTATTTGGGCTGTGAAGGTGGGAGGACAAAGGGCACTGGGTGCCGCCTGGCCTGCTCCCTCTGGTCTCGCACACAGCTTCCCCTGGAAGCGTGGGGACTGCCCAGGCTGCCCGACCACCGCAGGAAAGAATGCACCACCCCATCACAGAATTTTCCAGTCAGATGTGATGTGATGCAGCCGTCAGCGCTGCCCCCCCATGCCCACAGCACCTCCGGCCTCTGGCCTCTGCTCCAGGGAAACCTCACCCCACCCCATCCCCGCTTGCCCTTCTGCAGCCACAGGAGGGCGCCCAAACCCCATGGGGCAGGGGGTGCCCCAGCCAGGTGGCGCTGCTTACACCCCACCCCCGGCCCTAGGGGCTCTGCCGAATGCCACATCCCTCCCGACCTCGGAGAGGCCCCTCAGGCCCCAAGCCCAGACTCTGCATCTGCCCTACACAGCCCGCAGCCTCTGTGCAGGGCCTGCAGAGGCCCCACGGACATCAGCTCTTCACCCTCCAGAGGCGCTCCAGAGTCCCAAATCTGACCCCACGCTGGCCAGCACTCCCAGGACAGGGTCACCGAGAAGGTCTAACACCCACTGCCCCTCCCCGGGTTTGGATCCTGCAGAAACGCAGCCGCTCATCCCAGCAGAAGTTCAAAAAGCCTGTACCGAGCGCCTGCTGTATGCAGGCTCGGGGCTAGTCCAGCTGTAACAGGGAGGTGAGGTCTCTGCCTACAGGGGTAGGGGTGTCATTCTGGGGAGGGGCACACACACGAGGCCCCTGGGAATGAGCCAGGAGCTGGAGCAGGGAATCCAGGACAAGCAGGACCCACTGGACTTGGTGAGCCCCCAGCCCAGGCCCCAGCCCCAGCTCCTTCTCCAGATTTCTCTCTGCCACCGAGGGGCCTCCAAGGATGCTGTCTCACCGTCTGGGATGGGGTTCCACCTCCTCCTCCCAAGCCTGGCTCCAGCGCCCGGCCCCCCTGGACGCCCTCTTGCCTCTGAGCTCCCCCCAGGGTCTCAGAGCTCGTCCTCTCCCCCCTCCACAGCCCCTCCCTCCAGCCCTGCCTACTAGCCCCTCGCTCCTAGCTGTAGATGCTCCCTCCCCTGTCCATCCTATTCGGGCCCTCAAACCCAGAGACAACCCCTCCCAGGCCGGCCCTGCCCCGCCTGACTCCCCACAGGCCAGGCTGCAGCACATCTCAGCCGGCCCTCCCCAGGACATTCCCCAGCACTGGTGCGCCTGCACATCTGCCTGACCCCTGTCCTGTCCACCAGCCCAGCATCCCCTAGAGCTGCCCATGCCCTCTGAAGAATATCGATGCCCCCTCCTACAGATATGGAAACTAAGGCTGGAAGCCCGCCACGATTAGTGGAGCCGCTCCTGGGACAGGAAGCTTGCAGACGGAGAAGGGTACCTCGGCCCAGGAGAGACGGGAGGCCGAGGGCCTGCAGCCCCGCCCCCAGCTCCTCCCTCTCCCCTCACGCGGCCGACTGCCAACTGCCTGGTGCCCAGAAGCCGAGGCCCAGGCCCAAGCCGCCCCGCCCACCTCCCCCTCCCCCTTCTCCTGAGGGAACAAAGGGGCAGAGGGGACCTCACTCCGCCTTCCTCCCCAGGTGTTTCCGGAACCGAGCCTACGGGTGGGGCTGCACTTGGGCGGGGCAGCACCCGGCGGAGATGACAAGGAGACAGAGGCAGGTGACCCCCCCTGCACCACCACCCTCCAGCCGCATGCACCCACCTACGCAGCACAGCTGCCCGTAGAGGTAGCCCCTGCGGGCCTGCTCGCAGCCCCCATCCAGCCAGCACGGCCGTTCCAGCACAACCTCCTTCTGCGTGGCAAGAGCGACTCCCGCCCCCCGTGTGCCGGGCGCAGCCATGAGCTTGGGCGCCCTGGGGACAGCACACAGGACAGTGCAGCGTCTGCTTCCCAGCCCACCCGTGAGGCCCGGGCCGCCAGCTCTTCTCTCCACACCCTCCCCAGCCGCGGCGGGCCAGACGCCGAGAACCTGCCCCCGGCGGGCGCCCCGCCCAATGTGAGCCTGGAAGCCGCGCCCCTACGTGGAGGGAGAGGACCCGGCTACCCGGCTAGGCCTGGAGGACTGGGGGCAGGGGGAGGCTGCCCTCGAAGACAAAGAGGCCTGGGAACTCCCTAAGATAACCGCTCCCGTGGACGACGCTCCCTGCAGGATTCGAGGGAGAGGCTGGGGGCAGTGCGGGGAGCAGGGGCTGAGACAGCCGGGAACAGAGCAGGAGGGGCACCAAGGGCAGCAGGGACGGGGAGCAGGCTAGGACAGCGGCCGAAGGGGAGCCCCTTCCCCACGTGGGGACAGGGCACAGCAGCAGGCTGAGGGAGGGAGGGCCAACCCGCAGCAAAGAAGTCCTGGCCCGAGCGCTTTTATTGACCGTCCCTGCAGCTGAGTCACCAGCTGCTCCCCAGCCCCCAAAAGCCACGCCTAGAAGGCCCATCCGGACTCAGACCTAGGGCCCAGCGGGCCCAGCATCCCTGTCAGGGGCCAGCTCTGGCCACCCCCACTGAGGGCAAGCCTCCACACTCCAGGCTATGCCCAGTGCAGACCGGCAGGTCCCCAGTGAGGCAGTCCCTCTGGCCAGAACCCCAGTCCCCATGCCCCCGCCCCCCAGCTCATTCGCTTGAGTGGAAGCCCCACCCTCCTGGGCTGCACGCCGCTGCTGCCAAGGGCTACAGCCCAGAGCGGGTGACCTGGAGCAGGGGGCGGGCAGAGCACAGCCAGGCTGCCGGTCCCAGGCGTTCCTAGGCCCTGGCCCTGCCTCACCTCTGCGCAGGGGCGGGGAGGCTCCGCCCACGCCCATCCCCACCTCAGTCCTGGGCAGGAGCTCTCCCAAGACCTGCCCCAGGACACCCGGCCTGTACCTGCCAGCTGGTTTCTGTGCACAGTCACCTGTGCTCACCCTGTCCCTGACTGCTAGGGAGGGACCTCCCTTCCGGACTGGATGCTCCTGCACTGCCCCTGCCACCCACTCCCCACATGTCCGGAGCCCCCCTCCCAGCAGGGGGCTCCAGGCTGATGAAGCCACAGAGCCCCGGCCCTGCCCAGAGAAGCAGGGTAGGAGGCGGGGGCGACACCGCTTCTGAGCACGTGCCAGAGCCGCTTCCCCCGGGACGGAAGGGGAGGGCGTAGGGAAACGCAGGGGCGGGAGGGAGGCGGCCCCTTGCCCGCCCCGCCCTCAGCCTCCTGACGGGTGGCGGCTGGTGACAGCAGCCCGGGCAGTAGCCACCAGCGGGCTTACCTTGCTCATCCTGCGCCCGCCGGCGCCCCCTGTGCCAGTGCCACACAGCGGCCAGGGTGACAACGTGGCCCACGACCACCAGGGAAGGGAACAGACTGCCCGACGGCTCCATGGCTCTGGAGAGCAGAGCAGGCGGAATCGCCCTTCGGAAGGGCTGCTCGAGGCCGGGCAGCCCCCTCCCTTCCCCGAGCGGAGAGGACGGCGGGGGGTGCCCGGGACCAGGGACCGCCCCCTGCAGGACCGCCCTACCACCGTCCGCCAGGCGCCCAGAGACCGGCCCTGGCGCTGCTGCCGCTGCCGCTGCCGCTGCTACCGCACCAGCTGTGCTCCCGCCAGCCCCCCTCTCCCCCCCTCCCGGCCGCTCCGCGCTCCCCACCCTCCCACGGCGGCGCCGGCTCAGCTGTCCCAGCGCAGCTATCACGCTGTCACGCTCAAGGTTAGCGAGAGCCTTAACCCCTGCCCACCCTCGGCCACACCCGCCAGGAGGAGGGGCCTACGGGGAAGCCAGGCCGAGCGGCAGCCCCCCCACAGCCTGGGCCCTGGGCGGCCTCAGCACAGTCCTGCCCCCACCCCCACCAGGAGGGCGACCGTGGTGCCCGAGCACCCCACTCTGCCTCCAAGGGTACCCTGTGGTGACAGCTGCCAGCACCCCAGCCCTCGCTGGCCTCCCAGGCTGGCAGCTGACCTAACCACCCTCAAAGACAAGCGTCCAGAGCCCCGACGCACGCCCCTACCCGCCACAGGACAACAGACAGGGTGCGGGGGAGGGGCCCAGGTGCCGGCCTGGAGAGCAGACCGTGCACAGAGGTAAGGACAGAGCCTCCCACCCGCGGCCCCAGCCGGGCTTTCGAAGGCTGCCCCACCTACCCGGCACAATCTTCATTGGGGACAGTGGCGGGAGCCCACGGGTCCGACTGGGAATGGGTGCGGGGTGTGGGGAGGGTCACAGGCCCCTCGGAGGGAACAGTGAGCCCGGCAGTGGCGGTGGTGCCGCTGACAGCAGCAGTGCCTGTGTCCGTGGGGGAGGGGACGGGTGGGCAGGGGGCCCGGGGGATATAAATATCCAAGGAGGCCCAGCGAGGCCCGTCATGTGTCCAGACTTAGAACATGACGTGCAGAGCGAGGGCACCTGGGCCCAGAGCCTCACTGGAGCCCAGGCTGACTGGGAGGCACCACCCCACCACCCGACGCTCCCCCCAGGCTCCCACGGGTGATTCTAATAATAAGAAGCCTCCTGGAACAGGCCGAGCAGCGGCATGTGGGCCTCGGGGGCTCACGTCCCCCTTGAATGGGGCACAGCCCCACCCTGCCGGCCTCGTGGGGTAGGGACAGCAGTGGGGGAGCACTCGGAAAGGCCACACAGGCAAGGGCTCCCCCCACCCCCCTGCACAAATCACAGGACGCAACACCTGGCCCAGAGGGACGGGACGGCCTCCCCAAGGTGACATCTCAGGTCAAATCGGGCTGGGCCACGTGAGCACCCGCCCCCCAGCTCAGGCCGTGCCTCCCCACCCCAGGACAGTCCCAGTGTCTATGCTGACCCCACCCAGACCCCATCAGCAGCGGGTCTGCAGAACGCTTGGGGCCAAGGTACCGGCCCACATGACATCCTGGACTGACCCAGGCCTCAGTGCGCTCAGGAAACAGGACGTGGGGGTCACGGTCCTTCCCCTCTCCTCCCAGCAGCCTGGACCCCTCAGGCCCGAGCAGACAGCGCACTGGGGTTGGTACCCCATTTTGTAGCGCTTCCCCTGTGTCCAGCACCATTCTATTCCAATCCTCAGAGAAAGCTACGGAGTAAGCCCCGTGTATTACTGCATCGTACAGATGAGGAAACCAAGGCACAGAAAGGATGAGGGGCTCACCCTCGGTCACACAAGGCTGTGATGTCAGCCCCGGCGGTCTGCCTGGAGTGCGTGGTCAGCCTGTAGCAAAGCACGGCAAACCACACTTGGCCTCTGGCCGCCGGGATAGAGGCCCCCTGGTCCACATGGGGAGGCCAGGGGCAACGATAAGAGGACCGGAGGGGTGAAGGGGTGGAGGGCCAGGTCACCCAAGCCTCCTGCCCATCAACCCCGTGCCTCAGAAACTCACTTCTGAAGGAAACTGGCCTGCAGCAGCCAGCTCTGGAGGCTGGGACTGGGCTCCTCAGAGGAGTCAACAGCCGGGGGAGAACCACTCCCAGAGGCAAGGGTGTCCCTCGCTCGAGGGTGGTGGGCAGCACCCCCCGCCCCCCGCCAGGGACCTGGGGCACGGCCTGCAGCTCCCAGAGCCTCCATCCCACACCACACACGCCCGGGCACCTCTGAGAGGGAGCCGTGCCCATCCCCGAGTCCCGAGTCTCGAGTCCTGCCCCTCCAGGGCCCGGCCACAGGCTGGAGGGGAGAGGCCTGGATCCCTCCCTCCCAAAGGCCTGCAGCCCCCGCCCAGCCCTGCCCTACCTTGGCCCAGCTGAATCAGCTCCTCCATGCTGAACCTGTCCATGGCTGCCGACCGGTAGAGAGGAAAGGAAGGGAAGGCAGGAAGGAGGGAAAGGATGGGAGGCGGAGGGCAGGCTCGCTGGAGCCCTGGGAGCCGTGGCTCCTCCTCACGGCCACCCCTTAGTCAGCAAGCCCAGCAGAGCCGAAGCTCAGCGGATCAACAGGTCGGACCAGCCTGCCTGCAGCCCCTGAGCCCTCAGGCGGGGCCAGAGGACCGGTCTCCCTCCGGTGCCTGCCCGGCCCACCCCGGCCCACCCCACAGCCTCCCCCTTGCTGCACAGGCCCCACCAGCCTGCGCCTCCCCGGCCCCTCCTGGACCCCTCCCCGCCATATCCCCCACGACCAGCTCAGGCGCAGCCACCACGGCCTCCAGCCCTGACAAAGGTGACATCTCTTCACTGAGTCCCAGCCTCTGCGCTCCTCCCCTCCCCGGGCGCTGGCCTGCCCAGCCACCGCAGAACCCAGTAGAAGACAAATCTAATCGTGCCCCGCGCGCCCTGCTTAGAAAACCTGCCAGAGTTCTGCAGATTTCTCCGAAGACAGCCCAGACTCACGGAAGGCGGGCTGGGGCGCCACGCGCCGTGAAAAGGAGCACGGCAGCTCTGTGCGCTGACTCTGTGTCCCCTGTGTGGGGGACAAGCCGCGTGGGAGAGCCAGGTGCACAGCGGGGTCAGGAGAAGCAAGACCCCGAAGGCAACCTGCGTCTGCCGTGTAAGACGCTGTCGGAGCAGCACAGGTGCTGAGGGCGTTCGGATGGTACCTCTTCTCTACAGAAGTTTCAGTTCACTCTGAATTTTAAGCCACGCCGAGCATTACCACTTGAAACATAAATGAAATTCATATATAAAAACCCATTCCACGAGTTTTCTATCACACAAAGCAACCCCAAATTCCTCGCCCTCCCGCCACCTGGCCTCCCTCTGTCCCTCCTCCTGCCAGGCGGCTCTTGGCCAAGCGTGGTCCTCGTCACTCCACACAGGGGCCCTCCCTGCTAGCTCTGCATCCAGCCCATCCCCAGACGCTGGGGGCTCCCGGGCCGGGACTCGGCCTGGGTCTGGCTGGTAAGTGGCTGAACAAGCGAGTGGACACCTTCCCACTCGGAGGAGCAGACCAGCAGGGCACAGGTGGGCGGGTGGCCTCACGGTGGGGACCGTGGCGCGGCAGGCACAGCTGACTGCCCTGCAGCGTCCGTCACTCCCCAGCCGGGGCTGGACGTGCACAGGCAGCCCACCTGACCAAGGCCACTCTGGTAAGCAGGGCGGCTGGCCCCAGGGGCTGTTGACCTGGTCCTTCTGCAAGCTGACTGGGGGGCGAGGCTGTGAGGAAGGAGGCGGCTGTGTGGCTCATCACTTGATAATTTTTAAAACCCTGGGAAGTCGATGGTTCTAAATATCATCAGAACCTTCGTAGCCAGCGTGTGGAGCGTCACAACCCCTGCAGACCTGGATGTAGCCTGTGCCACACCCAGCACCCAAGGCACCCTAGGCGTCCTCCTGTACCCAGAGTGGCACTCAGATCCTGTGCTAGGCCTGAGGGACCAAGGGGAAGGGGAGCCCACACCCGCCGGCCCTGACTCATCCTGGAGCTGGAGCTCATTTCCTGTTGGAAACTCTGAGCTGCCACCGGCGACTGCGGCCGGGAAGGGAAGACTGAGTCACCTCCGTCAGGGCTGCGGGGTCCCCCCCACCCCCCACCCCCGCTCTGCCCACTGCAGCCACACCCAGTCTCCCCTCCTGGCCCACGGCCAACTGCCCGCCCAGCCACCATGCCCAGCCCAGCCAGGCCACAGACAAGGAAGGAAGGAGCGAAGCGGAGGGAGGGGCTTGAGCTCACCACACCCCCGACCCAAGAAGGGGGAGAAGGCTTGTCCACCAGCCACTGAGCAGGGTAGGGGCAGCAGCGAGGTGAAGGTTGGGGGAGAAGGCTCAGGCCGAGAGCCGGCCACCGGGTGCTTGGTCACAGCTGACCAAGCACCCAGCGAAGCACTACTGACTCTTTGTGGGTGTCACTGTCACCCCATTGACAGGAGCTGGAGAGGCCGTGTGGTGAGCCCGAGGCTGCCCCTCTGCCCACAGCCTCACTGATCCTCCCAGATGGGCTCCCACACCTAGGCCCGAGTTTGCGGGTCCAACCCAGACCAGGCCAGGGCTGGCGCTTCCGCTCAGCACCTGGGCCTGCGCCTGGGTCCCCAGACCACGCTCATTTACCTGGCAAACTCCTGCCCACCCTGCTAGCCTCACCCCAGGCCCCCCTGCCAACCCCTCAGAAACCAAGTTCCTCCCCAGGTAGTGAGACACAGAGACGGAAGCAGGTGCGGGCTGCCCCACCCCAACGCCAAGGCCAAGGAGCTCCAGAAGCGCATGTGTGAGCCTTGAGCTGCACGGGACCCTCTGCCCATCTGGGTCCTGCAGCACAGGTGCTTAGGGACAGAGGGATGCCGCAGAGCAGGGACACAGCAAGGGCTGCTGGCCACCTCTGGGACAAGAGGACCTGTCCCATCCTCTGAGACCTGGCTCCCGCTGGGAAGGATCTGCCTAGACCCCAGGCTGGGCCCTGCACCCGCCATGCCTTGGCCTCAGGCCCCGCGGCAGATGTTCCTACCTAGGGTCTGCTCTTCTCGCCCCAACCCAGGGCTGCCCGTCTAGGCCATCACCAACCCCAAGCCGACCAAACGGCCAGTCACAGTATCACGTCTGTGCCACACAACCATGGGGGCAGGTGCCACCCCAACTGGACAAACTCAAGGCTCAGAAAGGTCAGGGAGTCACCCACACTGTTGGAGAGAAGCTACACCGCTGTCCCATCCCAGCACCTCCTCTGCATGCCCCCACCTCCTGCTGAGAGGGCCTCAGGGCCGACAAGTCGCTGGGCTGGGGGGGGGATGCGGGGGGTGGGGGGCGAGCAGGGCATGGGACAAGGGCAACGCTGGGGAGAGGGCTGAGGGTGCGGCCAGGGCTGTGTTAACAGCTGGTCCTGCCAGTCCAAGAACCACAAGCCCCACCCCTAGCTCCGGGGTGTGCCTGGGGATGGGCTGGCAGTAACCCACCGGCTCCTCCTTGGCCTACCCACCCCAAGGTCCTCAAGCCAGGAGGAGGAGCCCTGTGGGTCCACTGACCAGAGCGCGCAGGCAGAAACAGCGCCCCCTGCTGGCGGGAGCAAAGCTTTTGCACACTGGCTGCCCACCCCAGCCCACCAGGCCCAGGCCCCAGCACCCCCTCCCATCCCCCACCCTGGGGCCAGGACACAGCTACCTGCGGCTGGGGCAGGCTCCCGGCCAGGCCTCGCCAGGGTCCCTGGTGTGGTGGCGGGCACCACAGGGGGCTCAGGTGCCCCCTCCTCAGGCTCCTTCCGGCGGTAGACCCACCGCTCCTCACGGGTAGGGTCCTCGGCTGGCAGCGGCCCCCGCTTGGGCGGGCAGCCCAGGGGACCCTGCACGGCCTGCACGTGGGGGGTGCGGCGGGCAGGCATCACCATGGCGACAGGGCGGCGCACCCGCTGCAAAGAGGCGGGCACGATTTCCGGCGGCAGGTGCAGATACTGGCGCAGGTGGGCAATGCCCTCGTTGGTGAGGTACCAGTAAAAGTGGCGCCAGGCGAAGGTCTCCCGCACCAGGCCCCGCGCCCGCAGGGAGGCCATGGCGCGCGTGACCTGCAGGTTGGTGACACCGGGCACGTGGGGATGCAGGCTGCGGGGCCGCCGGTCCTTCTTGGCCACCATCACACCCTCGCGGAAGAGCACCTCGTAAATGGTCCGCAGCTGGTCCAGCGGCATGAGCATGCCGGCCACCATGGCTGCCTGAGCCGGTGAGTCGAGGGCGCTGGCCAGTCGAGGGCGGCGGGCGGGGCGGAGGGAGGGAGGAGGTCCAGGAGACGCCCTCGGCACAAGGTGCAACCGGGGCCGAAGGGTAGGCAGGCCGTGGCGCTGAGCTCGAGGGCGCGGGCTCCGGGCTTGTGGCTCGCGGCGCCTGGCTCTCCGGCTCCGTGCGATTCCTGCCGGCACTGCGGCCTGCCCACCGCTTGCGCGAGCCTCCCGCCTGCCCGCCCTTCAGGACGCCCAGGCCGGCCCCCTCTGACTCAGCAGCAAGGGCGGCCCCTCCCACCCTCAGCTAACAGGGCCCCTCGCAGAGTGGGGGGCACCTCGCAGCAGCGGCCATCCCCAAGGCAGGTCCCCTCCCCTCCCAGGCCCGCGGCTCCACGTCAGAAATTACATCAGTTTCTAAACACTTCCTTCAGGGTTCCTAAGATTAGGGGGAGGGTGGACGGGAGTGCCTGGGGACCCAGAATCTAAAAGGCTGGCAGAAGGGAAGCGGGAGCGGAGAGAGCAGGAGGGTCCTTAGGCCCGGGACCCAACTCAGGGTTGTGGTCTCAGAGCCTCAGGGATTCACAAGGACCTGAAGAGGAGGGCTGGGCCGTCGGGGCAGGGGGTCCTCTAGGTCTAAGGGAGGAGAGCTGAGGTCTTGGGGGGACTCAAGGGCTGAGGGAAGAGCTGCGGTCTTGGGGGGGCAGAGGTCTGAGGGGAATGGCAGGGGCAGCTGCTGCAGCACATGGACAGGCTGGAGGCACCACTGGCTGCCTGCCATCAAGCAGGCAAAGGGACAGAGCCCCCACCTCCAAATGTCGGACCCAGACAACGGCCACCCTCCTTAACACTTGCCATGCCAGGCCAGATCAAGGGTGGGCCAGGAACAAGGAGTCGGCTGAGAGTCCAAGCACTGTGCGCAGGGCACAGGGTAGGGGCTCTGAGTGGCCTCCATCCACCACCGCCCCAGGCCAGCTGTTGGAGGCCAGACGCTCTCAGCTGCCACAGGGACCCAAAGCCACCCGCGGCCCAGAGCCCCTGCCGCCAGGAGACACCCCACCCTGGGCAGCCTGAGTGCTTCCTTTGAGCCAGCTGGACAGGAGGGGAGAGTAGCACCAGGCTAGAAGAGGGTCGGGGGCCCCAGTGAAAGGGGGACCAGCAGCAGGGGGGGAAGGGGCTGTGTGCTCCACGTGAACACCCTGCAGCCTGGCCCGGCCACGCCCAGCAGTCACCCTAGGCCCTCAGAGCTGAGGCTCCAACCACGGACATCCCGCGCCTCCCCATTCCACCCAATACCCCGCTCTCCCACTTGGTGCTGCACCACTCACACCTGCACCCGCGCTTTCTCCCCTCCCCCAAGCGGACACACCCATTCCCAGCACTGCTAACTCGGGAACTGTTTATAAATAGGGCGGAAGGCGGGGGGGATCCCGAGGTGGGAGGCTCGGGCGGGCAGGCGGCCAACAGGCTGCGCATGGGGGCGGGTTTATGAGGCCGTTGCCATGGCAGTGCAGAGCCGGCTCCCAACACACACACACACACACACACACACACACACACACACACACACACACACACACACACACACACACACACACACACACACACACACACACACACACACACACACACACACACACACAGAGTTGTGGCAGAAGAAACTGCAGGCACAGCCAACTGTTCCCACAGCCCGGCCCGCCAGCTCTGCGGCGCCGCTCTCCCTCCGCCGGCGGGAAGGGGACCATCCCCGCGGGACACCGGCCGGGGAGGGCGGGGCGCCGGCTCGGGGAGGACGCCCAGCAGGCGCTGGAGTGGGCAACGGCCACGCCCCCTCAGACTAGTGGCGCCTGCGGACCCTGCCGGGCACCACGGCTGTGGCTTAGAGAACCAACACCAGCTGTGGTTTCAGGCCAGCACTCAGGCCAGTGGCCCGGCCCGGCCCTGTGCCCACGGAAGACCCACCCCTGGCCTGACCCTCAGCCCTCCCCCGGACCTCCTGCGCTCCCCCTGCCCCACCCCGATCTCCCGTGCACTCCCCTGCCCACCCCACAGCCCCACTCTGACCTCCTCTCCCTCCTAACCACCCCATACGTCCACCGCACATTTCCCTGGTTTGATTCCCCGACCTAACCTCTCAACCCCCAAGCCTCCTACCAAACCGACCGCACAGCATGCCCCCTCCCAAAATGATTCCAGGCCACACCCAAGGCCCCCAGACCTAAGGTCTCTCCTCCTTCCACACAGACTTGCACGGGTCTTTGGCCAAGCCCCTCAGCCCCGTGACAACCCACGCCATCCCCGCAGGAGAGGGCAGCAGTTTGCAACGCTGAAGAAAGTGGGGGGCGGGTGGGCGGGGCACGAAGGGGAATCCTCCTCCCTCCCACCAGCCCCGCCCTCGGGGGTTGAGGGGAGGAGCAGGCAGGAGCCTGGAACTAGACGTTCCCGGTCTGGCCCGCGGTGCCGGCCTCGGCACGCCTCCCTCTACCCCATCCCCCCACCCCCGCGCCCCCCAGGTCCCAGGGCTGGGAGAACACCCCTTTCTGCCCTGCCCCCACCCTGCGGGAACCGCAGCCGCAGTTGCTGATTCAGCACAGGAAGGACCGGGGCGGACAACCAGGGCGGCCTCCTCCACCCCACTCCAAGTCCCTCCGGATCTCCAGGGCAACCAGTCGGGGTCCTTGGGCAGCCCCCAGCCCCCCCCCCCATTCCGGAACAAAGAACCGCAGTGTGGACTTGCCCGGGGCCAGCCCGCCTGGCGCCTCCCCCGCCAGTGATCGATCCCCAAGGCCCTGCCCTGTCCCCTTCGACGCTGGGGGGCAGGCCGACAAGCGGGGCGGGATTCGGCAGAGTTCGGGAGGAGAGAAAGTGCGGATCCCAGAGGTGGCGGAGGCCGGCTCCCACCTCCGCCCCGCCCCCGCCGCTGCAGTAGCCCGCCCCGCCCCCCGACACTCGCTGCAGGGTTGCAGGGCTGCAGGGCTGCGGGGCTGCGGCTGGAGTCACCCCCGCCAGCTCCAGGCGGACCTCGCGCCAGGTGGAGTCCCGGCAGAACACGGACATGGGGTCTCCTGCGGCTCCGGCTCCCCACCCACAAAGCTGCCCCCAAGGCGGCAGACCCCGACCGCTGCCCTGTGGGGGCTGCACCCAGCCAGAGGTCACTGCCTGGTCCACACTCCCCACCCCCCGGCTCGGTCCCCATCCCCGGCCCGCACCTTTGAGGGAGCTGATCTCATGCTGGATGGCTCTCGAGGGGTCCATGTCTCCGCCGGGGCTGAGGGCGGTGCGCGGGCCGCCACGCAGAGTCCAGCCCCGCACTGCACTGCCCAGGCCAGAGCCGCAGCCTGGGGGAGGAGCCGGGAGGCGTGGGGCGGGGCTTGCCAGCCGGGGCGGAGCCTCAACTAATCAATGCGCAGTGCAAGGCCGGCCGAGCTTGCTCCCGTCTACACCGCCCCCACCCTTCCAGACCCCTGCTCCCGGTCACCTGACCCCGGTAACTCCAGCCGGACTGCCACGCCATCAGGCTGGATCCAGGCGTGCTTGGATGGCCCACGCCACCCCCAGTCCCTGGGCCTCCGCCGCGGGCCACCCTCAGAGTGCCGTCCTAGCCGCTCCTGCACGTGGCTCTCCTGGCCTCGAAGTCATGGCCACTCACTCCCTGCAGGAGATACCCACCGGTCTGGACCTCCTGGCGACCTCCCCAGCCAGCATCCTGGGTGAGGAGAGAAGGTAGATCCCACCGGGGCAGAGGCTGGAGGCTCCTTCATCACCACCATTCACTTCCCCCCACTTCCATGCCCTCTGCCTTCTCCCCTCAGCTGGGGGCCCTCCTCCACCCACATGCGCCTCTGGGTCACTTCACCCGGTCCTGTGACACTCTGACTCCCAAGGTGACACATTCAGCCTCTGCCTCTCCAACTCAGCAAAGACCCACGAAGCTTGTCTTGGGAAGTTCCTGTCTTCCCGGCTCTGCGGATGTACCACCATCTACCACCCAGCAGCTCAGGCCAACACCCTAGGGTCCTCACCCCCACGGGTCAGCCCCACAGGTCCTGGTGGCTCCACCTTCCAGTCTGTCCACCTGCCACCAACTGTCCGGCTCAGCAGTCTCCTTGCACCACCACCCCTACTGCTGACAGGATCAGCCTCCTGGCCGCTGACTGTCACTGCCTGCCCCCTGGGGAGAATGACAGCGCTGGCACTGCTGGGGTGGGGTCAGCTCTGCCCTCCTCACGGTGCCGCAGGAAGCCGCGCAAGCCTCACCCACACCTCGGGCACGCGCACCCAAGCGCGGCTTCAACGTAAGCCCCAGGATTGGGCCCTCCCGCCCCACCCTGGTCCTCTGTGCTGGGCTGTGGGGGACAGACACAGCCTCCGTCTCCTGCCAGGCCCACATCCAGATTCTTCCTCCATCCTCACCCCAAGGCCCCTCCCGGCCCCTTGAGGCCCACACCTTGCCCAGCCAGGCCGCTGCCTTTAGGCGACCACTCTTCCTACAGGCAGGCCCACCATGTGTTGGGTCAGGACGTGGTGGGGGGGAGCGCGGTGCCCGCAGGTACCGGCTGATGAGCAAAGAAGCGGGTGCAGCCCTATACTGGCTGAAGGCCTGATGTTCTAGGATCCCTCACAACCCCATCCCTGCCCCTCTCAGGACTCAGCCAGTCCGGGGCACAGGCAGGTCTCAGGAAAAAAAAGCGGCAGACCTGGGGTAAACAGGAATATGAGAAATTAATAGAGGACTTTGTGATTCCTTACATCTAAATTCCTATTACTTTTTTATTAGCCACGTCCAGATGAACCTAAATCCAAACTGTAACTGAAGAGTACTTTCTAACTAGATCTCAAATGAAACAGATAGATACTTAAACAGAACTAAAAACTATAGGAAAACTCACCCACACACAAAATTAGTGCTGGTTCTAGTTTTAAACTGCATATAATTGAGAGTTCCCTGGCGGTCCAGTGGTTAGGACTCAGCGCTTTCACTGCTGTGGGCCAGGGTTCAATCCCTGGTTGGGGAACCAAGATCCCACAAGCCACACGGCACGGCCAAAAAAACAAACAAAACTGCGTATAATTGAATTTTATAAGATTATAATTTTAAGCTACTGAAAAGATGAGGGCAGAAAGCAAGTAATGGGGTAACACAAGGATCAGGCGCAATTAGGTGGCTTTTCCTAACTTTTCAGAACCATGGGGACAGAGAAGGAATGTCCCAGGCCCTTAACTGCCCCCTCAAGTCACGCTGCCCACCCGAGAGTGGCCACTGCAGTCACCGGCAGCCACTTGCAAACAAGGGCTCACAGAGAAGGGGTGGCCAGTGAAGAGGCCTTTGGCCTGCCCCTGCCCAGTCTGCCCCAAACGGCAGCCACATGGTGTGGCCTGGGAAGTGGGCTGTGGCCACGGCCCCTGGATAGAGTCCACGGGACACACTGAGCCCATTCCTTGGTTTCTTCCCAGAGAAAGGGGCAGCTAAAGTGGGGCCGTGGAAAGACAGGCTGCAGCTAGCCAGCAAAGGAGGCGGACGCACATACGAAGGCCCCAGGTCAAGAGAAGAGGAGTCTGGCCAACCCCAGAGAACGTGTGCGTGGAGGGCACCTGGACACAGAGCTGTAGGCGGGGTTCCCCTGGGCCAGGGAGGCCCCTCGGACTGCAGTGGGCAAGGGCCTGGGGGTAAGAGATGGGGGCAGTGTGGCTCTGGTGGGTGAGATGCAACGGCCCTGGCCCTCCCGACAGTCCTCAGCTTTCACGGTCTCGCTGCCCAGGAGATCTAGTCCCAGGGTCCTCAAGAAAGCAGGCTGTCTGACCCGGCACGGCTTCCCCATGCCCAGCCGGGGTCCTGTCAGGTCGCCTGCACCAGGGACTCGCCTCATGCGCAAGGCTGAACGCTCTTGAAGCTTTACTGCAAATTCCAGGAGGCAGCTGACACCCCTGTGGTTCCTGCGACCCAAGCTGAGCCCCTACGCCACAGCCAGGCCCCCTCCTTCCCAGCCCCTCTGTCTGCGACAAAGCACCCCCTCCTCACAAGCCTCCTGAGACCCTGGCAGGTGTGGCCCCAGGTCACAGCCCCCACCATTCAGACCACACCCCTGCTCCCAAGGCCCGGTCCGCCTTCCCGTCCGTGTTCCTCACCAAGGCTCCCCAGCTTCACTCCTGTGCCCAGCCCTGGGCAGCCTGCCCTACCGGGGCTCACTAGTGACTGGTGGGCAGGTGATCCTGTGCAGGGGTGATATGTGACAGCTGTCGGCCCTGCCGGTAGACACCATCCACACAGGGTCCCCCATAATCACCCAGTGAGACCCCGCTACAGACTGTGCCTGTTCCCTGCAGTGGGAACAAGGGCCATCTCACCTGCACCACCAGGCCTCACCCCACAGCCGTCACCTGGCATTGACCCTGACCTGGGGAAGCTACCAGGCTGGGCAGGAGGAGAACGCTCCTCCACGTGGGCAGCCACTGGCTGACGAAGGCGGGAGCTCAGCTAGACCAGCCACCCTGTGCGGCTCCACCCGCAGGGCCAGGTCCACAGCACTGCGGTGGGTGCTGCCAGGGCCTAAGGGTCCTGGTGATGGCCCAGGAGGCATAGAGGGTTCCCGTTTGGGCCCCATCCAGCTCTCTCTCCCTGTAGCCCAGTTCAAAAATTGCACCGTTACCAGGTGTCCGCCAGAGACCTCGGGCAGGGACCCTGGGTCCCACCCCCATGTTCCGTCCATCAGGAGGTCCCATCATTCTGCCCCCCCAAATATCTCGCAAACCTGTCCTCTTCCCACTGTCTCCACCGCCACCCTCCTCCCCTTGGAGACAGCCCTGGCCTCCTCGCTGCCTTCCACCACCAGGCACTCAGCGGCCACAGCCCCGCTGCCACACCTGCTCTATCTCAGGGCTACAGAGAGCCTCCCGGTCCTGTCCTGTCCTGTGTCGTCCTGCTGCACAGACCCCTCTGCGGTTTCCTCCAGCAGGGACAGTGGGGACAGTGCTCTCACACAGGGATGACTGTCTCAGCACCCCTGCACCCCAGGCCTGGTCAGAGGCGTCCACGCAGGGAAACCAAGCAGATGCTTGCAGTTCAAGGATGAGGTAGTTCCCAGGAACGCTATTAATAGAGGTTTACTTCGTTAATAGATTGAAGGAGAAGACCTGTATATTGATCTCAAAACTGCTGATAACTCATTTGATAAAAACTCACCAATATTTCTGATTTCTACAAAGTGACCCAGTAAACTGGGAAAGGAGGTCCAGGCACCCTCAGTATCTGAAGGGGATTGATTCCAGGACCCCAGCCAACACCAAAAGCCTCGGATGCTCAAGTCCCTTATAAAAACTGGAGTAGGGCTTCCCTGGTGGCGGGTGGTTGAGAGTCCGCCTGCCAATGCAGGGGACACGGGTTCGTGCCCCGGTCCGGGAAGATCCCACATGCCGCAGCCCAGCAACGGGAGGGGCCGCAACAGTGAGAGGCCCGCGTACCGCAAAAAACAAAACACAAAAAAACTGGAGTAGTATTTGTATATAACCTAATACAGTGCAAATGCTATGTAAATAGTTGTAAACACAATGCAGGGACTTCCCTGGTGGTGCAGTGAATGCACCTGTCAATGCAGGGGACACGGGTTCAAGCCCCGGTCCAGGGAGATCCCACATGCCATGGAGCAACTAAGCCCATGCGCCACAACTACTGAGCCTGCATGCCACAACTACTGAAGCCTGCGCACCTAGAGCCCGTGCTCCGCAACGAGAAGCCACCGCAATGAGAAACCTGTGCACCACAACGAAGAATAGCGCCCGCTCACCGCAACTAGAGAAAGCCCGCGCAGCAACAAAGACACAACGTGGCCAAAAATAAATTTTTTTTTTAAAAATACAATGTAAATAGCTGTCTTTGAGCACCCACAGCAAATTCAAGTTTTGCCTTTTGGAACTTTCCAGAATCCCCCCCCCACAGTACTTCTTTTTTTTTAAAAAAAAAACATTTATTTATTTATTTACTTGGCTGCACCAGGTCTTAGTTGCAGCACGCGGGATCTAGTTCCCTGACCAGGGATTGAACCCTGGCCCCCTACATTGGGTGCACAGAATCTTAACCGCTGGACCAGCAGGGAAGTCCCACCCCAATAGTACTTTTTTTTTTTTGCAGTACGTGGGCCTCTCACTGCTGTGGCCTCTCCCATTGAGGAGCACAGGCTCCGGACGCGCAGGCTCAGCGGCCATGGCTCACGGGCCCAGCCGCTCCGCGGCATGTGGGATCCTCCCGGACTGGGGCACGAACCTGTGTACCCTGCATCGGCAGGTGGACTCTCAACCACTGCACCACCAGGGGAGCCCCCCAATAGTACTTTTGATCTATTACTTAAATCCCCAGTTGCAGACCGTGGATGGGGACGGCTGGCTGCATACCGTTAACATGAGAACAGACATCCCTCCAAATCTGAGTGGCCACCGCCACCGCCCCGGGGGCCTCGCCCATAGGAAGTACTGGAAGCAGGAGCAGCAGGGCTGTAGGCTCAGCATGGTGGCCGGGACACCCCCAAAGCCACTCCCACAGGCGGCCAGGGCAAGCCTCCGGGCTCAGCTGCGGGCGAGGCTGATCCAGGGTGTGTGAGGGGAAAGAACCTAGGCTCCGAATGCGGAGAAGCCTCTAACCTGATCTGCCAAGCGTTCAGAGTCTGCACCTTCTCAGCACCTGAACCAGTGCCTCTGACCACCTACCAGCACCGACAAAGGCGCTCACTCGAGTGGCCGCCTTTCAGCACCCTTCTAAAGGCCCAAGACATTTCTTATAGGCCAATAACGAGCTGGCAAAAGAGGGTGGGAAAAACCTTCGTTCGCAGTGCAGGACAGAAACTACTCTGGAACTAGATAAATAAAAATCAGCGAGAACTTAACTTCAGAAAGCCCACAAGCACAAAGCAAGAACCAGACCCATGGGGAGACTCACATTCCCAATGCAGAGGTCCGACCTCGCAGGACCACTGTGCCCCGAGCTAGAACTGCGCTTCTGACCCACCCCCACACCCCACCGCCGGCCCCGCCAGCCCTGAGCCAACTCTTTCTTTTTTAATTAATTAATTAATTAATTTTTGGCTGCGTTGGGTCTTTGTTGCTGTGCGCGGGCTTTCTCTAGTTGCGGCGAGTGGGGGCTACTCTTTGTTGTGGTGCGCGGGCTTCTCATTGCAGTGGCTTCTCTTGTTGCGGAGCACGGGCTCTAGGCGCATGGGTTCAGTAGTTGTGGCGCGCGGGCTTAGTTGCTCCGTGGCACGTGGGATCTTCGCGGACCAGCGCTCGAACCCGTGTTCCCTGCGTTGGCAGGCGGATTCTTAACCACTGCGCCACCAGGGAAGCCCCGCTGCACCGACTCTTAATAATTGCCTCCTTCAGACACTCACATGATTTTATATCAGATCGGCGAGCTTCTGTTGTCTGTTTGAAACCCTGTCACTGGGTGCTGGGCAGGTGTAGGGAGTGAGCCCTTTCGGGCGCTGCTGTAGTACCTAGCGAACACCTTAGGAACTTTTTAAAAATATTGTGTTTGAATAGGAACTATTCCCCGGACGCAAACATGGGCCATACAGGGAAAAGTCTCCCCCCAAGATTGTCCCCTCTCCACTCCGCACACAGTGTGGAAATCACTGTCAGGATTGGCTTCCTCTTTATCCCTCTGAAATTTCTTTATGTGGAAAGTCACATAAATACAAACATGATTCTTGGTTTTCCCCCCTTTTAACACAAAAAGTGACACCTCGGGGCTTCCCTGGTGGCACAGTGGTTAAGAATCCGCCTGCCAATGCAGGGGACATGGGTTTGAGCCTTGATCCGGGAAGATCTCACATGCTGCGGAGCAACTATGCCCGTGTGTCAGAACTACTGAAGCCTGCATGCCTAGAGCCCGTGCTCCACAACAAGAGAAGCCACTGCAATGAGAAGCTCTTGCACAGCAACAAAGAGTAGCCCCAACCAGAGAAAGCCCGATCACAGCAACGAAGACCCAACGCAGCCAAAAATAAATAAATGAATAAATAAATTAATTAATTTTTAAAAAAGTGACACCTCGCCTGCACCATCCGACCCCACACCTGGGAGGTCTCCCGCTGCACCCCTGCCTCCGCCCTACCTCAGGGCGCTGGCTGCCATCGTTGGCTCTCACACACACACTGCGTTCTTAGGTCTGATAGACATTTTCATTGGCCTGGTTTCCACCAGTTCACTAATGCAATCCAGAAATTCTGGGTTTCTGGATTTTTACCAATCTGATAGGTGAAAACACGGCACCCTGGTGTAGCTAGAGCTTAAATTTTGCATACTACTTGACCCAGAAATTCTATTTCTAACAATAGCCATAGACACACAATGATCCAGCCACAAAGCTCTTCTATGTAGCAGTTTACAATACCAAAAAACCGCACAAAACTAAACAAAACTAAACCTAATGTTCCATGGGAAGAGATTAAATAGGATATGATTACCATATAAAAGAATATTATATTATAAATTAATGTCATAGAAAGATGTACTTGTAACATTAAGTAAAAAGAAGTTACACGTACCTAAAATACTTCATAATATTAAATTATAAAGTTATAAATAAATTAAATTATACTATAAAATACTGTGCACATTATTTTTTGTTGTTGTTTTTGTTTTTGCGGTACACGGGCCTCTCACCGTTGTGGCCTCTCCCGCTGCGGAGCACAGGCTCCGGACGCGCAGGCTCAGCGGCCATCGCTCACGGGCCCAGCGGCTCCGCGGCATGCGGGCTCCTCCCAGACCGGGGCACATACCCGCATCCCCTGCATCGGCAGACGGACTCCCAACCATTGCGCCACCAGGGAAGCCCTGTGCACATTTTTTTTAAACAAGCATAGGGACTTCCCTGGTGGTGGAGTGGTTAAGACTCCATGCTCCCAGTGCAGGGGGCTAGGGTTCAATCCCTGGTCAGGGAACTAGATCCCATATGCATGCCGCAACTAAGAGTTCACATGCCACAACTAAGGAGCCTGAGTGCCACAACTAAGGAGCTGACAAGCCACAACTATGGAGCCGGCAAGCCACAACTAAGGAGTCCTCCTGCTGCAACTAAGGAGCCGTCGAGCTACAACCAAAGAGCTGGCAAGCTGCAACTAAGGAGCCAGTGAGCCACAACTAAGGAGCCCACATGCCACAACTAAGGAGCCCGCCTGCCGCAACTAAGACCCAGTGCATCCTAAATAAATATTTTTTTAATTAAAAAAAATCAAACAACAAGCATAAAACAAAAAGATGTGGAGGTTTTACAAAACACCAATCAATCATTGCAGCAGGGCAGCTTGAAGGGAAAGCACTGAACGGTGGCCCCTGGAAGATATGTTCACATCTAAATCCCTGGGACCCGTGACTGTGGCCTTATTGGGAAATAGGGTCTTTGCAGATGTGATTAAGTTAAGGATGTCACGATGAGATCACCCTGGATTATCTGGGTGGGACCTAAATCTAATGACAAGTGTCCTCATAACAGACAGAAGAGAGATACACAGAGGAGAAGCCATGTGAAGATGGGGCAGAGACTGGAATGGTGCAGCCACAAACCGAGGAACACCAACAGCCACCAGAAGCTGGAAGGGGCAGGAAGGGTCTTCTCTAGAGCTGTCACAGAAACTACAGCCATGCCAACACCTTGATTTTGGCCTCTGGCCTCCAGAAGTATGAGAGAATAAACTTCTGTTGTTTTAGACCACCTGTTTGTGGTCATTTGTTACAGCAGACACAGGAAACTAATGAAGACATCTTTACCAGGAGTGACAAACGTTTAAAAGCATGGCACTGGTTGTGGAATTGGGTAATGGACAGAGGCTGGAGAATTTTGAGGAGCGTGATAGAAAAAGCCTAGATTGCCTTGAGCAGGCTGTTGGAAGAAATATGGATGTTAAAGATGCTGCTGGTGATGACTTAGAAGGAAATGAGGCACATACTGCCAGAAGCTGGAGGAAAGGTGATCGCGATTAAACAGTGCAAAAAATGTGGCTGAACTGTGTTCCGCTGTTGGGTGGAAAGCAGAACTTATAAGTGATGAACTTGGATCTTTAGCTGAGGAGATTTCAAAGCAAAGTGTGGAAGGTGTGACCTGGTTTTAACCTGTTCCTTACGGTAAAGTGCAGGAGGAAAGACGTAAACTGTGGAAGGAACTGTTAAGCAAAAAAAGAACCAGCACTGGTGATTGGGAAACTCAAGGCCTGTTCAGACTGCAGAAGATGCTAATGTGGGGAGACTCACTGTTAGGAGAGAGAGACAAGGATGCAACTGGACAATCTTCCTCTGAAGAGATTTGATCTCTGACTCACAGATGCATTCAAATCTCGCAGCACAAGCTGGGGATAGAGAGGGTCATCCAGGAAAGCTCTGTGGAGAAGCCTCTAACCTGATGGCACAGATCTCTGTGTCATACATGGGAGACCCACAAGGTGTGTAAGAATGTTGTATCAGCAGAAACACTGCCAGCTTGGATGCAAGAGGATAGAGACAGAATGAAAGGAAGGAAAGCTGTTGGAATTCTGGGATACTACAGGCAGGAAATGGGGTGACAGAGCTACTCAGCTTCAAACATATGCTGCCCGGCAAGAAAAAGGAAAAATGACTTCAAGGGCACAGCTTTGGGCCCAGAGGGTGGAGCCATGGGCACAGAGGCAGAGGCCGGCAGAGCTGAACGTGTACAGAGCAAAGCATCAAGCCACAGAGGAGTATTCTCAGGCCTTCAAACCTATTGAACTTGCCCTGCTGGATTTCAAACTTGCTTGGGACTCCTTTATTCTTTTCTCTTTGTTACCCCTTTATTCTTTTCTCTTTCTCCCTTTGAGAAAGGGGATGTCTACTCTATGCCTGTCCCACCAATGTATTTTGGAAGTATACAACATGTGTTCTAGTTTCACAGGTCCACAAATGGAGAGCAAGTGGGCACCTGCCTCCCATCACCTGAGAAGGGGTTCCTGACTCCCCCTTCACCCAGCCACCATCACCTGGGGCCACCACCAGATGACCCAGCCCAAGGCCCCTCTTAGGTCCCAGACCTCACCACCCACAGCCCCTGCAGGCAGCCACAGCACCAGCTCTCCCAGCCCTGCATCTCCCTGTCCAGTGTGAGCCTGCTTCTGGCCACTGCCCTTGGCCCCACGCCGGGCGGGGGCGCCTGGCCTCCCACCTGCATCAGCCCTCTCCAGCCTCATTGCATCTGTTCCCAAGGTGCCCAGATCCTGCTGCCAACCCCTGCCCTGCTGCCGGCTCCCCTCAGGTCTCACTGGGGAAACGGAGGCCAGGAGGCAACATCGCCCACACCTTCCCATCCCCACGCCTTCCCTCCCCCACGCCTTCCCCTCCCCCACGCCTTCCCTCCCCCACGCCTTCCCATCCCCCACGCCTTCCCATCCCCACACCTGTAGAAGCCTCTACCCCTTCTGAACCACAGGGCCCTGGGTGGCAAGGGGCTGTCACACCCACCCCCAGCATGTGCGGTTGGGCAAATGAGAAGGGTCACACAGCACTCGGGCCACCCAGGCCCCTGCCAGCCAGTGTTCTGCCCAGGCTGCATTCTGCTGACAGCTCGGCCTCCGGGTCACTGCCCCGTCCTGGATGGCGGTCTCCCTCTCACATACTGCCGGACCCCTCACCGTCTCCACGTCCCTTCTCACTTCCTACACACCCCTTCGCACCCCCAATCTGACCACGCCCCCAAACAGGTCTCCCTAAGGTTCCGATATCCCTTATGACCACGCCAGGCGCTCTAAGGGCAGCCGGCTCCTGGCTCATCGCTCCTTCCCTTTCACTGGGCTGTCCAGACCACCCCCTGGGGAAGGCTCCCCCTCTGCCTCAGGCTTTCCCCCCCCGCACCGCGAGGGCCCCAAGCACAGTGCCCAGCCTGGTCCCCCAGCAACTCGAGTCTTCACATGGTGCCCGGCTCAACGATCATCTCAGTTTATTTGCCCCCAAGCTAAGCTCCTGTTCTTCCACCGCCCCTGCTGCAGAGGCACCACTCCACCCCCCACCCCCCCACCCCACCCCCGCTGCTCCCCACCCCCACCTCCATTCCCACTCTATGGCAGCCCAGTCTGGGGTCTGGGTTTCTGCAGGGGTCCAGCTCGGGGTCCACTTTCCCTCCCATTCACCTGCTCATTTTCAAACCACATTAAGGAGGTGCAACAGGACACAGACCTTGCCCTCGGGAAGCTGAGTTAGGTGGGAGAAAAGATATTTAAAATCCTTTTTGTTGGGCTTCCCTGGTGGCACAGTGGTTAAGAATCTGCCTGCCAATGCAGGGAACACGGGTTCGAGCCCTGGTCCGGGAAGATCCCACATGCTGCGCAGCAACTAAGCCCGTGCACCACAACTACTGAGCCTGCGCTCTAGAGCCCATGAGCCACAACTACTGAGCCCATGCGCCGCAACTACTGAAGCCTGCACACCTAGAGCCCGCGCTCCGCAACAAGAGAAGCCACCGCAATGAGAAGCCCGCGCACCGCAACGAAGAGTAGCCCCCATTCGCCGCAACTAGAGAAACCCCGCGTGCAGCAATGAAGACCCAATGCAGCTATAAATAAATAAATAAATTTATTTTAAAAAATGTAACAAACTGAAAGAAAAATTAGAAACACTGATAACACACAAGGAAGTTAACAGTCATAATAAATAAAGAACTCTTATAATTCAAAACAAAACACCTTACAGAGAAATGAACAATGCTTTTCAATACAAAGAGTGAATAACTATGAAATGATGATCACTTAGTCAAAGAATGCAACTTAAAACAAATTAGAATTTTCTCATCCATCAATTGGCAAGGGATTGGAACTAGTCTGCCTTGTATCTGCTGGCTCATCTACGCCAGAGGACAATTTAGAAATACAATCATTTTTAACGATAAGCCCACATGTTCATGTAAAGGGACCAGATAAGCAAGCAGAGATACTTCCATGCAATGGAACACATAGTACCCATTAAAAAGCATGAGGGTGCCAAGACCATTCAATGGGGAAAGAATAATCTTTTCAACAAATGGTTCAGGAACAACTGGGTATCCTCGTGCAAAAGAGTAAAGTTGGGGTAATTATGTGGCGGTCCAGTGGTTAGGACTAAGCACTCTCACTGCGGGGGGTCCCGGGTTCGATCCCTGGTTGGGGAACTAAGACCCAGCAAGCCTCAAGGCACAGTTTTAAAAAAAAAAAAAAAAGAATAAAGTTGGACCCCTACCTCACACCATACTCAAAAATTAATTCAAAATAGATCAAAGACCTAAATGTAACAGCTAAAACTATAAAACTCTTGGAAGAAAATATTGCCGTAAATCTTCATGACTTTGAAACAGGCAACAGTGCTTAGATATGACACTAAAAGCACAAGCAACCAAGAAAGAAATAGGTAAATCGAACTCACCATCAAAATCCTTTGTGTTCCAAAGGACACCATCAAAAAATAAAAAGCCAACCCACAGAATCAGAAAATACTTTTGCAAACCATATCTATCTGATAAGGGACTTATATCTAGAATACATGAAGAACACTTACAACTCAATAATAAAAAGCTAAAAACCCAATTTAAAAATGGACAAAGCCTCTGGATAGACATTTCTGGAAAGAAGATATAGAAACAACCAATATGCAAAAGAAAAGGTGCTCAACAACATTAGTCATCAGGAAATGCAAATCAAAATCAAGAGAAACCACTTCACACCCACTAGGACTAAATGCCTGTAATCAAAAAGGCAGATAATAAGTGCTGGCGAGGATGTGAAGAGATTGGAAGCTTCATACACTGCTCATGAGATCGTAGAATGGTGTAGTTGCTGTGGAAAGCAATCTGACAGTTCTTCAAACAGTTAAATATAGAATTATCACATGTTCCAGCAATTCCACTCCTTGGTATATATCCAAGAGAGATGAAAACATACATCCACACAAAAACTGGCCCACTGTTCATAGCAGCACATTCATAATAGCCAAAAGGTGGAAACAACACGAATAGCCATCAACCTAACCAGAGAGAAACAAAATGCAGGTTATCCATACCATGGAACGTTATTCCATGAAATGGAATGAAGAACCAGTACACACCGTGACATGGATAAAACGTTACGCTACGTGAAAGAAGCCAGGCACAAAATTGTATGATTCCATTTATATGAAATATCCAGTATAGGCAAATCCATAGGGACCTAAAGTAGACCAGCGTTTGCCAGGGGCTGGGAATGGAAATGCTCTGAAATGGGTTGTGCTGACCGTTTCACAAGTCTATTAATACACTAAAAACCACTGAATTCTTTCCCTCCCTCCCTCTCCTTCCCTCTCTCTCTCTCTCTCTCACACACACACTATGGTCACCCCAGCCGGCGAGACTAGGGGCCCAAGGCGTGACTTTGACCTTTTTTCTTCCACAATGCTTGTTTGTTTGTTTCTAGCACGTTTTGCTTTTTTTAATTTTTTTAGTATTTACTTCTTTATTTGCCTGCATTGGGTCTTAGTTGAGGCATGCGGGGTCTCCAGTTGCGGCATGCGAACTCTTAGCTGCAGCATGTGGGATCTAGTTCCCTGACCAGGGATCGAACCTGGGCCCCCTGCACTGGGAGCACAGAGTCCTAGCCACTGGACCATCAGGGAAGTCCCAGCACGTTTTGCTTTTGACCATAAACACAGACCAAAAGCCCAACTGCCAGCCTCTGATCCTGCCAGCTGAGCTCTGGCCGCCAAGGATGACACCCCATGCTCTCACCCACTCACCCATGCAAGCACCCTGCAAGTGCTGGCTGAGGGCCTGGGGCTGGTGCCAGGGACACAGATAACCAAGCTCTGAGTCCAGGACAGGAGACGGTGGGACACGTGAGGAGGACATCAGGTGCAATGGCACCAGGCAGGCCCAGGGCCTGATAGGGAGGTGGGGCAACCCTTCCAGCTGAGTCTTAAAGAAAGCACGTGCCCTGCAGATGCGCTGACACTCCCCACCCCCGCCGGCCTCTCCAGCCCCACCTTCTCTAGACCAACGCAGGCCTTCCAGGTGGGTGCCTCCTGCAGGCTCCCTACCCCAGCCCTGCCTGGAGCACCTGCCCCCCCAAACCCCCACCCCACCAACATTCCTCCCCTCTGCCCTCCCCTCTCTACACCCACTGCCCCTCCCCACCCCCATCCACACTGACTCTGCTCCCAGCCCTGATGACACAACCTTGAAGTCTACACACACCGACCAGACACTCCCGCTGGCACTCCGCACGCCCTGGCCTGTACTTCATGCCCTGTCCGCCTGGACAGGCCTTTGGCTCTGCGTGCAAAGAGCTCGGAAGCTTGGGGGGCTCCTTCCCCACACACCCTTCCCCCGCACCTGAACTCTCGCCCCCACCCCCAGCCCTGCCCCTGCACTGGGACCACAGGCCCCCCTGGGCTCCCCCGGGCGCCCCGCCTCCGGAACTGTCGCAGGCCAGGCTCTGCAGACCCCAGCCAGCCCACAGGGAGCTCTCCAACCACAGGCCCAGGCGGCCTCAGCCCCGCAGGAATTTGTCCTGGAGTGAAGGCAGGGAGGATGGGGAGGGGCAAGCGGTTCCGGCAGACAGGAAGTGGAGATTGTTCTGGAAGGAGCAGGGCCCAGTGGGGAGGACTGGGGATTTCCACAGGGAGAGCTGGGGAGTGACACCTCCACTGCTGTGGGGTGGGGGGACATAAAGGTGAGGGGCGAAGAAGCTGGGTTTTGGAGGCAGATGGGCAAGTGCATCTCACGAGCGCGAGCAGGGCAAAGGTGGGGCTGGGGGCGAGTGCAGGTGCAGGGAAGAGGCCAGGAGGCAGAAGCCAGGGCCCTTCGTGGGCCCAGCAGTGGGCCAGGGGTCCCCGAGGGCAGAGCCTGCTAGTGCTTGCGGCGCCCCCCCCAGCCCCCAGCAGTCACCCAATGGCGGAGGAATCAGCGGCTTCGCTCTGCTCCCTCACTAGGGGCGGCCTCCTCTCTGGGGCAGGATGGGCCAGGGCCTCAGGCCTCCAGGAGGCCCAAGGGGCTCACAGGATCAGGCCGCGGCCCAGAGCCTGGCCGCTTCTGCTCCTCTAGGCCACTCCTGGGCCTTGGCAGTGGCCCCGGCCCAGCCACAGGCACAGCCCCGCCCCCCCCATTCCCTTGCCTCAAGCCAGGAGGGGAGGTGACTCGGGGTACCCCAGAAGGCTCCCCTCCCCTCGGCCCCGCTCGGCCGTCCCCGGCTCCTACGCTCCCACTTCGCCACTCTCACCCACCCTCGGGCCAGTGCCACACGCTAGGGGGGCTTCACCGTGGAGGTGGCCAGTCCACTTTGGGCACGTGGCCCAGCACCCGCAGGCAGGAACCAGGCGAGCCCGGGAGGGCACGGGCCACGGCAGCCCGGTGTGCCCTCACAGCCACCCTGGAAGCCCACAGGGTCCTCAGGACTCACTCCTGAGAGATGGGCTGGCATCCCGGGAGCAGAGGGACACAGCTCCTCAGGCTGGGATGCTTTAGCTTGATGCCCTGACGGCCTCTGGAACCACACACGGCCCTGCGACGTTATGTGACCGAGGAAGATGCTGGAACAAAGCACTAGTCATTCTGTGTAAGTGTCCCCACTTTCACTAGAGTGGCCAGTTCATAAACAGTTTCGTCCTGGGGTTTGCCAGGAGAGCTGTGGCCCAGTGGGCAGCTGCTTCCTTGCCCTGGACCTGTCCAGATGGACCCTCCCAGGCCAGGCCAGCCCTCCAGAGGCATACCCTCCCTCCCTGCAGGTGCGGCGGTCAGGCTCAGGAGCCCACTGTCACGAGTGTCTCTACCGGGCCCCAGCGAACTGGTCACAGAGGCAACGGATCGGCGACCACAGTGCTGACAAGAAGCTGACAAGGAGAAGCACACAGCACATCCACCGCCCTGGACCCAGGAAAGCTGTGAGTGGAGGACTGCCTGGAGGAGGCGAGCCCTGGGCCCCGTGAAACCTCCCCTGCTTGCCTGGGTGAGGTCAGTGGATGGACAGCGGCTGCCCAGGCTCCAGGCAAGGTCCCAGCAGGACCTCTCTCCCTGAACTGCCCTTGGGGGCAGAGCCAGCATAACCAGCCATGTGGAGCTGGGACCTGCTCTGGGTCAGCTCTGTCCAGGGCCCCACCTCGACCCTCTCTAAGCCTCTGCGGGCCAGGAGCCAGGGCTGTGTCCATGCCTGCTCAGAGCCCAGCGCCCCAGGCAGCTGGGCTGTGGGCAGCTGACAGCAGTAAGGCCTGGGCAGGTCCAGAGGTCTGACGGGGTGTGCAGCAGGGCCAGGGGGCTCTGCCAAAGGCACAGAGTAGCTCCTCTGAAGAGGAGGAGGGGGCCGCCCTAACTTCCCCAGCCCACAGCTGCTCCCCAGGGAGCAGTAGAAGGGCGTAACAGGAGTCCCTGCCGAGGCGGGTGGTGGCCTAGGTGCTCACCAACTAGGGAAGGTGAGGAAAGGCAGCAACTATGCGACCCACACTGCCAGGCAGTGGCAGCCGCCCGCACCCCTGGGGGAAGCACCTAGCTGAGAGGCAGAGGACAGCTCTGCCTTGAACCACGTGTCTGCTGTGCACAGACTCCGGACACAGGACATTGGCTGGGGCGGGGCGGGGCGGCCCACCCCAGCGGGGCGGCCCACCCCACCCACCCCACCCACGTTGCACGATGCCTATTAAGGACATGACTATGGGGCTCCGCCGAGTGCGCTGCCTCTTCCTCGGGCGCCGGCGGCCGCGCGGGTCGAGCGAGGCTGGCGGCGGGGTGCGGGGCTGGGCTCCGATCGGGACGACTACCGCGGACGAGGTGTCAGAGGCCGGACTGTCCGGCCGGAGGACCTGTCAGGGCCGGCCAGACGGCAGGCAGCCCGCAGGGGGGGCGGGGGCGCCGTACCTTTGTACTTCTCCCGCACCTCCTCGTAGGCCTGGATGAAGTCCTGCTCGTCGGGCGGCGGACGAGGCGGCAGCAGGGCAGCCATGCCGGCGGCAGGCGCGGGACACAGCGGAGCGCTGCGGCGCAGAGCGAGCCTCCTGCCCCCGGCGGCCACTCGGTCCCTGCGGCCGCGCGCGCCGCTTAAAGGGGCCGCCCCCGCCCCGCCCCGCACCCAGGATGCCCCACGGGCGGGCGGGGCCCGGGGGAGAGGCGGCAGCGCGCCCGGGCGCCTCCCGGCGTCGGCTCGGCAGCCGCAGCGGAGCGGGCTGGGAGGCTACGAGTCTGCGTCCCGCGCCCGTCCCGGCGGGCGCACACCCCCTCCCCGCCCCCGCCCCCCCCCAGTCGCCGGCCTGCCGACAGCCCGAGTTCTCCGCACCCGGCGCTGCAGGGGCACCCTCCGTCCCCAGCCGCGAGCTCTCCACCACCCTGCCAGACCCAGCGACCTCACCTGGCCGCCCCCCCCCCCCCCCACCTTCTGCTCCAACCGCCGCTACCTAGGATCCTTCTATTGCAACCTGGGAGGTGGAGTGGGTATCTTCAACATGAAACCCTTACACACAAAAACTTAACTACGAATAAAAGGACTGAAATAGGGAATTTACAGAAGAAAAAATGATTGGTTAAAAAAAAAAGACAAATTCTTTGCCACTCATCAGATTGGCAATCCCCCATCTCCCAGTGTTGAGAAATGCCCTCTCCAGAATGCCCCCGGCAGTGTTCCTCTAACTGGAAATGCCACAAACACTGTGGCCAGAAGCCCCACTTCCAGGGCTCAGGGCTAAGAGGGTCGCCAGGCGTACACAAAGAGCGCCCGCAGGGCCTGCTAGTGAAGAGGGTCCAGGGCTGCGAGAGGACATTCAGGGTTCACTTTCACGTGAGTGAAAAAGAACCTCGTCCTTTAACATCCGGATGTGACATGTGAAAAGGACTGGCGGTCCCATGCCATGTCCACACCGGCTCCCGGGGGTGGGGCAGACAGTGAGGTTTCCCTTCACGCTGTCCCGCTCCCCTGCGTCCCCACAAGCTCTTGCTTGTGCTTCCACCCACAGAGTTCCTTGCTGCCCCCGCCACCATCCTCGCCCAGCACTGGGCTTCCAGGCCTCTTCCCACGCACCTCGGTCCACCCTCCCAGTCTCCTGCAGGGTCAGCCCATCCCCCAAACCCTCATCATCATTCTGTCCTAGCCAACGGGACAGGGTCAGTAGTCCGCAGACTGATCCAGAGACCCTCAGCTGGCTCCTCCCTTCCCAGCACGCCCTGCCCAATAGCCTCAAGCCCTAGGTCACCTACTTCCCAAAGGGAGGAGCCACTGTCCAGCTGCCAGCCCGACACTGTCAGGGGCCTTGCACTGGGCCTTCCCCATCCTCCCCGCAAGAATGGCAGCTACTAGAGGGCAAGGCCGGACCCTGGCTCAGGGAGGGGCTGGGGCTCTCGCCAACCAGGTGGCCCCTCCTGTCCTGCTCCTATATGCTTCTACCCACCCCACCCCCATGGTGGCAGCCAAGACCAGGGGCCTCGAAGGCGGCTTTGCCGCAGGATCTCAAGAAAGTGTCATCATCACATCTGGGCACTGGACCTTGTCCTGAGACCAATGATGGTGCCAGCTCAGCAAGCTCAACCTCAGGCCTCATGCAGCTGACCGGGTGGAGCCAGCAGGTGGCGCTGTGCTGTCTGCAACCACCTGGAACAGGAGAGGCCCCTCTCTGACCCGCAGATCACCCTCACGTCTCTCATCCCAGTCCTATACCTGCACAGAGCACACAGCGCGTGCTCAGTCAACAAGCAAATGTTTATGAATTGGACAGACGAAGCTTTTCAGCGTCGTTACCTGCAATGCGGATGACTGCCCGCTCGGCAGGGTCCAAGACACTCCCATTCCCCCCAGGGCCACCTCCGCTTAGCCGGCTCCGCTGCGTTTTCTCCAGGTTCCAGGGCAGTGTGTCCCCAGGGCTGGGCGAGCCACTGCCTCCGTTGGAGCCATCCTCAACCACTGCCCGAACCTCGTGGTCCTCGCCCGACATGGCCTCCTGGAGAGGGAGCGGGGGGGAGGGGGTGTCACACCACCGTGTATGGGGGGGATACTGCATACCGACCACCACATTCTTAACCTAAACATGGACCCCACCCCATCCACCCTGTCATCTGGACACTGACACCCACACCGCTCCTATGTCCCGCTTCATCTACATACTGAACCCCGACCCTCTCAACCCAGACACGGACAACTCTTTGCAGCCATCCACAGCTGGCCTCACCTGCTCCAGCTCATTCCTCCGATACCCACACGGAGACCCCCCCCCCCCAGACATTGACCTCACTCCCTCCAGTCTATCACTGGGACACTGATACCCCCCACCCCCCAACATTCACTGCCACTCTCTTCTCTTAGTCACCCAAACACTGACCCCTCCACGCTGTCACCCAGGGGTTCACCCAATCAGAGGACAGATCCCCCCTCCACCCCGTCACTCGGACACTGGCCTCTGATCCCTCCATCCCAAACCTGGACCCCATCTCCTCTACTCCTCGACTCAGCAAGCAAGCCAGGCCATGAGGAAGCACTGGCTGCTGCCCCTCCCCTCCCAGACCCCGCACCTCGCACACTGGCTCTACCTCCAAGCTGTCTGAGCCAATAGCGCTCCCCGTCGCCTTACCCCAGCCCAGCCCCCGCGCAGTCCCACCTCGGTCTCCGCAGTGAACGCCTATAAATAGCCAGAGCCGCATCAGCGTGGGCCGCGGGAGCTGTGCTGCCGCAAGGCTGGGTGGGAGCCCGGGCTGCCCCTCCAGCAGCCCGCCCTGCGCGGAGCTGCCGCGGGGCACCCACACCCGCGCGTGCACGCCCCTCAGCTCCCGGGCCCCACAAGCGCTGCCGTGCAGGAGGTGAATGCGGCTCTGTCCCGGCGGGGCCGGGCTGGCGCGGGGGCACAATGTGGGCTCTGTGCCTCCGCCCCTAGGCTAAGAGCTGGGGAGGAGACGGCGGGCACCGAGCTGGGGGCCACCCTGCCCCGCCCCCCACAGCCCGTCCGCAAGTCGCTTCCGCTCCAGCCCCCCGCCCGGCGCCCCACCGCCAGCCGCACCACCCCAGCCGCCTTTCCTGCCCACACCCCGGGCACCGCCCGTCCAGTTCCGCAGTCTCCGCGCGCGGAGGTGGCGTCCTCCCGAGGGAGGATGGGCAGCGACGCAACCTCTGGTTCCGCGATGCCTGCGGAGGGAGAGCCCCTACCCCACCCCGCGGCTCCCGCCCGCCGCGCGCCTCTCTGTCCCGGCCCCGGTCTTACGTGCCCGGTGGCTCAGCTCCGCTGGGCTCGGCCAGTGCGGCCGGACGGCTGCTGCCGGGAGAGCTGCGCAGGCTGCGCGGGCGGGGCGAGCCCGGAGCCCCGCCCCGGCCGCGAACCGAGCGCCGCCCGTGCGGCCCCTGCGTCCGAGTGCGCGCGGGGCCTGAGCGCGAGCGCGGCTTCTCCTGGGTACCGTCCCCCGCGCGCACCCCCACCGCCCGGTACGGCCCCCTCCCCGCGCGCAGAGGGCGGGGCGGTCGGCATGGAGACGTCGTTAGGGAAGCGGAGCGTGCCTGACACTAAGGCGACGCGGGGTCGCTCGGGTGCGCGCCGGGTCCGGCCTCTGCCGGCTGCCCAGGGCCTCCCCAAAGCACCAGCGGACTCTGCGCCCCGGCCCCCGCCCCTAGCCACCCCCGCAAACAGGTCGGACCCGAAGTTCGCAGGTCCCCCGCGCCTGGTTTCACGTACACATTTATTCAAACAACACGGTCGCGCTCGGGCGAGGGCCGGCCCCCCTCCTCCTGGGCTCTGCTGACCCCTGGTGGTTGGGCCGGCCCGGGGTGGGGGTGGGGGCGGGGAACACTGCCCAACCCGTCCTCGCCCGGTCGCCCCTATGGGCACCACTGCAGGAGGCAGGGGCGCCCCCGGGGGCAGCTCGGGCGGGGGAGGGGGCGGTGGGGCTGTGCGGAGCGGGGAGCCTGGGGAGCGGGAGGCCAGCGGCTGGGCCGAGGGGGCGGGGCCTCTAGGGTTAGGTGGCTGGGGAGTTGCTCAAGAGCTCAGGGGGGTCTCCAGGGGGAGACCGGGACATGTGCTTGCAAGTGATGAGGTGAGTGGGCAGCGCCTGGGTGTCGTGAAAGATGACGAAGATGCTGGGCCGGGGGAGGCAGTCCACCGCGCTGTCGTAGCGCAGGAGCGCGTGGCCGGGGGGCCGCGGGGGGGGTGCCCGCAGCCCGCGGCGGCCCTGCCCGTAGTCGCCGGTCAGCACCCGCGCCACGAACACCGCCTTGTGGCCCTTGGAGTCGGGGGGCGAGTAGCGGTCCAGCACCGACAGGGAGGCGCGCTTGGCGAAGTACACGCCCTGTCCGTAGAGCGTGCCTGCGGGGGGGTAGGCACGGGGGTCAGGGTGGTTACGGTGGGCAGAGACCGCGCCCCTTCAGGGACCCAGGCCTCACCGTTGCGGCCGCAAAAGCTGCGGTTGAAGCCGTGCGCGCAGATGTCCGGGACGGTGGCCACCGACGTGCCGTGGTACAGGACCTGCTCCGCCGGCCGCCGGTCACAGCACTGCTCCAGGCGCTCCCGGTGCAGTTCGTACTGCTGCTGCAGCAGCGGGTGCAACACACGCTCCACCTGCGGGCGGCCTTGGTCAGAACCAGGCTATTGTATCCCCTGGGCCACAGGGCACAGGGCTGAGCCCGGAAATCAAGAGCCCTCTCCTGGAGGAGTTCAGGGCCTGGGGAGACCTCACAGCTCCTGTCATGCTCTGCCCAGTAGCAGACATTAGGCGGACGTTCGCCACCTCCACGGAGCCCCAAGTGGCATTGGAGGGCTTCCAGGGGGGTCTGCGGGTAGGCAACCCATCCACTCACCAGAACCCTGCACCCACAGCCAGGCCTCTGCAGAGAAAAGCTGAGCCGCCCGCCTGCATTGCCCGCAGGACTTCACTCCCAACACCAGGAGATGCCCCGGACCTCTCAGTGATGGGAGACCAAGGTGACCAACCCAGTAGTCAACCGAAGAGGAGCCAACTCAGGGACCCAAAAAGTTTCTAAAGAAATTCTAACTAGTTACTTCAGAGGGATGCAAATGAATATTATATCCATGAAACAAGACGACCTACTGTGAAAAAGAAACAGTCTGAAAATTAGAGAGTTCTTACATTAAGAATGGAATTGCCGAACTGCATCCAGTGGGTGTGGATAATAATAAGATGATGAAGATGGAGTTCAGGAAGTGACTCAGAGTGCAGAGCTAAAGAAAAGAGTTGGGAACTGCGAGAGGACAGATGAGGGAGGGGGGAGGAGCTCTATGATCTGAGTCATAGGAGCTCCATAAGAAGACACCCAACAGGTGATGGGAGCAAGTGAGGACTTAATGGAAGACAGTTTGCCCGAGCTGAAGGGAGCATCTTCAGATGGAAAGGATCTTGCCATAAAATGCCAAAGACAATGTGGAAAGGCACCTACCTGATGGGAAAACTTCAACCTTCAAAGTGAAAGAGAAGTCTACAAGCGTCCAGACGCACGCGTGCACACACACACCCCCCAAAGTCGACATATAGACATGGAAAAAAACCTCACGTTTTCATATTGGGGTCCTCACCAGCAATATTGGATGCTAAGAGACCATAGAAGGATTTTTTTTCTTGCCTTTCCAAGAACAAAAAATTTTAAGGAGGAAACAAAAAGAGTTAAGTCTCTCAAAAGATCTGAAGGAAAACATATTTTGATCTTGAACCCTATATCCAACCAAACTATTAATGGTGAGGACAAAATAAGGACAGATTAAGGTATGCAAGAACCAGCTGTGCTTAAGTTAACAGAAATGTCTTAATAAACACATAGCATCTTTTGTTTGAAAAAAATACCAATATCAAATTATAGTTGCAAATTACTTCTAATTGCAAAAGGCAAAACACATTTAAAAGTCCAAAATGTTGACTACTCACTCAAGGAGATACTTTTACTACACAGAAAAGGAATCTAGGCAAGAAGGTGACACGGTCACCAAGAGTAAGCCAGCAGCCAAGCACCACAGAGAAAAACGAAGAAAGTAAACAAAATCAAGAGCCATTAGTTGGGCATCCCTGGTGGCACAGTGGTTAAGAATCTGCCTGCCAGTGCAGGGGACACGGGTTCAAGCCCTGGTCCGGGATGATCCCACATACCGCGGAGCAACTAAGCCCGTGCGCCACAGCTACTGAGCCTGCGCTCTACAGCCCGCGAGCCACAACTACTGAAGCCCACATGCCACAACTACTGAAGCCTGCAGGCCTAGAGCCTGTGCTCCGCAACAAGAGAAGCCACCGCAATGAAAAGCCCGTGCACTGCAACGAAGAGTAGCCCCAGCTCGCTGCAGCTAGAGAAAGCCCACGCACACAGCAATGAAGACCCAACACAGCCTATAAAATAAATAATAAAATAAGTCTATTATAAAAAAAGAGAGCCATTAGTCCTTGAATCCTAGAATATTCTCTTTCATGCAACATGGTTTCAATAACTAGGTTTTTCATTTCCCCCTTTCCTCTCTGGTCCAGTGGTAAATATTTGTTCATTGTCATTATATTTCGATCAACCTATGGCCCAAGTTTGGAGCTTCATGCTTGGAATAGAAGCGTGCCATGCAGAATAGAAGATGACATTTGTCAACCTTGCCAACTTAAAAGTAATGTCACTGGCCAAACTGTGAGATGGAAGAGGGAGGAAGAGGTGAAAGGGGGAAGGGAAGCCCATTCTCCTGATCTTCCATGCAGGGAGGCAAGAAACAGTCTCTAAAATCGTTAAGTGGAAAAAAGACTCAAGTGTACCACGTAAAGTCACAAAGGTCCTGCTAGAAGAATCAAGCGCACGTGACTGACTAACAGAGCCTCGGGAGGAGCACGGGGCATGAGTGCAGGGCGTCCTCCTCTCTCCAAGTGCAGAAGTGACAGCTGCTAAGTCCACCCAGAGTTACAGTGGTCATCCCCAGGAAAGCGGTGGTGGTGCTGCTGGTGGCGGACTGGGCCCGGTCTGGGAAAGGCGTGAGGGTCTGCGTATCTGAACAGATCCGGGTTGCTATTGCTGCTCACCGCCCCCTGCCCCCAGGCCCACCCACCCACAAGTTGGTGCGTCAAGAGGGCCACCTGGCTTCCCCCGCACCGTGAGCCCAGCTCTCCACCGCCCCGAGATTCCTTCCCCTGAGCCGGAAGCACTCAGCCCTGCACTCTGCTCCAGCTCCTCTCTGCCCCCTCGCTTCCGCAGCCAGCTCATTTCAGCCCGGCCTAGCTCTCACCTCCCGCCGCTCTCCACCCCTGCCTGGCGCACAGCCCCTCCTCAGTCCTTCCTTCCGGCCCTGCAGGCGCTCCCGCCCTCGCTGCCTCCAGCACCCCGCCTCTGAGCCCCTCCTTCTCAGCCTCCGCTCCCCACCTGCCTGGGTGGCCAGGGCTCACTGGGGCTCCCAGAGCTTCATTCGGGTCCCCCACCCGTGGTGCCCAGCCCTTTCCGCAACCCAACCGTGCTCAGAGTTGCCACGTTCAACAAGTGAAAATGTAGGAGGAGGCTGCCTCGCTGCAGCCAGCCCTCTTCCTGCTGGAGCAGACCCCTTGGGAGGCAGACGGGCCCCAGAACAGCACCCGGGACAACTGGGGGAATGAGTCATCCTCACAGTAGCCACGAGATGGCATCACCACCCCATGTTCTAGAGGAAGAAACTGGCCGGCATCGGGCTGTAACCGGCGAAGTGGGGACCTGTGCTGGGACCCCCTAAGCTCTACAGCCTTCTGTCTCTCTGGCCGCACACTCGTGAACACACTTCGGGCAGGGAATGGGGCTGCGGAGCCCTGGTGCTCCCCTGCCCCCGAACAGCTTTCAGCCTGCTGGGCAGCTTCTGGCCAGCCGATCCTGACGTAGGCAAGAGTGATAGCCCACAGGCTCTGCAAGGCCAAGATGGTGCCAGGAGCCCAGGAGGCCAGAGGCTGGCAAGGCAGGGCGTGGACTCACCTGGACAACACGGATCCTGCCATGGGCAGCGTCCAGTGTGTCGTAGAAGGCCTGCACTACCGTATGGAACTCACTGCTGCTCTCGGCCACACACTCCAGCCTGCCCAAGAGCTCCCTCGGCCTCTGCTGTGGCACTGACACACAGGGAGAAAGGGCATGTGGGCCATGCCTGGGGCACCGGTCCACCCTGCCCTCCCCCATGCGGGCTGCAGACTCACAAGTGGGGCCCGAAGCCTCCAAGGGAAAGGCCAAGCTCTGATCCCGGGGGCCAGCCCACAGCGCTGCTAAGTGGTGGGCCGCACGGGTGGGCTGGGTCCCAAAGCCACGGAGGACGGTGCGGTCACCACGAAGGGCGACGCTCACGCCGTGGCGCCGCTCCAGGCGGGCGCACAGCTCCGCGGGCAGCACGCAGCCCCGGGGCCCCACCGTCTCCTCCCGGAGGTGCACCTCCAAGGCCGCCTCTAGGGCCCGGCCCAGCTCATCCATATCCTGCTCGAAGGCCGCGTGCACCTCCAGCTGGGCCCAGCCGCCAGGCCCCCCACCCCGGGGCTCCGGTTCTTCCTCCCGCGGGGGCGGCTGGAGGGAGAGGGCCAGGGCCCACTGCAGCGCCACAGCCTCCTCCCGCTTGGCCACCTGGCCTTGTGGCTCCAGCGAGCGGCAGAGAGCCAGCTGCAGCTCAGCCTCCTCCTGCAGCCGCCCAGGCACCCCGGTGCGGGGCGCCACCGGCCCCTCCCCAGCCCTGGGAGTCTTCTCCTCCTCCAGCTGCCCCGCGGGCTCCTCCTGCCCCAGCTCCAGTGGCAGCCAGTCTTCCGCGTCCAGGCCCTCCAGGGCGGCCAGCAGCTCTCGGACCTCCTCTGGGGACAGGGAGAGGCACCGGGTCAGGGGTCAAGTCCAGCCAGGATGGGGCTGAAGGAGAGGACTAGTCAGGGGCCGGGTGGAAGATGGAGACGGGGTTAGAGGGTATACGGTCACAGGGCGGAGCAGCAGGGGGTGAGGTCAAGAAAGGGCCGCAGGATGTGCCGGGGTCCCCCGGGAGCCCTACCTAGGCTCACATTCTCCTGGCCACCGTCTGTACTCTCTGGAGGCCACAGGGTGTGGGAGTGGCCAGGGAGCACCTGTAGGGCCTCAGTGGGGTCCGCCTGTTGGGAAAGAATGCCAGTACCCCCCAGACACATACCCCTCCCAGGCCTCTGAGCAAGGGTGGAGGAGGTACGGGGGGGCTGAGGAGTGAAAAAGGGGAGGGGAAGGGAGGGGAGGGCTCCATGTCTACCTCTCCCAGGCCTGTGTCCAGGGCAGCCCTGGCCAGACGCTCTGTCCCAAAGACGCACTGGAACTGAGCTTCCATCCCCCGCAGAAGGTGCTGCCCCTCTGGGCTCAGCAGGAACCTGGCACTGCCTGGGTGCTTCAGGCTCAGCGCGTGACAGCTCACGCTGCCCAGCAGACTTTGCAGAAACTCCTCGGCGGCCCGGCATGGGGCCAGGGCTCCGCAGAGCTGCAGGACCACGGGGCGGGGTGAGGAGGAGCACTTGGCAGGTTGGGGCACAGGAGAGGCACCCAGAGCCCCCAGTAGTAGAGGTGAGGAATCCTCAGGGGTCGCTTACCCGAAATCCAGTCGTATCTGATCCCTCGAGTGGGAAGAGGGCGACGTCTCCCAGGCCAGCAAGAAGGTCCTCATGATAGAGTTGAATGAAGCGCATTGCTCCCAGCTCCATCGGCAGCACTGTCTCCACCAGGCCCTCCTGCCCCGGTGACCCTACAGGGCCCAGGCTCATTGACACCACCTGCTCCAGAGACTCCACGGCAATCTCCACTGGGCCTGGAGACCCCGTAGGCCCCGGGCTCACCAACCCCTCCTGTTCTGAAGACCCCACGGGCCTGGAGCTGACTGGCCTGGCCTGTCCCAGAGAGGACCTGTCCCAGAGATGCCCTGTCCTCAGCAAGGCTCCTGTTTGCCCCGGTGCCTCCTCAGAGCCCAGTGTCGCATTCCCTGCACAATTCTGTGCCCTTGCTGGCCCTCCAGCCTCCAGGAGAGCATGCTTGGGGGCCCCAGGCCCCAACTCGGCCAAGCGGCTCCCTCCACTGGTGTGCTCGCTGAGCTCCTCGGGCTCCAGGACATCGTAGTGGGGGACAAGGATCAGCTCTGAACCCTGCAGCTGGTGGGCCCGCTGCAGCACCCGTTCGGCCACTTGGAGGAAGGGAAAGGACAGAAGTCGTCAGGGCTCCAAGGTATAGGGAGGGTGGGCCGCCCTGTCCAGCCCCACTCACCCTGCCACTGCTGGAAGGAAGCGATGGTGCCCAGGTGCCCTGGCAGGCTGCGCACGCCCTCCAGGGGCCCCCCGCCACTGCGGCGCTCATTCTCCAGGTACAGCTCCAGCAGCAGCAGGTCTGCAGGGGGGATGCCCCCCACGACACGCACCGCCCGGGCCTGAGGCACCCAGGCCAGGGAGACCTCAGCCCCCTTCAGGCCCAGGGACTGGGCGTGCTCCTCCAGGACGCGGGCTTCTGTGGGGAGGGTGCAAGTCAGCTCGGGGCATCTCCCCTGAAAGGCGCGTCTGCCCCGATCCCGCCTCTCACCTGCGTCTGAAAGGGGCTTGGGCAGCTGCACCAGGGCCCGGTCTGGTCGGGGACTGGCCAGGGCACGGCACGGCTGCACTGGCTGCCCTGCGGCACAAAGCAGGGCTTGGACATACTGCTCCAGGTGCTGGGGTCCCGTGCCAGCAGACAGCCCTTGGAGCAGTAGGCGTGAAGGGGCGCGTGGTGGGGCTGGCCGCAGGCTCAGCCGAGCGCCGTGCAGAGTGTGCTCCTCCTGGGCCAAGACCCTCGCTGCATCTGCAGGCAGGGGGAGGGGGTGTCAGGGCCGGCGGCCGGTGGGGGCCCAGGCTGCCCCTTTGAATGGGTCCACTCACCTGCAGCCTCCTGGAAGGTGAGGATGCCCCCGCGGCCAAGTCTCTGCCAACTCGACACAGGTCCACCCCCAGAGCTTCGACGGTTCTCGAAATAGAGCGTGAGCAGCTCGCCTGGGACGTCGGGGGGCAGGCCTCTGAGTTCCACGGCTGCCCCCAGCTCCGCCTCTTCCTCGCCCATCATCACAGCCTGGGCCGAAGGAACAGGTGGGGTAGCCGCCCACAGCCCCGCCTCACCCCTCGCAGGCCCCTGAGCAGCGTTCCCTGGCACCCCCCTCACTGTGGGGCTGGCCCACATCCTGCACTCACGCTCCCCCAGCTGCCTGGGCCGCCGCAGCCTAGGCCTTCAGCCGTCCTCCTTCCCCTTCGCCCTAAAGCCAAAGGGCTGGGACAAGAAAACAAAAGCGAAACCGTCGGAGGGAGGGAGGGGCCCACAGTGCCAGGGAGAGCGTCTGCCTCCCGGGTGCTTCCCTTCTCCGGCCCCTCCTGCAGAACTTTCCAGCCCCACCCCCAGCTCCTCAGCCCTCTGCCCAGCCCACCCGCCCCACCTGTCTGACCTCAGCCCAGTGGCTGGCAGGGTGGGGCGCGTGTAGGCTCACGGTCCCCCACTCCCGTGGGCCTGGCCCTGTGAACCTCAGTACGGCCAGTCACCCTCCCTGGTAAATCCACACGGGGGGCTCGAATCATCGCCCTCCACTCAAGACCTCAAGCCTCCGTGTTACCCTCCCCCATTGCACGAGCACCTTGGGGCTCTGGCCGGCCTGGCTACGGCTGGCTTTCAACTCGCCCCAGCAAGCTGGGTGACGGCACCTGCACTCACCCTTAAACAACACACAGGGGACCGACCTCCCATCCCGCGAGGGTGGGTCGGCAGTTCCCACTCCTGACCTAGGAGAGCTTCCTCCCCGCCTCCCCAGCCTACACTGTCCTCAGAGGTGGCGGCGGCACCAAGGCTGACCCCAGAAGGGGCTGATGCTGTGCTCACGGGCCTTGCTGCAGCACATCCCCGTGACAGAGGGGACGTGGAGCCTCATGCTCAGCTGCACCTTTACGGTCCACAATCCCTCTTGCTGCCGCCGAGTACCCCCCTTTCCTGTGCTCCATTGGCTTCCAGCCTCTCAGAGAGTTGTGCCCCCCACTGCTCTCCATCTCGCACCTCCCACTTATCCCTCAGCCACTAAAACCCAGCCTCCGGCCCTGCTACTCCTCCAAGGAATTGAGGACCTGTCCAGTCTGTGCCCCGAGCTGTACACCCAGCACCCTGGCTGCCCCCACCCTGATCTGAGCCTCCATCATCTCTTGCCTGGATCACTACTCTGACCTCTTAACTGATCTCTCTCTGCCACTCCTGCCCACTCGCACTGTCCCTCCTCAACAGAGGGCAGCGTGAGCCTTATAAGTGGCACCGACAGCTGCTACAGCTGGGTCCACAGTAAAGCCAGAGTCCTTTGGAGGACCTGCCAGGCTGGACTGACCGGGCCCCAGTCCCTTCTGCTGCATCCCTCCTGCATCCCCCATCCTCTGTCAGGAACTGTGACTTGCACGGGCCCCTCCTAGGGCCCTGGCCTCAACTTCACATTTGTCATTTTAAATTAGTTTCCTTAAAAAAAGACCCCTCAAATTGTATGAGCTTCTAGTTCTACAAAACCTGAAGTCATCCCTGCCTGCTCTATATTTTCTCCTCTCATGGAACTCATCCCCTTCTAACATACTGTGTAATTTACTTATTACACCAATCCCTGCTACCACAGGCAGCAGTGTGCTGGAGCAACTCACATCATGACTACATTGTTCAATTTTCAGGAGTCTTTGTGAAGCAGTTGTTAAACTGGTGGTCGCTTGAAATCAGCCACCGTGGGGTATTTATATGAAGGACAACTGCAAAGGTACAGATCAGGGTTTGCCCTCCCTGGGGCCCGCCGTTCAACGATGAACCAGCACACCAGCTGCATAGGACAGAGCCTCTTCCCAATCACTGCTGGGCCTGGGAGAGGCCACTGTCCAAAAGGCCGGAAAGTACAGTAAGATTCCTAGGCCCCAGGTGGACAGGCACTCCTGCAGAGGGCTCCAGGGGACCATGTCGCAGGGATGTCCCTGGAGGTGGCAGGCAGCACTTCCTCAGGACCGCTGAAGCCGAGGGAATTTAACTTGGCCTCCAGTCCTGGGGCATCTCTAAGCCTCAGCCCCTTAGCAGCGAAACAGGGCTAAGAATGCCACCGTTGGACTTCCCTGGTGGCGCAGTGGTTGAGAATCTGCCTGCCGATGCAGGGGACACAGGTTCGTGCCCCGGTCCGGGAAGATCCCACATGCTGCGGAGCGGCTGGGCCTGTGAGCCATGGCCGCTGAGCCTGTGCGTCCTGAGCCTGTGCTCCGCAACGGGAGAGGCCACAACAGTGAGAGGCCCGCGTACCGCAAAAAAAAAAAAAAAAAAAAAAAAAAAAAAGAATGCCACCGTTACAGCTTGTGGTACTGTGATCAAGACAAGTAAGGATAACTGGTCTAGTAGGGACCTGGACTAGTTTCCTAGAGAGGATAGAGCATTTAAAGAATTAGGCCTCTTGATTTGGAATAGACCTGGATGAAAGGGGAAGCGGAGTTTTAAGGCCAAGGAGGGATGGAGAGTGCTTGTCAGACTTAGCAAATCCCAGATTTAGGAATAAATTTCTCAAAATTCCCTGACCCAAATTGGAGAGGCTAGGTCTCAGCCTCCAGAGGTCTACAGCCCTCACGGCCCAAGGCCACCCCTCAGCGGACAGGACAGGACGCGGGTCTCGGGCCTGGGGCTCTGAAAGAAGCCAGCAGGGAAACCCAGTCGGGTAGGGTCCATCCGGGAGAAGCCCCCGCGTTCCCCGCGGAGCCCAGCCCACGGCCCCGCCCCCGCACCGCCGGCCCCGCCCCGTCACAAGGCCCCGCTGCGTCTCCCGAGCCGCAGGCGCAAGCCCAGCCCAGCCGGCCGCGGAGCGGGTGCGGGTGCGGGCGCGGGCACAGCGGCCGTCGACTGCGCGGCCGCGCAGCGGACACCGGGCGCACAGGCCTGAGGCGACTCGCGCGACTGGTGAGTCCCCGGCCCTAGCCCAGCAGCGCGTCTACTCGCTCAGCCGGCCGGCCACTGCCGCCCCCGCGCGGGCCCTGCGCAGCAGACAGGCGTTGCGGTGGGTCGGTAGGTCCCGCCGGGCGCGCGGCCCGCGGGGGCCGGGGGGCGGTGGCGGCGGGGCCGGGAAGCCGGAGGGCCCAGGGCGAGCGGGGGCGGCGCACTGCGGCGACAGCCGGACGGGCGGTCCGAGCGCCCCCCGAACGGGCAGGAGGGCCCACCCCGCCCTCGGTGCGGGTTCCGTGGCCGCCGCCACCACCCGCCTCGTCCCCACGTCCGCTTTGTTCCCCCGCACGCCCTCTGGTCGCTTCCATCCCCCACCCCCCCATCCCCCCGCAACCCGCTGTTCCTGGCGTACCCCGCTGGCAGGCACCCCGGCAGCCGGCAGCCGATCCAGGCCTGCTGCCCCCACCCCGGGAGCGAGGCCCTGCTCTTGGCGGGGGGGGGCGGTCAGGGTTCTGGCTGGTCACAGATGGCGTGGGGATTTCCTGGGATAGAAATAGCCGCCGGCTCTGGCCCCTTAAAGCTGCTTAAGGGGCGGGATGTGAAGGGGAGGGTCCGGGCACACCCCCGCACCTCCCCGACCGCGCCCCCAGCCCCGACCCGCGCTGAGCTCTGACCCGGAGAGGCCAGCAGCGGTGAGACGGCCCCTCCAGTTGCTTGCAAGAAACGGCAGAAGCCCAAAATCCTGAGGCTGCCAAAGTCATCCCCTCGTCTATCCCCTCCTCCATCTTTGGGGTCGGCCTGTAGGGGCCCCTCCTGAAGCCACACGGCCAGCCACCCGATACCCACCCGCCTCTCCTGGCCCCCCAGCTCGGGCTCCGGACAGCCCTGGGGCAAAGGTCACGAAACCCCCTCCTTCCGTCCCGTTTCCCGGTAGCAGGTGGAGAGGCCCCTGGCTGGTTCCTGTCACCTCAGGGCTAACCGTTCTCTCTCTGTCCTCTAGGGGGAGACCACAGAACCTGAGGCCATGTCCCATGAAAAGAGTTTCTTGGTGTCCGCGGACAGCTATCCTCCCCCCAACCCTGGATATCCTGGGGGGCCCCAGCCCTCCTTGCCTCCCTACCCAGGGGCCCCTTACCCACAGCCCCCGTTCCAGCCTTCCCCCTATGGCCAGCCAGGGTATCCCCAGGGCCCCAGCCCCTACCCCCAGGGGGGCTACCCTCAGGGTCCCTACCCGCCAGGAGGCTACCCCCAGGGCCCCTACCCCCCAGGAGGCTACCCTCAGGGCCCCTACCCACAAGGGGGCTACCCTCAGGGGCCGTATCCACAGAGCCCCTTTCCCCCCAACCCCTATGGACAACCACAGGCCTTCCCGGCACAGGATTCTGGCAGTGAGTAGTGGGGCAGGGGCAGGGGAGGGCAGGGGCTCCTGGCACCAGTGAGGGGTGCTGACCCAGCCCACCGTGCTCCTCAGCACCTCAGCATGGGAACTATCACGAGGAGGGTCCCCCATCTTACTACGACAACCAGGACTTCCCTGCCACCAACTGGGATGACAAGAGCATCCGACAGGCCTTCATCCGGAAGGTGGGCCACGGGGGTTGCGGAGGGCGTGGGCAGCTGTGCTGGCCGGAGCTCTGAGCCGCCTCCCTCCCCAGGTGTTCCTGGTGCTGACCCTGCAGCTGTCCGTGACTCTGTCCACCGTGGCCGTGTTCACATTCGTCGGGGAGGTGAAGGGCTTTGTCCGGGAGAACGTCTGGACCTACTACGTCTCCTACGCCGTCTTCTTCATCTCCCTCATTGTCCTCAGCTGCTGTGGGGACTTCCGGCGAAAGCACCCCTGGAACCTCGTTGCCCTGGTAACCCCCAGACCCTAAGGCCTTCACACCCCGTGACTCACGCTTTGGAGCGACAGAGGGGGACGGGAGTGGGGCAGCGGCTCCACATGCTCAAGTCTCCGTCTCCCCTCAGTCGGTCCTGACCGTCAGCCTGTCCTACATGGTGGGCATGATCGCCAGCTTCTACAATACTGAGGCGGTCATCATGGCCGTAGGCATCACCACGACCGTCTGCTTCACGGTGGTCATCTTCTCCATGCAGGTAAGGGGCCCCCCGAGGCAGGGCTGCCGGTCCTGAGGGCCCAGAGGCCTTCCAGGGCTGCGGTACCCAGGCCCCGTGTGCCCCTGTGCCCTCAGACGCGCTACGACTTCACGTCGTGCGTGGGCGTGCTGCTGGTGAGCATGGCGGTGCTCCTCGTCTTCGCCATCCTCTGCATCTTTGTCCGCAACCGCATCCTGGAGATCGTGTACGCCTCACTCGGCGCTCTGCTCTTCACCTGCGTGAGTGATGGGGGTGGGCGGTGTGGGCGGATGCTGGGCGGGGTGGGATGTCTTTCAACATGACCGTCCTGCCACCCCCAGTTCCTGGCAGTGGACACCCAGCTGCTGCTGGGGAACAAGCAGCTGTCCCTGAGCCCGGAAGAGTACGTGTTTGCTGCGCTGAACCTGTACACGGACATCATCAACATCTTCCTGTACATCCTTACCATCATTGGCCGTGCCAAGGAGTAGCCCGAGCCCCTGGCACATGCGGGGCCCCACTCAGGTGGCATGGCTGACCTGGACCCTGCCCCCAGCGTGGCAGTTCCTCTGTACCTCCCCTCTCTCATCCCTGCGCGCAGCCTGGGACAGAGGGAGCCCCTCCCCAACCCTCCTGTGTGTACACTGCAGACACTTCTGTTCGGACCCGCTGTGGCCAGCATGGCCCCTTGTAGCCCTCCCGCCCTGCCAGAGGGCAGTGGGGCCAGGTTTCTGTGCCACCTCCTGCCCACTCAGTGTTGCATGAGCCCTGTCTGCCAGCCCACCCCAGGTCTGGGGGCAACACCAGGTCCCAGGGGAGAGGGATGGAGCCAAGAGGTGAGGGTGCGCGTCCCCCCTCCTGTCCCAGCTCCCCCGCCTGCCATAAAGTGTCCCTTTCCCCTCCCCAGCCCCATACTAGCGTGCTGCCCTCTGGGGGACCTGCGGGGTGTGAGGGTCTCGTCCCTGTGCTGAGCCCTGAGGGCAGAGAGGACGGGTATGTTTCAGGGGAGGAGGACGTCTTCCTCTCATTCTGCTGTCTTTAAACAATAAATGGGACCTTCCGCGCTCTGTGTTCCCTTCATCACTGTCGTCACTGCCACTTCCTCCACAAGGTGGGGAGGGGTCTAGGCACTGCCAGTGTGAGGCAGCGAGCAGGACAGGCGTGGATGGCGGGGCTCGGCTCGGGGTGGAGGTCGTGGAGGTTAACGACAGCAGCTAATCTTTCTCTCTCGGTGCTTCCACCTCCGTTTTTGCAATCTTCCCAGCCACGTCATGAGCTGTATGCCGGGATTCCCAGCTGATGGACGGGGACCCCAAGGCTCCCGGTGGTTACGCGTGGTTCCTGGGTCACACGGTGTCTGCCACTCGTGCCTGGGAACTGCACGGCATGATGGGGGGCGGGGGCTGCGACACCCTCATCATCTCGCCTCGGGCCTGATGGGCAGCGGCATAGGTCACTGACCGCCCCCAGGCAGGCCTGTCCTGCTCCTCTGGCTCTGAAGGGCCCCCAGGGAGCCCATCAGCGGGCACCTGACACGTGGCCCAGGCCTGGCTCAGACGAAGGCCCTCCGCACCCCTCCCCCATGCCCCCCGAGAAACCTGCACACCGGAGCCCCCAGGGGAGAGCTGGCCGGAGGCTCTGAGGGCCCCTGGCCTGCCTCTGGCACCTTCCGCAGCTCTCCAGGCCCCACCCTGCCGTGGCCCTCAGCCTCAGCTGGTGCTGCGCGGCCTCCCTCGTGGCTCGTGCTGTCTCAGCTCCAGAGCCGTGCGCACCTACCCCTGGCCCTGGGATGTGCGCTCAGAGGTCAGCCAGCTGTCCTTATCCTCAGCCTCCCACAGAGGGGTCCCTCCGCTGCCCGGGGCTCGGTCGCTTTGAGCGCCTCCCTGCACTGAGCTCTCCTGAGCTCCTAGCCCCAGGGGACACTCCTGACCGTGGCCTTCCCCCACAGGGCCCGCTATCCAGCCCTCTCTCACCTCCTCCCCGCGAGCCCATCAACCCACTCCTTTAACTGGCGCCAGCACCCCAGCATCTCTGTAGGGCCCCCCACACTGCGAGCCAGCACCCCCGTGCCCGCGGGCGCCTCGGCTGTGGCCTGCCCCGTACCTCCTGCTCCTGCGTGAGCTCCGTCGGCGTCCACCCGACCCCCAGGCCGGAAACGGGTCTGTCCTCTCTGCCCTCGCCCATCCTGCCCCACCCCCTCTCCCTGCCCACCCTCCTCGTGCTCATCTGTCAGCTCACCTCCACCAAGCCTCTGCCCAGCTGCCAGGTGTGCTTCCGACACACTGATCACACCACCCGCCTGATGGTCGCCAGCGGGATGCAGTCCCCCTTCCCCGATGGCTGCCTGCGTTGGCCTTCCGCTGTCCCCGAGCTCCTCGGCCTGAGCCACAGGCGGGCCCCACTTCCCCAGGCCCGACGCACACCGCCGTCCTCACCACCGGGGCCCTTCCTGGAGACCACCTCGCGCCTCACGGCTACCCTCGGTCCCTCTGCTTTGCTCACCTGCCAAGCGCGGGCAGGCGACGCGGCTCCCCTTCCCCACCTCTCCTCGAGCAGGCGCGGCTCCTCATCCAAGGGACCCCGCCTGCAGGCGCTCCAAGCGCACGGGAACCTGCTCCGCGGTAGCCCACAGGCCCGTGAGGATTCCACGCAGGGGAGAAAACACGGAGCATCCGGGTGGTTGAAGAGAACGCCAGCAGAGGCAAGAGGAGCGGCTCAGGAATAAATGCTGAGCGAGATGTGCAGGGACGGTGTTTTCTCAGGGAGTTCAAGGAGGACAAACTCTTGGCTGAGCTAGTCCCTGGGAGAGGCTCCCTGGGGACGACCAGGGGCTGCAGGTGTGGGCCAGGGCGGGGCCACCGCGGGAGGGAAGGCCAGGGCTGCACGTGGGTGAGGGCTTGGACCTGTCCTGCCGGTGAAGGGGCCTCTGGCAGGAGCCACAGCTGGCTGTGGGTTCAGGAAGATGCGTCCGGCAAGAGAATGTCCAGGAGAAGGGGTGGGTGCCAACAGGTGAAGAAAGCAGGGAGGAAGCAGATGAGATGTGCAGAGAGGAGATCAGGTGGGGCTCGGGGCTGGGGCAGCTGGCAGTGCCACAAAGGGCTCAGGATGGGCCTGGTCGAGGCGGGCAGGGCATCTCTGCCGATGGAGTTTGGCCTGCTGTCTGCTGAGTCCCCCTGGAAAGGAGGAAAGGGCAACTTGTGATCTGACCGGGTGGATGAGTGTGCAGAGGCAGCCACAGCAGTGGGGAGGTCAGCAGGGGAGATGGTTCAGGTGAGGAGAGAAGCAGCCCCCAACATCCAGGGGCTGGCCTGGTCCTATCAGCGAGGCCCTAGCGTTGTAGGGGCCAGCCTGGCACACTCAGATACAGGCCCTGGTGGGCTGCTGTTTAGAATATGCAGTTTCACATGCAGAACTGCATCAGACAAGGCCCCTCTGTGCCGGATTGGGTCAAGAGGAGAGGACTCTTCTGTAATCATGTCTGAACACAGACCAGAGGCAGGCATTGTCCAAGCCATAAAGAAGACCTACTGCGTGCATCCTGTCCTGCCTCATCTGAGCAGCTGCTGGCTCTTCAGAATGGACAGCTTGAGCCGGCCCCTAGTCCGTCCCCCTTCCAAAGAAGAGGTGTTGAGATACCCAGTCACGGATGACTCCCCTAGTCCGTCCCCCTTCCAAAGAAGAGGTGTTGAGATACCCAGTATGGAATCCCAAGCAAAGCACTGCTTCTTTAAGCCCACCCCAATCCACCCAAACAAGCCAAGTCCCACAGGAAATCCTTCCAGGCCCCCTTCCTGTGGTCCCCCCCCGCGTGCCGCAGTGAGCAGTAAGCCTGACCTGTTCAGCCACAGGGTGTCCTGTGGGCTTCCTCTGGAGCCTGGACACAGCTCGCTATACTAAGGCCACTATGTGAGGAGGACTAATTTATTCTCCAATCAAAAGTGTGTATTTACATGAGTAATCATTAAGTCCATTCTTGTTTTCAAGATTAAACGACACAGGACTTCCCTGGTGGCTCAGTGGTTAAGAATCCACCTGCCAATGCAGGGGACACGGGTTCGAGCCCTGGGCCAGGAAGATCCCACATGCCGTGAAGCAACTAAGCCCATGCGCCACAGCTTCTAAGCCTGCGCTCTGGAGCCTGTGAGCCACAACTGCTGAGCCCACGTGCTGCAAGTACTGAAGCCCACGTGCCTAGAGCCCGTGCTCCACAAAAAAGGAAAGCCACCGCAGTGAGAAGCCCGCGCACCACAACAAAGAGTAGCCCCCACTCCCCGCAACGAGGGAAAGGCCGCGCGCAGCAACAAAGACCCAACGCAGCCTAAAATAAATAAATTTATAAAGGAAAAAAAAGATTAAACGACACAAAGTCTCCGTCACATTCCCTGCCCTGCAAAAAAAGCAACACCATCGCTGGTGCCTGCTGAAAACCACGGTGAGAGGCCAGCCCAGGACCCCAGCTCACTCAGCATGCCCACAGATGCCTTGTGCCACCTGCCCTGCTAACCAGGGCTACCGTCAGCATCTCAGAGCTGGTAGTGCCTTCAGGACAGGGACTGTGACCTGTGCATTTAACACCCAGGCCAGCATCTAGTCCAGCGTGGGCGTGCCATTGGTGTCGACCGTGCGACGAGCGGAGGAACTCTACGTGGCACGAGCCGCACAGGCACCAACTGCCCCAAGAGCGGGGCAGAGAACGCTGCAGACTTCCGGACTCTGGCTCAGCATCGGCATCAGGAGGGGGCATTTCAGGAGTGCAGGCAGCAAGACTGAAAGCCCAGGAAATGCATGGAGGCCCACTCGGGGGAGCCAGGTGGAAGAAAGTGGATGTGGGAGAGTTGAGGGGTCGAGGTTGGGTGTGACAGCTGTGGATGTAAAGCTCGAGTCTGAACTCTATTTCTCAGGCAGTGACGAGCCACTGGGGTTTTCCAGGGAAGAGCCCAGAAGTGGTTTGAATAAAGGCAGGAAAATCGGCGAGGACCACAGTGACGGGGCGGCAGGGAGGGCCGGGCCTGGGGAGCAGAGGGCGCTTGGGAGGGGAGGCATGGGTGCAGGCCTGGTCCCGGGGCTGTAGCTCCCAAGGCAGCCCTTCCCCATCGGGGCCCAGACGCTGCACCCCGGCCAGCAGCATGGCTTGGCCCGTCTGCTGCCAAACGTTCTGTGTTCCTGAGTGTCTCCTTCGTCTCAGGCTTGTCAGGCACTGGAGACCTTTCAGAACGCCCCAGATGCAAACCACCCACCACAAACACACACACACATGCACACCCACAACCTCTCAACTCCCACCTTCACTGCTAAAGAAGGCCTCTTCTCCCCGTGGGCCCTCATCCCCCGGGACCCAGTTCACAAGGTCACCCACATGTCCACCCCCGCAAACCTTCGGGCTCTTGTGCAGCAACTTCCTCCTTTGAAACCTGTGCCCTCTCCTCTCCTTCATCCAACTCTGGTCTGCTTTTCGCTGGTATCCAGCAGCTTCCCGGATGTGGGAGGGCTCTAGCACCAGGTTCAGAATCCTCCTCTCCACCGCAACTGCTATGACGACCCTGGGGCATTTTGGGTGGTATCTTCCAAGTGCCTCTCTCACCTATGCCCTTCTCTCGAGTCAAGGCCATGACCACCTCTGAGCAGACCCAAACCATCCTCGGCACCACAGACAAAGAGATGATGGCATGTCCCTGCTTAAATGCCTTCAGAGGACTACCTGTCAGGATGGCGGACTGACTGACCCGAGATCCTGACTCCTACTCTCAACACATAAAACTGCCAGATAAAATACTTCTAAACTTTTAAACAAATGAGCCGGAATGCAAAAATAAATGTGAAGGGAGACCCTGCGGCTGTGAGGGAAGACTTACAGCTATGGGATTTAGAGAGGTTGTGCTGAGGAAACAAGAATTAGCATTTAGGACCTACCAGGGGAAGGAGCCCTGGCGAAACCGCAGGCTCTCAACTATCAGGGAGCCTTAAGAACAGAGCCTTACCAAAGCCACAATCCCGACTTGCCTCATCTCTGCCCCAAGGGTTGAATGTAATTGGCCCCACTTTATCTGCGGACTCTATCTTCCTGCTGTCAGTTAGAAATTGCTAGGCATTTCAAAAGACAGAACTATATGACTGAAAACCAAGAGGAAAAATGAGATGACAGAAACAGACCTAAAAGTGACTCAAAGATGGGAGATAGCAAAAAAGGACTTTAAAATAAATACGATTGATATGTTAAGCAAAATGCAGGGGGAAATGGAGACACATGGAAGGTAATATGGGGATTTCCCAGAGAATTGAATGCTATAAAAAGAATCAAACTGAGCACCTTGAATGGAAAAATACAATTAACTGAAACTAAAAATTCAATAGAGGGGTTTAAGGGTCAATTAGACAAGTCAGAAGAAAGGATTAGTGAACTGAAAGGTCAATAGAAAAGATCCAAACTTACAAAGGGAAAAAAAGAATGGATAGAGGAAATAGTATAACAGGTGGGGAAAGAGTAAAAAATACACATATGTAGAGTCCCAGAGGAGAAGAGAGAAAGAATGGAGAAGTAATGTCTGAAGAGATAACACCTGAAAATTTCCCCAAACAATAGGACATCAACCCACAATCTACCAAAACTGACACAAAAAGAAGGTTATGCTTACCTCTAAAATTTTCCAATCTTTTTAAGAGTCCACTGTCATGAATTGAATTGTGTCCCCTCAAAATTCAAATGTTGAAGTCCCAATCTCCAGTACCTCATTATGTGACCTTACTTGGAAATGAGGTCATTGCAGATATAATTAATTAAGATATGGTCATACTTCCTCATACGAGGACACAAAGCAAGCCTTAACAAATTTAAGAGGATAGAAATTATTTCAAGCATCTTTTCTGACCACAACAGCATGAAACTAGAAATCAACCATAGAAAGAGAAATAAGAAATAAACGATTACATGGAGACTAAACAACATGCTACTAAAAAACCAATGGGTCAATGATGAAATCAAAGAAGAAATTTAAAAATACCTTGAGACAAATGACAATGAAAATACAACCATACAAAATCTATGGGACGCAGCAAAAGCAGTCCTTAGAGGGAAGTTCATTGCGATATAGGCCTTCCTCAAAACACAGGAAAAATCTCAAATAAACAACCTAACCTACCACCTAAAAGAATTAGAAAAACAAAAACAAATAAAACCTAAAGTCAGCAGAAGGAAGGAAATAATAACGATCAGAGAGGAAACAAATAAAATAGAGATTTGAGAAACAATAGAAAAAGATCAATAAAATCAAGAACTGGTTCTTTGAAAGGGTAAACAAAATTGACAAACCTCTGGCCAGGCTCACCAAGAAGAAAAGAGAGAGGACCCAAACAAACACAATAAGAAATGAGGGAGGAGAAATAACAAGCAATACTGCAGAAATACACAAAACCGTAAGAGAACACTAGGAACAATTATACGCCAACAAATGGGACAAGCTGGAAGAAATGAACAAGTTTCTAGAAGGATACATCCCATGAAAACTGAATCAAGAAGAAATAGATCATTTGAACAGACCAATCACTAGAAGTGAAATAGAAGCTGTAATTTAAAAAAAACTCCCTAAGATTGAAGAGGAAGGAACATTCCCAAAGTCATTCTATGAAGCCACCATCACTCTGATACTAAAACCAAAGACATTACCAAAGGAGAAATTATAGGCCAATATCTTTGATGAATATAGATGCAAAAATTCTCAGCAAAATATTAGCAAACCGAACCCAACAACACATAAAGAGGATCATACACCACGATCAAGATAGATTCATCCCAGGGTCACAAGGACGGTTCAACATACGCAAATCAGTCAATGTGATACACCACATCAACAAAAGAAAAGACAAAAACCACATGATCTTCCCAATAGATGCAGAAAAAGCTTCTGATAAAATTCAACATCGATTAATGATAGAAACTCTTACCAAAGTGGGTATACAGTAAGTCCCCTACATACGAACGAGTTCCATTCCGAGAGCGCCTTCTTAAATCCAATTTGTTTGTAAGTCCAACAAAGTTAGCCTAGGTACCCAACTAACACAATCAGCTATATAGTACTGTACTGTAATAGGTTTATAATACTTTTCACACAAATAATACATAAAAAAACAAACAAAAATGGGCTTCCCTGGTGGCACAGTGGTTGAGAGTCCGCCTGCCGATGCAGGGGATATGGGTTCGTGCCCCGTTCCAGGAAGATCCCACATGCCGCAGAGTGGCTGGGTCCATGAGCCATGGCCGCTGAGCCTGCGCGTCTGGAGCCTGTGCTCCGCAACGGGAGAGGCCACAACAGTGAGAGGCCCACGTACCGCAAAATAATAATAATAATAAAGAAAGGAGAAAGAAAGAAAACATTTTAAATCTTACAGTACAGTACCTTGAAAAGTACAGTAGTACAGTACAACAGCTGGCATACAGGGGCTGGCATCAAGTGAACAGGCAAGAAGAGTTACTGACTGGAGGAGGGAGAGGAGGTGGGAGATGGTAGAGCCGAAGGATCGTCAGCAACAGGAAATGGAAGGCAAGCTGCAATCTCACTCACACCTGACGTTGATGGCACAGGCTCTGGTTCCTTGCTGGATTCAATTCTATCTACCCTCTTGAAAAAACGATCCAGTGATTTCTGGGTAGTAGCTCTTTTTTTCTCATCGTAGATGACTCGGTAGCACTGGATTGCATTCTGAACGGCTGCTACAACCTTTGTGTACCATTCTACATTCGGGTCCTGTGCCTCAAAAACTAACAGTGTCTCCTCAAATAAAGAAAATGCCCTTGCCATTTCCTGCATCGTGAATCTCTTCGGTTCTTCAGTTACTTCTTCTTCCTCTTGTCACTCCACCCTCTCAATTATTTTCACTTTTGTTTCCATCGTTATCGCTTGGCTTATCGCTTCTTAGCAGCACCAGCTACACACCGCTGTTTTTACGGTTGCTTCCAGACAGCCTGGGCTTGAAATAAAGCTACTGTACTACTGTACTCTATACAGTCCTGTACAATAAAGTGCACAAAAGCACAACCATTTGTAGAGGATGCATACGCGTGACAAAATATGCCAAACGTGTGAACTAACTTACGTGATTGGACATGTGAATGCACGTTTGCATCTTTGAAAGTTCACAACTTGAAGGTTTGTATGTAGGGGACTTACTGTACAGGGAACATATCTCAACATAATAAAAGCTATTTATGACAAACCCATAGCCAACATAATACTCAATGGTGAAAAGCTGAAAGCCTCCCTGCAAAAATCTGGAACAAGACAAGGATGCCCACTCTCACCACTTCTATTCAACGTAGTATTAGAAGTCCTAGCAACAGCAATCAGACAAGAAAAAGAAATAAAACGTATCCAAATTGGAAGGGAAGAGGAAAAATTGTCATTATATGCAGATGACATGACACTATATATAGAAAACCCTAAAGACTCCACGCGAAAACTACTAGAACTGATAAACAAATTCAGCAAGGTAGCAGGATACAAGATTAACATACAGAAATCTATTGTATTCCTTATACTAACAATGAAATATCAGAAAGAGAAAGTAAAAAAGCAATCCCTTTAAAAACCCCATTAAAAAAAAACTTAGGAATAAACCTGACCAAGGAGGTGACAGACTTATATGCTGAGAACTATAAATCACTGATAAAGGAAACTGAAGATGATTCAAAGGAATGGGAAGATATCCCATGTTCTTGGACTGGAAGAATTAATATTGTTAAAATGGCCATACTACTCAAAGCAATCGACAGATTTAATGTGATCCCTATCAAATTACCCATGACGTTTTTCACAGAACTAGAAAAAACAATCCTAAAATTTATATGGAATCATAAAAGACCCAGAATTGCCAAAGCAATCCTGAAGAAAAAGAACAAAGCAGGAGGCATAAGCCTCCCAGACTTCAGACCATACTACAAAGCAACAGTGATCAAAACAGAGTGGTACTGGGACAAAAACAGATGTATGGATCAATGGAACAGAATAGATAGCCCAGAAAGAAACACACACACCTACAGTCAATTAATCTTAGAGAAAGGAGGCAAGAATATACAATGGGAAAAAGACAGTCTCTTCAGCAAGTGGTGCTTGGAATGCTGGACAGCTGTATATAAATCAATGAAGTTAGAACAGTCCCTCACACCATACACAAAAATAAACTCAAAATGGCTTAAAGACTTAAATATAAGACATGACGCCATAAAACTCCTAGAAGAGAACATAGGCAAAACGTTCTCTGACATAACTCATAGTAATGTTTTCTTAGGTCTCCCAAGGCCAAATAAATAAAAGCAAAAATAAACAAATGGGACCTAGTCAAACTTATAAGCTTCTGCACAGCATAGGAAACCATAAACAAAACAAAAAGACAACCTACGGCATGGGAGAAAACATTTGCAAATGATGCGACCGACAAGGGCTTTACTTCCAAAATATAGAAACAACTCATACAACTCAAACAATCCAGTCAAAAAATGGGCAGAAGATATAAATAGACATTTATCCAAAGAGAACATATAGGGGACTTCCCTGGTGATGCAGTGATTAAGAATCCACCTGCCAGTGCAGGGGACACGGGTTTGAGACCTGGTCCGGGAAGATCCCACATGCCGAGGAGCAGCTAAGCCTGTGCACCGCAACTACTAAGCCTGTGCTCTAGAGCCCTTGAGCCACAACTACTGAGCTGGCGTGCCACAACTACTGAAGCCCGTGCGCCTAAAGCCCATGCTCCGCAACAAGAGAAGCCACCACAGTGAGAAGCCCGCACACCCCAGAGAAGAGTAGCTCCTGCTGGCCGCAACTAGAGACAGCCTACGCACAGCAACGAAGACCCAACGCAGCCAAAAATAAATAAATAAATAAAAAATAAATTTCTAAAAAAAAAAGAGAGAAGGGCTTCCCTGGTGGCGCAGTGGTTGAGGGTCCGCCTGCCGATGCAGGGGACACGGGTTCGTGCCCCGGTCCGGGATGATCCCACATGCCGCAGAGTGGCTGGGCCCGTGAGCCATGGCTGCTGAGCCTGCGCGTCCGGAGCCTGTGCTATGCAAAGGGAGAGGCCACAACAGTGAGAGGCCTGCGTACCGCAAAAAAAAAAAAGAAGACATATAGATGGCCAGCAGGCACAGGAAAAGATGCTCAACATTGCTAATATTAGAGAAATGCAAATCAAAACTACAGTGAGGTATCATCTCACACCAGTCAGAATGGGCATCATTAAAAAGTCTACAAATAATAAATGCTGGAAATGGTGTGGAGAATAGGGAACCTTCCTACACTGTTGATGGGACTGTAAATTGGTGCAGTGACTATAGAAAACAGTACAGAAGTTCCTTAAAAAACTAAAAACAGAGTTATCATACGATCCTGCAATCCCACTCTTGGGCATATATCCAGAGAAAACTCTAATTCGAAAAGATAGGGGCTTCCCTGGTGGCACAGTGGTTGAGAGTCCGCCTGCCGATGCAGGGAATGCAGGTTCGTGCCCCGGTCCGGGAAGATCCCACATGCCGCAGAGCAGCTAGGCCCGTGAGCCATGGCCGCTGAGCCTGTGCGTCCGGAGCCTGTGCTCCGCAACGGGAGAGGCCACAACAGTGAGAGGCCCGCATACTGCAAAAAAAAAAAAAAGAAAAGAAAAGATACATGCACCCCAACATTCATAGCAGCACTATTCACAATAGCCAAGACATGGAAGCAACCTGTGTCCACTGACAGATGAATGGATAAAGAAGATGTGATACACTTATACAGTGGAATATCACTCAGCCATAAAAAAGAATGCAATAATGTCATTTGTAGCAACATCGGTGGACCTAGAGATTATAATTCTAAGTGAAGTCAGACAGAGAACAACAAATACCATATGATATCACTTATATGAGGAATCTAAAATATGACACAAATGAACTTATCTACAAAACAGAAACAGACTCACAGACATAGAGAATAGACTTGTGGTTGCCAAGTGGGGGTGGGGGAGAGGGATAGACTGGGAGTTTGGGGTTGGTAGATGCAAACTATTACATTTATAATGGATAAATAGGTCTTCCCTGGTGGCGCAGTGGTTAAGAATCCGCCCGCCAATGCAGGGCACACGGGTTCGAGCCCTGGCCCAGGAAGATCCCACATGCTACGGAGCAGCTAAGCCCGTGCGCCACAACTACTGAGCCTGTGCTCTAAAGGCCGCAAGTCACAACTACTACTCAGCTCATGTGCCACAACTACTGAAGTCTGCGCGCCTAGAAGCCAAAACAAGAGAAGCCATCACAATGAGAAGCCTGCGCACTGCAATGAAGAGTAGCCCCCGCTCGCCGCAACTAGAGAAAGCCCGTGTGCAGCAATGAAGACCCAACACAGCCCAAAATTAAAATTAATTAATCAATTAGTTTTTAAAAACGCTTAGGGATTATGGCAGAGGCTCCCTAAGACCACTCCCAGGTTTGACAATTCAGGGGATTCAGCATATACTCTTGCTTACAGCTACGATTTATACAGAGAAAGGATATAAAGCAAAATCAGCACAGAAAATAGACTCAGGGGGCCAAATGTGAAGGAAACCCGGCACAAGCTTTCAACAGTCTTCTCCCTGTGGAGTCACACAGGACGAAATTAATTCCTTGAGCAATGAGTTGGGACCACACACGTGCAATGCTGTCTGTCAAGGAAGATTATTAGAGACTCAGCACCCAAGGTTCTCATAGGGGGCTGATCATACAGGCACCCTCTGCCTAGCAGGTACCAAAATTCCAGACTCCCAGAAGGAACTCAGAAGCTGAGCATGAGCCATGTTGTCTGAACCAACAGCTTAGGCACAGTGAGCCATTCTTAGCAGTTTATCAGTTCTGAGGATTATGGGAACTCTCCCGAAATCAAATTTCCAGATGACAACCAAGGCCAAGCAGACTTTTCTTTTTTCTTTTTTTTTTTTTTGAAGAAATATGGACTTTAATGAAGATTCTTTCCCTTTGGTATAAGTGAGACCTGTGAAAACATCCAAACAAAAAGAAAAGAAAAAAAGGGAGGTGAGGATTTCGATAGTCCACGCTCCCTTATCCATAAGGCCTAAGGACAGAGCAGGGCTTGCACCCCTGTAGCTGCGGCTGGACCCGCCTGGGGAAGGGATTCAGTAACTGCAGGTTTTAAGTGTCCCGCCCGCCCACCCGCCCCGTGTGGAACTAACACTCATTCAGCCAAACTTCTGCCTCCCAGCCTTGCGTGGGAGGTCCAAGTTTCTCTAGTCCTAGCTCACACTCGAACTCTCTCAACCTCTGGTCTCTCAGAAAAGATAACGCTACTGGCAAAGGCCGGGGTGAGGAAAATGCCGATAGTTGTAAAAGGGCTTTGAAAAGTCAAAAAGGTGATGTATAAATCGATTATTATCATTGTGTGCTCAGGAATAAGCGATGGAAAACAAATTAGGAAAGTAAATCTACAGCCCTAAAATACATGCATATAAAATAAAACATAAATGCAGTTCCAAATCTACTGATGGTATCTGAGGATTGACTATTGCTTTAGAGTCTCAATGCCCCGCTTCCCACCTCCACAAAATCCACCTAGGATGACACTTCAGTCACCGCCCCAACCCCAGCAGGAGGAGGCAGGGCAGAGGCTACAGGGGGAAGGCTATACTTTGGCTCTAGAGTATAGCATGCATGCAGCACGGGAAGGGTGGGCTTACAAAATGTATATATAGACCCCCTGGGGTGAGGGGCCCCGCCCAGGAGGCACTGAGCAAGGGAGGGGTCCATCTCCCCGCTGGCTGGGAGGGGGCTCTGAGGCAATCTCTAAGGGTTGCATACCCCGGGGAGAGGGGGCAGCTGCCACTCCTGCCTGTGTTCCAAGCAGACCTTTCTAAGGACAGCAGTCTCAGGCCTGCTGCGTTAACTCTTTTCTTCACAGTGATAAACTAAACAAATATGTGCAATGCCTGTCTACTGAAAACTACAAAACACTTCTGAGAGAAATTTTAGAAGACCTAAATAAATAGAGGAATGTACCAAATTCGCGCCTCAGACTCAATACTGATGGCAAGTCTTCACAAATTGATCTAGAAGTTCAACACAATCCCAGTCAAAATCCTAGCAGGTGGGCTTCCCTGGTGGCGCAGTGGCAGAGAGTCCGCCTGCCGATGCAGAGGACACGGGTTCGTGCCCCGGTCTGGGAAGATCCCACATGCCGCGGAGCGGCTGGGCCTGTGAGCCATGGCCGCTGAGCCTGCGCGTCTGGAGCCTGTGCTCTGCAACAGGAGAGGCCACAGCAGTGAGAGGCCCGCGTACCGCAAAAAAAAAAAAAAAAAAAAAATCCTAGCAGGCTTTATCGTAGACATTGACAAACACCTTAAATTTATATGGAGAGAAGCCGGTTGGAGCCTGCGGTGTCGTGCAGGTGTCTATTCTTCAATCACTATGTCAAGTGACACAGATGTTTCTCTTTCTTCATATGATGAAGATCAGGGATTTAAACTCATCCGAAAAGCTAGAGAGGCACCATTTGTCCCCATTGCAATGGCAGGTTTTGCAGCAATCGCTGCATATGGATTATATAAATTGAAGAGCAGGGGCAATACTAAAATGTCTGTTCACCTGATCCACATGCGTGTGGCAGCCCAAGGCTTTGTTGTGGGAGCAGTGGCTCTTGGTATGGGCTATTCCATGTATTGAGAATTCTGGGCAAAACCTAAACCTTGGAAGAGGAGATGCTGTCTTGGTCTCGGTGGCGCTTGCTTTAGTTAGACATCTCATATTGAGGTTATATGTTGAAAATAAATTCTGCGGGTCAGACAATAACATGGTAATTTGAATACTGGCTTCCTTTCTTGCAGGCTTGATTTGCCTAGTGACTAGTTCACTAGCTATAGGTCATTCAGGGGAGTCAGATTAGCACAAAAACATGTCACTTTTAAATGCACTTGATAGTGGTACAATGTCCACCTTCTTAAACTCTTCTGATAAAATTAGTTGTAAAGAGGACAACATGCTCCCAGTCGCTGCAGAATGTCATATGCTTTTGATGTAATGGAGGAGTCCTATCTACCCCATTTAATTTAACTCTTTCTGACTGCCTTGTGGACTGAGTACTGTTTTTAAGGTCTGGCTGGCTCTTGAAGAACCCTTTCAGAACAGTGCACGGAATACAACATTATAAACCTCCCAGCAACTATGTGTGTGTTTTTAAACCAAACCTAAAGAGCTGGTAACAGCTGCTTTGAAGTAGTATCTGTTTCAGAATCATAGTTGTAAACATGAGAATAACTTAACTATAGATCCCCGTTTAGCTCTTTTGTAATTGCAGAATTATAGTTTGCTGCTGTTATATTAGAATAATTTTTAAATGGCATTTTGAAATAGAAGTGTGTATTTTAAGTGCTAATGCAAAGGTAAATGAAAAATACTTTAAAAAATTTATATGGAAATGCAAAAGAATTAGAAAAGCCAAAAGAATTTTGAAAAAGAAGAAAAAAGTTGGAAGACCTGATTTCAAAATTCACTCTAAGGCTATAATAATCAAGACAGTGTGATACTGTCCTAAGGAGGGACATATAGATCAGTGGAACAGAATAGAGAATAGAGACCTACAGACCTAGAGACCTACAGACCTAGAGAATAGAGAAATAGACCTACACATATTTCTTTTAAAAATGATAATGGAAAAACTAGATATCAATATTAAAGAAGAACAACCTCAACCCTTACCTCACGTCATACACAAAAATTAACTTAAAATGGATCATAGACCTAAATGTAAAAACTAAAATTACAAAAACTTCGACATGAAAATGTAGGTGAATATCTTCATGGCCCTCGAGTAGGCAGATTTCTTAGATAGGACACAAAAAGCACAGACCATTTAACACATTTTTTTGGATAAACTTAAAACCTTTTGCTCTTCAAAAGGAAATGCCCTGGTGGCGCAGTGGTTAAGACCCCACACTCCCAATGCAGGGGGCCCAGGTTCGATCGCTGGTCCGGGAACTAGATCCCACATGCATGCTGCAACTAAGGAGTCCGTCTGCCACAACTAAGGAGCCCTCGAACCCCAAATAAGGAGCCTGCTTGCTGCAACTAAGACCCAATGCAACCAAATAAATAAGTAAATAAATAAATAAAAAGGAAATGAAAAGACAAGGCACAACTTGGAGAAAATATTTTCAATACATATATTTGGCAAAGAATTTGTATCCAGACATACAAGTGCTTTTACAACTTCATAATTAGAAGACAGGCAACCTAATTTTTTTAAATGGGCAAAAGATTTCAGGAACCTCATAAAAGAAGATATAGAAATGGCCAGTAAGCACATGAATTATTTCCAAAATCATTAGCCATCAAGGACATGCAAATTAAAACCACAATGAGATACCACTCTACATTCACTAGAATAGATGAAATTTAAAGATTTACACTAACATACTGGCAAGGATGTAGAGCAACTGGAACTCTCATTTACTGCTGGTGGAAAAGTAAAACGGTATAACCACTTTGGAAAACAATTTGGTAGTTTATAATACATATTTACCATATGATCTAGCAGTTCTACTCCTAGATTTTTAACCAAAGATTTATACACGTGTTCATAGCAGCTTTATTCATAATTACCAAAAATAGGAATGACTGAAATGCCCATCGATGGGTGAAGGAATAAACTAATCGTGATAGTCACGTAACAGAATACTACTTAGCCATAAAAAAGGAACAAACTAGTAACACACACAACCACAAGGGCGGATCTCAAAAACACCATGCAAACACAAAAGAACATATACTGTATGATTACTACTCCAGAGAAGACTAATCTATTAGGACCAGGGATGGGAGGTGAGAATTGCTAGGAAAAGGCACGGGGAAACTTTGGGGTAATAGAAAAATTCTATACCCTGTTGCAGTGGTGCTCACATGGTATACAGGTTTGTCAAAACTCATCAGATTGTATGCTTAAAATGGGTACATTTTATTGCACGAGAATTACACCTTGATAGAGTTGATTTTTTTAAATGAATGTAGGCAAAAGTATAACAAAACCGCTTCCTCTTCTGCTTGAGAATTTGCCCTTTGGTTAATTGTCTAGCTATGTTCCCCTGGTAACCAGATAAAGGTAGAATGTCAACAATTTAACTAGGCAACACTGCTTACGGTAACAATCGCCCCTATTAGAAGATGCACGATGTGGACAGGCAGGAACTAGAAATGAACTATGAACGCCTGAGAGAAGCCATAACTTTGGCTTCCTGGAGGACAGTGACTCTTGAAGCAGAGCACGTCTCTTGTGGAGACGCTGGAAGCTACACCTATGCAACTGTCACAAGATATATGGCTCCTGTGAGGCGTAAGGTTTGGAAGCCCTGCCCAGCATGAATCTCATCCCCTTGCGTGTGAGCTGTCACCTGTGGGTCCGAAGATGTAGCCTTGATGGCTGTATAAATCGCTCCATGATTCCTTCAGAAAAAGAAGATGTAGCTCCCCTGCTGGCCAACTGTATTTCCTGCACATCTGAGCAGATGGTTGCCAAGGGTGGCCCTTGGTCATCTTACAGATGGGGCTGGGGATTTAGTGGACTAAGAAGATCCCCCGATGGACACTGCAGTGTGTATCTCACAGAAGAGTAAGAGAAATGGCCATGAAACATATGACGGATGACCTGTTAACCTCAGAAATTATCAAGGGGGGATTCCCCAGTGGTGCAGTGGTTGGGAGTCCACCTGCCAATGCAGGGGACACGGATTCGAGCCCTGGTCCGGGAAGATCCCACATGCCGCGGAACAACTGGGCCTGTGCGCCACAACTACTGAGCCTGCGCTCTAGAACCCGCGAGCCACAACTACTGAAGCCCGCGTGCCTAGAAGCCGTGCTCCGCAACAAGAGAAGCCACCGTGATGAGAAGCCGGCGCACCGCAACGAAGAGTAGCCCCCGCTCGCTGCAACTAGAGAAAGCCCACGCACAGCGACGAAGACCCAACGCAGCCAAAAATAAAATAAATAAATTTATAAATTATCAAGAGGATGCAAGTCTAGTCGTAAAGCAGTGGCTGGCACTGGCTGAATGAAACCAAGACTACAATGAGATACCAGTACCATCCATCCAATGGGAAAAAAAAATCAAGAATTCTGACAATACCAAGCGTTGGAGAAGATACACAGCAACAGGATCACTTGAGCTTTGCTGGTGAGCAAGCCAATTAGCAAATCAATTTGACATTATCTTGTGAAGTTGGAAACTTACATTTCTACAACCCAGAATTCTACTCCTAGGTATGCCCAACATAAATTTTTGCACTTGTATGCCTGGGGACACGTAAAAGAATGTTCACAGTGTCTTTGTTCGTATTAGCGAAAACCTGTAAGCAACTCAGACGTCCACAGACAAGATTATGGATGTATAAACTGTGGTACATGCACAGAAGGGCAGAGTGTCCAACAGTCGAAATGAAAGAAATGGCAGCTACATGGAACAATATTGTAACAATTTTGCTCTCTGACCACAAGGTAACAAAATTTTAAATTAACAACAAGATTAAAAACGAACGTTTGGAAACTAAAATACTCTTTGTTGGCTGCCCATTGAAGACGCAGTGTTTCTAACAGAGACACTCCTGCGTTTGGGCAGAAAAAATGTGGTGCTGGACCGCCCAGCACAGCGCAGGAGGGCTTAGCATTTTTGGTACTGACACCCCACCGTCCGTGTGACACGAGAAAGCCCACACGCACTTGCAAATGGACAGCCCCCTTGGGTGACAAGCACTGCCCGCCCCTCCACCCAGCACCCAGCACCCAGGATAAAGTCCAGGCTGTCTGACGGGGCCTCAGGGCCTTGACGATTGCCCGGCCTCCCCGTCTCTTGTCCCTGCTCTGTACACTTCAGCTGCCCCAAACTCCCTTGACTCTGGGTCTTTGTACCTTCCCCTCCCTTTCCCCACCCGATATTCCTCTAACCTGGCTGGCTCCTTCCAGGGTTTAGATCTTCAGAAGTCATTCCCCTGGGGCGCACCCCTGACCCCCAGCCAGGGCTAGATGCCCTTTGCCTCGGCTTCCCCAGCAAAGCCCTCGCCCACTGTGTGGTTGCTGTCTGTCGATCTGTGTGCTCCACTTACTGTAATTCTCTGTAATGCTTGTGATGCCACCATGGCCACCTGGATACCCAGCACGGTGTATGGCACACAACTGCTGCTCAGTAAATCTAGTCCCTGTTGAATTGCCTTGTGTGTCAAAGAGCACACAGCACTGCCCAAGTCCAGAGTGGAGGTAGTGTGGGAATGGGACGGCTCCCTCAAGGCACAGGTGACACACGAAGGAAAAGGATTAGCCTCCCGTGGGTGATTCCCTCAAGGGGCCTCAGGGAGCGTCCAGGCCACCCAGAAGTGCACTCCATCCCCCGCACTGTGTCGGTGGGCGAGACACTTCCCCGCTGACTGTGCCCTGCTCTCACTTCCCTCTGAATTTGCCATTTCTAACATCGTCTCCAAGTGTCTGTCCGTCATCTGTTGCCACTTCTGCCGGCGCAGGCCCTTCCACGTGCTTCTTGGAAGGTCCCACTCACCGAGTCTCTGCTGGCCTTCTTTTCCTTCATTCTCCCCACTTCCGTGCTGCCCTCAGCAGTCACCCAGCCCTCCCCAGCCCTCCCCTGATTCTCAGCCGCTGAGTGCCGCAGGCTCCGGCTCCGGCTCTGCATGCTCACTTCCCCGCAGGATTTCACCCTCCTTCCCCCACAGCGAGCTCACCTCCTGACCTGCAGGCTCCCAAACCAAGGCCCACTGAGGCTCCCCGCAGCCCAGGTGCTCTGGGAATGGACCAGACCAGCCTCCCACTTAGGGACCTCACCGTTTGGGGCACTGCCCATCCCACCACTGCATCCCGGCCACACACCTCTCACCCTGCTCCTCCTGTCCGGCCAGGTGCAAACCGGCAAGCCCTCAAGCCTTCTCCCCTCCCAGCCCACCCTGTTTCCCTCCCGCGCCCATCTGCCCTCCCTCCCCCAGGTGCACAGGGCCTGCTCCATGCCCCTTGTCCCACCATTTCGCGCCCTGGCTCAGCCCCCTCTGACGGGCCTTTCCCAGCCCATCCTGAGGCAGTCCGAGGCTGGGAGGGCACTCACAGGGCAAGGTGGCCTGGTGTCCTCCCAGGGACATTTCATGGACCTCGGCATGACCAAGCAGCCCTGCTACCAGCCTGCACACTCAGCACCCTGCTCCACTCTCCCCAGTCCTGGCTCTCCGCCTCACCCTGCTCTCAGCACAGGGTCAAACGGCGGCTGACGCCTAGAGAGCACTGGGTATGAGCTTACACACCCCCTGTCACATGGCTCCCCAACCACCTGCTCTGCCTACATCCCATGTACAGGCCCCACGCGTGCCACCAGCCCCTCCCCTGGTTCACGCTGTCCTGCCCCAACCTGCTCTGCCTACATCCCGTGGACAGGCCCCAGGCATGCCACCGGCGCCTCCCCTGGTTCACGCTGTCCTGCCCCACAGCCTTCTGGCTCTGCTTCTACGTGGCCTGCCGGTTCCTGCCTCAGGACCTTTGCTCCGCCCCTCATCCCAGCTCTCAGACACGATGTCCCCTCAGAGGCCCTGTAGTCCACCCTGCCCGCCATCCCCCATCCCACCACCTGCTCTGATGCCTTTGTGGCCCTCGTTCCATGCGTCTCTGCTGGAGCAGTGGTCTCGTCCACACCGTGTGCCCAGAGCTTGGCATGCATCTGCACACAGACAGACGTGCCCGAGTCCTCGGGTGCTGAATGGACAAATGAACATTCGGGAGGCTTCACAGATGAGGAGCCTGTGGCTCTCGGAGGTTCAGTAACTACCAGAGTCCAGCGGCAGCTCAGGTGTGTCCAACCAGCACAAGAAAAGCCACAAGACTTTTGAGGAAAATGAGGCTAGAGGCACAGTACTCAAAATGTCATCAATGAGATATTTAAGAAGTCTCAACAACCTAATAAAAACGATAGCACAGTTTTACATATGTTACATGGTTAAGAAATACCAAAAATACTACAATAAATATGGCATTTGCCTTGAAGAAGACCTGAAGCCAGTTTATAGAAGTGGGTGGGGGCAGGGTCGTGGCTTGTGGGTTACTATGAAGTGAGTTGTCTGAAATCGGATGGGAAGTTGTGACCCGGATGTGGCGAGGTGTGGCTCAGCACAGAGAGGAGGCAGTGAACTGAGGCACTGGCAGATGTCTGAGGTGTGTGTGTTTTGCACGTTCCTATGTTGCTGTGGTCCATTCATCTGGGTGCAGTTTTTGCTTTCTGTTTTCACCCATTTCTCATAAACAAAATTGCACGTAAACAAACGGAATTTGCCTTATGTTCAAATTGCTCCTAAATATATCAACCATGTTGAAACAAATTCACATTTTCAAAACAAGCATTTTAGCAAACCGTATTTTTTTAGGATTCCCTCCTATAACCAGATTTTTCAGTAACACGACAAATTGAGAGTGCACCAGAGAAGGTACTCATCTACATCATAAACTGTAGCATGAAATTCCTCAAGCTGGGGCTCAAGGACCCAGACTGGCCAAAGAGGGGTTCTGGGGTCAGAGTATCCCAGCTGCGGGACATCAGCCTAAACACTGTGGTGCAAGACGCTAGGAGGAGAGGACTGTCACGGGGAGTCTAAGCGTTGGTCAGCCCAAGCAGGTGTCCATCATCACCACCAAGCAAATGAGCTTAGCTCTAGCGAGTCCTCGGGTCACAAACCCAGGGCACAAACAGCAGATTCTAAGGACACTGGGTTTGGGAAAGTCTTTATTTCTGATCTGCTGAAGAAGGGAGGAGAGAAGAGACACTTTCCTAGGACCAGGCAGAAACGGCTGGCCAAATACGTCACAGGGGGGCTTCCCTGGTGGCGCAGTGGTTGAGAGTCCGCCTGTCGATGCAGGGGACGTGGGTTCGTGCCCTGGTCCGGAAAGATCCCACATGCCACGGAGCAGCTGGGCCCGTGAGCCACGGTCGCTGAGCCTGCGCGTCCGGAGCCTGTGCTCTGCAACGGGAGAGGCCACAGCAGTGAGACGCCCGCGTACCGCAAAAAAAAAAAAAAGTCACAGGAAGAAGTGCGGGCAACTCTGCCCCCCTGATCCAACCGGAGCCCCGCCCAGGGCTCACTTGCAGGCATGGGGACCGGGGCAGCCTCAGGGCCAAGGGCAGGAAGGTCTGAGTGGCTGCTGATGGGGGTGGCCAATGCCCTGTGCCAATCCCAATATCTGACATGCAGCTTGGTGACCTTATCAGGCCAACCCAGCATGTGCATGTTGGCCTTGAGCTGCTCCCCTTCTAGCAGCTCTCCCTCTGCCAGCCCTGAGCGTGGGCAGATGGGACCCCAAGTGTCGGAAGTCTGTCACCACAACCAGGTGTTGAGCACCACGTGCAGGCCCCTACCTGACCTCAGCTCTCAGCCTCAGGGTCATCTGACCTTCAAGACAAACTCACTCCCCAGATGAGACAGTCCAGCCTGCCGTGACCTCACAGCCCCTCTCCCACCGCTCTCCAGACTCAGGCCTAAAACCAGGCCCCTCTGTCCCCGGCTGCTTCCCTCTGTGTTCACAGAGATTCCTAATGAAAATCCCTCGTGAAGGTTCTGTTCGATAGGGCTGAGCTGAGAGCTGGGAAGGCAGGTCTGCCCTCAGCCGCAGGGCTGGCAAGGGTCTGACACAGAGGCACCTGGAGCCGGAGCCAGGGGCGGGCATGGGCTGGGGGCGTGCAGGCTGGTGTGGAGGCAGGGTGGCAGAGTGCCCGGCTCACGGGAGATGTGAGGACCAGGGAAGCGTGCAGTGGAGGGGCGGGCATCGTCAGGCATGAAGCTGGCGTGCGCTTTGAGGAGCTGCAGGTGCAGAGGGGAGGGGGCAGGCAGGGACGTCTGGACTCTACCTGGAGCCGAGGGGCAAGGGCAGTGGCAGGGCCAGGCAGGGCCCATGCACTTGCCCTGCAGGGTTCACCCAGAGCCCGTGGAGCACTGGGAGTGGACTCGAGGACCCAACAGAGACGAGTGTCCTGCAGCCCTGGGGTCACAGGTCATGCAATCACGTGAACTGGTGGTTAAAGCTCCTCCCTTCACTCCAAAGCCTCCGAGCCTTAACGTCCCACCGGGTGTAAAATCCAAACCCCTGTGTGAGCCCCACACGCCGCCCTCTGCCTCTCTGACTCAGTTGCCACCTCTCTCTCCGTGGCTCATTCCCCTCCATCTCACAGGCCTCCTGGATGGTCTTCAAAAGTGCGGCAGGCCTGCTCGTGTGCCCAGGGCCTTTGCACTGGCTGGCCCTCTATCTAGAAGGCCTGCCCCTCAACATCCTAATTTCTTGTCCTGCCCCCACCTCGAGTCCCCTCCCAAGTGTCACCTTGTTGGGGAGGCCCTCCGACCAGTCTGTACTGAAGGCCATGGCCTCCGCTTGCTCACCCTTTCCCCGCATTACGCCTCCCCACAGCCTGCATCACCACCACCCTCATCATCCTTCTCTCTGGCGACTGCCCATGGTCCCGCCGGGCATCAGCTCTGAGGCAGCAGGCCTTTGCTGTGTTCCCTGCACCAGTGAGAGATGGCGTCGATGGCTGCCGTGGAGCAAACGACCAAACGTACGGTCCTTACAGAAGCCACGAGAGCACACTGCAAGCCCACGTGGAAGAGGGGGAGACTGAAGCATCAGAGGGCCACGTGTCCTCTGGCCTAACCCTAGCCCTCGCTGGCAGGGCGGTCCTTGGCTCGGGCCCGTCAGCTCTCAGGCCCCCCCCACCTCCACACCCTCTGTGCCCCCCACCCAGACTTTGAGAATGCCCTCCAGTCAAGGAACGGGGCTGGGGAGCCTGGGGTTCCCGCCAACAGCTTCCAGCCTGCCCTGCCCTGGGCAGCTCCTGCCATAGAAATGGAGCCAGAGAGGGCAGAGGTTCCTTGTTTGTTCCCTGCTGTCCCCCGCAACGGCACCTGGCAGGCTTTCAAGATCTCTGGGCTGATGAGAAAACGCATTTGGCTCTCCCTCTGTGCCAGACGTTGCCTCGCTATTTTACACACATTACCTCATCTAAGCCTCACAACAACAGTAGGAGGAGGGAGCGTTATTACCCCACTTGACAGACAAAGGAACAGAGGATGCAGGCTGCCCCGGCCCACACAGCAAAGCTGGAGACGAGCCGCCTGACCCCTCTGATGCTGCTGAAGGGGAGCCCTGAGGGGGTCTCCCAAGCTGGGGTGTGAAGTGGGAGCAGGAATCAACTGAGGGTCAGGGTAGGGGGCACACGGGTCTGACGTGGGGCCTGTGGAGCCTGGGGGCCTGGACCCCAACCACACACGCCCAGCAGCCCTGGCTCCTAGCCCCCGCCCCTCTCTCGGGCTGACCAGCCCTCCTCCTCCTTGCTGCCCTCCAGATAACACTTCTCAAAAAGCCGAGAGGGCCCTGCTACCAACAGGGAGACGTGGTCAAGGCTCCAGAGCCTGGCAGAGCCCTCCTGGCCCCTGCCCTGGCCTCTAGTCCCTGAGCCCTTCACGAGGGGTGATGGACGAGCCCCGGGGTTGGTGACCAAGGTCTCACTCCTAGAACATTCCGCCTCTAGCCGAGACCTGGACAGTCTTTCCTCTGAGGCTGCTCTTCCTGACTCTGGCTGGCAGGGCCCCAGGTAGATGAGCAGGTGCCCCTGCTCCCCACAGGGCCGGCTGCCTTCCCACGGCCCTCCAGACCCAGGGAGGGCACAGCCGGCCCCTCAGAAACCCAGAGGCACGTCCTCCTCAGACACTCAGAAGGCCAACTAGCACCTGGCCTGTTTCTACCGCTAGCCAACGCATCCTCTCCAGCTTCATGGTGGGAATTCTTTCAGAAGAGAGGAGAGAGGGTTGAATAAAGATGCACTGATACATTTCTTGAGCACCCACTGTGTTCCAGGGCCTGTACTGGGCTCTGGGATGCAGAGTGTGCTGCGGTCCTTGTCCTCTCCGGGACACCACCCCGAGTCCTCCCTCTGAGTGGAGCCTTGATCCAGAAAGACCCTTTGGCAGCTGTGCAGAGAGGACGCAGCAGAAAGGCTGAGGCTGGATGCAGGGAGAGCAGGCCAGAGACTAGGCAGCCCGCCCCAAGCCCCAACCTCGACAGCTGGGAAGATGCAGGAAGCATGGGCCCGTCGTGGGGCCCTGGAAAGCCCCGGCACTTGGCATGGCTGTGTCTCGGTGCCTCACCTGTAGGAGGAGGGGACTGTACATCTGCCTGGGGCGGCGGGTGTTGGGACTGTTACGGCAGTGCCTGGAGGGTGTCGGCCGACTCCGTGGGAGCGCAGACTGGGCAAATGCCCCCAGGAGCTCCTTGCCAGCACCAGGATGTGACTGTGAGCCCACAGACCCTGAGGTTAAACAGGACGGAAATGATCACACGGCCGGTGTTGCTAGAACTGCGTTAGCCACGTGCAGACTGGCCCCTCCTCGGGAGGGGACAGGAGGTAAAACGGGGTGTGGACAGAGGGCTCCAGGGTGAAGGTGCCTGTTCTTCAGCAACTTAGTGCCTTGAGAAGGTGGCTTTAAAGCCAAGTTTACTAAACCTACAAAGAATCCCAAGCCACGACAGGAGCAAAGACCCCTGAGGGCCTTGCCAAGTTGGCACGCCGAGCTGAATCTAATGCGGCAAATCTGAATGGGGACAAACGGCGCAAAAGCCCGTGACCCAAGACCAGACGGGGGGTCTGACTCAGCATAAGCAAGTGGGAAAACACCGAAGGTTTGACTGCAGTGGATTCCTGACGAGCCCGTGGGGAATGCAAAGCCAGAGCAGAGGCGTGGAGGTCCCCGTCACTCCTGCAGCCCTGACCTCCCTGTAGCAGGACCTGAGAACCATTCCACAGTGACACTGGCCAGGAACTCAGACGGAAGAGCAGGACAGAAGACATCGAGGGGTGGCCCCATGCGTGCACGCCCCAAACTCCTGCCCCCAAACGCATGATCCAAATTAACGCGGGTCAATTTTTGGATGAAGCCCTTGCTCGCCAGATTTTTGCTACTCTCAATCCCAAGCTCAAACCTAATAGCTCTGGATACCAAAGGACACTGTCTATGTGATATAACAGCAAAAAAAACAAAACAAAGATGAGAAAATTAAAGAGAGCAAATGAAGCCTGAAGAGGGTGAGTACAAGGAAAGCGGCAGGAGGCTGCAGCTCAGCACCTGGGGGAGCCGGGTCTTCTGAGGAGAGGCTGGTGGCAGCAGAGGTACAGTGAGCTGCAACCAGGCAGTGGGGATAGCATCTGGCCCGTCCCCGGGCTTCCAGAGCTGGAAGGGGCTGGGGAGCCCGCAGCTGCACCCCTCCTCCTGGGAGCTGTCGTGCCCCCATCTCCTCGTGACCTTCCCGCTCACTTCTCACACTCAGGAACCCGGCATTAGCCCAATGGCTCTGCCAAACAGCCCTCCCTAAGGCCGATGCACACTCTGTCCTCCTGTCATCTGGCCTCTCGGCGCCATTCTATTTCCTCAGCCCGTGGCTGTGCCAGCCCAACCCCCCGGGCTCCTCCTCGTGTCCCTGTGGCATTTCTGTCCTGTGTTCTCTGCAGGCTTGTCCTGCTCTTCAAGGCCCAGGAGGCCTAAAGCCTATTGTCTTTCATGACTTACTGATTGCTGGGTGACCTCACCCACCGCTGTGGCTGCCTGTGCCGTCTAGAAGCTGATGACCTCAAGTGGTATCTTGCCAGTCCACGCAGCGGGCTCTGCCCTGGGACCCGAGCGGTAACCACTGCTTCCCTGAATTCACTCCTCAGAGGCTTCACGGCACCCGCTCTCAGCAGCGCATCCAAACCTGACTCAGGGTCTTTGCTCTAAACTCGGTCTTGCTCCCTGCTGGGCGGGGCCCCCAGCAGCTGTGAGGCTGTCCCTGCTCACGCCCGTGCCCAAGACCAGGCCGCCGGGTACCCGCTGAACTTCCCTCCCCCGCACCACTGCGTCCAAGGCACCCGCGCCGCTTGCTTGCGTGACTGTGGCGGCCTCCTTACTGCGCTCCATTCAGCGGCTCTTTCTCTCCAATCCATTCCCACGTGCCCTTCTCAAAGCCTTCAAGGGCTTCCCAAGGCCTTCAGGATGAAGATGAATGTAAACCCTGCGGCCGCCAGTCCCCATCACAGCCTGGGCCCTCTGTCCTCCGCGCCCCGCCCCCGCCCCGCCCCCGGGGCCCCATCACAGCCTGGGCCCTCTGTCCTCCGCGCCCCGCCCCTGCCCCCGCCCCCGGGGCCCCATCACAGCCTGGGCCCTCTGTCCTCCGCGCCCCGCCCCCGCCCCCGCCCCCCGGGGCCCCATCACAGCCTGGGCCCTCTGTCCTCCGCGCCCGGCCCCCTCGTTCCTTCGGCGGCACACTGCCCTGGGGCCTCTGCACGGGCTGTACTTCCGGTTGGAAGCTCTTCTCCCACCAGAGACTCCTCCTTCGTGTCACCTCAATCATCACTTCCTCAGGGGAGGCTGCCCCGAGCCGACTGGGTCTACCCTACCCGCCGCACCCTCTCCCGGCACCACGCTCAGCATTCATCACGCTGGTAATTCGACATTTACGTGTGATTGTTCGATTCTCCGCTGCTCCCCACTGTACTTCATACGGCCGATACGGCAGGGACAATGCCTGATTATGACTAGGATCGAACCCCCAGTTCCTAGCACAACGCCTGCCATACAGTTGGTGCTCAGTATATATATTTTTGGAGGAACGCAGCACTGGTACATGGGAAATACAGATGGTGTATCAGTCAGAGTTCTTGTATATTGAGAGGTTTATTTTAAGGAACTGGCTCACACAATCGTGGGAAATAGCACGTCCGAAGTCTGTGGAGCAGACCAGGAGACCAGAAACTCAGGCAGAATTTCTAGGACAGCGTTGAGGCACAATTCCTTCTTCCCCGGAAAACGTCAGTTTTCTATTCTTAAGGCTTTCAAATGATTGTATAAAGACCACCCACGTGACTGAGAATAATCTGCTTTACTTAAAGTCAACCTTCAGAGCAATGACTAGGCTAGTGTTTGACCAAATACCTGGGCAGCACCATAGCCCAGCCAAGCTGACACAGAAAATGTAACCATCACAGATGGCAAGGAGGGCAGCAACCCAAGGAGAGGCCAACAGCGCGGTAAGACGATTGAGAGAGCCGTGACAGGCTTATTTTCACATGCTGGAGGAAAACCCAGCAGAGACATTCTGTGAAGAGCTGAGGGTGTGCAGAGGGGATCTCTTCCACTGAAGAAATCTCAGCCCTGGTCCCCAGGGCCAGAGTGATTCAGCCAGGATTACAGTCTGGGGCGTCAGAGGAAGGTGAGGGCAGGCCCCCCATTGTGAGGTCCAGGTAGAACGCTCCACTCAGACTGGCCCCAGCCCTGGCTGATCTTCGACTCCATCCTCACCCTCACCCTCCTGCCAGGAGTGTGCCCTCTGTCTTATACCAGGACGTCACCACCCTCTCCTGTTCAAGAGCAGATGCCCGCAGAGCCAGTGGAGGTCACAAGGACGTGGCCTCACACAACTCCCAAGGTCAGGCCTGCAAATTTCTCTGTGTAGACGGCTCTAAAAAGGGGGAGTGCGATAAGGACTCAGAGATGTGAGTTCTTGGAACCTGATGGGGAATGCAGTCTTGGGTTCTTGAAGGACTATAGTCAGGAAAATTCAAGAAGCCAGAGAATAGTGGGCACAGAGGGGGCACCGCTAGGGAATTTGGAATAGGGAAACCTGAGTCATCAGAAATGGAAACTCCAAGCTATAGGGAGCCGACTGCTTAGACGAGGGAGCCCCTGGGCCAGCAGCCAGGGAAAGGCTCTCAGCACCTGGCGTCAGAAGAAAGCATAGCCCAGTGTCCCGCTGTCCAACATGTTAGTCCCCAGGAGAAGGCTGACAGCTAAATCCAGGTGCGCCCAAGATCCCAAGGGAAGGGCACCCTCTCCAGGAAGGCAGGTGATGAGTCTTCATTCAGCAGATGTTCACTGGTTACCTACCTGCACGGCACTCGGCCCTTTGCTGGATGCTGGCGAGTCGCAGTCCTTGCCCTGGATGTGAAGTGAGTGAAACAGCGCTAAAGAGCTAACTGCACAGAGCCAGGTAAGTGCTGTGATGGAGGACACGCCTGCGGGGAAGCCTAGAAGGCGGCTGCTGGGAAGCTCCACAGAGGAAAGCCGGCTGGACAGAGAAGGGGTGGGAATGTTCCAGGCTGAAGAAGGGCCTGCGCTCAGGCCTGGAGGCACGGAGAGCTGAGCCTGGTAGAGCAGAGAGGCCTGGAGGAGGTGCAGCCTCTGACCTCACAATACCCAGGCCCATGGGCCAGCCTTGCAACTTGCAAACTCTAGTGCCCTCTTCCAGCCCGGGTGAGGCCCCGGGCCCTGGGCAGCCTCCAGGTGCAGCGCCCTGCTGACAGCCGCACCCTTCCCGCTGCCCTGGGGCATGTCTCTACTCACCAATTACGAGGGGCTTCGCCATCAGATCGAGAGGCTGGTGCGGGAAAATGAGGAACTGAAGAAGCTGGTGCGGCTCCTTCGGGAGAATCACGAGCTCAAGTCGGCGATCAAGATGCAGGCGGGTGGCCTGGGCATCAGCGGGTTCAGCAGCAGGCTGGGCGAGGCAGCGACCAACCCTCCTCAACACCAGGGTAACTGCAAGGGGCCTGGGTTCAAGAAAAGCGGGGAGGGAAGGGTGAGACTGCACCCGAGAGGAGAGACTCTGTGCTGGGGTCTCGGGAAATCATGGAGAGAAGGGCGGAGATAGCAACAAACACCGGGTGAGGGGAGGGCGAGGACATAGGGCAACCACGATAAAAGAACAAAACTAGGCACCAGCCCCATTCACCTGATGGCAGGAGTCCCTGCCCACCCACACACTCCTCCCCTCAGGTGAACTTCCAAGCAGCTCCACAGACTGAGAATTTCCCAGCCCTGGAATCCAAGGTGCTGCCCCACTGGACCCAATACGGCACCCACCCTCAGCTTCCCCCCCTCCCCTCCGTCCCCCCGCCCCCAGCACCCTCAGCCCCCTGCCCCATCCCTCTCCACTCAGAATTGACCACCGGAGTCTAGAGACCAAGGAGAGAAGCCAGGACTGAAGCTTGAGGTTTGAAATCGTTAGTGTGTGACAGCCCTGGGGCTGGAGAGGAGGTATGGGGCAGGGTGAGACAGAAGAATGGGCAGAGAAGTTAGGGGCGTTCACACAGAAGCTGCCCAGGGGCCAGCTCTCCCCAAGCCACCGCATTCTGGCACAGAACTCCAGGGAGTACAGGAGTCCTAAAATCAAACCTTCCAGGTTGTTACAAAGGTTTATTTGTCAGGTAAGCAGATAGAACATAATTTAACAGTCGTTAGCTTGACTGATAACTTTTAACTGACATATCATATGTAAGCCTCCATTTGTGCTCTCGGCCAGGGGGAACCTGGGAGAAGGAAATTCAGTCTTGGAGGAAGAGAATAAGTTGCACTTTGGACAAACTGACTCTAAGACGTTCTCACGACATCCACCTGGAGCACCCAGGAGGCAGCGGAGGTGTGAGCCTGAGGCTCAAAGGAGAGGTCAGGGCTAGAGAGAAAAGATGGAAGAGTCACTGATAACTGAAGCCGCAGGAGGGGTGAGACGATCTGGAAAGAGAGAGGAACAGTGAGGAGAGACTGGGGACAAGTCCTGAGTCAAGACAGGTAGAGAAGCTGGCAAAGGGGCACTCAGAGAGACAAGGGACACCTCAAAAGTGTAATGTCACAGAAGCCGAGACAGCTTCGAAGGGGACAGAGTGTCAGCGGAATAAAGGCTGCCTGAGAGGTGGAGCAAGAAAGGTGCTAATGACCTGCGTTGGGAACCTCGGCTAGAGCAGCTTCAACCGCACTGTGAGCAGGAAAGGCCCAGGAGTGAGGTGGAGAGTGCGGGAGAAAACGGAGAGAATAAACGGTTGACACTACGTTCATGAAGTAGGGCTTGGAGGGGCGCCAGCTGGAGAAGGGCATGGCGTCTAGAGCTGCTTTTCCTGATGGCAGAGACCTGAGTTTATTTCTATGGAAAGGGGAGATACGAAAGAGAAAAGGAATGCTTTACAGAGCAGAGGCTGCCTTGACTGAAGGAAGAGCATCCGTCCACTGCCGGGGAAAGGAAGGAGGAAGGGTGGGTGAGAACACCAGGTGGGAAGCTGCAGAACTCCGGAACCGTGGCTTCAATTTTCTCTGGAAAAAATGTCATTCTCTGACAGTCAGGGTGGAGAGAAAAAGATGGGGGAAGTCTGAAATAAAGTGAAAATGGCAGGAGGAAGTGAGAGGGGAACCGGGAGGTGTGTAACGGGCGCAAACGGTGCCGGCATGTGTGGGCTTCGTAGGCAGCAGCCACCAGCCGCCTCCAGCAGCACTGGGCTGGCGGGGGTGCGGACAGACATGCGGAAGGCAGGCAGGTGGCCATAAGGGCCGGTCAGCGACAGCCTGGGCCCACCACGGAAGGGAGTGGACGCCAGCTGGGCTGGCACATGACACGGAAGAGGCCAGCGTCCCAGAGACCTAGAGAGGCCGGCAGCCAGGGCAGAAGGCACGCCTCCGTGGGCAGAGCGGGTCGCCTGCGCGGCGGGAAATCAGTAACCATCGCTGTTGGCTGCATTAATTTCACGGGGAAGAAAGGCCATGCGGTTCAGGCGCTGGCCTTGCGAACATGGCAGGGGAAGGCGGAGCCAGGATGCATGGGGACTGAGGGCTCAGGGGCTCTCGGCCCGACGTCTCGCAGACGGAAGATGCACGGGGCGTCGGGGCAGGGCTCAGGGACTCTCTCGGGCCCGACGTCTCGCAGACGGAAGGTGCGCGGGGCGTCGGGGCAGGGCTCAGGGACTCTCTCGGCCCGACGTCTCGCAGACGGAAGGTGCGCGGGGCGTCGGGGCAGGGCTCAGGGACTCTCTCGGCCCGACGTCTCGCAGACGGAAGGTGCGCGGGGCGTCGGGGCAGGGCTCAGGGACTCTCTCGGCCCGACGTCTCGCAGACGGAAGGTGCGCGGGGCGTCGGGGCAGGGCTCAGGGACTCTCTCGGCCCGACGTCTCGCAGACGGAAGACTCATGGGGACTGAGGGCTCAGGGGCTCTCGCGGGCCCGACGTCTCGCAGACGGAAGGCGCGCGGGGCGTCGGGGCAGTGGGCGCAGCGCGGAAGTGAGGGCTGCGCCGAGGGCTCAAGCCCGCACCGCGGGGGCGGCCCGCGCGCCGGCTCCTCCGCCCGAGGGGTCGGGCGGGGAGGCTGTCAGCAGGGGGGCAGGAGGGCTTCTGCTGCCCTTCCTGCTGGGCGCCTCCCCCTCCCCCCTCCTCACCTAAGCCCCCCCCCTCCCAGGCCCCCACCCTGCTGCCCCTCTGTCTTCTCTTGCTTCCTTAGGCGGGGAGCAGCCTTCTTCCTCTTTCCCGAAGGGCTTTGAGCAGCCCTGCTCCTCACAGCCTCCCTCCCCTCCCCCCAATCCTACCGGGGCCTGTTACCCCGGCAGGGCCTCCCTCCTCCCCTCAGGAACCGTCCTCCCCCAAGTCCCAACCTCCCACCCCGGACCCAACCCTACCCCCGCCCCACCCCCACCCCAGGGGTTGACCCTAAGCCCCCGGATCCATCACTCGTGGGACCCCAGCCCTCCCTCACGATTGCCTTCCTCTTAGGAGCCTTGTCCCCCCTCAGAACCCAGCCCCCTGGGGACCCCATCCCCCCTCAAGACCCACCTTCCTTTTGGGACCCCTGTGCACCCTCAGAACCCACGCCCTCACAGCCCTCTCCCCTCAGGACCCCATCCCGCCCTGCCCTTCTTTTAAGACCCTTGTCCCCCCTCAGAACCCGCCCCCTTCTCAGGGCCAGTCCCCTCCTCAGGACCTGTCGCCATCCCCCCTCTCTTTCTCACCTGCCGCCGCCCCAGACCTCTTGGAACCCTGGGCTCTAGCGGCCTTTGCTCACCCGTCTCGCCTCCTCGAGTCCGGCCTCGAGCAACACCTTCCCGCCCAGACCCTCAGGCCCCGCCCCTCAGGGCAGCCCCGTTACGCTAGCTCCGCCCCTTGAGCGGCGCCGCAACTCGGGCCCCGCCCCTACGCTCGGGCTCCGTCCCGTCAGGGCCCTCCCTGGCGCCCCGCCCCCTCCGACCGCCGGCTTTGACGCCCGCCACATTGACTGACCCCCGGCTTCGTCCCCGCGTGGACCGGGGGGTCTCGTGGCCGGGCCGCCCTTGCCCGGGTGTGGGCCCGGCCTGGTCCTCGCGGGGCCGACGTCCTCGCGGAGGGAGGGTTCCGAGGCCGGAGAGGCCACGGGTGGTGGGCAGGCCCGGGAGGGACCGATGGGGAGGCTCTGCAGCCCGGAGCCCGAGGGCCGGCCAGGGAAAAGGCGCGAGGGCGCGGCCGAGTGCAGGACAGTGTGGCGCACGTCCTGACCGACGCGACGAGGGGCGGGAGACCAGAGTGGGGCCCCTCCAGAGTCCCGCCCTCGGCCTCGGCGGGAAGGATAGAGCTGCCCCTGTGAGGAGCAGGCTGGGGGAGGAAATCACAAGTTCGCTTAAACGGTTAAAACATTGTAAACTGCATTTGTAGATCTAAGACATTTGCTTTTCTTTTTAGCTTCAATAGTCCGATGTAACAAACAAACCTTCCTGGACCCAAATAATTCTTATGTATAAAATAAACATAGGGCTTCCCTGGTGGTGCAGTGGTTAAGAATCCACCTGCCAATGCAGGGGACACAGGTTCGAGCCCTGGTCCGGAAAGATTGCACATGCCGCGGAGCGACTAAGCCCGTGCGCCTAGAGCCCATGCTCCACAAGAGAAGCCACCGCACGGAAGAGTGGCCCCCACTCACTGCAACTAGCTAAAGCCCGCGCGCGGCAACGAAGACTCAAAGCAGCCAAAAAATTAATTAATTAATTATTTTAAAAAGCTAAAAAATACCCTATATAGATGCAGTGAATCTAAGTTCTCTTTAAGTTTCTAATACTGTATGTAGTAAAGTACCTAGGAACATTTCAACTCGTAAGTCTAAATCAGCAAAATATAAATTATAAGGTTAAAACAAACTTGCACATTTTGCAATACAATACAAAGCTATAGGACTGAAATCTCTTAAACCGAGGCTCGACCTGGGGCTCCTGTTGGCTCAGAGCACTCCTGTTCATGAGAATTCCCTGGAGGTCCAGTGGTTGGGACTCTGTGCTTTCAAATGTCCCCATCTCCCAGCCAGAGATTTCAACAGGCTGCTCCTGAGATTCTCATCGGTGACCCTAATGGGTCAAAAATCCATGGACATGGCTTCCCTGGTGGTGCAGTGGTTGAGTCCTGCTGATGCAGGAGACACGGGTTCGTGCCCCGGTCCGGGAAGATCCCACATGCCGCGGAGCGGCTGGGCCCGTGGATAATCCTACACTGACCTTTTTTAATCATCAAGTTTTATCTGTGCTCATATATACATCATGTTCTTCATATTTATTGAACACTTTCTGTGGCCCAAGTACTGTTCTAGGCACTGGGAAACAGGAGCAAACAGACAAAGCCCTGCCCTCACGGAGCTTCCATTCTAATCGAGGGAAACAGGAAAAACCAATAAGTCAATGGAGAATATCTTGGAGAGAGATAAGTGCTAAGGAGGACATAGTCCAGAGGAAGGGGAAGGAACGGGTTGGGTGAAGGAAACTGGTGATTTGGGATGGAAGAGCTCATTGAAGAGGTAACAACTGAAAGGACGGGTGGAAGTACGTGGCCAGCTGTGCACACGGGAAAAGCGTTCCAGGCAGAGGGAACAGCAACACAAAGACAGAGGCAAGAGCGTGCCGGAGCATTTGAGGAACAGCAAGGAGGCCCGAGGGGCTGAAGAAGAAGGTGCCAGGGAGAGACCAGGAGGAGAAGAAAGTCAGAGAGAGGACGAGCCAGGTCACGGGGGACACTGAACTGCCTAGCACTCCGAATGAGACGGTGAGCTAGCTGGTGGGCATTTTAACTGGAACAGTCTGGCTGATGTGTGAAGGGAGAGGCCAGAAACAGGTAGCAAGCCAGGGGGCTCCTGCAATAATCCAGGCAGGGTAGTGTTGGTATGGACCGGAGTTGGGAGGAGCACACGTGCTGGATTCTGGATATACGTACTTGAAGGTGTTGCAGACAGATGGGATGCTCGGGGCTCCTGAAAGAGAAGTGTTGAGGCTGCACCATTTGAGGCCTGAGCCACTGAAAGAGCGAAGACGTCGGCGGCCGGCACGCCAGGGCGGCAGAGTCCCCAGCAGAACCCTGGGAAGAAGGGGGTCAGGCCACTGGGATGTGAGTCAGAGTCCAGCCCAAGAGTAAGCAGCCTGCGCTGGTCCAGAGCGTCCGAGCTGCATCAGCTCCTGCAGGGAAGCAGACTCTAGGTGGGCCTTGGGGCTGCCCCCGGGGGCAGAGGATGTGGGCCCAGAAGCACCTGGAGGAAGCCGGGTGACCAGGAACCTGGATGCCAAACCAAGACGGGATTTCAACAGGGAGGAACGTCCCGCCGCGTGGACACCACTCGCCACCTGCGAGAAGAGCCCCGTGAAGCGTGCGCTGGGTTCTGCGACGCGGGGTCACCGGCCCCTCGATCAGTGTTTGGGTGCAGGGATGGAGAAGGAGAAAATGGACTGAGATGCTGAGTTGGTACAACGCCCAGGGACGTCTGCGAGGGACACAGAGGACACCAGTGGAGGTGGGGACATCAGTGAGATGGAAACCAGATCCCCTGGGTCTCAGAGACCATGAGGACCTGGCCGCGCAGGCACCGTCTTCTCTCCCAAGTCCTGAAGACGCTGCCCGAGTGGTCCTTTCCCATGTCATCCGGACCCTAGGCTCCCCCAAGAGGAGACAGGCTGGGAAGGACAAACGCCCTGACTCGGGTCTCCGTGCCCCGTCACCCGTCTCTGCCGCACCGCCTGCTCCTTCCCTCACGCCGTTCCTCTCCGTGGGATACTTCCCTTTGGGCCACAAGCTTCACTGTCTCTTCAATCCTAAAGCAAAAATCCAAAAAAGCCAAAGCAAGAAATCATAAAAGACTGGTTGATTTGATTCTGAAAATTTAAGTTATTTGTTTGGGAAAAAATAACAAAACTTAAAACAAAAATAAACGGCAGGACATCCTGGCACACATTGTGCAGGGCGGCATCAGTGTAACAAGTCCCGGACTTCTCAGGGAATGTCAGATGTTTCTGAGGGGTCTGAAAGTGGATAGACTTAGCAGTGTGCGTTAAGAACCTCTCAAATGTCTGTTTTCGGGGGGAAAGATAATAAAGATTTATATAGTAGAATTTTTGTCACTGGGAAAACTGGAGACAATTCATTCTCCCAACAGCCGAAACAGGCTCAATAAACAATGGCACGTGCACAAGCCGGGCACCACCGCAGCCACGATAAGCGCTGTTTTCCAGGAACGATGATGCTGAAGGTAGCCGTGGTGCAGGCCCAGTAGGAAGAGGCGGGGCACATAAGGACACGGGCCACGTACGCAGTCACCACACACGTGTGCGTGGCCTGGGAGCTAGGAATGGACTTTACCTTTTTAAAGAGCTGAGGGAAAACCCAAAGGAGTCTGCTGGTTCACGACATGCACTGAGTCCATGAAATTCTAATATCGGCACCCACAAGTAACGTTTTGTCGCCAAGCTTCCACGTGTATTTGTTTCCGTGTTGTCTGTGGCTGTTTCGGAGCCGTGACAGCAGAGCTGAGCGGCTGCAATAGAGGCCGGATGGCCAGGAGAGCTGGAGCTCTTTTCACCAGCTCTTTACAGAGGGGTTCGCCAGCCCCTGAGCGACATAAACACGTGGAGAAAGTCTTCAAGCCTTCGCGGAGCTTTGCTATATGATGGACGGTGGGATAACAGGACCACCAGTGGTTTTCATCTTTTCTGACTTTTCTGTATTTCCATTCTTTTCCTATAATAAGCATGTACTGCTTTTTTTTTTAATGTGGAAGTTTTCAATCAAACTGCACACTCACAGAAACCTTTCCTGCACCCTCCCTAGGGGCCTTCTCCCCCAAACAGCGGTCACTCAGTCATCCGAGGGCAGTCTCCTCAGGAACCCAAGGGCAAACGGGCTCCCAGGCCCCACGCAGGGGAGAAGCAACACCCCCTCCTCTGCCTGCATCCCCGGCGACAGGCAGGCGGGGGCCCTGTACGGGCCAGGCACACCCTGGGCTCCACGGGAGGCTCCCAGCAGCTTTGAGCTCTGGCCTCCCTGAGGGTCCCCCACGTGGTGAGGCTTGGCCGTCCCCAAGAGGACAGCAGTCAGGAGGCCCGGGCCCACTCCCCCACCACCTGGGAACAGAGGGGTCCACTTGGCGACCTACGTGTTCAGACCCTCCTCTCCTCCGTGAGGGGTCAGCGGCTCAAGGCAGTGGGCCTGTCTGAGGGACAGGCAGCGTGGAAGGTCCTGGTGGCTGGGGGGCCGGCGTTTACAGAGGTGATCCTGGGAGGGACCAGGCTCCCTCGGAGCACAGGGATGAGGGGCCAGACCCTCGCGTGGGATCCACTGAGCAGCCCCACAGATGCCCGCTTAGAGGTGAGGCTCAGAGAGAGTTGGTCAGCTCATCAGAGGCACATGGGCATCTTGGTGCAGGCCCTGCCCCAGTGGGGAGAGAGCCTGGGGTCTCAGTGCTTTCTCCGTGTCCCCCAGGTGTCTTCCCGCCCCCGGCCCCGGCAGCAGCAAACGAACCCGTCCTGGAAGAAGGGATGGCGGCTCTGGTGCCCCTGGCCGACACGCTAGACAGCCCGCAGCCCAGCCCCGCGGCAGGCCCCGTCGTGAGCGCCCGGATGGGCCCTCTCAACACGCTGCTGCCCGGCCTGGGGCCCATCTCACAGAGCAGCCCACTCTCCAGCCTCCTGACTGGCCCCCTGAGCGACCACCTGGCCAGCCCCGTGGCAGTGCCCCTGGCGGACACACCGGCCAGCTCCCTGGGCCTGCCCTCGACTGGCCCCCTGACTCCCAGCAGCCCCCTGACAGGCCCCCGAGCTGTGCCTCAGAGCAGCCCCCTTATGGACGCTGTAACAGGTTCGGTGGCCCTCTCTCTGAGCAGCCCCCTGCTCACCTCCACGGCTGCCCCCCTAGGTGTCTCTCAGAACCTTCCGGCCAATCCCGTGAGCAGTCTGGTGCTGTTGGAGGCCCCAAGGGTGTGGCTGGCAGAGCCGCTGCAAGGATGCCCCTCTGGACCCCATCCCTCAGCGGGTGGGGGGCCTGCTGCCACCGCAGAAGGTAACCGGTGCAGGGGGAGGGGCAGCGGGGGCCCAGGGGGCGGGGCCCCTGCCAGGCTGGTAGGCCCTGGCCCTGCCTCGCTCTAACCCTCCTCCTCTCCTTTCTGCCCCTCCCCCACGTCGCTAGCCCCGCCCTCCGCTGAGCACCCCCAGCCCGCCCAGGAGCCTGAGCCCCTCAGCATGACGTCTGTGGGTGCGCCCATGCAGACTTCCACGCCCGTCGGTCCCATGGGCACACCCAGCCCCGCAACAGCCTTCTCCTACGGCACCCCAGACGCCCGGACACAGCCTGGTGGCCCCCAGGGACAAGCGGTCTCTGCCTCTGTCCCTGCCTCGGCCACCTCCTACAACATCACCATCCTCGCCTCTGCCCTCACTCCCGCTCCCCAAGCTGCCACCAGCTATAGGCCCTCAAGCACCCCGCACCCCTTTGCCCGCACGCACCGCTCCCCGACCCGGCTCTCGCCCACCCTCCACTCCCCTGCACACAACCCCCACTCCCCGCCTCGAGCCTCGTCCTCACCGGCTTCAGTCAACGACACCCGAGGTCCACGCGTGGCAGAGCCGTCTCGGAAGAGCAACCTGCAGTTGGAGCGGAAGCTAGCCCACCGGAAGACCGGCAAGTTCCCTGACAGCTCCCGACGGCAGCACGGGTCTGGGGTCTCCTCGGCTGCCCTAGGAGACCTCCCAGGCACCCCCCTGGGCTGCTGACCACGGTCACTGACCACTCCCTCCACCCCTTGTTGTCCCCAGAGTCGAAGCAGCTGGCCTGGGAGAGGCTGGTGGGGGAGATCGCCTTCCAGCTGGACCGCAGGATCCTGTCCAGCATCTTCCCCGAGCGTGTCCGGCTCTACGGCTTCACGGTCTCCAACATTCCGGAGAAGATCATTCAGGTGTGTTGTGCCTACCTGCCGCTCACCGCCTGAGGGCCTACCCCGCCACCTGCAGGGCTGGGGACGGCCTTCCGGGGGCCCCTGCACTCCGGCTAGGCAGAGCGCATCAGAATCTGCGGGCACCCTGGGACGGAGGATACACCGCACTCAGTCCAAGTGGCCAGCAGGTGTCCGCGGCATCTGGCAGCAGGAGTGTGTGGTCCCAGCCACCCGGGCGGCCTTCCCAGAGGGCAGAGCAGCAGAGGGGCCCCAGCACTGTCAGGCCTGTGAGCCCCCACTTTGCCACTGCCATGGCCTCGGGTCTGCCAGGCCCCGCTCCCACGGGCCCTCCCCAGACTGGCAGAGCTGCCGCCTTGTGTCTCTCCCTCGCCCTGTCCAAGTCCTCAAGTGTCACTGGGGGGTGCAGGGGAGGCAGTTCTCAGAGCCTCTGAGCAGCTGGCGGCCTGGTGGCCAGGGTCTTCAGGCCGGGCTCGTTCCGTATTCCCAGCATGCCCTCCACTGAGCCCGCTCCCACTGAGGGACACAGAGGACGATGTTTCCCAAACACGCTTGGGCGCGTCTCCTCGCCACCACGTGTAGGAGGCACGTTGGAGTGGGAGCCGTCGGGGGCTTGGGCTGCGCCGGGGCAGGATGAGCCGGTGCGCGCCCTTCCCCCCCGACACGCCCACTCGGGTGGAGCGGGGGTGGGGCAGGGGTGGGGCAGGGGGCGGGCGTCGGCGCCGCGGCCCTTCAGCCGTTTACTCTTCCCTCGAGAAGTAGCCCTCGGTGGTCCCGGCCTCTACCTCTCTGGCCGTCCTTATCCGTGGATGGACTGTGGCTCTGGGTCTGTGAGTGGGCAGGAATCACGTTCAGTGACAGTGGGCTCATCTGTGTCCCGGTTTGAGCTTGCCTTCTCCTTTTGTTAAGGTGTCCTTTGGTTAGGTTTGTAATTTTAATGAGACCAAAATAATCCACGTTTTTTATCCACCTTTTCCTTTTTTTTTTTGGCCGTGCCACGTGGCATGCAGAATGTTAGTTTCCCGACCAGGGATGGAACCCGCGTCCCCTGCAGTGGAAGCGCAGAGTCTTAACCGCTGGACCGCCAGGGAAGTCCCACGTTCTCCTTCATTGTTTGTACTCTTCGAGTCCCATTTAAGGCTGGAGCTGCCGGCCCCGCCTTGGTCCCCTCTCCCAGTCCCACGAGTGTGGGCTCCAGGTTTGCAGGTCTGGCCCTGCCCAGGTGACAGTGTCCTAATCCTGGGAGGCCAAGGGAGCCAGGGCATCTCTCCTTCCAGATCGTCGTAGCTCCTCTTGGCCCTTCGCTCTTCAAGATGAATTTTAGGATCAGTCTGGCAATTTCCAAGAAAAACCTAGTTCAAATTTTTAGTTTTTCATTGGTTTATAGGTTGAACTGGGGAAGTTTCCCATCTTTGCCATGTTGGCTATCCCTGTGTTGCTTGTGTCGGCGGGGCCAGCTTTGGCCATGCTGGGTTTGACAAGCCTTGACTCCTACCCTGGAACACCGCCACCACGGCTGTGCCATGAGTGCAGCCCGGCAGCGGCTGTTTAAAACTTGGCAGATGACGCGGGAGAAGCACAATATTTATGTCTCTAAAATGCTGCATCTGATATCTAGTTGGCAAAGACTACACTTAATCATAAGTGAAAGTCTAGTTGCCCACATAGAAGTTAGACATCAGGCTATGGAGAGAGGTTTCTGGTTGTTTGACACTGCTGTTTATGCGGAGGATAAGGTGGACCCTCCAGGAGGGTGTGTGCGTGCAGGTCCTCCGCTCCCACGCCGCTCTCCGCCTTGCCTGCGAGGTGCCGCTTATGCTGGAGAACTTAAGTCACGGCACTAAACGGCAACTCTTTAGAGAAGAGGCAAGAAAAGGAAGCAGAACGCACGTAAGGCAATTTGTTTGGTATTTAAGGAAGTCGAGGAGCTTGGTGCCCCTGAGCCTGTGCTTCAGGCTCCACCTCGGCGGCCTCTGGGTGGCGGTTCTCACCACAACACTCACCTGGTCATTCTGCCCATCGGCCACCGTCACCAATTCCACGGCCTCCGGCCCATGCACCTTCCATCCAGCCATGAGCAGAGCTGCAGGATCATACACTTGCTGCCCTTGTTCCCAGGAAGCCCTCCACTGCAGCCCACCCGCACGGAAGCTGTCTTCAGGATAGCCCCTGGCTGGCCTTCTGTAGGGCCCACTGCAGGTTGACTGAGCTCTGGTCCCACCTGAGGATCATAAAGATGCTTCCTGGTCTCAAGCTATCCTGCCTACTTGGCTGGATTATTCGTTGATTCCCATCTGCATTTAATTCCACTCTGCCCAGGCTTTCACTTCCCTTCATCAAGACATCTTGTTTATTTCTCTGCACATTGACCTCCAATGTTGGCGGTTGCTGGAAGCCCTAAATTCTACCTAGATTCACCAAACCAGGCGAAACCTGGTGTCGGCCCACTGGGGTCCTTTGCTTCCCGAATGCCGTAGAGCTTTAACGCTGAACACTGTAATGGAACCCGATATTCAATGAGGACTCGTTGACTTTGTCCATAGAACGTGGCTATCTACTTTTGTGTAAGTTCGCAGACAGTTATGCTGTCTTTTAAGCTCAACTGAAAGTTATCCCAGTGCTCATTACTGTCAGTTCTTCTGCCCAAACACAAAGCTCTGCTCCATGGGAGATGCTCTGGCTCTCTTCCTTTCTGCGCCCTTGTCCTAGGAGACCCTGAGTCCAGCTGCATCAGTGTGAGGGTGACTGAGGGTGGTGCCTCGGTCCTGCCCGTGGTCCCCCCGGGATGCTCTCTAGGCCAACGCATCGGCCTGCTCAGAACATTTTTGATTTCTGTGTACTGATTTGTTATTTAGCTACCTTGCCAAACCCCCTCGCTAGTTTTGATAGTCTGTATATCATTTTGGCTTTCCTCTGTAGACAATCATATCATATAGCACTTAAAAAAATTTTTTTTTGTTTTGGCCGCGCTGGGTCTTAGTTGCGGCATGTGGACTTCTTAGTTGCGGCATGTGGACTTCTTAGTTGCGGCATTCGAACTCAGTTGCGGCATGCATGTGGCATCTAGTTCCCCGGCCAGGGATTGAACCCGGGCCCCCTGCATTGGGAGCTCAGAATCTTACCCACTGGACCACCAGGGAAGTCCCATACAGCACGTTTTAAAAGCAGATCATAAGGCTACCTCATCTTGTCTCTGACGTGATTACAAACACACACTTCTAGTCTTCCGGTTAAGTGCGATGTGTGTTCCAGGCTTTTTGCCAGATCTTCTTTCGACAAATCAGTCAGAGTCCTCGGTTGCACACAACAGAATCCACACTAGCTGATATAGGCAGAAAGGGGTTTATTATAAATGTTTAGGTGTTCAGACAGGCTCCAGGAAGGACACCAAATTGGGCTTGCCTGCTACACAGCCAGTAAAAATGCCAGACGGCAAGGGAGTGAACACGCCATCGTCGTTGCTGCCCCGGGAACAGCACGCACACGCCTAGTCGGATGCCTGCAGTTTGGTACGGCTGCCCCGAAGAACCAGTGCCACAGCCAGTGCGCTCTCCAAAGAGCCCAGCCCCTGCCTGCACTGTCTCCTCCAGGAGACGAGGTCCACGCACCTGTACTTGCTGGGCGGAAACCCAGGTCAGAGGGGTACCTGAGCCACAGGGGAGTCTGGAATAGGTGATGTTTAGCGTCCAGCCTCTTAGAGTTCAGGAAGGTGCTAGAATGCACCAGGACAGAAGCCAGTGAGCCACATTCAGCATCTGCCTCACCAGGTGAAGAAGTTCCCTCTTCCTCCTTTGTCCAGAGTGCTTGGTTTTTTTCTTACTCATGAACAAATACTGAACTTTTAGAATGCTGTTTCTCTCTCTCACTGAGATGACCACACAGTTTTCTTCCCCCGCCCTTTTCTGTTAACATATTGATACACATGAGAAGATACTCTGCTCATAAACCACACTGCGTCCCTGGTGTTTATAGATGCCCTGGGAGGCTCTGTTTGCTGTTTATGAGTTCTGCAGCTTCGCTACATTTTTAGAGATCGTGCCAAGTTTCTGTGACAGGAATACATGGCTTAATAGCCAGAGGTTTATCTCTCCACAGGGTTGTGGGGCCCTGCTGACCAGCCCCTCGCACACATCAGGGTCCCCAGGGTCCCCGCGTCCCGGGACTCGGCCTGGGGGTGGTGCTCGAAGTCCCAGGCTCCTCCCCTTGGCTCGAACTTAGTGACATCAGGTCCCCCTGCAGGATGGTGGGACACGTGGTGGTTTCAGCTGGGCATTTCATTACCTAGAAGAAGGGGGAGGCGCTGCCTTGTTCAGTGGAGGGTGTGGACTTTGCTCATCCTCTCTATTGAGCTTTCTTCAGATTGTGTTTCCTCACTTCTCATTATTATTTCCTCCCTTCTCCTTCCGTTAGCTTTGCTTTATTTTCCTTTCTTGGGTTGAGCTCTTAAATCATTTTATTTTACATCTCTTTTGTTTTTAAATAACTGCATTTAGGACAAGGAAGTTCCTTCTGGTCAGGGAGATATTCAAAATCCTCAACAACCGGTACCAGGGAACCCCAGCCAGAGTGGACCCTGTTCTAGGGTCCAGGCAGAGCGGGAGGCTTCCGCTGTTCAAGGCTGGTGGGGAGAAGCGACGGTCTCCTGGCAGCCCCGGCTATGTCCGCCAAGGCTCCAGCCTGACTGGTGGCACTCTGCCTGCAGCCCTGCAGGCTAGAGGGGTGGTGTGTGGCTGTTCAGGTCTGACTATCTCACGAACTGCCTTGCATTTCCTCTCTAACCCCTGAGTCCGTCGGGACCACCATCTGAGGGGTGTCTGGCTGCCCGTGAGTGTTGGCTTCTAACACGCCTGCCCTGCGTTTGGAGAATGAGGGCCGCACCACGCGTATTCTCTGGTATTTGCTGCCATTTCCCCTCACTGAGCGCATGGTCGGTGCTGTGTGTGGTCCAGGACGGAAAGATTGCGTGATGAGCACGCGTGCTGGGTCTCGCAGGTGTGAGTCTATGTGCCTCCCCGCGCCCCCGCCCCCCACGTATCCCCTCCAGTGCCAGGCCCTGCGGCTTCGCCCTGTAGAGATTCTTCCCCTCCACTCTGATTGTCTCCACGTCCACCTCCACAGCTACATTCTCTCCTCCGCTCCTACCCCGTGGTCCAAACTGCTGTCACCTTAGCTGGTCCACAGCTAGCTTGCCGCTCCACCTGTTCAGGCCTGGCTAGCGGCAAGCGTTCAGAATATGCCAAGCGGGTGCCAGACACAGTCTCTGCCCTCGGGGAGCTCACTATCTCTCTCCGAGGCCTTCAGTCAACAAGAAGAGCCGTCAGGAGCTCTGCCTCTCGTTCTTCTCCCCACCCAGACCCGGGCTCACCGGGGCCAACTTCACCGCCCTGGGCGCCCCTCCTTCTCTACTCCTACGCCTGTAGACGTGACCCCCGTGCAGCAGAGCTGACTGGCCCGGGTGCTGTGCTTGACGCCCCCAGAGACGTTTCCTTTGTCCTCACAGCAGCGCTGTCAGGCGGTGCAGTGTTTCCTGCAGTCCCAGCAGGGAACGCGAGGCTCACACTCAGCGTGGTGGCGGCCGTTGAACCCGACTCTCCCCGGGGGCCCTGCTCTGCACCCGGCGTCCTGGCACCTTCCGTGCCATGCATGCTGCTCCCCAGCCTGGAAACTTCTTCCCTCCACTGTCCTTGTCCTTCAGGCCTCGCTTCAGCGACCTCTCCCTCCAGGACCCCATCCCAGTGGCAGCGCTCGCAGTACCATCCCTCTACCGGGCCGTGTCCTCACTGTAAACTCTGAGGGCCTTTTGCTCACACCTGAACTGGGAGGGCTCGGAGATCTGCAGAGTGAGGATGGATGGACAGAACCCTTCACCCTCTCTCGCCAGCTTCCGTCCAGCCCCTGCCAGTGGTCAGCACGATCTCTTAAAACCATAAAGCCCACCAGGCGTCTCCGAGCCTTTAGGACAGGCACTCCGCTCGCCCGCCACCTCCAGCCCCGTGCTCTGCTCAGGCCCGCAGCTTCTCAGGGGAAACCTGAGGGGACTGGGGGCGGGGACCCACACCCGCTGCCCCCGTGCTGTTGGGGTGCTTGTCCTACTCTTCCCCACCCACTCCCCCTTGTCGCCCTCCACTCTCAAGGGGTCACCTCCTAGGGGCAGCCCTGGCCTCGTCTCTCAGCGTAAATGTGCCCCCGTCGGACTCCTGCTCGTGTCTTAAGCTCCGTGTGCCCAGCCTGGCACACAGCAGCAGCCCAGCCACGGCCGGGGGTGAGCAGGTGACGGCTCTCGATGCCCCCGCAGGGGCCAAGGCTGAACGCTATCCACCGGCTTGCTCCCCGGTCGCCCCGGTGTGAGCAGCCGCAGGTCCGCTTGCTCACCCACAGATGCCGGCTGAGCTCCTGCCGTCTGTCCCCCCGGGGCCTGGAAACAGGCAAATGGAAGAAGATTCAGGCGCCCAGGTCAGGAAGCCAGGCCCGTCCTAGCGTCACCAGGCAGCAGAGGTGCGAGCCTAGGGCTCTGGGGGCCCCTGGGCTGAGCCCAGGCATCAGCCTGGTGCTCTGCTCACGTGACCATCCAGGGAGCGGACAGGGAGGCCTTCCTGGAGAAGGCAGTGCCTGAGCAGACTGTCCCGGCATCCCTAGCAGGTTGGGAGCCAGCCTGGTGGACGTCTGGGGACCTGCGGGAAGAGGGTGAGCAGGGCCAGATCCGGGCCTTGCCGGTCCGCCCTGGCCCTGGAAGTTGGAGCAGTGGAAAGTGCAGGGGGGCTCTAGCGGGGAAAGACCCTGTCCCACTACGTACACTTCAGACCTTCGTTCTGCAGGCCTGGGGGCAGTGGTACCAGTGACAGATACCTAATTTGCAGGACCCAGTGCACACAAAAACACAGGGCTCCTTGTTCAAAATTATGAAGAACTTCAAATGGCTACAGCAGAGACGGCTGAGGCCCCAGAAGGCAGTGGAGGGAGGGACGGGGCAGGGGGGTGACGCTGCGGGACGCAGCTCAGCCCGGCAGGGCGGTCACAGGTGATGAAGATGGAGGCAAAGAACCCGGTTGCTGGCAGACCCCGGGTCCAGGCGCTAGGAGCCAGCACCCGGTGGCAGCAGACCCGGGGTCCAGGCGCTGGGAGCGGCACCCGGTGGCAGCAGACCCCCAGCGCTGGGACTCAGGGCCCTGGCTCTGGGCCTGGGGTCATCGGTGCAGCATGAGGGTGGGAAGGGACGCCCACAGGGGGTGTGCAGGCCACGGGGCGCTGGGACGGGGGGCCCGGAGGAAAGGCTGAGAGGAAGCGGGGCGGGACCCAGGGGGCAACCCTGGGGGCTTTGGGACGCCCCCTCGTCTTTCATCACCCCCAGCCATGCTCTCCGTCCCCAGCTCCTGTGGCCCCCGCTCAGTCCGAATCCCTGGCGGTGGATGGAGCAGGTGACGGGGCCTCTGGGACCCCCTCGTCTTTCATCACCCCCAGCCGTGCTCTCTGTCCCCGGCTCCTGTGGCCCCCGCTCAGTCCGAACCCCTGGCGGTGGATGGAGCAGGTGATGCGGCCTCTGGAACCTCTCTGCTCAGGCGCAGCCCACAGGGCTCCCCTCGCCCTGGAGCCCACAGGCGCCTCTCTCAGCGCCTCCAGGACACCCCCCTTAGGACACCCCCTCGGATCTGGATCCCCCCACAACCACACCCCCGGCCTCCGTCGCCCCTCACCTGCCTGCCTGCTGATGTGCTGCGGTGGGGCCAGAGGGTCCCTGACGGCTGCTGTCCCCTCAGGCCTCCCTGAACCCCAGCGACCACAAGCTGGACGAGGAGCTGTGCCAGACACTCTCACAGCGCTACGTGAGCATCATGAACCGGCTGCAGAGCCTGGGCTACGACGGGCGGGTGCACCCGGCCCTGACCGAGCAGCTGGTGAACGCCTATGGCATCCTGCGGGAGCGGCCCGAGCTGGCCGCGTCCAAGGGCGTCTCCTACACGGTGGATTTCCTGCAGCGCGTGCTGGTGGAGACCGTGCACCCCAGCATGCTCGCCGATGCGCTGCTGCTGCTGTCCTGCCTCAGCCAGCTGGCGCACGACGACGGCAAGCCCATGTTCATCTGGTGATGCTGGCTCGCTGTGGCCCGCACCTGGGTGCACAGCCATTAAAGCTCGCCTCGGACGCTGGGCCTGCGCTGGTACTCCTGGGTGGTGCTGCCTCCTCTGGGGGGCTCGCCAGCGCCCCCTCCCCAGCTCCCCTTCAGTCCCGCCTACCCTGTAGGTTCACGCCCCTTCCGGGGCCCCTGGGGAGAGCCCCAAGACCAAAGCTCAGCAGCTGTGTTTCCAAGGGGGATGTTCCAAAGGCCCCAAAGCTGGCCTGGCAGTGGGAGCACAGGAGCCCCTGAGACCTGGAGGGGGAAGAGCCGGAAGGAGCCCAGCTGGCAGGCAAGGGTCGTGGTGTGCCAGCAGGCCTGGTGACGGGCATGGAACTGAGGCCTGGGCACAGAGCAGGAGGCAGAGGCGACGTCAAGAGAAGGATGTGGGCGTGGGAGCGCCTCCCTCTGCACGAGGCAGCAACAAGTGCTTCTGGAACCTCACGGAGGGCAGGAGGACGTTAAAGGGAGGGGAGCCAGGAGGAACCTGGGCACCGCGCAGCCCAGGGAGACGGGGTCCCTGCCAAAGGCCCCGCAGGAAGGGACCGGACTGGGAGAGTCAGAGCCGGCGAGGGCAGATTCCACCTACTGCAGGGGCAGAGCTGAGGTGCACAGGCCGACGGAAAGCCGAACAGAGCAGGGGAGAGCAGGAGTGGGGATGGGGTGGGGTGGGATTCCTGGAGGTGACCTAGAGACTCGGAGCGGGAAGGGCTCAGGGAGAGTGCGGGATGCAGAGGGGTGCAGGCCAGGATGCTGGTCCCTTCAGGACGTGCGTGAGGAGAGGAGAGCAGCGTGGGGCAGAGCAGAGGGCCTGCCTGAAGAGGGGGAGGTGGTGGGGATGCGGACCCCAGTCAAGGAGGCTCTGGAAGCACCGCTGCCTGCCAGCCTGAGGACCGCAAGTGAACAGAGGAGCCCTGGGTCTGGGTTCAAGCAGGGGAATCACGTCAGCAACCAGCGAGGGGTGCGGAGAGGGGTGTAGCGCGTGCTGGGGTGCTCGGCCCCAGGGCTCCGTCTGCTTGCTCCCCTCACTGCCGGGCTGCTACTTCAGGAGATGAAGCCAGACCCCTGGGAAAGGCAGGGAAGGCCTCTGTGTATAGACATGTTAGAGAGCTACACATGCAGACCTTCCAGCTCTGCCTGCCGAGAAGGCTTAGCAATACGACAAACCCACGGCAACGAGCACACCCAGCACCAGCTCTTGATTCGTAAAGGGTATCGGGGATTTCTGGAAAATTGGGGGCTGGGGGGGGGGAGCAGAAGCCCCTTCTCCATGTCTGTAGGTGTGAAGGGCAGCCCTGGCCCAAACTCCAGGGCAATCTAAGAGACAACCTTAAGAGCTCTAGGAACTGGTTCACAGCTCGAATTAGGAAGGTGGAGGGCAGGGCAGCGCCTGAGCAAGCGGGAGGCGGCTCGGTCCTGGGATGCAGCAGAGCGGGTGCAAGAGGCTGCGTGGACGCAGAGCTGGCTTCCACCTGGCTCGCGTGCCCCGGCGGCCCGGCCTACTGCGCGGGGCCGAACCAACAGCCCTTCCCCCAGATTGGAAGCTTCTTGGGGGAGGGTCACAGAGCCGCCTCCACTATGGGCGGTGCCCGGCGCTGAGCCGGTGACTGGTGAGGCCTCTCCGAGTCCGCCCCTTCCTCGGACTTGGGGGAAGCAGGTCGGGGTGGGGTAGATCCCGCAGTCTGGGCAGCGGGAGCGCCGGGGCCATTACGCTCTGACTCGCGGGAGGAGGGAGAGGGGGAGGCAGCGCGCATCGCGCTCCACTCCCTGTCGCTGCGCCGGCCCGCATTAAGAAGTGTCGCGCTCCACTTGGTGTGGGCTGCACCCAGAAGTCGCTCCCATCGGGCGGGTCTGGGGGTTCTCCCTGCGGCTTTCAGGGGAGGGCGGGGCGAGAAGGATCTGGGGCGGGACTAGGGTCTCTTTCGCTTTCCCTTTTGTTCTCCAACCGCCGCCGAGGTTCCGCGCGGGTGAGGAGAGGGCGGCTTCCCGGGTGGCTCCGCCTGTGCCCATACCCCCAGGCTCGCGGGGGCTCAGCGCCTTGCCGCCTCCGCGCACAAGTTGTGCCACGTGGCCTTGACCCCTGTGACTCCCCTGCAGCTCCCGGGCACGCACGAACGAGTCGACTCGCACGCTGGAAGCCAGTGAGTCGTCGGAGAGACTTGCTACCAAGAGCCCCGCGCGCCACGCCATGCCCGCCCGACTGGCCCCCGACGCCCTGCGCCCTACGGCCCTCACCCTTCCCGCACCCTGTGCTGCACGCTCTCCCCGGCCTGGCCCGCGCGCTACGTTTCTCGGCCTGCTGGGCCCTGGACCAGCTGCTGGGCTGCTGGGCGCCGGCCGCACGCCCGAGCGACCAGATCTGGCTGAGCGCCGCAGCGGGCGCCGGAGCGGCTCTGTCGCTGCTGCTGCTTGTCGGCCTGCCTGTGGCACTGCCGGACCTGCTGCTGCAAGCCTGGCGCCGTCCCTTCTGCTACCAGCCCCCTCCGCAGTGCTGGGCGCCCCCCACGCCCTGGCGCCCCGCGCGCAGCTTCAGCTTCTTCGGCGTCAACCTGTGCCTGCTCCCCGACGGGCTGGCGCACAACCAGCGGCGGGCCGAGACCGTGGGCGCCGTGCTGCTCGCCGGCCTGCGGCATTCGCCCTATGGGGCTACCGGCTGCAGTTGGCCAGTGCAGGGGTGCCGTGCCAGCGAGGCTGGACTTCATGTGCCTGCAGGACGTGTTCCATCTTCGCGCAGAGCGACGCCTGCTGAGCCGCCTGGCACCCAATCTGGGCCCGGTGTCGTACGACGTGGCACATTCGGCCTGCAGCCCGGGCTACACCTGAAGCTGCTGGGCAGCGGGCTGCTGCTGGCCTCGCGCTACCCGCTGCTACGCGCAGATTTCCAGTCCTTCCTCACGCACGTTGCGAGGATGCGCTGGCCTCCAAGTGACTACTTTCTGCACAGGTGTCCGCCCACCGGCCGCGGCGATCCGGAACCCGGAAGGGGGCGGGACATGGGGTCGAACGCGCGAAGGTCCCCAAGCGCAGCTGGGCATCCCGGACGGGCGCCACATCGTGGGCTTTCCTGCACTGCACGCATTTGCATTCGCCGAGCGGTGAGCCCGACTGGCTGCTCGTAGGCTCGTGGGCGGGCCGCCCCCCCTCACTCTGCGCGGAGTCCCAATCCTTGTCTGCACCTCCCCTCCCCCCACCGTTTATTCACTGCCCCAGGCGCCGCCAGTCCCTTCGAGTGCTGGTGGGCTCACAGATCGGGACCGGGCGGGGCGGGGAAAGGCGCGGGCGCAGCTGGGTGTCCAGGAGGCAGAATGGCACCTCGGACTGAGCCTTCCTTCCCTCCCCGTCCCTCTCCTCCAACCCACCCCGCCCCGCAGAGGACGGGCTCCTGCGCCGCACACAGCTGACGCTGTTGCTGGACTGGGCCGAGCTGTCCGAGGTTGAGAGCCGCCAAAGTGACGAGGCCGTGGCCTTCAGTGTGCGCCTGGGTGACCACAACTTCGACAACTGCGCGCTTAGGTGAGAAAAGGCTGCAGCGGGGCGGGCGGGCGGCCCCGCCCACCGAGCGCCGGCCTCTCCGCAGCCCACGCGCGGGAGCAGCGGCACCAGCTGTTCAGCCGCTTCCGGGACCGCCGCCGGCCGGGGACGCGCCGGGGTTGGGGGCGGACGGACCTAGGGCGGGCTCGCGGGCCAGGCTCCCACTGATACCGCCTCTCCCCACCGTCCTCCGCCCTCCCCAGGAACGCTGCTGAGATCCTGCAATCTCCGCCACTCCGTGGCCTGCCCCGCGGAGATGCTGAGGTGAGTGGCTACCTGGGGGCCAGGCAACGCTCGGAAGGAGGGATGCCCTAACCTTGGTGACACTGCCACCCTCCTCAGGGCCTTGGAAAGGAGGAAGGGCGCCGCCACTCCCTGGCAGGCCCTCCCAGGGGAGGCCGCCCGGCTGAGCACTGGCGGGCCGTCGCCTGGACTACGTCACCTACCGAGGAGGACCCGGAGGCGTTCTGAGCCCAGTACGTGCCAGAGCTCAGGGTGCTGGGCCTGCTGGCGCTGGGGCGACCCCTCAACCTGACTCCTGCCCCCAAGAGGTGGAACGGGTGACACTCAGCACCGCCCTGGTGGGGCTTACGGACCACCTGGCGGTGGGACTTGCAAGCCCTCCTAAGGCAGGTACGGAGGAGACAGGTGCCAGCACGGGTGGAAAGACAGACAGGGACACAGAACGTGAGCCTGGCCAGCCGCCACTGGAACAGGACGACTTCAGGAATCTTTATTGTGCGGGGCCCTCCCTCACACAGTCTCCTGGGCCCTGCGGTACTCATAGACGCTGCCCCGCTCAGGGAAGGCTAGGGGCTGCGGGAGCGACGCCGGCAGAGGGGCGGGGTCCTCTGGGTCCCCATAGCCCCCGCCGCCTGGTGTGTGGAGACAGAACACATCCTGTGGGGCAGAGGGGAGGTTCAGTGTGGGGATGGGCTCTGCCTGTCTCCTGCCGCCATCCCATCCCCGGCAGGGCAGTGCAGCCACAGCAGCCAGCTGGGACCCCAGAGTCTGCAGCCCCCATCCTTCAGGAGCCAAATTAAACTCCGTCTCTAGTTATCTGTGCAACTCCATTCACTCTGTGGGATGGGGGCAGCTGGGGGTGGGGGCGGGGATGGGACAGGCCAGGCCGCAGTCCTTACCCCCGGGGACACGAGCACTGAGGTCTTCCCGCCCAGATTCACTGTCCGGCCGCCCTTCCGGATCAGTAGGTTTAGGCCACGAGTTCCGGGCTCGCCCCCTGCAAGAAGAGGCAAGGTAGGGGTGGCCCAGGAGGCAAGGAAGTGAGAGGCGTGGGGAGTTGGTGGGGGAATAGGGGGGTAGATGGGACAGGAGGTGGGTGGGGAACTGACGGCCGTGATGGGCTGGGGGGAGAGGGGAAGGGAGCCACTTACCCATAAGGCCATAAGGCTGGAAGGCGCGGCGCTCGGTCAGCACTGACAGTAGCGCCTCCTCACGAAAAAGCAGCTCGCGGATAACACCATCGCCGCCCCGGAAGCGGCCGCGCCCCCCAGACCCCAGTCTCAGTTCAAAGCGGCGCAGGATAACTGGGTACCTGCGCGGGGCCAGGGTCTCAGCCCAGCCTGCCCCGCCCCCGCTCCACCCCAGGCCCGGCTCCTCAGCCCCACCCCTTCCTGCAGCGCTCACCTGCTCTCCAGGATCTCGGGGTCGGTGATCCGTGTGTTGGTCATGTGGCTGTGCACACCGCTGCGCCCATGCCAGCCGGGGCCCGCGCCCGCGCCGCCCGCCACCGTCTCGTAGTAGCCCAGGTGGGCGTTGCCCAAGGTCACGTTGTTCATGCAGCCCTGGCGGGGACAAATGGCCGCTGCGCTGGCTGGGGGCGCGTCGCCTCTCGGCCGGTCGCAGCCTGCAGCCCTCCCTCGCCCCGCCCCCAGCAGCCCCAGAGCTGTGCCCACCGGCCCACCACACCTGGGAAGCAGCGCAGGCCCCGAAGGCCCCCAGGATGACGTCCACCACCCGCTGCGACGTAAGCACGTTGCCGCCCACCACCGCCGCCTCTGGGGACGGGTCCAGGATGGAGCCCTTAGGGATCACAACATGCACCGGTGCCAGGCAGCCCTGTGGGGAGAGGGGCCAGCGCTCAAGAAGAGTTGGGAGGTACACCATCGCGTCCCTAGGATCAGTCCGACCTTGGGCCGGCCTAGCCCCAGGCTCCCTCAGGGTGACGTGGGGCTTGGGGTTGACCTGCTGTCCGTGTGCGCACCACACCCTTGCACACCTGGTTGAGTGGGATGTCGCGGCCGACCAGACAGCGAAGGCAGTAGATGAGCGCAGACAGCGTGATGGCCCGAGGCGCGTTGAGGTTGCCGAACACCTCGGGCCCCGTGCCGCTGAAATCAAACACCGCGCTACCCTGCCCGCCAGAGAGGAGGGGAGAAGTCAGCAGCCGGGTGGCCACGGCCCTGATGCCTGGGGAGGTCCTTCCTCCCAAGACTGACCTCACTCACGTCGATCTGCACTCGGAGTCGGATGGGAGAACCGTCGTCCATGTGGTCCTCTGCAGACACCTCCAGGGGCAGGCCCTGGGCCTGCCGGGAGGTTCCAAAGGCCCGAAGCATGTCTCGCACAGCTAGCTCAGCGTTCGCCTGGTGGAGAGTATGTTCAGTAACGGCCGCGCCACCTTCCAGGTGGGCCAGGTGCCCCCCACCTCCGTCCACCTGCCTGGGGCAGGCACAGAGCTGCCGGCTCGCTCCTTCCCCCCGGCCCACCTGAATGTGGCCCATGTAGGCCTGTACCACATCCAGGCCGTACTGCCCAATGAGCTCGCCCACCAGCTGGATGCCCTTCTGGTTGGCTGCCACCTGGGCACGCAGATCTGACAGGTTGTCGTGCAGGTTCCGTGTTCCGCTGCAGCCTGGAATGTTGCCTGGTGCCCGCAGGGCTTCGGTTACCGCTGAATGGATGGGATCGCCACTGAGCCACTCAAAGTCCCCGGGCCACCTGGTGCCCTGCTCCACACCTGCTGTACTTCTCTGCTGGGGCACTTGCGGGGACCACACGTTGGCCCATCACTGGCTCCCCACTACCCTGCTGGCTCTTCCAGGTCCCTGAAAATCCCCAGCTTTCCCCCATCAGCTACTGAACCTTCTTCCCACACCACAATGCCCCAGGGCACCCTAGGATGGGACAAGCAGCTTTGACCGTGACCATGATCTCACGTGGGCTGGAGGTACCCGGGGCAGGGGGCAGGGCAGGGGGAAGGTTCCCTCAGCAAACTCTCCTCCCTCCTTCATTTCTCCTGCCCTACCTCCCCACCACCTGGCTCACACTCTCCAGCCTTTTCTGGGCACCCCTCCCCTCTCCCAGCAGGAAAAACCACTTCCCTTAACCCTCCCACACTCACACTGCCCTCAGCCCTGGGGCCCCGAACTCACCGCCACAGCCAGTCGTTTTGAAAGAGCGCCAGCATGGCTGCCTGTGCGCCCCGCCACCGCCCCCAAAAGATCTGGACAAGGCGTCCACCTCGGGCAGCAGTACGGGTTCTGGCCCCGTGGACCACTCCCTGCTTCGGGCAAGCTCCCCTCCTGAGTCTGGATCAGGGTCCTCTCAGGCTCCCTGGCCGCTGGGTCCTCTGCCAGACATGCCTGCACAGGTCCCTCGGTGACCCCTACCCTCTGCCCCCACCCCATACTGACCAAGGGAGCAGCCAGGCCTCAGTCACTCTGTTCGTGTTCTCAGCACCCACAAGAGCCCATGGCTCTGTTACCCCACCTTCCACCCTGCCCACATCACCTGTTCTCACTCTGGGATGCCCCGTGGGCTCTCACACCAGCTGTCCCTGACCCCCAGGTGCCACTGCAGTCTCTGTCCCACCTTCCTGGCAACTGCAGTGCCAGGACCTCCATCCTACAGCTGTCCAAACTTGATTCCTCCCCGCTGCCCAAGTCCCACCACTTACCAACCCTGACCTCCAAAACCCCCTCACGGTTGCCTCCCAGCTTGAGGCTCAGCATCTTCGAGGGCGAGAGCGGCTGCCCCCCCCACGCCCCCTGCCTGGCCTGCAGGAGCCTCCACGCGCCCTGCACGCAGGCAGGGGCTTGCCCGGTGCACAGGCAGCTCAGGCCCAGCTGAAGCCCTTCACGGCTGCCCAGTGACTGACCCAGGCCCCGAGAGCCTGCAGCCCCTGGCCGCTGGTGCCGCCGTGTCTCTGCAGTCCCCAGAGCCAATGCAAACCCAGTGCAAATCATAAACGCCACCAGCAGCCGCCCACCTTAAAATAGGCTCCTCCCCCTCCTGCACCCAGTCCCTTGGGTGTCCTGGCCAGCTCCCCACCCCCAAACCTTCCAGGCCTCCTTGGACCCAGGCAGAACTCAGCTCAGCTCGTCTGATCACCTCTGAGAGGCGATCTGCAACCACCCTGGGGGGTCACCGAGCAGCTCCCTCAGCCTGGAGGCTGGCCTAGGCCGGGGGGGAGGGGGGCAGCGGGGGCTGCATCCCCGTGTCCGGCCCAGCCTGGCTGCACGAAGCGGCCGGGTGTTTCAGCCCCACCCCAGATCCGTTCCCACTCACCCTCCTCCTGGAAGACACCCGCCTGGACGAGTCTGAAGGACAGAAAGATGGCGCCCTCCTGCTGCAGGGTGGTGGAGTGGGGGGGCATGGAGCCCGGTGTGATGCCCCCAATGTCCGCGTGGTGCCCACGGCTGGCCACGTAGAACACAGGCCGCGTCTGACCCGGCCAAAACACCTAGGGGTGAGGGCAACGGTCAGGGGCGCCGGCGGCCCTACCACCCGAGGTACCTGGGCAGCGACCCTCACCGGTGTGATGACGGTCAGGTCTGGCAGGTGGCTGCCCCCCGCGCAGGGGTGGTTGCTCAGCAGAACGTCGCCGGGATGGAGGTCAGCCCCCACGTGCTGGATCTGAAGCCAGGAGACAGGTGCAGAGTGGGGAGGGGGCCGGTGCAAGGGGCGGGGGGCAGGGAGAGGGGCCCGCCGAACCTGGAACTGCACCGTCTCCTGCATGGCACCCAGGTGCACAGGGATGTGAGGGGCGTTGGAGACCAGCCCCCCGTCGGGCCCAAAGAGGGCGCAGGAGAAGTCCAGGCGCTCCTTGATGTTGGTGGAGATGGCCGTGCGCTGCAGGATGCGGCCCATCTGCTCTGGGGACACAGAGTGACCAAATGCCCGCTGGCCCCACCCCATCCACAGCGCATCCCCGGGGTACGGAGAGGCAGGGCCCACCGCCTTCAAGGCCTCTGAGTCCCGGACCCAGGACCCGAAGCGGGCGATGGTCCACCCAGACGCTGCGAGGCCATGGCCAAGCCACATCTTACTCGTGAAGGGCACCCCCTTCCTCCCCAGCCCTGCCCAGCGCCACCATCAGCCCTACGCCCTGCTTCGCACGTTAAGAAACTGGTGCGGGGCACGGGCTTCGGAGCCTGGGTTCACCGTGCGGAGCCCAGACCACGCGGTGCCGGGAGGAGAAGAGCGCCCACCCTGCCCAGGGCCTGCGCCACCGCAGGACGCCTTCCGCTTCCGCCCCTTCCCCCGGGTCACGCTTTCTCTCCGCACACCCCTGCCTGGTGCGCCGCAGGGAGCGGGGCGGGGAAGCAGGATGGTGGAAGCCACTCACCAGCAATGCTCATGAAGCGATGGGAGAAGATGGACAGGTGGATGGGGTCGAGCTGGGCACCCACCGTGCCGGGGGCCTCAGCCCCCACGGAGATGCGGATGTCCCCAGTCTCAGTCACCTCCGCCTGGCAGGCTGGCTCCACCAGGATGGTACTGCGGGCAGGGCAGCAAAGGGGCTGCAGGAGCCAGGCCACACACCCCTCCCAAGCAGGGACCCCACGTGCCCAGGCCCAGAAGCAGCCCAACCGGGAAGGGACCCGAGAGCCCTTCAGGCTCCTGCAGCCTGGGCCCCACGGGTCACCCCAGCCCCGGCAGCCGTGGCCCCGGCCCTCAGCCCACCTGTTGCTGTCAATGAGGAGGCAGGGCCCCTGCAGCTTGTGCCCAGCGCCCAGCTCGCCCAACAGGTACACGGGGGTCTCCTGGTAGCCCCCCTCGAAGTAGCAACGGGTCGTCTGAGGAGGGCGTCAGGTGAGCGAAGTTCCTAGGGCCGGTGCCCTCCCTGCGTCTCCCCCTCCACACCTGTCCCCGTGTCCCAGTGGGTGTGGGTGGACGGGCACAGGCAGGGCCACCAACCTTGTCTACCCGGGGAGGCCCACTCTGGGCTTTCGGGACGTACTCGAGGCGAAGGCCACTGCGGCCAGTGCCCCTCACCCGCACGTCGTCCACCACCACTGGCCGCTCAGGGATGATGAAGCCAAACTCCCTCATGTACCTGCGCACCCGAAGGTCCCGGAGAGCCATCAGGGCGGGCAGCCGGGCCAGCGGACGCCAGCCAGGGCTCCCAAGACGCGGAGCTCACATACCTCCCGACGAAGCCCGCCCCGAAGTCGCCCGCTCGGGGTGAGTGGGCCGTGGCCGGGTGCTGGCGGGCGGACACCATCAGGGCGCAGTCCGTGCCCTGGTAGCGCAGGTGCAGGAAGCTCTCGGTGCTGATCTGAGCCCTGCAGCGGCGACAGGCAGGGCACTCGCACTGGGTACCCTCGAGGACACCCAGGCCACCCCTCCCTGACTGCCGCCGAAGAGGCCCCAAGTGCAGCGGCTCGGGTGCGGCAGGCCCTCCACCTGGCCCGGCAGCCCCCGGAGCCCCACCTGGGGAAGCCCTGGGCCCGCAAGGCATCCACGCACTGCTCCTCCAGGCGGCTCAGCCTCTGGTCCAGCTGCACAAAGGTCTCGGGCGCGTAGGGCAGGGAGCAGGGCTCCTGTGCCTCGTGTACCACGTCTGCCAGGGCCAGCCCCAGTGCTGACAGCAGCCCACTATGCCTAGGGGGACAGGGACCGCACAGCGAAAGGGTGGGGTGCCTCCCACAGTGGCCCCCCGGCCCCAGGACACACGCACCACACCCAGACACACCTATGAATGTGCACGGTGTCCATGCCCAGGGCCCGGGCGATGGCGCAAGCGTGCTGCCCACCAGCTCCCCCAAAGCAAGCCAGCACGTGGGCCGAGGGGTCGTGGCCTCGCGCCTGGGGAGCCAGAAGGGGATCAGTGGCCTAGCCTGCCCCGCCCGGCCCTCCCCCATCCTGTCCCCCAGCCCTGGGCGAGGGGAGAGGCGGCTGTACCTGCGTGAGCGCGCGGATGGGCCGGCACATGGCCTCGTTGGCCACACGCACAAACCCCATGGCCACCTCCTCCAGGCTCAGTGGGGAGGCCGGACAAGGCCCGTTGGTCAGGAAGCTGTTGACCTCGGTGGCTACAGCCTCCAGGGCCTTTCGGGACGCCTCCGGGGACAGTGGCTGGTCCTCTCCCGGCCCAAAAATGCGGGGGAAGGAGGCAGGCAGCAGGCGACCCAGGACCAGATTAGCATCCGTCACGGTCACAGGGCCTCCTGGGAGGTGTGCACGGTGTGGGGCTGGAGGTGAGCGCCGGGAGCGGGCAGTGGGGGTGGGGCTGGAGGGGTCGCTGGGCCTGGGCCGTGTGGGAAGGGGACTGGCAGAGCACGTGCCAGCTCTTACCTTTGCGGTAGCAGGCGGGGCCGGGGTGGGCTCCTGCAGACTCTGGCCCCACCACGAAGAGGCCTGACCTTTGGAGAGGGGAATTGGAGGTGGAGGTGGGCTGGGAGGCAGGGCTGGGAGGCAGGGCTGGGGGTCCGCCCAGGTGCGGGATGGGGCTGACCTGAAGAAGAGGCGGGAGCCCCCACCAGCTGCCACGGTGTTGATGTCCAGCTGGGGGGCCTGGAGGGTGACACCAGCTGTGCTGGCCTCGAAGACGTGTTCAAATTCGCCAGCATAGCGGCTCACGTCGGTAGACGTGCCTGGTGGGAGACGGGGTGACGAGGGGTCATCCCACAGACCTGGATGCCTGACATTGCCCAGCCCGGCATCTGAGGCTCCCCCGGACCCCCCCCTCAGGCCCTCATACCTCCCATGTCAAAGCCGATGACAGGATGGCCACCCTCCACCCGGTAGGTGGTGGCTGAGTACCCAACGACGCCCCCAGCAGGGCCCGAGAGCACAGCGCGGGAGCCACTGAAGGAGTCCATGGGCGCCAGGCCACCATCGGAGCGCATGAACAGCACCTGCACGTCCTGTGGGCAGGCAGGTGGGCAGTGAGGGGCGGGGCGGCGCAGGGCGGGGGTGGCCAGGGCGGGCCGGCGGGGGGCCTCACCTTGAGCTGACCCTGGAAGCCACGGCGGAAGCCCTGCACGTAGCGCTGGATGGTGGGTGTGAGGTAGGCGTCGGCGCAGGCAGTGTGCCCCCGGGGCACGATGCGCACCATGGGCATGGCCTCCGAGGACAGTGACACGTGTGTGAAGCCCAGCTCGCGGGCCAGGGCGCCCACCTGCTGCTCGTGCTGGGCCCACCTACGATGGCGTCCGAGTGCCGCTGAGCTAGCTGCCCACCCGCTGGCCCACCTGCCGCCCGCACCCCCAGCCAGCCCACACTCACGTGTATGAGTGCATGAGCACCACGGCCAGGCTGCGGATGCCTCGGGACAGGAGCCCCTCCAGCTTCCCTCGCAGGCCCCCCAGGTCCACAGGCTGCTGCACCTCTAGCAGGTCCCCTGTGCGGCCTGCAGGGAAGCCCGCCGCTGCCCCGTCAAAGGCCCATCGGGGCCTGCTGCCCTGCGCCCCAACACTCGGGCATCCGTACCTTTCACGGGCACCCCAGCACCTGGCTCCTCTCGATACAGCACCACACGCTCGTCCACTTCCAGCACCTCCTCGTACAGCATCTCGGGCATGGGCACGGCCTGAGGGCAGGCAGAGGCTCAGAGGAGTCCCAGGCCTGAGGGTCCCTGCCGGGGCCCTGCACGGGTGGGGCAATGCAGGCGAGCAGATGTGTCCCAACAGGCCAGTCCACAGGCCCAGGAGACACAGTGAGACAGGGTGACACAGTCAGAGCGGGTGGCCCCAGGAAGGCCCCCCCGGGGGGCGGCTCTCTGCCCCCAGGCCTCTGAGTGCAGCCAACTGCCCCACCCCCACAAAGGCAGCTCCTTCCCAGAGCCCAACCGTGGGGGTGAGGGTCAGGGTCCAAGACTGGGCGGAGCGGCACACAGGCATAGGACAACACGTGACCAGTCAGGGCTAGGGGGACGCAGCATCCCACTACGAGTGCCCGGAACCTCCTCTCTATCAGCTGGTGGCCTTGGGCTGGCACTGACCCTTCCAAGGACCGCCCTCCCTGCGGGGCCACGGCACTCCAGGGAAAACATGTGCTGCAGAGCTGGCCACCTGCTGGCGTGATGAACTCACCAGGTCAAAGAGGTCTTCACGGGCCTGGGTGCCCACATGCAGCAGGTCTCGGAAGCCGCGAGTCACCAGCAGTGCCACCCGCTCCCCGCGCCGTTCCAGCAGCGCGTTGGTAGCTACCGTGGTGCCCATGCGGATGCTGGCGATGCGACTGGTGTCCAGCGGCCGGTCCCGCGGCAACAGCATGCCCCCCTCCTGGGAACCACGTGGTCAGCCATCAGGCCTCTGGCCCCAAGTCCCTCCCCACCCCACCACTCTGCCCTGGCCACCTGCTCCAGGATGCGGCGGATGCCCTCGGTGGGTGCGTCCACATAGTTGGCGGGGTCTTCTGAGAGCAGCTTTAAGACCCTCACGTGCCCCCCTGGGCACTGGGCAAAGACATCTGTGAAGGTGCCTCCGCGGTCAATGGCAAAGTGGAAGCGCCCCTCCGGGCTGCCCATGGTGGTGGGGCTGGAGTCCAGCAGCGACTCTTCAGCCGGCAGTCCTGGGAGCACTGGACAGAGGCAGTGGGTCAGCAGGGAGGCCTGGGGGGCATCCTGGGATGGGGAGAAGACAGGGGTTCCACGCCCATGAGGGGCCCTGGGTGGAGCCAGAGCCGGGCAAGTCCTGCAGGGCCTCATGACCCCCACTCCCCAGTTCCAGTGCGCAGGGTTGCAAGGGACCCCAGGGCCTGGAGCAGGCCTTTCAAAGGAGGAGGCGCGGCGGGAGCCCTCGGGCTGGGGTTTCTGGGCCCTTAAGCACGAAGAGGCACGTGGGTTGGGGGCTGGTGAGAAAAGGCCCACTTCCCAAAGGCTCGACCTTGGAGCAGAGGCCGAGCGGGACACGGGGACGGGGCGGAGCCTGCGCAGACGACGGGGCGGGGCCGGGAGGCGAAGGGGAGCGGGCGGTGGGGGCGAGTGGGGCCGGGGGTGCGGACGGGGGAGCGGGGAGGATCCTGGCGCGGCGCCCACCTGGCCTGTCGGCTCCGGTCGCTCGCCGTCCGTTCGGCCGCACTCGCTCTGGGCCCTGCCCGCGCCCTCCCCCAGCCCGGAAGCGGGGCCCGCCGGGCTCTCCGGTTGCGTCAGGCTCGGGTGGCCCGGAGCCGCGGGCGGCAGGCGTCTCCATCCAGATCCCCGGCGGGGCGGCGCCGTGCCGGCGCGGCCCCACCCCGCGGCCCGGCCCCCGGGCACCTGGGCTCTGCGGCCGCCCGGCCCTGCGCCGGTCCGGAGCTCGCTGAGCGCGGGCGCCCCGGGTGCCCTCCTCCAGGTGCCCCGGGGCAGGCGGAGCGCAGACGACCTCGGACCGCGCCCCGCAGCGTGCGGCGGTGGTGGCGGCCCGGGGTGGGGGATGGGTGACGCGGGAGGGCAGAATTGAGTGGCCCGACCCGCGGCGGGGGGGCAGGGGGGCGTCCTGGAGAAACCCCTCACTCCCCGTGGGCGCGCCAGGCGCTGTGGGCTTGGGGCCCTCCACGCCGCCCTCCCAGGCCGACCGCGCGACGCTCGGGCTGATATCGCCAGACGCTGTGGTCAGTCTCGGGACCACGGGGCGGGTGGCTGCCCTTCCCTGGCCCGTTTGCCGGCGAGCTGAAAGCTGCCCGGGTGCCTGCCCAGGCCTGAGGTGGGCTGGAGCTGTGAGGGGCCGCAAAGGAACGGTGGGGGATAGGGGGCTTCCCAAGCAGAGAAACAGCAGGTGAAGGGGCCACCTCACCTCACGGGCCAGGCAGACAGGTGGCCAGACAGGCAGGGACACGGTCCATGCCCTGGCCCCATCCCACCCCAGACTCTACCGCTTCCTTGAGCCTTGCTGGCCCTTGAAGTCTGCTTGGTCCCAAGAGGAGAGAGGGAGGTTGGCTGCTGTGAGAGCACAGGGTCTGGGCCGCAACCCAGGCTGCAGCAGGGCTCCCCACGGACTGGTGGCCTCTGGCCGCCTCACATCCTCTGTATGATGGGGCATTAAAGGGCAGCCTCACGGCTCCCTCACTTCAGTCTAGCGCTGCTCTGAGGTCACTCAGAGATGTCACCCTCTCCCCGCTGCACCCCTAGAAGAGCCCCCCGACTCCATTCCTCGCCCCTTCCTCCACAGCACCTGTCAGCACCTGACAGAACACGGCTGCACGGGAGCAGGGATTTCTCCCACTTCTCGCTGTCCTGCACGGCTCGGTGAGTGCAGCCTGCGGGTCCCTGAGGAGACCCCCACGGCCCTGGCCCACGCACCTCTTTCAGCATCCCTGAAGTTGATGGTTCTGCGCCGGGGCAGGCGGGGGCTGGCGGGCACCTCGGCCAGGAGCCCGGAGCTGCAGCAGCTCAGGCCGATGCCCCGGTTCCTGAGCACCAGCTTCAGCTGCTCGTTCTCCTGGATGAGCTGCACGAGCCGCCGCAGCTCTTGGTTCTCCTGTGCCAGCCGCTGGATCTCCTGCTGCAGGCCCTCGTAGCTGCTGAGGAGGGACATGCCTGGCAGCGGTGGGCGGCAGCTGCCGGCAGCTGGCGGGCTGGCCAGGGGCAGCAGACCCTGCCATTGTGAGGTCAGCACTGCCCCTCAGCCGCATTCCAGGGCTTCAGAGCACCTGGAGCAGGGCAAACTTAACCTCTGACCTCTGGCCCCCTGAGGGTTGAATGGCTAGAGGAGCCCAGACCTGCCTCAGGCCTGGAGTCCCCCTAGGAAGCTCCTCCTGGAGGACAGAAGCTTCTGCATCCTAGCCCAGGATGGCGGTGTTGCAGGTAGAGGGCTGCGAGATTCAGGCATCCTTCCCCACCCATCTGGCCACCAGCTGCTCGTGCCATGTTGTGGGGCTGGCTGACTGGGCACAGTCCCAGAGGCGGTCGTGGCCAGCACAGCCTCTGAAGGGGTCGGGAGAGTGGATGTTTGAGCTGCCCTGAGGGAGGGGGCATCTCTGGCCCAACAGCAAGGGGGAGCTGGACTGTGGAGGCGAAGGTGGGTCCGAGCTTGGGGGCGTGGGGTGAGCCAACGAGCACCTCAGGGCAAGGCTGGAGGCAAAGTGGTCCTGCTGCTGGGGTGGTAGGGAGTGTCACTGTCACAGGGAGGACGAGGCACCACATTCAGGGCCACACCTCAGGGCATGGGCGGGGAGGGCAGGGAGCAGGGAGGCCCCAGGAGACGTTGAGGACAGCAGGTTCCTGGGGGCAGGGGGGCCGCCTCAAGGACAACTGGGTTTACCCTTGAGATCATATAAAGGACTTCTTTCCTTCGCCCAGTCTGGCTTCCAATGGGACGGCTCTGTGCAGCTGGCATTATTTTGTGTCATTTCTTCCATCATGATCATTGTTTATTTCACATCGTCGTTTCCTTTTTGCGGGTCTGCTGTTTCCAGTTGTTAACCAGTAGTTTTCCTGGGATTTGCATGTCATTTCCCCACTGCTCCAGGGTGACACGCTGGCAGGAAGTTCTCGCCAGTGCTGAGCATGGGGGGACAGTCCTGAGAGCAGTTTCCGGGAGACTGGGGAGCAGCCACACTTAATCTCGATGGAAGTGATGTCAATTTTAATGGTTTCTGTAAGTGGGAAATAATCCTCATTCTAAGGGTTATGAAGTAGAGTGTTTATGCAGAACTAGAGATCTTACCCCCAAACGACGACAGGCTCAGGGCAGTCAACTTCCAGCTCAGACGCTCTCTGGAGGCCAGAGGGTAGACTGTGGTAGGCAGAATTCTAAGAAGGGCCCCAAGTTTTCCTGCCCTGGCACACGCGCCCTGCATAATTCCAGTACTGTGAGTAGAATGGCTTTTACACCCATGATTGTGTTATGACACAGCTGAGGTATAAAGGGATATTATCCTGGGCAGACCTGGCTTAATCAGGAGATCCCATATAAGGACGGCTTTCTTCCTGGAGGAAGGATGCAAAGCTCCAGAGAGATTCACGCAAGGGAGATTCTCCACTGCTGGGGGGCCATGAGGCAGGACATGTGGGCAGCCCCTAGGACCTGATATGTCATAGCCAAAATCTTGAAAGACAAAGAGAAAACTTCAAAAGCCACAAGATAAAAATAACTCATCACATATAAGAGAATACCATAAGATTTACACCTAACTTCTCATCAGAAACAATGGAGGCCAGGAGACAATGGGATGATAAACTCAAATTACTAAAAAACTCAAGCAAGAATCCAATATTTTGGAAAATGATCTTTTGTAAATTCAGGTGAAATAAAGTCCAAAATAAACAAAGAGAGAATCTATTGTTAGCAGACCTACCTTACAAGAAATACTAAAGAAAGTTCTTCAAGCTGAAAGGAAGTCACATGAAATAGTCATTCTAGTCCAGTTGCCCAAATGCAGCCATGTTGCACCCAGACTTGTGACCTGCAGAGCTGTGAGTTTACAAGTGGATGTAGTTTTAAGCCACTGCATTTGGGGCAGCCTATTCCATAGCAGTGGAAGCTAGCACAGCCTCCCGTGTTGAAGGAAACAGAGGCGCTGATTATACAAGTAGCTGGGTTGCAAAGGAAATGGCATGTGCACTGTCCCGGGGCAGAGTCAGCCTTGAGACCTGGGATGGGAACTTGGAGCGGATACACTTGGATCTTTGGCTGCCAAACTCCCACGAGCCCCTTCCTGGCAGAAGCAGCCCCTCGTTCCTCACTGGAGGAGCGGGCAGTGGCCTCCCCTGGGGTGCAGAGGGCCGCCGACCACTGCTGCCACTGTAGGTGCACGTGCTGTCTCCCCTCAACAGGTGCGTCCAGTTCTCAGTCCTTGGACTCTGACCTGGCTTTCTGCCTTATTTTGACTGGAAGAACGTGGTGGAAGTGACAGTGTTCCTGTGCCGAGCCGTGACCTTGAGAGGCCTGGCAGGGGCAGGAGTTCCAGGAGTGACCCTGTCACTCTGGAGACTGTCACTCTGGGCGTGCAGCAGTCATTCGTGGAGGTCTACTTCTTGGTAAGAAGAGCGGGACCTGCCCCTCCTCGCCCTGCTCTGCATCATGACAGCTGGGCTCCGAGAGGCTGTGGCCAAGAGCACGGGGCGCCCTGGGCTTGGCTCCAGCCGAGGGCAGAGGAAACTGGGAGAGACGAACTGAGAAGACGAGGCCTCCCCCGCAACACCCGCGGGTCAGGGGTATCTCTGGGAGGGGCAGGCTCCCACCCGCCCCAGCTCCCCCAGACCCCAGCCAGCGGTGAGGGGGTGAGACGGAAGGACGAGTGGCTCCACAGCGTAGCTGAGCAGCTCCTCGGACGCTGAGTGTGGTGTTGGGGAGGATGGTGGAGATCCTAGTGGTGAGAAATTATTAAGGAGCTCAAACAGGACTTTCCTGGCAGTCCAGTGGTTAAGACTCCCTGCTTCCAATGCAGAGGGCATGGGTTCAATCCCTGGTCGGGGAGCTAAGATCCCACATGCTGCACTGAGCAGCCCCCCCCCAAAAAAAGCTCGAACACGTTACCACAAATCCGAAGGCTTAGAACAACAGACATTTATTCTCTTCCAGTTCTAAGGGCCGGAAGTCCAAACGGAGTCATTTGGGCTAAAATCAAGATGTCAGCCAGGACAGTTCCTTCTGGAGGGTCCGGGGGTGGGGTGGGGGGGGGAGGGGGGAGGAGTTTGTTCCTCGCTGCGGCCAGCAGTCGGCGCTCCCCGGCTTGTGGCTGCATCACTCCAATCTGCCTCCAAGGCCACCTCTCCTCCTCCTCTGCTTCTGCAACCAAATGCCCCTCTGCTTCCACCTTAAAAGGATACTCATGATTACATGTAGGGCCCACCTGGATACTCTAGGACACTCCCTCCTTCTCAAGACCCTTAGCTTAATCATACGTGCAAAGTTCCTTTTGCCATTGAAAGTGACATTCACAGTCTTTGGGAATTAGGACCTGGCTATTCTTCAGCCTGTTACAATGGCTGGACGTGGGGCAGACTTGAAAGTGTTCCTCAACCGCAACCTGATTCATCAGCAAAGGGCAGCACGTCACTGGCTTGGGAGCTGAAGCACAACCTGTGCCCAGTCGGTGGCTGAACCCTAAGCTATGCTGACTCAGACGCAACTTCTGGGCAGCCAGGCTTAACTATAAGAAGGGGGGGGGGGACTTCTCCAGTGGCACAGTGGTTAAGAATCCGCCTGCCAATGCAGGGGACACGGGTTCGAGCCCTGGTCTGGGAAGATCCCACGTGCCGGGGGGCAACTAAGCCCATGTGCCACAACTACTGAAGCCCGCGCGCCTAGAGCCCGTCCTCTGCAACAAGAGAAGCCACCGCAATGAGGAGCCCACGCAGCGCAACCAAGAGTAGCCCCCGCTCGCCGCAACTAGAGAAAGCCCGCGCGCAGCAACGAAGACCCAACGCAGCCAGAAATAAATAAATAAATTTATTTATTAAAAAAAAAAAAGGAGGGGGGAGGGGGCCTGAGGAGTGACGTCATAGCTGCACACTGTGGAGGAACAGACTTCACAGAACTGCTGCAGACAAGCCACTGGACTAATTAACAGCAACAGCAACAAGCCCAAGGAGGGGCCAGCTAAACGTGACCCAGAGTTACTACAACAGATCACCTAAAACGTCCAGCTTTCAGCAAAACACCCTGAGACGTGCAGAGAAACAGGACAGGGTGATGGCTGCACAGGAGAGGCGCGCAGCAGTCACTGCCCTTGAAGGGCCAGGTCTTGGATTCGTAGACAGAGACATCAAAGCTTCGCTCACACAAAGGCCCGTGAGAGGGGTGGCTGTAGTGGCAGGCGGTGGCAGGCCCCTCTGCCACTGCAAATACCCCACCTGGGGCAGCAGAGACCCACAACCTCACTCGCACCCCTTCCACCTGGAGGGGCAGTTATTCTGCCCCAAACCAACCCCTGTTCTGGACACGGCTTTGCCTCCCTGACAGCTCCTCTCCCAGCACCTTCACCCCAGGCTTACCAAGTGCCTTACCTCCCGCTAGATGGGGATGCACACCAAGGACCCATCTGAGAGCCGATGGCCCACGGCAATGAGCTCGTGACCCCGGGACTCGCTGGTCTTCCCAGGTTCCCCACCAGCCTAACGGAATGGAGACCGTCTGTTGAAGGCCCTGCCGTGCTTCCAACTGGCTGTCGACCCCTCCTGGGATGGGACGCTGCTGAGATGCGTCTGTGCTGCCTAAGGGGTCTGGGGTCTGGGGACAGATTCACTGCGAGGTCATGAGGCTCAACTCGGGACTCTTCCAGGCCAGGGCCCCAGCAAAGTGTTCACAGGGTCGCACATTTTGTAAAATTTGCAAAGTACATAATTTAATCCCAGTCGGTTAATGCTGTCTCTTCCCACTGCCACCCGCTTTGGGTCATTTCCTCCCCTGCTGCACTGAATGGGGGGGGCCTCGTGGGCTCCACTCAGGGAGGCTGAGTCGGGAGGGCTTTAGTGTGGTTCTGGGGGGAACATTCACTCCCTGATGTAGTGCAGTTATTGCTGTCATTCTGGTGGAGAAGTGGCCGCCAGGAACACACCCGCCTGTGTGCTGTGTGTCACTACACGTCAAGCTAATGCAATTGGCTGAAGAGTGTCGTCAATTCGAAAACCATCTAAGTTAGTCACAGACAAGAGCCCCCAAAGGCCCTGAAATCTTAGGGCTCATACGTAAAAGAAATTTGATAGAGGTTTTCTCAAATTTAATAATTCTAAAAATGTACACAATATTAGCTAAAGGTGCTGTTACCTGAAAACAACTTTTCTCCTAAGCTGTAAGTTATAAAAATAAACTTTGATGGGACTTCCTTGGTGGTCCAGAGGGTAAGACTCTGCACTCCCAGTGCAGGGGGCCCACGTTCGATCCCTGGTCGGGGAACTAGATCCCGCATGCATGCTGCAACTAAGAAGTCAGTATGCTGCAACTAAGAAGCCCGCCTGCTGCAACTAAAAAGATCCCGTGTGCCACAACGAAGACACGGCGCAGCCAAAATAAATAAATATATTAAATAAACTTTGATTAAGCATGTTAGAGGGGAGACTAAATTATCCTCTCTCCATATACAGAAGGAGACATCATGAAAGTGTCATCATCTTAAGAGGTGACAGATTTTGCATCTGAAAAGCACAGGGGAAACATTAGAAATATGTCAGGAAGTTAATTGATGACATTATGTTTGTTTTCTGTGTGTTGCACGTTGGGATTTCTTTCCTCACGCTGTTCACTTAATTTTGTATATATGATTTTGTCCTGTTTCTTTTTAAAAAAAAAGTTTATTTATTTATTAATAAAATTAGTTGCGGCACACGGGATCTTCATTGTGGCATGTGGGATCTTTAGCTGTGGCATGCGGGATCTAGTTCCCTCACCAGGGATCGAACCTGGGCCCCCTGCATTGGGAGCATGGAGTCTTAACCACTGGACCACCAGGGAAATCCCTGTCCTCTGTTTCTTAAAGAGGGCCCTGAGGCTGCTCTCCTTCAGACGATGTTTGCAGAGCTGTGGCGTCTGGGAACCTAGGTTTCAGAAGGGTTCCTACCATTCCCCAATAAGAGTGGCTCACTGAACCTAAACTCTTTGTACAAACAAATATGGTTTATGCTAAACTCCTGCTTTCGTCCCAGGACTCTGGGTACATACCAGGCAGGCGTGCCTACATGACCGTGACCAGCTCCCTATGAAAGCTGTAGGCCCTGAGTCTCCAGTGAGCTTCGCTGGTGGCCAGCATTTCACACACATTGTTGCACCTTGTTCCCGGGGGGATGGAGTGTGTCCTGAGCGATTTCTCAAGGAGAGGACTCTGGAAGCTGGGGCCTGCTTTGCTCTTACTTTGCCCCACCAGCCTTTTCCCTTTGCTGATTTTGATTAACATTCTCTCCCTTGAATCGTGGTCATGAGTACAACTGTATGTGCTGAATTCTATGAGTCCTAGTCAATCACTGAATCCAGGGCTGGTCTTGGGGATCCTCAACACAGCTCCCAAATTTGTATAAGCTTTAGGCCCCAAATGTGAATCCACCCATGTGTGTACCCTATGGCTAGAACACAAGGGCCAGAGAAACAAGGGGTTCTCATTCCTGAACAGCCCATACCCTAAACCAGAGATGCTGCCAGGTTGGAGATCTTAGTTCCTGGGGTGGGGGGACACTTCCACAAGGGGACACAGTAAGGTTAGCACTGATCTGGAAGGAAAAGCCACCCCGCAGTCACTCTGGGCTCCTTAGGCCCAGAACCAACATTATCCTAATTATCCTGAGCTGCTAGGGCCAACCATGAAACGAGGGCGGGGCACCCGGGGGGCTTCCACCTGCGGCAATGGACTACAGCAATCTTGACCTAGTAAGAACTGGAAGAGTAAGAGCCCACACTGCTGAGGGAAGAAGGCCTGCTCAGTCCAGCTGAAGAGTCGAGGGTGAGGGGATGGAGGATGGCTAGTGGCAGAGAATGACGGCCATCATTCACGGCCTTCGACCAGGCACAGTGGCAGGGTCTCATGCCCCAGTATTCTAGGAGACCACCGCCTTGGAGGGGACGCTTTGTCTAGGACTTGGGCCCAAGCCCACCACAGTATGTCCATTCCACCTGCTCTTCTCATGGCTTGACATTGAACTGCTTCTATGGGGGTGGGGGGGTGGGTGGGGAGGGCATGTCCCCTCCCCTTGAGCCTGGCAGACCTCTGTGACTGCCTTGACCCAGAATTTGGCGAGAGTGCCACTACGTGACTTCTGAGGCTAGGTCTTAGAACACCATGCAGGATTTCCCTGGTGGCACAGTGGTTAAGAATCCACCTGCCAATGCAGGGGACACATTCAATCCCTGGTCCAGGAAGATCCCACATGCTGCGGAGCAACAGCTACTGAGCCTGTGCTCTAGAGCCCGCGAGCCACGACTACTGAGCCCGCACACCTAGAGTCCGAGCTCCTCAGCAAGAGAAGCCACCGCAATGAGAAGCCCGCGCACCGCAACGAAGAGTAACCACAACTAGAGAACGCCAGCGCGCAGCAACAAAGACCCAACGCAGCCAAATAAATAAATAAATAGATAAATAGACTAAGGCTATAAAACAGACACAGAGTTTATTAGAAGCACAGCACGTGTGGGAGAGTGCACAGAGAAGCAGTTTGTTTAAGAGAGAAGCAAAGCAAAGTTACACACCCAGGGAAGAAGATGTGTGGGTGTCCTCCCTAATGAGCACACCTAAGAGGCAGTTAAATCATTTCTATAGGGGCAGTTTTTCCAGGTCTTTCTTTTCCTCTGGCCAACCATCTTGCTTCATTTCCCACAACTGACTGGACCAGGGCCCTCCCCGACATATGCATGCATCTTTTAGCCAAGATGGATTCCAGCATGAGGGTCTTTAGGAGATTGACAGCACCTATTATGGGATAGTGACCCCTCCCTTTTTGACCCCTGAAGAGTCTTTCTGTGCATGGGCAGTTGGGGAGGTCTCCTTGACCTCAAGAATGATAGATGTGGTCATCTTACCTCTTTACTCCAGCCGAGCTCAACTCCTCTCTGCTCCTGCCATTAACTTTTTCCTTGAAAATGTCAGGGGAAGACAAACTCCAATTTACTCAGCTTGACAAATTCCAGCTGCTCAGCCCAGGGGCCCATCTACCTCCTACCTCAATAATATATTTATTTTTTGTTATTTGAAGGCACTAAGGCCATGCATCAAGAGTCAGACAGACACACAACCCCATACAATTCCCTTCTGGAAAGGGTGAGGATCTCTTCACTCCCAAATGGAAAAAGGAGGCCCATTTTATTGCACGTGGGAGCTGGATGTAATGGGGGAGCATGAGAGGACCTGAAAGACACTACGTGCAGGTGGTGCTGGGACACAGGCCTGTGCCCCTTCCTAGGCCCCTGTGAATGCCACCTCCTCTTGGTGAGTGTTGTAACCCTGCTGGTTCATCCTTCCACGTTCAAGTCTGAAGAATGCGATCTGGCTTCCTAAGCACTGCAGAGGGGCTGAATAATGCAGCTGGTGGGAATGGGGGGCGGTAGCGAGGGGGATGAACTCCCTGATGGTAATAACCTTGACCACCGAGAAACAGAGGTACCTGGAAACAGGAGGCAGCTAGGGAGAAAAGCATCTCATTTCTCCCTTCTGTAGACCCCTCAACAGTTCCAGGGGACTTGACCGACACAAGATGTTGGACTACATCAGGCAAAGAAATGCATGAGTGATTACAGCATGTCAGTAACACTCTGCAGGTTGGCGAGGATTATGTAAAAACTGTAACTTTTTCTTGGTGGGAAAGGAGGGAAAATGTAACTCACACTTACAGCCTTCACCCAGTTAGTCCCTACCCTGGGGTTCCATCTCCCAAGCCCCTGGACACACACCCACTGCCCACAGTGGGGCAGTAGATGGGTAAATTCTGGTACATCCACCCCATGAGTATCAAGCAAAAAATTAGAGTTCCACAGGATTATCTGGACAGATTTCACTACGTACTTTTTAGTGAGAAACAGAAAAGTGTGTACGAAATGATCCCATTTAAAAAAATAAGCAGAGTTCCAAAAGCCCCTATATGTCTGTACGTTACAACTGCACATATTTGTTGTGACTTGTATGTAATTATGTGTGCGGAGAAAATCATAAAACCAGTATTTAAGCTACGGCAGATGCTGGGGGGCGTGGGGTCGTACGGAGTGAAGAACCACATGGAAACATGGAACATGGAAACATGGAACCACGTGGCAACATGGAAAATTAAAACTGCTCTAAAAAGAACCACGTGTATGTACAATATAAACTACGTGGTTTTTTTTTTTTTATGGACAATTGTTAAAACTAAACGGTAAAAAACAAGAGAACAGAGAATGTGTCTCAGCTTGGGAAAACGAATGCATTTACGAGCGCGGAAGAACAGAAGCCGTCAGACAAAACGATGCTATCATTCCAGCAGTCGCGGCTCTCACCCGCGAACCTCGAGGAAGACGCCTGGCGTCAAAGAGAAGCAGAGGCGCACCGGCTGCGCGGGGTCCGAGCGGGGCTCGGCCGCAGAGGGAGAGGGAGAGGCGGAGGCGCGGCAGGGCCGGCGGGTCGCGGGCGCAGTGGGAGGCCCGGGACTCTGGGCCCGGGAGAAGGCGCGCGCCGGCGGCGACCAAGGCGGATAGGCCCCGAGGGTCGTGGGAACCGCCCCCACGACAAACCCGGGGGGAAACGACGTGGGGATTCCACGCCCAGCGGGTCTCCACCCCTAGCAGCCACGGGACAGCCATCCCAAACAGCCGTACCCCAACCTCCCCGCGGACCGGAAGTGCGGAAAGCGGCGCCGCCGGGAACCCTGGGAGAACCGTCGTTCTCCGGAACCGGAAATGGGAGGCGGCGCTCCGGAAACCGTAGGACCCCGGAGGTCGGAAGTGGGGCATCCGGACCGCCGGGAACTGTAGTTCTCCAGAGAGCGGAAACGGGGCTAGCGGCCGGGCGGCATGGCGGGGCTGGAGCTTCTGTCGGACCAGGGCTACCGGGTGGACGGGCGGCGCGCCGGGGAGCTGCGTAAGATCCAGGCGCGGATGGGTGTATTCGCGCAGGCCGACGGCTCGGCCTACATCGAGCAGGGAAACACCAAGGCGTTAGCGGTGGTCTACGGGCCTCACGAGGCGAGTGGGCGCGCGAGCCGGGCTTCCTCCGGGGCGGGCAGAGAAATCCGGCGGCGGCAATTGTGGGGTGCGCGGGGCCGCCAGGCTGCGCAGAGGCTCGGGAGGTGAGGCCGGCGCGCGCCTCCGTGTGGGGCCGCGGCCAGAGTCCTAACAGTGTGATGCACGATGGTCCCTGCCTTTCTCATCGGCCACTGTCCCCTGCACCCTCCACTCCTCTTTGCTATTCCTAAACCCGCCAGGTGCGCTGCCACTCACTCGCTCCCTCACCACTCAGCTCTACTCCGACGTCACCCTCCGGTGACACCTTCCCAGATCACCTTACTCACCTGTCAGATTCCCTCCCCTACGTTCACACACTTCCTGCTTTTCTGCACCCGCCTCCTCAGACATCAATTTAACGTATTTCTCACCGTTTGTCTCCCCACTGGAACAAACTACGTGAGGACAGGGACTGTAAATAAAGCCGCCTGGGTATATTGCCACTCCAGCGCTGGAGGCGTAAGGCCAGAGGGGTGGAAGAGTAAGCATGACACGCCTGCAGATCAGAAAGGCTGATGGTGGGGAGGGTGGGGAGTATTTCCAAATGAGATTGAGGGATTTGTAGAACAGGGAAAAGATTTAGGATTTTTGTCTCATACGTGGTGGGAAGCCTTTAAAGGTAAGTAGTACATGTATTGCCTAGAGAAGGCAGAATCAGACTTGACATTTGTAAACAGACTCTGATACAAACAGAGAGTGGGTTGGGAGAAGATGAGTCAAGGGTGGAAACAGGGAGGCCTGTTAGGAGAGAGGTGAGATCCAGAGGTGATGGTAGCATGGAGACTGGTCCAGTGGCCCTCCCCCAGGCTATGTTTTGGAGGTAAAGTAGTTGCTTGTTGAGACGCTGCAGATAGAGGGACGGGAGGGAGGGAGGGAGGCCAAGGCTCAGGGCAAGAGCCAGAGGAAGGAGTAGTGTGAGCTGGGAGGAGTGGGCCTGGCTCACGTGTCCTCCCCCAACCCTCCCCCAGATCCGGGGCTCCCGGGCACGAGCCCTGCCTGACAGGGCCCTGGTGAACTGTCAGTACAGTTCTGCGACCTTCAGCACAGGTGAGCGCAAGCGGCGGCCACACGGGGACCGTAAATCCTGCGAGATGGGCCTGCAGCTGCGTCAAACCTTCGAGGCAGCTGTCCTTACACAGCTTCATCCACGCTCCCAGATTGATATCTATGTGCAGGTGAGCAGACAGCAGCCCTCAACCCAGGGAGGGGAGAGAGCAGGAGGGTGTGTGTGTGGGGGGGGTGGGGATGGGGTCAGCGGCCTAATGGACTGATGCCACTGGGGGGCGTCCCTGCAGGTGCTGCAGGCAGATGGTGGCACCTACGCGGCTTGTGTGAATGCAGCCACGCTGGCAGTGTTGGATGCAGGGATACCCATGCGGGACTTTGTGTGTGCCTGCTCAGCTGGCTTTGTGGATGGGACAGCCCTGGCAGACCTCAGCCACGTGGAGGAAGCAGCTGGCGGCCCCCAGCTGGCCCTGGCCCTGCTCCCGTCCTCAGGCCAGATTGCACTGCTTGAGATGGATGCCAGGCTGCACGAGGACCAGCTGGAGCAGGTGCTAGAGGCTGCTACCCAGGCCGCCCGAGATGTACATACCCTACTGGACCGTGTGGTCCGGCAGCACGTCCAGGAGGCCTCTATCTTGCTGGGGGACTGAGCACGTGGCCACCCAGGGCCAGAATAAAACCCACGCACACTGCACTGTCCTTTGATCTCTCCCTGCAGCACTCCCATGCCCTCAAGGCCTGGCCTGGTGCTGGCTCCAGGGCTGACTAAGGATGCTCCCCCACACATGAACTGCGTACCCCTTGCAGCCTCAGGAGTCAAAGCCTGAAGAAGGAGGGGATGTCCCTGGATGAGGACAGCAGCTTGGGCCAGGAAGGGGTCAAGGCAGCTGGGCAGTGAGACATGGCCTGGTATAATGAGCCAAGCCCTGAGACCGTGGAGTCTGCCATTCTCACCCCGGCACCTCCAGGGCCCTGAGCACAAGTGCTGAGGGAGTACTCAGCTGGCTGTGGCATCCCCCGTGGTGCTGTAGGGGCCCATATCCCACATCCTCTGGATTACGGCTTAGACCGAATGCTCTCTTTCCCCCTAGGAATCCCTTGGGCCTGTCCTGCTACTTACCTTGGGCTCCAAAAGTACAAGACACATGATCTAGCCTGGAGTCTTCTCAGCTCTGATCCTTTCTCAGTCAGACACAGACACTCCCTGCTGCCCCACCACTGCCTCTCCCTCTTCAGACTCCCCTTCTCCCACCTCTTGCCCTCAGACCTGCCCGAGCCCCCTGCAGCCTACCCAGGGGCTACTTCTCCTCCAATATCCCAGGCACCTCCTGGCCTGGACAGGGGTGCGCCCCACTTTCTACTTAACACACCCCAGCTCCTTTGACACCCCTTTGGCCAGTAGTATCACGCATCCTCCTCCCTGTGGCCATCTGACCCCAATGACCTTGGTTCTGGGCACACGCTGTGATTCCACTCGGCTGTTTTTGGTGACCGACATCCATAGGAAAGGGTCCGCCAATGCCTTGGTCTCTCAGTTCACGGAAGCCCCCTCCCTTCCCACCACGGCATTCAGACCTGTCATTGCCAGTGGCAGCACCTTCGGAAATCTTCCGGCGTCTATGCTCTGGTCGCCGCTTCCGGATTTCCTCCCACCTGCCCTACTCATCATCCTACTCTGATTCCCCTTTGAGCCGAGCTTTCTCGAGTGGCCCGTCGTCTTCACTACCCTCCAGCGTTGCACAATGCCCTCGGCCTGTCTGGAGGACGCTCTCCGCAGGCGGGGAAACCCGGACCCGGGTCCCGCTCCCTCCACAGCGGCTCTGCTCTGGGCATGCGCGGCGGCGGGGCGGGGGGCGGGGGTGACTAGGGGGACGGCGCAGGCGCAGCGGCGTGAGGGCCGTCGGGACCGGAAGTGGGGGCCGGCGTGCAGCCCAGGGTCTGACAGGAGAGGCGTGCCCGGCCGGCGGCCGTACCTGACAGCGGGAGCGCGGTCCCGGAGCCGCCCGGCCCTGCGATGGGCCTCCTGTCGGACCCGGTGCGCCGGCGCGCGCTTGCCCGCCTCGTGCTGCGCCTCAACGCGCCGCTCTGGTGAGGGCGGGGGGCGCGGACCCCTCCGGCAGCGCGTGCCGGTCTCCTCCCGCTCGCCGGCATCACTCGGGGCCTGAGGCCTGGGGCTCAGCTCTCCCGTCCGGCGTCCCGGGTACCGGGACTCTGGATCCAGGTCCCGCAGACATGGTCCCTCCACCCCCAGTGCAGAGGTAGAGGCTGCGGGCCGGGGTGCCAGGGCCCGCTAACGCTCCGGTGGTCCCTCCGTCTCTCTCCCCGCAGCGTGCTGAGCTACGTGGCGGGCATCGCCTGGTTCCTGGCGCTGGCTTTCCCGCCGCTGACCCAGCGCACTTACATGTCGGAGAACGCCATGGGCTCCACCATGGTGGAGGAGCAGTTTGCGGGCGGAGAGCGTGCCCGAAGCTTTGCCCGGGACTTCGCTGCCCACCGCAGGAAGTCGGGGTGAGCGGCAGAGCCGTGGGTATGGGGGAAGCAATGCCAGTCAAGGCCAGAGAGCTCTGCTCAGAAGCTCTCTTGGTGTTTCCAGGGCTCTGCCAGTGGCTTGGCTGGAGCGGACGATGCGGTCAGTGGGGCTGGAGGTCTACACGCAGAGTTTCTCCCGGAAACTGCCCTTTCCAGATGAGACTCACGAGCGCTATGTACTGGGGGGGCGGGGCGGGGCGTGGGAGGGTGGGAGGGGGGTGTGCCTGCGACCAAAAAGCACCTTGAGGGGGTGGCCTTGGGGCCGGGAAGCTCATTGGGGGCGGGGGGGATGTCTTGGGGCCAGAGAAGGCACTGGTGGGCATTCTAGGGCTAAAGGGGAGGGGTTTCGGCCATCTAGAGTGGGGCCGTGCTGAGGCTTCCCCAATACCGCATGCAGATGGTGTCGGGCATCAACGTGTATGGCATCCTTCGGGCACCGCGCGCTGCCAGCACTGAGTCCCTGGTGCTCACCGTGCCCTGTGGCCCTGAGTCTACCAACAGCCAGGCTGTGGGGCTGACGCTAGCACTTGCTGCGCACTTCCGGGGTGAGGCTCGGGGGCTACCGCTGGCAAGGGAGGGTTTGGCCACCGCCTCAGGCCCTGCTGACCCTGCTTTTGGTCTTTAGGGCAGATTTACTGGGCCAAAGACATCATCTTCCTGGTGACAGAACACGACCTTCTGGGCTCTGAGGCTTGGCTTGAAGCCTACCACGACGTCAATGTCACTGGTGGGTGTTCTTGCCCTGCCCTGGCCCCCACAGGGCCACTGTCCTCACCAGCCCCTTACTGGCAGCTCATTCACCTGCTTCTACAGGTATGCAGTCATCCCCTCTGCAGGGTCGGGCTGGGGCCATCCAGGCAGCCGTGGCCCTGGAGCTGAGCAGTGATGTGGTCACTAGCCTCGACGTGGCTGTGGAGGGACTCAACGGACAGCTGCCCAACCTGGACCTGCTCAACCTCTTCCAGACCTTCTGCCAGAAAGGGGGGCTCCTGTGCACGCTGCAGGGCAAGGTAGGGCCACCTGCCTGGGGAGCACGGGGCCTTTGTGCAGGCTTTATCTGACTTTGTCTCACGCTGTCTAAGCTGCAGCCCCAGGACTGGACGTCAGCGGACGGGCCGCTGCAGGGTGTGCAAACGCTGCTGCTCATGGCTCTGCAGCAGGCCTCTGGCCACCCCCACGGCGCCCACGGCCTCTTCCTGCGCTACCGCGTGGAGGCTCTAACTCTCCGTGGCGTCAACAGCTTCCGCCAGTATAAGTATGACCTGGTGGCGGTCGGCAAGTGAGTGAGCCTTCTGGTCTGCCCTTTGCGTACTCGGGGCGGGGTAGTGGGTGCCCGGGGGTGTCTGGCCAGCCGTGACCCCAGCCCACGCCCGGCAGGGCTCTGGAGGGCATGTTCCGCAAACTCAACCACCTCCTGGAGCGCCTGCACCAGTCCTTCTTCTTCTACCTGCTCCCCGCACTCTCCCGCTTCGTCTCCATCGGCCTCTACATGCCTGCCGCCGGCTTTTTGCTCCTGGTCCTTGGTCTCAAGATATCCTCTGCTTCCCGCTGTCCGTTTGTGGCCAGCCTCAGGTCCCCCCACTCTAGGCTGGGGAGAGCTCTCCAACCTTGGGGTGGGGGAGTGGGAGTGAGCCCTGGGTCCCCCACTGGGCAGAGCCCATCACACCCCTTGTCAGGGTCCTTGACTCAGCCACGCTCTGGAACTGTGGATGCAGCTGCATGAGGCTGGAGTGGGTCCTGAGGAGGCTGGGGGGACCCCTGGGTCCAGTCCTCCCCTCCCTGCAGCACAGGTGATGGCCCCCCACTCCTGCTGTTGGGGTCCCGGGTGGTGGTTACTGCTGCCACTCAGTCTCAGCTGGTGGCGGGATGGTGAGGCTCCTCGGGACGCCCCGGCCCGGGATCTGTCTCCAAGTGCCCGTGTGCCCTGCAGCGCGTGGGGCTGGCCTCGCTCGTGGCACCCTTGCTGATCTCCCAGGCTGTGGGCCTGGCCCTCTACGTCCTCCCGGTGCTGGGTCAGCACGTGGCTGCCCAGCACTTCCCCGTGGCCGAGGCAGAGGCCGTGGTGCTGACGCTGCTGGCCGTCTATGCAGCTGGCCTGGCCCTTCCACACAGCACCCACTGGTGAGGAGCTGGGCTGGATGGGCGCGGGCAGGGTGCACCCTGGACACGCAGGCGGCTGCCCCTGAACCCCTTGCCTTGCAGGGTGCTGAGCACACAGGCCCCAGACAGGAGCTGGATGGCGCTGAAGCTGGTGGCCCTGATCTACCTGGCACTACAGCTGGCCTGCATCACCCTCACCAACTTCTCCCTGGGCTTTCTGCTGGCTGCCACCATGGTGCCCGGCGCTGCACTCACCAAGCCCTCCGGGCCCCGGTATGTGCTGGTCAGTCCCCACCACAAAGCCCGCCACGACGTGCCCCCCACCTCCGGGGCCTCTGCCCCTCGCCGCAGACTCCCCCTCACGCGTCACTCCTCCTCCCCCACCAGAGCCCCCTTGACCTTGCCTCTCCACGCAGGCCACTCTGTGCTGCCCTGCTGGTGCTGACAAGCCCAGCAGCTACGCTCCTGGGCGGCCTGTTCCTGTGGCGGCAGCTGCAGGAGGCGCCGCTCTCCCTGGCCGAGGGCTGGCGGCTCTTCCTGGCCGTGCTGGCTCAGGGCGTGCTGGCGCACCACACCTATGGCGCCCTGCTCTTCCCGCTGCTGGCGCTGGGCCTCTTCCCCTGCTGGCTCCTCTTCTGGAATGTTCTCTTCTGGAAGCGCTGAAGGCAGGTGGGAATCCCCCACGCGCCCCACGCTCTTCCCTTCCTGGGAAATAAACAGTTCTGCTTAGCTGCCCTTCGGGCTCCTGGTCACACTGTCTGCCGTGTACGTGGGGCCCCGGGGCCTGTAGCAAGAGGCTTTGCCTGCAGGGTTAGACACCCTGCTCAGCCCCTTCTGGTCCACTTACTGATGGCGAGAGGGAGGGCCCCAGCTGCACCAACCTTGGGAAGAGGTCCTTGGGTCGATGCTCGGGGTGTGGAAGTGGCACAGGCAGACCTGGCCGCAGCCCCAGGTGCACTCTCCCGGCCTTGGAGGTCTCTGCGCATCATGGCCCAGTGCTGTGCAAGAGGAAACATGACAGGCAGGGCTGGGAGGCCTGACAGGAGCTGAGACACCCAGAGACCACACAGCACAGTCTTCAGCGCTGGAGCTGAGAGGTCAAAGGAGCTGGAGCTGGCTCCCTCCAGAGGAGGAGAATGGCGCCCCAGCCAAGGCCAGAGCCTCGTGTGGGCTTGGGGTAGAGCAGGAGGCGCCCCTGGCCCGGCTTCCTGGGGGCCAGGCCAGCCCAGGCCGGGTGCCCACCCAGCACCACCTGAGCACCGGGGGCTGGCGGGGGGCACTGATGGGCTGGTACACAGAGAGGTCACTGGTTGTACCAAGACCCTGAAAGGGACTGGGGTGTCCAGTGTCCATTCGGGAGGGGAGGAAAGCAAAGTGTAGCCCTCTGGTGACGTTACGGCCACATGAGGCTAAGAGACCTCACGGGAGGGCCAAGGTGCCCCTGCCAGCGCCCCACAAGGCAGCGAGACCGGTACCACCTCCTACAGGCCTCAGAGTTGGAAGGGAGACAGAGATGCACTGCCTGGAGCATCAGCCCAGGACCAGCCTCCCTTCCTTCGGGACCGCATCCTGGGATGGGGCAGCCTGGCAAGTCTCAGGGAGGAAGCTTCGCCCCCGGCCCCCGCCCAGGCCCACCTCTATGGTGGGGCTCATCTTCCTGGGGGACCCCCTCAACAGCTGGGGGTCCCTGACTCCACAGCGGGGCGCAGCACCTGGAGAGGTTCACTTTGGGGCTTCTCACTGCTAAAGGGCACGTGTGCTGTGTGTGCAGAGTGTGAGGGATGGGGTGGGGCAAGGGTGCTGGAGGCCCTCTGTGACTAGCAGCCCGGCTTCCATCTGCTTGTCGTCTAGTCATTTTGAGGCTAGAGGAGGATTGCAGCCCCACACCCTGCACCCCGAGCAGTGCCTCCAGACTGGCCTCTCTCGGAAATCTCCCCTGATAAGGCAGGCGCCGCCTGATCTGTAGGCTTCCCATCTTCCAAGGCGCGTAGAGCTCTCTGCTCTGCTGTGGTCTCCCGTCGTCTCTGTCTTTGTGGACTGGCATCTGATGCAAAATCCCTTCCACACATTTTACCTGCACTTCGGCGCCAGTCAGTCATTTGCAACTGGACTTAGGCAGCCACTTAAAACGCAAATCATGAAAATACCTTACATCGTGAGACATACAAGTGAGGAGAAAAGCTGTCCGATCATCAGTTGTTTTGGGCTTACCCATACACGAGAGGTGGAGGGGAGCCGTGGGAGTTTTGAAGCTGATATGTTGGGGAAACAGAATTTCTGCTCTGCTTTTCATTGATGTCACTTGTGCAATACATTTTAAAGCGAAAGAAAACGTCAGGCTGTAAAGATACAGATGAGACGTACAGGGGGCGAGGATGAGGCCCCGCAGGCTTTACTCAGGGTGCTTGCCGCTGGCCCCCACGTCCCTTCTCCTTAGTCACGGCACAGGCGCACTGCCAGACTCTGTGCAGCTAGGTGTGGCCGTGTGGCTGCTGTGGCCCACAGGACCTGCGCAGAAGCTTCAAGAGTGAATTCCCTGCAGAGACTTCAGAGGATGGCCCTCTGAGCCGCTTCTCTCTCCTTCCCCGGGGCCACGTGGAACCGGAAGCACGTCTGGGACGTGAGCTCCAGCCCAGGCTGGGGGTGGAGATGAGCAGGGGCTCCCTGACCCTCCAAAGCCCTTGCTAAACTGGGGTTAGCCGTTGCCCAGGGTTGCTCAACTGGGCTTCATTTGCAAGAAAGAAACAAACTTCTACTGTGTTTAAGTCGTTGTTATTGGAGTTTTCTGCCATCTCAGTCCAGTTCAAGAGGGACTATTGCTGAGCCCAGCTCACATGGGGCTCTCAGGCGGTGAGCAGCCGGGTGCATCTAGAAGTGTGTGTGTCTGTTGTGTTGGTAGTAAGTGCTCATTCCTTGGTCGCTTGCCTCCCATGCCCCAGAAGAGCAGCTCTATGGCACAGGCTTTGTCTTTCTTCCTGCCTCTTTTCCAGCACAGAGCCAGGGACGTGGTGGAATATTCCTACGTATTTCTTGAATGAAAGAAGGGAAGAATCAGAGGGAGCCCTTCTGGAGGTCCAGGGGCAGACCTTTTGGCTTCCACAGGGGGCTCCTGTCTTATGATATGGGGTGAGGGCCCGGCAGTTTAGGGTGCAAGACTGGGGAGGTCCTGAGCCAGGCGGGACCCACCTCAGGACACCCAGCAGCTTCCTCACGACCAGACCCTCTGCAGACGTCCTCCTGCAATTGGCTGGCTGTCCCAGGTCTCCTCTGTGCTTCTATCAGACCCTTTGCGAAGTCACCCCATTCCACCTGGGGCTTTAAGGTGGGGCTCCAGGGCTGCCCTGGGGGCCTTTCTCTGTGAGCCGCCCCTGCGGGCTCCAGCTACCCTCATGCCTGCACTCAGATCGTGTCTTTCCTCTAGGCCTCTGTCCTGAGGCCACGTCCTGTCACCTCCGCCTCCTGGATGTGCCATGGTCACCTTTAAGTCATCTCTTCCCAACCTGAACACCTCCCACCCCGCGTGCATCTCCTCGCCTGGTGCCCTCACCCAATCCTGGACCTGCGGTCCACCTTGTCTCTCTTCAGGGGATGCCTATCGCCTCCAGGATAAAATCAAACCTCCTTACCTTGGTCTCCAAGGCCTGCCTGGCCAGCTCCTGCCTGTTCTTCAGAACATTTTTATTGCCCCCCAGAAGGAACCCTGTACCCCACTTCCCCCTCCCCTTTCAGCCCCTGGCACCGTTAACCTACTTTCTGCCGCTATAGAGTTGCCGAATCTGGACTTTGACATGAATGGATTCATGCAGTACAGTAGTACCCCTTACCTTCGGGGCTTGTGTTCCAAGACTCCCAGGGGATGCCTGAAACCCTGGATAGTACTGAATCCTCTCTGTTCGTGTCTTCCACCCACAAACTTAATGCTTTTTCCATCGTAACCAGATTCCTACCATGCACTGCGGCCATAACTTCTGCAGTTTTTGAGGCGCACCAGCGAAACCAGCATGAATTTCTTTTTCCTTCACAGTTTCGCGGATAGAAGATTGGTTCTTAGCGTAGATCTTAGCAACCTCAGCATACAATTTTTCTCCTTTCCTTATTAAGTTGAGGACTTTCACCTTTTCGCTTAAAGGAAGCACTTCATTTCACTTAAAGGCTTCTCTTTGGTGTACCTGAATCGCAAGCACCGCTACTCTTGCACTTTGAAGCCATTCTTAGGTAAAATAAGGGTCACTAAATGTAAAACAGCTAGCCAGTGGGAAGCAGCCATTGCACAGGGAGACCAGCTCGGTGCTGTGTGACCACCTAGAGGGGTGGGATAGGGAGTGTGGGAGGGAGATGCAAGGGGGAAGGGATATGGGGATATATGTGTGCATAGAACTGATTCACTTTGTTATACAGCAGAAACTAACACAACATTGTAAAGCAATTATACTCCAATAAAGATGTGAAAAAACAAATAAATAAAATAAAAGGGTCACTTACTTGAACACAGACACTGTGATGCCTCCACAGATGATCTGATAACCCAGATGGCTACTAAGTGACTAATGGGCAGGATATACTGGACAAAGGGATCATTTGTGTCCCAGGCAAGACAGAGGGGCGGGTGCAAGATTTCATCACTGTACTCAGTATGGGAAGTATTAACATGTTAGCAATATTAAGACTTCCAACCTGTGAACACAGGATGTCCTTACATTTATTTAGGTCTTCTTTAATTTCTTTCAGTAATGTTTTATAATTTTCAGTGTACAAAGGTTGTTAAATTTATTCTTAAATATTTAATTTTTTCTTTTAATTTATTTTTGGCTGCATTGGGTCTTCGTTGCTGCGCACAGGCTTTCTCTATTTGTAGCGAGTGGGGGCTACTCTGTTGTGGTGCATGGGCTGCTCATTGCTCTGGCTTCTCTTGTTGTGGAGCACGGGCTCTAGGTGCACGGGGTTCAGTAGTTGCAGCACGCGGAACTGCAGATATAGAGGGCTGACTTTAGAGTTATAGGTGGATTTTCAACTTTGCAGAGGGTCGGGCGCCCCTAACCCCTGCGTTGTTCGAGGGTCAGCTGTGAAATAGTAGTTGCGGTACGCGGACTCAGTAGTTGTGGCTTGCGGGCTTAGTTGCTCCGCAGTGTGTGGGATCTTCCCAGACCAGGGGTCGAACCCGTGTCCCCTGCATTGGCAGGCAGATTCTTAACAGCTGCGCCACCAGGGAAGTCCCCTAAGTATTTAATTTTTTGATGCTATTGTAAATATAATTAGTTTCTTAATTTCATTTTCAGTTTGTTCATTGCTGGTGTATAGAAACACAACTGATTTCTGTATATTGATCTTCAGTCAAACTTGATGAACTCATCCATTACCTCTAATATCAATAGTTTTTGTGTTCCTTAGGATTTCACAGTTGACCCTTGAACAATGCAGGGGTTAGGGGCGCCGACCCTCTGCAAAGTTGAAAATCCACCTATAACTCTACAGTCAGCCCTCTGTATCTGCAGTTCCAAATCCTCAGATTCCACCAACTGCAGATGGTGTAGTACTGTAGTGTGTATTTAGCAAAAAAATCTGAGTGTAAGTGGACCTGCGCAGTTCAAACCCATGTTGTTCATGGGTCAATTGTATGTAATTCATGTTATCTGCAAATATAATTTCATTTCTTCCTTTCAAATTTAGATGCTTTTTATTTTATATTCCTGCCTAATTGTCCTGGATAGACCCTCCTATATAATGCTGAATAGAAGTGGCAAGAACATCCTTCTCTTCCCTCTAATCTTACTAGGAAAGCTTTCAGTCTTGCACCATTGAGTATATTAGCCATGAGGTTTTCATAGATGTCCTTTATCAGGTTGAGGAAGTTGCTCTGTATTCCTGTTTCTTTGAGGTTTTCATCACGAAAATGTGTTGGATTTTTTTTCAGAAGCTTTTTCTGTGTCTATTGTAATGATCAAATGTGGTCCTTTCCCCTTTATTACTATTATGTGTTATATTGAGCGTTTTTTATACATTGATTGATGTTTACATTGATTTATCTTTACATTACTGAGATAAATCCCACTGGGAAAAAGACGTACTGCATTTTTCAAGCATTGGGTTGAGTTTGCTAATATTTTGTTGAGGATTTTTGCTATCTGTATTCATATAGGATATTGGCCTGTAGCTTTCTTTCCTATGATATGTTGTCTAGTTTTAGTGTCAGGGTAATACTGATCTCAAATAATGAGTTGGGAAGTATTCCCTCATCTTCTATTTTTTGGAGGAGTTTGTGAAGTATTGGAGTTAAGTCTTCCTTAATTTTGGTAGAATTCACCAGTGAAGCCATCTCATCCTGGGCTTTTCTTTCTGGGAAGTTGTTGTTGTTGTTTAATTACTAGTTCCGTTTCTTTAGTTGTTATCGGTCTATTTAGATTTTCTACTTCTTCTTGAGTCAGTTTTGGCAGTCTGTATCTTTCCAGGAATCTGGCCATTTCATATAGGTCATCTAATTTGGAGGCATAAATTATTTATGGTGTTACCTTATAATCATTTTTATTTCAGTAAGGTTGGTAGTAATGTCGCTTTTTTCATTTCTAATTTTAGCAATTTGAGTCTTCTCTTTTAATCTTAGTGAGTCAAGCTACAGGTGTGTCATTTTCGTTGATCTTTTTAAAGAATCAACTTTTAGTTTATTTTCTCTGTTGTTTTTCTCTTCTCTGTTTCAATTGTTTCTGCTCTAATCTTTATTATTTCCTTCCTTCTGCTTACTTTGGGTTTAGACTGTCTACTTTTTGTAGTTTTTAAAGTTAGAATGTTAGGTTATTTGTTTAAGATCTTATTATTTTTTTAATACAGTAATTTAAAGCACTAAATTTCCCTCAGCAGCTCTCTTGACGGTGCTAAGTTTTAGTATGTTGTGGTTTTGTTTTTATTCATCTCAGAGTATTTTCTAATTTTCCCTGTGATTTTTTTTTAATTTAATTTTTATTTTTGGCTGTGTTGGGTCTTCGGTGCTGCACACGGGCTTTTCTCTAGTTGTTGTGAGCAGGAGCTACTCTTCACTGTGGTGCGCGGCTTCTCATTGCCTTGGCTTTCCTTGTTGCAGAGCACAGGCTCTAGACGCATGGGCTTCAGTAGTTGTGACCCACGGGCTCTGGAGTGCAGCCTCAGTAGTTGTGGCTCATGGGCTTAGTTGCTCTGCAGCATGTGGGATCTTCCCGGGCCAGGGATTGAACCCGTGTCCTCTGCATCGGCAGGCAGATTCTAAACCACTGAGCCACCAGGGAAGTCCCTCCCTGTTATTTCTTCTTTGACTAATTGTTTATTTAGGAGTATGTCATTTAATTTTCACATACTTGTGAATTTCCCTACTCTCCTTCTGTTATTGATTTCTAATTTCATTCTGTTGTAGTCAGCAAACAAACTTTGTATGCTTTTACTACTCTTAAATTTATTGAGACTTGTTTTATTGCCTAACATATGATCTATCCTGAAGAATATTCCATGTGCACTTGGGAAGAATATGTACTCTTCTGTTGTTGGAGTGTTTCATTGCTGCCCGTTACGTCTAGTTGGCTTATTGTGTTGTTCAAGTCTCCTCTTTCCCTGCTGATATTCTGTCTAGCTGTTCTATCCATTACTGAAAGTGGGGTACTGAAGTCTCCAACTGTTATGTTAAATTTTCTATTTCTCCTTTCAATTCTGTCCAGTTTTGCTTCATGTATTTTGGGGCTGTGTTAGGTAAATATATCTTTATAGCTGTCATTTCTTCTTGATGAATGGATCCTTTTTTCATTATAAAATGTCCTTCTTTAACTCTAATATAAACATTTGTCTTAAAGTTTATATTGTCTGATATCACTATAGCCCCTCCAGCTCTGTTTTGGTTACTGTTGATGAAGTGTCCTTTTTTCCAAATTTTACTTTCTATTTGTGTCTTTGAATATAAAGTGTGTTTCTTATAGGCATTATATAGTTGGACCATGACTTTAAAAAGAAAAATCCACTGTGCCAATCTCTTCCCTTTAACTGGAGACTTTAATCCATTTACATTTAACGTAACTAATGATATAGTACAATTTATACCTGCTATCTTGATATTTGCTCTCTATGTGTCTTATGTCTTTTTTGCCCCCAATTTCTTCATTATTGTCTTTGTGTGTGTGTGTGTGTGTGTGTGTGTGTTATTTTCCAGTGAACAACTTTAATTCCTTTGTTATTTCTTTGACTACATTTTTTGAGTTATTTTCTTAGTGGTTACCCTTGGGATTACAACTGACATCTTAATTTGTAACAATCTGATTTAGATTAAAATTACATTAATTTTAACTGTATTAAAAGATGTTGCTCCTGTATAGCTGTTTACCCCTTCTTAATTTATTGCCACATATTCCACCTCATATATTCTGTGTCTATACCCATAGATTTTGTTTTTTTTTTTTGGCCTCACCACACAGCTTGTGAGATCTTAGTTGTGGCGCATGGGCTTAGTTGCCCCGTGGCAAGTGAGATCTTCCTGGACCAGGGCTTGAACCCATGTCCCCTGGATTGGCAGGCAGATTCTTAACCACTGTGCCACCAAGGAAGTCCCTACCCCCTTGTTGTGAGAGATGATTTTGACAGATATAGAATTCTCGGTTGGCAAGTTTGTTCTTTCAGCACTTGGAATATGTCATACCACCACCTTCTGGCCTCCATGGTTTCTGGTATGAAATCTTCTGTTAATTTTATTGAGGACCACTTATATGTGATGAGTCACTTCTCTCTTGCTGCTTTCAAGATTCCTTTTCTTTGCTTTTCAACAATGTATAATGTGTACAGGTGTGGACCTCTTTTACTTCATCCTGCTTGGAGTTTTTTAACTTCCTGGATGTGTAGATCCATGTTTTTCATCAAATTTGGAAAGTTTTCAGTCACAATTTCTTCAAATATTCTTTTTGCCCCTCTTTCTCCTCTGCTCCTGAGAATTATGTATAGGTTGGTATGCTTAATGGTGTCCCACAGGTCTCTGGGGCGCTGTTAATTTTTCTATTTTTTTTTTTCTGTTTTGCAGACCAGACAATCTCAACCGACCTAACTTCAAGTTTGCTAATTCTTTCTTCTACCTGCTCAAATCTGCAGTAGAACCCCATAAGTAAAAACTTTCAATTCCATTATTGTACATTTCAACTCCATAATTTCCATTTGGATCCTGTTTATAATTTCTTTTTACTGACATTCTCTATTTGATGAGATATTATTCTCATACTTTCCTCTAGTTCTTTAGACATAATGATTTCCTTTAGCTCTTTGAACATATTTTTAAATTTAATTGTTTTTTATTAAAATTTTTTATTATTTTTTTAATTTTTATTGGAGTATAGTTGATTTACAATATTGTGTTAGCTTCTGCTGCACAGCAAAGTGAATCAGTTATACATATACACATATCCACTCTTTTGTAGATTCTTTTCCCGTATAGGTCATTACAGAGTATTGAGTAGAGTTCCCTGTGCTATACAGTAGGTCCTCAGTCCTCATTAATTATCTATTTTATACATAGTAGTATGTATATGTCAATCTCAATCTTCCAGTTTATCCCCCCAAACATATTTAAATAGTTAAGATTCCCTAGAGATAGTTTCTATTGATTGGTTCTTTTTTCCCTATTTATAGGCCAGACCTTCTTGTTTCTTTGGATGTCTCGTAATTTTTTGTTGAAAACTAGACATTTTCAATGATATAATGTGGCATTTCTGGAAATCAGGTTCCAGGTTTTGTTGCTGTTGCTGCTATGGTAGTTGTGTTTGTGTATTGGCTTTTCTGAACTAATTCTGTCAAGTCTATTATTTGTCATGGGTAGCCACTGAAGTCTCTACCTGGTTAGCTTAGTGGTCAGATAAATGATTGGACAGAAATTTCCTTAAGTGTCTGGAACCAATAAATCTCTGTCGTTCCCAAGTGGCTCTGTGTGTATGTGGGACATGCTCTCGGAATTCAGCCAGGCAGTTTACAACTCTGCTTTAGGCTTCACCTGTGCACAGAGACTCAAGGTCAGGTCTTTCATGAGTATATGCACAGCCCTACTTATGTTTTTGACCAACGGTATTCCGGAAATTTGTAGGGCTTTTCAACGCCCCTGTGGACAATGTATTCCCCAGTTCTTCCTTTTAAGCTTTTTGGTTAGTCTGTTATTTGCCCCAGCTGTTCTCCATTGCCTCAGGGAGATTACAGCTTTGAAACTACAACACTTGCCAGTAATTGCCTTCAACAGCCTCGGGGAATAGGCTACTAGCACTGGGCAAGTTGAGTGGGCTCGGCGAGAGGGGCCTTCCAGGGGATCACCTGACTGGTTAAGTGATATCAGTGCTTTGCAGTGAGGGTGTTCTGCCACTGCGCCAGGTCTGGAAATGTTGCTGGACGAAAGCGTGCGATGCCTTCGAAAAGCGGTGGATTCCGGGTTGGGGGCGTCCGGGCGTGGGGGGCGCAGCACCGCTGAGCCCCGGAGACCAGCGGCGGGATCAGGGAAACCAGGGTTGTTGGGCGTTGTCACGGCAACAGAGAGACGCAACGAGGACCCGCCCAACCGCTGGTTTCCACGACGACCGGAGTAGCGCGGCGAGGCGGTGCCCGGCCCTGACTGACAGAGCCCCGCCTCGCCCCCGCCCCGCGCCCTCCCACGCTCCCCGGTTCTCGCGACGTTTAAGCTCTTTCGGCGCCGCAGAGGCCCACGGTAGCGGCGGCCGCGCTGAAGAGGGGCAATATGGCGGCAGCGGCGGTGGCTTCGCTTCGCGGGTTAGGGCTGGGCCCGCGGGGCGCGGGGCTGCCGGGCGCGCGGTCCCGGGGTCTGCTGAGCGGTGCGCGGCCCGGGCAGCTCCCACTGCGAACACCCCAGGTGAGAGCTGGTCTTAACCCTGGCCGCCGCGCGGACCCGCAGGCCGGTGAAGGTCACCGCTGGGAGGCTCCGGGCGCGGGCCGGGCAGCGCGGGAGCAGCCTTCGCACCCGGGCCCCCGCCCCGGCCGGACCCCCGCTGCCTGCCGACCTTGGGAGCAGGGCTGCGCTCCCACCCCTCCGAGCAGCACAGGCACCTGGTGCCGAGCGTGGGGGGCGGCGGGGCGGGCTCGCTGCCGGCTCGGGACTGGGCGCTTCCCCGGGGGGCGCGCCCAGGCCCGCTCCCCTCTCCGGCCTTCCAGACTGGGCCCGCGTCCTAAAGTGACCTCAGCCTGATCTCGGCCAGCTGCTTGTGACCTTGGCCTGCCCCAGCACCCTTGCTCACTTCGGCCCGATTCCTGGCGCAGGATCTAAGAACACGCCTCACAACCCCCCCCCCCCCCGCCCTCAGGGCCGAATTCCGGTCGAGGGGTCCGCAGCGGGGAGGGTGGGGAGGGCAGTGGCGCGGGAGGTGGCCGGTGCTGGGTGCCTGAGTTGGGAGAGGTAGGCGCTGAGAGTCAGATCCCCAGGTAGGGCTGGGTGGTGTTCTGGCAGGCGCTGAGCGGGACTCTTGCAGGCAGTGTCCCTGTCGTCGAAGTCTGGCCCGTCCCGGGGCCGGAAAGTGATTCTGTCAGCGCTTGGCATGCTGGCGGCAGGGGGTGCAGGGCTGGCTGTGGCTCTGCATTCAGCGGTGAGTGCCAGTGACCTGGAGTTGCACCCCCCCAGCTATCCGTGGTCCCACCGCGGCCTCCTCTCCTCCCTGGACCACACCAGGTGTGTGGCTGGCTGGGGGAATTTCTGGGTGGGCCGGGTGGGGTGGAATCCTCGGCGCCCTTAACCCTTTTTATGTCTCTAGCATCCGGAGGGGTTTCCAGGTGTACAAGCAGGTGTGCTCCTCCTGCCACAGCATGGACTACGTGGCTTACCGCCACCTGGTGGGCGTGTGCTACACAGAGGATGAAGCTAAGGCGCTGGCTGAGGAGGTGGGGACGTGGGGATGCCGAGGACCCACAGATCGGGGCTCCTGCTGTGCTGGACAGCAGGGTTGTGATGGGGCTCTTGGTGGCAGGTGGAGGTTGAGGACGGCCCCAACGAGAACGGGGAGATGTTCATGCGGCCGGGGAAGCTGTCTGACTACTTCCCCAAACCATACCCCAACCCTGAGGCTGCACGAGCGGCCAACAACGGAGCACTGCCCCCTGACCTCAGCTACGTCGTGCGAGCTAGGTACTGGCCTGCGGTGGCCGGGTGTGTGTGTGGCGGGGGACGGCGGGAAGGGCTGCCTCATGCCAGGGGCTGAGGAGACTCCAATCTGGTCCCAGGCACGGTGGTGAGGACTACGTCTTCTCCCTACTCACGGGCTACTGTGAGCCACCCACTGGGGTGTCGCTGCGAGAAGGCCTCCACTTCAATCCCTATTTTCCTGGCCAGGCCATTGGCATGGCGCCTCCCATCTACAATGAAGTCTTGGAGTTTGACGACGGTGAGAGGCCCCCACGCTGGGGGTGGGCAGGCTGGGTCCTACTTTCCCCACTGCCAGGGATGCTCTCCTGGTGTTCTTGGCCCAAGAGTGCCTGCACCTTCCTTGGCTGGGACACTGTGTGTTTCTGAGGAGGCTCATGGGCAGCCTTGAGGCCATCTGTGTGCTGGCTGGTGGTAGGGTGGGTCCCGTCCCTTTTGAAGCTGTGGGCAGGAACCCGTCTCTGTCCCATGGTGGAGGATGCTCTTTGGGCTACCCCAAATTGGGCAGGGACACCCACGGGCAGCTCGTACCACTTGTCCTTGGTCCAGGCACCCCAGCTACCATGTCCCAGGTAGCCAAGGACGTGAGTACCTTCCTGCGCTGGACATCTGAACCAGAACATGACCATCGCAAACGCATGGGGCTCAAGGTGAGAGGGCTGGGCGGAGGGGCACAGTGGGCCTGGGGGAGGGGCTGGGCTCCTTCCTGCCTCCCTCCTCTGAGCCTGCCTCCCCCCCCAGATGTTGATGATGATGGGCTTGCTTTTGCCCCTGGTCTATGCCATGAAGCGGCATAAGTGGTCAGTCCTGAAGAGCCGGAAGCTGGCATATCGGCCACCCAAGTGACCCTGCCCAGTGTCTGCTTGCTGTCCTGCCTGAATGGGTCCTCAAGCCAAGGAGCCACCCTGGGCCTGTTCAGGTCCCAGCTGGCCCTCCTGGCCAAGCCCCTCTTCCTCTGGGACAGAGGGGAAGGGGCAGGAGACGGGGTTCCAGCTCCAGATCGTTCAGCGCCCATCATGGAAATAAATTAAGTTTCTCAATATACCCATTTGAGCTATTGTGTGATGGGAATACAGGTTTGCAGAGGACTCTGGGACGAAGATCCCTGCCCTCAGAGCTCCCGGGGTGTCCAGTGCAGTGTGGTCAACATTGCCCTGAATGCTGGGAGTCCAGCCAGCAGTGAACGTGGGACAGGAAGCAGAGAACTAGCTGTTAGAGAAAGCGGCAACACTGACCGGAGTGGAGAGAACCTGGTTCCAGGTGGAAAGGGCTTCGCTTGGCCGGACACGGCCCAGGGACCCAGGGCCCTGCTGCAGTAACCCACCAGTGTCCGTGTATTGAACCACTTGGCCTTCATCCTGCAGGCGGCGGGGAGCCCTGCATAGCATTTCAACCAGGGAGAGGCTGGCCTAAAGTAGGAGCTGCAGGAGCTGTTCCTGGGGCTCAGGGGCAGGCAAGGCTGGGCGGTGGCCGGGAGAGGAGGGGCAGCGCTCAACCTCAGCGAGGAAGCAGAGAGGCAGGCGGAGGCCACCCAGAGGTGCTTCTGGTCTCTTGGCTGGGCAGCTGGAGGTGCTGTTGACTCAAGGGTCACGGTCTTTGTGAGGGGACAGCACCTCCTAGCAGTCTACAGGGCGGCTGGGAGTGGGCTCAGGCCACACGGCCAGACAGGGGCTGGGCTAACACAGCCACGGACCTGTCAGTAGCAAGAGGGCCATGGCGGTGTGTTCTTAGTAGTAGCCCTGGGCCCTGGCTCGGGGCTCTTGTCCTCTGAGCTTTTCTTGTCCCCAAGCAGGGAATGTAAGGGCAGCCTGGTGGGAATAGCCCAGAGGAGTGGGGACCAGCGTGGGGAGGGCAAGAGCAGAGAGGAGAAAGGCAGAGGGAGGGTGTGTGCCTGAAAAACTCTGGTTGGAAAAGGAGGGCCAGTCAGCTGAGGGCTGGGTGGGGCTCAGAGGGCCCAGCCCAGTGGTCAGCAGGCAGGGGGTGTCCTAAGCACCCTTGGGGCCTGGGAGACTTCAGGGGACTTGCGTCCCAAGTATGCTCTTCAGTAGCCACCTGGGCCCAGCTCGGGAGCCGCCACCCCTGCCTCTGCCGCTCAGTTTCATCTGAGTGGGGCTGCACCCTGCTCTGCATTCTCCCAGCAGCCCAGTCTGCACAAGGGCACAGTAAAGGGGCACCCAGCTGGCTCACAAGTGTATTTAATGACTCCAGCTCACAGCCCCTCCCTGGCAGCCCCGGTTTTGTCTCCAGCGAGCGGTCAGTCAGCAGAGGTTCCCTGAGAGGTTCAGGAGGGGGTCCAGGGACCTTGGGCCTGGAAGGGAAGGGCCATCCTCTCTCCTTGTGACCTGGGGGCAGGGGCAGAAGATGGGTCATTCTGCTTGTTTTGCCCCCCTGCCCCCATCCCCTCCCCTGCCTCTGCCTCTGCCCCTGGTACCTTTGGTAGCTGCTGGGTGGAGGCTGTGGGAAGGGGGTCCCAAGCACAGGGCCTCTGGGTGCTGCACATCTCACAGCCGGGTCGGCTTGGGGCATTGATGAAGGTGCAGGAAGGGCAGGGCCAGCCGGGCTGGGGAGGTGAGGACACAGTTACTGCTTACCCATTCCTTCAATGCCCACAGCCTCCTAGGCCCTCCCTGCCCAGTCCCTTGCCCACCTGAAGGGGGTTGGGCAGGCTGGAGCCAGCTGGCTGAGGGGCTTGGGGCAGCCCCAGTGACTGAGGAAACAGGCGGCCTAGTTCCCCATCCATCTTCTGGGGGTGCTGAGGATTGCGTCCTGCCATAGAGGGAAAGAGGCTCAGGACCATGTCAGGCTGCACCCCACCTTCCTCATCCCACTCCAATCAAGGACTGACCTGGGGCCTCTCGGGGGGCTGAGAGCAGGTAGAGGAAAGCAGGATCCCCATCCCGCCGGACCCCATAGAAAGCAAGGCTGTATTCGGGGACACACAGGCACCTCCCGATGACCCAGCGCTGCACAGCCGGTGGGAAGCCAAACTCCGAGAATACCTGGGGCCAGAGTGTCGGAATGTCACCCAGGTCCCCCCAGCAGGGCTCCCCAGACCCCGTGCTCACCTGCTCCTGGAGGGCCCCGATGGTGGAGTGGGGGTGGACTGCCAGCGAGATGTGGGCAGAGGACGCAGCATCTTCAACTGTAACCTGTAGCCTGGGCCAGAGTGGAGGTCAGCGGTAAAGACCGGGGACCTGACAGGACTGGGAGGGCGGGTGAGATGGAAGCCCCAGGCCTTACCTGATGGGGCCGGGAGGGAAGCAGGCCTCCTGGAGCTGGATGCTGAGGGCCACGTGATGCTGGGCCAGGATGGCTGCTGCGTGGGCTGCCCGCTTCTCATCCCCACCCTCTATGGCCCGGGTCAGGTGCCCTGCTAGGTCCTCTACAGGGGAGAGAGGGCCGTCACAGCCCCCCGCGGGCTGCCCCCCAGCCCCTCCAGCCCCCTGCCCTTACCTTTCTCCATCAAGTCTCCAGGGCGCCAAGGAAGATCCACCTTGGGCTTGGGGGCCTTGGTTGCAGGTACTTCAAGGAGACTGGGCGGGGAAACAGGGCACGTTTCTGAGCCTAGGGCTGGGGTCAGGCTGTCACTGCCTAGGAGGGAAGATGTGGGGTGGGCTGGTGGTCTGAGCTCTAGCCCCCAGCTGAGTACTCACCCAGGCCTCTGCTCTCTGACCTCAGGTTTCCAGTACCTTTGTCTCCTCCCTCCTCAGCTCAGCCCCTGCCAGGGCCCCGCCTTGGCCACACTTAAAGCCAGGCCTTTTCCCCAGCCTTGGCCCTTGCAAACTCCAGAGGTCCCAGCTGACTCCACTCAGAGCTGCACCTGGCTCTTCCTTGGGCTCTGGAGTCCTTTTGGTCCCTTCTGCTGCCCAGTCCCACCCGTGCCCCTCCTCCACAGAGGCCGGGCCCCCTCTCTTGGCCTGTACAGGCCCTCTCAGCCAGCCAGGAGGCTCCCTGGCCTCGCAGCAGAACCAAAGGAGGTCCTCAGAAGGAGCCCACCCCATACTGCTCACCAGGAGCCCTGGAGTCAAGATGGCCTCTTTTTTTTTTTTTTTTTTTTTTTTTTTTGCGGTACGCGGGCCTCTCTCACTGCTGTGGCCTCTCCCGTTGCGGAGCACAGGCTCCGGACGCGCAGGCCCAGCGGCCATGGCTCACGGGCCCAGCCGCTCCGCGGCATGTGGGATCTTCCCGGACCGGGGCACGAACCCGTGTCCCCTGCATCGGCAGGCGGACTCCCAACCACTGCGCCACCAGAGAAGCCCCAAGATGGCCTCTTTGTTGTCCTCGGGGACCTCCATCCCCTCTCTTGGCTCTACCATCGTCACAGAACACCTTGGGCTGCCCCCATGCCAAACCCTCTCCAGCCGATGCCTGCCCTGGGCATGCTGCCGTCTCTGCTTCTTACCACCCACTTGAGGCCCTGCCCACGCGGTGCTGATGCAGCTCCTGTGGTGGCCTCAGTATTCTGAGCTGTCCTCCCACCGAGATAAGCAGGGCTCCCGAGCACCGAGCCCGAAAGATGTCATGCATACTGTTGCCTTGGGGCTTCTGTACCTGCTGCTCCCAGGACACATGGTTCACCCCATGATCTTTAAATTTCACTCAAGGGTCACCTTAATGAGGATTTCCCTGCCACCCTATTTTAAATTGCAAACCCCTCCCTTCCAGCGCTCCCATCCTTTCCACCATCTGACAGAACTTATTTTACTTATTTCGTACGTCTGTCTCCTCTCTGGAAATGCCAGCTCCGAGAGAGCAGGGATTTAAAGTTTTATTCATGCTAAATCTCTAAGGCCTTAAAAGAGTGCTTACTACAGGTGCTGAACACACATTTGGTGAACCAACGGACAACGAATGAACGAAAAAAAAGGCCTTTCCTTCTCTACAGATGCTGTCGTCTGGACCTCTCTTCATCTCAGTGTATGGTTTTCTTCTCACCTCTGACGGCTGTTCTGATGCATCTGTGGACTTTCCCTGGTGCACTGTCTGCCTTCCCGACCCTCTTCTCTTCCCACTTCTCTCTTCTGGTGATCTTGGTTGACCTTTTCTACCCCCAACCTTTACCTCTTTAGAGCCCCAGCCCCAGTCCAGATCCACCTATCTCCCTTCCCTCCCACATGTTTAAAAACTTGACCACCTCTGTGCCCTCCCAAAAAGGTCCTCTATCTGGGAGCTCCCCAGTGTCTGTTCCTTGCAGCTTTCTGTCTCAACCACTCACTTTTCCATTTAAACCTCAAGGAAATCCAGCCAATTCCATCTCCTAAGCATCTCTGAAACATCCTTCTTCTCTCCGGCCCTATCTGCACCACTCACACGAATGCAGGTCTCAACCAGTCTTAAGTAGCTCGAATCTGAGCCTGTCACTCTCCCACCGAATACCTTCCCAAAGCTTTTCATATAGTCCGTCTTCTCACCCAGGTCCTGAGGGCCTGCGTGCTCTGCCCCTCCACATTGTCTGGCACTCCAGGCTCCAGCTCTTCGGTCTCTGTTCCTTTTCTCTACTTCCTCCCTCCTGGGAGTCCTCCCAGAACCCCAGCAGTGGGTAAGGTGGGCTCAGCTTTCCCCACTACTCCCCCCATCGAGACCTGGGGGGTCGGGGCTACTCCTGTTCTCTTGCAGAACTAACACTATCCCGGTCCCAGTGAATCTTCACTCCAGGGCACTGACCATTCTGTCCTTCCACGGTGGCACCTCGGACCAGGGCTGCCCACCGCCGAGCTTCCTGAGGGTTGGCGAAGTGCAGGCTGAGAGTCCCAGGCCCTCCTGGTGGAGGCTGCAGCTCATGCTGGCTGGGGCCTCGGACGGTGTAGGAGACGGACTCCAAGGGCCACTCCAAACTGACCTGAGGAGGGGGAGAGTCCGGGCTCAGTGCCTCCCCCAGCACATACTGCATGATGATCAAAGGAACACGAGGTAACATTTGCAGGCCACTTTCACTGTCCTAAGCCCTTTACACGTATTACCTTATGAAACTCTCACACTAGTCCTACGAAGGGAGGTACCAGCATTATCCCCATTTAACACACAAGGAAACAGAAGCAAAGAAAAGGTAACTGCTCAAGAGCACGCAGCTGGCGAATGGAAGGGCATGGCCTCGGGTTCAGCGGCCAGCCCCCGCCGCCCCCACTCACCGCCCCGGGCCCCGCGCCAAGCAGCTCCAGCCGGAAGCGCCCTGGTCGCTCGGGGTCCGCGCTCAGCTGCAGCCTCCGCAGCTGCGCCTCTGCGTCCGGCCCCGCGCCCAGCGGCCTCACCGCGGCGTGCACGGCCAGGAGCACCGCAGCCGAGCCAGCGTCGGAGGCCGCAGCCGCGCCGTCCGCCGGCGGCGCCATCTCCGGTCCGGTCCCGGCCCGGCCCCACGAGCCCGCTTCCGTGGCCTCGGGCCGCTGAGCGCCTCCACCGGCCGGAAACTGGGACCGCGAGCCTGGGGTTCCGGGCGCCGCCCGAGCGTTGGAGCCGTCTGACCCTCCCGCTTCGCCCACGATGGACATGGCCAGAGGGTCTTCGGACTCCGGCGGGCGAGGCTGGGCTTGGAGGCCTGTATTCTGGGCAAAGCGTCAGGGACTGAAGCACCTGCCACAACTGGAAGGCCCTAGAGGCTCGGCTGGGGGCTGCAGCCCGGCGGCCCTGTCGACCCCCGCGTCTGGCGGGAGCCAGACGCGCTCCTAGGCTTCTTCTGGGCCGCCGCCCGCCTCTCGCCGCCCACCGAACACTCAGTTGCCCCCTCTCGCCCACACCTACAGCACCCGGGGCGGAGCCGGCGAGGGGCCGCGACCAATGAGCGCCAGGGAGGAAGGCGGGTTCGCACGGCCGAGAAGATGACGGACATGCGCCACAGCCAGTAGGAGTGGAAGACGGGACTGAGCGGCGGGTACTGCCCCCAATGGCTCTGCGAGCTCCCGGTCCCGGCGTCTGGAGCGGGCCATTCAGACGCGTGGGGCCGGGCCTGGCGGACGCTTGTTGTTGTCCGGCCCGGGGAGGTAGAGGTCGTTCGCTCGCTTGCTCGGGCCTTCTGTGGCGGTCGGCGGGCAGGTCGGTCGCGATAGTCGGGCGCCGTGCACGGGCGAGGCTATGTCGCGGTGGCAGCTCGGATGGGCCGGCGGGGCCGGGAGTAACGGGACGTCGCTGCGGAGCTTCTTTCCCCGGATACAGTGCGGCCCGAGCGGAGGCCGCGGCGCCGCACTCCGGTCCTGAGGCGTCCGCGCTACCCGGGGCCCGCACCGCCTTCTCACCCGCACCGACGCCAATCGACCTGACCCTGCCTGGTCCGGTCCGGCCCGATTGAGCGCAGAGTAAGCAGGTAGGGGTACGCCCTGTGCCCGGCGCCGACTCGGGCCCTCCAGAACTACAGTCCCCAGCAGGCTTCGCGCTGGAGCGCACGCGCGCCTCCCAAGGCGCACGGCTTCCTGGGACTTGTAGTTCGCGCGGCTTGGCTGGGGTTTCCCCTTAGACCCGGCAGACGCTGTAGCGCCCTAGCTGCCCGGCTGACAGGCCCCCCGGGGGCCGCGGGGCCTCCCTCCGCTCCCTGTCGTACTTTCGGAGAAAAACGGAGGAGCTCACTAGAAAGCAGCCTGTAGAACAGGAAAGAGCGCCGCGTCCAGGTGACGGCAGGGCCGAGCCCCAGGTGATCTGGTTCCTAACTGGGTGCGGTTCTTACCCGGGCTGAGGATCCCGGCCGGAGGGGCACCGCAGGAGTCACGTCCCTTCGCGGGCTCGCAGGGCCCCCCTTGGTGGGTAGGGCTCTTGTGTCGGGATGGGGGCTGTTGAGGGAGAGACTAACCCAGCAGCCCCGGGGTTAGCAGGATCCCCGGTGGGTCCCCCAGCCTGGCCCAAGAACTCCTGTGAGGTGCAAGAGGTGTGGCTGATCTGGGACCTGGACGTGCCGCTCTCATCACCTCTCCCGCCAGTGCTGAAGGCCTGGGAGCAGGCTGCAGGAGGGACCCAAGTTGTTTACAGCGGCGCCACTTACTGGGAGGAGGGCTGAAGGTGGAGCCCCAAGGGCCAGACACCCATGGACTGACCTGCATCCTCAGGCAGCAGTAGCTCTTTGGAGCACAGGACATCCTCCCCGAGGACATGAAGCTGTTGGAGAACTCCAGCTTTGAGGCCATCAACTCGCAGCTGACCGTGGAGACGGGAGATGCCCACATCATTGGCAGGTGAGGCCGGGGCTCTGGGGCTGGCGTCTCAGAGGTCACTCTGCCCTGTCTCTGGGTTGAGCCTGCGGGGGTGGCGTGCTTCATGGTTGTGCCTGCGTCTCTAGGATTGAGAGCTACTCGTGTAAGATGGCGGGCGATGACAAGCACATGTTCAAGCAGTTCTGCCAGGAGGGCCAGCCACATGTGCTGGAGGCGCTGTCCCCACCCCAGACCTCGGGCCTCAGCCCCAGCAGGTGAGCCGGGCAGGGCCTGCCCACTGTGCACTGGCAAGCGGGGCAGTGCCAGGCTGACGCTTCTCTCTGTGCAGACTGAGTAAGAGCCAGGGTGGCGAGGATGAGGGCCCCCTCAGCGACAAGTGCAGCCGCAAGACCCTCTTCTACCTGATCGCCACGCTCAACGAGTCCTTCCGGCCGGACTACGACTTCAGCAGAGCCCGGAGCCACGAGTTCAGCCGGGAGCCCAGCCTCAGCTGGGTGAGGGTCGGGTCGGGGAAGGGACCCGTAGGCCCACAGCCATCCTTGGCATCCTCCCTTACTCACTGGGGCTCGGCCCGGTTCACGCCTGCTGCCCTGGGTCCTCGTCAGCCCTGACTGTGACCATCCTAGGTGGTGAACGCAGTCAACTGCAGCCTGTTCTCCGCTGTTCGGGAGGACTTCAAGGCCCTGAAGCCGCAGCTGTGGAACGCGGTGGATGAGGAGATCTGCTTGGCTGAGTGCGACATCTACAGGTGAGCTGGCGTCCCTGCAGGTGGGTCCTGGGCGGGTGGCACTTGGGACCTAACACCACATCTCGCCCCACACGCCGCAGCTACAACCCAGACCTGGACTCAGATCCCTTCGGGGAAGATGGCAGCCTCTGGTCCTTCAACTACTTCTTCTACAACAAGCGGCTGAAACGGATCGTGTTCTTCAGCTGCCGCTCTATCAGGTTGGCCGGCACCTGTCCACCTCCCTTCCTTTACCTCCCTGTTTGGCTCACACACCGTTTCCCCAGCCTGGCCCACCCCATTCCTAACTTTGTCCTCCCCAGACACCCTCCCTGGGGTTAGCAGCAGGCTGGGGGTAGGCGGTTTTAAGACTGGTCCCCCCACCCCCAGTGGATCCACCTACACTCCGTCGGAGGCAGGCAATGAGCTGGACATGGAGCTCGGGGGAGAGGAGGAGGAGGAGAGTGGAGGTGGAGGCCGCGAGGGCGGCCACGAGGAGACCAGCACCATGGAAGAGGACAGGTGCGTGACGGTTGCAGTGGCCTCCCTCCCTTCAGCCTGGGGTGTGCAGGGCAGGGTGGGGCCCCCTCTGCCTGGTCTCCTGAGTGTGGGCTCCTCAGAACTCACTGTGTGCCGCCCGTTGCCCAGGGTTCCGGTGATCTGTATGTGAAGAGGAGGAACAGAGGCCCTCGCTTCACCCAGCTTCAAACAGTGCCTGGACCTGCCCACCTGAGGGGCCGCAGGGCCTCCACAGCTGCTGGCCAGATCCTGGCGCTACCACAGCACCAGCGCCACTCCAGGCCACACCTGCCTAGCCCTTTGGCTGTAGCCTGTGGATGTCCCCTCAGCCCCACAGGCTCCCGCTGCCCACGCTGTGGCTGGACTGGACAGCAACGGCACAGGGCCTGGTGGGAAGAGCCACTGCCCCGCCCAAACGAACTGACACGGGCAGGGACAGCTGGACCACAGAGTTTATTTTTGTATTTTGTGCAGGGTCAGGCCTGGACCTGCACACTCCAGCCCAAAGGGCCGGAGACCCAGCAGGCGGTCCCCAGGGGTCATCCGCCCACTTGTACTCCCCACCTTGCCCATCGGGCAGCGTGCACTGAGTGTCACTTTGGTGCAGCTGGTTTGCTTCCAATAAAAGTTTCTGTGACTCAGTGCGCACGGAGGCTCATGAGGCGTGGGGGCGGGGCCTGCGTCGAGGGCGGGGCCTGCTGCGTCCGGTATCCTAGCAACGGTCCTAGAGGGCTGTTGAGCCGCCTGGACCCCGCGGCTCCTGAAATGGAGCCAGAAGTGTGGGACGCAAGCAAGCCCTTTACCATAGAAGGCGACCACCTGATTCCAGACCTGGACCTGTATGATGCCGACATCTACGACGTCCCGGACCCGGGACTGCTCAACGAAGAGGATGGTGAGGTGTCCTGGCCTCGACCCCCAGATGGCCGGCTTGGCCGCAGGCCTCACTCAAGCTCTGGTTCTGTCCTCTGGGAATGCAGCACTCCCCGGGCAGTCCCCTAACCTGGCAGGGCCCTCAGGAGGGGCCTTGGCTGCCCACGACCTCCAGGGTTAGGGGCCCAAAGGCCACACCGACAGGGCTTCCGCTGCCGGTTCGCAGAGTCATCGTTTAAGGAGGCGGCCCCACGGCTTTTTACCAGCAACTCTCGGTGGCAGAATGTGACCCCGAGCGCCCGTGCCCGCCAGCTGTGGCTGCTCCTGCGCACAGGCCTCCAGACTTTGGTGGAAAAGGTGCGGCTTGCCCGTGGCATCCGTCTCAAGGCCTCTTTCCGGCCCAGCCCTTCCCCTAGGGGTCCCCTGCAGGACCCCAGCCCAGATCCTCTTGGCTCCCCTAGGTGGGTGCCGCCTACAGCCCCGCCCCCCAACCCCTGGCCCCCGCCAAGTTTACGGCAGGCTTGCTGGTCCCGGTCCGCAGGAAAAGAGAGCCGAGCTGCACGTGGCGCGCTTGACGCACGGGCTAGAGCTGCTGCGGCGCCTGGAGGTGGCAGCCGGGCTGTGTTCGGTGGCACAGGACCCCATGGGCAGACGCTTCGTGGTGCTGGACGGTGCCGGCCGCCTGCACCTGCGCAGAGAGGATGGCTGGGCACAAGAGAAGCTGCTAGCTCCGGTCGCGCTTACAGGGCTGGTGGCAGTGCCGGGCGAGCTGGGCACTGTGGGCCGCTTTGTGGGCTGGGGCCCAGCGGGGTTGGCCATCCTAAGGTCCGACCTCAGCCTGCTGTGGCAGAGTAAGCCAGTGGAGCGCAGGGTGCCGGGCCGCGAGCCAGTCTGCTGCCTGCCGGTGCCCGACGCCGGGCTGCTGCTGGTGGCGGAGGCGGGCAGAAGCCTGGTGCTCTGGAAGTTCCGTGCAGGGGGTCGCTGCCTGGTTCCCCGTGGGTCCCCTCTGTGGCTGCCGCCAAACCTCTCGGGTGCGCTTGCGCGTCTGGCTCTCGGGCCTCAGCATCCCCCTCACGTCCCACGCTGCTGCGCAGCCTACGGCTCAGCCGTGCTCACCTTTGATCTGCACACCTGGGCTGTCACAGATGTGCGTCGGGATCTGCACAAAACGTGAGGAGGGGCCCAGGGGCTGGTGGGAGAGGGGGAAGTCATGAGGTGAGTCCGCGACACAAATCCGGTCGTGGTAGGGGTGCCGGCGCGTGCGCACGCGCGCGTGCGCACACACACACACACACACACACACACACACACAGCAGTCCTGAGTCCAGGGGCCTCCCTCTCCCCCCTCAGCACCATCTCCGACCTGGTGTACTGTAGAGAGGTGGGGGCCATGGTGACAGCTTCCCGGGACAGCACGGTGAAGGTGTGGGAGGCTGACTGGCAGATCCGGATGGTGTTCGTGGGACACACAGGTGCGCCGTGTGTGGCTATTGAGGCCTGGTCTCCCCTCACCCTGGGCACAGCCCTGCCTTTGAGAGCTCCGGGCACAGGATCTCCACGGGCTTCTGGCCAAGCTTCTCCGCCCTGGTCATGACCCTGACCGACGGCTCCCCTTCTCTCAGTCCCTGGTGCTCAGGAGTGACCCGAGCCCCTCCCGCAGGCCCGGTGACTGCGGTGGCCGTGCTCCCGAACACGGCCCTTGTGCTGTCGGCTTCTCAAGACGGGACGCTGCGCACGTGGGACCTGCAGGCAGCGGCGCAGGTGGGTGAGGTGGCGCCGAGCCGCCGGGGCCCGAGCGTGCCGTCGGAGACCGTGAGGCATCTGCTGGCTCCCGCCGGCCCCGGCTGGCCCTTGCTCGCCTTGCGCGCCCGCAGCGTGGAGCTGTGGCGCGTGCGGGAGCTCTACTCGTCATTGGCCCAGCTGTCGGCGCCGGTGCTCCACCTGCAGGTGGCGCCGGCGCTGCCCTCGCCCATGGCCCCGCAAGCGCAGCTGCCCACGCGCCTCGTGTGCGCCTGCGCCGACGGCTCGGTCTGCCTGGTGTCGGTCTCCAGCGGACGCACCGTGAGCGCGCTTCTGCTGGAGCCTGAGGACTGCGCGGCCGCCGTGGCCTACTGCCTGCCCCGCGAGGTGCTGTGGCTGATGACGCGCGCCGGGCACCTGCTGTGTGCCAACGCAGCACGCTGCCCCATGCGCGTGCTGCACCGCCTGTGCCCGCCGCCGCCCCCGGCGCCCCGGCCTTGCTGCCTGCACCTCTACAGCCACCTCACGGACCCCGGGAGCGCGTTTGCCGCCTGGGAGATAGTGCGCCAGTACAAGGGCGAGCTGTGCCGCAGTGACGTGGCCGGGGCCTGGAAGGACAAGAACCGGTGGGTGCCGGAGCCAGCCAGGGTAGGGCAAGGCGGCCGGGTCCACACCAACAGGCTGTGGTCACCCATAGGTACCTGCTCGTGGTGGGGCACACTGATGGCACCCTGTCCGTACTTGAGTTGCGCTCCTCGAAGACGGTCTTCCGTACGGAGGCGCACGGCCCAGGCCCCGTCACCGCCATTGCGTCCACCTGGAACAGCATCGTGTCCTCCGGTGGGTACCTCTCCTCCCTCCACGGCCGGCCTGGGAACCCCTTCCCTCCCCAAAGGCCCCACTGTGGCTCCCGTCCCCACAGGGGGAGACTTGACCGTGAAGATCTGGCGCGTCTTCCCGTATGCCGAGGAGAGCCTGAGCCTCCTGCGCACCTTCTCCTGCTGCCGCCCGGCGCTGGTGCTCTGCGCCCTCGGGAATCGCATCACCGTGGGCTTCGAGGACCTGAACAGCGCCACCTATGGCTTGGTGCAGTTTGGCCTGGACAACAGCCCTCGCTTTGATCACCGGCCCCAGGACGACCCCACGGACCACATCACCGGTGAGCGGGCAGGGCAGAGGTGAAGTCCAGGCCGCCAGATGGCTCTGGCCCCTGACCCTGAGTCCTGGCCCCCCAGGCCTGTGCTGCTGTCCCACACTCAAGCTGTACGCCTGCTCCAGCCTGGACGGCACCATCCGCATCTGGACCGCGGAGAACCGCCTGCTGCGGTGGGCTGGGGGTGGGAGAGGGTTGGGGGCTTGCCTCTGCTGCTGCCTCCGTGTTCTGTTCCAAGGAGCAGGGCCACACTGTCGGTCTGAACAACCCTCCAGGCTCCTGCAGCTGAACGGTGCCCCTCAGGCCCTGAGCTTCTGCAGTAACAGTGGGGACCTGGTGCTGGCCCTGGGCTCCTGCCTCTGCCTGGTGGCCCACAGGCTCTACCTGCCCACATCTTACCTGATTAAGGTGTGCACTGAGCACAGGTAGGCAGGGTGGGGCTGCTGTGGGCAGACCAGCCACCGAGGCCAGGGCTCCAGGCTCCTTTCCCCCGCTCAGAAGCTGTGCCAGGATGTCCCTGATGTGGTGGATGACCCTCCACTGCCGCTGACCAGCCAGGAGTCGCTGACCTCAGCCCAGCTGCAGAGGCTCGCCAGCCTGCGCGGGGTGGCCAGCCTCAGGTCTGCCGGCAGGCCCAACCGAGCCGTCCCGGAGGCCCCGACCTGGCTCCCCTGGGTCAGGGCCTGGCCGAGTGCTCCCAACCTGAGACCCCAGGGCTCCCAGGCCCCTTGGCCACCCACCGCAAGCCCGTCCCAGTGCCGGCCTTCCCACTCGTGGCTGTTTGTGGTTCCCCGCCAGGGGCCTGGCCACCACCCCTGGGTCCCTGGCCCAGCCTCTGCCCTATCCCACTGGTAATGCCACCCAGTGTCCCACCTGTGTCCTTCCCTGTCTGCAGCGCAGCCTCGTCTTTCATCCACTGCCCGACGGCCACGCCTCAGCAGCCAGTGTTGGAGAAGGTGGGGTGGCTCCTGACCCCTTCTCCACCTCAGTGGCCCAGCCCTGCCCCCCGACCCCGGCTCAGGCCCTTCCCCTTCAGTCCCTGGGCCAGGCCTGGGATCCCTGTGCTTGTCTAGGGGCACGCAGCAAGGCTCAAGGAAGAATGCGCTGACCCCTGACCCTCACCCCAGGACTTGGAAGCCTTCATTGCCCGGGACCAAGACCTTCAGCAGCTGAAACTGGGGCTGGTGGGCCCTGCAGCCCGGCCCTCACCCTCCTGGCAGCAGTGCCAGGAGGCCTTTGATAACTACCTCCGTCTGATTTATGGCCCTGGTCTGCTGGTGAGTGTGGGGCCTCCCCAGTCCCTCCCTTCACCCGGAGCCTCTGACACTGCCCGTCTGCCCTGCCCTCCCTGCCAGGGCAGGTATTCCGGAGGAGAGTCCCAGCAGTGGAGCACCGTGACCCTCACAGTGGAGAGACAGACCTGGGACGTGTGCGCCCTGCCCAGAGACGTCCCCGATCTCGGGGGCGTTGAAGCCTCGCCACCACAGGATCTTGGGACCCTGGGCCAGCGCTTTGCCCGACCACCCCAAGTCCCCTTGCCTCCCCCCACCACCCACCGGAGGTTGCACAGCAGAGCACCCCAGGTGAGGCTTACCACCACTCCCACCCCTCTGCCTTCACCTCATGGTCCCCACCCCACCCCCTGACGACTCCTTCCACCCCAGCTGCTGGCCCGCTCCTCCCCGAGCCACGAACTGGGCCTTAGTCTGCAACTGCAGCTGCAGTTGGAGCGGCTCCACGGGGAGAAGCCTGTGGCCCCGGATCCACTGTCCTCCCACCTGCAGCGCAGGGTGAGGGGCCCAGGTGGGTGGAGGCTGCCGCCCGAAGGCAGAACTGCAGGGACACTGGAGTCCAAACTCGGCTCTGATCCCTGTCCCATCCCCAGATCCCCCTGCTGCTGAAGAGGCGGCCCCAGGAGCATCTCTCCAACCCCAGGGGCTTCTTCCCTGCCGCTGTTCAGCCCTATGAGGTGAGACCCCTCGCTGTCCTGAGGCCCTTCCCTCCCCGGGGGGGCCCTCCTTATGTACCCCATGTCCCCTTTGCTGTAAGCCTTTGTGCCCAGCTCTGACCCGAGGGCCAGGCCCACCTGCACCCCTCACCCCGGGCCCGGTTTTGCCGCTGCTGCTCTCCGTGTGCCCTAACTCCTCACTCCGGGAACTGGCTGCCAGAGGGCCAGGGACTTCGGAGCTGGAGCCAGGCGGAGCCAGAGCCTCTGCCAGCGGTCGCTCCTGCAGCCACTCCCTAGCGCGAGGGTCGGGGGGCTGGGGCCTCTGTGCACTTTGTCTGCGAGACCAGAGTCCCCTCCCTTGAGGGGAGCAGAGTCGGTGGGAGCTGGCCTTCCCACTCTCTCCCCCTCCAGATGCCCAGACAGGCCCAGCCCCTTCTCCCCACACATCTGGCACTCTTACCTTCCCAGGTGGGTAACGGATCCTTCCAGCTGCTACTCCATCTACCCAAGCCCCCAGTAACACCCCCTCGAGCTCCCATTGTCCCCTTTTTTTTTTTTATTTTTTGGCCACGCTGCGTGCCTTGTGCAATCTTAGTTCCCCGACCGGGGATTGAACCCCGGCCCAGCAGTGAAAGCACGGAGCTAACCAGTGGACCGCCGAGGGAGTCCCTTCTACTGCCCCCTTCTTATCAGCGTCTCTGCTCCAGGACCGGGGGCTGAGTCCTGTGGAGACCATGTGGGTGTCAGGGCTCCCCAAAGGCCGGCTGTTACCCAGATCTCCGTCCTCAGTTACCACAGCTGATGCCACACTCACTGCCTGCCCTTCGGCCTGATATCTAGAGATTCTCTCTTCCTGTCTGTGTGTCGTGGGCAGGGCGTGCGAGCCCCACTCAGCTCTTGGACGTCAGGCGGGCAGAGCTGGGCTGGTGGCGGGGGTGCCCTGCCAGCGTGGTCTCTGGGGCAGGTGGAGTCCAGGCCCTCAACCTGCCCCGCTGTGCTCCACCTGCAGTACTGGCGGCGGCCCATCCGCTTCCCGGGCTGCGTGCCCAACTCGGTGGTGCTGCAGCAGATGTGGCTGCCTGTGGAGGTCCGCGGCCTCGGAGCCCTGGGCCGCTGCGAGAGCAAGGCAAGGGGCGGGGCGAGGCGGGGCGGGGTCTGCAGGGGGCGGGGCCGGATCCCTGCTGCGCCCGTGGCCACGCCTCGCTCTCCACTTCGCAGCCTGGAGGGAGCCCGGACGACCAGTGGCTGCCGCGGCAGGAGAAGCTGACCCAGTTGTTGGGAGGGGAGGGGGAGGAGGAGGGCGAGCAGGGTCTGGACTGGGCCTCGGACTCGCAGCGCCGCCACACGCAGCTCTCCGACCAGCTGCCGGAGCAGGAAGCTCAGGTGGGCGTCCGGGGCTGGGCTGGGCAGCGGCGCAGGAGCTGCCTGAGGCGGGCAGGGTCTGCAGCTGCTGCCGCTGCCCCTAGAGCCCCGAGGGTCGCATCCCGAAGCCCATGGGCTCCCGCGAGGACACCGCCAGGGCCGAGACCTGTCTTCACTGCCCCCAGTTCCACTACGGGCACTCGCTCTGGGAAGAGAGCTGCGCGCATCTGCCTAGGTTCCTGCTTTTTTTCGTCGGCCAGAACTGGTTCAAAAAGCTCTTCCCCATCTTCACTCTGCAGGTTCGGGGGAGTTTGGGAGGCACGGGCTCAGGTACGGGAGGGGGAGGCTGGAGCGCCCGGGTGCGGCGCAGGGGGCCAGGCCTCAGCACCAGATCCCTGCAGGCGTACCCCGAGGTGGGCACGGTGGAGGGCCTGGCCTCGCTGTTCATGGACCTGCTGGACGAGGCCTCTTGGGCAGACCGTGTGCACATCCTGCACGCGCTGCTGAGGCTGCTGCCCGACGTCAGCAGAGACCTCTGTAGCCGGCTGCACGGCATCCTCGTGCGCTTGCTCAACCTGGACCAGCCCCCCAGCCTCCAGGTGAGCCCCTAGTCCCGAGACCCGCCCCGCCCCGCCCCACCCCAGGCCTCGGGCCCCAGTGTCGCTCCCCCTGCGCTCAGGACAGGATGCAGAAGCAGTTTGTGATGCTGGCGCTGCAGCTGCTCCGGGCCTGCTCCCTGGAGTCCCGCGAGGTGGTGCTGGAGCTCCTGTGCTACGTCCTTTACTCGCCAGCCTCCTGCTGGTGAGTTCCGCTCCCTTCCCTCCCTCCTCCCCGCTGCTGCCAGGGAGGCCGCCCAGAAGCCTCCCACGCCTGTACACCTGTCCCAGGCCGGACCTCAGGAAGCTGCTGGAAGGACTCGGCCTTCAGGACCCGCACGGCCTCCTGTTCAAGGAGATGACGACCTGGGTCCAGGGCCCGGAGCGCGCCTCCAAGGCCGCACTGCGCAAGCGCTGCTGCCAGAAGCTGGAGGAGATGGTCGGGCAGCTGAAGGTCTGGGCGGGGGCGGGAGTGGGGGCGGGGCGGGGCGGGGGCGGGCCACCTGCCCGCAGAGCCTCTCGCCTTCTCCCCACGCTTTTCCCAAGTGCAGAGGAGAGAGCCAGGTGAGGCCAGCGGGCTCCTTGCCCCGCTCTGGCTCTGCGCCTCTTCCATCCTCCCCCATCCCTCACCCCTCCCCCATCTCCCGGGATCTTCCTGCGTCTCCCCAGGAGGGAGTCTGGGGTGGGGTCTCAGGCTTGGAGCCATGGGCAGCACCTCTCCAGCCTCCGCTGGCCAACTCCCCAGCAGACGGAAACTGTGCCGCCATCTGTAGCCAAGTCGTCAGAGATGCTGCCCGAGGTCTCAGAGACCTCAGCACTTCACCCTCCTTCGAAGGAGACCCTGTCGCAGATTTCCATGGTCTCTGGGGCAACTGTTCATATCTCTGTGATGCCCTCAAGCGTCTCCCGGACGCCCTCACCGGTGGTCTCACCCGGAGAGCCGGACTTGGCCGCCCTGGAGTTGCAGGCCCAGCAGACGCTTGCACAGATGCGCTTTGGGCGGACCCAACGTGCACTGTCTGGGACACTGACGCACTTCGGCCCCTTGCCTGAGGCCCACTTGGGATCCTCCGCGCCAGCTGCACTGCCTGATGAGCCACTGCCTCTGGAGCAGACGACCTGGTCACAGTCAAAACTGCTGGACCTGGGGCCCATCAACGCACTCAACAACTTCTGCGAGCAGCGTGGGGCTCGGCAGCAGGACCCCCTGCAGGAGGAGCCCAAGACCCCGCCCCCTCGCCCGCCCCCACGGACGCCCAGCATGGTGGTGCCACAGCCCCGGGAACCCCAGTGAGCACGCCACGGGTCCCTGGAAGAGGCTGGGGCAGAGCCTGTGTGGAACAGCTGAGGCGTGGGCTTAGCCAAACCCGCTTCCTTATCCTCCAGGCACTACTCCATCCTCCGGCTTCAGGAGGCCAAGGTCCAGAGGTCTCCAATGAAACTGAGGGGTGAGTAGGGACAGGGGTAGAAATCGGACCTGACCTCTACCCCACCCCAGCCCAGTTCCCGCGGAGCACTGACCCCACCCCAAGGCCTCACTATACTGCTGGCCCCCAGGCCGAATGCTGTCCCGGCTCTGGGCGGGCCGCACCCTGGATGGTGCCGTCCGGATGCTGAAGCTGCCACTGCCCCGGGTGGAACTGCAGCCTTTCCCCCCAGACTGGCCCAGGCCGGCCCATCCGCTGCCCCCGCAGCTCCTGCAGCCTGCCCTGCAACGCTACTTTCTGCCAGATGACACGGACCCTGACAGCTACAGCTGAGCTGGCTGGTGACCCTGGCCTGACCCTGCCTCCCCCTTTTCCCTCCAGCATGGAGTCAGGACATGGCTCTCCAGCCGGCTGTTCACCCCAGCCAAGGCCCAGGGCCCGAATAAAGTCCAGAGGCCACGGCCAGCTCACTTTCACCTTTGGGGGCCCCTGATGTGGGCGAGGGGGGGGTCTGGCTGGTGTGTCACGAACCTGCTGGTGGCCAGCTGCATGTGTGAGGCAGGAGCTGGGGGACTGGTGGGGTCTGGGATGGGACAGGGTCTGGGCTCGGGTCAGCACGTGGTAGAGCAGCGTTCTCGGTGCGGGAGGGCCTGTCTGCCCAGAGAGGGAACCTGCCGCACGGGCGTGGCCCTGCTCAGGCACTCAGCCGCGGTGCTCAGGAGGGGAGGGGGAGACTAACGGGTGGGCTGGGGAGAGGGGAGGGTCTGGGTGGTCGCAGGTGTGTGTGGGGGAGCTTGCAGTCATTTGATGCAGGTGAAACCAGGAGTCGGTCGGAGCTTTGCTACCTTTAGGCTGGAAAGGAGAAAAATTAATGAAGAGGCCCCGTCTGCTTTATCCGAGAAGCAGTAAAGGGGCAGTGTTCTCTGGACCTTTCAACCTAAAAGTCACCAGGAGATTCACCTTGTCTGTGAAGCACGGGGTCTCGGGGCCTCGGCCTTCTTCTGAACTGCCGTGACCTCAAAGGGCACTGACCCAACCACACGTGGAGCCCACGTGCGCACTTACTAGGACGGCTTTTGTGACGGGCCTGTTCTAGCTTTCTGTATCCTGCTGCTGGGTTGCCTGAGCAGCGATCTCTTTCCTGTATTTTCAGCCTCTGACTTTACACATTTCTGCTCAATGCTTTGTGGTTAAAATTGGTCTCCCACACCTTTCCCACAGCCCCTAACCTGTGCAGGGGCTCTTGTCACAGGGCTGCTGAGTGGGCCGCTCTTTCCTAGGCCAAGGAGGGCCAGCAGTGCCAGGTCCAGATAACTGAAAAACTGGACGTTTTTATAAAAGGAACTGTACCTGCTACAACAAGGACTGAGGCCCGTAGTAGTCTGCATCTACTGGTGTTTCTATGTTTCGAATTACAGAAGCAATAAATGCTTTAAAAAATACAGACATGGGAATTCCCTGGCAGTCCAGTGGTTGGGACTCTGCGCTTTTACTGCCGAGGACTCAGGTTCGATCCCTGGCTGGGGAACTAAGATTCCGCAAGCCACGCGGTGCAGCCAAAAAAAACCACCAACATACAAACGTGAGAAAGTAGGGCAAGAGTTTAAACAGGTCCAAATCCCCGCTAATCGTGAAGGAAAACACTAATATATTTATTAATACGTATTAATATATAACTTTTAAAATTAGGAAATATATTAATGAAAATATACCATTAAGAGAGTAAAAAGTCAGGCCACAGAGTGGGAGAACATATTTGAAATACATGTAACTAAAAATGGCTTGTCTCCAAAATATATAAAGAAGTTCTACAAATTAATAAAAAAAATCACACAACCCAATTAAATGTACAAAAAGCTAGAATGGGATTTCCACTATAGATGTTAAAATACCACATATATATATAGCAAACATAAATACATATTTTTGTCCGCTTCCTGACTGTGTGACGTTAAACAAGTTACCTGTGTTCTCTAAGCCTCAGTTTCCAATCTATGAAATGTGGATAATAATGCTATGACACCTCACAGGACTGCTGTGAGGATTAAATGAATTGTTATATCTAAAGAACTTGGGAACAGTGCTGAGCACAGCGTAGGTAGATAGAAAACAAAGCCGGAACCCTTCCTCACATCATTTATGAGAGTAATTTTCAGATGAAGATTGTAATGTAGAAAATAAAACTATAAATATATCAGAAGGTAATTTAGAAAAATAATTAACTTAGAACACTCAGAAAAGACAGATATATTTGCTGATTAAAAAAAAAAGTTATGGCAAAGACAAAACTCAAAGCAGATCATACATGTAAATGTAAAATTATAAAAATTTAGCCTTAGAAAACAGGCAAAAGAAACAAAACACACATTTCACCCAAGAGAAGATGAAGATGGCAAACGAGCACATGAGAAGATGCTCCACACACCATCCATTGGGAAGTGTTAATTAAGAATGGCTCAGATTTAAAAAGGGACGCCACCAGATGCTGGAGATGTGGAGCAGCTGGATCTGTGTACGATGCTGGCGGGAATGTAAAATGGTCCAGACGCTGGAAAGCAGTTTGGCAACTTCTTGAAAAGCAGGACTCAGCAATCATACTGCTGGGCATTTATCCCAGAGAAATGAGGACTTCCGTCCACACGAAACCATACTATGCACCACTGTTTACAGCAGCTTTATTTGTAACAGCCCCAAACTGGCGATGACACAAAGGTCCTCAACAGGTGAATGGCTGGCCAATCTGTGGCACATCCACACCATGGAATACTTCTCAGCAATAAAAATAAATTATTAACGCAACAACCTGGATGAATCTCCAGATAATTACGCTGAGTGAAAAAAGCCAATCTCAAAACATTCCATTTAGATAACGTTCCTGAGATGACAAAATTATAGAGGTGAAGAACAGACTAGTGGTTGCCTGGGGTTAAGGACGGGCAGGAGAGGGCAGAGCAGGAGGGAGATCTCTGTGGTGATGAAGCCATTCTCTATTTTGACTGTGATATTGGTCACACGAATCTACACAAGGGATAAAGAGGCATGGAAGGACTTCCCTGGTGGTCCAGTGGTAAAGAATCCGCCTTACAATGCGGGGAACGTGGGTTCGACCCCTGGTCAGGGAACTAAGATCCCACACGCCGCAGGGCAGCTAAGCCCGTGCGCCACAACTACTGAGCTCGCGCGCCTCAACTAGAACCCGCGTGCCGCAAACTACAGAGCCCGTGCACCCTGGAGCCTAGGGTGCGCCACAGCTAGAGAAGAGAAAACCCGCATGCCACAACTAGAGAGAAGCCAGCACACCACAACGAACAGCCCGCATGCCGCAACTAAGACCCGATGCATCCAAACATAAATAAAATAATTAAATAATAAATCTTTAAAAAACAAAAAAAAGAGGCACGAATCTACACACACAATTTCATTTTGACACTGTATTATAGCCTCATAAGAGTAACCACTGAAGAACCTAGAACAGGCAGCTTTGTAGAGACAGAAAATAGCCATGAGGTCACTGGAGGGGTTGGGAGGTTAGAGTTTCTGCTCTGGGGGGTGAAAATGTTTTGGAAATACACAGTGGTGATGGTGGCAGAATGTTGTGGTGGTGATTAATGCCACTAATTATACACTTAAAAATAATTAAATGGGGGAATTCCCTGTTGGTCCAGTGGTTAGGACTTGGCGCTCTCGCTGCCGAGGGCAAGGGTTCAATCCCTGGTTGGGGAACTAAGATCCCACAAGCTGTGCAGCACAGCCCAAAAAATGGTCAATTTTGTTACATGTATTTTACAACCGTTTACAACAGTTAATGTAACACACCAGAAACCACTGAATTTAAATGGATGATCTGTACTGTATGTGGATTACATCTCAATATGCTACCGAACGGAACTTGGGTCTGCCTGCCTGATGCACAGTGAAACCAATCTGCTGACACTGGGCTGTAGTGAAGGAGGGTACAGCGTTTATTGCAGGCGCCAATCAAGAAGAGCTGGCAGCTCATATTCAAAAGACCTGAACTCCCCAGTGGCTTTCAGGGAATGGCTTTTAAGGACAGTGTGAGGGAGAGTGCCATGGGTTTTGTGATCAGCTCGTGCACAGTTCTCTGGTTGGTTGATGGTGAGGTAACAGGATACTAGGTATTTCGGAAATCTCAATTATCAGTTTTCTGCGGTCTAAGTGCTGGTGGTCAGCATGCAGTTAACTTCTTCCACCTGCTGGGGGCTTTAGTATCTGCAAAACCACTCAAGGATATGGCTCAGGATATTATCTGTAGCCTTCAAGTACAACTAAAGGTCCTTGACTTTGTTTTATGGCTAAACTATTATTACTTTGTCTAGACTGCTCTCTCTTTTTTGCTACGTTTTCCCGCTTCTCTGATTCAATTTGCTCTTTGGAACTCAGGGACAGCCTAGGAGGCTAGAGGTGGTGGGACGTGGCGGGTGTCTCTCCCCAGGAAGGCCCTGCAGGGTCCTGTTTGGTTTCAAATAAAGCTATTTTAAAAAACATGCAGAAGGGACTTCCCTGGTGGCACAGAGGTTAAGAATCCGCCTGCCAATGCAGGGGACACGGGTTTGAGCCCTGGTCCGGGAAGATCCCACATGCCGCATTGCAGCTAAGCCTGTGCACCACAACTACTGAGCCTGCACTCTAGAGCCCACAAGCCACAACTACTGAGCCCACGTGCCACAACTACCGAAGCCCGCGTGCCTAGAGCCCATGCTCCACAAGAGAAGCCACCGCAATGAGAAACCCACGCACCACAACAAAGAGTAGCCCCCGCTCGCCACAACTAGAGAAAGCCCACGCACAGCAACAAAGACCCAACGCAGCCAAAAATAAATAAATAAAAATAAAACAAAATTTAAAAATTAAAAAAACCACCAAAAAAACAGAGAAGGGCTTCCCTGGTGGCACAGTGGTTAAGAATCTGCCTGCCAATACAAGGGACACAGGTTCCAGCCCTGGTCCGGGAAGATCCCACATGCCACGGAGCCACTAAGCCCGTGCGCCACAACTACTGAGCCTGAGCTCTAGAGCTCGCCACAACTACTGAGCCCACATGCCACAACTACTGAAGCCTGCGTGCCTAGAGCCTGTGCTCCGCAACGAGAAGCCACCACAATGAGAAGGCCGCACATCGCAACCAAGAGTAGCCCCTGCTCGCCGCAACTAGAGAAAACCCACGCACGGCAACGAAGACCCAACACAGCCAAAAATAAATAAATAAATAAATTTTAAAAATAAATAAATAAAAACACACAGGAGCCTCCTTAAAGGGGCTTCCACTGGCCAAACTGAGGATCAAAATAATGACAGTAAAGTATTATATTTCTATGAATAAACTAGGAATCCATGAGACTTCATTGACATAAATAGGTAAAGAGAAAGCTTTTTTCCCTACAATAAATGATAAAATTAGAAAATAGCCATTTGGAAACCATCACAGTAATAACTAATTCAGAGAAAAAAAACAATACATGCAAAAACGAGGGAGTGAAGGGTGGATGAGGAACGGAGTGTTTACATAGCCTCAAAGTATCCCCCCATAAAATACTTATTAAATACAAGAAGAAAAAGAGTAACCTGACAGGGAAGAAGCTTGGGCCACTCCATCATAATTAAGTAATCAAAATAAGCCTCTCCCGCGCTGAGACACACTGACGTTGTGCCACCTGATTGGACAGGATGAAAAGAACCCAGGATTTCCTCCAGAGCATTCCTGCCAGAAATGTACAACCTGAATCTAATCAGGAGCCAACCAGACAAATACAAATCGAGGAACGTGCTCCACAATAGCTGGCCGGTGGTCTGTGTCAAGGGCATGAAGAGCTGTTCCCACCTGGACACAAGAGGTGAGACAAAGGTCATTACAGGGGTGACCTGGGAATTTGAGGTCTCTGGGTCAAGGCTATAAGGGGGTTCTTTGTACAGTTCTTGTACCTTTAACTTTGAAATCACTTCCAAACACTTTGGATCTTTTAATTCACCGTGGGCATATTTAAGGCTCCCTAGCTGCTGATTACTGTAAACACATCCTTGACGCAGTCAAATCACGGGCCTGCTCATTAGTCCCCTGCTCACGCAAGTGGGCCCTGAAGGTGCACATTTCTGTCTCAGTCAAAAGTACCCACCAGAGGGCATCATTTACCTAGGTTATCCACAATATTCTAATTCCATACCTTGAGGAATTTTCAACTCTTATGGCCTGGCCGGGATCTGTGTGTCCCGAGCATGTGGTTGCCTTGGAGAGGTGGCACGTCCTTGGACTCATCCATCCTCTTCCTCAATTTCCATGGGACTTTCAGGAAAGTTTAGGTTGGGATTGAGGCTATGGGTCTCAGGCGGGGCAAGTCCCGGCTCTTGGGCGTTATGACCTCCTGACTTCAGGGCCATATTTTTCCCTGTAAGTGGCTCTTCTGGGCATCACTGCCCCTAGAGGCTTTGTCCTAGCCCTTAGTGTGAAACAAAAATAATATCTATTAAGAGGCTTATAACCTATGTAAAAGTAAAGTACATAACAAATAACCCATGAGTCAGGTAATAATTGTGGGGAAACCCCTATATTAGAAAAGAAGAAAGGTTTCAAATCAATGACCTCAGCTTCTACCTTAAGAAACTAGAAAAAGAACAGTAAATTAAACTCAAAGTAACCAGAAGAAAGGAAACAGTAAGGTCAAAGTAGAAATCAATAAACTTGAAAAAGAAAACAATAAAGAAATGAATCCAAAAGGTGGTTCTTTAACAAGACCAATAAGGTCTTCCGTGGTGGCGCAGTGGTTAAGAAGCCGCGTGCCAATGAAAGGGACACGGGTTCCAGCCCTGGTCCGGGAAGATTCCCACATGCCGCAGATGCAACTAAGCCCGTGCGCCACAACTACTGAGCCCGCGCGCCTAGAGCCCGCGCACCGAGACGGAGAAACCATCGCAATGAGAAGCCCGCTGCACCCGGACGAAGAGTAGCCCCCGCTCGCCGCAACTAGAGAGAGCCCGCGCGCAGCAACAAAGACCCAACACAGCCAAAACTTAAAAAAAATTTTTTTTTTCTTAAACTGAATACAACCATATATAAAACCGAAAATATATCACGATCAAACGGAGAGTATGCCAGGGATACACTAGAAAGGCAATCACTGTAATTGATCCTGCTTTTCTTCCCGCGAAGACGGATGTTTGCCAATCATGAAGGAAGAGGGAAAGTAATCGGTCTGCTATCAGCGGCTGGCAGGACCCCCAAGGGACGGTGCCATGCCGGGGCCCAAAGCTTGTCCCTGCACGACCCCCACCACCGCGCAGAGCCCGAGGTCCCCGGCTTCTGGCCGGCAACCAATCCCACAATCCCCCGGGCCTTGGCGTGGCCCCGCCTCCGCGCGCCGGTCCCGCCCCTTGCGCGGAGTCGGTAGCCTCGGATTGGTCACCGGGGCTTCCGGTACCCTGGTGAGCGGGGCCGCTGCCCACCTGTAGGCGCCTCGCAAAGCTGAGCTTGCGCAGCGGAGCGCGCCGACAAGCATGCGGGAGGACGAAGGGGTCGTGGGTGGGTCAGCCGGTGGCCTCGCCTCTGTAGGGTCGCCGATAGTGGAGGCCGGCCCGAAGGCGGAGGCGGCGAAGCTGCTGCCTTTCCTGGCGCTCGGGGCGCGGGCTGACCTGCAGGCGGCGGCGGCGCAGCATGTGCTGGCGCTCACCGGCTCGGGGCCCGGTCGCACGCTGCTGGCCGGCCAGGCGGCACTGCTGCGGGCTCTGGTCGAGCTGGCGGTGGCCCCTCCTCCCGCCCCGGCCCGAGACGCCGCTCGCGCGCTAGTCAATTTGGCCGCCGACCCTGGTCTGCACGAGCCGCTGCTGGCGGCCGAGCCCGGACTACCTGCCCGCCTGCTGGGCTGCGCTTTGGACCCACAGTGGCCCTGGGCCGAGGAGGCGGCCGCCGTGCTGGCTAACCTCAGCCGCGAGCCGGTGCCATGTACTGCGCTGATGGCGGCGCTGGCGGCCGCTGAGCCCGGGGAGTCGGGCCTGGAGCGGCTGGTGCTCGCGCTGTGCACTCCCGGCTACAACGCCCGCGCGCCCCTGCACTACTTGGGGCCGATGCTCTCCAACCTCAGCCAGCGTCCTGCGACGCGCGCTTTCCTGCTGAATCACGACAGGTGAAGCCCAGGGCGCTCGCGGGGAGGGCGTGGAAATGAGCAGGGACGGCACTGAGTGGTTTTTCCCTCCAGGTGCGTGGTCCAGCGGCTGCTGCCCCTTACCCAATACCCGGACTCCTCGGTGCGCAGGGGCGGGGTGGTGGGGACACTGCGAAACTGCTGCTTCGAGCACCGTGAGTGGTGGTGAGGAAGTTGCCGTGTCGGGGAGTGGGAGGAATAGACTGGACCCTGGGGCCCCTCTGGACTGGCCTCCATTCCTGTTTCTCCCCAGGACACCATGAGTGGTTGCTTGGGCCTGAGGTGGACATTCTCCCCTACTTGCTACTGCCCCTGGCTGGGCCTGAGGACTTCTCCGAGGAGGAGATGGAGCGTGAGTGGCTTGGGTCGAGCCTCAGGGTTGGTCTGGCAGGAGGGGAGGCCAGTGGGGGAGAGGCAGAAGGAAGTGTCCAGATCAGGGCCCCTTCTGAAACCTTCTAGCAGGGAGTTGCTGAACACAGATGGGCCTTACAATGGCAGGGTCTTGCCTAGCAGACCAGGGGCCAGCATAGGGACCCAGTGAATTCACTCCTAGGGCTGCCCGTTGACCTGCAATACCTGCCACAAGACAAGCAGCGAGATCCTGATGCCGACATCCGCAAGATGCTCATTGAGGCCATCATGCTGGTGAGCCGGCGTGCTGCTGCGTTAATGTCACCCCCACACGCTTACATGTTAGCACACTGATGTCTGGATGATCTCTGCCCTCTCCCAGCTGACGGCCACGGCACCTGGTCGGAAGCAGGTGAGGGACCAGGGAGCCTACTTGATCCTGCGCGAGCTGCACAACTGGGAGCCAGAGCCCGATGTGCGGGTGACTTGTGAGAAGCTCATCCAGGTGGGCGCAGGGTTGGGGGAGTGGTGGATGTCCGCAGTGTGCCAGCCAGCTGCTCACCTGCTTGCCCTGCCTGCCCTGCGGGCAGGTCCTCATTGGGGATGAGCCAGAGCACGGCATGGAAAACCTGCTGGAGGTGCAAGTACCTGAGGATATCGAGCGACAGCTGCAGCAGCGGGACCGCCAGGAGCAGAGCAGCGCGAGCGGTGCGGCAGCAGCTGGAGCTGTGGCCCCAGAGGCGCGCGCAGAGGGAGCTGCACCCACCTGAGGCCCGCGAAGCCTGCCGCCAGCCCTGGGCCCACCTCTGCTCGCCATCGTCCAGGCCTCCCAGACCGGGTCTGTGTGCAGCCGCCCGCAGGCCTCTGGGTCCCCTGGCTCTGAGGGTGCGCCTTGCTGAGAAGCAGAGCTGTTCTTAAGCTCCAGGTCTTTGCTGAGGGTTGAGGGTGCCTCCCTGTGCCCTGTTGGCTCCAGCAAGAAGGCTGGTTGCTCAGAGGAGGACTGTTCAGCCAGAGCTGGCCCAACCCTGTGACTTGCTCAGGTATCTCCACGGGGATGGCCAGCAGGGCCGGACAGAAAGACACTGCAAGCCCGAGGGGCTAGCTGGAGCTTCCCAGTCCCAACGGTGCTACGGGGGTCTGGGCATAGGGGGGCACCCAGGTGCTTGCAGTGCCCCTTGGTACCAGTCCCACCCCAGGCCCCTCCATCCTGGGGCCCTGCCGGAGACCCAGCCTCAAAGGGCTCACCTGTTGAGGTTTTCACCAGCCACAGCCTGTCGTGGGGTCTAGCCAGGGCTGCACCCCTGTGGCCTGTCCTCGGAGCACTTGCTGGGCGTTGCCTCCCCTTCATGCTCCCCACCTTTCCACTTGACCTGTGCCCAAACCTGCCCCCCGCTCTTTGCAAGCTCCTCAAGTCCTATTTCCCAGTCCTGGACTGAGCTGATGCCCTCGCTCTCCCCCGCTAGCTGGGCCCTCTCGCTGGTCAGCCTGCCTGAGCCTCAGCTCCCCAGAGCCCCTCGCCTGCCGAGCTGAGAGCCTCCCTGATGTGCCTGCAGCCTTGCCCTGGGCTCTTCTTTCCCCTGACCACCCTCCAAAGCTGGAGACCGTCCCCTGGCACGCCCATCAAGGCTGGCTTCTTCATGGGTGCCGGGTGCCTCCCTCCTCTGCGGTCCCCTCTCTCTTCCCTCCCTCCCCCCAGATAAGTGAAAGCTCTGGCCTGGAGGTGTGTGGACTGTTTTGCAGATGCCCCAAGGCCCACGGCCCTCTTCCCGCGTTGAGAAGTCCACGCCGTTGGCGCCACAGAATAAACGCTCTGTTTGGCCTTGCCCCCGCCGTCCCGCCCGCCCTCAGTTAACCAGGTAGTGTCCAGGCACGGTCCGGATGGCAGACATGGGGCGTGGCGACAGCGGACGCCTGGAGGGGCTCGCCGCGCGACTGGCCGTCTCCGTGCTCCAGAGTCCCAGCCCGGCAGGGTCGCACCTCGTCTCGGGGGAGACTCCGTGGGCTCGGGCGCCGGACCAGAGGCACTCTCAAGGGGGGTGCACTGTTGCTGGGGTCGCCGCAGGTGCAGGAGCGGCCTTGGGGGATCTGAGTCCGCGCTGGGCTCCACGTTGTCCGGGGACGTTGGGAGCTCACACTCCTCGGGCTTCTTTGCAACTGACCGGAGTGGGAGGGTCAGGTGGGGCGCTGAGGAGCCGCCCACCTGCCCACACTGGTGGGCGTGCAGCACCTGGTGTGACGCCGCCGAGCACGGTGCGGAAGAGCGTATGTGCGGCGGGCAGCCTCCCGTGCTGCGCGGCCACCTGCTGCAGGCCCAGGCGCGCTCGCGGGCGCAGCTGGCGCAGGCCTCGGATCAGGTCCTGGCACTCTGCGGGTGAGGGCTCAAGGATGCGGCCTACAGGTGCCACTGCCCTCTCGCGCCCCAGCCCGCAGCCATCGCGGCCAACAATGCTGGCAGCTTGGAGGTGTCATCCCGTTCAGTCTTCCCAAACGGCCGTAGGGTGTCCGTGTTTCACACGTGGGGAGACAGGCAGAGAGAGGTGAGGCGCCCTGCCCTGGGCTAGCGCAGGGTTCAGGCTTAGCGGGGCCACCAACACATTTCCACCTCTCTGGACCCAGCTCTCTCTTGCCGCCCACCTGGGTGCGGGCTGGGACCGGGGAGGGACACAGGGTGGAGGCGCTCACCTGGGGACAGGCCTGGCCGTAAGGTGGGGCCCTGGCGCATCAGGTACCGCATGCGGTGGGGCTGGCGCTCCTTGAAGGGCAGGTTCCCGGTCACCATGGCGTAGAGGATGACACCTCTGGGGGCGTGGGCTTCCCAGGGCGTGCCCCCTCCCCTCCCCTCCCCTCCCTAGGGGTCCTGGAGCCCGTGAGGTGGCGCTCCCCGGCTCCACGGGTCAGCCTGCTCCCCGCTGTACTTGCTTGTGAGGACCTCCAGGGCTGTGTAGGCCACAGAGCCACAGAAGGTGCTCAGCCGCGAGTTCTTAAGCCCCTACCGATTGGCAAAGCCGAAGTCTGCAGGGGGCATACAGGGAGGGCGGGGGGGGGCGGGGTGTAAGTGGGCTCCTGTGGTGGGCATGGGGTGTGTGGGGTGACTGCAAGTGTGGCTCTGGGCGAGGGTGGGGTGTAGGCCTCCTAGGGGGATTGAAGGACAAGGCAGACTGGGGTCAGAAGTTTGGAGCAAGCCAGTGTAGACACTGGGTGCCTGGCTGGGGCGAGAGTGGGGAATGTGTGGCCCTCAGAAGTCGAAGACCTCAGTCAGTTGGCGCAGGCTGGGGGCAGGGTTGCGGGCTGGGCCGCAGGCTCACCGCTCAGCTTTAGGAAGCCTCGGTCATCTAGCAGGATGTTCTCACACTTTAGGTCCCTGCATGGGGAAGCGGAGGTGAGGCTGGGCCTGAGCTCAGGCGGCTCTCTCCATGTGGTGGGCGGGTGGGCTGGGCGGCGCCCTCAACTGCCATGCCTGAGCTGGGGCAGTGCGCCGCAGCACTGGCTAGCTGCCGGCACAGCCTGTGGGCCCCCTGCTCCAGCCCCGGGCAGCGGCAGTCGTCGGACACGGCATTGATGTGCTCCGGCAGGTCACCACGGGCCGCTGGCTCCAGCACCAAGTAGGCGCGCCAGCTGTTCCGGTAGGTCTCGTAGAGCTGCACCTACTGGATCCCGCCCGCCTGCCATCACCCCGAGGAGGGGCCGTCAGGTGCACTGGATTGGGGTCTCAGGATGGGGCTGGGCTCGAGCGTAAGGGTCCCAGGAGGGGAAGGCGGCAGGCCTGGGCTGGGCAGGAGGGGACCAGGATGTTTTGGGGTCTCTGCCCACCACGTTCAGGTGCTTGTAGGTAGCACTGAGTGACGAGATCTCACAGGGCAGGAACTTGCAGGAGAACTCCACAGAGGCCTCAGCGGTGGAGACGATCTTGATAGCCACCTGCGGGAGTGGAGGGTGGCCACTGTGCGAAGACCAGAGCCCCTCGGGGGCGGGATGTGGCAGAGCAGGCCCTGTGGCCTTTGTGCATGTTGCTGAACTTGGCCGGGGCAAGGCTCGGTGAGCAGCGTCCTTGGGGGGCCGCTCTGGTCTCCTACTCACTCCTGTCCCAGGCACTTATGTGTTCAAGGGGTCCAGGAACTGGGAGTGATCAGCCTGCCCGAGCCTTGGCCTTCAGGGAGGATGCAGGACCAGGAGGGGGCCAGAGCACCTGGAAAGTGCCTGAGTGGGGTTAGGACAGGGGCCTCAGGGCTGGGCTGGAGGGTGAACCACGGATCCCCCACCCCATGGGGAGGAGGTGGCCTGCCTCTCTGTGGTGTGGCACGTACCCCGCAGGTCAGAGGCCAGCTTGGAGTTGTGCTGTGTGCGCTCCTGCGTGGCATAGGCCAGGTGGACTTTGGAGAAGGCCCCAGAGCCGATCTTCTTGGAGGAAGGCGGGTAGCTGTTGTCCCTGCATTCGCATACCTGCTCCATGAAGGCTCTCTGGTCCATGAAGGTCTGGTCTGACCTTCCGGAGGTCAGGGCACTGCGGAAGGGGTTGGGGCCATCCAGCTCACCGCAGGGCCTTGGGGATGGGGGGCGGGAGGCGTGACTGAGGCCTGACCTGTTAGCGGGACAGGGGTGATGGGGCTGCAGGAGGCCAGCTGGGACCTGCGCCCCCTCAAGGCTGCAGCCGAGTTTCTGAAGTCTTCCTGGGACTGGGGCAGAGACACGGGAGGGCCCAGGACTGAGAACTCGGGGTGGGAGGCTAACACAGCTGCACAACCATAGACTGGCACGGGGAAGGCAGGCTCTGGGATAGCGGGGGCAGATTCTAGAGTGGAAGGTTCTATAGCTGCACCTGCAGTGCGCCCTCGGAGGGGGTGTCCTATCCCCCAGGACTTGCTTGCCCTAAGAACATCTTGCTGGAACCAGCCCTGCCCTGCCTGAGGCCCATTCTCTGGGGTGAGAACCCCAAGGGCCAAAAGAGGCGTTTTTTGGACGGTGCTGTGAGGCTTGCAGGATCTTATTTCCCTGTCCAGGGATTGAATCCAGGCCTTTGGCAGTGAAAGTGCCAAGTCACATCCACTGGCCTGGGGACTTCCCTGGTGGCGCAGCGGTTAAGAATCCGCCTGCCAATGCAGGGGACCCCGGTTCAATCTCTGGTCCAGGAAGATCCCACATGCCACGGAGCAACTAAGCCCGTGCGCCATAACTACTGAGCCTGTGCTCTAGAGCCCACGAACCACCACTACTGAAGCCCACGCGCCTAGAGTCTGTTCCCCAATTAGAGAAGCCACTGCAATGAGAAGCCCACGCACTGCAACGAAGAGTAGTCCCTGCTCGCCGCAACTAGAGGAAGCCCACGCGCAACACTGAAGACCCAACGCAGCCAAAAAACAAAAACAAACAAACAAAAAAACCACTGGCCAGCCAGAGAATTCCCAAAGCCACCCAGCCTTCCTCTGCTCAGGCCTGGAAGCTTCTGCTCAGGCCAAGACCTGCTGCAGAGGCCTTTCCCCCAGAGCTGTCTACACACTTGATGACACATTCCCAAGCAAGCAAGTAACCCTCGCCCCCGCCTGGGTCCACCTCAAACCCCAGCTCCAGGAGAGATGCGCCAGCATGGTCCCTCCCTTCTCCTGGCCCCTGGAGTCTTCTGTGAGTGCCTTTACCGTGGGGAGCCAATGTTTCCTAAGTGCCTGCTGTGAGCCAGGTGCTGTTCTAAGGGGCAACTACCAGCTCCCAGAGTCCTGCTCCTGTGCACAGACCGCACCCGACATGCCTGTCCTGTGGTAGGCAGTTCACACCCAGGATTTCAAATCTGAGTAACACCAAGCGATGCCCCCTTTCCAGACGACACAACTGAGGCCCAAGTCGTAGTCTCTCTTCTGTGAGCTGGACGGCACAGTGGCTGGGGGCTGCCGTCCTGGCAGTGGCTGGGGACTGGACTTGTCCCCGCCGGGATCCACGGTCCGCAGGGTGCTCCCGCTGCAGGGAGAGCCTCGGAATGCTTGGAATTGAACTGCTGCGGCACATTTTGTCATCCCTGTTGGACTGTGAGCTGCTTGAGAACAAGGCTGGTGTTTGATATTCCGTTGCTCACCCACAGCCCTTGTCTAGCAAACTGCCTGGAGTATAGAAAATATGGGCAAACTAACTGGTTTGCTACTGACCTGGGGGTTAGGAAAAGAGAAGCTGCGCCAGGTATTTCAAGGGGAGGGTAACGTTATATTTGTCTTTCTCTTTCTGACTTACTTCACTTAGCATGATAATCTCTAGGTCCATCCATGTCCCTGCAAATGCCATTATTTCATCCTTTTTTATGGTTGAATAGTATTCCATTGTATACATGTGCCACATCTTCTTTATCCATTCATCTGTCAGTGGACACTTAGGATGCTTCCATGTCTTGGCTGTTGTAAATAGTGCTCCTATTAACACTGAGGTGCATGTATCTTTTCAACTTATAGTTTACTCCAAATATATGCCCAAGAGTGGGATTGCTGGCTCATATGGCAACTCTATTTTGGTTTTTTTGAGGAACCCCCATACTGTTTGCCATAGCGGCTGCACCACTTCACATTCACACCAACAGTGTAGGAGGGTTCCCTTTTCTCCACACCCTCTCCAGCATTTGTTATTTGTAGACTTTTTAATGATGGCCATTCTGACTGGTGTCAGGTGGTACCTTATTGCAGTTTTGATTTGCATTTCTCTAATAATTAGCAATGTTGAGTATCTTTTCATGTGCCTATTGGCCATCTGTATGTCTTTGGAGAAACGTCTTCTGTGCATTTAAAAAAAATAAGTGTATTTATTTTATTTATTTTACTTTTGACTGAGTTGGGTCTTCGTTGCTGCCTGCAGGCTTTCTCTAGTTGTGGTGAGCCAGGGCTACTCTTCGTCGTGGTGTGCAGGCTTCTCATTGCAGTGGCTTCTCTTATTGCAGAGCATGGGCTCTAGGCATGCTGGCTTCAGTAGTTGTGGCACGTGGGCTCAGTAGTTGTGGCTTGCGGACTCTGGAGCACAGCCTCAGTAGTTGTGGTGCACGGGCTTAGTTACTCCGCAGCATGTGGCATCTTCCCGGACCAGGGCTCGAACCCATGTCCCCTGCATTGGCAGGCGAATTCTTAACCACTGCGCCACCAGGGATGTCCTTTCTGTGCATTTTTCGATTGGGGTTTTTTTTTTTTTATGGATTTCTATGAGCTGTTTGTATGTTCTGGAAATAAAGCCCTTGTTGGTCGCATCATTTGCAAATATTTTCTGCCATTCCATAGGATGTCTTTTTGTTTTGTTTATGGTTTCAAAGCTTTTAAGTTTGATTAGGTCCCATTTATTTATTTATTTTATTTTATTTTATTTTTTATTTATTTTTTTTTTTTGGCAGTACGTGGGCCTCTCACTGTTGTGGCCTCTCCAGTTGTGGAGCACAGGCTCTGGACGTGCAGGCTCAGCGGCCATGGCTCACGGGCCCAGCCGCTCCGCAGCATGTGGGATCTTCCCGGACCGGGGCACGAACCCATGTCCCCTGCTTGAGCAGGCGGACTCTCAACCACTGCGCCACCAGGGAAGCCCCTATTTTTGCTTTTACTTTTTTTTTTTTTTTTTTTTTGTGGTACGCGGGCCTCTCACTGTCATGGCCTCTCCCGTTGCGGAGCACAGGCTCCGGACGCGCAGGCTCAGCGGCCATGGCTCACGGGCCCAGCCGCTCCGCGGCACGTGGGATCCCCCCGGACCGGGGCACGAACCCGTGTCCCCTGCATCGGCAGGCGGACTCTCAACCGCTGCGCCACCAGGGAAGCCCTATGGCTGCTCATCTTGATTCCCACGGTCTGTTGGCATACTGGACGTGTGCCTCCAGTTTGCGTGTGCGTACCTTTTTGCGGAGGGATCCTCGGCCCTGGGTCTCTCGGGTGTTGGTTGGGTGTTCAGTGTGTGTGCATGTGTGAGAGATATAGGGCATGACAGTGCCTGTGTGTGTCCCGGTCAGGCCCACCTGGCGTGCGTACCTGGACAGGTATGTGCTTGTGAGAGGACCGGCTTTGGGCGCACTGACGCGCCGAGCCGGCGTCGCCGATGCCTCTCCCGGTATGTGGGGCGGTGTCTGTGTGCCGGGATCATCGCGGTGTAAATGTCGTACGAGGACACAGCAGAGTGGGAAGGGAGCCGCGTCCTGCGCCTGCGCAGTGGCCGGCCGCACGCCTTGAGGCCGACAGGGCTGCCCTACTGGCGCCCAACAGTCAGGTGTGGCGGTCACGGGGCGGCAGGGGGCGGGGCCGAGCGCGAGGCGGAGTTTGCGCACTCTCACTCTCTGGCGTTCGGGGGACCGGGTGGAGAGGGCGAGAGGGACGCACCTCCGACCAGTGAGCGCAGAGATCGCTTGGGGGCGGGGCCGGGCTGCCGCGCGCCGGGCCACGGTTGGCGGGGGGGCGGTGGCCTCGCCGCGTGGCCCCGCCCACTCCGGTCAGCGGCAGGCGGGAGGGCGGATGCCGGGCTGCGGCTGCCGCGGCTCCTCAGGTAAATGGGGTCGGGGCCCGGGATCGGGGCTGGCGGCGGTAACTCGGCGAGGCGCCCCTCGGGGAAGCCTGGGCTGCGGACTCTCGGGCCGCCCCCTTGGCCAGGCCGCCGCGGGAAACCGAGTCAGGGGGCGCCTCTCCAAGGTCACCGGGCGAGCGCGGAAAGGGTCCCGGGCGTCGCGGGGCCGAGCCCACCCCCTTCCCCGGGCTCAGGTGCGCCCAGCTGCGCGCGGAGCCGCATTTTCCGCGTCACAACCCGGAAGAGCGCCCTGGGAGCCGAGCCGCTCACATTCTTCGTCGCAACGGCATGGGGAGCCCGGCCCCCGTGCCCGTGCCCTCCCAGGGTGGGACTCGGAGTACCTGGTCTCTGTGCCCGTCTCCTCCCTGGGGGGCGCTCGGTCCCCAGTCCTAGCGCCTGTCACTCCGGAGGCGTGTGGTTCACGCCCTTGCTTCCCCGGGGGGAAAACGGGGTCCTCCCTATGGGAAGCTAAGCCTAAACCCGAGAGTCCCAACGCGCAGGGGCCGTTGTATTCGTTCCATCTTCTCTTTGACTGTAGAGCAGGGAGGTACTTTGTCCACAGTCCTGAGGATTACTGGTCATGTAAGGTAGGCGTGAAGCTGGAGGGCTGCAGGACGTCCCGCTCTCAATCCAGGTGAGAGCTCCGTGGTGCTAGACCAGGGCTGGCTCCCAGTCAGCCCCTGGGCCCTTAGGCCCAAGTTTGGGTTCTGGTTTTCCTGGAGCGCCAGCACAGCTAGGGCCTGAGGTTCCCCGTTGCCGGCCCAGCCGGGGTGGGGGCGGGGCTGACTGGTAAGCTCAAGGGCAGTGAGGCACAAAGGGGTGCGGGGGGCAGAGGGGGCGGGTGTGGGGATGTAAGCGGGAGCGGCTGCCTGGTGCGAGGGGCAGGTGGGGTTGGGGTGGAGGCTGGCTGAGGGGACCACCCTGGAAAGGGATGGTGGTAGAGGTGGGGAAGAAGGTGGTCAGTGAGTCACTGTAGGGTGTGGGAAGGGAGATGGAGGAACAGGAGGGGGTGATGCTGACCTCTGACCCACGTAGCTGAGTGCACGATGACACAGGAAAAGAGGCAGGTGAGGTGGGGGTCGGGGAGAAGTCGGGGTGACGATGGTGTTAGAGCCGTTGAGTGTGCGTGGCGATGGTGGTCCAGATGGAGAAGGCCAGCAGGCGCTGGGCCCCAGGAGACCCATGCGGGAATCATCAGTGTGGGACACTTGAGTGGTGGCATGATGGTGACGTGGTTGCCCCTGTGGTCCTGGCAGCCAAAGGGCCTGGGGATGCTGTTGTCAGCAGGGTCTTCGGCCATCATGGCTCACGCAAGCACGTGTCTCTCGTCTCTCTTTGGTGTCAGAATAGGATCACCTGGAGTTGAGCTGTCTTGGTTACCTTGACACCGACGTCCATGCTGCGGTGGATTGTTTGGACCTGCGTCTTGCAGTTTCTCACTCCTCCAGGGCTGTTTGCTGCCTGCTGAGGGCCCTCAGGGGATCAGAGGTGGAGCCCGTGGCTGCTTGCCGGCTCCCTCACCTTCACAGCTGCCGCCTGTGCCTGGAAGCAGGTGTCTGTGCTTAGTTCGGACCAGGGTCCACCGAGGCCCAGGTGGGCAGCCGGCTCGCTGCTTGTCTGTGATCAGCAGCCCCAGATCTCGTGAGCCCCTTCGTGGAGCTGAGTTACTTGATCTTCTCGAGGTAGGGCCCCAGGAAGGCTCCTGCTCGGTGCTCAAGGAATGGTGGCTGCTGGACGTCGTGAGAAACGTGCTTTCTCCACTGAGCTGGAGGGCCACCCAGTTCTGGGGGGACACCGCTTGGCATGGCTTATGTTGAGAAACGGTGTTCTCAAAGGACTGTGCTTCCTGGGTCATCTGCCCAGGTTCTTGTCGGTGACTCTGGAAGCTGATTCCTTCTCTAGCTCCTGTGCTAAGAGGGGAAGACCCTGGGCCTTGTGCGTGGGTGGGGGTGGGGAGTTCCTGCGACCCCCCAGGGCCTCCTGACTTCCCAGTCTCCCCTCACACACCTACCCTCCAGACCAGCTCCTGGCTGCCTCTGGGCTGGGCTGTGTGTGGCCTCCTTGGCCTCCCACACGCACTTCTGACCCCTCTCCGGCTCAGCAAAGTTGGCCCAGCACCTCTGTTAGCGTGTGCCAGTTCATGTGGCAGCCATAATACAAGTGGGCATCTTTCAGGCCAGGGGCTCTGTGGGTGGGGGCAGCACCTAGTGGGCATTACTAAATGCCATTGAATGAATGCTGAGTACAGGTGAGCGAGGAGGAGGGGTGGGAGAGGGAGGAGGGAGCTGCTTCCGCGCTCACCCACAGCGCGTCCAGCGTGGGAAGGAGGACCCTGTTGGCCCTGCTCCGTGCCCTGTGCTGGGAGCATCTGGGCAGGTGTGGAGGAGGGCAGTGCAGGAGCCAGTCCCGGCGGAAGTCCCGCCCCATCGCTGACCAGCTGCTGACAGCACGTGCCTCGCAGACCTGCTTGGCCGTGCAGATTAAAGGAGATGGTGCCTCTTCAGTGCATCCTGTGGGACGCGGGGAGCCTCCCAGACCCGTCCCCGTCTCTGCACCCCCTTCCCCTGCAGCGTGTTCACCTCGATTTGCCGTCAGCTCTGTGCTCACAGGTCTGTCTGCTCCACAGACCTCCTGGCCTGGGGCAGGGGCAGCAGGTGGAAACTTACAAAACCGGTCAAGCCCGGCTCTTCCACCAGCCAGGTAGTTTATACTTACTTGACAGCCACCTTTTTCCAGTGCTTGTTTTTTAAAAAGTCTAACCAGATCCCTGATTGACACGTGTGTTTTCTAACATCTGCACTCACGGGAGGGCTTCTGTAGACGGATGTCGAGAGGTGGATGATCCCGTCACGCAGCGCGACCATTTGGGCTTGTGGGGGACACTCCACAGGCTCTGCTGGTTGTCCGCACCTGTGTGGTGGCCACAGCACTGACAACGTCTGGTGCTGGCAGAGCGCAGCTGTGTGCAGGCCTCACTCCCAGCGGCTCACTCGTGACGCGGGCAGAGCCCAGTCCTGGACTGGCCGTCTGCATACCGCCCTCCTTCTTGTTCGTCTTGTTGGTGCGGATGGGCTCCTTTGCGTGTTAGTAGGAGACAGATTCGCCTCTTGATTATGAACGGTTATGAACGGTTGGACCTGCTTTGTCTTTTAGTTACTTTATGCTCCACTGAGGATGGGGTGAGTTGTGAGAGTGTGGGGTTGTGGGCTTAGGTGTATGTGTATGGATGTGGTCTTCAATTTATGTGTGTTTTTGACTTTCAGAAATTAAAAAATTTTATATAGTCCAACTGAACAACATTCATCAAGGTGTGTGGGTTTTTGTGTCTGGCTTAGAAAGTCCTTTCCTACTCCAAGACTCTAAAATGTGTACTTGTATTTTCTACTTAGGACTTACATTTCATTTTTACATGTAACACTTATATCCATCTAGCATTTATTTTGGGGTAAGGAAAGATGTAGGGAAGACTAATTTTTTTCCCTAAGTGCCTAACTAGCTGTTCCAACACTATTGGCTAATCTGTCTTCATTATTTAAAATCTTCCTTTTCTTCCTTACTGGTGTTTATTTCTGGACTTTCTGTACAGTTCTGTTGATCTGTTCACCTCTTCTTAGAACAATAGCATAGTTTTAATTACGGTAGCCTTTTAATACGTTTTAACACAACATAGGACAAATCCTGTTCACATACTTTTCAGAATTTAGTTGGCTACTTTTGTCTGTTGATTCTTCCATATGAACTTTGGAACCATTTTATCAAGTACCCTCCAGTAGCCCGACTCACATATTTGTAGATGAAGGAAAATCGATAGTTGTATAATATTGAGTCTTATGGGAGGATTTTGGGTCTTTTCCTTCAATGAACAGCTTTTGTTTGTTTTTTGAAATTGCGTGCATACTAAGGATATAAACCACAACTTTTCTCCCCACTCACAGTGCGCTGGAGCGGACTGGCACGCACAACTCTCATTGTTTGGAACTGATGCCACAGTCCCCGTAGGAGCCAGGGCCGCAGGAACACTGGGTCACCCGCTGGAGGGGTGCGCTAAGGGACTGGCCCTTGAGGAATGAGTGGGTTTCCCGGGGTGGAGGGGCCAGGGCGGGGCAGGGTACTTGTAGGGACCAACAGAAGCAGAGGTGCGAGAGCCGAAGCCCTGGCCCAGGGCGTTCAGGTACTGGACGCCTGCAGCGTGAGGGGCGAGAGAGAAGCAGAGAGGGGCTTGGGTCTAGGTTGCGACAGCCCTCGTTGAAGGTGTTGGTTTGATTCTGTGGGCAACAGTGAAGATCAGTGAGAAGCGGTGTGACGTGATGTGACCTGCGTTTGACAAAGGCCAGCACTCAGCGTGGAGGAAGTGGCCAAAGGCAGGGTTAGGTGAGGCGGCCGCCAGGGATCAGCTCTCAGAGAAGGAGCAGGGCATCTGCTGTCTGCTGTGCAGTGTGGGGGTGGAGCGAGGAGGGTGGGGGGGCGCTGACGTTGATCGTGGCATGTCTGTCGCTGAGTGGTGGCCTTAGAGGTGCTCACTCGTTCAGTTGCCACTCCCTTAGCAGCATATTCAAAGAGCAGTGCTTGGACAAATGTCAGTTTATCAAGTTTTTCTTTTATAGATTTTGCTTTTGGTGTCAGTCATGGATATTTTCTTCTATGTTTCTTTCCAGAAGTTTTATAGTTTTAAGTTTCACATTTAGGTCTGTGGGTCATTTGGAGTTTTTGTGTGTGGCGTGAGGTATAGATTGGAGTTTACTTATTGTATGTGGGTGTCCAGTTCAGTACTGTTTGTTGAAAGACTATCTCTTCTCCACTCAGTTGCCTTTGTACCTTTGTTGAAAACTGGACATGTAAGTCCTGAAGTCAGGTAGTGTAAGTTCTCCAGTTTAGTTTTGGTTTGCTTTTTTTCAGAGTTGTCTTGGCTATTCTAGGTCCTTTGCATTTCCATATGAGTTTAGAATCAGTCTGTCAATTTCTACAAAAAACATTCTGGGATTTTGATTGGGAATGCCTTCAATCCGTAGATGCATTTGTAAAAAGTTGATATCCTTGTACCGTATTTCTCTCCATTTATTTAAGTTTTCTTTACTATCTCTCACCAGGTCCACCTTTTGTCAAATTTATCCCCAAATATTTCATATAATTTTTGCTCAGTGGCAAATGGTGTGGCTTTTTCAATTTTTGTTTATTGTTAGTATATGGAAATACAGTTGCTTTATTGTTCTTAATTTTTTTTTAATTTATTTATTTTTGCCTGTGTTGGGTCTTCGTTGCTGTGTGCAGGCTTTCTCTAGTTGAGGCGAGTGGGTGCTACTCTTCATTACGGTGCGTGGGCTCCTCACTGCGGTGGCTTCTCTTGTTGCGGAGCACGGGCTCTAGGTGTGCGGGCTTCAGTAGTCGTGGCACGTGGGCTCAGTAGTTGTGGCTTGCGGGCTCAGTAGTTGTGGCTCGTGGACTCTAGAGTGCGGGCTCAGTAGTTGTGGTGCACAGGCTTAGTTACTCTGTGGCATGTGGGATCTTCCCAGACCAGGGATCGAACCCATGTCCCCTGCATTGGCAGGTGGATTCTTAACCACTGCACCACCAAGGAAGCCCCATACGTTGCTTTTTTAATGTTAATTTTATATCCTGTGATCTTGCTAGCTGACTTATTGATCTGGTTCCACTTGTAGGTTCTGTAGGATTTTCTGCATAGATGGCCACATCATCTGTGAATAAAAACAGTTTTACTTCTTTTTCAATTTGGATGCCTTAGATTATTGTTTTCCTTGCCTTGTTGCATAGGCTAGAGCCTCCAGTATGATAGTGAATAGAATGGGTGAGAGCAGACATCCTTGCCTTGTCCCCCATCTTACAGGGATTGCATTTAGTCTTTTACCATTAAGGATGTTCTTATAGGTTTCCCTTAGGTGCTCTTTGTCAGGTTGTGGAAGTTCCCTTCTATTCCTGTTTGTTGATAATTTTTATTATAAGTGGATATTGGATTGTGGCAAATGCTTTTTCTGCATTTATTGAGATGATTATATGGTTTTTATTTTTTGGTCTGTTATTGTGACTTACATTGGCTGCACTTAAAAATACTCAACCAACCTTGCATTCATAGGATAAACCCAATTTAGTCATGATGTATTATCCTTTTTACATGTTGGATATGATTTGATAAAATATTGTCAAGAAATTTTGTGTCTATGAGGGATGTTGGTCTATAGTTTTCATTATTTGTAGTATCTGTGTCTGGTTTTGTTATCAGAGTTATGCTGGCCTCAGAGAATCAGTTGGTAAGTGTTTTTATTTAGTTCGTTATTTAGTTTTGGCCGCATTGAGTCTTCGTTGCTGCGCGCGGGCTTTCTCTAGTTGCGGCGAGCAGGGGCTACTCTTTGTTGCGGTGCGCGGGCTTATTGTGGTGGCTTCTCTTGTTGCAGAGCACGGGCCCTAGGTGTGCGGGCTTCAGTAGTTGTGGTGTGCGGGCTCAGTAGTTGTGGCTCGTGGGCTCTAGAGCGCAGGCTCAGTAGTTGCGGTGCACAGGCTTACTTGCTCCGTGGCATGTGGAATCTTCCCGGACCAGGGCTCGAACCCGTGTCCCCTGCATTGGCAGGTGGATTCTTAACCACTGTGCCACCAGGGAAGTCTTGGTAAGTGCTTTTTATTTTCAGTTTTCCTGGAAGAATTTGTATATAGTTGGTATTGTTTCTTCCTTAAATGTTTGACAGAATTCCCCAGGGAAGTCATCTAGGCCTAGAGTTTTCTCTGTGGGAAGGCTTTTAACTACAAGTTCAATTTCTTTATTAGATATAGGGCTATTTAGGTTATCTGTTTTTTCTTGAGTGAGGTTTGATAGTCTGTCTTTCAAGGAACTTGTCTATTTCTCTTATTTACTTATTTTTTGCGGTACGTGGGCCTGTCACTTCTGTGGCCTCTCTCGTTGCGGAGCACAGGCTCCGGACACGCAGGCTCAGTGGCCATGGCTCACGGGCCCAGCCGCTCTGCGGCATGTGGGATCTTCCCGGACCGGGGCGCTAACCCACGTCCCCTGCATCGGCAGGCGGACCCCCAACCACTGTGCCACCAGGGAAGCCCTATTTCTCTTATTTTTTAAATTTTTTTTTTTTTTTTTTGGCAGTATGCAGGCCTCTCACTGTTGTGGCCTCTCCCGTTGCGGAGCACAGGCTCCGGACGTGCAGGCTCAGCGGCCATGGCTCACGGGCCCAGCCACTCCGCGGCATGCGGGATCTTCCCGGACCGGGGCACGAACCCGTGTCTCCTGCATCGGCAGGCGGACTCTCAACCACTGCGCCACCAGGGAAGCCCTTATTTTTTAAATTTTTATAATTTTTTATTGAGATATAATTGACTTGTCTATTTCTTTTAAGTTGTCCAATTTACTGGCAAAAAGTTATTCAGAATATATTCTTACTATCCTTTTAATATCTGTAGAATCTGTAGTGATGTCACCATTCTCATTCTTAAGATTGATAATTTGTGTTTTCTCTCTTTTTCCTGATCAGTCAGGCTGGAGGTTATCAAATTTATTGATCTTCTAAATAACTAGCCTTTGGTACTTTGATTTTTTTTTCTATTCTTTGTTTTTATTTCTTTGATTTATGTACTGATACTTATTATTTCCTTTTGCTTCTTTTGAGTGTCTAGTTTCTTAAGGTGGAATTTTTTTTTTTTAATAAATTTATTTATTTATTTGGCTGTGTTGTGTCTTCGTTGCTGCACGTGGGTTTTCTCTAGTTGCGGCGAGCGGGAGCTACTCTTCATTGCGGCACGCAGGCTTCTCATTGTGGTGGCTTCTCTTGTTGTGGAGCACGGGGTCTAGGCACACGGGCTTCAGTAGTTGTGGCACGCGGGCTTAGTAGTTGTGACTCGCAGGCTCTAGAGTGCAGGCTTAGTAGTTGTGGTGCATGGGCTTAGTTGCTCCGTGGCATGTGGAATCTTCCCAGACCAGGGCTCGAACCCGTGTCCCCTGCATCGGCAGGCGGACTCTCAACCACTGCGCCACCAGGGATGCCCCGAGCAGACAGATTCTTAACCGCTGCGCCACGAGGGGAGTCCCTTAAGGTGGAATTTGATGTTGTTGACCTTAAAACTAAAACAGCCAGTTATTTTACCAGCAAAATGTGTTTATTTGGGAATAGCAGAGAATTGCAGCCATGGTATAGCAAAAACTATAGGCTAGTCCAGCAAACAAAGGAGAGGAAGTTACTTTGCAGAGAAAAAGGAGGAAGTTGGGAGGGGCTGCTCTGAAGGAAAGTCCACCGGAGGGATGGGAGAGTTCAGGATGGTGATGGCTTCCCAGTGCCTGAGCTGAGAGGGTTCCCATCTGCTGGGCTTGTTGCCGGGCAAGGAGAGATCTTCCTTCCTCTTGCCAGCGTCCTAAAGTAGAGACATCTTCCTGCGGGGAATGCAAGTCATGACTCTTCCTGTTGGGTCTGTGATTCACCTGGAGTGGCAGTGCACAGGAGCTCCCACTCTGGCCTCCGCACTCCCTGCTAAATTAGGTTTCTTTTATTCAGATTCACAAAGTCATTCTTCTTTTCTAATACAGACATTTAGTGCTATACATTTCCCACCAATTTTGATGTCTTCATTTTCATTCACTTCAAAATGCTTTCTAATTTCATTTTTGATTTCTTTTTTGACTCATGCATTATTTTGAAGCATATTAAGCAGTTTCTAAATACTTGGGGATTTCTCAGATAGCTTTCTCTTATTGATTTCGAATTTAACTCCATGTGCTCAGAGAGCATACTTTGTATGACTCGAATTCTTTTAGGCTTATTGAGACTTGTTTTATTGCTCAGAATATGGTCAGTCTTGGTAAATGTTTCATGTGATTTTGGAAAAAATACATATTCTACTGTTAATGAATACAGTGTTCTATAAATACTACTTAAGTTGGTTGACAGTATTGTTCAGGTCTCCTGTACCTTTAGCAATTTTCTGTACACTTGTTCTGACAATTACAGACAGAGGGGTGCTGAATTTCTACTGTATTTTGGATTTGTCTCTTTCTCCTTGCATTTTTATTAGGTTTGATTTTGTGTATTTTGAAGCTCTGTTATTAGGTGCATAAATGCTTAGAATTGTTGTGTCTCTGTAATCCACTTTGTCTACTATTAATATAGTCACTCCAGCTTTTTTATGACTAGTTGTCAGCCTTGTTTTTCTTTTCCCATTCTTGTACTTTAGCCTCTTTATGTTAACATACTCAGTGTTCCCTGTGGTTTCTTGAATATATGAAATGCAATTATAATCTAAATGTCCTTAACTACTAATTCTTTCCTCTGCATCATTTCTGGGTCAGTGTCTATTGATTGATTCATCCTCATTATGAGTTGAGTTTTCTTGCCTGTTTGCATGTCTGGTAATTTCTTTTCTTTAATAAATTTATTTACTTTTGGCCGCGTTGGGTCTGCGTTGCTCTGCGCAGGCTTTCTCTAGTTGCGGCGAGTGGGGGCTACTCTTCGTTGCGGTGCACGGGCTTCTCATTGTGGTGGCTTCTCTTGTTGCGGAGCACAGGCTCTAGGCGTGCAGGCTTCAGTAGTTGTGGCATGCAGGCTCAGTAGTTGTGGCACGTGGGCTCAGTAGTTGTGGCACACCGGCTTAGCTGCTCCGTGGCATGTGGGATCTTCCCGGACGAGGGATCGAACCCGTGTCCCCTGCATTGGCAGGCAGATTCTTAACCACTGCACCACGAGGGAAGTCCCTGCCTGGTAATTTTTGATTGGATGACAGACATTGTAATTTTACTTTGTTAGTGCTAGATGTTTTTGTGTTCCTATTACTATTCTCAAGCTTTGTGCTGGGTTGTGGCTAAGTTATTTGGGAACAGTTTGATCTTTTCAGGTCTTGCTTTTAGCTTTGTTAGGTGAAACCAGAATGGCATTTAGCGTCGGGCTAATCTTACTTGTTTTTTTTCTTTGTCTTTTTTTGGCTGCATGGCACAGTTTGCGGGATTGAACCCGGGCCGTGGCAGCGAAAGCCTGGAATCCTAACCACTAGGCCATCAAGGAACTCCCTAATTTTACTTCTTTACTGAGCTGAAATCTTTTTTAGTGCCCTTCCCAGAACCCTGTGAGTTGTGGTGTTTCCCCCGATTGCTGGGAGCAGGCCCATTCCTGCCTCATTGTGAGCTCCAGGGATTATTTGCTGCTAATCCTTTTGGGTGGCTCCTTTCCTGGCCTTGCGTAATTTCTTCTTCTTTTTTTTTTAAAAATAAATTTATTTATTTATTTTGGCCGCATTGGGTCTTCGTTGCTGCGCGCAGCTTTCTCTAGTTGAGGCGAGCGGGGGCTACTCTTCGTTGCGGTGCGCAGGCTTCTCATTGTGGTGGCTTTTCTTGTTGCAGAGCTCGGGCTCTAGGCACGTGGCCTTCAGTAGTTGTGGCACACGGGCTCAGTAGTTGTGGCACGCGGGCTCAGTAGTTGTGCCTCGCGGGGTCTAGAGCACAGGCTCAGTAGTTGTGGCGCACGGGCATAGTTGCTCCACGGGATGTGGGATCTTCCCAGACCAGGGCTCGAACCCGTGTGCCCTGCATTGGCAGGCGGATTCTTAACCACTGCGCCACCAGGGAAGCCCCCGTAATTTCTTCTTAAACATCGTGCTTGTATTGGTTTTCTATTGCTGTTGTAACAAATTACTACAAACTTAGTGGCTTAAACAACACATATTCATGATCTTAAAGTTCTTAAGATCAGAAGGCTGACGTGGATCTCATGGGGCTCTAATTGGGTTGCTAGGGCTGTGCTCCTTTCTGGGGACTCTGGGGAGGATCTGTTTCCTGCTGTTTCAGATTGTTGGCAGAATTTGGTTCTTTATGGCTGTAGGACCAAAGTCCGTGTCTTCTTGCTGACTGTAAGCTGAGGGTTGTTCCCAGCTTCTATAGGTGCCCACATTCGTTGGCTCAGAGCCTCCTTCCTCCATCTTCAAAGCCAGCCATGGTGGGTTTTCTTCCCATGCTTTGATTTTCTCCCTGTTTTTCCATCTCAGCTCTCTGACACAGCTGGGAAAGGTTCTCTGCTTTTAAGAACTTAGGCTGGTCTCACCCACATAATCCAGGGTAATTTCTCCACCTCAAGGTCTGTACCCTTAATCCCATCTGCTAAGTCCCTTTGCCAGATAAGGTAACATATTCACATTCTGGGGATGAGGGCATGGGCATCTTTGGGGACATTATTCTGTTGCCCCTGTGCTGGCCAGTAAGTCAACTGAGTGGCCAGGAGACCCTCTGCAGGTCTCTGGACTTCTCTCTGGCACTAGACCCTCCAAACTCCAGCGAGACTCAGGCCTCCCGAGATGCTCCCCGTCCTAACTCTGGGCCTTCCTGAGTGTCCTCAGCTGGACGTGCCCTATAGGTGACGAGCTGGAGTGGCCTCAGGGTTTCCTGCCCTTCGTTTCCTGTTGACCAACAGCCTGAGAACTATGGCTTCACGTGTTTCGTTCAGTTTCTTAGTTGTTTTGGTCGAGATGGCAGGCGGGTCCCTCCCTCCCGGGTGGGCTGGGGGCTCGCGTCTCTTACGCTTGTTTGCGTTTGCTGCGACTCGAGCCGAGTGAGCACAGCTGTCTGCACTTGTGTGAAGGATGTTCCAGCTGGAGCTGGTTAGCCCCTTCGCTCTGAGGCGTGGACATAGCTGTATCTTTCCACAGGGCAAAGCCTCTGCCCCAGGAACTGGCTGCTTGCCTTGTAAACTCAGACCGGTTCTGGGAACTCAGGATGTGGGTTCCATGTGCGGGGGTGCCTGCCTCTGAGAAGTGTCCTGTGGGCTTTCTGAAGCCTGTGGCCGGTGCACCTCACACCTGCCTGCTGGCTGTGGCGCTTCCGCCTTTCGGCTTTTCAGGGGGGCGGTTTCTGCCACCTTCTTGCTGTGCTGCCAGTGGAACATGTGTTTTTATTTCTTGTTTTCCTTGTTATTTTCAGATGCTTTCCAGAAAGGGGAAACACCTTGCTGATGCCACCGGCTTCAAACCAGTCCTCTCCATCTGCTTTCTGTCTGCCTGGGATTCCTGGAAGCTTCTGGTCTGCTAATTTTATCTTTTCTTGTTTTCTAGTGCTCTTGTGGGTTTGTTCTTTTAAAACATGCATCTTTTCTGTCATTTCACTGAGGTTTTGGTGGGATGGGTGAATGCTTAGGACCAGTGTGCCTTCTTGATCTAGAATTCTCACTTATTTTTTAAAAATTAATTAATTAATTAATTAATTTTTGGTTGCATTGGGTCTTCGTTGCTGTGCGCGGGATTTCTCTAGTTGCAGAGAGCCGGGGCTACTCTTCGTTGTGGTGCATGGGCTTCTCATTGCAGTGGCTTCTCTCCTTGCGGAGCACGGGCTCTAGGTGCGCAGGCTCAGTAGTTGCAGCATGCAGGCTCAGTAGTTGTGGCTCACGGGCTCTAGGCGCACAGGCTCAGTAGTTGTGGCGCACGGGCTTAGTTGCTCTGCGGCATGTGGGATCTTCCCGGACCAGGGATCGAACCCGTGTCCCCTGCCTCGGCAGGCGGACTCTCAACCACTGCGCCACCAGGGAAGCCCTCTCACTTATTTTTAATTCCACCCCCTAACCCTGTCCCCGCATTAGGTGACTTCTCACTGCCCCCTTCCCGTGTGGCCGCAACCAAATGAGCGCATCCTCCATGCTCGGGAGCAAGGCCAGGCGTCTCTCCTTTGCTGCCTCCACCTTCAGCCTTTTCTGAATAGGTGGTGACTGGGGAATGAAGGGTGGTGAGCAGCAAATCGAGGACACTAGTGTGAGAAAGCAGCACCGTACAGGTCCTCGGAGAGTGTGCCGTAGGGCAGAGCATGTGGCCACGTGCTGAAGTGGGGGCCGCTTGCGCATTTCATGGGCTTTATCCTTTGGGTCCATCTGTTGCAAGTGGCGCTTCGAGGCGTGTGCTGTTTGGATGGTTGGTTTCAGGCGCCAGGGAGCCCCCCAGGTCCCTGTGCTGCCCACCCAGTCTCTCGGCCAGCAGGAGGCTCATTTGACGTTTTGCTAGGATCTCAGGCATGGGGCGTCCCAGCCCCGCAGCCACCAAGGCTGTTGCTCTTGGCTCTCAGGGAGGGTGTCCCTGCTCCGCACAGGCCGCCAGCGACACCAGACCTGATGCGCACGGAGTGAAGGGAGATGCTGTAGCTGGGGGTGGTAACACGCTTGCCCAGGCCACCGTGGGCCAGTCAGGACCAGCCCTGGTGGACCGGCCACGCATCGGCGGGGCTGACAGCTGCTGGGGTGGAGGAGAGCCGGTGACCATTGAGGGGACGGTGCCTCCCGTCCTCCGCACGCCTTTCAGCCAAACTGTGGCAGAGACAGTTCCCCCAGGGCGAAATTGTTTAAACCTTGTGTTTTACACAAACACAGTAACTGCTCAAAAACTGAGGAGGCTTATGACTTAAATGTTGTGCGTCTGGTTGCTGCAGGTTTGAAGACAGCTGTCCATGTTCACACCGGGCGAGAGGAAGCCACGGCCACAGCAATGAGCGAGTCATACGTGAAGAGTGAGTGTGTGGGGCTCTTGGCAGGTCTCCACGTCATGCCTGCCGGTTTCTGAGCTTGGGACACAGAGGAGCCCGTGGCATGGAGTAAATGTGCTTGGAAGGAATGACGCTTGCACGAACACACTTTCTCTAAGTTTCCATTAGAAAAAAAAAAGAAAACAAAGCTCTCGTCTCTGCAGATGCTGACGCAGAGGTCCAGACCTGGCCACAGGCTCAGTCTGGCGTGGGGGACGGCGTTTGCCTGGCACAGGGGGCTTCGTGCTCCATGTGGGAGGGTCCCTGAGCCTTCGTCCCTTCTTACAGAAGCCCCAGGGCCGGCATCCACTCTGGCTGGCCGCTCTGCTTGCGGCCAGGGCCAGTGGTTTGCTGAGGGCATGGCCCAGGGCGGGGCAGAGGCTGGGAATGGTGTTCCTGCCCCACAGCTTCCATCCCCAGGGTGAGGGTCTGCGAACCGCTGGCGGGCACACGCCCGGAGCTCTCGGGGCACTGAGGATGGGGGGTCCTGTCCGTGGGGCGGAGGCCTGGATCTGAGTGTGGGGAGTTGCCAGGGTGAGGAGTCTGCGAAAGCAGCTGGTGGGACTGGGGTGCCGCCTGGCAAGCACAGGGCAGAGTGTGGGCCAGAGGGCCACCTGGGGCAGCTTCCGAAGGGGCCCTGAGTCTGCACCGCCTGCCTTTTATAGGAGCTCGGATCCAGCGGGGCCGGAGACGTGGAGCAGACGTGGCCTGGGCTGGAAGGTCGGGGTACAGGTGGCTGGAGTGACCTCAGAGCAGGCGGCCAGTGGGTCCCAGAGATCCCGGCCAGTGCAGTGGAGGCTGCAAAGCGGCCAGGCCGGCGCGGCGGTCTCCTCCAGCTGTGGGGCCGAGTCCTCAGAGGCTGAGCGTAGCGATGGTGGGGTCGGGGCCGGGCCTGACTACGCCACTGGGCTTTGTCACGGCAGGGCTGTTCACCATTCTGCTGGACGCTGTCACCGACAAGGACCCTCAGGTGCAGGAGCAGGTGTGTGGCGCCCTGTGCGCCCTCGGAGAGTCACAGCCTGAGGAGGCTCTCCGCGCCTGCGAGGAGCACCTGCGGCTGCATGACAAGGTATTGCTGCTCCTGCCGGGCGGGTCTGCGGGGCGGGGCCTGCGGGGCGGGGTCTGCGCCAGGGGTCTGCCGGCTGGCTGGGTCCGGAGTGCAGAGCCGTGCTGCTGTGGGCAGAAAATCGTACCTGCGAGTCCAAGCCCCCTCGAGGCGGGCAAGTCCAGCATAGATGACCCTCTTTGCCTCGTGGCCTGTGGGCTGGTCCTGTCGTGGAGGGACCGGGTGGTGAGCACTGCAGCGTCCAGCCGCTCGCTCGCAGGCCCAGTGCCGCCATCCCCTTTCGCTGACCCGCTGGAGCCTGGACAGCCGTCCTCGCCGATGAGAGAGGGCAGCTCGCGTCCACCGCGGTAACGGGAACACGTGGACAGGCCTTGGAGAGGGGCTGTGGCTGGGTGGGCGCGCCGACTGGACTCTGCAGAGATGGCTCAAGGCTCTGCAGAGATGGCTCAGAAGGGGCTCTGCCAGCTCCCCCTCTCCTGGGTCTCGGCTCCACGGTTCTGTGACGCTCTCAGCTCCCTGTGGTGGGAAATTATTTCAGTTTTCCCCAGTGCATGTTTTAGGCTCATTCCTGGGAGTTAGACTTTCGGTCTCAAAAGACCATTTTTCTTTTTGTTTTTGCCATTTGATCAGTAAAAGAGGATCCCTATACAATATAAGTTATTTCTCTCTCATCTGTCAACTGCCCTCTCCTGGGGGAAAGAGCCGCGTCCTGCTGAGCGGCCTGTGCTGCGGCTTGATGGCCTCTCCTCTCGTGGGGAGGGTCCCCTGCCCCCGCCCCGCTGTCCTAGCTGTTCTGGGCCTTTTACGTGTTCGTGGACTGCTGTTGGGACTGGGGGTACATAGGACGGGAAGGGCACCCTCATGCTTGGGCACGTGTGTGTCTACCCAGGCTCCTCGGCTCATGGAGCTTCACGGTGCGTGCACGCTGGGCGTCAGGGCCCTTCTCTTCGTGGCCGAAAGGCTCCATCAGCGTGACCTGCTGAATTCAGCGTCTGATTGTTAGACAAAGCTTAGGGCTGCCCTGGCTGTTTGAGGGGATGGCCTGAGAGTACTAGAGGTGGCTAAAAGCCTTTGTTGTTTTTAACAGTTCAGAGAATTTACGTGTGCTTCACACTTGCCATTTTCTGGCTCATTTATGATTTTACCCCTTTTCTAGCCTTTTTAGTTTCTTCAACCAACTGTAAAAACCAGCTTCCTTCGCAGTGGCCCTTTACAGTAAGCGTGTCTGGAGTTGGAAGCCCTGTCCCTCGCAGTGGAGCCCTTCCTAGCGCCTCTCCCCCGCCAGCCACTGCCCCATCCACACCCTGCTGCCGGCAGCTTTGTGCCACTCACTCGTGTTTCTTTCACTCACTCGTGTGCCACTCACTCGTTGGGCTGCATCTTAGCATGTACGTTTCGAATCCCCTTGACTCTCTCTCCAAAAAGCTGGGGGCTAGCGGAAGAAAGGTGCACAGCACTATCTGGTCAGCGTAGGTCGGTGCCGCGTTTTGAGATGCGCGCGATACTTTGTAGATATCAGCTTCTCGAGGCTTCCGTGTGCCTGGGGCGCTGGGGCATGTTCGCTGCTCCTCCAGCTGGTCCTGGTCTGTGTTCCTGGACGGTGGGGGGCCGCACGGTTTTAGACAGATCCAGTCTCCTTCCTGTTGGCCAAGTCTCAGCATAGGAAAGGTGAACACAGAGGCAAGCAGGCTCCTTCGCAAGGGCTGTCAGGCCAGTGGGCAGGGAAGTGATTTGGGGAAGAGAGGCAGAAATAGTTGTCTTAGCCCCCTCTGGCTCCTAGGACAAAATGCCACAGACTGGGCGGCTCTGAGACAGCAGACTTGTGTCTCCCACAGTTCTGGAGGCTGGAGGTCTTAGGATCAAGGTGCTGGCGGGTTCGGTGCCTGGTGAGCGCTTGCTTCTTGGTTTATAGGTGGATGTGTCCTCCCTTTGTCCTCACCTGGCAGAAGGGATGAGGGAGCTCTCTGGGGTCTCTTCTATAGGGGCACAAATTCCATTCATGAGGGCTGCACCCTCGTGGCCTAATCACATCCCAAAGGCCCTGCCTCCTAACGTCGTCCTGCCCGCAGGTAGCCTAGTCATCCAGTTCGTCCATTTAGTGGACTCAGTCAGTTCTGGGGGTGGGGGAAGGGCAGCAGGCCACCCGCCAACACATCAGAACGGTTGAGCCGGAAATCTCACACACTCCTGCCAAGGGCAGGTAGCATCAGAGAACTGCCCCCACCCCCCCAGCCCCGTTCCCTTCCCAGTGTGCTACCTGACGGGGCTGCGGCTACAGCATCCTGCATGAGGGCCTGGGCGAAACCCCCTCCCTCAGAGGGAGTGCTGCACATCTTCCTTTGACGTGGTTACTGTTCTGCTCATTGAACTCTCAAGAGCAACGTAAAGTGGAAATAAAATCTTAAAAAATAAGCAGCTGTCGCAACTTTGTAGAAGTAGAAGAACCCATCCTAAAATTCATAGGGAATCTCGAGGGATCCTGAATAGCCAGAACATTCCTAAAGAAGAAGAACGAAGCCGGAGGCCTCCCAATTCCTGATTCCAAAATTGACCAGGAAAGCTACGGTAATCAAGCCAGTGTGGCACTGGCGTAGACAGACGCATAGACAATGGAGTAGAATAGAGCCTAGAAATAAACTCACATATACGGTCAAATGCTTTTCAACAGGGGTGCCAAGATAATTGAATGCGGAAAGGATAGTCTTTTCAACAAATGATACTGGGAAAACTGGATCTCCATTTGCAAAAGAATGAAGTTGGACCACTACCTCACATCATACACAAAAATTAACTCAAGGGGTCAAAGACCTAAACGTAAAACCTAAAACTGTAAAACTCTTAGAAGAAAACATAGGACAGAAGCTCCTGGACATTGGACTTGGCAATGATTTCTTGGATATGACACCAAAGGGACAGGCAACCCACAGCATGGGAGAAAATGTTTGCAAATCATATATCCAATAAGGAATTAATATCCAGGATATATAGAGAACTCTGAAAACTGAGCAACAAAATACCAAACTACTCAATTCAAAAATAGGCAAGGGACTTGAATAGACATTTCTCCAAAAAAGATACACAAATGGCCACTAAGAACATGAAAAGGTGGTCAGCATCCCTAATCATTAGGGAAATGCAAATCAAAACTACAGTGAAATACCCCCTCACATCCATTGCAATGGATACTATCAAAAAAAGAGAAAATAACAAGTGTTGGTGAAAATGTGGAGAAACGGGAAACCTTGTGCAGTGGTGGTGGGAGTGTTAAATGGTGCAGTGGCTATGGAAAACATTATGGAGGTTCCTCAAAAAATAAAAATAGAATTATCATATGACCCAGCAGTTCCACTTCTGGGTATATACCCAAAAGATTGAAAGCAGAGTCTCAAAGAGATATTTGCACACCTTCGTTCATAGCAGCATTAATCACATTAGTCAAAAGGTGGAGGCAACCCAAGTGCCCATCAGTGGGTGATGGATAAGCCAGATGTGGTCCATCCACACAACGGAATATTCAGCCTTAAAAAGGAAGTGAATTCTGGAAACTCCCTGGCGGTCCTGTGGTTAGGACTCAGCCCTGTCACTGCTAAGGGCCCAGGTTCAATCCCTGGTCGGGGAACTAAGATCCCACAAGCCGTGGTGCTGCAAAAAAAAAAAAAAAAAAAAGGAATTCTCACACATGCTACAACATGGAGGAACCTCTTTTTTTAAAAAAAAAATATTTTTATCTAGGGATACATATGACTTTTAAAAAATAAATTTATTTTATTTTATTTATTGTTTTTGGCTACATTGGGTCTTTGTTGCTGTGCGCGGGCCTTTCTCTAGTTGTGGCGAGCGGGGGCTACTCTTTGTTGCGGTGCGCGGGCTTCCCATTGCGGTGGCTTCTCTTGTTGCGGAGCCTGGGCTCTAGGCGCACGGGCTTCAGTAGTTGTGGCTTGAGGACTCTAGAGCACAGACTCAGTAGTTATGGCACACGGGCTTAGGTGCTCCGTGGCATGTGGGGTCTTCCCGGACCAGAACTCGAACCCGTGTCCCCTGCATTGGCAGGCGGATTCCCAACCACTGCGCCACCAGGGAAGCCCCTGAATGAACCTCCTTGAGGACATTTTGCTCAGTGAAATAAGCCAGTCACTAAAGGACAAATACTGTATACTTCTACTTCTGTGAAGTGTCTAGAATAGTCAAATTCAGATACAGAAAGTAGAAAGGTGGGTGGCAGGGGCTGAGGGGATGGGGATGGAGAGTTAGGGTTTAATGGGACAGGGTTTCAGTTTTATAAGATGGAAAGAGCTATGGGGAGGGATGGTACTGACGGCCACACCACCAGCTGAACGTATTTATACCACTGCACTGCGTGCTTGAGAATGGTTAAGATGGTAAACTTTGTTATGTGTATTTCAACACAATTTAAAAAAGCGAAAAACAGAACAAAACAAACCAGTAGGGCTTCCCTGGTGGCACAGTGGTTGAGAATCCGCCTGCCAATGCAGGGGACACGGGTTCGAGCCCTGGTCTGGGAAGATCCCACATGCCACGGAGCACCTAAGCCCGTGCGCCACAACTGCTGAGCCTGCGCTCTAGAGCCCGCGAGCCACAACTACTGAAGCCCGCGTGCCTAGAGCCCATGCTCTGCAACAAGAGAAGCCACCGCAGTGAGAAGCCCGTGCACCGCAACAAAGAGGAGCCCCCGCTCGCCGCAACTAGAGAAAGCCCGCGCGCAGCAATGAAGACCCAACGCAGCCAGAGATAAATAAATAAATTAAAAAAAAACCCCAGCAGCTGTGAATGACCCCATCAGTAGGACATTGGTACTTTCCCCAGGTATAAGCTGTATGTTTCTACTTGAAATAGAGGGGTTCCTGCCCTCCCCTCTCGCGTGCAGGGCTGAGTGACCGGGTAGTGTGGGCCACCCCCGTGAGGGCTGCTAGCAGCCTCTGCAGGAGGGAGCGTGGTGGGGACGTCGTTGGCGGGGGGCCCGAGGGTCACGAGCACCTTTTCTCAGGCCTGAGCAGCTCTGCAGAGTGCAAGCAGCTCTACAGAGTGCAGCCAGCCTGAGTCGCGCCCTTTCTTGCCCTCTTTGCTCCCGTCACGTGGCCTGGGCACTCCAGCTGCACTGAGGTTGTGCCCCCTGGTCTGCACCCCCAGTCTGGACGCTGCATTCCCGGGGGAGGGGGGAGGGTCCTCAGGGAGCAGCGGGTCTTGGTCTTTCCTGGCTCCCTGAGTATTTCCTGTCCTCACCGCCGGTCTCCGTGACGCCGGGGACTCCCGCAGGATGAAGCCCTTCCCTTGGCTGGGCTCTGCTCACGTCGCGGGGTTTTCTGTCATCACCGTGACATGCCCTCCACCTGTCACGGCCTCCGCTGTGGTCTGCGTGTCCTCAGTGAAGGCGAGGATGATGCGTGCTGGACGGGGGCGCTGCAGGGACATGGCTGAGGAGAGGGCTGCACCAGGACATATGGAGAGCTCCCCAGGAGGCGGGCCACCCAGAGCGACGCCGTCAGGAGACCAGGGCTCTTTCTTAAGCTCAGAGAGGAGCCGTGAGAGACAAGCAGGTCCTGGCCCTCCCTCCATGGTTCTCTCCTCAGCTGGCGCATCCGTACCGGACGATGATCCTGAGGGTCATGGAGACGGTCGTGAGCAGTCACCTCGGCGAGCTGGACAAGGGCTTGGCCAGGGCCAGCATCCTCCTGGCCTCCAGCGAGATGACCAAAGTGAAGGTCCGTGGGGCTGAGCAGGCCCTGGCTTGGGAGGGAAGCTGCCTTCCGAGGCCTTTCCTCCCAGGTGCCTTAAGGGTGTGGGTTTGTGTCCGGCTGCCTCAGCTTGGCCCCTGGGTCCTGTGCACTGACTGCCCTCCTGGGGTGGGGAGGGTCACCCCACAATGGAAACTGACGCAGAGAGCAAACTCCCCGAACCCTCAGGGCAGACGCGGGGGCGGTGGTGCCCGGTGTGTGGAGGCGCTGAGAGCAAACTCCCCGAACCCTCAGGGCACACGCAGGGGCGGTGGTGCCCGGTGTGTGGAGGCGCTGGGCTCAGCAGGGAGCCCTGCTCCCAGCAGCAGCAGCGTGTCCCCTGGCGTGACTGAGGGCAGAGTGTCTCGTTTCGCTTCCTGGGCGGTTTCAGGGCGAGGTCTGCCTCCTTTGGTCTGGGTGCCAGTTCAGGTCTTTTGGGGGGATAGGAACTGGTTTGTGACTGGCAGCAGGCCGCCAGCAACGTCCTGGTGGCTTTGGGAAAGCGTTTCATCAGCAGCGTGATGGAGGAGATACTGAGCAAGTTCCAGCCCGGGGTCCTGCCGCACCATTTTGTCGTGCAGACGCTCGCCAACCTCTCCGTTTCCAATGGTAGGTGGCGGCTCGGCCCCTTCGACCCGTGGTCTGAGCGGTCTTGAAGACCTCTGAGAGCCCGCCGGCCTCGGTTCCTTGTGTCCCAGCAGCTCCACCGTGAGCCCCAGGCTGTGCAGAAGGAGCTCAAGGCGTGTGGCCGGGGTGCCCTGCCTCCCCTGGGGCACAGGGCCCGAGGGAAGGACAGGCTGGGTGGGGATGGCAGTGGGGCCCCTGTGACGTGCCCCTCTTGCAGTGTTCGGCGTGGTGCCCTTCCTGACGTCCATCCTGAGCACCATGCTGCCCATGCTGAGTGCAGCCAAGCCCGACTCGATGAGGGTGGTGTTCTGCTGTGGTAAGACGGGCCTCCGCGGGCAGGGGGGCCTCCACGGGCAGGGGGGCCTCCGCGGGCACGGGGCCTCTGCGGGCAGGGGGGCCTCCGCGGGCAGGGGGGCAGGTGGGCCTCCACGGGCAGGTGGGTCTCTGCGGGCGGGGGGCCTCCGCGGGCAGGGGGGCCTCCGCGGGCAGGTGGGTCTCTGCGGGGCGGGTGGGTCTCTGCGGGGCAGGGGCTGGGTGCAGCCTGTCCACTCCTGGACCTTTTGTCTCCGGTGCCCCTTTGTGGGGCTGTGGGTCCTCCAGGCTGCAGGAGGAGGGCGGGACATTTAGAGGAAGGGTGACTGCAGGCGCAGGCTGGGTGGGCACTGCTGCAGATAGAGACCTGGCCTCTGCCGTCTGACTGCTTTTCTCTGCTGCTGGGGGCCCCCCTGCCCAGGACTTCACACTGCAGTCCCTGAGCCCTGGACGCTTGATGTGGGCCGGGAAGAGACTTACCCAAGGCTGCAGCTGCTTCCCATTCCTCTCCCTGCCCCGTGCTGGGAGCGTGACCATTCCCTGGGCATCTTGGGATGGGGCATTCACTCTCCCACCTTCTGTGTGCGGCCCTCCGCGTGCCTGGCCAGGGGACGGTGCCTCGCGGCATGACTCTTGGGGGAGAGGAGGGCACTCTTGTGGGAGGGAAGCAGAGGGTCCTGAGACCCGGGGGCTGAGGGGGCCTGGGCCTCTTCTAGCAGCCACCACGTTGCCCTTGTCCTTCAGCTTCCTGGTGTCCCTAGTGTCCCCACCAGGCTCAGGGAGACGCTGGCCGGTACTGAGGGGAGGGAGAGGGAGCATCTAGGCCCGCATGAGGACTGGACCCTTTTTAACCCGCAGCCCAGCCTGTTAGCAGGTGCTGGGCTTCCACCCCAGGCTGCCAGCTAGGGAGCATGTGGTGAGGGCGTGGCCGCACTGGGCAGGGCTCAGGGTTGGGGTTGGGGGCTGGTAGCTAGAGGATTGGTGTCTGGGGAGGGTTCCTAGGGAAGCTGCGTATCTTGCACACACCCGGGGACTTTCCTAGCCAGGGCCTAGAGCTTTGGGCCCCAGGCCTCCCTGTTCACAGTGGCTTTGGGTTCAGGGTTCCCCTGCTTTCAGGGGGCCCTAGGAGGGGCTCCAGCCCCTGCCAGCCCTCCTCACAGCCCCCCGCGTTCCCCATTCTCTCCATTCCCTGCCATGGTCTCTTTGGTGCCTCTTGCAGGCTCCTCCCAACTGTGCGTGATTGGCAGGCTGCGTGGGCTGAAGGGCAGAACCCTCCTTGACCTAGTTTTGGCTGAAAAGGGGAATTGTGACAGGATCCCCGATCAGCTGGGTGGGAATCACCGCTGAGCTGGGAATGCAGGAGCAGGACACAGAAGGGGCCGAGGCAGAGCTGAGGGGCTGGGGCTGTACCTCGGGTGCGCCGCACACGGGGAGAAGACCAGCCTAGGACAGAGCCCGTGTCGGAGCCGAGGGCTTAGGTACCGGCCCCAGGCAGCTCCTCTGGGAGGCACTGGCCTCGCTCCGGGAGGTGCAGGGCCCTGCACAGAGAGCTGACTCGCGCTTCTCAGGCGCTCTGGTCCCAGCCCTTCACGGGCCAAAGGCCCCTGCAGTTCCCACCTGTTGGTATGTCGTGTATGAAGCAAGTGCGTGGGCCAAGTGACCTGCCCGCAGGCCGCCCTCCTGCTGAGGTGTGCGCCCCTCACCGCAGACAGAACGTTCAGGGTCTGCAGTTGGAGGGAAGAGTGGTCCTGCCTGCTGGAGGGGCCTCAGTCGGGCCAGGAGGGTCCACAACAGCCCATCAGCGGCCTGGGTGGGCCACGAGAGGGCTGGGGCCTCCTGTCCTTCCAGACAGCCTCTGGTTCTGGGCAGATGTCTGTGTCCACTGCCGGAAGGCGGCACAAGTGGGCAGCGGCGCTGGGCCAAGAACAGGAGCACGTGCACACTTGAAGCTTCTCGTCCAGTTTGCAGTACGCTGTGGCCAGGGAGACCCAGAGACCGTGTTGACATGCCCCAGACAGCAGGGTGCACGGCTGGCCTGGCCACACTGTCCAGCACCAGTAGCGGCCAAAAATCACTGCCCACGAGGAAAGTCTCTGATAGGAAAGGTGGCCGCAAAATAAGCAGAAACCGAGACTTGGGGAAAGCCGACGGTTCAGGGAGGAGAAGACAGGCAGGAAAGGAAGTCTGTGGTTAATGTCCTCTGGGAGCTAAGGGAAGATGCGTTCAGGAAACGAGCGTGTGGCTGTGAAGAAGCTACATTCGGAGAATAAAATTAAGCTTCTGGGAATTAAAAACATGATGAAAATGGAAGGCAGAAATGGAACAGAAAGTTGAGGAAATCCTCCGGAAAGTAGAACAAAAATGCAAATATATGGAAAATAGGAGAGAAAAGAATTAGCAGGCTAGGCCATGAAGCCAGCATTCGAATGAGACAACCTGGAAAGAACGAACAGAGAGAGTGGAGTGGGGGCGTCGTGCAGTAATCCCCGAACCTGCCCTGCAGCAGGAGCTGTTCCTGGTGGAGACGCCCTCCAGGCACCGCACCAGGAAGACTTTGCAGGGGGGTGGGCAGGGATGGGCCAAGGGGAGGCTGAGGAAATAGGTGGCCTTGCCTTCTCTCGCTCAAGTGAGAGTGCCAGAAAGCTCCGGTGGAAGGCACCCTCTGAGAATCAGAGCCCTGCCCAGATGCTGCTTGAGCAGGAGGTAAAGGCTCTTGTGGAGAAGCCAGGATCAGGAAGGGTGCGGTCCCACGTGGGGCCGGGGGAGCCCCAGGGTGTGCGGCAAGAGATGTGGAGGTCGCCTTGGTGACTCGTGCCTGGAGAGCCAAGGAGACTCAAACCGCAGGTGGTCGGTGACTCTGGGAAACAAAGCTGCTCATGGACGGAGTGGGTGGGCTCTGGCGGCGTGGGTCTGGAGGGATGGACGGGAAGGACGGGCCCCGTCCTTGCGGGGAGTGGGTGAGGAACACCGTGGACGCGTTATTTATCGAGAGAGAGATCAAACGCCATGTTTGCTTCTGGAGCAAGGGAGGTTGGGCTGGCGGAGGGTGTGTGAGGAGTGCCCTTTACTCTGTGCCCGTGTGTGTACCTGATGGAACACTCAAGCCTAGTAACAGGTCGGGGCTGGGCTTCTGCTTCTGGCCATATGGTAGCCTGTTACCCTGAAAGACCTTCCCACGCAAAATACCTAGGATCCCTGATCAGTTTAACCAACAGCCTGACTGAACAGCTCAAGGAGGCAAAAGAGTGGGGGGACGAAGGGGCCGTGGAGGAGTGGAGGGTTGAGAGAGGAGCTGAGGGTTCTCGGGGCACCTGCAGCCCCGGTTTTAGCAGCCGTGTGGCAGGGAGGGGACCAGAGCCCACCTCGCCAGACCCTCCAGGGGCCCATCCTCAGTGGAAGGGCTGCCCATGACACAGAAACCTTCCCCCAGGAGGTAGTTTTCTTTGAGAATTTCTTTATGTTCTGTCTTGAGCACGTGTGAACATGGCTGCCCTCCTGTAGATGGAGGGTTAGGGTTAGTCTTTCCGCTGGGCTGCAAAGCCCAGGCTAAGAAATTAGCCTTACAAGTGGGCCAGGTTTGAGGTTGTGAGCTGGAGCAAGTAAAGACCCCCGGGGCAGCTGCTGCAGCCCCTGCCTGGGCGCCGGGCTCTGCCCTTGGGAGGCCCGGCCGGGAGCCGCCGCCTCTCCGGGCCATTGCATCCTCATCTCCCCCTCCACTGCCCAGGCCCGTGGCCAGGGCCTGGCCTCCGACTCTCCTTCGTGGCCCCATCGTCTCCCCTGACCCAGGGTCCAGGTCCTGCTGACCACTCGCAGGTCTGCAGCAAAGCGAGTCCCCAGGCTTACCCGCCTGGTGTCCACAGCACAGTCCCTTCCACAGACACAGACCCCCAGGCCAGCGCTCCCCACCCTCGGCACCCCGCCACCGTGCCCCCAGGTCTTCTTCCTACACGTGTCCTGGGGGGCCCACGCCTGCCCGGCACAGGAGCCCTTGAAAGCGTGTGGCATGCATCTCTGTGAGGGAGGAGGTGGGCACAGCAGACTGGAGTGGGCCAGGCGTGGTGGCCTGGGGGCATTTTGGGGAGGTTGGTGCCTGTACTGGTTTCCTTGGACCACCTCAATGAAAGACCACAAATTGGGGGGGTTAAAACAACAGAAATGTGTTCTCTACGGCTCAGGAGGCCAGGATTCCGAGAGCAGGGTGTTGACAGGGCCGTGCGCCCTCTGCAGCTCTGGAGAGAAACCTTCCAGGCCCCCTGGCGTCTGGAGGTGCCCGTGCATCCTGGCGTGTTGGCTCGAGGCTGCAGCAGTGCAGCTCTGCCTCCGTTGTCCCCGCGTGTCTGTCTCTCTTCTTGTGAGGACACGGTCCTGTTGGAGTTGCCCCCCACCCACTGTGACCTCGTCTTGACTCATTGCATCTGCAAAGACCCTATTTCTGAAAAAGGTCACGTTCTGAGCTTCTGCGAAGCATGCGAGTTGGGGGACCCTTGACGCCCGCACAGCGCTTTGGTCCCGAGCCTGGCCGGGTGCTCTGGAGGGTGTCTCGCAGGCAGCATGGCATGTTAGAAGGGGCAGGTGTCGCGCGGAAGCTGTGCGGCCATGGGCCGGCCGCCGCTTACCGCGTGGGTCGCCACAGCTCTGCAGCGCTTTAGCGAGAGCGCCCTGGAGTACCTGGCCGACCTGGACCAGGCCCCCGACCCCACGGTCAGGAAGGATGCCTTCGCCGCTGACATCTTCAGCGCCTACGACATCCTCTTCCACCACTGGCTGCAGAGCCGGGAAGCCAAGGTATGTGTGGCCCTTAGGGACCTGTGGCCTCACCTAGCTGGCTTTCCTCTCCCACCCCCAGCCTGGAGGTACTGCTCCAGTCACCTGGGCCTCTTCTGGGGTCCTGCGGGTTCTCGGGTGTTGGGGGGAGATCTGTCTACATGTGCCCCTCCCTCCCCCGCCCCACAGGTCCTCACAGAGTAGGGCTAGTTTTCTGGGGCCCCAGCGCTGGACCTCTCCCTGTAGGCCCACTCCCTCCACCCCTTTAGGACCCCCGCTCGCGGTAACCCGGGTCTTCGATTCCAACTGTGGGGTCCTTGGGGAAGGGCTCTTTGCACATCTCTGCCCCGGGCTGACGGGCGTTGCCGGCCGGTCCGCACGCGAGCGCCTGTCCCTGTGTCCCCCCAGCTGCGGCTCGCTGTGGTGGAGGCCCTGGGGCCCATGAGCCACCTGCTGCCCAGCGAGAAGCTGGAGGAGCAGCTCCCCAAGCTGCTGCCTGGAGTCCTCGGCCTCTACAAGAAGCACGCCGAGACTGTCCACGTGTCCAGGGTGCGTTCAGGAGTTCAGCTGCAGGGGGCACGGGGTCGGGGGGAAGCCCTGGGGGCAGCCAGCCTCAGTGGGGGGCGCGGACAGGAGCCGGGGAGCCAGGCCCACCTGGCCTTGCCACGCGCCCCCTTCCCGGCCCTTCCCCACGAGCGAGCGCTGGGGTGGAGGGCTGGGAGACTCCCGCAGCCAGCAGGGGTGGGGCTGGGCCAGGAGGAGGCCCTGACGGCCCCTCTCCTCCCTCCTCGAGCAGAGCCTGGGCCAGATCCTCGAGGCGGCCGCAAGCGTGGGCAGCCGCACGCTGGACGTCCAGCTTGACTCACTCCTGGCTGCCCTGCATGCTCAGGTGGGCTGGGGGCCCAGGGAGGGGTGGGAGCACGCTGGGAGGTGCCTGCTGAGGGTCAGGGAGCAGGAGGCGGGGCTGAAGCGCCGTCTGCCCAGCGCTGGGGCTCGGGCCGCGCGACACAGCACAGCCCCGCTGTGCAGGGGCCGGAGCGGGCAGCCAGCAGGCCAGGGGCAGCTCTGGGGCCATCTGCACTGGCCGTGCGTCCCGAGGGCCCGGGCTCAGGTGGAGACCCCCTCCAGCGGTCTTGATGGCTTTGATGGAGAAAGGGCTTCGAGGAGGCTCTGCAGCCGTGCACACCCTGCCCCCCCAGGTCAGATGAGGGGCATGGAGGTCACGGGGAGCTCTGGGGGGACGTTGCGTCCGTGGGACTTTCTGAGTGGGAGAGAAGAGGGCCGGAAAACTAGAGAGAGCGTGGGCAGGCGGCTCTGTGAGAAAGAGAAGCAGGGAGAGTGGACTTACTTCCTTGCTCCCCCCACCCCCTGGGGCATCTCTGGGCCTGCTCCACTCCCACACCTGCTGGGATGCCAGCCTGGCCCGCCGGCCTGAGCCCTCACCTGCCACACACACGGACGGCGCCCTGCGAGGGCCGGGGGTCGGGCTATGGTAGAGAGATTAAATAGTAATTTTAGTGTGTGAGCAATGGTAATGAACCTGAAAAACTGTATGAAGTGGATAGATTCCTAGAAAAATCTTAAAAATGTCAAAATTGGCAGAGAAGAAATAGGAAACTTGACTAAACCAGTAAAGAAATGGAAACAACATTCCAAGCCCTTCCTTTCTGAAAGCAAACCCAGGACCCACGTGGTTTGAAGGTTGCGTTCTTCCAAACTTTTGAGGGACAGCTAATTTCCACCATACACAGGTGGGCTTGGAAATGAGAAAAGGATCCAGAGCTGCCTGATGGATTCTTTGAGGCTGGTCTTGATTCCAAATCCAAGTCAGGACCACACAGAAAAATCTAGGTCTACTACTGTGAGGCTGGATGTGAGGATCGTGTGCTCAGTGAAGGGAGTTGCCCCGCACTGCGCTCCCGGCACTGCACCCTCAGCACTGCACCCTCAGCACTGAGCCCTCAGCACTGCGCCCTCAGCACCATTCCCTCAGCACCGTTCCCTCAGCACTGAGCTCTCAGCACTGTGCCCTCAGCACTGCGCCCTTAGCACCATTCCCTCAGCACCGTGCCCTCAGCACCGTTCCCTCAGCACTGCGCCCTCAGCACTGAGCTCCCAGCACTGCACCCTCAGCACTGCACCCTCAGCACTGAGCTCCCAGCACTGCACCCTCAGCACTGCACCCTCAGCACTGAGCTCCCAGCACTGCACCCGCAGCACTGCACCCTCAGCACTGAGCTCCCAGCACTGCACCCTCAGCACTGCACCCTCAGCACTGAGCTCTCAGCACTGTGCCCTCAGCACTGCGCCCTTAGCACCATTCCCTCAGCACCGTGCCCTCAGCACCGTTCCCTCAGCACTGCGCCCTTAGCACTGAGCTCCCAGCACTGCACCCTCAGCACTGCACCCTCAGCACTGAGCTCCCAGCACTGCACCCTCAGCACTGCACCTTCAGCACTGAGCTCCCAGCACTGCACCCTCAGCAGTGCACCCTCAGCACTGAGCTCCCAGCACTGCACCCTCAGCACTGCACCCTCAGCACTGAGCTCTCAGCACTGTGCCCTCAGCACGGCGCCCTTAGCACCATTCCCTCAGCACCGTGCCCTCAGCACCGTTCCCTCAGCACTGCGCCCTCAGTACTGCTCTCCCAGCACTGCACCCTCAGCACCGTTCCCTCAGCACTGCACCCTCAGCACTGCACCCTCAGCACCGTTCCCTCGGCACTGCACCCTCAGCACCGTTCCCTCAGCACTGTACCCTCAGCACTGCTCTCCCAGCACTGCGCCCTCAGCACTGCACCCTCAGCACCGTTCCCTCAGCACTGCACCCTCAGCACTGCACCCTCAGCACTGAGCTCCCAGCACTGCACCCTCAGCACTGCACCCTCACCACCGTTCCCTCAGCACTGCGCTCCCAGCACTGCGCTCCCAGTACACGAGGGGTGTAGGGCCCAGCCAGGGGGGCTGCACAGCGCTGAGGCCAGTCAGCTCACCTCATCATGGAACGAGATTCCCGAAAATATTGTCTGATATCAATCAATGCAGAAAAAGCTTTTGATAAAGTTCAACACCTATTTGTCGCTAAAGCTCTTAGCAACCAGGATCAGAAAGGAACGTCTCTAACTTGACGAAGTTTAAATGCCCAGGCCCTCCGCGTGCATCATGGTGAACGGGAGACAGGTACGCTTCCTCTAGTGTCAGGATCAGAAAGGAACTTCTCTAACTTGACGAAGTTTAAATGCCCAGGCCCTCCGCGTACATCATAGTGAACGGGAGACAGGTACGCTTCCTCTAGTGTCAGGAGCAGGAAGCAGCCCCACTCTCAGTGTTAACGGGGAAAGGAACAGAAATGGGGGGAGTGAGGACCGACCTGTCGTTCATCTTCTCCCGGCCACCCACCCTCCGTCCCGGTCCCCTCTTTGCCTTTCCCGAGGCCCCGAGCTCCTCTTAATACACTTAGCGACGGGGGGGTTGCCACTCGGGTCTCCCGAGCGAGAAGGCACAGGCCTGAGGGGGAGGGTTCGCTCTGTTCCGTTCCCTGCTGTCCCAGCACCGGTGCGTGTTACCCGTGAGCACTCAGTAGATGTTTGTTTTATGGATGGTTGATTTATTCATCCAGAAATGCACTCATTTATGAACTGAGTCGGTTCACAAATACTAGAACTAAGTTCAGCAAGGTTGCCGGTTACAAGACCACCCTGTAAAAATCAGGAGCGTTCTTCTCCGTCAGTAGTGACCAAGCACAAAAAAACGACCCTTTACAACAGCAACAGAAACTTATCGTGAAGTATCTGGGAATTCACCTAACGAAGAGTGCCTAAGATCTCTATGGAGAAAAAGCTTACAACTCTGAAAAAAAGTGAGAGATGTAGCCCAATATCATTCACTTAATATAAAAGTGATTGCGTTAAACTATAAAAACAAGCAATGATTGTCTATGGGATGGGGGTGGGGTTTAACGGGAAAATAAATACATAAAGGCTGAAAAGGCAGGAAAAATGTGCTATTTCCTTCTCTTAGAGCTTCCCATTCATGTCTTTTGTTTTTCTGTTGGTTTTTAGAGGTTTTTTTTCATATTGGTCTGTAGCAGTTATTTATAGTCTCATATCATGTATGTATAAATGTTTGTTTCTACTTTGTCCGTTATCTGTGGCTCTGTTTATGGTTTTTTGTTTGTTTGTTTGTTTTGCTGTACCACGCGGACCTCTCACTGCTGTGGCCCCTCCCGTTGCGGAGCACAGGCTCCGGACGCGCAGGCTCAGCAGCCATGGCTCACGGGCCCAGCCGCTCCGCGGCATGTGGGATCTTCCCGGACCGGGGCACGAACCCGCGTCCCCTGCATTGGCAGGCGGACCCTCAACCACTGCGCCACCAGGGAAGCCCTGTTTATGGTATTTTTTGCCATGCAAAATTATTTAGTTTTTACACCATCAATTATTCATCTTTTATGTTACAGTTCAGCTTTTGCTATACTTGGAAAAGGCTTTCGAGTTCTGCAATTAATTTTTAGCTTCTCTCATTTTCCCCTATACTTTTACTGTTTAATCCATTTGGAGTTTATTTTAGGGAAAGAGTGAGAATCTAGTTTTATCTTTTTTCCAGATGACTACCCATTTGCACTAGTTATCTATTGCCCTTTGACCGCTCACTCCAAAACTTAGTACGTGAAAACAGCAGCGGTTTACTCTCTCCCAGTCACTGCGGAGTCCTGAGCAGCTCAGGCTTCCGCGTGGTCACGGTCACGCATCTTCTGAAGGCTCCCCGGGGGGCGGGGGTTCTGCTTCCAAGCCGGCTCCCTGCTCCGAGCGGCTGAGCGAGCCCGGGAGCAGGTAGGAAGCCGCGGTGCCTTTTATGGCCAGGTTCGGTCTTTGCAGTGGAAGTGACAAGCAGCACCCTGGGGGCCTGGAGCAGAACCCGGCCGCCTGGCACTCACCTGGTCCTGCACTCACCGCTGGTCACTTCTCACCTTAGAGCCCTGTGCCTGGAGGCCCTGTGGGTGTCCTTTGTTGTGACCTTGAGGGGTTGAGTGGGGACTGGGGTGCCACCCAGAGCTCAGCCCCCGGTGAGTGTCACCCGCTGAGGTGCAGTGGAGCCCAGGGACACCTGTGCCAACAGCCTCTGTTTTTACTTTTACCAGTGCAGCTCCTTTTTCTTTTACAATTTTGAACGAATGGACTCGAGGTATTTTGGTTTCCAGTGCTTTCTGCATTCTAGAGGTCCGCGGTTTCCAGCCCAGGATGTCATGCCCAGGAAAGTGGGAAAGTGTCTCCTTTCTCGTCAGGGAATGTGTTTTGGGAGTTTGTTTTCCTGGCTGGTGGTGGGAGGGGTGGGGTGTAGACGGAGCCAGGACTCTTTTCCCTTGAGAGGGCCAACTGTAAGGTGTGGGCTGAGGTCCCCAGGGCGCTTCCAGCCACAGGCGAGGGGCTCCTGCCCCCAGGTGAGAGAGCGCCTGAGGGACCTGCCCTCCCATGGCCTTGCTGGGCCCCGTGACTGTGCCCTCTGTTCCCGGAGCAGTGCCCCTGGGCCCAGCATCGTCAGGGGGCCTGCCCCTCCCGTGGCCTTGCTGGGCCCCGTGACTGTGCCCTCTGTTCCCGAGCAGATCTGCGTGCCCGTGGAGTCCTCGAGCCCCCTGGTGATGAGCAACCAGAAGGAGGTGCTGCGCTGCTTCACGGTGCTGGGTACGAGGCCGGCGGCCTGGCTGCTCTGGGGGGCGGGGGGCCCTTTGTCTCGTGTGCTGCCCGCCCGTGTCTCTGGGGAGCACACAGCCAAGACCTGGCTGGGCCGCAGCCCCGAGCATCCGGCCTCCCAGGCCGCCGGGCCTAGCTTGTCTTGGAGGTGCAGACAGCCAGCAGGGAGCATAGGACAGCTCGTTACAAACAGTTCTTTGATGAGCGCTTGCCCTGCAGCCCGCTGCTCGCCTGACCGCCTGCTGGCCTTCCTGCTGCCCAAGCTGGACACCAGCAACGAGAGGACCCGTGTGGGCACCCTCCAGGTCGTGAGGCACATCATCAACTCGGCCGGTAAGTGCCCTTTGTGACGCAGAGATGGAAAAGGCAGACGTTGTCCAGCTTTTAGGTGAAAAGGAACATCTTGCTTTGAATTCTTTAAATAGTTTCCCCAACTTTCTAGTTTGCAAAATTCCAAACTTTTTGAAAAGTTGCAGCAGTAGTGCTCATCTGCCTCCCAGCAGGCGTCCGTCGCTGACCTTTGCCCTTGACAGCTGGCTGTGGACGGTGGGACACGGCGCCCCTGACCCTGGGCCCGGCAGCTGCCACATGCCCGCCGGTCGGGTGGCTCAGTCCCGCTGCCCCGTCACGCTGTCTGCCGCAGCTGCCCCTCAGTGTGGGGTCTGTGCACGGGCATATGTTGCCTAGTTGTGTCTTAAGACGTGGACCTTTGAGAAGAGTTGAGGCCGGTTCTGTAGACAGTCCCTCCATTTCCGTGTGTCTGATGATTTCCTCACAATTGGATGGAAGAATTCGGGTTTCTTGCTTTTAAGGCTGATTTAATCAGCAAGAGGCTTGACAGTTTTCGCACTTAAGTCTGTTTTTTCCGGTGAGCTTGGTTGCTAAACAGTGGCCGTGGCCGTGGGCCACGCCAGGCCTGCAGCCTGCTTCGGTACAGTCCTGAGCTGAGAGTGGTTTTCACATGGCAACGGGCTGTACAAGCAAACAAAGAAGAAGATGTGTCGGAGGCCGCTTGTGGCCCTGGAAGCCCAAGTGTTCTCTGTCTGACCCTCTATGGAACGAGCATGTGGACCAGGTGGCACCTGTGGACTCAGCAGCTCTCGGGTTTGGGGAGTGAGGGGGCAGCACTCGGCGGGCAGGGCCGGATCCTGCCGTGAGCCCAGGAGCACGTGGCTGGTGGCTGCTGGGGAAGGGTGGTGCTGGGACAGAGAGCAAGGTCTCTCACCTGAGCCACAGCGCCCTTGGGAGCCCAGGTGCCTGCGGACCTCGGCTGGGCCTTCGCTTCCTCTCTGATCTGCTGTTTGTGGTCATTAGCGGCGCTGGACGTTTTTTACGCGGTTCATGGTCATTAGCGGCGCTGAACGTTTTTTACGCGGTTTAGCCTCGCTTGCCTCTCCTTTGTTAATTCTTCTCTCACGATGATGTTCCAGAGTCACTTCGTATCCACTTGTCTTTCATTTTTTCCTTTAAGTTCTTTCTCTGGCCATAAGTGTATATACGTATATATGGTTAGGACTCGGTGCTCTCACTGCCCAGGCCCCGGGTTCAATCCCTGCTCAGGGAACTAAGATCCTGCAAGCCACGCGGCGTGGCCAAAAGAAAGATGTTGTACATATAAAAAATGGAATGCTACTCGGCCATAAAAAGAATGAAGTAATGCCATTGCAGCAACATGGATGGCCCTAGAGATTATCATACTAAGTGAAGTAAGTCAGAAAGAAGACATACAATATATCACTTTTATGTGGAACCTAAAATATGACAGAAATGAACTTATTTACAAAATAGAAACATACAGACAGAAAATTGTTACCAAAGGGGAAAATTGGGGGAGAGAGAAATTCGGAGTTTGGGATTAACAGATACTACTATATACAAAATAGACAAACAACATACTCAGTATCTTGTAATAAACTATAATGGAAAACAATCTGAAAAAGAATAGATACATAGGGCTTCCCTGGTGGCACGGTGTTTAAGAACCCACCTGCCGATGCAGGGGACACGGGTTCGAGCCCTGATCTGGGAAGATCCCACATGCCGCGGAGCAACTGAGCCCGTGTGCCACCACTACTGAGCCTGCGCTCTAGAATCCATGAGCCACAACTACTGAGCCCACACACCTAGAGCCCGTGCTCCACAACAAGAGAAGCCACCACGATGAGAAACCCGCGCACCGCAGGGAAGGGTAGTCCCTGATCACCACAGCTAGAGAAAGCCTGCGCGCAGCAACGAATGCAATGCAGTCAAAAAAAAAAAAAAAAAAAAAGAATAGATACGTTTATGTATAACTGGACCACTTTGCTGAACACCGGCAACACTGTAAGTAAGCTCTACTTCAGTAAAAAAGTCAAATTTTTTTAAATTATAGATAGATAGATTTAAATCTCTCCCTTTCGGGGGGCTTGGCCCTGGGTGGTTTACTTTGCTTGTTTACAATTGTGGTAAAATGCACATAACATAAAATTTTCCACGCTCGTCGTAGGTGTACACTCGGCAGCGTTAAGTGCGTTCCCATGGCTGTGCAGCCGCCTCCAGGACCCTTTTCATCCTGCAAACCTGAAACTCTGTCCCCACTAAACAACACTCCCCACATTTCGGTCCCTTTTAAACCGCAGGTCTCCTGTGCTCTTTTCTTTCCCTTGTAATTTATCCGTGGAAGAGCCTAGGCCATTGGACCTGTGGAGTTTCACACGGTCAGCTTGGTGGGCTGTGTTCTCGAGGTGCAGACTGAGGTTTCCTCGTCCGTCTGGATTTCTTGCAAATTGGCAAGAACTCAGACTCCAGTCGAGTCCCTTTGGCAAGACTGTAGGGGGCACAGTGTGTACCGGGCGGCCTCGGCAGCGCTGCCGCTCGCCGCCTGGGGCACAGCTTGTGCTGCGCCGATTCGCTGGGTGCCGTGATGAAGAGACGCTCTTCACCTGCCGCTCAGCCATGCAGAAGTGTGGCTCATGCAGGAACTGCAGGCTCAGCTGTTGGCTCCTTTGTTTTGTCAGTTTTCAAGATAATACACTGGTCCCCTGTCATCTTCTAAAGGTGACCATTGCTCTCTAAAAATATCATAGGGACTCATGAATTCAAACATATTTGAGAAATTTCAGTTCATTGCAGTTATCACCATTATTTTTTAATTAACTTTTATTGGAGTATAGTTGATTTACAGTGTCATTTTAGATTCTGCTGTACAGCAAAGTGAATCAGCAGCATGTATCCATATATCCCCTGTTTTTTAGATTATATTCCCATCTAGGTCACCACAGAGCACTGAGTAGAGTTCCCTGTGCTAGACAGTGGGTCCTTATTCGTTATCTATAGTTGTTAACCATTATTGGAGCTCAAATTGTGTCATCGCCGGGGAGTGGGGAGACTTCTTCAAGTTCCGAGTCCTTTGATGATGAACTAAGCTCGTTGTGTATATTTCTTGCCCCAGACCTGGAATCAGCCATTCCAGGCTGTGAGGCCTCCAGTTCCCTGCGGGAGGTGGGATCATGACACACCCCTCCCCTGGGGCTGTCCTTGGAGTGACAGCGCCATCACTGTGCTCCCAGTCTCTGTTTTCATTAAAAAAATTGTTTTTGGCCGTACCACGTGGCTTGCAGGATCTTAGTTCCCGACCAGGGGTCGAACCCGGGCCCTCGGCAGTGAGAGCGCGGAGTCCTAACCACTGGCCGCCAGGGGGCCCCTCTTTGATTTTATTTTTATTAATCTCATGACCACTGCTTGGTATTCACTTTTCACCCCCATTTAAATGTCAGAATGCGACTTCCCTGGCGGGCCAGTGGTTAGGACTCCGCACTCTCACTGCCGAGGGTCCGGGTTCGAGCCGTGGTCCGGGAACTAAGATCCCACGTGCGGCGTGGTGCGGCACCCCCCCCCCCGAAAAAAACCTAAAATAAATAAATATCAGGAAAGGAAGGGTTATACAGCTGGTTCTCAAAGTGGGGTCCTCAGCACCAGCTCACCTGGGAATGTGTGAAAAGTGAACGCCTGAGCCCACCTGGGCCTGCAGGTTGGAGTGGGGAGAGGGGACAGCGGCTGGTGGTGCTTAACGAGCCTGCTGTGATTCTGATGCCCCAGGAGACCCCCTGACCCTTGCCCTTGAACTGGGATACCTGCTCAGCCCGCTCTTTCTCTGCTGCCCTAAACTACAAACCTCCTAGCTTTTTAATTGGGTGAAATAATGTTATTTGCTGAAAAAGGTCATTTCCCCCTCCCGCCCACCGGAGAGAAATGGGTGGGCCTGTGCGTATGCGGCCCCCCCCCGCCACGTGGAGGGCCACACTGAGGCCAGAACCCCGGCAGTGTGGCCTTGGGCCTTGTGGTGGGGGGCGGCCTGAGCCATCTCTCTGTTTCCTGCAGCTGCGCAGATGGAAGTCAAGCAACCCTTTATTCTCTCCTCCATGAAGCTTCCTCTTCTGGACACCAACAGCAAGGTAGGTCAGCGGGCAGCCCTAGCTCCGCTGTGAGCAGCTGCGGGCAGTGTGGCCACCAGGGACCCGGCAGCCACCTCTCAGCCAGGCCAGACCTCAGTGGGCGCGTGCAGGCCTGGGCATCTGGGACCCCCAGCTTCCTCCTGACGCAGTTAACCAAGTATGAAGTTAGGAAGTGGTCCCCCAAACCATCCTGGGGTTCAATCGTTCTCTAGAAGAACCCCCAAGCTCACAAGAGTCGTCATACCCACGTTATGGTTTACTACACCAAAAAGACACAGGCTAACATCGGCCACAGAAGAGGCACGAGGGGCAGGAGGCCCAGGAGGGTCTGAAGTCGGAGCCCCGCTGTCCTCTCCCCGTGGAGCCGTGGGCAGCCTGGGCTCCCTGGCAGTGCTGTGCCGGCTGCCCCCCAGGGAAGCCCCCAGCCTTGTGTCAGGGGTCTCTGTCGGTCCTCCATCGTGGAGACCTCAGAGTCCAGCCCCTCCTGGCCCGAAGCCCCCACCCTCAACCATCAGGTGGTTAGGTGATTCAGCGTGGCTGAAGCCTCAGGGAAGCGAGGACCCGGGGCTCAGGTGGGACATCCAAGGCCTTGGGGGTGACGCCCAGAGCTGGGGGCAGGGCTGCTCCTCCCTCCTGGGCTCAGCGGCAGCAGGGCCCCTCGGCTCTGTCCTGGGGCTGCCCCAGCCTTTGTGCTCATCCTGGGGCCCTGTTCTTTGGGACCTTCTGTGAGAGTTTCAGAAGCTACTGAAATGGACCCCAAACCACCTGCATCTGTTTCAGCGCCCCCGTGCCCTGGGTCACCCCCAAGGGGCCGCACCGCGTGCCTCCAACAGTGTCAGTGGCCAGACGCACTCAGCCTGAGCGGCCCTCGTGCTACCACATCGCTCACTCCCTCCAGACCTGTCAGCCCCACGGTCCCTCAGGACACACGTGTAGCTGGGGGCACAGGGCAGCGATGTGCGACCTGAGATCCGGGGGAGGAGAGGCGTCACCGGGACACAGGGAAGGGTCCCCAGGGAGGGGCATCGGGCCGGCGTCTGATGGAGCGTGGGAGCAGGGGGCCCTGGAGGGGGCGCCAGCCCCGGGAAGAGGGTGCTGCTTCCGGCCGCGACGGCCCAGCCATTCCTTGGAGCCGCCAGACAGAGTTATCGAAGGGGCTGGACAGCAGGACACTCAGAACTCTCAGGAGTGTTTGGGTGACAAGTGCAGACCCAGGGCCCTTGCCCAGAAGGGCAAAACGGGGTCGGGAGATGCCCAAGGAGGCGCCGGGAGGGGAGGGGCTGCGGGAAAGAGGAGGAAGAGGCCTTCCCCTGGGGGTGTGGGCATGGCCACAGGCTGGCCTTCGTAGCAGGCGTCTGGGGAGAAGGTGGGGGCAGGTGCAGGCGCAGGCAGAGGGAAGGGTGAGATTCCACCGCCCAGCTGGGCCGGCGCGCTGTCCGGCGGTCCTCTGAGGCCCTTGCCGCTCTCCCTTGGTCCGGGCAGGTGAAGCGGGCCGTGGTGCAGGTGATCAGTGCCATGGCCCATCACGGCTACCTGGAGCAGCCTGGAGGCGAGGCCATGATCGAGTACATCGTGCAGCAGTGCGCGCTGCCCCCCGAGGCGGAGGTAAGGGCGCGGCCTCACCCTCCTGCTCCTGGGCCCCTGATTCCCCACTTCCGTCGGGGGCGTTGTCACATGTGCCAGTGATTGGTTCTCTTACTGCTGAGTAGCATTCCGTGGTACGGACGTGCCAGTCTGTTCTCCACTCTCTAGAGGAAGGAGACTCCAGTTGTTTGCAGTGTGGCAGTTACGAAAAAAGCCACTGTGACCGTGTGGGTACAGGTTTCTGTGGGAGCATGCGTTTGTACACCTGGGTAAGCGCGAATGGAGAGTGTGCATTTAATTTCATAAGAAATTTCCAAACGGTTTTCTGAAGCGGCTGTGCGGTCTCATGGCCCCAGCAGCAGCGGGTGAGAGGCCCTGTGGGTACTTGCAGGCTCGGGTCCAGGCTGGTTGTTTCTCAAGCTGTCCTGACAGGCTGGCATCTCACCAACGACCAATGTTTGCCATCCCCATGTCTTCCTTAAGTGTCTGTTCACAGCTTTTGCCTATTCTTGAGTTGTTTACTTTCCTATTACTGAGTACAGAATGTTCTTTATATATTTCGGATGCAAGTCCTTTATCAGATTTATGGCTTGTAAATATTTTCTGACAAGTCTGTTGCGTCATACTTATCTTTTTATTTTCTTCAAAAGGTGGATATTTTAATATTTTAGAAGTCCACTTTATCAGGTTTTTATTTATAGCTCTTGCTTTTGGTGTTCTAGCTAGTAAATCCTCTCTTAACCCAAGGTCACAAAGATGTTCTCCTCTGTTTTCTTCTAGAAGCTTTAACTTCGAGGTTTTACATATAGGTTTGTGGTCCACTTTGAGTGAATATTGTTTAAGGGAGGTGTGGTGGTTGTTGCGGCTCATTATTTTGCACGTGGATGTCCAGTTGTCCTATAGCACCATCTGCTGAAAGACTCTTCTTTCCACGTGGATGAGTTGCCTTTGCATCTCTGTCAAAATCAAGTGACTGTGGACTCCGTTTTGCTCCACTGGTCTGCGTCTGTCCTTTTGTCGGGACCACGCTGTCTTGCCTGAAGCTTTACAGTAAACTCTGGAGCGAAGTAGCATGAGTCCTCTAACTTCAGTCTTCTTTTCTAATTCGTTTGGCTATTATAGTTCCTTCACTTATCCATATAAATTTTAGAATCATCTTGTTGATTTCTACAAAAATAAACCTATTAGAATTTTATTTGTTGGTTTATTTATTTGTTTTTATTTTTGGCTGCATTGGATCTTCATTGCTGCACGCGGGCTCTCTCTAGTTGTGGCGAGCAGGGGCTACTCTTCGTTGCAGTGCGTGGGCTTCTCATTGCAGTGGCTTCTCTTGTTGCAGAGCATGGGCTCTAGGCGCGCGGGCTTCAGCAGTTGTGGCGCACGGGCTCAGGAGTTGTGGCTCACAGGCTCTAAAGCGCAGGCTCTGTAGTTGTGGCTCACGGGCTTAGTTGCTCCGCGGCATGTGGGATCTTCCCGGACCAGGGCTCGAACCCGTGTCCCCTGCATTGGCAGGCGGATTCTTAACCACTGTGCCGCCACGGAAGCCCAGCTATTATAACTTTGACTGGGATTGTGTTGAATCTGTAGACTCTTCGGGAAGAATTGATATCTTTTGATGAATTGATGTTGTCTTCCCATCTATGAAAATGGTGCATTACATTTACTTAGGTCATCTTTGATTTCTTTCGTCAGTACTTCGTAATTTTAAGCATATAGATTCTGTACATATTTTGTTAGATTTGTAACTATGGTTTTAGTGCTATTGTAGTAGTATCGTTTTGTTAATTTCAATTTCCAACTGTTCATTGCTAGTGTGTAGAAATACAGTTGATTTTTGCATGTTGACCTTGTATCCTGTGGCCTTACTTTTTATAGATTCTTTGAGATCTCCTACATGGAACATCATGTTTTCCAATAGACAGCTCAGTCTTCCTTTCCGATCTGAATGCCTTTTGTTTCTTTTTCTGGCCTTACTGCCTCGGTTAGAATCTCCATTACAATGCTGAATACAAGTGATGAGTGCAGACATCCTTACTTTGTTTCCGTTCTAAGGGGAACACCTTCAGTCTTTTAATATTCAAGATTCTGCTTTCAATTCTTTTCAATTTGAAATGGACATAAGTGATTGCTTTTTAGGTATTGAATTCCTTGCAGTGCCAAGATAAACCATGCTTGGTCATGATTTATAATGCTTTTAATATATTGCTGGACTTGATTTCCCGATACTTTGTTGCGAGATTTTGCACCTCTTCAAGAGTGTTATGGGCCTGTACTTTCCTGTAATGTCTCTCTCTGGTGATCCTTCATTAGGTGAGTTTGGACGTGTCCCCTCCTCTTCTAACTTATGGAAGAGTTTGTGAAGATTTGGTATTTTTTCCTTAAATCTTTGGTAGAATCCCTCAGTGGAACTGCATAGGCCTGGAGCTTTCTTTGTTGAAAAGCTTTTAACCATGAATTGTTTACTAGACAAAGAACTATTTAGGTTATCTGTTCTCTTGAGTAAGCTTTGATGGTTTGTCTCTGGGTAAAGGGTCCTAAGACCACCTACATGCTTGCTGGTTCACTAGAAGGACTTGTAGGACTCAGAGGTAACTGTACTCGTAGCTAAAATCCCTGTGCAGGTTTCCTGTGTGCTCCCAGGAGGGGCCACACAAAGCACACTCCCTCCTGCATCAGAGAGGTGCAGCCCAGGGAAGCCCATCTGACAGCCTGAGTCACGGCTGTCACTGGAGGTGGGCGCCTTCTGCCACAGCCAGCAAAATGCCAGCCTCCCGGGGGAGCCCGTGTTCGCTGCTCAGGCAGCCAGAACAGCCTTACTTCTCACTTAGGGAAGTTTCAAAAGATGAGCTCCCGGATGTAAAGTGTTTCAGGTGCTGTGGACAGAATTACCATATGATCTGGCAATTCCACTTCTGGGTATTTACCCAAGAGAAATGAAAGCGGGATCTTGAAGAGATATTGCACGCCCATGTTTGTAGCAGCGTCATTCATGATAGCCAAGAGGTAGAAGCAGCCAAGTGTCCATCAGGGGATGACTGGGTAAACGCGGTCTGCTCTATCTCTATAGTAGAATGTTACTCAACCTTAAAGAGGAAGGAGATTTGGACACATGTTACAACATGTGTAAACTTTGATAACTTGCTGATTAAAGTTTTCCCTACTAGTTTTAGCATCAGTTGTTCATTTTCTAACTCCATTAATTCTCTATACTTATTTTTTTGGCCTTCTGTTGTAACAAAGAGCTTTTTGCTAGTTTTTTTTTTTTTTTTTTTTTTTTTTTTTTTTTGCGGTACACGGGCCTCTCACTGTTGTGGCCTCTCCCGTTGCAGAGCACAGGCTCCGGACGCGCAGGCCCAGCGGCATGTGGGATCTTCCCGGACCGGGGCATGAACCCGTGTCCCCTGCATTGGCAGGCGGACTCTCACCCACTGCGCCACCAGGGAAGCCCCGGCTTTTTGCTATTTTTATGTTCATATATAATATCTCAGTGTGGATTCATGGGTTGGTTACTCTTTCATGCATTTCTGCCATTGGTTTTGGTGGTCAAATTGTTCTGAGTTTGGCCTGTGGGAGCCCCCGTGGAGCGGGCTCCTGTGTCCTTGAGGCAAGGCGCGTCTCCATCATTTTTTGAGTGAGCCTTTCCTTGTTTTCTGGCACAAGAAGATGTTCCAGGCTCACCTGACCTGTCCTTACCTCTAGCTCTGTGGACACTTTTCAGATGAGCTCTTTTTCTCTTTTATTTCTGGGGGGAATTAGTCTCCTTTATCTCTTTAATTTTTTCTTGTTCTCCGTTTTTCTGTCTCTCTCGTTCCGGCACTTCTGTTGTCTGAATGTTGCACTTTAATATCTTTCTTCTTCATTTCCCTGAAGTCTTCAATCTGTTCTTCCACGTCAGTGATTTCTTTCTTAACTATTTCACTATTAATTTCTTGAATCACATTCTGTGTTTAATTGTTACACTCTTTCACATGCTTTTCTTGTTCTTGGTTCATATTAATATTTTCCCACCGATAGTATTTTTCAGGTTCAGTTGATGTTCTTGGTCTGTGGGTCCCGGTAGTTGCGCCTTTGTTGGGCTTTGTATGTGTCCTCGGCGTTCACTCTTGGGTAGTTTGCGGTTTCTGTGTGGTTTCTTTATTAACCCAAGGTTTCTTTTAGGATGTTTCAAGTTTTCTAGGTGACTCGCTTTTCGTGGCTACTGTGGGTTTGTAATTTTATTGCGTTCTCTACGTTGAATCTGGCCACAGGTTTATTTTTGCTTCTGAGAGTTTGTTGAGATCTTCTTTTTAGCCTCATAGGTGGTCAGACTTTCAAGTTGTTTGTGTGTATTTGGTATTAAGATTTATCTGTATTTTTAGAGCATGCTTTAAAATTGCTGTTTAGGCCCTATTAAATACCTCTATTTTTTCTGCTCCATCTTTGATTCTCAGGGAGAGGTGTTAAATGTCTCCTACAGTCATTGCAGTTTTCCCAATTTCTCTTGGTTTTCAGTGTTTGCTTTTTGGTATTTCAAAGCGTGAGTTGAAGACTCAGAGTGTTTGGAGAGCAGAGTCCTTTTCCGCGTGGAAGGTTCCCGGGGAGCCGGGCCCTGGAGCACTGTCTGCTCAGGTCTGAGAGAAGCCACTGGCCCAGCGGGTTCCAGAGCTTGTCTCTGTTCTTCGTAGAAAATGCCATTTTCTCAGCCTATTATCAGGTCCACAAAGGGCCTCCGGTTTCTGTGGACGTCGGCATTGCCCATCAGGACGGAGTCAAGGTTCCCTCTGTTCTGGTGGCCGAACCGAGCCTGGTGAGCCGGCTTCCTTGGGTGATTTTGGTGCAGAGTGACAGGTGGCATGGGCGTCCCCTCAGCGGGGGCTGGCAGGGTCTGTCCTGCTTCGCTCAGGCCGTGTCCTCAGGGCCAGAGCCCACGATGGTGTAACCTGGAGAGCAGAGAGCACACCCTCCGCCCTCCCCTCCTGCAGCCTCAGAAGCTGGGCGCCAACAGCGAGGCCCTGGCGGCAGACAGCGTGCGGGCCATCAGTGTCAGCACCCTCTACCTGGTCAGCACCACTGTGGACAGGATGGGCGACGTGAGTGCCGCCCACCCACCCCCTGGGACCCACTGCGCCCCTCCTGACCCCTCGGCCCGGGGGTCTGCTGCCCACCCACCTGGGAGCAGACTCCCATGCCGCTGCCCCCAGGTCCTCTGGCCATACCTGTTCGAGTTCCTCGTCCCCGTGCGCTTCACCGGGGCGCTGACCCCGCTCTGCAGGAGCCTCGTGCACCTGGCCCAGAAGAGGCAGGAGGCAGGGGCCCACGCCCTCCTCATTCAGTACAACGGCAACGGTGCGCCCCCGGCCCTGGCCCGGCCCCCCAGCCCACCTTGACCCCAGGGCACGGGCGGCCCTGAGTGTTGCATGTCTGTCTCCCCCGCAGTGACCCTTCCATCTCCCTACGCCATGGCCACCAGGCTCCTGGTAAGCAGCGCACTGGGGGCTTGCCTTCCCAGAAGCATCACGTCCCCAGGCAGGTGGCCGCTGGGCAGCCGCACTCTGGGGATGGCGGGGAGGAGTGGGCTCTTGCCTTTGTCCCCGTCCTCACGCTGTCACTGCTGTGAGAAGGACACTGTCTCGCAGTGGGAACTGTCAGGTACTCCAGGCGGAGTTTTGGGGAGCTGCGTCTCTGGGGGCTTCTTGCCCCACCTGGGAGGCCGTGCTCGGCCTCATGTGGGGCGTTGGGGCGCTGTGGCCCTGGGCGCCGGTGGAGAACCCACTTCTGGCTCCTCCAGGCTGTGTCTTCCAGCCCCTACCTGGGGGACGGTCGCGGGGCGGCCTCGCTGCGCCTCCTGAGCGTCCTTCACCGGGACATCCATCCTATGCTGGGTCAGCGGTGGGCGACCGCCATCCCCCTGCTGCTGGAGCACCTGGACGGTGAGGCCCAGAGCGGGGCGGCGCCACTCGTCCTCTGGTCGCGTTTTTTCAGCCAGTCGGCACCAAGCCTGGCCAGTGGGGACCAGGGTTTTGAAAGTTGGAAGAAATGGCCTCTGCTGTGGTTCAGGAAAGGGTCTGGACAGTGGGGCTGAAAAGATGCTCCCTGCTGGTTGTCACCTGGGAGCACACTGGCTGTGGGCGCAGCCCTTTCTTCCTCTGTGCTAGCGTTGATGGGCCAGGCTGGGGGCGGGGCTCTGAGCACTGCACTCCTGCCTGTGGGCATGGGTCTGTCTGCTGGGCTGAGTGAATGACTGGTCGTTTCAGGATATACGGAGGAAACCCTGTCGCGGAAGGAATGGGAGGAGAAGCTGCTGATGGTGAGAGAAGGGAGAGGAGGTGGGAGCGTAGCCTGTCTTGGACCCAGGGGCCCTTTCTGGCCTGGGCGGGGATTGGACCCAGGGGCCTTTTCTGGCCTGGGCGGGGAGAGCTTGGGGCAGCCACGCTAGGGGAACTGTACCTTCCCAGGGCTGTGATGTTTGCCTTGGCCTAACGGTGTGGCTGGGGGAGGGGCAGAGGGACAGGTGGGTGTCTCTGGGGGGGAGCCCTGCCTACTGACCTCACAGATTGTCACCCTGCTGTGATGGAGTCAAATTACAGGGGCTTTGAGCTGCTCTGGCCACTGGAGCCTTCTCTCCTCTCCCCTGCTTGACTCAGAGCTGTCTGTGCCCCTGTGTGGTGCGTGTCTGACCCCCCAGAATTTGTTTTGTCTGGGCTCGAAAGTGATCCACAACCCTTCAGAGCCATGGCACAGGACCCTGAGGTCCCTGCCTGTGACACCGCCAGGCATTGGGTCCCTCCCCAGCCAGCGCAGTGAAAGGCCGAGCTCCGGCCCCTCACTGGTAGAGCTCCTGCCCACAGTTCCTTCGCGACACTCTAGCTGTTGTGTCTGACAACACGTGGATTTGCCAGCTGAGCCTGGAGATGTGCAAGCAGCTACCCAGCTACAACGGGACGCCCCTGGAGAAGGTGCAGGGGGAGGGGGAACGCCCCAGGAGGAGATGCAGGGGGAGGTGTGGGAGGACAACCCGCCGGGCGCTGTGGGCGTGGCCCTCAGCTCCCGTTCCTTGGTGCTGTCACTCGCTCCCTGCGCCTGTCTCTGGTGGCCCCTGTGGTCCTGGCAGAGGCTGGACGGGAAGGCCTGGGAGCCTCCTCGTAGTGGCTGACGGCTGGGAGATGCAGGGGCTCCGCACCCACCTCCTACTCCTCAGACACCGCCCAGAGCTCGTCTGGTCCTTGCGGCGGTCAGTGCCGTGGGTTCCCGCGTCCGCTGGCAGCGCGTACTCTGCCAGGGGCGTACTCTGAGTACTCAGCGCGTACTCTGCCGGGGGCAGCGCTCTGGTGGTGCTGGGCACCCCTCTACTCGGGAGCCAGGCACAGCCCTGTTCTCTGACTTCGTTGCAGAACTTCCTGTATAAATGCATAGGAACTACCCTGGGTGCTGCTTCAAGTAAGGAGGTGGTGAGAAAGCATCTGCAGGAGCTGCTGGAAACCGCCCGATACCAGGAGGAGAGCGAGCGTGAGGTGGCCGCCCCTTCCCCACGGGAAGCCCGGGTGCCCACAGGCTTGCTGGCAGTGGTCACTCTCTGTCCTCTCAGACGTGTAGCGTGTGTACCTGTGTGTGTGTGCGGTGTGCACAGATGCACCGGATGGTGTGCGCATGCGTGTGTACTCTCTCCGTCCCCGACCTTGCCCAGGTGTGAGCGCACCTGTGTACCTCCCCAGGGCCTTGCCTGTTGCTTTGGGATCTGTGCCAGCTCCCACCTGGATGACACCCTGGCCCAGCTGGAGGACTTCGTAAAGTCAGATGTGTTCAGAAAATCCGCCGGCATTTTCAACATTTTTAAGGTACAAAGGTCAGGCTGACAGCTGAGGGGAGGTCTGGGGCGGGCCTGGCCGTGATTTGGTCTGAGCCGTGGCGCCCTGCCTTTCGAGGCTCTGTGGGGTGGAGGGTTGGGCCTGGCGCTTCCTGGGCTTTGGTGCCTCGCGCGTTGGGGGTGGGGCAGGGAGCTGGCGTCCGGTCGTGGGCGGGGCTGGCGGATGAGGGCTCCCTCCCAGCTGCTGACTGGGGCAATGAGAGGGGCTCTGGGCGGCAGGGATGGGGCGGCCACCTTCCTGTCCCACCGCCTGTCTGTGCGTCTTCTGCCCCCTGGTGGCCAGTGGAGGCTGTGTGCTCGCTGAAGCCCCGCTGGGGGCTGGACCCCCGCTGTGGGCCTGCACCCCAGCCCTTGTCCCTAGGTTTTCAGTCTCCCTGTGCCTGGGTCAGCCAGTGACAGAGTCTCAGGGCGGCGTAGTGTGAACAGGCCCTGAGGACGGAGGGGGCTCCTGGGCAGCCCCCAAGCGAAGGCAGGGTCCCCACCTCTGGCCCTTCCGTTGCTCTCAGCCCCGCAGCTCTTCCTCCTGCGTGCCCCTCCCACGTTGGTCCCACCAGGCCCGAGCCTGCCCAGTCCTATCCTGTCCTGCTGTTCCTGACCTTGGGGCTCTCTGGGTGGGGTGGCGCCTTCCTCCCAACCAGCTGTGCCCTTCTTCCCGCGCACGTGGGGTTGGAGTGCTGGGCTGCTGCTGGGGGGCGTGACTGTGTCACAGCCCCGCTGGTTCCTCCGGCCTCTCAGGATCGGAGTGAGAACGAGGTGGAGAAAGTGAAGAGCGCGCTGATCCTGTGTTACGGGCACGTGGCAGCGCGGGCCCCCCGCGAGCTGCTGCTGGCCAGGGTGGAGTCGGACATCTTCCGGAACATGTCCCAGTGCTTCAGCACCAAGGTGGGTGCCCGGCCGTGACGCGGGGAGGGAGAGAGGGAGGGGTGCCACCACTGGGGCCTCACGCGCTAACTCATGTCACCTCTGTCGTTCAGGTTCTGGGGATAAAGGTAGAGACCAAGGTACAGTGTGCAGGAGTGGAGCGGGGCTCTGCTTTCCTCTCTCCTCCGGGCTGGGCCGTGAGCTGCCGGGGCGGCAGCCAGGAGTGCTCACTGGGGCTCCCTGGTCCCAGTGCAAGGGCAGAGCATTCGGGACATCCCTCCGGGGCCTGTCCCCACCGCCTCGGAGCAGAATGGGGGCCCAGGAGCTCCTTCTCTGGCCCAGGCCCCGGACGGTGGGTGGGAAGGAGGGGGAGGTGAGGGCTCGCAGGCGGGGCGCGGGGCCTTGGCCGCAGCCCCTCTCCTGGCTCTGCTCCCTGACGCCCACGGCTGCCCTCTTGGCAGCGCCGGGGAGGGGTGCGTTCTGCAGCCAGTGACAGTGGCCTCTGGCCTCACTAACGTGTTTCCCTCTGGACTCTCCGGCACTAACCTGGAAGCCCCCTCTGGAGCGGCTGGGTCTCCCCTTAAAGAGCAGACCCTCCACCCCGGGTCTCCTGCAGTCTGCCGGGTGGTGGGGCTGTGCTGAGAGTGGTCGCTCTGACTGAGTGGGGGGCAGCCCCCCTCTGCCGGGGCTCTTCTTGGGCAGCAGGCTTCCCCTCCACCTTGGGAGCATCTCCAGCCACCCCACTGGTGGATGGAGTGGGCGTCTGCCTACTGCGTCTACCCGGGGCTGTGACCCGGGGCCCCCCAGGCCCAGACCGGGTAGACAGCCGAGGGCCCCGGGTTCCCTCACAGACCCCCCGTGGCCCACGTGGGGGGCTGGCCAAGAGCCCCAGAGTGGAGGGGAGCGTTTCTGGCTTTGGCGGGAAGAGCGGGCCGGTGGTCTGGTCTCGCTGCTGTGGGCAGCCCCCATCCTGGCTCAGCCCCACGGGCCTAGAGGGAGCGGCTGCTGCCTCGGGCCTTGGTGCCTTCCTGCAGCCCAGCGTCCCCGCAGGACCTGGGCCTGAGGCTGTGCCTCGCGCAGAGCGTTTGCATGGCCAGCCAGGCCGTCCGCAGCAGCTCCCACGGCAGCTCCTTCCAGCTCCTGAGGAAGCCGGAGCTGGTGGCGCAGATGATGGTGAGCGCCGGCGGGGCCTGGGGAGGGGCCTGAGTTCCCCAGCGGGCGAGGGGCGGCAGCTGACTGGGAGGCAAGCCAGTGCTGTGGCCAAGGGCCATCCCGCGGCTGCTCCCCCAGGAGTTCATCAAGGCCGAGCCCTCGGACTCCCTGAGGACGCCCATGCGGAAGAAGGCCATGCTCGCCTGCACTTACCTGGCGTATCCTTTCCTCCGGGGCCTGGGCCCGGCCGGGGGGCCCCTCTGCGTGAGCGCTGGGCCCTTAACTCGAGACTCAGCTCCCTGGAGCCGGCGCTGGGGGGGCAGGCGCAGGCGGACCTCATCCACAGCTGCCTGCACAGCATTATGGCCGTGCTGCCTGAGCCCGAGGGGGTGGACAGCCACCAGGAGGTATGAGCATGGCCCTGGCCGCGTGGGTGCCCGTGCGCGGGTGGCAGGGTCACGGCGGGACCGGCCGCTTCTCTCGTTCCAGCCCCTGTACCTGGACACCATGCAGGCCCTCAAGGACTTACTGACAAGCCTCCTTCAGCGAAACATGACCCCCCAGGGCCTGCAGGTCATGGTGGAGGTGTGCGGTGGGTGTGCGCTTCCCCGGGGCAGGGGCGCCGTGGGGACCCTGTGGTGTGCTATGCAAGGAGGTGGGGGGGGTTCTGTGAGCGGCGGGGGGACCCCCTCCTGCCTGGGCAGGTATGCAGATGGGTGCAGTCCCCGACCCAGATGGGGGCCCCAAGCTGGTTCTCCCCGCCCCCCCATCACATGGTGCCGGGATGGAGAGACCCTGAGGTGCCCCGGACATGCCCTCCTGGCCTGCAGTGGCCTGCGGCATGGCTTCCTGCCCTTTGCAGCACTGCGGTGGGCTGGTGCAGGGCCGACCCACTCCTAGGAACACCCTGTCCCTCTGTATGCCTGGCTTGCTCTGGGTGGCCGTGGCCGTGAGCCAGGCCAGCAGGACGGAGTGACGGGGCGGGGTGCACTGCACAGGGGGCTTGCTCTGACCTGGCACGCTGGCCCCCCCACCCAGAAGGGTGGCTGTAGGCAGGGCACCTATATGAAGCCCCCTCTTCCCCAGCACCTGAGCCCATGGATCAAGTCCCCGAGGGGCCACGAGCGGGTGCGGGCGCTTGGCCTAAGCGCCTGCCTGCTTCAGCACTTCCTGAAGCACCTGCACATCAGCGTGAGTACCAGGTGGCGACCCGCATGGCCACTCCCTTGCCCTGTCCCCGTCCTGGCCCCTCGGCTTGGGGACCACTGCCTGCGGCCCTTGCGTCTCTGAATGCCAGCACGCTCTCTGCCCTTCGCCCAGCTGCTGCCTGGGCTCATCCCGCGTCCCAGCGAGTGCCACCGTCCTCTTCCTGAGCCGTGGACGGAGAGCCATGAGGGCCAGGAACTGTCCTCAGGGCTGGCCGCCCGGTGTCGATCTGATGGGCACCCTCGTCCTTGGGAGCGGGATCATGGGCCGGGACTGGCGCCTGACGTGCTCCCCGGAGGAGGGAACGGGTGATGGGGACCTGGGTGTGAAAGGAGAGAAGGAGGGCGTTCGCGGCAGAAGCAGCAGTTTGGGCAAAGGCAGGGGGATGTGAACCCACGAAATGCTGCGGAAAAGGCAAGTATTATTCGGTGGTTGGAGCGGGGGAGAAGGAGCTTGGTCCAAGAACCGCGCGGTTATTATGCGTTTTAATATTTGCTAAGAGTAAGCAGCTTTTTACGTTTTCAGAACTTCACGGTTCTTTCAAGGCCATTAATCAGGGGGTTTTAGGGTAGATTGGACGCAGTCCTCAGATGCTCCCAGCGCGGCTTTGTGGGGGCACGCACCCCACATTTTCGTGTGTTGAGCAGTAACATCTTTTAATAATGGGCCTTTCCATCCAGATCCCCCTGGGCCCCTCAGAAGCAGTTTCTGGGTCGCAGGTTCTGTTGCCGTTGTCAGCGTAACTTTTTCTTCCACCATATTTAATAATTTGCTGATTGCTGGTAGGCAGGAAAACTATGGACTATTGGGTATTTAGGAACTGGCTAGTTTATAAGATTCCGTTGTTGTTTCTAGTGAATTTTTGGTTAGTTCTCTGTACTCCTCAGATACAGTCATCATAGTTTACAAATGCCGCGACTTTGGCCTTTCTCCCCCGATGTTGATGCGTGTTAGTCCGTGCTGAAGATGAAAGCTGGCGGCAGCCCCGAGCCTTTACGGTCTCACTCTTAAGCGCGATGCTTGATTTGGTTGGCAGTATTTCTTCTTCGTCGTGTTCCAGAAGCATCTGTTTGCTCGCTTACACGGCTTTTCCCACCCAGGTTCCCCTGTGGCCTGTTTTTCATGTAACCCTGGTCCAACCAGAGTTCATGTTTGTTTGTGATGAGGCAGAGCTCTGCCCTCTCTAAGAGAACAGCAGCTGGGGGGTCCTCCGTCCAGCGCTCCAGCCTCCCTGCCTTGTGCAGGTCCCCTCTAGTGACTTCTGGGAGAGCAGCAGCCTGGGAGCCCTGCACGTCCTTAGGAGCCCGTGCAGGGCGGGGGCGGGGCGGGCTGCTTCCCTGGGGAGGCCTCTCGTGTGGGGGGCTGACAGCAGGGTGGTGGGGCCGGGAAGGCCGAGGGCTGAGTGATGGCGGGGGCGGAAGTTGACATCCCCAGGTCCAGGGCATAGGAAACAAGGCCCTTTGCTAAGAGCAGGGTCGGGAAGGCTTAGTATTTGAGGAGAGCAGGAAAGGCTCTGAAAGGTGGGACCAGGACCCAGTTAGGAGGAGAGGGGTCTCACGCAGCAGCCCCCTTACCTGACGGGGGCCTTGCCTTCTGGGGCGGGGGCTTCCCATGTGTCTGCCGAGGCAGCAGAGCCCGACCGTCCCTCTGCCTGCACACACCTACTCGCCCGGCCCTCCTCCCCTCTTAGGGACCTGCACTTGGGGGGTGGGGCTCGCCATGCAGGAGGAGGAGCTTGACAGGGGCCCTGCTGGCCACAGGGGTGGACAGGGGCTGCCCTGCTGCTCACACCCCTGCCCGAATCTGGGTGTGGGTGGCACCTGCCCACCGCAGCATCTCCAGAGCTCCAGCCCCCATCTCTGGACCTCTGCCCCCGTGCCCCTCCAGCACCCGCACATCTGCCTCTCCAGGCCCTGGTGCCCTTCCACAACCTGGGCCTCCTCCTCGGCCTCTTCTCCCCACGGTGCGCGGACCTATGGCCTGCCACCCGCCAGGAGGCTGTGAGCTGTGTCTACTCCCTGCTCTACCTCCAGCTGGGCTACGAGGGTGAGCCCCTGGCTGGGCAGAGGTGCAGGGGGTGTGGTGAGGGAGCAGAGTCTGGCCTCTGGAGGCCAGGGGAGGCCTCCACCCAGCCCTGCGCTCCCTCCCGCCTCTGCAGGCTTCTCCCGCGATTATCAGGACGATGTGGTTGAGCAGCTCCTCACCCTCAAGGACGGCCTGGGGCACCCTGACCCCGCCATCCTCTTCCACACCTGCCACAGCGTAGCCCAGGTACCTGCCAGGGCCTCTGCGAGGGAAGGAGGGGCCGCACCGTCGGGGCCCAGGGGGCCTCTGCGGCAGCTCCTCTCTTGCACGGGCTCCACGGGTGCCGGGCCGGGCACGCGGACGGGTCTCACTCAGAGAGTTCGGTGTCCAGCACCACCTCCCGCCCCCTCCTGTGCTTGCTGGGGTCCCCGCTCCCTCCGAGGCCCAGCGGGGAGGGTGTGGGCAGGAGCTCAGCTCCGGCCCCAGAGGGCTGAGAAAGCTGCCCCTAGCCCACCCGTGAGCCCCCAAGCCAGGGCGGCGCTGTTGTCCCACTTGGTGACTGGAAATGGCCCTCAGGGGTCAGGAGGCTTTCTCTCCAGCCAAAGAAGGAAGGGGAGGGGGTCAACAGGGCCCTTTGTCGGGTGGGGGCGGGCTCAGACACTGGGAAGCGGAGGCCCCGCCCTGGGCGAGTCCAGGCACAGCGGAACTCTGTGTTTGGGATCAGACTTCATGGGTATTAAACCACTTTTATTTCTTCTTTGTACAAAGTTCATCTGCTTTAACTTCTGGTTGCTCTCTTTTATGTGGAGGGAAGGACAGGGGCTGCAGGGGGAGCTGAAGGTCCGTAGAGTCTTGGTGGCCGGGCGGTCCAGGGTGGAACATGCCACCATCTACCCTTGACTCTGCGTTCTAGAGAGTTCTAGAGAGGCTGCACCACCAGGGCCACTCCCAGCCCACCCCACTGGTCAGGAGGAGCCTCAGGGAGGGCACACTGACCTGGGCCCTGCAGCTGCCCAGGGACCCCCCCTTCCAGGGGCCTGGGCCTGGAGGCCCTGGAGGCTGCCTCCGGGACCTGGCCAGGCTTCAGTCTGGGGACAGGGGCTCCCGTGCATGGGCCACCCCACCCTTGCACTGGCAGGAGCTCCCGAAGGCGTACAGGGCTTGTATGAGGGTGGGAAAGGCTGGAGGAGGGATTTGAGAGGCGGCAATGTCAGCCCTTCCCAGGAAACTCGAGCCCCTGGGATGTTACGCCTGGAAGGTGTGCTGACGCTGTGCTCTCAAGTCTTCCTGACGCAACTGTCCTCCTAGATTATTGGCAAGCGCCTCCCGCCAGATCAGCTCATCAGCCTCTTGCTAACGCTGTTTGAGGGCCTGGGAGACCCCGACCAGAACTGTTCCCGAGCCGCTGCAGTGATCGTCAACTGCCTGCTGAAGGAGCGGGGCCACGTGCTCCTGGAGAAGGTGGGGCTGGGCGGGGCTGGGGCTCGGATGGGCGGGGGCGGGCAGGGGCGTGGCCGGCGCGGGGCTCGTCAGGGGCCAGGCGTGGGCGTGGTCTTGTCTGGGACAGGCCAAGAGTGTGGGTGGGCGGGGCTGGGTAACTTGGGGCGCCCCACCCCACTCCCTCACCCCCAACCCGTGCCCTGTGGAGGTTTGGCCCTCAGTGCTCAGCTCCTTTTCCCTGTGGGCCTGATGTGGACAAATCTTTCTCTTCTCTTTGAAGACAGAATTAAGTGAAAGTAACTGCGGAGAACTTAAGGGTAGAAAAGGCAATCGAGAGGGCAATGTCAGTGCTAGGGGCTATCACCTGGCGCCGAGCCAGCACTGGCTGAGCTCCCTGCTTCACCTGCTGGTGAAGACGCAGGTCCAGAGGGTCCCCAGGTGCCTGCACAAAGGGTTCCACGGCGGGTCTGGCCCAGAGCAGAGGTGCCCGGGACACTCAGGTGCTGCCCTGCCCATCGCCTCTGAGTCCTTCTGGCCGTGAGCTCACGTGGCTGTCCCCATAGTGCCCAGACATGCATCGGCAGCCACCATGACAGACGTGCCCAGGTCCTCGTAGGTGTAGGTCTGAGGCAGGCTCCGAGGATCAGGGGATTTCTAGAACGCGTGTCTTTGAATCCTGGAGAGCCGGTGGCCTGGCAGGTGGGGTCCCATGTGCCTAGAGGGAGAGTTAAGCTCCCCGTTAAAGTGAAGCATAGCAGCAGAAAGGGGGGTTTGTCCTAAGTGCATGGCCTTGGGGGCTCGCACAGGCAGGAGCAGAGGTCCTACCCACTCCAGAGTCCCTTATACCCCAGCAGACGCTCTGCAGCACAGACCGTGCCTCGGCGCACACCTCATGTAGAGGGGCCTCACGTCTGCCCCACATGGCGGTAGCCTGTGAGACGGCGCGTCTCCCGGCCTGGCCCGAGCGTTGCTCCTCCCCGCCGTGAGGGCAACGTCACGCACCCACCCACCTCCGTGAGCGCTTGGGCAGTTCCCAGTCTGAGCACTGAGAGTGCTGCCAGAGCGCGGGTCCGTTGGACCTGAGGGTACTTTTTTTTTTTTTTTTTTTTTTTTTTTTTTTTTTGAGGGTACATTTTGGTTGGAGACACACCCAGGAGAGCGACTGGGGCCTGCAGGAGAGGCCCCCCCCCCCCGCCCCCCGTGCAGCTGTCCCGGGGCTGTCAGATGGCGCTCCAGGCCGTTCAGCTCCCGCATGCCACGCCCCTGCCGACGCCGTTTCTGCCCCTTCTGGTGGGTGTGCAACGGCTTCCTGGTTGGGTTTTGTTCGCGTTTCTCTGGCGGCTTACGCAGTGGTGCGCTTTGGCACACTTCCTGGCTGTTCAGACGTCGTCTGCTGTGAGGACACCAGCCTTGCCCATCTTTCTTCCGGCTTGTCTGTGCTTTGCTTATTGATTTGCAGACGCACTTTGTATATTCTGGGTGCAGGGCCTGTACTGGGTGGATCCCAGGGAGCGGGGGAGGGGCCTCAGTGCAGGCGCGGCGCCGGGAGGGGAGCGTGCCATCGTGGCGCACTCCTCCTGGGAGGGGAAGCGGGCTGGGGGAGGAGGAGGGCGGCACAGGGCACGGCCGTGAGTCCTCGTCGGGGTTTGATGGGCCAAGGTTTGGCTCTTATCTTGCACCAGTGGGGCTTCCGGGTCAGGCTGGAGTGGTAGAGAGGTGCCCTGGAGGCTCTGTGTGGGGGGAGGGGACAGACCAGGCCGCAGGCAGTGGCCGCCGGTGGTCCTGGTGTGTGTGTGCACACGGCGCATTTTGTCTGCTTGTTCATCTGTGGATGGACACGTGCGCCGCTTTCGCCTCTTGGCTACTGTGAATAATGCTGCTATGAACGTGGGTGTAATACATACCCCTTCGAGGTCCTGTTTTCTTCTGGGTAAATACCCAGAAGTGGATTTGCAGGATCATAGGGTAGTTCTATTTGGAATGTTTTGAGGAACTGCCGTACTGTTTTCCTTAGTGGCTGCACCAGTTTACATCCCCACCAGCAGCACACAGGGGTTCCAGTTTCTCCACATCCTCACCAGCACTTGTTAATACCTGTTTTCGCCTTTTTCAATGTTTATATGTATATATATATATATATATATTTTACATAACGAAAGTTCTTCAGGAATGGACATTTTCTCCTAAGCCTCAGAAGTACAATATGGCATATTATTTTAATTAGCTAAAAGAGGAAATGAACAGACCTCTATAATTATTAATATTGGTAATATTCTTTCATTTAATATTTTTGTATATCAAGTGTCTCCGTGTTAACTTGTATTCTATTTCTCTAATCACGGTTTCCTTTAAATACCTGTTGGTTTGATAGCCGCCACCCTGATGGGTGTGACGTGGTATGTCATGTTGGTTTTGATTTGCACGTCCCACGTAATTAGTGTTGTTGAGCGTCTTTTGATATGCTTGTTGGCCATTTGTATGTCTTCTTTGGAGAAGTTTGCGTCCTTTGCCCATTTTTAAATCAGATTATTTGATTTTTTTGTTGTTGTTGAATTGTAGGAGTTCTTTATATATTCTGGATATTAACCCATTATCGGATATATGATTTGCAGATATTTTTCCCATTCCATAGGTTGTCTTTTCACACTCATGACCGTGTCCTTTGATGCATAAAAGTTTTAAAGTTTGATATAGTTCCACATGCCTGTGTTTGCTTTTGTTGCCTGTGCTTTGGCATCACATCCAAGAAATCATTGCCAAACCTAATGTCCTGAAGATTTCCCCCTGTTTTCTTCTAGGAGTTCCTTAATAGTTTCGGGTCCCACCCGTCCTTGATAAATCCAGGTGCCTCTCCTTGGGCCCAACACACCGAGCCTGCTCCTGGCCTCTCAGGGAGCTGCTGGGCTGTCTCCTCCTGGCTCAGGCTCCCAGACACACTCAGCACACCCACCCCGGGTGCTGTGTTCCTGACTTAAACCTTCAGCCTGTCTGCGACGTGCCACCTCTGTCTCATGTGGCATGGTCACTGGTATCGGTACCCATGGGGGCCGTGGGGCCACCCTTTTCTTTCCTGCCCTGAGAGCCTGGCAGGGGGACCCCCTAGAGACACCTGGACACTGTTGGACTTTGAGTTTCTCTGACACTAAATCAGAAAAAGTGGTCCTAGCAGGTGACCCGTGACCGGGCTGAGCCCCTCCGCCAGCAAGCCAGGCTGGTCAGGTGGAGGGCAGGACGGACATGCCGGGAAAGAACAGACTTCTCTTAATAAACAGCGGGCGTGGGAAGTGAAGCCGTTGCTGCAGAGAAGCCCGGCAGGCGTTAGACACAGAAGCGCCGCCCAACCCAGCAGTTCCACTGCTAGGCGTGTACCCGAGAGAGGTGGGCCCATGCCCATGGGAACCTGTACCGACACGCGCCTGGCAGCCCAACCATGGCAACGACGTAGACGCCCATCAGTTAGTAGCTGGATCTGTCCGTTCAGTGAAACATTACTCAGCAGCAGGAAGGAGTGACGGCTGATTCCTGCCGCAGCATGGAGGAGCCTGGAAAACACTTGGCAAAGTGAAAGAAGCTGGTCACAAAAGGCCCCGTAGAGTGTGATTCCATTTCTCTGAAATGTTCAGAAGAGGCGAATCCAGACGCGGAAAGTGGATTCGTGGTTGCCGGGGTGGGGCGGGGGAACTGGGGAGTGCCTGCTGGTGGAAATGAGGTTTCTTTTCGGGTGATAGAAATACTCTAAAATTGTGGCTGCACAACCCTGTGAATATACGGAAACCACTGACTTGTACACTTAGAATGGGCGAAGTCTGTGGTGCGCAGTTACAGCTCCGTGAGGCTATTGCGAGGAAACAGCCTAGACCAGGTGTGAGGGGAGGTTAAAGGGCCCCCGCGGGGCTTGCCACCGAGAGGCGTGGGAGCAGCCCTGCAGGCCTAGGGTGCGGCTCCTGCTCACCAGTCCTGGGAAGCCGAGAACCCGGTGCCGATGCAGCCCCAGAGCCCGCCACGCCTGAGCGCCCGGGCGCTGCCATCAGGGTTCGCAGGAAGCAGATTCAAGCTGCTCACGGGCGCCAGCGGGTACAGCTGCTGAGAAGCACATGCAACAGTGAGGACGACGTTAGAGAAGAAGATGGATGAGCCCAGGGAAACGATTAGGGAGGAAGCTCTGTCAAGACAAGCCACAGAAGGAGAACCAACGTCCAAGAAGGCGAAGTGAGGAAGCGGAACATTACGTAAGAGGTTCCACGTACCGCGAAGCATATCTACGGGCAACTGTACTCCAACGCTTGAGAACCTGGGGCGACAGGGACAGGCTTCTGCAGGGAGGCCGCTCTCTCCGCGTCTGCGCAGGAACCGCACAAGTGCGCGAGTCCGCCAGGCCTGCACATCTTCAGGCGACCAAGAGCGAGCCCGGGAGACTGGAGAGGAGCCGCGCCCCGCGCCCCGGAGACGGGCGGGCCTGTTTCAGTGGCAGCCGTGGACTGGAACGTCCCGGCGCATCTGTCTGCGAACGTCGCCGTGCCCACGGCTGGCGGGGGGCACCGGCCCAGCGGCGGCGAAGGCTGCTCCACTAAAGCACCACTTGCCCGCCCAGGTCCCCAGGCAGGAACACGGGGAGGCTCCTTAGTGCGGCGGCCTGTCTCGTCAGGGAGACGCAGCTGGGCCGGCCGAGGGGCTGGGCAGGCGGGCGGGGGCAAAGCAAAGAGGTTCAGGTCCTTAGAAGGAGGTGCGGATGCCTGTGAGCGGGGTTATCAACCTTCTGGACTCGAGGTCATAAAAAGAAAACAGCCTCGTTACGCTTACAAGTCCTTCGAGAAATGGCGGCGGCAGTGCCCCTCCCTGAGGCCCAGCCCAGGCAGCACTGGACACGCAGCGCCGCCTCCCCTGCCGAGGACCACGCCCCGTGCCCCCGCGCCAGTCCCTTCCCGCTGCTCCTGCGGCCCAGGTCCCCGGGCAGGTTCCTCAGCCAGCCCTGCCCAGGAGCCCAGGGTTGGCGGAGCCCAAGGACTGCCAGCTGCCCGTCCCGGGGACCATGTCCCTGGGGCCGTGTCCAGTGCTCTGTCATCAGCTTTCACCTTGCACCAGGGTGCTTCCCAGCTGCGCAGCCCAGACCGTCGTGGGCAGCACCCCCGTGGCGCGGGGCCCACGCTGGCGACCGTGCCCTGGGTGCCCGTCTGTGGCCTCTGCAGCAGCTGCAGCCCATGAAGCCTGCCTGAGGCTGCCGGCCCTCTCCCGGCCCAGCTGTGGCCTCAGTCTGGGCACAGGGCTGCACGGGAGGTGGTGTGGGGCCGCGCAGCCCGTGTGTGTCCTGCCTCCAGGGACAGGCTGGGTCACCCCGTCAGCTTCAGCACTCACCCCGGGGCCTTCCCGTCCCGATCTGCCCTGCACACGCCTGTGTGTGTCTCAGTGCCTCCTCCCGGCAGGCCCCTCTTGGGTCCCCGTCGCTTCCCGTGTGGAATGTGGGATTGGCTCTCTCAGCCCCGAGGGCTCTGGGCTCCGGCTCTCCATTGGGTGCCGGCAGCAGGGAGCTCTGATCTCACAGGACTTCCCTCCCCCCACCTTGGCCAGCCAGTCTCCCCGGGGCCCCTGCACCCTGGCCACGGGGGACTGGCCCCTGGTGTGGGCGTGTCCCCGCTGTAGGCCTAACCGCGGTTTCCTCGCCCACAGGTGCCCGAGATCGTGAGCGTGCTGTGCTCCAAGCTGCAGGAGACCCACGGGGAGCACGTCCTGCAGGCCGCACAGCACAGCGTGTACGTCCTGGCGGCCCGGCACCATGCTGCCGTGGTGTCCAGCCTTCTGGGCAGCCCCCTGCCCTTTGACAGGTACGTGGTGCCCACTAGCCTGCGGGGGTGGACGGGGCTCCAGCCACCTGGGCTCCACGTTCCGGGGTCACTCCCACCCTGGTGTGGTGTTCACGGGCCCCAGCCCCTCTGCATGGGAGCCTGGAGACCCCGGCCCTGGACTGGGTAGAGACAGGCTCACTCTCATGGGCTGTGCTGGCCAGTCCTCAGGGCTGGTTCTCTGGAGGGCGTCCACCATCATCTGTGAGCAGACCCCTGGGGCCAGGCCCCCTCCTTGAGCCAGGAAGGGGGAATTCATGGTTGCCAGGGGCGGGGCAAAGTGTGGGACCTCTGACCCGCCCCCCACTCGCACCCCGGTCCCCGAGCTCCCATCGGTGACCCTCAAGTCGCCATCCTCGGGCTCTCAGGGCAGGACTTCTCCGCGCCAGGGCCTGTGCCCGGCCCCGCCTGTGGACCACAGCCCCTGGGGTCCCTCCCCTCCTGCTCCGAGGCCTCCAGGTGGCCGTTGCTGTGGTCCCAGTGCTTCCAGAGCTCAGGGCCCGCTGCTCCTGCCTTGGTTTGCTGTCCACGGCGTGGGTGGAGGCCGGCACCCGTGGCCTCCTGGAGGCCCCTGTGCGGGGAGGCAGCACAGCCCTTCCCCGTGGCCACGGCCCGGGTGGCCGGACGCGCCTGCACCTGCCGTCAAGACGTGGGCTCGCGCTGCCTGCTCTGCTCTCACTTAGATGCCAGCGCCGCTCTGGGCCCCCGGTTCCAAGGTGTGTGGCTTCTCCCCAGGTCACGCCTGTCAGCGTCTGCCGCTGTCACCTCTCCGGCCCGTCACTGTCAGCCTTTCTTTGCCCTCGCAGTTTAGGTGTGTTCCTTTTCCAGGGTAAATAGACGCTCTCGGTTGCTGAGGTAGTTGGGGTTAAACTCACTGTCTTATTTTGTGTCTTCTCTTGGTCTTTTTTCTTTATCGTCTTCGTTGTCCTTTTTAGATTGACAGGGTCTTTTTTACAATTTCATCTTCCACTCAGTTAGTCTGGAAGTTGCACACTCTGTGTTCTCCAGCGGTGGCCCTGAGAACGACCGCGTGGGCACAGCGTCCCTGGGCAGTGCAGGCCTCTGCAGGGGCGGCCCCCTGCCCTGCCCGTCATCGTCATGGCTGCTCTGCGCGGGCAGTGTGTCTGCCCACGCACCCGCCCCTCGGCTCTGCGTCCCTGCCTTTCATGGGTGCGGCTCACGCAGAGGAGCACGCACACGGCCACAGGCCCTGGGGGGGCCTCAGCCGCACGCAGCGGGAGATGGGGCAGGCATCCAGCCCCTACTGGGCTCCGTGCCTGCTCGGTCGAAACTCCCTGAAAGGTCGCCGCTGTCTGACTGCTGTTGCCAGAGGTGTGTTTTGCCTGACCTTGAACGTGGCGTCAGTGGAGCCCTCTGGACTTTCTCCTGCTTCTTATGCTGTCCTCGGGGTGCAGGGTGCTGCTGTCCCTCCTTTCCTGCTGTGCCAGTGCTTTGCGTGTTCATAGGAGCGGGGTCGTCAGGGCAGGGTGGGCACAGTGCGGCCAGGGCCGAATCTGCCCACCACCCGCTGCCTCTGAGCCAACGATGGGCTTTACACTTGTAAACGGTTGGGGAAAAGTCCAAAGAATTATATTTCATGTCCAGAAAGTCACATGCAACCGGAACGTCCGTGTCCGGGGTGGCGTTCCGGGAGCGAGCACACCTTCGTTTCCTTGTCCGTGCCCGTGGCTGCCGTCGCCGCGTCACAGCAGAGCTGCCTGGTGTGCAGAGACTGGGCGGCGAGGGGCCCTGGCGCCCTCCCGCTGGAGCGCACCCCCCAGAGCCCCGTGCGGCTCCTGGGGGCGACAAGCCCCACTTCGTGCGTCTGAACATGCATTTATTCAGCTGTCCTTCTCGGAGGTTATTTGCCAGAGTTTGGGACTCGAGCTGGGCGCGTGCTTTCTTTGAGTCTGAGTAAGAGGACGTGTCCTTTTCTGGCTCCTGTGAGTCCAGGTAGTGCCGAGGTCGTGAGGGACACACACCAGGTGCCCCTTGTCTATGGCGCTCTGCACCTTTGGGGGGTGGGGGGCGTGGGTGTCCACTCCTTGTCCTGCCAGGTGGCTACCGGGCTTCCTGAACCTGTGAGTTGGTGTCTGTCATCAGCTCTGACCGGTTTTCAGCCCTCCTCTTCAGACACTCTCTCGAATGTCTGCCAGACCTTTTCGTCCCACCCCCTACATGTCTGTTTCTGAATTTCCGCCGTGATTGTTATCTGCCGGGTTCTGGGTAACTCCCTCCATTTATCTTCCAGTTCCTTGTTTCTCTCTCCTGCTGTATCCAGGCTGGTGCCAAATATGTCACTGAGTGCAGGGTTAGGTGTCTCAATTCTTTTTTTTTTTTTTTTGTCTTTTTGGCCACACCGCGTAGCATGTGGGATCTAGTCCCCCGACCAGGGATCGAACCCGGGCCCCCTGCATTGGGAGTGCAGAGTCTTGACCACTGGACCGCCAGGGAAGTCCCTGTGTCTCATTTCTAGAGGGCTGTTGGTTGGCTTCCAAATGTGCGCTATTTTTAGAATTTCCGGGTCCAGTTAGGTATCTGGAGTCTGTCACTTCTCTCCGTAAACGTGACGCACAGCCGCCTCCCGTGTGTCTGAGCACCCGGGGTCTGCAGGCTGCTCGGGCCTCCCGCAGCCTCCGCCTGACCTCACTCACATGCCTGCCTGCCTTGGCCACGTGCTGCTCGGTGCGGGAAAAGTGACTTGTAGGCGCCCCTGCGGCCTGGGGTGGCGCTGCCCCCCTCCAAGGAAGTCCAGTGTCTGCTCTGGCAGCTCCGGGGACGCCTCCTCTCCCTGGCCCTGTACCACCCTTTCTTGCCAGCTCTGCTCACCCCCGGGCCGCCTGATTGCAGGCCACTGGGTCAGAGGAAGGGGTGAGTTCGGGTCTGAGGTCAGGGTGCCGCTCGTGGTCTGGCTGGAGCTGAGGCTGCTGGGCACGACAGGGGCCGGCAGTGGCCTTGGGGTGACCGTCCTCCTGCCCCGCTCCAGCCACACCTGCACCCTGTGGAGGGCGCTGGCCGTGGAGCCCGGCCTCGCCACACAGGTCCTGGGGCTGCTCCTGGAGAAGATGAGCGGGGACGTGCCGTTCAAGGAGAGCCGGGCCTTCCTGCTGAGCAGCGCACCCGACCGCGTGGCCACCCTGCCGCCCCTTGCGGTGAGTGAGCTCTGGGGCGGCACGCCTGGCCCCTCCCCCCTCCCCCCTCCCCGCTGCCGGTCCAGGAGGCTGGTACGGGGCCGTGTGGCCGCTGCGGGAGGGCCCCTGGGGGGGTGGGCCTGGGTGGCACCCTGCAAGCACCTGGCGGCTGACTGGGGCACCGGAGCAGGCGAGCTTGGAGCCCAGGCTCGTAAAGGCCCCGCAGGTGTCGGTCCCCGAGGGAGCGCCCTCTGTTTCACCCTGTGGAAAAAGAATAAACCCAGCTTGGCAGCGTGTCCACAGTACAGCAGCTGTGAGAGTTTCCTCCCCCTCCTGCTGAAGCACCGAGAGCAGATGCTGGGAGCCCGTCCCCCCGCGGCCACACTGCCCTGGGCCCGCCTCCTGCCCCAGGGCTGAGCTCCTCGTCCCGCCCACCCGGCCGCCCCTCAGGCGCCTCCTGCTGCTCCCAGGGCCCAAGACTTCTGGGGACACGGGGTACCTGCTAAGGAAGTGGGGCTTCAGGCTAGCTTGGGTCCTGGGGTGCAGGGTCCAGCCTTCGCTGTGGCCGGCCTCATTAGACCTGGCCTGGGGCGGGGAGGACTGAGGCTGAGGTGGCACCGTCCCCAGGCCACCTGTGCACTGTACGAGGTTGCGTCTGCCCCGGCGTCTGGGCCGGCGGTGCTGGAGCTCTACCCCCAGCTGTTTGCGGCGCTGCTGCTGCGGGTCAGCTGCACCGTGGGTGTCCAGCTGCCCAGGAACCTGCAGGCCAAGGAGAGGAAGAGCGCCAGCTCAGGCCTGGCCTCGCGGAGCCTCGAACCCTGCAGGTAAGCGGGCCCCGCCTTCCGCCCCTGGCACCCTCGTCTGTGGGCTGCTGTCCCTGCTGGGGGTGCAGCTTCCCTGGGCTGCAGGAGGGATGGGGACAGTCGGGGCGGGACTTCCTGGGGACATCAGATGGGTCGTGAGCTGCGCCGCCTTTGGGAGGGCGGAGTGCGAGGAACGCTTGGGCACAGCAGGGTCTGCGCGAGCCCGCTCTGTGTTTGCGACCTCAGTCTTCAGCTCCAAATTCTGGCTCTTCCTACACTTGACTGGGGCCCCCCATCTTCGGACAGAAACTCGGCAGCAGCCTCCCTGTCTCCCCAGAGCGGCCTCTCACCTGGGTTGGCCCCGGCCCCCAGCCCTGTTGGGGAGGGCCCAGCTGCCACACGGGTGATGCCGGGTTGGCTCAGAGCCAGGCCCCTGGTGCCACTGGCCTGTGCAGGCACCTTCCCCTTGCCTCTCGTTGGGGTTTGGGGCCCTGGGTCCTGGGTCCTGGGGCAGGAGCCTGAGGACAGCAGGGTGGAGCTGTTTCAGCTCCTGGGGACATTCCTGGTCCCCCTGGTGGCTCTTCGGGGCTCCAAACAGCTGTCTGGGGCCACAGGATGAGCAGAGGAAGCTGACGCCCCGGGGCCACCGGAGCCTGAGTGACTGTCAGCCTGGCCGCCTCCCCACCCTTCCCCAGTGTCTGGCTGGGGACACACGAGGGACAGAGTCAGCTCTCCCCGCCCCACTGCGGGGCTGCCCCACCACAGAACTAACGCGTCCACTCCAGCGAAGGCTGTGTGTCAGGAGGCCTGGACTGACTGTGCAGACCGGGTGGAAATGTGAACGGCCCAGCAGACACGGCCCAAGCAACCCCGGGCCTAGCACACCGGCTCCAGCACCGTGGTCTGAGCTGTGGGGCCTACAGCCCCATGGCCCAAAGAGGGGTTCTGGGGGGGCCTGAGCCAGGATGCGTGCAGTGCCAGGCACAGGCCTTGGCTCTGACGGAGGCCATTCGTCAGCAAGTCAGACCCTTGCAAACGCCACACCCCCGGCAAGTCTGGGCAGTAGGGTGAACAGGCAGGGGAGGAACCTCCTCTGAATCGTCGACCTGCTCCTCGGCCAGACCTGCCCCTCACCACTGCCCGTTCGCTGGAGCCAGGGGCACCTCTTCTGGGCCTTGAGGCCTGGAGCAGGGTGTGGAGCCAGGGGCAGAGCTGCTGGGCCCTAGCTGTGGCCCGGCCCTGCCCACACCGTGCGGGACTCCTTGGCAGGCACCGTGGGCATCTGCCCGGTGACCGCGTGGCTGGAATGGTTTTCTGTGCCTGCAGTCGGTGTGGGCGCCCCACATCCAGGGCCCCCCCCCCCCCGTGTCTGGGCCTTTGCTGGGATTGCAGAGCTCCTGGGACAGTGGGAGCCACCTTCCAGTATCTTCCCTGGGGTGGGGACCCAGCTGGGTATAGTCTGTGGACGCACAGCCGGGGAGACTGTCCAGCTGTCGGTGGACACCAGATCCCTCCCCGCCCCCACCAGGGGCACCCCCACAGCCCTCATTCCACCCCGGGACGACCATGAGGCTGGAGCTGGGCCCAGGTGGGGGCAGGGGGTTGTGTGCATACGGCGGGCTTGGGGGAGTCTACCAGCATCTGCTTCCTGGGCTGCCGGGACCCCTGGGCCAGGACCAGTCACGGGGCCTCCAAAAGCGCGTCAGATGCCCCCACAGCCACCCCCGCCCCTCCCCAGATGTGAGGCCTGTGCTGCGCAGCTGGCGAGGCCTGGCCCTCACGCTCCAAGCGCCTAGGCCCCTGGCTGCCCCTGCACCCCAGCGGCTGAGCCGTCGAGGTCACAGGAAGACCCCGTGCAGCTGACGCCTGACCGCCCCGAGGACGGTCCAGCGCACTGCCCTGGGGTGGGCACGTGCCCTTGGGCCAGGAGCCCCGGGGACGGCGCCTACGTTGATGCGCTCACGTCTGAGGGCCCACACGGGCCCTGACACGGGAGGTGGTCGATGTCAGGAGAGAGGGGGTCAGCACGGGGCTGGGGGCGCGGCCCTGAGGCCCTCCCTGTGAGGCCCTGGGGACCCTGACGTGCTGTCTCTCCGGGCCGCAGGTCGTGGTGTGAGTCTCTGCCAGGTCCACGTTGGGCCAGCACTGCTGTCCCCAGTGCTGTCTGGGGTCCTGCCCCTGCTGCCTGCTCACTGGCAGCCCTGCACCCTCTGCCTGAGCTGGGGAAGGGTTCATCAAATGAGGGGGGCGGACGCGCAATTCCAGCTGGTTTCTGCCTCCTTGGGCCCCTCCTACGAGAGAGAGGGCCAGCGGGGCGTGGCAGACGGGGCTGCCTGGCCCAGGCAGGAGTCAGGCTCTGGTCTGCCTCTTGAATTCATTTTTATGAAGGGTTTTCTCTATTTTCTTTTCACCTTTTTTTTTTTTTTAAATTAAATGAAGGTCTTTAAGGCAGGTGAAGACAGCTGATTGTTACCCTAAAATTAACCTGAGGGCCTTAACTGCTCCAGGGGCCTTGGGGACACTACCTGCAGAGCCCCCAGCTGCCCCTCATGGGGGTTGGGGAGACAGGAGCAGTCTGCCTGAGACCAGAGGGTCCACAGTGGTGCCCAGATGAGGGGGAGGGGAGAGCCCAGAGCCTGCGCCCCACAGGATCCTGCTGGTAGGGAGCAGGCTGGGTAGCCCCGGGGCATGTCTGCCAGCAGGACAGGTGTGTGCCTGAGCTGGGAGCCCTGCCAGCCGCACCCGTGTCTCCGCAGCTCCGCAGTGGACGCGCTGCAGGCCGTGCTTCTCCGAGGCGGCAACGATGACGTGGTGCAGCGCATGGAACTGGAGGGGGGCTGGCAGCTGCTCAGGACCTCGGCTGGGCACGAGGAGGGGGTCACCCGGCTGGCCAGGTGAGCAGGCGCGGCCCGCGCACCCCAGTTCTGGTGCTGGCTGGGCTCTAACAAGCCAGGTGCTGTTCAGGTACCACCCGGGGGCCCCCAGTGGCGCCTGGGAGGGGGCCCAGCATGAGGAGCAAGTGCGTGGGGGCAGCTGTGGTCTCGGCCCGGCGGGCGGGGAGGGGCGTGTCTGGAGGCGGAGGACGTGCAGGGCCCGGCAGCGGGCGGGGGGCTCACGGGCTGGAGGGCGCAGACAGTGCAGGCTGGGAGGCGGAAGTGCCCCCAGGCCCACATGGGAGTGGGACGTGCTCGGGGGAGGCCCGAGGCCCCAGCCCTGCCCAGTGTAGCCTCCTTCCCAGCGCCATGGCCAAGTTCGCGGGCCCCCGGCTGCCCCTGATGATGAAGGCGCTCTTCGCCACACAGAGCAGCGTGTACGAGACGCAGAGGGTCAGCTCCACAGCCTTCCTGGCCGAGGTAGGAGCCACGTGCTCTCGATCACGAATAGAGGCAGCGGGGACCCCTCCCCGACAGGCAGGCTCAGGCCTCCCCCTGGAAAACCTGCCCCAGGCCATGGCAGCAGGGGCCAGGGTGGGGCTGGGTCAGGAGTTCCGGGGAGGCCAGGAGCTCAGGCTTGGCATACAGGCCTCAGCTGGCCTTCGCCACGTCCCCTCCTCAAAGTGACCTGCGACTGGGAGGGCTGCCCAGTGCAGTGGTGGGGAGGGGGCGGGGCGAGCCTGGGGTTAGTGGGGCAAGGGCGGTCAGAGCACCTCTGCCCCCAGCTGCTTAGCAGCAACACGGTGAACGACCTGATGCTCCTGGAGTCCCTGCTGGACAACCTGCTGGCGCGGCAGAAGGACACGTGCGCCCGTGTGCGGAGACTGGTGCTCCGGGGCCTGGCCAACGTTGCCTCGGGCTCCCCGGATAAGGTGAGGGGCTGGCCAGCCCTCTGGGGCCCCGTCCCCGGGAGGGAGACGGCAGAGCTGCAGCCAGTGAGGAGACCCAGGTGGGCACGGGGCAGGCGGTGGGCGTGGGCGCGGAGATGGCACCGGGAGGGTGGGGCGCTGGGCCGCTCCACAGCATGACCTGGGCACACGGGTATGTGTGGCGTCCCCAGGTACGGGCCCATGGCCCCCAACTCCTGACGGCCATGATCGGTGGGCTGGACGACGGGGATGACCCGCACAGCCTGGTGGCCCTGGAGGCCATGGTGGGCCTCGCGAGGCTGCTGGACCTGGTGGAGGCCTGGGACCTGCGCTCGGTGCTGCTGCACGTTGCCATCCGCATCCGGCCCTTCTTCGACAGTGTAGGCCCCGCCAGCCCCGCCCCTGGCCACGCCAGCCTGGCTCCTGCCCCTTCCTCTCCGGGCCCCGCAAGCCGTGTCACCACCGCACGCTCAGGGCCGGGCCCCGGGGTCGACGGATGGGCAGCTCTGGGGAGGGCCCCATAGGGTGACACCTGCCGCCCACCACCCCGCCCCAGGAAAAGGTGGAGTTCCGTTCTGCGTCCATCCGCCTCTTCGGGCACCTCAACAAAGCCTGCCAGGGGGACTGCGAGGACGTCTTCCTGGAGCAGCTTGTTGGCGGGCTCGCGCCCCTGCTGCTGCACCTGCAGGACCCCCAGCCCCCAGTGGCTGCTGTGAGTAGCCAGAGGGCATGGGCAGGCCGGGCCGGACTCACTCAGGGACTCAGGGACTCAGGGCTCGACCTGTGCCCTGCAGGCCTGCAGGTTCGCCTTGCGCATGTGCGGCCCCAACCTGGAGTGTGAGGAGCTGGCAGCCATCTTCCAGAAGCACCTGCAGGAGGGTCGGGGCCTGCACTTCGGAGAGTTCCTCAACACCACCTGCAAGCACCTGGTGAGGGGCGGGGCGGGGTGGGGGCGGGGCGGCGGGGCGGGGGCGGGGCCTGACTGAGGGCCTCCTGCAGATGCACCACTTCCCCGACCTGCTGGGCCGCCTGCTGAGCACCAGCCTGTTCTACTTCAAGAGCAGCTGGGAGGACATCCGCGCCGCGGCCCCCATGCTCACAGGTGAGGCTGCCCCGGGCCCCCCTCCCGCTCCCCACGGCGCGGGCCCTGACCCCGGCCCCACCCCCGCCCCGCAGGGTTCCTGGCACTGCACGTGGAGGCTGAGCGCCGGCCGCAGGTGGACCTGGAACAGCTCCTGGCGGGTGAGCCCCAGCCCTGGGCCCCGCCCCCCACGGCGCGCTGGGCCGCGCTGACCCTGTGGGCACCAGGGGGGACTAAGTGATTTTCCTGGATTTCAAGGATTTTTTCCCTGTCACTGGTGACCTCATCGTCTCTAGTAATTCACGGAAACTTCTTGACTGTTCCAAAAGAGCTTAAAAAACACTAAAAAAGGAAAAACTATCTTTCCGTTGGCTCCTGAGCCCTCCCGGCAGAGGCCTGTCTTAGGAGGGCGGTGGGCGGGCGGCCCCCACGCACAGGGTGGGGTGTGAGCCTCGGGGGTCCTGGCCCCCAGGCTCAGCGCGCCAAGAAAGGGGGGCTCAGCCTTAGCCGCAGCTGCTAGCGGGGTGTGGGCGGGACCGCGGGCTCGGACGGTCAGTTCTCAGAGGGCCGCAGAGGAGCCCCCAGCAGCGGCTCCCTGTCCCCCAGCGCTCCAGCTCCTGCTCAAGGACCCGGCCCCCGCGGTGCGCGTGAAAGCTGCGGAGACTCTGGGCCGCCTGGTGAAGTTCGCCTGAGGCTCCCGTGGCAGCGCTGCCCCTACACGCAATACCGGCCTTGCCGGCCTGAACCGAACCTCCGAGATGGGGCCCTAAGGAGCCCCCTGCCCGAGGGGAGCCCCCAGGCCCACACAGCAAGGGAGGGCCGGGGCCACGAGGGTGGGCACGTCGCTGTCCCCCCCCCCTCCCCAATAAAGCCATTTGCTGCTCAGCAGGTGCCGCAATGACGTGGCCTCTCCTTCTGGGCAGGTCAGCAGGCCCCCTCCCCCGTTAGGCATCCTGACTCAGAGAAGGTCACGCCAGCAGGAGAAACGCCTCTATTGAGTGTCCGAGCACACACACAGCCCAGCCCCACCTGCCCCGCCCGGGAAGCAGGGCCACCTAGGTGAAGAGGCGGAGGGTGCCGTCAGCCCCGGCGGAGAAGACCCACGGCTGGGTGGGGTGGAAGGCCACGTCCAGCACCCCCAGGTCTTTGGTCAGGCTGTGCCCCTTCAGCACCTTCACCGGCACCAGCAGCGGGTTCTGCAGCAGGTCGCTGTGGGGAAGGGAGAGGCTCAGGACGTGGGCGGCACAGTCCCCCCGGGGTGCGGGCAGGCGGGCAGGCACCAGCACTCACTTGTACACCATCCCGTGGCAGACGATGACACTGCCGTCGTCGGAGCCAGATGCAAAGAGCGGGTACCGGGGGTGGAAGGCCACGGCCCGGAGGGCCTTCTTGTGGTGCCTGAGGGGGGGACCAGGTTGAGGGGGGTGGGGGGGGTGAGTAGGGAGCAGCCTGTCACCCGCCAGCACCTCACCTCAGCACCCTGTACGGCCTGGTGGACAGGTCCAGGTCAAACCACACCAGCTTGCTGTCATAGCTGCCACAGATGACGTTGTCGCCTGGGGGAAGACGCGGTGGTAGGGACCTGGTGGCCCCCTCACCTGCCCCCCACCAACCAGGGCGCCCCCTCACCTGCCGGGTGCACTGCCAGGCTGGACACCCACTTGCAGTTGGGCGTCAGCGTCTTGGTGAGCTCCTGGCGCAGCAGGTGGTAGAGGCGGACGCTGCGCTGAGAAGCCACGAGCAGGAAAGGCCGCACGGGGTGGAAGGCCACGCGCTGCACCTGGCCGTGGCCGCGGCGGAAAGGGCTCTGGCTGCGGCGCCGGCTCAGCTGGTGGATCAGCACCTGGCTGCGGCCCGGGGTGGCCAGCACCACGGCCATGTAGTCCCCACGGCCGTGCCACGTCGCCTGCGTCACTGGCTGCGGGAAGGGAGGTGGGCTCAGCCGCGCCCCGCCCCGCCCCCGCCCTCCCCTCCCCCACAGCCCCCGCACCTTGCCATGGCAGATGCGCAGCCGCAGGCCGACCCGGCGCTCCTCCTCCGAGGCTTCCAGCCAGTGGGCGGGCTGCGCAGCAGGCTCCGCGGGCGGGGTGAAGGCGCTCAGCAGCTGGTCCGTGCTGCCCACCACCAGCCGGTCCCCCAGGGCCGGGTTCAGCAGCAGGACCGCGTCCTCCCTGCGGCCAGAGCCCAGTGAAGGCCCCCGGGCACAGGACCACCCCCGCCGGCGCGGGCACCCCCGGCCTCATACTCACACTGCCACGGCCACCAGGCAGACGGTCGGGCGGGGGTTCCAGGCGACGCTCTTCACCACGCCCCCCACGGGCACGGTCCTCACGCAGCGGGCGGAGGCCACCTCCCAGAGCCGCACCGAGCCATCGTCTGAGCCTGAGCACAGCGGATGGGCTCTCAGCACCCGGCCCCCAGCCCAGCCCCCATGGCAGGGCTGCCCCGCCCGAGGCCCACCTGATGCCAGCCACTGGCCACCCGGGGAGACACTGAGGCAGCGGACGAGGTCGCCGTGGCCCCTGTAGACCTGCAGAGAAGGGGCGGTGAGGGGCGGAGCCCCGGAACTGTGCTGCCAGCCGCCCCGCCCTGTCTGCTCACCAGGGCCTGGCACGTGGGGAAAGGCTGCAGGTCGCGTGGCCGGGGCAGTCTGGGGATGAGGTCCTCAGGGTCCACGTTCACCTGGGAGAGGAGCACGTGGGGTCAGCTGTGTCCACCCCCACTTCCCGCCCCCGCCCGGGAGCCCCACCCCCCACCCCCCACCGCACACCCTCATCTTGCGCTGCCGTGGGCACAGGTAGAGGTCAAGGCAGCGCTCGAAGCGCTCCTGGATGAAGCGGCCGTACGCAGGCACAGCCCGCAGGCTCGGGAAGCGGCGCGGCAGGAAGTTGAGCCTCCTCTCCTCGGGCTCCCGCTGCTCCCAGGCCATGCGCTGTAAAGGCAGGAGTGAGCCCGGAGCGCGGGGCGGGCGGGGGCAGGCAGACCCCAGCCTGCACCGGGCTCACCTCCTCCTCGCTGGGCAGGTACTCGGGAGGTGGGTTGTAGGACTCCGCGTGGCCCGGCAGGGCCAGCTTGGGTGCCGGCACGTGCATTTTGTGGCGGCCCAGCACCGCGTCGGGGTCCTCTTGGGCCCACAGGTCGTAGAAGCTGGGGGTGGAGTCCCGAGGACGGCGAGGCTGGATCCAGCCCATCTTAATGGCATGCACCATGCGGGAGACCTGCAGAGGTGGCAGGGTCAGGGCGGGGGCAGGTGGCCGGGGGCGGGCCGGAGGATGGGGCCACACCCACCTTCTCCTTCTCCACCAGGGACGGGATAAAGCTGCGCTTGTCAGCAGGCCGGTTGGTCACCGGGTGTATCATGAGGTCCCCACTGAAGAAGTCCACAGCCGGCTGCGGGGACGAACAGAGGGGTGTGGGCCCGGGCCCCGCAGGTGTCCCCAGACCCTGGGGACAGCGGCTGCCCCTTACCTCGTACGGGTTGAAGCTCACATCCCCAAACTGGCCCCTCTGCAGTCGCCGCACCAGGGCCACCTGTTCATCTGTCAGCTGCACGCTGTGCCCCGTCATCCGGTCCCGCACCGTACGCCTAGGGGCTGCCCGTCAGCGCCGAGGCCCTGCCCCAGCCCGCGCCGCCCCAGCCCACCGGCCCTGTCCCACCCCACAGTCTCCGCCCCACGCCCGCACCAGTAGTCAGGGTTGTCCATCTTGTCCAGAAACTGGTCCAGCTCGTCAGGGGTGCGCAGGGGCTTATAGATGCGCCTGCCGTCCAGGTCGTAGCCCACGTGGGGGAAGTCATCGTACCACTCCAAGGGCACGTTGCCCACCGTGTTCCGGATGTCCTGGGGCAGAAGGCCAGCATATCGGCACTGGACACCCACTGTGCCCACCCGTCCCTCCAAGCCCCCCAAAAGATACAGACGAGGGGGAAAGGTGAGGGCAAAGGGACGGGCTTCAAGGCTAGCCAGGGGCAGCACCCGGGCACCCTGGCTTGTGCCCTCTCCCTGGGGTGTGACGTGGCAGGGCAGCCGGCACTGTCCCCCACCACCCCCTGGCCCTCAGAGGCGCCGGAGCTGTACCTTCACATTTTCCACTGAAGTAGCGCCAACGCCGGAGCCTCCCCCTGGATTCCTTGGCCAGGGCTCCGGGCAGCCACAGGCAAGGGTGACCTCATCGCCCGTGGGCTCCCTCCCCTGGCGGGGGGCCTTAGGCAAAACCGGGTAGCCACGGGCAGGGACTCGGGGAAGACCCCACCCACCCACCACAAAGGGACGCCGAAGCCGCCGCACTGTGACCTGCAGGCGTTCAGGGACTCCCCAGCCCCCAGCCCTGCCCCCCACCCCACCCTCAGCGGGCAGAGCAGCCACATTCCTGGACACACATTCCTGGTCGAGGCCCCTGCCAGCCGCCACCCTCCCTCCACCCAGCACAGAGACTGCTGCCCAGGCGGCCGCTTCCTGCAACAGTAGCCCCGGGAGGAGTGGCCCCAACGAGACAGCACGGCCGGGAGCCTGGGAACCCCTCCCCCTTACAGCAGGACAGGACCCTCTGGGAGCTGCCCCTCTGCACCTGCCCCCAGCCCCCAACCTGCCGACTTCAGTTCTCCCCGCTTGCCCATCCTCCAGGTGTGCCCCCGCGTGTCCCTGCCGTTGCTAGGAATGCCCTTCCTTCTCCTGTGACCCCCAAGTCTACACAGCCATCCCTGAATTGGACAGACTGGGGGTGGGGGGGTCGGTGGCCCAGAGAAAAGGCCCACGGGAGCACTCAGCAGGGGAACGGGGTGCTGGTGGGGATTTCTCCAGAGCAGGAGCGCAGGCAGGACCCGGTAAAGTGGGCACACACAGCCTGGGCCAGACCTGGAGGTTGATGCCAGGAGGGGGCAGGTGCAGGAGACACAGGCTGTGTCATCAGGCGACCCCAGGCACAAACCTGAGAGGGGGCGGCCAAGGGAGCTGGGGCTGAACTCCAGCCCCTCGAAGCTGTTCTCTGCCCCCTCCTCCGGGCACAGAAGGCCCAAGTGTACATGGGAGGGAGAGACAGACAGGGTGTGGCTAGGCGCTGGGGCCAGGGCAGCTGGGTTAACTTGGTCATGCCAAGGAAGAAGGCCCGGGTCATGGGTCCTGCTTGACCCTCCTGCCCCCCCGCAAAGAGGGAGGAGAGGAGGCGGCACAGCCCCGGTACCACCCAGAAGGGGGCTCCCACTTTCCCCGCATCCCCCAAAGACAGCAAGATGCTCCAGGCCCCTTCACCGTGGCGCGAGAAGGCAGAGGGACAGAGGGCCCCTGCTCCAAGCGGCCTCCAGGGGCTGGGAGGCGGGGAGGAGGGCGGGCCGGCGCGGGGGAGGGGCCGCCTCGGCTATAAAGGCCCGGCCCGCGGCCCTGCTCCAGCCCGGGACGCACACGTGCGCGCGGCGCCGCAGCCGCCACCGCGGGAGCCCTGAGACCCCGCGCCCCCCTGGCCTGGGCGGCGGCGGCGGCAGCGGCATGCACAGCGCGCCGCGGAGCTGACGGCGGCCGCCGGCCCCATGTCCTTCGCGATGCTGCGCTCGGCACCGCCCGGCCGCTACCTGTACCCCGAGGTGAGCCCGCTGTCGGAGGACGAGGACCGCGGCAGCGAGAGTTCGGGCTCCGACGAGAAGCCCTGCCGCGTGCACGCGGCGCGCTGTGGCCTCCAGGGCGCCCGAAGACGGGCCGGGGGCCGGCGGGCGGGGGGCGGCGGCCCGGGGCCTGGGGGGCGGCCGGGCCGCGAGCCCCGACAGCGGCACACGGCGAACGCGCGCGAGCGGGACCGGACGAACAGCGTGAACACGGCCTTCACGGCGCTGCGCACGCTCATCCCCACCGAGCCGGCCGACCGCAAGCTCTCCAAGATCGAGACCCTGCGCCTGGCCTCCAGCTACATCTCGCACCTGGGCAACGTGTTGCTGGTGGGTGAGGCCTGCGGCGACGGGCAACCCTGCCACTCGGGGCCCGCCTTCTTCCACGCGGCGCGCTCTGGCAGCCCTCCACCCCCGCCGCCCCCGCCCCCCGCCCGCGACGGCGAGAACGCCCAGCCCAAACAGATCTGCACCTTCTGCCTCAGCAACCAAAGAAAGTTGGTGAGTGTTGGCCGCGGGTCGTCCCCAGAAAGGGAGGCGAGGAGGATGGGGCGCCCCCCACCTCCAAACCACCCGTGCAACCCACACCTGCCTGGCAGAGAGGGCGGGGCCAGAGGCAGGCAGAGCTCCCCAGCAGCACCTGTTAACCCACGCGCAACCCCGTGCCCGGGGCGGGGGGGGGCGGGGGGGGGGGCGCAGCACGAGGAGGAGGGCGCAGCTGGAGCAGGCGGGGCCGGGCCTTCCCTGGACGTTCTCCCCACGAGTCCTCTGGACACAGGCTCCCACGGGGACCAGACAAGGGCACCCAGGGCCAGATGGGGGAGGAGACTGTGGCAGGGCCGACACCAACTTGGAAGCTAGGGGACCAAACCAGGGTTGGATCAAGCAACTCTGGCCACCCACCCTGCCCCCGGGGGAAAGAGACTCAGGGGCAGTGGGATCCACTTGCTCTGCCACTGGCCTAAGGCTTATTGGGCACCTGCCTGCCCTCCCCTGGCCCCTGCCCCTGGGGCTGCCCACTCGGACACCAGTGCAGCTGTGGGACCCGCTGGCAGGAGCGGGCAGGAGACTGGGGGCTGGGGGAGAGGCCCCGCTGCGGGAGACGCTGGCTGGCCGTGATTTACGGCTTCTGCTGTGCTTGGTGGCACTGGAAAAGCAGGGTGAGCAGGCAAGGAGAAAATACGGCGCGGCTCTCCCCAATCCCCACTTCCTCTCCAGACGGCACGCGCGAGCTCCTGGGGCCTGAACATCTGGGAAATTTAATTTTACAATTTCGGCTGTGCAGCAGCGTACTCTCCTCCCCAAGCCGCTTGGGGAAGCTGGGCTGAGCGTGGAAGGGGGGTGCTTTCAGCACCCCACCACCCGAGACAGCACCCAGTGGGGAAGCCCAGAGGTGCAGGCTGGCACTGGTCTCTGCGCGGGCCCTGACACTGCCCTCCCCTCTGCAGAGCAAGGACCGAGACAGAAAGACGGCGATTCGGAGTTAGAGGCGGACACTGCTGGGCCATCCACGGAGAGCCCCCATGGACCTGACTCGGGCACAGGCCTCCCTGAGGGCACCCCCCAGGCCAGCCCTGCCCCAGCTGTGAGCGGGGCCGATGGACAGACAGGCGGTGGGACTCAGAGCTGGCCCAGCACTTGCCCAGCCCCACTGGAACTTTCCGTGCTGGCTCCCAACCTGGTTTTCTTCTGGTCGCTATGTGCTGGCATCTTTGATACGATAATATAAAGTCTGGAAACTTTGTATAATTAAAAGCAAAACAATTATCTTCTAAACACGGACGCACACTGTCCTCTCCAGCAATCGAGAATCCACCCTGAGCCGGAGCCCGAGCCCACCCTCCCACCCCTCAGGGCTCCATGGGCCAAGGTACCCAGTTCTCGGGGAAGGTCCCCCACTTTCCCGGGCTCAGGGCCGGCGCGCCCAGCACCCCCGACCAGGGAACTACAGCGTGGGGTCCGAAGGAGACCTGTGAAGGGAGAGGAGGGCGAGGGACCGAGCAGGACACAGGCAGCCCAGGCCCGGGAGCAGTCTCGCCCCACCCCCGTTCCAAGAGCCTGCCTGGTGTCCCAGTGCCCTGAAGGGTCCTCAGTGCTTGCGGCATGCAACTCACTGGTCGCTCTTCAGGGCCTCGGCACCTCAGCCTCTGCCCACGGAGCCCCACGAAGGGGGCCTGTGGGGGAGGGTAAGCGAGGGGCACTGTCTGGCAGAGTGAGTCCCCAGGCCTGAGGGCATGGACCAGGTGGCAGCTGCCTGTGTGTACCCCTGGGGCCCACCCCTGCCCCCAGCCCTGCAATTGGCCCCGGCAGCACTGCTCACACCGAGAGGACCCCTGGCTGCCCACCACCCACCCACCCACCCAACTCCCCCAAAGGCCCCACCTGCCCATGAGGAGGGCAATCCAGGCTTCTCCCCAGAGCTGTGCACAGCTGGTGGACCACTAAAATCGTGCAGGTGACAATTATAGACTAGTGGCGCGAGCTCCACGGGCACAGCAGAGAAGAGAGGTGGGGGCGGCTCTGTGCAGGCCACCCCAGCACCCCCAGGCTGGCCAGCAGCCTGACTTCCGGCCAGCGGGCGGGGAATGGCCATGAGCGCCAGGTGCCAGCCCTGGGCCCTGCAAGCCCTCAGCGCAGGCTCAGGGACCCCGGGAGAGGGCAGGTGCCAGGCCCACGTGGGCACCGCAACAGGGCAGGGCTAGAGCCACCCCCTCCTCTGAACAGACGGGCTCCAGGGAACCGAGAAGCAGGAAGCGATGGTGTAATTTTGGAGGAAATTCTCAAAGCCAGAGCCATTAAGGACTAGAAGGGGGCTGTGTCCAATCTGATAGAAATATAACAGGATAAAAAGTCACAACGGCAGGTTCCACTCAGAGAGAAACCCAACCCCAAATTTCCTCTCCTTAATCCTGCAGGAGCTTACAGCTGGCCAGCCAAAGGGGGGGAGAGGGCATGCTCGGTCACCCCCACCCGCCTGCCTGGAGAGCCAGGACCCAGGAGGAATGTGGGGGTCTGCCTGGGGGATGAGAAAGGCACCCCTTCCGCCCCGGGGCACTGAGGACACTGCGAGAACGCGACCCGCAGAGGGGCACGCGGGCAAGCAGGGACGCCCCCCAGGGTCTCTGGCCTGCCTCCCCTGCTCCCCGGGGCACCAGTGCAGTTCTGTGGGGACGGTCTGTGGCCCACCTGCCGCTCACCCACCGGCCTCACCTCTCCATACCTGGGCTAGGTGGGAGTGCACCCTCCCTCACAAATCCTCCCGAAGACGATGGGCGGCAGGGGGCAGGGGGCCGCATGCCCTGCACAAAGGCCTGAGAGAAGAGTGCGGGGTGAGGGGGACAGGCAGGGCGAGGCCGGAGGGGCATGGGTGTCAGGGACCCTTGGAGCCGGTGCAGGAGAGGAGAAGGGGCTGAGGGAGCCTCAGAGATGCCAAGTCGGTAGGAGAGGACAGGCCGTTGGGACGGTCCCCAGGGGCCGGCAGGTCCTGGCACGGGGCGCGTGGGCCAGGCCCTCGGCTGCTGGGCCTGTGACTCCGACAGCGGCTGCAGCTTGGCCAGCCTCGGGCCCGGGCAGTGGGCCCGGTCGCTCCCTGAGCTGCACCGGTAGCAGCAGAGGCTGAGAGCCTGGCCCGCCAGCCAGCAGGGGAGGGAGGGGAGGGGGCGGGGAGGGGCACGCCGTCACCCTCCACCGCTCCAGAAATTCAAACCAGACTGGGGGTGGCGGGCCGGCCCGAGCCCCTGCAGCCCCACGAGAGTCCACTTGGCTATTCACGGCAGCCGCCAGGCCCCCGTCCACCACAAACCCCACTTCCTCCCCAGGACGCCAGCCTCGCCCCTCCACCGAGCCTCTGCGTGCCAGTGCCCCACAGAGGCGGCACGAAAGGAGGGCCCAGCCCGCACCCTGGGCCAGCAGCCGCCTCTGCGGGCCAAGCAGGCCTGGAAACGCTCTGATGGCCATCAGGGCCAGGCTGTCAGCTCCCTGTCCCCAGCCCGGGGAACGAGCTGCTGCCGGCACCACGTGATCCATCGCCAGGCCGCCTGCGCCCGCAGGCCAGCCGGCCCCCACCCTGCGCAGCACCTGCGGGCTGCCAGGAAGCACATGTGACCCTGTGGGGGCGGGAGCCCGCCGACCCCTCCAGGGCCCAGACAGCCCCCAGCCTGCGCTCTCCCAGGGGGCCGCCATGCCCCAAGGACGAGCCTTCGGGCGGCAGGGGTCCCCCGCCCCCCAGGCTGCACCGGACACGGGCGGCCACCGGCTGATGTGTCGGCTGGGATTTTTCCGCTCTCGCAGAGCCCCCCCTCCCCTCCCCCTCCCCAAAGTGGCTGCAGCTGTCAGGACCGCAGATTGGAACTGCAGGTACGGCGCTGGCCCGCTGCCCACCTCCCTCCCGTGTCTGTCTGAGAGAAAGGAAGCCGGCCCACCTCTGGAATCCTTCACTCTCTCCTCGTTCCGCCTCTCCCACCTGTCCCCGGGGAGCGCGGGGTCAGCCGCCCTCGCTCGGGCTCTCTCTTCCCCTTGCCCCTCTCCGATTACAATGCCGGCAGTGTTCCCTCAGCTCCCCCGACACGGAGCCCCCCCCGCCCCCCGCCTTCCTGCACCTCCTCTCTCCCGCACTCCATGGCGGGAGGAGGACAGGCCACGTGCCCCAGGCCACCTGCTGCAGCTGAACCCACACAAGGTGCTGGCAGGATGAGTCCTGAGTCCTGGTCGACGGGCCCAAGGGGAGAAAGCCAGGTCCCACTCGGCCTCTTCCTGCCCCAAAGACCAAAGCCAGCTGAGGGGATCCCGGCAGGGGTCGGGGTCAGAAGCAGGGCCCACCAGCTGTAGCCAGCCAGGCCAGGGTGGGGCGGGCGAGAAACTCGGAACCCCCTTCCCAAACCTCCTCCGTCAGACTGTCCCTCCCAGTTGCCGTCCTCACAGAAGTGCTGCTGGCCCGACCCACCCGAGCCGTCGGACGTCGTGTGGGCACAGGGCCCCTCCAAGGCCACTCCTTGACCCCTGACCAGTGCCTCCACGGCTGCTGGGGTAGAGAGAAGCAAGTCCACTCCCCCGCCAAGGGGTCCATGGGGGAGGGGGTGAGGGCACCGAGGTTGCCCCTGCTCTTCGGTCCTCAGATACCCAAGACCCCCACCCACCTGCCCCTCCCCCTCCTGGGGTTGGCCAGGGTCCAGCGGGCATTCCCACGTGGGACACCCGAATCTCGGCTCCCTGCAGGCAAGGGCTCCCGGAAACTCCCCTGGGAATGCTGGAGGTGGGCATAGGCTTGGGACCCCCTTGCTAAGTGCCAAAGGCCCACTACGCTGCTTCACACATCCCAGCCCCAGCCCCTCTAAGACCTCATTCGGGAGGACTCGCCCCGAGCCCCTGCCCACACACGGCCAGCCCCCCACCCCGAGCCCTGTCCTCAGCGAGGCAGCCACGGCCTGGGCCGGGACACATGCTGGCCCTGCTCAGCAGCCAGCCGCTCACCGCCTTTCCCACACAACTTGCCCCCACAAGCCTGCCCAGCCAGCCCCAGTCCACGGCCACACCTCCAGCCCTAGGGCGACACCCACCCCACCCCCGCCCCGCCCCAGGCCCAGGAAACTGGCTCCAGTGGGCACAGGGCAGGCCAGGGCCTCTACCACCCAGCTGCCCCAGTGAAAGGGAGGGTGCTGCGATCCTCCAACACCCTCCGCCCTCCCCAGGGGGAACCCTGTCTCCCAAGTGTGACAAGTGGACCCGGGGGGGCGGCGCTGGCGGGGGGCACCCCACACACACCCAAACGCAGCGGGCCTGGCTGAGAGGTGGTGCCTGGCAAAGGCAGCCAGGGGCGCCCTGAGGTCACAGCCGCCACACCCACAGCCCCCCCACGGCCACCTGTGAGGCCACGGTGTCATCGGGCCCCTCCCAGGCCAGGCGGCCGGGGCGACCGGAGGGTCTGTCGGAGCCTGGCCGTGGGACGGGGGCCCGCCAGGGAGGCCGGCGGCCCGCGAGGCCGAGACGCACGCTCTGCGCAACAGCTCGAAACCCGAGCCGCGGCTGCGCTGCCAGCAGCAAGCGAGCGCCGGGGGCCGAGGGCCGCGCCGGGGGCCGGGGCCGGGGGCGGGGCCCGGAGGACGCGGCTGCCGCTCAGTAGCCGGGAGGCCATTAGCGGCGCCTGGCGGGAGAGCTGGGAGGACCGCAGCCCGGACGCAGATGCGCCCGCCGCCCGCCCACCCTTGCAGGGCCGGGACCCCGGGGGCTCGCAGCCCCGCCCCCACCCCACCCGCCCAAGGCCTCAGCTTCTCCCAGGCCAGAGGCAGGGTGGGGGAACCCCGCTGCTGCGAAGGCCGCCCAGCCCCCCGCCCCCGCCCCTCCTCCCGGGGCGGCAGCTGGATGAGATCACGTCTGTGGGGGAGGGGTGCAGTGGACTTGTGGGAGCGGGGCTCCCCCCACTCACGGTGGCCAGGACCCCCGCCACGCGTGGCCTGGCAGCACGTTCAGGGGCTGCAGCCCTGTTGCTGCCTGGGATGTGAGCTGGGGGGAAGGTACGGAGAAGGCCAAGGTGCGGAAACAGGACCCAGGTCTCCCGAGAAGGAGGACCGTTGCTCACCCGTCAGTGCCTGGGACCGGGGTCCCCCAAAGCCATGCACGGCAGAGGCCGGCGGTCAGAGGGCCTAGAAAGTCCGGGCCTCAAGCCCAGGCCTGAGGGGTGGGCAGGACAGGGACTGGGGAGGGGGAGGTTGGGCACTGCCACACCGCAGGTTCTCCCCCAGGAGCATGCCTTGTCAGGACACCACTGCTGGAGGCTGGCCAAGGCCTGAGTGGAGTCCTGGCACCACCGGCCACCTCCAAGGATGCTGCGTGGAGGAGGCGCTGCCCGACACAATGCGACCAAGTGTTCGCAGACGGTGGCCCCTCCCAAGTGCCAACCACCCAGGGCACAGCCCCGGGGTGGGGGAGGCTCCCGCGCCCCTCGCGTGCTCTTGCCCCTTGGGCTCCCGAGAGGACTGCTCGCCACCCCACCTCTCAAGCCTCTTCCCTGAAGCCCACCCTGCTTTGCACAGACGGCAGAGACGCGGCGACAAGTGTGTGTGTGTCGGGGGGGGGGGCGGGGGGGCCGGGGCAGCACTTCTCAGGGAGGAGAGCATCTGTCAGGCCAGCCTGGTCCCTGAAAGCCGAGCTCTGCCGCCCCCTCGAGCCACAGCCGGCTGTGCTGGCAGAAGTACGGCTCCCTGTCACTCAGGCGACATATGGGATAGTCATCGCCGGAGGAAGCAGCCCCCACCCCGGCGGCTCCAGCACAGCCCGAGCCAGGAGGAGCGCCTCCCCGCGGGCGGGCCGAAGCCCCTCCCCCGGCCTCTGCACTCCATTTACAATCATCATCGATTTCTCAAAATACCGAATATAAAAAAGTAGCCGACAGGATGTGGCTGCCGACAGCCAGAGCCCCTGGGAGGGGGGGAGACAGGCCGGGAGCCGCGCTGCACCGGCCCCCCTTCACCGAGCACGCCCGCTGCTCCGGCCAGGAAACCAATTTATTTTGTTTTGTCTCTGTTCTCTGAGCGCACAGAGACCGGGTCGGGCGCGCAGCCAAGGCTCCTGCAGCCGCTGCCAAGAGAGCAGAGGATGGGGGTGGAAGCTGCGCGGGGGGGGGGGCGGCGCGCGTGTCTCCCCAGCCGGGACAGCCCCTGGCAGGCGGCAGGAAGAGCCACCGGGCGGCAGGGACCGCCGTCTCTGCAGGCCCCCCAGCCCGAGGAGGCACACACCCGGAGGGCTCACGCCAGGGCAGTGGGCACGGGGGCCGCAGCCCCGCCCGGCGGCCAGGACACATTAGGGAGGGGGCGGCTGGGCGAGCAGCACGGCCACGTCTACCTGGGAGGCTCCTCAGCCCCAGCGTCCCCCAGAACCCACGGGCAGCTCCGGGCAGCTGAGCCACAGCAGCCTCTGCCCGAGCACCCCTAGCCTGGCAGCAAGCTTTCCCCTTGAGAGCGTAAACGTGGGAAGGACGACCAGATTCACTGAGGGCCCCTGCGGCCCAGGCCTCCAGGATGCCAGGGAGGAAAGGGGCAGAGAACCGGGGCCGCCCGTCTCCTGCCCTCAGTGCCCAGTGCAGGTGCCCGTGGGGCCTGTCACTGCACCCTCACCCCCGGGGCCCAGCCCAGGCCGGCTGGTGTCGGCGAAGCCTCCCCGGGCCTGTCGGTGCCCGCCCAGAGCATAGGGGCGCCCACCGCCTGCCAGCCCCGCCGCCCACCCCCAGGGCCCAGGGGTGGCTGCGAGGTGCCCAGTGCCCTCCCCTCCCCGCGATGACACACACTCCTGCAGTCACGTGTACCCGACCCTGAATCGCTCTTCCAGACGGGGACTGGGGCCCCAGGCCAGGACGCCCACTCAGGCCTCGCTGTGGCCTGACCCACCTCTGCCCAGGCAGTGCAGCCCACCCTGCGAGCGAGGAGGCCACGGCCCCAGCCATACCTCCTCGTCAGAGCTGTCCTCCACGTACTCGTCCTCAAGCCGCACACTCGCCACCTCCGTCCTCGGCGAAGGGGTCCCGGCCTGGGAAGGGAAGGGGAGAGCAATTATGTTATGTCAGGACACTGACGCCCTATGCCTGGGGCAGATCGCAGGTCCAGGATGCCCGCCCCCTCCTGCCAACGCTGAGGCCTAGGTTCCTACACCCCAGTCTCTAAGCGGCTCCAACCTGGTCCCACCGCAGGTCTAAGTGGGCCTCTCAGGGAGGGGGGTCCCACCCAGGGTCATCCTCTGTCAAGGGCTGGACCCATCATAACGTCCAAGCTCCGGGAGAGGACCCCAGGGAGGGGCTGACACCGGCAAAGGAGCACTTAGCCACCCCCGCACCCCTTAATGCGAACAACGGCTGCAGGGCTCCCGGCCCAAAGGCCCAGCCGAGCCCAGAGCCAGCCTGGGCTCAGGGGACGAGGCCTCTCAGCAGCCGTTCCACCGAGGGGAAGGCCATGTACTCGCTCTTGGCCACCAGCAGAGGGGCCACAGCCGACCCACTCCTAGGGCAAGACCCTTGCCCCGAGGAGGCCACATTCAGCGCAGCCGGCCAAGGGCCCAGAGAGGCACCCACACTCTCAGACTGCTGGGAGGACCCGGCCCCAGGCTGACCCCGCCCACCGGGCCAGTGAGTGGGTGCCACTGCTCACTCACACCCCAACCTGGAAAACAGATTCTCCCCTTGTGGGGCGGGGGGACCTGGTGCACCGGAACTGGGATTGATGGGGAGAACAGCCCGTCTCTCCCCCACGACTCCAGGGGCAGTAAAGTGTAGCAGGGGCCCCCCCACCCCAAGCACGGGCGCCCCGCCCAGAGCCCCGCTCCCCCTGCCCGGGCAGGAGCCAAAGGCCCGCAAGGCAGCTCTCCCTCCCTCCTGTTTTTCCCTCGGTGTAAGGAGGGTGGGAGAGTAACTTTCTTTCCAGGCCAGGAAAAGGCGAGATTCGGTTTCCACGTCTCTCCCACCCCTTGCTCCCCGAGCTGTGCGCTGCGGGAGCCCTGCCCTGAAAGTGGGTCAGCACTGCCTGGGGGCGGGGGCAAGCGGGGGGCGCAGAGGGCCAGCCTGGGACCCAAAGCTTTCCTGCCGTCCTCACCCACAGCAGCAACCAGCGGACACACCTGCCCCAGGCCCTGGGCTGGCAGGACCCCAGGCCGGGCCACTTGCAAGTCTCTCCACAGCCCCCTGATGCCAGCCCGTGGCTGACAGGCCACTGGTCGCAGCAGGGTCGGCAGTGCAGGCCACGGTGCTCCAAGGCTGCCAACTGCCAGCCAGTCTGATGCCCCCCACCAGGCACTGGACCCCAGAAGCCCAGCACCACCTGCACGACAGGCCACCATCCCGGGGCCCTGGCCAGCCCCAGTGATGCCTGCGGAACCAGACACAGGCGGGACCTCAGCAAGGGGAGGGGACACCCAGCAGCGGGGCTCTGAGTTTCTGGGCAAAAGAGCTGGACACCCGGCAAGGAGGGCCCTCCCTCACGGCACCAGGGCTCTGAAGCCACATCCTCCCTCCAGAGGTGACGCTGCAAGGCAGATGGTGGCCACCAGGGGGCTGCCGTGATGCGGGGCGTGGCCCAGCTCCTGGGACCAGGAGGACCTAACAAACCCCGCCCCTTCAAAGTTTAGAGGTACCGTAGCCGGGCAGTGGCCACCGTAAAAAAGGGAGAACTTGCACAGCGCCGCCCTCTCTCCGCTTTCTCAAGCGGCCCAGCCCCGGCCCCCAACATCCTCAGGCACAGGCACCAGGTGGCGAGGGACTGCCCAGAGCCGCCAGCGCCCACCCCAAGACGGGGTCAACGCCACGTGCTGCGGGCTCGCAAACGTGTCCATGTGGATGGCTGGGGGCCCACGGGCAGGACCAGAGGGAAGTGGGGTTCTGTAGGCAAATGTCCCAGACCAGGGGACCAAGGGAGGCAGGACGGGCCTCTCCTGGGAGGCGCTGCAGCCTCGCAACATGACTGGCAGCTCCACGGCTTGCTTGCTCTTGGAACCCTGAGTCCCGAGAGGGGGGACAAGCAGGCAGAGGTGAGATGCCCAGTGACAGCCAGCCACTCAGGTCACCCCACCCAGACGTGTGAGTGAAGCCCAGAACACGGGATGTGATCTGAGTGACCACCCTCCGAGGGCAGAACATACTAGAAACCTGGGGAGGGTACAGGAGAAGCTGACGTGCTTCACAGCTGAGGGGGGGGCTGTGGGATCTCCCAAACCCACTGATCATGTCACCCCAGATGCGACACCACCCCACCTGCCCTGAACTCTGATCCCCAGAAATAAGAGTGTCTGACGCTGGGCCACGGCCGGGGCTCTCTGGGACAGGCCCGGGCACATCCTGCCTGAGGTGGCCTCCACTGACGGGGCCCACTCCCTCCCCAGGAGCCAACGCCCAGACCCCACAGTGCACAGGTCTGGGACTCACAGCTGCTACTGGTTTCCTAGGGGCCCTGCCCACCACTCCCCAGAGCTGAGCTGAGACCCAGATGGGCTCCTCCTGCCCAAGGGTTTGCAGTAAGCTCAGTGCACAGACAGTACAGGCAGGACTCTTAAGTTATCTGGGAGATGCTAGTTGCACATTAGGCATCGCTACTAGGTCTTCTGTTACATTCCTTTTTTTTTTTTTTTTTTTTTGCGGTACGCGGGCCTCTCACTGCTGCGGCCTCTCCCGTTGCGGAGCACAGGCTCCGGACGCGCAGGCTCAGAGGCCATGGTTCACGGGCCCAGCCGCTACGCGGCATGTGGGATCCTCCCGGACCGGGGCGTCCCCTGCATCGGCAGGCGGACTCTCAACCACTGTGCCACCAGGGAAGCCCTGTTACATTCTTGAACGTGGCAAGCAGATTCAACTAATGAAGATGGGAACTTCTGTACAAAAGAATAAGAAAACAAAATACAGGAAAACCCACACAAATGAGAAAGGACCAAACCAAACAGGACAAGCAGAAGAAAAAACGGATCTAAACAAGCACAAAAATGAAGAAATGGCCGTCAGCACCTAAATCCACTCAAGATGAGAAATCAAGAGGAGGCCCAGCAACGCGAGACCTATGGGACCGGAAAAGCCCGCCCAAAAGCACCACCAAGTGCTACCAGGGGGACACAGGGAAGCAAGAGGCCCTGGGTGACTGGGGGTGCCCGGCGGCAGGAGCCACCACCTGAGGGTGGAAACAGGAGGCGTGTGGGCGGCCAGTGGGGGAGGGGCCCGGGGCTCCCCTCCAGCTTGCTCGCAGGGGACAACCCACGGGCTGGGGCAGGTGAAGGTGGGTCGGCAGACCCTCGAGAGGGCCCTGAACTAGCAGAACTCCCCAGCGTGGTAGGAAGGTTCTGCAGGTTAGCAGCCCTGCCGTAGCTGCAGGATGAGAGGAACAGGCTGACTCGGGGGGCCCCAATGCAGAGCATGACAGGGCTGTCACGGGGGCCGCTCCTGGGTGTCTCGTGCGGCCAGGCTCGGGGGGAGACAGGAGAACACACAGGAAGCACTGACTGGCCTGTTCGTGAACAGGAGACGTGGAGAATCGCCAGCTACACCAGGTGGAGCGGTGGATGGCTTCTGAGGAACGGGTGGAAGAAAAGGGGAGATGGGGGGACTTCCACCAGGAGTCAAGAGCACCCACCTCTTCAGTTCCCGTTCTTGGCCTGGACGAATTCCAACCCAGTACTGAGGTCCCCGCTTTAGAAGAAAATACTCCAACACCCCTCAGCTACAGCAGGAAGAAGCCAGAGACGTGAGTGCCCAGGCCAAGCAGGTTCCAGGGAAGCTGGCAGGGCTCCAGGATGACCCACAGGGCATGCGGATGGGCGCTAAGAGCCTGCGCACGCGCGGGGAGGGGAGCACGGCACTAGCGGGAGACAAGGCGGGGTGAGGGAGCACCACCGGCCCAACGGAGCACGGAAGGGAGGGCCCGAGGGCCTGGCTGCCAGTGGGGGACGCCTGGGGAGGGCGCAGAGCCACAGGCAGCCTCACCCCCTCTGAGGACGCCCCCACCCAGGTGGCCTGGGCTGACTTCCTCAGACAGAGGGCTCAGAGGGCACCCCGGAGGGCCAAGGGCCAGGGGCGAGGACGGCTCCCCACCCTCTGGAGAGGGTGGGCATGGAGTCTCTGCTGAGCTGCAGCTCGGCACCCGCTGAGCCGGCCGCCAGCAGACCCAGGACGGCAGCACAGGTACCTCTGCGGAGCAGCACAAGCCCAGTGGCTCGCGGGGCACAGGTGGTCAGCCTCGAGATGCCTGTACAGCAGTACCTCACCTAGAGAATTTCAACTAAAAATTATTTTTATTAAAAAAAGTTATTTAAAAAATAACTTTAACTTTTAAAAATCATTCCTAAAATTTTGCTTATAAAAGAGGATAAAAATCCTATTTTAAAGGAAAACACTTAAGCGTGTGGACCCTTAATTTTTTTTTTTTTTTTTTTTTTCCGGTACGCGGGCCTCTCACTGTTGTGGCCTCTCCTGTTGCGGAGCACAGGCTCCGGACACGCAGGCTCAGCGGCCATGGCTCACGGGCCCAGCCGCTCTGCGGCATGTGGGATCTTCCCGGACCGGGGCACGAACCCACGTCCCCTGCATTGGCAGGCGGACTCTCAACCACTGCGCCACCAGGGAAGCCCCGATCCTTAATTTTAAAAGAGGAGGAAAAGATCCAGGAAGATAATTTAACCATGAACTGTGCTCACCAAGGAGAGTGAAGGCAGCGAATGGAAACGTCCTTTACGGAATAGTGTTGATGTAAGATTTAACGTTTTGTCAAGGAGGGAATATTTTGTAAATTTAAAAAGTTAAGGGACTTCCCTGGTGGTCCAGTGGTAAAGAATCCGCCTTCCAATGCAGGGGACGCGGGTTCGATCCCCGGTCAGGGAACTAAGTTCCCACGTGCCGCGGGGCAACTAAGCCCACGTGCTACAAACTACAGAGCCCAGCGCTCTGGAGCCCACACGCCACAACTAGAGAGAGAAAACCCGCACGGCACAACTAGAGAGAAGCCTGTGAGCCGCAACAAAAGAGCCTGTGTGCCGCAACTAAAACCCGATGCAGCCAAAAATAAAATAACTAACTAAATAAATAAATAATGAGTCTTAAAAAAAAAAGTTAAAAAGGAGAAAAATCTGCTCATAAGCCCATAAAGCACGGGCAAGGCAGTCTGTGGACCATCTTCTCTTTGTGCACCAGCGCTACAATTAAAGCTTGAATGGGTGGAGAGTTTAAATTGGATTTAAAATCTTGTCTTCCTAGGAAACAGATCAAATAAGTGTGGCTTTTGGTTTCCATCACGGTCCTAACCTCCAGGACACCACGGCCATTCAAAGTATAAACAGTTACAAGATCGTTTCTAGGATGCTCTGAACAACCAGTGTTGTGTTTTACTTAAATTAAGCTTTTCTGTCATTTTCCTCACTTAAGACAAGAGTGGGGTTTGCCTTTCCCCATCGTCACAGCAACAGGCAGGACAGCAAAGCCTCACGCGGCGGCCAGCTGGCTCCTGTGCCCCCGAGACCAGGCCAGGTGGATGGAGCTCCACTCGCTCCCACAAGTGCGGGGCCACCAGCTCCCCCCAGGCAGTCCCCTGCAAACAAATCCCACCTTGGGCTTTGCCCCTAGGAAACCCAGCCTACAGCTGAGTCTAGCAAAGCGGCCTGAGCCTCAGGAGAAGCGACATCAGAATCACCGGGGTAGGTGTGGGGGCCCAGGCAGGTAGATTTTGGGGGTTCCTATGAACAGAGCACATGACTATGCTTGAAAACTGGTGCCCTAGAGCTCAGAGCACCTCAGCTCCAAGAAAGCGTCCTACCCAGCCCCCACCAGCAACACCCACCCCCTCCCCTGCCCCGCTGCACCAGAGGAGGGACGAGGGCCTTGGGGTTCCCAAGGAACGGGAGAAAGCACTGCCGGGAGCCCCCAGAGAGCCCGATGCCTGCCAGGCACTTTCCTGGCCATGGTCATCCAGGGGGAGAGCCCACCAGGAGGCTCCTTGCCTACGCACCTGCTGCCCGGGGGGCTTCTCCGTCCCGCTGTGCTGCTCATCGCTGCTGGCCCCATCCTCCTCCTCAGCCGCAGTGTCGGCCTCACTACCGTCACTGCCGGAATCCTCCAGGCCTGAGAACACACTTTCCTCGCTGTCGGAGAGGCCAGGATCGCTGCCAGGCCCAGGGCTGAGACCAGGAGCACCGAGGAGAGAAGGCTAAAAGGAGCATGGCGTCAACGAGCCCACAGCCCACGCAGCAGGCACCCTGCGCTGACCCACAGCTCTGTGTGGCCGGCCTCCAAGGCCACAGCCCTCAGGCCACAGCCTCCACCTCCACCAAAACCACCCACCCAACCCAGGCCTCCCTCACCACCCACCTCCGCCGACAGCAGGCCGCGTGCCCTCGGAAGAGACATTCAACTCCTAGCATCTCACAAGGCAAGGACTCTTCAAGGAGTTCAGTTCCCATCACATCCCCCACACCGGCCCCCTATCCTCCACACCCCACCCTGGCACTTAAGAGACCCAGAGCTATGAGGACACTAGGGCGGGGTCTGGGGCAAGCAGAGGACCCCAACCTGAGGGACTTTTCCTCAGGTTGGATACAGAGCAGAAGACTCTGTATCCAACCAGATTGGGACCAACAGTTGATCAGTAAATTGTAAAGGTTGGTTGAAAAGACACAAAAACTACACAAGCTTTACTTAAAAGCAAGTGTTTCCATTCACCCCCTCAAGGGGTAGGACCAGAGCTTCCCCCGAGCAGAGCTCTGCTGACCAGACACTCCCCGATCCCTAAGTCTACAGGACGCAGTGCACGGTGTGGACCTTTTAGAACTGCAACAAGAACTTGCAGACTTTTAGCAAGCATTTATCTGAACGGAGAATTCGCTGCTTTTCAATTGTTAAGAAGTCTCTCACCTAATTGGACAGCCTGCACTCACCAATTACTTGGCAGCACTCAACTCAGCTTCCACAGAAACGACTCTGACACACACTAACTACTCCAACACTTAGTAAGCCATACAATTAAAACAGCAAGTGAAAACGGCATAAATGATTTGGGCACAAGTACAAATGGCTGCTGATGGGTACAGAGCCAGGAGGACTTGTCGCAAAGTGAGCGGGCAGCCGGACAACCCAGCAACGTGGAGTCCCGGCTCAGAGAGGCTCGACTGTACAAGCCTTCGGCGGCTTTCTACCACCGAGATTTGATGACACCCCACAACCCAGCTGGGGTCCAGCTGGAAACCAGGAGTGGCCATGAGTCCAGTTGAAACGATGCATCCAGGGCAGAAGGCACTGCCTTACTATTCTCGTACCCTCTTTTACAATGCATGCGACGTATTAGTAACGTATCAACAGACAAGTGGTTACTGCAGGCTCAAATCCCTTTAACGCAGGAAGCACAATTCAAAGGGCTAGGGAGGCTGCCGCACAGGATGCCAGCCCTCCTTCCTAGCTCTCTCCGGCCCAGACGTTCTTCCAACCGCAGAACAGCCCAGCCCCACACCGGCTACCCCTCGCACAGGGGGTGCTCCCTGCCCAGGACGCCCCCACAAGGCCACCACCAGCAGAGGACAGGCGACCCTCCTCCCCGCTTTCCCCGGCCTGGCTCCCCGGGGCTGGCGGCCGAGGAGCCGCCACGTGCGGCCCAGATGCACCTCCCCGTCCCGCTCGCGCAGCCCGCGGTCACCTCCTCCGGCTCCGGCGGCCGCTTCCCCGGCAGCGACCCCGCCGCCGCCGCCTCGCGCCCCACGCCCCGCGTGCCCGCCATGCTCCAGGCCAGCCCCGACCCGCGCCGCCACTTCCGGCAGCGACACGACCGCGTGGGCCTGGGGGCGGGGCCCTCAGGGTCAGAGGGCGCAGGGCGGGCCCTGGGTGGGGCGGGGCCGGCGTGCGCGCGCCGTGGGGACGCGGGCGGGCGGCGCCGGCGGGAGCGCGCCCGTCGCAAGATGGCGGCGGCCATGCTAGGGCTCGGGGCCGTGTGTGCGCAGCGAGCGGCGGCGGCGCGGCCCGAGCGGGAGGCGCGGCGGCGGCGCTAGCCCGGCCCTCAGCCCCTCCTCGCGATCGCTACCTCCGTTTCTCCCGCCTCGCCCGCTATGGATCTGCCCGTGGGCCCGGGCGCGGCGGGGCCCAGCAACGTCCCGGCCTTCCTGACCAAGCTGTGGACCCTCGTGAGCGACCCGGACACGGACGCGCTTATCTGCTGGAGCCCGGTGAGGGGCTGGGCGCGCCGGCCCGGGGCTTTTGGGGGCGGGCAGCAGGGCGTCGGGAAAGAGCGTCCGAGGCCGCCCCTCGTCGCTCCTGCCGCGCGCTCCCCTGGGCTGGGCAGGAGGGGCCTCTCCTCCTCGGTCTCGCGCCGACTATGTGCGGGACAACTGCGGAAGCGCGTCTGGCCTTAGGGCAGCGCCCAGTTTCGCTGGCGAGCGTTGTGCCCAGGTTGCCCCCGTAGCTTCTTAGATGAGTTACCAGGGTGGTGGGGTCGGCAGCCTTTGGGAAGAAATCAGGGCTTGACGCAGGAATTGGAGGGCGTTACTCTAGTGGAAAAGGAAAAGGAGCGAAAACAGAAAGCAAAACGTCATAAAGTTCCAGTGGGTCTCGAGCCCGTGTCCGGAGACCAGAGCCGGGTTTCCCAAGAGCGACTTTGTTTTTCATTCCTCTCGGGACGTCTTCGTTCGCGTCCCTGCCTCCAGTTGCCTGGCAGCAGGCTCGTTTCCGTGGTCTGACCCTGCAGACCGGACAATTCAGGCTTGCAGAGGTACAGCAGAGACTGTCTGGAGTTGCGGCCGAGAATCTGCCGTTCACGTCCGGGCTGTGACGTCGTGTCCGGGGAAGGCCGGAGCCATAGCTCAGGGCCGGCAGATGGGTGGCCTAGGCCGCCCTGGGCTGCGGAGCCTCTGGGCGCCTTCAGACATGCTTGCTCTCCTGAGAGTCCAGACGTTGGCTTTCTCAGACTCTCCTAAGTACTTGTCTTTCATAGTCTTAAGCCCTTAGGAAGGAAGCAGTAAGAGCTGAAGCGAGCCCAGAACTGGAGGCTGGGTCCTTCTTCCTGGGTTGTCTGCTGAAGCTCTGCCTCAAGAGGGGGAGAGGGAGTAAAGAGACTAGAAATCCGGCCGCGTCCTTGTGGGGGACACTTCGTGTTGGTCCAAGCAGCACATCCATGTGGCACTCTGCGTTCCCACTGCTTGTCTCTGTGATGGTGGGCAGCATTCCCAGAGAGGGGGCCGTGCTTTCCTAAAGCTTGTCCTGTTACCACCATCCCTTCGTTGCAGGCCTTGAACTTTGCAGACCCGAGGAAATGACCCCATGTTTCTGTCATCCTTCCTTCTTCCTCTTTCCCCTTTCCCTTAACTCCCGGGCAGCACTCTTACCCGGTTTGGGGAGGGGCATCAGAGATCTTTTGGGATGTTCCGAGCTTAGTCCTACTGGGGTGATCGCCCCACCTTTTGACCTGCTCACTGCTTCTGCTTAAAGATCGTGAGGCAGCGGGCAAAGCCGCACCAGCAAGTTCTCCAAGTCCCACTGCCTGTGCTCTGGGCAAGGCCTTGGAGCAGGAAAGCGGGAACCATCAAGCCTGAGACAGCCTCGTTCACAGTGGCTGCGCCACCCGCCGGCCCTGCTGGCACTTCCTCCCCGGGGGTAGAGGGGTGCTGACTGGAGCCTGTGCATTTGAGCCCCCCTGGTCTGTCCACAGGCCGAGCAGGGTGTGCTTGGTGCAGGACGCAGCGGGCGGGCTGGCTCTGCCAGGCAGGACAGAAACGGAGCCCTTTTCTGGGTTGGGCACGGTCTGCAGAGCTGCCCAGCCCCGAGAAAGGAGACAGCCCCCTGCCTAAGGCCTCAGTGATGCACACACAAGCCCCGGGCCTCTGTCAAAAAGTCCTCATGGAGACTTCTGCAGACTTGCAGCCCAAAGTCCAGCTTCCAGAGACCTTGGAAGGTTCTGGCATCTGTGCTCTCGGTGCCTTCCCCCTTGTGCTGGAAGTTTTCTCCCCATTCTGCCGAGGACTCTCCCTGCGTTTGACCCAGGGGACCAGGGAAAGGCGGTGGTGGGGTGGCTGACCCTCAAGGCTGATAATGTGGGGGGGTGGCTTCCGGCCCCAGAAACTCTGGCCGGGGGGCCAGTCCGGCAGTGTTGTGCGGCCTCTGCACAGCCCAGCGGACGGCCAGCACGTCACTGCCCAGAGAGTCGTGTTGGCTCCCCCCCTTCCAGACCCCCTGCCAGTTACCAATGCGCTTGGTGTGGGGCCACTGCTGAATAGGCCGGGGCTGCCCTGCAGGACCCGAGGCCCCACCGCCCTCGGGAGGGAAGCTGGTGAATGCAGCGGCTCTCCTGACCCGACTCCCACGGGACAGGGACGGGGGGGGGGGGAGCGCGCAGGGGAAGGAGGCTCTGCTTTTAGGCTGCAGGCACCTCGAGGCCCTAAGAGCGAGGGCCTCTTTCGCCTAGGGTGGCCCGTGTGAGCACGGGCAGTCAGAGGGTCAGAGGGTCACACTGGAGGGGCTGGCTGGAGAGCAGTCGCTGCAGTCAGGTCGCCAGCTCCCTGTGAGACCGACCCTTCGAGGAGGGTCCTGGTCACACCTGGCCACTCCGAGCTGGCCAAGGACCGTTTTCGGGGCTCCCACGACAGGCAGGGCTGCTCCTCCACCTGGCCTGGGAGCCAGGTGGGCCCCAGCAGGCCCTCCGCCCCGCCCTCGGGGATGGGCAGTGGCCCCGAAAGGCCCGAGGCACACCCGGTGCAGGCTGTGAGGGGCGCTGGGGGCCTGGAGGCTCCCGGTGCCCCCTGCACCTGCCAAACAGGACACGGCTGTCCCTATCCAGTCCCTCTGCGCAGCGGGAGGCCCAGCCCCTCGGGTATCGGTTCCCCTCCTTCCACAGCCCCACGTGGAGGTGACAGCCGGCCTTTTAGAGACACGGGAACTGAGTCCCAGAGACATCAGGAAACAGACAAAGAGCTGGGGGACTGCTGAGCAGGACCCAAAGTCCACGGTCTCTCGCTCACCTCTGGAGCCAGAGGCGTCCAGCTCTGGCTCACGCCTGCCCTCGCCATGCTCCGCGTCTCCCGGGTAGAGGGCAACGCGAGGCCTCCACCTGTGGGGTCCGGGCTCCGGCTCCACCCCACCTGCTTGCTTTCTTTTTCTTTTCTTTTTTTTTTAAATAAATATATTTATTTATTTTTGGCTGCCTTGGGTCTTCGTTGCTGTGTGCGGGCCTTCTCTAGTTGTGGCGGGCGGGGGCTACTCTGTTGCGGTGCACGGGCTTCTCATTGTCGTGGCTTCTCTTGTTAGGGAGCATAGGCTCTAGGCACATGGGCTCAGTAGTTGTGGCTCGCGGGCTCTAGAGCGCAGGCTCAGTAGTTGTGGTGCACGGGTTTAGTTGCTCCGCGGCATGTGGGATCTTCCCGGAGCAGGGCTCGAACCCGTGTCCCCTGCATTGGCAGGCGGATTCTTAACCACTGCGCCACCAGGGAAGCCCCTACCTGCTTTCTTAGCTTGACCCCAGCCACACTCGGACTAACCAGTACTTGGTGCTCATAGAACTGTAGTTTGTATTTTTACACTAGAGTCCCCCCGCTTCCCCTTCCGTAGAGATATATAGGTAAATGTATAGATGGATGGATGGATGGACGAGACGGGCAGAGATCTATAAACGGCAGGTTGTGTGTGTGGCCTCCTGTCTCTTTCCTCCCTCCACGGTCCTGGGGTGGGCGGGGGGGGGGGTGAGGAGGGGCACAGGGGTCTCAGAAGGGGCTGGAGGGAGGGTAGATGGGCACAGCACACCTGAGCCTGAGCCTGCCTGGCTCCACTGGGCCGTGTGTGCTCAGAATTCTTTATTAAAGGACCAGGGAGTGGTCAGCAGGGTCCTTAGGACCCACCCTGGAATGAGCGGTCAGCTCCCATCAGATATCACGGGAGCCGGGTGAAGACCCCAGAGCCTGCACCTTTGGCTGCAGGGTTTCCTTGAGATCTGCAGGGCTCGCAGGGGCTGGCTTTGCAAGCTGTGGAAGGAGGGAGGCCGGCTCCCTGAATGTTTCCCGATCTTGGAGGCGCTGGCAGCTGCCCCACAGTCTCCTCCCACTGGGAGGGCGCCGGCAGTTACTGAGTCAGCAGTCACCCGTGTGCAGATGTTCAGCTGGGCCTGGAGACCCGAGCATGGGGCCAGCGGCTGGACATGAGCGGGGATGCTTTGGTCATGGGGCCTGTGCTGCGACCCTGAGCAGAAATAAGAAAATGACATGAGGACAGTGCAGATGGTCCTATCCTCAGTTGAGGACAAGACAAAGGCCGGGGAGGGGACCGAAAGCGAGCTCCCCTCTGCACCCCGCCTTGTGCCTCCCGTGTCCTCCCGCCAGGCTGCGTTTCTCTGCTGCTGCGTCCACGCGGCTCTAGTGCTCACACTGCACGTGGGTGCCAGCTACACGCCCACTGCTCCCGGAGCACATCACACACACCAGTCTCTTTGGCTGGGGGACTAAAACGGGCCTTTTTTTCTGGGAATATACTTGAGAAGTACCGGTAGGCCTCTCATGGAATTACCGTGGATGTTAATCCTGTTGAGTTGTGGGCGCTTTGAGAAAATATTCAAAGACAGAGATCCTCCCTCTGTAAAAATGTACTTACATGCAAAACTTTGTATACGTTTCAGGTTGTTCACAGTTGTGTAGGAAATAGGGCCACAGACTCTGAATTTACAGTAAGACTTGATATTTACTAAGAACTGCATCGCAGGGGCAAGGGCATTGCTCACCAGCCAGCAGCTGGGCAACAGCTTCTCCCTGGTCCTGCCGTATTTCCCGTCACTGGTTTCCGTTATATCCAAGGGTAAGCCAGGACTTCCTGCAAGAATTGCACGTGGTCAGCAGAGGAGGAGGAGGCATCGGGCTCTGCGATGGACTCACCAGAAGGCCCTCTCAAACTTCTAACACACCTTAAGGTCAGGCTGGCAGGACACATTCAACATGGACTCAACCCACCAGCAGTGTTCAGGATTGTTAAACAGGAAGGACAGGTGAGCCCTCCAGGTGCCTAGGCTTTCTATCTGGAAGCAGTGTTCAGACTCTGAGAGCCCGGCCTTTGGAGAAACTGAGACAGCCAGAATTTGCAAGGCCTGGTACCAGAGAGGAGGAGCTGCACGTGAGCCCCTGAGGATCTTGGTCAAGTGCTGCTTTGCGCATCCGTGTGGGGAGCCTGGGAAGCCGCCCCAGAACTTCCAGGGAAAGAACAGCCGCTGAGGAGCCGCGTGGTGAGCGATCACCAGGCTCACCTAGAGCTGCCGAGTCATCTGATTCCTCACAGCCAGAGCGGAGAGGCCGCTCTAACATACAGAACCTTTCACGGACCTCTGAACAGCCACGCCTTGAAAGTGGGGCTGGATTAGCCCCAGAGAAAAGGCTACCCAAATGCAGTGTGAACGAGCTTAAAAACAAGCCTTAAAAGGATCAGGGCTTCCCTGGTGGCGCAGTGGTTGAGAGTCCGCCTGCCGATGCAGGGGACGCGGGTTCGTGCCCCGGTCCGGGAAGATCCCATATGCCGCAGAGCGGCTGGGCCCGTGAGCCATGGCCGCTGAGCCTGCACGTCCGGAGCCTGTGCTCCGCAACGGGAGAGGCCACAGCAGTGAGAGGCCCGCGTACCGCAAAAAAAAAAAAAAAGGATCAGGCTGATCCTTTCCTGCAGAACTGAGGGTGCAGTACTCTTGAAAGGAAGACAACTAAACTCAGACACAATGTAGTAAAATTCTTCGTGTCCAGGATCTAGTCAAAACTAATAGATGATCCACTTGGCATGAGAATGTGACCTGTAACAAAGAAGGGAAGAGTCATGGTAACAGATCCAGGCGTGATGGAAGTGGCGAGCAAGGACATTAAAGGTGTTACTAAGATGCTCTGTTTGCTCAAAGTAGAGAGAAAATGTTAAGACAGAAATGGAAGATATAAAAAGGAAGGAAATTGAACAGAATATCTCTGGAACAAGTGTCCCATGCAGAAGAATTCCACATTATTTCTGTTGACTCCCTTCAAAGAGGTGACACGTAATTCCCACCCTTCAGTGTTGGCTGCACACAGACTTCCTTCTGAGGAGTACAGGAGGGGGTGGGGGGAGAGACTGTACAGTGGAGACGCCTGACAGACAGGCCTCCACCAGCAGTGATGAGTCACGTTGACGGGTGTGCCCTGCCGTGCTGTGATGGGCAGTGCAAGCCACCTCTGTGGTCTTCCTCTCCAAAAACTTACATAACCCCAACTCCTCATGAGGGGAAAACATCAGACGAATCCAAGTTGAGCAACATTCTACACAGAAGCAGCCCCGTCCTCAGAGCTGTCAGGGGCGTCAGGAACCAGGAAAGTCTGAGACTGTCGAGAATGACGTAAGGAGACGTGCATGGAATGGAATGTCTCAGATGATTGTCCTGGAATAGAAAGACCTATCAGGTAAAAACTAAGGAAATCTGAACAAAATGGGGACTTCGGTTAAAAATAAACTATCAATGTATTGATTCATTACTTGTGGCATATGCACTAATGCAGGGTGTTAATAATAGGGAAATGGGGCGGGATATATGGGAACTCTGTACTGTCTAGCTTTTCTGTAAATCTAACTTTCTAAAGTTTAAAGCTTGTTTTTATAAGTCACTGGAGGGGATTAAACAGCAGATTAGAAACTGCAGAAGAAAAGATCACTGAACACTAGACTAGCCAAAGAAACTATGCCTGGTGATCACAGAGAGGAAAAAAAGACTGAAAAAAGTGAGCAGAGCCTTACGGGGATAATGTCACGTGGTCTGACACACAATTTAAGTTCCAGAGTAAAGGAGGAAGGAGAATTTTAGAAATACTGGTTGAGATTTGCCCCAGCTTTTTTTTTTCTTTGAAAGCTGTAAACCCACAGATCCAAGAATTTCAATGATTCCCAAGGAAGATAAAGCACAAAAATAAAAATGATAACCAATGCACATCACAATCAAATCGCTGAAAACAAGTGGTGAAGAGAAAATCTTAAAAGCAGCCAGACGGAAGAATAGGATAAGAATGAGACTGACTTCCGATCAGAGACAGCATGAGGCCTGGGACTGGAAGGGGCCCTGTAGGTGGAAGTCTGGTCAACACTCAAGACCTAGTGTAACTCACCACATCAACAGAACGGGGAAGAAAAGCCACACGATCTTAACAGAGGCAGAAGAAGCATTTGACAAGATTCAATATGCATTTCATGATAAAAACTCAGCAAGGGACTTCCCTGAGTGGCGCAGTGGTTAAGAATCCACCTGCCAGTGCAGGGGACACGGGTTCCGTCCCTGGTCTGGGAAGATCCCACATGCTGCGGAGCAACTAAACCCATGCACCACAACTGCTGAGCCTGAGCTCTAGAGCCCGCAAGCCACAGCTACTGAAGCCCGCGCGCCTAGAGCCCGTGCTCCGCAACAAGAGAAGCCACCGCAATGAGAAGCCCACGCAGCGCAACGAAGGATAGCCCTCACTCGCCACAACTAGAGAAAGCCCGTGCGCAGCAACGAAGACCCAACACGCCAAAAATAAATAAATACATAAAATTTTTTTAAAAGCTCAGCAAACTAGGAAGGGAAATTCATCAATCGCATAAAAAGCTTGTACCAAAAAAACCCTACTGCTAACATTATACTTAATGGTGAAAAACTGAATACTTTCCCCCAAGGCTGGAAAAGAAGGCAAGGATGTCTGCTCTTACTGCTTTTCCTTAATATGTTTGGGATGCCCTGGTCAGGCAATATGGCAAATCCATAAGTAAAAGACATCAAGATGGAGGTGCAAGAACTAAAACTCTATTCGTAGGAAACATTACTGTTCACTCAGCAAATCCCAAAGAACCTACAGAGAAGTTACTAGAACTAATGCATGAGTTCAGTGAGGTCACAGGATTCAAGGCCAATATACAGAAATGGAATATATTTCTATGTACCAGTAACGAGCTGTTGAAAATGGAAATACTTACAGTGCTACAGAAACCACAGAACACTTACTGGTTGTATTATCTGTGGCTGTGTAACTAGTCACCTCCAGACTAACTGCCTAAAACAACAAACCCTTGTTATCTCCCAGTGTCTGAGAGCCGTGAGCTGGCTGCCTCAGGATCTCTTGTGAGGGTGCAATCATCTCAAGACTCAGCTGGGGGGACTTTCCTGGTGGTCCAGCAGTTAAGACTTCGCCTTCCAATGCAGGGGGTGCGGGTTCAATCCCTGGTCGGGGAGCCAACGTCCCACATGCCTCTCGGCCAAAAAGCAAAAGATAAAACAATTAATACTGTAACAAATTCAATAAATACCTTGAAAACGGTCCACATCAAAAAAATCTTAGAAAAAAAATAGACTCAGCTGGGTGCTGGCAGCCTCAGTTCCTCACCCTGTGGACCTCTCCTTAGGGCTGCTTTCAGCATGTCACCTTGCCTCTCCCAGAGCAAGCGATCTGAGAGAGCGGGAGCCCAAGGTGGGCTTGTAATGTGTTCTCAAATACCATCATGTCTGCTGGATGCGGCTGGTCATAGAGAACACTTTTGGTAGATCATGGAAGGGGACAGCACAAGCTGTGAACTCCTGGAGGTGGGGATCCTTGGAGGCCATCTGTAGGCTAGTTATCATGGGGTAGATCTTGCAAAATGTGTATATGTATATATACATATGTGTATATATACACACACACACACATATATACGTGTGTGATTTATTCATTGAAAACTGTAAAACATGGCTGAGAAAAAGAGGTAAGTAGATTCCACACAACCCCAGTGAAATCCAAGCAGAAATTTTTGTGTGCACTAACCTTCAGTTTATATGAAAAAGCAAAGGGCAGAGAATAGTCAAACTTTTTTTTTTTTTTTTAAGGAGAACAAAGTTGGAAGACTCACACTATCTGATATCAAGACATACTGTAAAGCTATAATAATTAATACTGAGTGATATTGGCATAACTATAAACATACAAATAAGTGGAACAGACTAGAGAGTCCAGAAGTAGCCCCACCCAGTCAAGGTTATTTGATTTTTGACAAAGATGCCACTGTAATTCAATGGAGGAAGAACTGTCTTTTCAACAAATGGTGCTGGAATAATTGGACTTCCACAAGCACAAATGTGAGCCTGTCCTGTGCTTAATACTATATACAAAAATTAAACATAGACTGAAATATAAGAGCTAAAACTGTATAACTTCTAGAAGGAAAAAACCGGGACACAAATGTTCGTAGCAGTTAGTTATAATAGCCAAAAACAGGACACAACCCAAATGTCCATTAACTGGTGAGTAGAAGACAAACTGTGGGACATCCCTACAATGGAATACTACTCAGCATTTAAGAGGAACAAACAGCTTACCCTTGCAACACTACGGCTGCATCTCAAAGGCATTATGCTAAGTGAAAGGCTACATACAAACACAAAAGGCTACATACCCTGTGATTCCACTTACATGACATTCCAGAAAAGGCAAAACTATGGGGACAAAAGATCAGTGGTTGCCTGGGGATGAGGGAGGGGGTTGACTGCAAAGGGACATAGGGGTGGTTTGGGGGGTAGATGGAAATGTTCTCTATTCCTCGCTTGTGCGAGTAAACAGCTGTGTGTCAGAAATGGAGAGCTGTTCATTTAAAATGGTAAACTGTATATAGATTATAGCTTCCTTTTCAGAGATACGGAGGTACATCCCAGACGGCCAGCCATGTGGAGACACCCAATCAGTCAGCAAGGGTAGAGCTCAGCAAGCAGTCTGGCCTAGGGTGAGACAGGATGTGCTTGAGGTCGTGTGGGTGAATGGTAGATGCCACGTGGGGAGACTGAGGCACAGTGGCAGCCTGCAGATACCACCATCAAGACTCGCAGGAGTGCAGACTCCAGAGGAGCAGTTTTCTCCCCCATTTCCATCTGACAGGACATCCATCTCCTGTGCCACAGACATTCCCCAGCAGCCCACCAAACTCTTCCTGTCTGAAAATGTGTGAGATCCACGTAAAGCAGTGCTAAAAGGGAAATCAGAATGGCGTCTGAGCTTCCACATTAAAGTAAAAAAGAGCAAGATAAGCCCAAAGCAAGCAGAAGGAAGGAAATAATAAAGACAACAAAAATCAATGAAATTGAAAACAGTAAAACATGATAAATGAATTCAAAAGCTGAATCTTTCAAAAGATTGAGATCGGTAACTTGTGGAATGACTGACAGAAGAAAAAAGGTAAATTACTAATATCAGGAATCACAGAGGATATATCACTACAGACGCCACAGGTGGTAAGAGGATAATAAGGAAGTACTACAAACAACTCTATGCATGTAAAGTTGATAAAATGGACCAATTCCTTGAAAAGCACAAACGGCCAAAACTCACCCAAGGGGAAACATAACTATTAGTGGCCCTGAGTCTATTGGAGAAATAGAATTCCTAGTCATAAACCTTCCTAGAAAGAAGTTTTCAGGCCCAAATGATTAGACAAAAACAGTCCAAGAAAATTACAGGCCAATATCCTTCATAATGTCTTCTATAAAATTTTAGCAAATCAAATTTGGCAGTACATAAAAAGAATAATGTCACAACAAATGGGATTTATCCCAGGAATGCAAAGATGGTTCAAGATTTTTAAATCAATATAATCCACCATGTTAACAATCTAGAGAAGAAAAACCACATGATCATATTATTCGATTCAGAAAAAGCATTTGACAAAATTTGACATTCGTGATATTAAAAAAAAAATTCCTCAGGAAACTAGGAAAACCAGGGCTAGCAGGGACCTTCCTCAGCTTGATACAAAAGAATCTCTAAAAAAAAACAACACACACACAAAATTCCCACACCTAATATCATACATAATGGTAAGACACTGAATGCTTTGCTCATAAGATCAGAACAAAGCACAAAGTCTGTTTTCACCAGTTCTAGCTAATAGTGTACTGGAAGTCCTACCCAGTACATTAAGACAAGAAAAAGAAATTAAAGGCTAACTGGGGTGAGGGGAATTGAAGCCCCAGTATCCTCAGCCTGCCATGCCTGGGGTAGAGCCTCCATTCTATAGGTGGGGGCAGAATGGGGAAGAGGACCCTCAACCTCTTGGCTGCAATCACCAGGAATTTAGCCTCTTCACCTTCAAGTTGGACAGGATGAGAAATGCTGGTGGCCTGCCCCTCAGCAAGATACAGAAAGCCTTGGTTGTAAACTGAGGGGAGAGGAATCCCCACCTCTAGGCCAGAGCCTCCCAGAGTGTCATATCAATCCAGGTGAACTGATGTGAGAAAGAGGGAGCGAGTTACGGCTAAAATGCTACAGACTCACTGTTCCTACTGAGTTTTAGGTTTTCTTGAATAAATGTTTCTTCATTTGTTATATGCCTTCAGGACAATTTCCAGAGACTTTAGATGACTTAAATAAGCTTCGTTTTTTTTCTCCTTGGAGTGGTTCGCTGGATCTCCTTAGCTGCCTTCGCAGACAGAGAAACCTTGCCTTTATCTTTAGAGGATAGTTTTGCTGGATATCGAATTCTTGGCTGACAGGTTTTTTTCTTTCAGCACTTTTGGTATGTCATCCCACTGGCTTCTGGCCTGCATGGTTTCTGATGACAAATTAGCTGTTATTAGGGATTCCTTGTACATCATGGGTCTATTCTCTCTTAACTGCTTTCAAGATTCTTCCTTGGTCTTTTGCTTTCTTCAGTTTGATTATGGATATCTAGATGTGAATCTCTTTGAGTTTCTCCTTGGAATTTGTTAAGCTTCTTGGATATTTTTCATCAAATTTGGGAAGTTTTCTGCCATTATTTCTTCAGACATTCTTTCTGTCCCTTTCTCTCCTCTCCTTTATGCATAAGTTGGTCTTTGGTGGCGTACCACATTGTCTCTGAGGCCTGTTCACTTTCATCATTTTTTTCTCTTTCTGTCTCTCAGCCTAGGTAATCTCAGTTGAATATCTTCCTTCACGATTCTTTCTTATTCCTGCTTGGATCTGCTCTTGAGCCCTCTAGTGAATTTTAAATCTGAGTTGTTACACTTTTCAACTCCAGGATTTTTTTTTGTTCATATTTATAACTTCTATCTTTATTGTTATTCTTTGTTCTAAGAGATATCATTCTTATGCTTTCCTTTATTTCTTTAGATGCCATTTTGTTTTGTTCTTTGAACATATTTCAAATACCTGATTTTAAAGTCTTTGTCTAGTAAGTCCAACATCTGAGCTTCCTTAGGGACAGTTTCTTTTGGTTGCTTCTGTCCGATGTATGGGTCATACCTTGTTTCTTTGCATGTTTCGTAACTTTTTGTTGAATGTTGGAGTGTCCATTAATATAATGTGGCATTTGTTAAACTCAGTATCAGATTTTCTACGCTCGCCAGGATTTGTCGCTGTTTCTTGCTGTTGCTGTTTGTTTGTTTAGTGACTTTTCTGAACTAATTCTGGGCAGTTTGTGTTCTTTGTTATGTGTGGTCACTGAGTTCTCTGCCCAGTGAGCTCATTGGTCAGGGAGTAAAGGGAGCAGGAACGTCCTTCAATGCCTGGAGACAATAACCCTCCCAGCCTCTGCAGCGGACTCTGTATGTGCTGGGCGTGCCTTCACCTCCCAGCCAGGTAGTTGACACCTTGACTTTCTCCTCCACTTCCTGCTTATGCAGAGCCTCAGTCAGCCAGAGGTGAGAGGGCCTTTTCAGGTCTCTCTCAGGTGTGCACAGAGCTCTACATGGGCATGTGACTTCTAGATCCCCTGGAATATTTTGGAGCTTTTCAAAGCTCCTCTTGATATCTCATTCCCCAGCTCTTCCTTTTAAGTTTTCTGGTTAGCTTGTTTTTCCCCGTCTGCTGTCCACTGTCTTAGGCAGGCACAGGTTTCAAAATTGCCTCTAGATGTTTTCAACAAACATCCCTAGGAAAAGGCTTTTTATACTAAGAGAGCTTCCAGTCAAATCAAACAAAAACAGCCTTGCAAGTGGAACCTTCCAGGGAGTTGCCATACAGGCCTTGAAGGAGCCCCAGCCCCATTCTCACCCTGTGGCTGCCAGAATGCTGGTTCCCCCACGATTTCAGCTGTTGGTTTTCACAGCTACGGGAAAGGAGGCGGGAACAGGGCGAGTTTGAGTGCCGCAGCTCACTGATCTTGCTGAGATTCAACCATTTCTTGAATAAACTCTCCCCATGTTGGTGCAGTCCTTTGGGTGAGTGTCAGGGTTCTGAAGAAGTTGACTGAACATTTTTTGCTCGTTTTCTTATTGCTTCTTTGGAGGAAGAAAGCTGTAGAGGTCTCTCTTCCACCATTTCTCCTCACCTCACACTTACATCTGTTTATTGTCCCGTCTTTGTCCGTGTTGAGAAGCGTTGCTGCGTCCTGGTCACCGCCACGGGGATCTTCCGGCTCTTCCCTGTCCCTCGTCCCAGGGGAGGACTGCACCCGCTCCCGGGCCCTGCCAGCACAGAGGGCTGCCTTGTCGCCCTTCCAGTAGCTTTTGGACTGAGGGCAGGAAAGAAATGGAAGAGCAGCGTAGCAATTTTTGGGGTTTTTTTTTTTTGCGGTACGCGGACCTCTCACTGCTGTGGCCTCTCCCGTTGTGGAGCACAGGCTCCAGACGCGCAGGCTCAGCGGCCATGGCTCACGGGCCCAGCCGCTCCGCGGCATGTGGGATCTTCCCGGACCGGGGCACGAACCCGCATCCCCTGCATCGGCAGGTGGACTCTCAACCACTGCGCCACCAGGGAAGCCCAGCGTAGCAGTTTTGTTCATCTCTTGTTTTTTGTCTCTGTTGCCAAAAGAAAAACAAAGCTGCGTTTCTGAACGTGACTGTGTTGTTTTCCTCCAGAGTAACAGAAATCAGGTTCCCGTTTTCTTGGCTGCCTCCGTTTGGGGTCTTGGCTGTTCTTAGGGGAAATTTGCTGATTAAAGCTAGCACGAGGCCCCCTGAGGGAGGGGCCTGCCGTGCTCTGAGGTGCTTCCTGAACGGCCCTCTGCAGCCCGGGTGAGCGGGCCTTGGCAAGGGTGCTGGGTCCCAGGGAGACCTCCACCCTGGGTGGGGGCACAGCCCCTGCACGGAGGCGGCTGCGTGACCCCCACGTCTCCTGGCAGAGTGGGAACAGCTTCCACGTGCTGGACCAGGGCCAGTTCGCCAAGGAGGTGCTGCCCAAGTACTTCAAGCACAGCAACATGGCCAGCTTCGTGCGGCAGCTCAACATGTGTGAGTGCGCCGCCCCGGGGCCCCACTCGCTGGCCTGGTGCAGCCCCCAGGCTCTGAGCCCTGGGTAGCCCGGGGGCGTGGCCCAGATCCCGAGCACCTGCAGGGGGAGGGGGTGTCGTGGGGGGTGTGGAGCCTCCCTGAGACCGAGACCACCCAGCCACCTCAGGCAGGGCTCCCAAGAGGGCAGTGCTGGGCATTTCCCCACTTCCCCAGCCTCCCTCGTTCTCCAGCGGGGCGGTGGCCGTGCCGGAGTGAGGGCTGGGTCCCCAGCCCTGAGGCAGCACTGCCCCACCCTGTCGCGCGCAGATGGCTTCCGGAAGGTGGTCCACATCGAGCAGGGCGGCCTGGTCAAGCCAGAGAGGGACGACACCGAGTTCCAGCACCCGTGCTTCCTGCGCGGCCAGGAGCAGCTCCTGGAGAACATCAAGAGGAAAGTGACCAGCGTGAGTAGCCCTCCTCCCTCCCCCACGTCCTCGGACTTCCCTCCAGGCCGTCAGCAGGAGCAGCGTCCACCCCCTGTCCTGCTGGCCTGGCTGCACCGAGCCCTCTTCCTGCTGGCAGCCCCTCCTCCGTCAGCCACCACAGCGAAGGCCCCTCCAGACCGGCAGCCCCTTGGCCCTTTCTGCTGTATCCCGCCCCCCCCCAGGCCATCTCAGTGACTGCTCCCCTGGGGACCCAGGTGTCCACCCTGAGGAGCGAGGACATAAAGATTCACCAGGACAGTGTCACCAAGCTGCTGACCGACGTGCAGCTGATGAAGGGGAAGCAGGAGAGCATGGACTCCAAGCTGCTGGCCATGAAGCAGTAGGTGCTGGGACCAAGAGGCCTCCTGGGGAGCAAGCAGAGGAGGGGGAGGGGGCGCCAGCGGAGGGTCTCTCCCCCCAGTCCCGCCCCACAGGGTCCAAGACAGACGCTTCAGGCCTTCCACTCTCCAGACAGAGCTAGGTTCAGGCTTGCACAGCCTCCCACCCTGCCAGGTTGAACTCGTTTCCAGAAGGTGGGGTTGGACCCGGTTCCCATGGCAGCAAGCAGAGCTGGGCCTGGAGCAGCGGCCACGCCCTTGGGCTCCTCACGCAGCCCCCGAGCGCGTGCCTGGCATCACTCAGCACGGGTGTCACCTCTCCTCAGGCCTGGGAAGCAGGAAACACTTTGGGTTCTTTCTGGAACCCCTGCCCCTGGGGCATGTGTGGCCATCACAGAACCAGCTCTAGGCTCCCCCGAGCCAGGACCCCTATGGAGGCTGGCTTAGGTCTCCTCCCATGTACTTGGGGCCCTGGGGACCTCAGGAACCCCAGCCCGGGGTGGCTGTCCGTGTCTCGGTGAGGCCTCAAAGCCGCTCAGAGGGCCGGCCGTCATGCCCCCCAGACCATGGAGGATGCTCCTGGGCCCCGACTACTCACATCAGGGCCCAGCAGAAGCCCCTGGCTGGGTGATACCTGGAGATGGAACCAGGTGAACTTGGCCTCTGGGACATGGACACCTCTCAGGGTGAAGCCAGGAGGGTCTCTTGCATGTCAACAGGACATGCTGGGGGCTGAGCAGGGCTGGCCCCCTGGAGTGGCAGACGGTGGGCTGCTCAGGTGGCCCTTTCTGCTCCTCGAGGCCACCTCTGGTCCCCTCAAGGCACGGGACAACCCCCCACATGCTGCCCTGTGGCCTGAAAGCTGTACTGCCCCCTTCCCCTGGACTCCCCTCCCATTCTCAGCCTCGGTCTAGGGAGAGTCGGCCAAGGGTGGGGGCCGCCCTCAAGGCTCTGCCACCTCGACTGTGACCGAGAAAGCCCCGGGGGTCTCGGCCCAGATCCTGGGGCGCACCAGCGGGCCCTGCCCAGGTCTCCACCACAGCCCCGCTGCCCCCGCAACTGGCACCCCTGCGCATCCTCCCTTCGCAGCGCAACAGCGCGAGGAGGGGCGGGGACCCTGGCCTGGCCCCCAGACCGTCCCACAGCCTGTGCTCGAGTGGGGTGGGGATGGGCCGGCAGCTGGGCTTGTGACGAGACGCAGTCCCCCACGGCCCTGCTCCTGCCCGGGTGGGGTGGAGTGTCCGTGGGGCTCCCTGCAGCCCCCGACGGCGCCTGGTCTGTTGCAGTGAGAACGAGGCCCTGTGGCGGGAGGTGGCCAGCCTGCGGCAGAAGCACGCCCAACAGCAGAAAGTCGTCAACAAGGTGCGACGCCGGCGGGCGGGGCACGGGGTCCCTGTCTGCAGCCAGGCTGACCACCTCTCCCCTTGCAGCTCATCCAGTTCCTCATCTCGCTGGTGCAGTCGAACCGGATCCTGGGGGTGAAGAGAAAGATGTGAGGCACTAGGCATGCCCACCTCCTGTTGGCTGTGTCCTGGGGGCCGCCGAGGCCGGGGACGCAGCTAACCTGCCTCTCCCCACAGCCCGCTGATGCTGAACGACAGCAGCTCCGCGCATTCCATGCCCAAGTACGGCCGGCAGTTCTCTCTGGAGCGCATCCATGGCCCGGGGCCCTACTCGGTGAGCGGCGGGTGCCGCGCGGGGCGGGGGGTTGAGGCGGCGGCAGGTGCTGCATGTGGTCACCTCCCTCTGGTGGCAGGCTCAGTCCCCGGCCTATAGCGGCTCCAGCCTCTACCCCCCAGACGCTGTTGCCAGCTCCGGACCCATCATCTCCGACATCACCGAGCTGGCCCCCGGCAGCCCCTTGGCCTCCGCAGGCGGGAGCGTAGCTGAGAGGTGGGCCCGGCGCCTTCCCAGCAGGCGGGAGCGGGTGGGGCTGGTGGAGGCGCCTGCTGACACGTGCGCCCCCTGTGCAGGCCCCTGTCCAGCAGCCCCCTGGTTCGAGTCAAGGAGGAGCCCCCCAGCCCACCTCGGAGCCCCCGGGCAGAGGATGCCAGTCCCAGCCAGCCGTCCTCCGTGGTGGAGACGCCCCTGTCCCCGACCGCCCTCATTGATTCCATCCTGCGGGAGAGCGAGCCTGCACCGGCCGCCTCGGCCCCGGCCCTCGCCGATGCCGGGGGCCGCCCCCCCTCGCCCCGGCCTGCCTCGGCCCCCGAGAAGTGCCTCAGCGTAGCCTGCCTGGACAAGTGAGTGCCGTCCGCTCACCCACCGGCTTCTGGAAGCACGGCCGGGCCTCTGACGAGGGCTGGACACGGGCGGCCGTCAGGCCTGCGGCTTAGGGCTTGCTGGGGATGAGCTCGCGGACCTGGCCCTGAGCACAAAGCTCAGGGCTGGGGAGGGAGACAGATGCCAACCAGGTGGTCCCACAGCCCTTCCACTGCAGGAGCCCAGGCGTGTGGCCAGGCCGCCCTCTCCTGCAGCAGGCTGCTGGGTCCCTGTGTCTGTCCTGCTGCCCCAGAGGTGGGCAGGCGAGGGTGGGGCCTGGGGGTCTGCCTGGCCCCCACCTGCAATCCGGGGGCTCTTGTCTTTCTATCTTGCAGTGTGGCTCGCGCTCCACAGATGTCTGGGGTCGCCCGCCTCTTCCCCTGCCCCTCCTCCTCTCTACATGGCCGAGTCCAGCCAGGGTTAGCGCTGTCCCACTGGGGAGGGAGGAGGGCTCTGCCAGAGCTCGGGCCCCTCCCCAGCCGTGGACCAGACCCCAGCCCGGCTGGGAGCACTCAGCCCTGCCTGGTGAATGGGCGCCCCAGGCCCTCTGCGACAGGGACTGGCCCCCCGGGCTCTGGGGCCCCAGCCAGCACCCTGAGTTGCTGACTGACAGAGGGTGGCCCAGGTGTTGTGCTGACTGGCCTCCTCTAAGGAGAGGGCAGGGACTTTTGGTTCGCAGCCGCCAGGCCTGGTCTTTCCTGGCGGGCACCGGGGGAGAGGCTGGCCCAGCCACCGCCGAGCACGGCTCCTCGCCGCCTCCTGCTGTCTTCCGGTGCAAAGGCCCAACCTTACCGAGCCTGAAGATCTGGGCGCCCACCCCATTCTGAGCACTGAACTCCTCCTTGGCCCTCCTGCCATCTTGGCCCAGCCTAAAGTGCTGCCAGAGGCCTTATGGGGCCTCACGGTGACCGGGGACGGCAGGGCTTGAGCCACTCCCCCGGGGTGGCCAAGGATCCCGGCCCTGTGCACACTGCCCCGCCGGGCCCGGGCTGGCAGCGCAGAGGGGCCCTGCCTTGGAGGGCCTCCCGTGTGCCCGAGCAGGGTGGGTGGTGGCCGAGGGGAGCCCTTCTCTGGCAGGCGGGTGTGAGCGCTGGCAGGAAGGTGCCTGGGTGGGGACGCCCGGGGTGCCGCTTCACCCAATTCCCTCCGTCTGGCCAGGACCGAGCTCAGCGACCACCTGGATGCCATGGACTCCAACCTGGACAACCTGCAGACCATGCTGACAAGCCACGGCTTCAGCGTGGACACCAGCACCCTGCTGGACGTGAGTCCTGGCCCCGCCCCCTGGCCCGGCCCCGCCCCCCGCCCCGCCCACAGGCACAGCCTGACTGCCCTCCCTTCCCTGCAGTTGTTCAGCCCTTCGGTGACAGTGCCTGACATGAGCCTGCCCGACCTTGACAGCAGCCTGGCCAGCGTGCGTAGAGCATGGGGGTGGCGGGGTGGCGGGGGAGAGGATCCGGGAACCCTCACCACGCTCCCTCCGCCCCAGCAGATCCAGGAGCTCCTCTCTCCCCAGGAGCCCCCCAGGCCTCTTGAAGCAGAGAGCAGCAGCCCTGACTCAGGTGAGCTGAACCTGCCTGCCCCCGCCCCCGCCCCGTGCCCTCGCGCCAGCACGCTGACCTGCCCGCCCCCCCCCCCCCCCAGGGAAGCAGCTGGTGCACTACACGGCCCAGCCCCTGCTGCTGCTGGACCCTGGCTCCGTGGACGTGGGGGGTGGCGACCTGCCGGTGCTCTTCGAGCTGGGAGACGGCTCCTACTTCTCCGAGGGGGATGACTACACAGACGACCCCACCATCTCCCTGCTGACGGGCTCGGAGCCCCCCAAAGCCAAGGACCCCACTGTCTCCTAGAGGTCCCAGGAGGAGGGCCGGCCTGCGCCCCACACACCCCCACCCCACCCCCACCCCCCAGTGCAGGGCTGGTCTCAGTAGTACCGGGCCGGCTGGGCGGGCATGGCCCCCAGTCAGCACCGAGGGCCCAGCCCCATGAGCAGTTGCCTGCTGGGGCCTTCATGGCCACACTCGGACTGACCGGTACGCGGGTGCTCATAGAATTGTATTTTGGATTTTTACACGAGAGTCCCCCCTTTCCCCTTCTGTAGAGATATACAGGCATATACGTGGACGGACGGACAGACGAGACAGAGATCTATAAACGACGGGCTGTGTGTGTGGCCTCCCTGTCTCTTTCCTCCCGCGGGGGTCCTGGGGTGGGTGGGGGGGGGGTGAGGAGGGACACAGGGGTCTCAGAAGGGGCTGGAGGGAGGGTAGATGGGCACAGCACACCTGATCCTGAGCCTGCCTGGCTCCACTGGGCCATGTCCGTGCAGAAGTCTTTATTAAAGGACCGGGGAGGGGTCAGAGGGCCCCTAGGAACTCCATTGCCAGGTCTGCACCAGCTGGGACACAGGTGGGTGCACCGTTGTGTATCTGCCCAGCAGAGCCACCTCTGCTCTGCACTCATGTCACGAGGGGCCGGGCTGGCTTTGGCAAAAGGGAGGCGCGGGGTCTGGCAGAGGGAGGCGGTGGGAGCACAGCACCGCCCCTGCGTCAGGCAGCCACTGGTGAGCACGTGCGTGCAGCACGGGGAAGGGGCCAGAGCAGCGCACCCGATGTCCTGCCCCACCCGGCTCACGCGCTGCTCACCATTCTCCCAGCAGCCGCCAGGAGGCAAGGGTCGGGGAGATGCGGCCTGTAACCCCTTGGACTCAAAGGGCACCCCCAGGTGGCCTCCCTCTCCCCAAACCACCACCATGACCCAGAGGAGGCGAGGACCCGGGGCTGAGCAGCTTCTGGTTGGGGCAGGGGCAGCATGGCTCCGAGACCAGCACCCAGTCACCTCCTCAGACGCCCACCTTGTTGGGCTGTGGCTGTACGTCAGGGCACACGTGGCCCGGCACAGCCTCGGGGTTCCACCAGAGGTGGGAACAGGAGCCCGGGGCTGCCCCCACCTCCCTGGCAAGCTCTGGGAGCAAGGTATCCCGAAGGCCACACTCAGGATGTATCAAGTGGACCATCCAGCCCAGTCAGTGCCAGGAAAACTGGGCAGGGCTGGGAGGGGGCCGGGGAGGCCTCAAGCCAGCAGTTATCAGGGAGGCCACTGAGAGGGAGGCCCAGGACGAGGGTTGGGTCAGGCCACCTGCCTCATCCCAGAGGCCCAGAGCCCACCCCAGGTGAGCGCCCCAGCATGTGGCTGCCCCTCCCCAGGGGCCTGGGCACTTGGCCTTTGTGTCCTCTGCAGCCTTGCCTTGGAGTCTCGAGTCAGTCCTGATTCTCGGCCCTCTCGGCCTCCGGCCCCACCCCAAGCTGAAGTCCACTTCTGGGGAGCCCTCAGGCACACGGGGCCTGGGAGTTCTGAGGCCCCACCTTGTAGGACAAGAAGTCTTGGGATGCAGGGAGGTTGTGTCCTATGCCGCGCACCCCCTCCCCCCAGCCCAGCCACAGCCGGGCAACTGCTCCAGGCCCTGGGATGCCGAAGGGACCCAGATCCCCCTCCCATGGTCCAGCCCAAGGAAGGCCGCCCCCGCGGGACTGGGACGGCCACCACCTCCCAGCAGCCCCGTGCCCCGGAGGCTGAGGGAGCTCACTGTGGACAGCGCTTTATTGACACATTCAGACCCCTGGGCAGGATCGGCACAGCTCCCGACTGCTGGCACCTCCCACGGGCCCAGTCTGCCGTCCCTGAGGGGGCAGGAGGGTGCCCCATAGGGGCAGAGAGGCAGCATCGAGCAGCCAGGCCTCTCCCCAGCACACAGGTGGGGGGCCGGCTCCAGCCACGGGCAGTGAGGCAAGGCGGGCAGCCGCGGCAGGGAGGGCCGGCCCGGAGCGGCTCAGGCCGCGGCCGTCGGGGCCTCGTGGTTGAGCACGTAGTAGTCGTGGACGTACATGAGCACCGCCACCGGCTGCCCGATGATGATGGTCAGCCACACGGCCGCGTTGCCGTAGTTGCCGCGGAAGAAGCGGCCCACTATCCAGGCCAGTGGGATCTGGGGACACGGGGGCCCGGTTAGCAGGCCTCAGCGACCACGGGGCTGGCTCCCGGGCGCGGAGCGGATGCCCGGCCACGCGGGGTGCTCACCTGAGCCATCATGCCCGTGAAGGCCCAGAGGCGGAACATGCGCAGAGGGACGCTCACCAGGTACTGGGTGGGGGCGAGAGGGGCGTCAGCTTACCCCTCGGCCACCCCCGCCCGAGGTGGGGCAGACGCGCCCACAGGGCACTGACCTCGTGGAAGAAGGCCGAAGCCAGGAACACCCCCGTCCTGGCTACCCACTTGCTGCTGCCCTTCCGGAGCATGGGCTTGTAGAAGTGTCTGCAAAAGGGAGCAGCCGTGGGGCGGGCGGCCGTGGGGCGGGCGCCCGGGCCATGTGCCGCCCGCCTGCTGGCTGCAGCGCCCACACCCACCTTAGGCACCACTTGTGTACGGGGATGTTCCAGTTCTGCCAAAAGTAGGTGACGGACTCAGAGTTCCTGGGGGTCGGGAGACGGCGGGTGACCGGGCTGCGCCAGGGCCCTCCCCCCCCAGCCCCCGGCCCCACACCCAAAGCCACCCACCACCAGTCCCGATAGAACTCCCGGTCTCCGAAGTGCATGAGCTCGGCCACGGCGTTAAGGCAGGAGTGGAACAGCCAGTAGAAGAAGATGAGCCAGATGAGGTGGTTGGGGACCTGCGGGGAGGCGCGTGCCAGGTTCCAGAACACCACCACCCCGCCCCCCACATGCCCCAACCCGCCAGGCTGCTCACCGCCAGCTTCAGGAGGCGCTCGATGATGCGGGAGTGGTCCATGTCCTGCAGAGACAGGGTGCAGCTGGCTCCCTCGGCCCCGCCCTCAGACCCCACCCCGCGAGGGCCTGCCTGCTCACCTTGAAGGGCTTCATGGAGTTCTGGATGGTGGGGACCATCCACTGCAAAGAGGGCAGGGTGTCAGCTCGCTGGCCGCCCGAGCTACCCTCCTCCAGCAACTCCCCCACCCCGCACAGCGCAGCCCCCAGCCCAGCCCGCGTACCTGCTGAATCAGCCCCACCATGAGCTGCGTGAGGAACAGCTGGAGGAGGAAGCAGAGAACAGCGGGCTGAACCCCCCAGTGCCCCGTGGCCCCCCAGCCCGCGAGGGCCCCAGCCTCCAGCCTCACCATCTCAAGGAGCCGACGCAGCAGGAAACGCTTTCGGATGCGGGCGGAGCGGGGGAAGTTGAGCTCGTAACACAGGGTGGGGGCAAAGAGGAAGTAGTACAAATCTGCAACGGGAGGGTGGGGCTAGCAGGCCGAGGCCCCGGCCCCCAGCAGCGCCCCTCCCCCAGGCCCTGGCAGGGTTCTCACCTCGGTAAGTCAGGTTGTCAGGGTAGCTCACGGTGCACTGGGCGGCTCCCCCGTTGGCCTTCTTACCCGCAGCAGCTACGAGCAAGTGGCAGGGCAGGGTGAGGCTGCGATGCCGCCCGGGTCCAGCCCCACAGCAGGTGGCAGCCCCGGGTGGCCCCAGCCCCAGGCAGCCCCTCACCAGCCTTGGCCTTGGCCCTAGCCCTGCGCTGCTGTCGGCACCACAGGTTGACGTCCCGATAGGAGAACAGCTTGAGGAAGAGGATGGTGTACGCCATCAGAGCCAGCACGGAGCCCACTGCAGGAGAGGCAAGCTCAGGCCATGCACCTCCCACACTGGCCACAGGAGAGCCACGGCCACAGGGGCAGCCCCTGTGGCTCGCCTACGTCTCTCCTACGGGCCCCAGAGACAGGTTGGGATGGGGCTGAGATGGGTGGCCCACCTGGAGTGATGGACTCAAGCAGTAAGGCCACAGCCGCCGGGAAGCAGAGAATAGTGGCCAAGTTGACCACGTGCAGCAGCAGCCCTGCTGGCTCCGTCAGGGCACCCTGAGGTGGCGGGGGGGAAGCACAGTGCTCAGCCGGGGGCCCTCACTCCCCGGCCAGAGGGTCTCCCTAGGGCATGGCTGCCAGGCCTGTGGTGCAGCCCCTCCCGGGAAAGCCACACACAGCCCCAAAGCCTGGATGAGACACAGTGGGCCGGGCAGCTGGTCTGCCCTAAGTCTGGCTGGAGGGGAGCAGACCTCCGGGCAGGGCGAGGGTGGGCGTGAGGGTGCTGCTCACCACAGCCAGGCGCTTCTCCACCTGGAACGCAGCCACGGCAAAGACGTTGGCCACTGAGGACAGAAGCGCCACAGGGCAGGTTCAGGCTCGGGTCAGCCCCGTCCCCACCCGAGGCCTCCTGGGCACTCAGCTCACCAATGACCAGGCACAGGGCGGGCCAGCTGTAGGGGTCCTTCAGAAACAGAGACACCACCTGGATGGGATCCACCAGGATGCCGTACCTGCGGATGGGCAGGTGGGGGATGAGGGTCTGAGCGGGGGGAGAAGGGCGGGGCCTGAGCTGGCAGTGGGTGGGGCAGGGCCAGGGCCCACTCACTTGATGAGGTTCTCTAAAAATAACCGCGCATTGCTCAAGACCTGCAAGAGAGAGAGAGGGACACGACTCCGTCACCTCTGGCCCCGGAACAGCCACCCCAGCTCCTCCCGGCACCCGTGGGTCCCAGCAGCAGCCTCCACCCTGCAGGCCCAGCCCTGCCTGACCTCACGCCAAGCTCCAAGACTCGCCAGCCACCCCGCAGACGCCAGCGCAGGGGCGGGAAGCCCCTCGGCACTGCCCCCGGCACGCCAACAGGAGCCGCCCCGACACCAGGCATCTCCCAGATGCCTGTGTCTTCAGCAGCAGACAGAGACCCACGCCGTCCAGCAGCCCGCACCCATCCCACCGAGCTGGTGAGGGCCCCAAGGCCACAGCGACAGTCCCAAAGTCCAAGCCTGCCGGATGGAGCCACAACCCACGCCCAGGGCGCCGCCCTGCCAGTCAGGCCAGTCCTCGCAGAGCCCGGCCGTGTGGCAGGCGCTGCACCGGGAGTGCCCACGCCCTGTGGGCCAGAGTCCTGAGGGGCCGGGGGAAGCTGGGCCTGGAACGCCACACTGTGACTCACGCCCCTGCCCGCCTCGGCCATTCCTGCGGCAACAGCAGCTGAGGATGGAGCCCCATCACAACAAGCTCTTGCCTTAGCCGGTGGCTGGGGGCCTGGCTTTCCTCTGCAGGGACGGGGACCTGCTCCCTCACCCCACAAGGCACAGGCCCCGTGCAGGTTACGGAAGGGTCCGCAGAAAAGTGATGCTTCTCCAGGGGACACTGGTGGGGTCCCTTACCTGGCAAGGTTCACGAGGAGGTGAACAAGCTCAGAGATGCAGGGGCCAGCTGCCACACCCTCTCCCAGTCACACGCCTGAGCGGCCAGCTTACCAGGACGCACGCGGTCCTACGGTGTCACCCCACCTGGCGGTGGCCTGTCCTGAGAGCTCACAGCAGGCGAGAGCTGGAGCTGCAAACAGGCAGCACCCACCTGGAGGCCCAGGCTGCAGAGGGGACGCAGCGCGGGATGCGCGTCTCCTACAGGAAGGGTGTGGCAGAGGTACCAGAAGCAGGGGGAAGGCTTTGGGGCGACACCAAAGGGCCAGGCAGGCCCAGGGGCTGCAGGGGAGCAGACAGTGCCGCCCAGGCAGCTGAGGGCCCGCCCCACACGACCCCCTCTTCACAAACCCAGCCTCGGCCGGCAACGGCCTCCAGAGACCAGGGACACGTCATCTCCTGGGTCTGGGCTGGCCAATGGCCCGCCCTCCCCTTGCCCAGCCAGCTTCTCACCCACCAGGCTGCACGGTGCCCCACAGCTCCCCAGGGAGCCTCCTGGGGCCACAGGCAGGGAAGGTGCGGGAGCCCCTTGCACACGGGCAGCCGCGGGAGCCACGCCCAAGACAGGCAGACACGTCGGGTGGAGGGTCAAGGGTGATGTGCCACGTCAGCCCTGAGTGGCGGGGGCAGAGCCCAGAGAGGCCCCTGCCCCCTGCCCCGCCCGAAGGCTGTACCCTGGAGCGCTGGACTCTAGCTGCCAAATGCCGGAGGAGCGGGGCCCCTGAAGCAGTGGCCTCGACCAGGCCGCAGAGCGAGGCAGGCGCGGGGCTCCCCACTCTCACCCTCCTGAGACTGAGGGAGGGGAGCCCGGGGCTAGAACCGTATTCTCACCCCTGCTCCTCCAAGTCCAGGCCTGCCCGGGGGCTCCACGCCCATGAGGGCCATTTGGAACAGAAGAGGAAACTCTTCGCGGAGCCCCAAGACCACTCACACGCGCTGCCAGGAGGCCCTGCACCCACAGCACCCCTTCCACAGCCCCAAGGCCCACCAGCCCATCTACTCCTTCCTGCCCCCACGCCAAGCCAGAGAAGCCCCTCAGGAGACCCCAGCCCCTCGGGCACAGCCCACGGCACAAAGGCTCCCACGCTAGCCCTGCAGGCGTCTCCTGGGATTCAACAGGGACAAGGGTTGAGTGTGTGCCCTCCGGGAGCCCAGTATACGGCCGCTGCAGGCACCGCCACCGCGATCCCCCTCCACTCAGCCCAGCCACAAAAGCTCTGGCCACCCGCCCCAGGGGGCAGAGCTCGTGCCCCGCCTGGCCACAGGGACACCTGCTCCAAGATGCCACCCTACTTACCAGCATCACCACACACCAATTCAGGATGCCACGGTAGTTGTTGAAGCCACTGTCAGAGCTGAACAGAGAATCCTGCAGGCGGTGGCACCTGGAAAGCAGGAGTGGGCACCCGCAGGGCCCAAGGCAGTGAGAACCTCGAGCGAGGCCCAAAGCAGGCCCATGCCTCCCAGCACTGGCAGACACCTGTGAACCTGGCCACACCCAGCCCCTCACTCTGGGCAGCGCACGCCCATCTGCCCACCAGCCTACTCCCCAACTGTCACCAGAGAGGGGCCAGGCCGTGCCAAGCTCTCAGGGACACCCAGAGGCCTGCCGCTCCACACTGCAGGTGGGCGGGGCACGCCACAGGCAGGAGCTGGCTACGGGGCGGCTGGAGTCCCCCAGGCTGGGAGCACCCCTCCCCCCGCAGCTGCCTCTGGTTGCCGCCACCCTCGCTGGCTAAGGAGTGCTGATGGCCCACAGGAAGAGTCCACCCCAGGGGTCCGGGGGCCCATCCGGCAATGCTGGACAGATGGGGGGGTGCGAATCTGCCTTTGCAGTCAGCCCAGCCCACCACCCAGTGAGCCAAGGGCCCCACTCCAACCGCCTCCTCCCTCCATCTGGCCCACACAGGTCCCAGCGGGCACCAGCACCCAGGCACTGGACGCCTGATGGCAGGGAGGTCTACAGTAGAAGCCAGCAGAGGCGCTTTCGGTGCCCCCCGCCCTTGAGCGCTCCCACCCAGCGCCGGGGCTGGGGGACACAGACGCAGACCCTCACGTCCCTGCCTGACCCTCAGGGCGAGGCAGAGGTGGAGGGGCCACAGCACGGCGGGGCAAGGCTCAGACCTCGTGCCGGTCCTTGGCGGCAGCCCCGCCTCACCCCGAGTGCCCTGCCACCAGGAGGCCTTCCACGGCATTGAGCAAGGCCTCCGGTTTTGTAAGAGAAGCCAGGGCCTCCCCTTCCCTCCTGTGGACACAGCTCCACCTCAAGAGGCAGCTGGGGCACAGGAGAAGACAGGGCCTCCGGGGGTGGCCCTGCCTCTGTGGCAGGCCTGGCTACGGCTGGGGTCAGCACTCAGACAGCCGCACCCAGGAGATGAGGGCCAGGGAGGACGAGACACCACTCAGCATCTTCAGCCAGGGCAGTGCTGACGGTCTGACCTCTGCCTTCCCAGACCGAGGTCTGCCCCCACCTGGCCCACCCGCCTCTCCCAGTCACAGCCCTGGCCTCCTCGCACCAGCCCTCCAGCGCCATCCTGGAGCACGCGCAGCGGGGCTGTGAGCTCCACCCCAGGCGCTCTGCCTTTCGAAGAGGCAAGCAGAGCTCCAAGGCCCAGCTCCCCAGACAGGACAGTCTCTGGGCCTCTCCACTGGCCGGGCTTGCCCAGAACCCTCCCCCAAATTCAAGCCCAGTCGCTTTTACTGGAAACGTCCCAAAGCCACCTCATGCTACAAGCTGCCAACCGCCATCTGCATGTCCACGCCCGGCTCGACACGCCCAGGGGACTGTTTCACAACAGCGTGACCCCTGCCCGCTTTGGGCCACCGAGAAGACCACGCTGACTTTATCTGCAGCAATCTCTAAGATGAAACTGGGGGTGAGGGAGCGGTGGCATTTTCCAAACCTGACAACAAGTAACATTATAAAAGCTCTCCCAGATCGCTGCTGTCAAGCTCCTAAGGCCTTCCCCAAGCCACCCACACCCGCCCCTCAGGTCCCTCCACCGGCCTTCTGACGACCCCCAACCCAGGCAGCTCTGTGCCCCCAGAGGTCGGAGGGCCCGACCCAGGGAAGGAAGCCCACCGCCCACCAATCCCCACAGAGGTCCAGCCTTGCCGATGCAGTCAGCTGCAGTGGACCAGAGGGCACCAGGCATGGTTGGCATGGACGCGGGGCCTGGCCGCCTCGCCCAGAGCTCTGTCACCCTCTCCCCTACTGCAGGCGCTGCCCACGCCTCTGTGCCCTCCAGCGGCCTGCCCACCTGCTCCCAAGTCCCACCCAGCCAGCAGGGCCATTCTAACTCATCACAGGTATCACCTCTTTCACCACCTCACACCAGCACTGGGAGGCGGGCACACAGGGAAACTGAGGCTCACTGAGGTTCAAAGTCTGCCCAGAGGCACAGCCCCAAGTGTGGACCACACACGCGGGACCACACGGTCCAGCTCCAGGGCCAGTTAGAACAAGGAGGGGGCAGGGTGCCAGCTCGCCTCCCAGCTGCCACCCCCTTGGCACTTCCTCCAGTTGGGTGGGCTCCCCGTGTCCTCAGTCCCTGCTAGAGAGGGAGAAACAGAGGACACCCCAGAGACAAACCCCTGGGAGAGCCCACGACAAGAAGGCCCCGCCTGGAGGGCCCGTGAACCAAGGGCTGGAGAGCGCACAGGCGACTGTGGTGCACCTGAAAGGAATGAGCTGAGAGGCAGGGCTAGAGGGGCGGCCCTCCTTCCGGCCCCACCCAGAGCGTGACCGCCCCGGCCAGGCCAAGGTGAGCAGGAAGTGTCGGGAGGGGAGGGAGGAAGAAGGGGGAGGAACAAGCAGGGAGGAGAGGCGGCAGGTGAGAGGAAGATGACAGGGAGGAGGGGCGGCGGAGGCCGGATGCCAAGCGGGCAGACAGAGCAAGGCCTGGTTCTGCCCCAGGAGACCCAACCCCTGCGGTATCTGGCATGAGGGACAAGCGCACAGAGCCTGTGTGTCCTGCAGACCCGAGGGGACTGTGGCCCATCCCTGCCACCTCCAGCTCCTCTTCCCAAGGGTCCCAGCCTTGACGGTGGGCAGTCGGGGCTCCTGCTGGCTCAGCCCAACTAGCAGGAGTACAGGGGAGGCTTCTGGCCACCTGACCTGCGTAGAGCAGGAAAGTGACTGCCCGCCCAGGGTGACAGCTTGGCCCAAAGCTGGCACACTCCCCCCATCTCATACAAAATGACCCCAAATCCCACCCCCTCCAGAGGGAGATGGAGCCAGCCACGCCCCTGCCTCCTGGAGAGGATAATGTGGGGAGGTGGCAGAGGGGACTCCAGGACACTCCTATCCTTTGCATCCTCCCTCAGTCCCACCTCAGGCCCACAGGAAGCCAGCACCCCTCAGGAGAGCCGCCCTCATGAACTCTGCGCCAGACCTTTGCCCACACTGCTCAGTGCTGAGATTATCTTATCTCCCAGGTGAACTGTGCGCACCCCAAGGGCAAGGACAGTGCCCGCACCACAGCTGCCTTTGCCCATCCCCTCCCCACAGTACCCAGTGAAGAAAGCCTCGGTTCTTCTTTCATGAGAGAGCAAATCCTTGCCAACCCACTGACAGGTTGCCCACTTCCTCCTTGATAATCTCTAGCTCTGGAGCTGCTTCCAAAGCCAGAGTCCCTGAGGGCCCCTGGGCCGGGAAGGCTCCGGTGGGGGGAGGGGGCGTGGAGGACGACAAAGCGACCGCCTGGAGCCAGCTGCAGGACTTAGCCAATGCCCAGGTGGGCCAGGTCCTCGCCATCAGCCACAGCTTGCTCCCCACGCGCTTCCCATGAGTCCTTCAGCTAAGCAGGGAGACCACCTGTGGGTGTGCCCACTTCAAACCCTTCTCCTGTACCCCAGCCAGGGGTGAGAGTCCCAATACAGGACCCATCTCTGACCCTAGAGCAGGCATTTGTGCTGGTAATATAAGCAGGACCCCAGGCCAATCAATCGCTGGGTAAAGGATGAGGGACCTTTGAGAAGACCATTCTTGGGAGGGTCTGCAAGGAATGAGAAACCCTCTCGCATTGCCCCCTGCCCCTTTCCTCAGGCAGTCCCAAGCTCCTGCTGGCCCACTCCCCAGCCAGCCCACCCTCCTCTGGGAGCCTTATCTACCCACAAGGCACCCCTCATAGCCCTCAGGAGGGGCCCCCTTCATCACACACCGCCAGACGCCATCCATCTCCTTCCAGGAAGAAGACAGTACGGGTGGCTGGAACCAGCCCACCTCGGGCTCCAGGTTCTGGGCTCACCCTGGGAAAGAGCCTCAGGACCCACCTAAAGATGGGCAGGGGGGGGCGTCTGGAAGCTGGGCCGGCTCCCCTCGGCGCCCCCACCTGTGTGACTCTGTCAGGCGACTCTCCACCCCTAACCTCTCCCTAAGTTTCCCCGCGGAGGCCCAAGGGGCACACCTGTCCACGCAAAGTCCGGAAGCCAGGCTCTCGGGCTCGGAATCCGAGCTGCGGCGGACACGCCTGGGGGAACAGCGAGGGTCGCGCAGGCCCCGGGTCGGGGTCAAAGGTTAGGGGTCAGGCGCACCGCTACCTCAAATCCCACTGGCCGCTGCCCACGTCGACGTCTCCGTCCTTGTCCTTCTCCGGGGCAGGCGCGTCCCCCCCGGCGCCCACGTCCCGTACCTCCTCTTCCGCCGCTGCCGCCGCGGGCCCGCTGCCGCCCTGGCTCGAGGGCCGCGACCCCGTCCTCCGGCGCCGGGAGCCGCTTGCGCCGCTGCGATCGCCCATGGCCTCAGCCCGCACCCAGCCGCGGCGGAGTCGTGGTCCACCGCGCTCGCAGCGCCCGAGGCCCGAGGCCCCGCCTCCGGTCCCTCGGCCAGAGGCCGCCACCGCCCCCTGTCGGCCGCCGTAGCCTGCGCCGCCAATCAGCGCGCAACCGCCGGGTCCTCCCCGAGCCCGCGGCAGCGTCGCTCCCGGAGCTGCTAACTGGCCCGTGGCCGCGGCGCGCGTCCATTTGTAGTCCACTGGCGCGCGGGGCACGCTGGGAGTTGTAGTCTCATGGCGCAAGCCGGAGCGCGGAGGCGGGCGCGCAGCCAGGGGCGGACGCTGCTCCCCGAGGGCCTCGGCGGAAAACGCGCGGCTTCCTGGCAGCTGGAAGCCCCTCCTGACCGCTGCCTGACCCTTGTCCCGCTCTTTCAACGCAGGGTTTCGTCATGCCTCAGCCCAGGCGCGGGGTGTGGGGATGTAGGTTATTTATGAAATGCCTCGTGCGTTACTGTCAGACAGACACCTAGGGCGTTGATGCTCCGCGAGCCCTCTAGTTACTACCGTAGGCCCCCGCTTTTCCTCCGCTTAGGTTGTTCAGACAAGCGCCAGGCCAAAGGATGGAGCGAGAGAAAGGCCCCAGGCCCCGCGTCCCGGGTACCTCCACCTGGCCCACCTACGCCCAGGGCAGCACTTCTCCCCTGCAGGCCCAGGACGGGGAAGGGCAAGGGTGCTGCCCTCGCCCCCACAATGGGCACGCCCGGCCCGCCTCTCCACCCAGCCCCCTTCTGCCCTCGTCCGCAGACTTGCAGAGCTTCCCGCCTTTCGCACCCGGGCCAGTTTTGCCAGGGCGTGGGGATCCTGAAGTGCCAGTTCGCGGCGGCCCAGAGGCTTCTGTGTCATTGCACAGTCTGCAGTCATCCAGTCGTTAAATGAAGCAACTAATACACCATAACAACTGCACGGGGAGAACCGTGGGCGGGCAAGTCCAGTCCCACTTGGCTTGACCTGCATTTTGCAAAGAGCATGGAGTGTGAGTATCCTGGATTTCCGGATGCGAGGGTTCACTGGGGGCTCAGGCCTGGTTTACCCAAGAAACACCCCTAGCCGCAGAACCCACTCCATTCACTCCTCTGAGGTAAGCAAGGCTGAGAAGATCACCTCTCTGAAAGCAAATAAACCCAGAGGCTCAGCCTGAGGTCAGCCCTCCTTCCCGCCCGGCTTGCCCTGGATCCATCACCTCCACGGACAGGCACCTGGGCCCCCTGGTGACACGTGCTTCTGCCACCGGACCATTTGCGACTTATAGCAGCCTGGCATCCCTTCCTGGCAGGCTGAGGCTACCTTGCAGGTGTTTTCGAGTAGCCTGCTAAAGGGACCGCCCTCATTGGGCGCCAGAACCCCTCCTGCGTGCCCACATGGCCCAGCCTCGGCGGGTCAGGACCAGCCCCGTCTCTTATCCAGTGTCCAAGAACGTTCGTCTGTTCCTAGGCAGACCTGAGCCAGGGGGAGCTAGGCCTTTCTGAGTACTGATCCCAAGGGAGGTCGGACGCAGGAGAGGGTCCTCTCGGGAGCCCGCAGCGTAGGGGTGAGCCCTGGGAGCTCTGGCCCTCCCTCCCAATGACCTCTCCCAGGCAGCTAGTGGTAAGCTCCCCACCCACGCCCACGTGTCTCCGCGCACCTTCTGGCCCTGCCATCCTCCAATAAAGAGCCAAGACTAGAGGGCCGGCCCGGACTGGCACGCTGATTGGTAGAGGAGAAGATCGACGGCTCAGGCTGCCAGTAGGCCCAGAGAGGCTGAGCGCAGTAGCCAACGAGGAGTGAAGGGCCGTGTTAGAAGCGGCTGCCTGTGTCCGCGTCCAGGCTCCAAGTCGTCGGCAGACAAGAAGCAGTAGGAGTGAGGGGACCAGGGTGGACTGGGGGCCGTCAGAAAGGACCGATCTGACCGGGGCCTGTGGGGGAACCAAGGGTTCCACCACCGAAGTTGAGAGCAAGATGAAGGCCTCGAGCCAATGGGAACGCAGGGGCTGTGAAGGCACCAATAAGGAAGAGCCCCTGTGCCAGCGGGGTGCAGGGCCTGTCTGAGGGAGGCGGAGGCCTGTGGTTGATAGTGGGCGGGACTTCTAGGAGGGAGGTGGGGCCTACGCCAGCCCCGCCCACAGCCCCAGCACCTCAGGATCCTGGGTGCGGTGCGGCCCAGACCCACAGGGGAGAGGCAAAAGGTCAAGGTAGGTGAGGTTGTTTGGGGACAAATGTGTGCATGAGGAGTTGTCGAAGAAAGCTCAGTGGCGAGTTTCCCTGCTGGTGGAAGCAACACCTGGCCCGGGGTGAGGAACCTGCAGGTCTGGTCGAATAAAGGGCTGGAAGCGTTTTGGGGTTTAGAAAGGGCCTCGAGCTGACACTAGGTTGGAGGCACCGCGGGCAGGCCAAGGAAGCCTGTGAGGGAAGACACTGGACATGGTGACCAGCAGCCTGTTCTCTGGAATGCAAAGTTCTGTCCATGGACACCTGTGGAGACAAGCGTGGGCTCGTCCCAGGCACCGGGGAGGCAGCCTCCATCCTTCCACCCCCACTGCCCCTTAGAGTCTTGGAGAAGCAGAAACAGTCAATCCAGACCCCGAAGCTGAGGAGCCCTGGGGAGGAGTGGACCTCTGAGAGCCTTCCTCCCTGCCATTGGTGCCCACCCAGGTGTGAATCTGAGTTTAGGATGGGTGGGGTATTGGGCAGGGCTTAAGTCAAAGGCAGCTCTTGGACAAGTTGTTCCTCCCCCTGAGGCTCAGTCTTCATATGCAAATTAGGCAATGCTTCCTACCTATCCTCTACCAATACTGGGGGCTTTCCTGAGGTTGTTAAGGCTGATGACGCTCCCCAGAAGGGGGCGCCCACCTCCAGGTGAGCCCCACCCTGAGCAGCAGGCCCACAGGCTATGGTCTGTTGCAGGTCAGTCTCCCCTGCTGTCCATACCAGTGGAGTCTGGGTGGGCCTGTCCCCTGCCAGTGTGCAGACAGCTGCTCTGGGCCTGGGATGACCTGGTTTGACCACATGTCTCCAAAGATGTGGGACCTCTCAGCTCATGCCTACCTCCCTGGGTGCCGAGGGCATTTGCTGCGGTAGGAGTCCATGTCCCTGGGCTCTCTGAGCCCAGCACAGCCCTGCCCCTCATCTCCTCAACATGACGTCCTGTCTAGAGCCCGAGGGCTGTGGGTGGCTGTGGGCGGCTGTGGGAACTCCTATGACCCCTGGGCACCTCCTCCCCAGAGCCAGCCTGGCCCAGCTACCTATGGAGGGCTCCTCAGTGTGGGAACATATCCCCTGAGTCTGGGAGTCAGGATGTGGACAGCAGGCTGCAGGAAGGGGTCAGACCCCACACCCTCTGCTGTCCCCATGTTCTCCAGTGGCATCGAGGAAGGCTCGCTGGTGGCTGTCAGGCCTGTAGGGACAGCAGGAGCCCCTACAGGAAGAGTGGGGGTGTCCCAGGCCACAGGATTACAGGCCCTGCTGCACCTCCTCTGGCCATTCTAGATCAGTCCCGGGCCAGATCTGACTGTAGCCTCCCCAGTTCCTGGCACAGAGCAGAGTCACCTGCCACAGGAGAAATGCTAACTGCCTTGCCTTCAGGGGTCTGACAAGCCGGCCCTCCAGGGTGGAAGACTGCCTTCTCGCAAAAGAAGACACGGGCGCACCCCAGCAAAAGGCAGCGGCGCGACTCCAAGGCTGTGTGGGTAGGGTGCCACTCCCAGCGCTGGGCCTGCGCCTGCCCCGACCTCTTACGAGCGGCAGGACCCGGAAGACGCCTCCTAGGTGACCCCAGTGCCCCCTGCTGCGCGGGCCCAGCCCTGTATACATCAGCCCGACACTCCGAGTTCTATCAAGAGTGGCATTTATTCTCCTCGTGGAGGTGCGGTGCTCCGGGGAGCTGGTGCTATTGTGCTTAGGAAGGAGGTCTGTCCGTCCGTCCGTCTGTCCGGCCGGCCCGGCCCCAAACGGGGGCGGAAGAGGGGCGCGGCCCGAGTAAAAATCCCGGCCTGTTCCGGGTGGGAGTATGTACAAGGCGGCGGGGCGCAGGCGGGGGTGGGGGCGGGGCGGGCCGGCGGCCGCAGCCCCCACCCGAGGGCCCCCGCATCTCGGGCCCTACTCGTAGAATCAGTACAAAATAGGTGCTACCTAAACGTTCCTTCTACCTGAATTCGCTAAGTCGGTTATTGTGCTGCTTAGTTATGGGGGCGGGAGGGGGCCCATGGCTTTCCACGGCGGCGGCGGGGTGTGGGGAGAAGCGGGAGACCCTGGCCGGCCCACAGCCCTCCGGCCTTCTCCTTAGGTAGGTAGATAGGCATGTGGGGTAGAGTGGGGTGCCTGTGTGTGCGTGTGCATGCAGGTGTGCCCAGCGCAAGCGGGGCAGGCCCCAGCTTGGGAGCTGTGTGAACACCAAGCTGGGAGGTAGGGGTCTTGGACGTGGGCTCTGCTGTGTGGCCTCTCAGGTCCAGGTGCCCCGCTGCAGGAGCAGCGGAGTAGCAGCTGGGCTTGGTACCCACGGGGATGGGGCTAGCCAGGTCAAATGCTCCAGCGTGCACCTTTTCTTCTGGCCTGGAGCCCTGGACTGACGTGACAGAGCCCTCATTGCCAGGGGATGGAAGGAATGGGATTCGGTATGGGTGGCCCTGGTGGCGCTGGGCCTTGGGGCCCTCGGTCTGTGCCACCTGAGCTGAGAACCCAGGCCCAAGTCAAAGGCAGAGCCCCACTGCCCCCAGCACTAGCTCGGCGCTGGGGCGGGGAGGAGTGAGGGGCCACGGTTAGGTCTAGGGACCGCGGCTCTCTCTGCACCTGCGGCCATCCCTGGCCCACCCAAGCCCGTTGGGCCCGTCACAAACGTACACACACACACACACACACACACACACACACACACCCCGCAGGTCGCCACGTCCCTAGCGGACTCAGAAGGGGGCCTGGAACATAGTTGGTGCCTAATGAAGGATTGGTGGGTGATGGACGACTGAAGGAGGGGTCTTGGGGGGCAACCACCCCGCCCCGCCCCTGAAACCATTACACCCGCCGGCCTCTGCCGTGGGGGGGAGGAGGAGGAGGAGGGAGGAGGAGGGGGAAGAAAGTCTGCGCGTCCGGCCCCGCGCAGCGTCCCTGATCTAGGGGCCTATGGGGTGGGTGGGGCAGGGGGATACCTGATTCTCAGTAACTCTAGAGGCGGCGGCAGCTTCGCATGCAGTGCGCATTATTGCTCTATAGTCGGCTTCGGACTAACTAAGAGGGACAGGGAGCGGGCAGCCCCGGGAAGGGACGGGAGGTGGGTGGGGCTGCATGCAGTGACGTCACAAAGGCGGCGGCCAATGGGGCGGGCCCTTGGGGCGGTGTCGCCGCCGAGGCTTTGGCATAGACGGGCGTAAGTTGGCAACAGAGTGAGGGCGGGGCCTGGGGTTCCAGGGAGGGGACCGGCCTCTGAGAGGCGGGGCCTGAGGCTCCCAAGAGGCGGAGCCCGGGTGGGGCGGGGTTCAGGGGCGGGGAAAGTGATCCAGGACATCCCAAACCCCTGGCGTCGGCGGGAAGGATAGGGGCCGCAGCGCCCCTTCCCTGACCCGAGTGCAATCCGTTCATAAATATAACGTACAAATACAGAAAGAAACCCGACGCATCCGCAACCCCCCCCCAGGGGGCTTTACCCGCAAAGCGAATACAGAGAGGTGTGTAGAGGGCTGTGCCCAGGCCTGCCTGCCGGGCCCCAGAAATCCGTCCTCCAACACCGAATGCCCGGGTACGAGGGAGGGGGCCCCGGGGCAGGGCGGGAGCGGGTTCTGAGGAGGTCGGATAAGTCCATGCGATTTGATATGCGTCATTATTATTCGTTATGGAGGACAGAGCCCGGGAAGCTGGGCTGGAAGAATTCGGATTTGGCAGGGGATGCGAGGCGAGGGTAGGAGAGCGGCTCGGACTGAGGCCCCAGAAGGAACCCAAGGGAGAGAGGTGCCGCCATCCGCCCCCCTCCCCGATCCCCAACGCGTCTAACACTCCTGGGGTTCAACGAACACTGAGGAGTAGGGACGCCTCTGCAGCCCCCCATCCTGCCCCTCCCCCGCCTGCTGCTGGGGAGGGACCGGCTCCCTGGACGTCTAGGCCGCAGGCCTGGCCCTGGAAGGCTTGGGAAGGGGTGGGGAAGACCTGAGTCTCTGCGACACGATCCAGGGGCGCAGAAGAGGGAGGAAGGGGGCGCTCCCTACCTCACCCCACCCCGGTCTTCAGAGACCTAACTCGGAGATGAGGTTCGGTTCTGGGTCTCCTCGACCCTATTGCTGGGAAAAAGCCTGGGGCACCCTGGAGGGGAAGGGAGGGGGCTCGGGGTGGGTCTCCCCTCGGGACCCTATTGCTTGAAGGGGCCGGCAGGGCCCCCGGCGGGCGGGGCGGGGCCGGGCCCCCTCCCCCTATTGCTGTGAGGAGGGGCCCGCCCTCCGGCCCCTCCGCCCGTTCGCCGGCGGAGACCTCCCTGGGGGCCCGTATTGCTGAGAGCCGACCCGGCCGGCGGAGGCCACGCCGCCCTAGGCCTGCACGGGGCTGAGCTGAGGCGCCGCGGCGGGCGCCGGGGCCGGGGGGCCGGCGGCGGCGGCGCCCTTGAAGCAGGCCGACTCGTAGTGCTTGTTGAGATAGGACTTGAGCGCGAAGCTCTTCTTGCAGCGCTTGCACTGGAAGTGCTTGAAGGCCGAGTGCGTCTGCATGTGCGCGCGCAGGTTGGAGCGGTCGGCGAAGGCCTTGCCGCAGTGCGCGCAGCCGAAGGGTTTCTCGCCGGTGTGGGAGCGCATGTGGCCCTGCAGCAGCCAGGGCCTGGAGAAGGCCTTGCCGCACACGCCGCACTTGTGGCGCAGGTCGTGCGTGAGCAGGTGCATGGCCATGGCCGGCATGGACACGTACACCTTGCCGCACGTCGGGCAGCGCCGCGCCAGCTGACTGTCCAGGCTGCGGTGCGTCTGCTTGTGGCGGCTCAGGTTCGACGACGTGGCGTACGTTTTGCCGCACTCGCCGCACGCATGCCGGCCTCCCGCGCTGCCGGCCCCAGGCCCCGCACGCGCCTCGGTGCTCGCCCCCGCGCGCGGCCGCCCCG